>NC_086174.1:33870589-35245589 GCF_023053635.1 Elgaria multicarinata webbii
ATATTATAACAAATCTATTCATCATACATTATAGTTCGGAATTGGTAGATTCCCTTAGTTCCACTCCATTATTTTACCTTTTTTTCTATTATGCCTTGGGTTTCACACTGGTCTTTGTCTAGCAATAAAGCTAATGGTCTCGGCATTGTAGTAGAGATTCCTTACAGTAGTGCAAAGTAATTTACGTTAGTGCTAGTGTCCAATTGGATACTACCCTTGTCATTTACTACCCCTTGTATGTGGGAGAAAACAAAACTGACACATTGTCCATCCCTAGCTTCCTCTGAAAAACGTTCAGAAACTTCAGCTGCTCCAGAGTCCAGAATGATATGGCCAGACTGTTGACTGGGGCCAGTTACAGGGAGCATGTAACTCTCTTATTACAACAGCTTCACTGGCTACTGTGTTTCTAGGCACATTTATAAGTGCTAGTTATACCTATAAAGACCTACATGTCTTGAGACCAGGCTATTCAATGGTCTACATTCCTCCATATGAGTCTGGCAGGGTTTTGTTTTTGTTTTTTTATGAGAAAGGATTGTCTCAGTAGTTGCTCTCAGGCTCTGGAAATCGCTCCCAAAGGAGTCTTGGGGCTTATCTACACCACGCAGGATATTGCACTATGAAAGCGGTATGTAAAAGGCAGGAGCCACACTACTGCTTTATATTTATTTATTATTTATTTTATTTATTACATTTTTATACCGCCCAATAGCCGAAGCTCTCTGGGCAGTTCACAAAAATTAAAACCGCAGTATTGAAGTGCACTGACAATTGTTGGGGCCCCTGACACATGCCATATACCACTTTCATAGTGGAATATCCTGCTAGGTGTAGATGAGACTTAGGTTAACTCACTCTTGGTTGTCCTGATGTCATCAGAAAAACAACATTTTTATTCAGGCATGCCTTTGGTAAGCTAATCTGCAATTGAAGGGATTTTTTTTTAACAGGTTGGGTGCAATCTATTTCTTTTATTGTTGCATTTTAGTAGTGTTTACAATTTATTTGTTTTGATGTATTAAATTAAGATTTGTTTTTAATCTAATTTTGGAAAGGAACAGTTGTTTTCTATTTCTTGGGACCATGCCTTGCTGAGTTGCAGACCATCTGCATTTCCGGTTTGGTAACCATCTAGTTCAGTGGTTCCCAATTGGTGGTCGGCGGACCCCAGGGGGTCCACGTAACCCACCCAGGGGGTCCGTGGCACCATTCACACATTCACCATTCATTTCTGGAGTCCACTGACAATGAAATCCTACCAGAAGTAAAATATAACATCACTGAGCACCTGCGACTGGCTTCAGAGATTACTTCCCTGCACCTAATCCTGAAAACTCATGGATAAGGAATCCTTTTGAATGTGATGTACAACTAACAACTCTATCTGTGGAAGAGCAAGATGCACTTGTTGATGTGACTTGTGATGGTTCATTGAAATCATTTTTCAAAGAATATAAACTGGACCAATTCTGGGTGACAGTTTTTCCTGATTATAAGAAGTTAGGTGAAAAAGCTTTGAAACATCTAGTTCCCTTTTGTTCCACATATCTTTGTGAACAAACATTTTCAACATTTTGTTATATGAAGAACAAGCATAGAAATCAGCTCAATGTTGATCCAGATTTGAGATTAAAAGTAGGAAATATTAAACCAGTTGTGGAAGGAATTGTTCAGGACCAAAAGAGGCATGATTTATCCCATCACATTTAGGTTTAGTAGCTCCTAAACATGTCATAATTTGTTCAATTGTAAACTGGACATTAGTAAAATTAAATTCGTCTTTATATTCCTAACTAAACCATTGTCATTTTTGTGTGATAATATCACAAATATCACAAATTTTATGGTCTGTTTTTTAGTATACCTAAAATCCTTTGCTTATTAGGGGCTACCCCTTATCTTCTCCAAAAAATTGCTTCGCACAGGTAACTACCATAAAGATAACAAATTTTTCAAAAGTAGGGGGTCCATGGCTTGGCATTAAAAAAACAAGGGGTCCACAATACTTAGCTCATTGGGAACCACTGATCTAGTTGGCCTACTACCTCAAGCTCTCCCATTCCTACTGTGCTTCTGCATGCCTCCCCTCTCTGGCCTCAGCTAGACCTACTGCGATGGAGGGGTGAAGATCTTCCCCTCTGTTTACACGCGACACATGATGACCTCGGAGGGAGAGGACATCGCCCCCGCAATTCTTTTCTTCAAGAAGAAAAGAGCACAAACGGTCTTTCACAAAAGGTGGGCTTCTTTAAATTTTAAATTAATTTCCCCACTCCCCCCACCCCGGATGGGCGCAGAGCTCTTCAGGGTCACGGCTCCTTGCGAGTAACCGGGACAAATTGCGAGTAACCCACACACACGTTCTGCAGTCTCGGGATCATCCCGAGACTGGAAAAAGTGGGCTTGAAGGGGGGGGCGAGATCCCGGGGCAAGGGAGAGATCATCCCTCCCTGCTCCCAGGATCCCCTGTGCATCATGTGGACGCACAGGGATGATCCCGGGGATCGCCCTGGGATTTTGCCCCATCTAGCTATGGCCTCTGTCCCTGGTTCCTGTCTTGCTTAGCCTTTCTGTTCCAAGCCTTGGTCAAGACTGCTTACATTTTTGCTTCAGGACCTGAGATCACATTCCAGTTCTGTCTTGCAAACTCCCTGGAAGCATCTGATCTTCTCCACCAGCCTTGCCCAGCCTGATGCCCTCCAGATGTTGCCATCTTAAAACAACTATCTTGTTAACCATCCTAAAACAACTATCTTAAAATAGCCAATAAGCTATTTTAGGATGGTTAGTATCAGGCCATAGGTGGTCACATAGATTGAGAAGGCATGTAGATTAGCCTTCTCTAACTTGTTTCCCTTTAGATGTACTGGACTACAACTCCCAGAATGCCCAGCCAGCAAGCATGAGTGGCTGGGAGTTTCTGGGAGATGTAATCCAACACATCTGGAGGGCACCAGGTCAAGGATAGCATAGCATATACCTATGGCCTTAAAATAACCATTCTAAAATATCTTATATCCCCAGCTCTGATAAACCTACAAAAGAGGTTTGATGGCTCCATCTCCAAAACAGAAAAGTTTATATATGTCTGTACTGGGAGAAAAATAAAAATATTGCTAAGCTATTCTCATGCTATACATTATAAGGAAGATACAAATATGTGCAGTAATATAAACCAAACCAAACCCAAGTTCTCTTAGTTCTTTTCAATTATGCACCTGCTTTGCATTATTTAAATTTTCTGTCTCACAGAAATGAAAGAAGAATTAAGTGTGCTGGAGCCTTCTGTATTCTCAGTTCTTCACAAAGTCATAATATACTGTGTGTCCTTTCAGAAGATTGAGATTAAATCCCTGTGTACAATTCTAAATTTGATGTACTGTACTTACCTTTGTGCATTTTCCCACAGTTTAAATTGCATACTCTTTATTATGAAGACAGTACACTGAACGCAAAAAAAGTTAGTGGGCAAAAATGTCCCTCCTTGGTTGAATACATTATACACAGATTTTTAAAACATGTATCAATGCTCATTCAAAATCTGAAATGATTTATCATTTCAATAAAATACTAAACTAAAATATAAAAACACTGAAATCGCACTTAGCATTTTACAGTAAATTAAATAAGGGGAATATGCCACGATTAAAAGAAGTGATACGCAACGTATATATGTATAATTATATTACAACAAGACCTCTTTCCTCTCTCTTTCTTAGAATACATACTTGAAATTTTTAGATTAGGTGTATTTTCATGATTCCCAAATGATTCTCAACAGCAATTTCTTTCCATAAAGCAGCACAGTGAAATTACTTGTTTCTAAACTGATGCCCTTTTAAGTCCACATTAATCTTTTTAATTATAATTTTTTCAAGATTTTTCCTTAAATTTGAAATGAAACTCGGCTTCTCTGAAAAAAAATAAACTAAAACACTATGCAGCAGCAGTTCTTAAGTAACAGATTAAAATCTTCACTGCTACCTTTGGGGGGAAAACTTAAACAAGAGAAATCCGGTTCCTAAGGTGCTTGCATTGCATAGCATCTCTTCAATCGATTAGGACACATTAAATAAAAGATCAGGAACAAAAATAGCTGGAAGGATAATATCAGTTTACCATCGGGAGATGTCCCTGTTTCTATTTAAAGTCCTCAATGAGCTGAAGATGTGCGCTTTTTAGGTAAGTGTTGGATATAAATGGTAATTGAGGGGAAAAAAATCTTTCAGAAAATCAAATGAAGATGTAGCGCTTTAACTTTCTGGCAGCATTTAGGTGAGTTGCTCTCTAAATAAAGACATTGCATTTCAATTCATGTGATTGGAGATGGATCACTGGCTCAGGAAAATAGTTTGCATTCTGAGCAGGAGATACAGATAAGTATTAGGTCGGCTCTAAACCCCTGTTTTGAATTGCACTGGAAGTCAGGGCTGAGTTTCAGCTTTAATGAAATGCAGTCATTTGCTACTTTCTTCCAGAACAGGGTGGAATCCTTTGAAAGCATTGCAATACTGTGAGAGTAAGTATATTGTGAGTACCAAATGCAGCAACACCATCCCACATTCTGAATAGTATTATATGTGCATTGGAATTGGTGGGAAATCATTTCAATATTAATGCCATCAGATCATCATAGCTGGGATCTTTTAAACAAAACAAAAGAAAGTTTAAAGGTGCCTGAAGTTCAACAAGCACGGTTGTTGCTGTGCAACCTTTGTGCACTTGAATAGGGCTTGAAATGGGAGCCTCACACAAGCCCCACAGAAATGAATGGAGGTCAAACACCAGCAGCTGCACAGAAGCTTGGTGGATTGTTCCCTAAATTCCTAGGATTTTTTTTTAATTGAGTAGAAAAATTGGCAAAAAGCCATTCATGCTTTTAAGAGTAAATATCCATCAACTCCGTCTAAGCTATAAAATGTTTAATGGTAATAAAGTCTACAATCCTGTTTTACAGATGGATGATGTTACTAGCATTTTAAAGCAATGAATCTTGGGAAGAAAATGGGAAATGTTATCAAAAATCAAAATAAAATAAATAAATCTCAAAAGTCTTTCCTTGAGGTAATCTTCATACAGTGAAGCTATTGCTACAAAGTGAGATGCCATGAAGCAAAACTGTGCCGTAAGTACTAGAGTATGTGTTTCAGCGGGGTATTAGCATTGTTAAAAAAAAGATGGGGGGAGGGGAAATGGGTGGTTTTACTTGCAAGCGTAAATTCAACCTCACCAAGATTAAACCTCACAAAGAATGAAGCTGTGTCATTTACATGATACAACACTGTATCATGTTGGAATGCTATTATTAGTTAGAGTTAATATCACAAGAGAATATACCATACTGTATCTTACAACATAGAAAATACTAATATTATTGAATATTATACATAATTAAAATATGTAATACATACTAGGAGAACAAAAACTGATTATAGAATGACTGAATGTCAATATCAGAAAAGAATGTAAATATCATTTAAGCCTCTGAATTTTGGGGGCAGTGTTTGTGGTAAGAGTAATGCATTTTAAAAAGTTCTCAGTATGCTGTTTGCTGCTGCATCACATTTCCTTTTAAACCTAAATTCATAGCTTTTCACAACAGCATATCAATTTGGATATTAATGTTGTGACGTGTAATATTGTTTGTCTTCTATGAATTTCATATCCATCTCTTTTCTAGTCAGGCAAAGGCTACAATTTTTTTTACTCATTATTGGAGTAGTAATTCTTCCTTTAATCTTGTTCTTAAAAATCAGATAAAACCACATCTGTGCCTTTTAAACATATTGACTTTCCTAAGTTTCAATAATATGCATTTCACGCTCACTTTTTTTTCACTCCGACTCAGTCTTTATAATACCTATATGATATTTTGGAACAGTGCCTAGCGGTGACCTATTCCAATCCTTTGCAGCTTTTAATGTCATTTTTTATAAAATGTCACATTTTGCCAGATGGGTTACTACTGACCAGTGTGAATCATCACCATTTACTCTGATATTCAGTGCCATCTGACATTTACTACATTCACAGAATGTAAATTGAGGTACTCACCAGTGGGCCTAAAGCACAGCCTTTTGCAGTACATGCCTGAACTCTGAAAGAATGCAAACTCCAAGGAGAAAATCCAGAAGTATAATAACTGAGTTGTGATGAGTTCTGTACCAGAATGCCATCCATATACAATCCATAGCTGGTAATAAATCCTAATTTAAATATATCAAAAAACAAAGAGAAACTTAACACAGCTATTTCATAACAGCTATGAAATCACAACAGGTATGGGGGTGGGAGGCTTCTCCCTGGTTATGGAAACCCAAGGCTGTGCAAAGTGACTTAAAAAACAGAACCAGCAATGTTTGTGGTGCTATTAAAACCAAAACCAAATCTCTACACTTCCATGTAAAATGAACTGAAATTAAAATTTTGGCAAAAGAGGCTGGGAGAGGTGAAAATTTCAAAGAAATTTCTGCTTAGGATGGAAGATAGGGTTTCCACTCACCTTTTAAAGTGTAGGTGGCAGCTAAGGGGGCGTCTTTCTATTTATTTTTAAAAAACATGTCCTGCACTTGCAGGTGTTCAGGATTATTTCCCAACCTCACAGCTTTTTCTGAACTTCCAGGAGACCATGTGACCTCACCCTGACCAATAAGCATTCAGAAAAGGCTTTGGGGCTGCAGAAGCTCTGCAAAGCAAGAACAAATGGGGCTTTTAGAAAAATTCTCTTCTTCCTTGAAGCCACATAGAGCAAGCAAGATAAGAGTTTTATCTGAAGTTCCAAAAGTCCCATTGGTTCTTGCTTGCAATAACCCGGGGACTCTTTGCGAAGCTTATGCAGCTGAGGAGTTTTTCCTGAATGGCTATTGGAGAGGGTGAGGTCACATGGTCTCCTGGGAGTTCAGAAAGAGCCACTGGGCATTTCACTTGAGACATTTTTAAAAAGTAAAATAAATAATAGAAGATCCTTCAGCCACATCCCAAACTCAAAAAGGCATGTGGAAATCTGGTCCCCCTTCCTAAGGGGAAAATTCTCTGAAATTCTCCCCTCCCTGCTGAAACAGAGGCAGAAAAAACAATGCCTCTTTCAAAGGGAGGGAAAATAAATTCTGAAAATAGGGGGCAGGATTCTGCACAGTACTAAATATATACTATCATTTTCTACATCAAGAGTGGTGCTTATTCCCAATTTTCTTCTCCTCTGGTATTTCTAGTATTAACTTTCAAAAGCACCTTTCTGTGTCTTTGATATGTACCACATCACTAATATCTTTCCCGCCAAAGCCTCTGGGAAATTTCTTTGTTTGGCAATTGACATGTAGATCTTCTAGTCTCCATACATAAATAAACCAGATCTGCACTAATGTGAATCTATTGTTTCCGCACCCAGTGGCTGAATACATTGTGTAAAACGATTGATACTGTAATAAAATCAAAGGATTTGTTTTTCTCCACTGTCATGTAAAGTCAACTATATTGTACACTTACTATATTAATGGGTTTGATTTAAGTATTCCTTGAAAGTTTGTTGTTTGATGCCTACATTACCAAAGGCTCAGTTGTATGTAATTACTTTCCTAAGTACTGCTTAGTACTACTGCATAGGGATGGTGCGAGCATCCAACTGGGACCATAAGGGCAGGGGACCCCCTCCGGCTGGCCCATGAACCCAGTCAGCTGTGCTGAATGCTAGTGTAGACCTGTGGCTGAGTCCTCTGAACCTCCAGCAAGCGCACAGGTGTGGGTCTCCTCTGGGTTCTGGGATGGTGCCTTTTCCCCTGCTGCATTAATGGCAGCTGCCATTAATGTAGTGGGGGGAAATGTGCACTTTCTGGAGGATATGGAAAGTGTGCTCCCCCCCCAAACACTCCAAAGTGTTTGAGTGCAGACCGTACCCTATTGCTCATGGCTTCCGGTATCGCACACTTTCCCCTGCTGCATTAATTGCAATCACCATTAATGCAGTGAGGGAAATGTGCATTTTCCGATGGGGGCATTTAAGGCTTCTGGAAAGTGTGCATTCCCCACCCCCAGCATGCTAACGCAGCAGGCTATTAATGCAGTGGGAGCACTGCACTTAGCGGGGACCTGCATGGCCCAGGTCATGGGGTCCAGGCAGTGGGGTGAGTGCTCGCTGATTTTCGCCACCCCTACTCCTACAGCCCCAAATTTTCAAAAATTATCCCAAATAAGTCTGTTTCTTCTCTTAGCCTAAGCCTGGAGGTATGTTTCACTATGTTCTGTATCGGATGGACAAGGTGCTACCTTTGGGAACTGTTTAAGTTTAGGATAAGCTGCGTTGTCCCTTGCATTACGAATCAATGCTGGAAACTGGCGCATGCTCACGTTTATTGTGCACAAAGCCCCCCATCTTGGTTAACTTTGCAGCCTGCTGTCTTCCACTCCCTCTCTATTACTAGCCAAACCCCATCACTTTTAATTATAGAGCCACAGCTAAGAGTGTTGAACGAATCTCATTCCACCATTATAACCAGACATGGATCGGGGGGGGGGGGGGGAGCCAGCAGGTGCCACAGGCCTTACTAAGAAAGCCGCTTTACAGATTGATGTGACAGTGTAGGAGAGGTAGGATTGAGGATGATCCATGCTAAGTTTCAGGTAGAAAGTTAAATAAATTGCTTATTTATAGGAGTTTAAAGTTTGACAGATGTTTCATCGGGCGTCTTTTCATAGACTTTGCTGGAGCTAATGCCAGCTGATTTTTCTATTTATACTTCATCTTTTGGGAAACAGTTTTCAGTATTAGGAGCATTTTCTATGTGCTGCATGCAAGAAGAACTATAAGATGTATGTCATTTTTATTGAAACTGTGATGGAGTTTATATAGCCGTTTAGATCGTCTTTGGAGTTGTTCACCCTATATGTGACTTTTGCTCAACATCACATTGTTTAGATTGTAGTGATGCTACTTTCTGTGCAGGTTATAAAGGCTCTAACTTTGAGCTCCTTTGTCTCCCTTGGTCTGAGCTGAAGATGTCATCTGTTCTCCTTTATGACTGACTATCCAATGTTGATATAAGATAGGACCGTAAAGCCTCTTCCAGAATAATTCTTGCAATCTCTGTCTATGGTGTGCCCTCATCAATGCACTTTTTGGCTGCAGTGGTTTTAAGGTCTGTGAACTTTTCCTCTCATAACTTTTGTTCATATGATCTTTCCAGAAGTGTACTGCCCCCCTCTCTCAAATTCTTATAAGCATGGCAGCCTCGCTTAAATAATGCTTCCAAACAGAAGATCAGCAGGAGCTTTTCAAAGCTCCAGTTTTGCTTTCCCTTTGTCCCAAATGGCAATAACCCAACTACCATACTGTCAGTATTCACATTTGTTTGTGTTTCGTTGTCTGGTTTAAAATTCTCTGCACCTTCATTTGTCTCTAAAAATATATTCTAGACCTTTGATAGCCAGGATTGCTGTAAAGCAGCCTTCCCCCAACTTGGTGCCTTCCATATGTTTTGGACTCCCATCAGCACAAGCCAGATGGCCAACGTCAGGCATGATAGGAGTTGTAGCCTAAAACATCTGGAGAGCAGCAGGCTGGGGAAGCAATAATATAGAACTCATTAGACCATAAGAATATAAGAAGAGCCCTGCTGGATCTGACCAAGGGTCCATCTAGTCCAGCACTCTGTTCACACAACCAGTTGTCGACCAGGAACCCACAAGCAGGATACCATGCAACAGCACTCTCCCACCCATGTTTATTTTATTTTATTTTATTTATTATTGCATTTATATCCTGCCTGTCTTCCTCCAAGGAACCCAAGGCGGCATACATAATCCTCCTCCTTTTCATTTTTATCCTCACAAGAACCCTGTGAGGTGGGTTGGGCTGAGAGTTTGTGACTGGCCCAAAGTCACCCAGTGGGTTTCCATGGCCGAATGGGGACTAGAACCTGGATCTCCCAACTCCCAGTCTGACACTTTAGCCACTACACCACACTGCTCCCCAGTAACTGGTGTATATAGGCTTACTGCCTCTGATACTGGAGGTAGCACATAGTCATCAGGACTAATAACATTGATACCCTTCTCCTCACCAGTGGAAACAAAGCTGCCTTTTTCAGCTAACAATGTACACACACTTTATAGCTCTTTTCTTACCACTCTGATTTTGCTTACAGATTCTAGCAAAGTGTCCCTTCTTTTGGCATGTGTTACATTTCCCCCCATAAGCCCAGCACTGCTTTGATGCATGTATGCTGCCACACTGTCATCAGACTTTAACTTGCTGGTCCATAAGATGAAACATAGGCTTTGGGAAGATTGTTACATGGGTTCCCCTCTGCCACTGTGCTATGGCAATCCAAGGCCACAATCCTGTCCACAGCCTTGCCAGAACTCTTGCCTTCCAGCGGCTCTGCACTCTTTCGCTTGATTTCTGCAGCTAGGCACACTTCAACTGCCTTTGCCAAAATGAGATCTTTAATTTCTAGCAATTTGCCTCTCATTTTGCAATCATGTGCCCCAAGGACAATTTGATCCCTTATTAATGAGTCAGCAAGCTCTTCGAAGTTATGTGTCTGGCTCAGCCTTTGCAAATCAGCAACAAAACTCTGAAAGGATGCTGCCTCGCTTTGTTTCCTTGTATGGAAAACATCTCATCTCTCAAAAGTCTCATTTCCTTCTTTGGTGCAAAGTGTTGGTCAAATTTGTTTACAACAATGTCATAGCCAGACTCCCCGCCCACCCCTTTCCACCGCAGTTAGTGAAAAAGTGTTAAACAAAACAAAACACCTTGTGGCCCTGCAAAATTCAATACAATTTTCCGCATATCTGTCTTCACACTTCTAGGGGTTCCACTATGGCTGGACTATCAGGGTCTGGGCACGGCAGGCACTCGTGGTCTTGCCACTGCCCACGTGATAGCCCACTTGCTGCTTGTAATGTGTGGGCTCCCAAAAGCAGGCAGCTGTGGGGTGCTTCCAGAATGTGCAGTGACCCATCCAGGGACTTGCGTGGCCTACATCGTGAATGTGGGTGGGCGATCGCGAGGGAGGCATTGGTGAGGCCACGAGTGCCTGCCCTTCCTGGACCGCATCAAGTCCGTCCCTCCCTAGCAATACATGCTGGGAATTGTAGGCTCTTACCCCACTATGGTCAAGGGCTGTTACTTTCTACTGTTAGTTTTACCCTACCCTGTGCCTGCTTACCCTACCCTGTACCTGTTTGCATTCTCTTCCCCTCCTTATTGTTTTACTATGATTTTATTAGATTGTAAGCCTATGCGGCAGGATCTTGCTATTTACTGTTTTACTCTGTACAGCACCATGTACACTGATGGTGCTATATAAATAATAATAATAATAATAATAATAATAATAATAATAATAATAATAATTAAATGGCGGATTCGTCATAAAATAGCCACCAGAAAATCTGAAGCCAAGGCTTGCACAGCCTTACTATTCAGTAGGTGGTGGCAAAATTACTGACCTTCTTAAGTGATAATGGTAAAGTAATTAACAGCACAACCCTATACATTTCTACTGAGAAACACATCCCATTGAGTCCAGGTAAGTGTGGTAATCCAATTTACCAGTGATTGCTAGGATGTCAAGACACAGAGAGCAGTAAGAAACCTAAGGGCTTCTACATATATGTGAATACAATTTGACTGGCATTTCTGTTTAGCTGGTGGCAGCCAACTGCCAGGCAAACAGGGCTTGGTCTACAGAGGTGCATGAAGAGAATATTGCCCCCTATCTGCCTTATGATCCTGTCATTCAAATGGTTATTCCAAAAAAAAGCTTTGTGTTACTATATTTGTTTCTTAGCTCCATGTAAAAATTCTCCAAAAGATCCTTGGGATATAACATTCACATTATAGTTAACATTAGGAAGAGAATCCATGCTATAGCCATTCTCACTGAAATTACATGGTAGTTAGCAAATAATTGGTCTTCTGCCCCTCTAACCCTCTGCTGCCTTTACCCTGATATCTAAAGCCACCCAATGTTCTGCACATCCAAGGGGAACATTATTAGAGCTGTGTGGAAGTTGTAAAATGCACAGCAGGACTGTCTGTAATGGAACTGTGAATGTAATTAATGGGCTGTAGAACTTATCATAGGTTTTGTTGCTAGACCTGGAAATAAGCTGCCCTGCACTGGTTTATTTAAGTTTAGATTTCAATTATAAGCTTATTTTTGTGTTTTCAATCCAGGATCCTCTTCCCTCTACAGATGCGCTGCTTCTTATGCATACGTTTGGGCAGCATGTTTTCAGCTGTAAAGGTCAATAAGCAATGCATTTCCAATGTCTGGAGCAATTGTGGCATTTTATCCTGGCATGCTCTTCAGCATTTTGTGGGAGCAGCCACCCAGCGGAAGGATCGCTGAAATAATGATGCTCTAGATATGTTGGATAACTTCCCCTCTCTCCACAAATACAACACATGTACATTTTTGTTCATTAGAAACATGGAAACATATTTCCCTGAGCTTCCGTTACATCACTGCAATGACTACTTTTCATATGGGTGGCCTGGCAGGAGAAGATATTGAATGTGGCGGTCACCAAAAGAAAGTGAAAAAGAAACATATGCCAGACTGTGATGGAAGATGGCGGTATGTACATGTCATGCTGCAAATTTACAAATGTTATCAGTTGACTAAGTATTCCCCCCAAAAATGGTCCTCAAATATATATGATCACTATCAGTGCATCTAGCCATAAATGCCTAACTAATTAGTTGGTTTCAGCATATCACAGAATCATATCCTAGGATAGTAGAGTTGGAAGGGGCCTACAAGGCCATAGAGTTCAACCCCCTGCTCATTGCAGGAATCAATGTACAACTGACCAGGCCTGGACCCACTTAGCTTCATCAAGGTTGCAGCGTCCCATCCCATCACACCAGATGAGCTACATATACATTGGTCAGGATGCATACAAAACTCTTCTAGCTGCACATGGGGAGACAGCCAGTTCCTTTCTGGCTATAGCCTATTATGCTAAATCACGTGCCAGTACAGAACATTCCCTGACCATTGAATGGGTTTTAATAGTGTGTGAATCCTAGGCATTCATGGCTCTTTGGATGCTGGGCATAAAACATGCATTTGTACCTAGATGCACTAGATGTGATCTACTGGATGGAAAGACTCTCCAGAATTAAAGCTTATCCAGGGGCTTGTCCATACGGCTGTTTACACTGCTGTAAATGTGCATCTTTCCATTTTCAGACAGATGATGCAGCTGCAAATACAAAGCCATCCAGGGGCAAACCCTGGAAAATCCACTCCAAAAAAAGTCGGGCATTTACCCCGACTTTTTTGGCAGCGGAGGTGGCTCCGCAGCTCTAAAACAGTAAAAAAAAAAAAAAAAAAAAGATTAAAATGGGGGGAGGAGAGCAACAGTGCTGTTCCTCACCCCCCCTTTTTTAATGTTATGATTTAAATACGCAGACCTCCATTCTGAATATGAAGACCTCTGCATATTGTGGTCTTTAAATTAAAAAAAGGGGGGACGTCTTCATTCCTTTCCTCTCCCCCTAGTAGAAACAGCCCTGTTCCTTTCCTCCCCACCCCATTTCTTTTATATATATAAAACTTTTCAAGCGGAGGACCGGGCAACCTCCAATCTGAATATACAGTGCTCCGCATATTGTGCCCTTTAAATTAAAAAAGGGGGACAGCCCCATTCCTTTCCTCCCTCCCTCCAGGGATGAATGGCCCCATTCCTTTCTCCCCCCCCCAACTTCTTTTTTAAAAAAAAAAAAAATTCAGAGGCGCTAGGAATGAAAATCCACACTTGCCTTCCTTCCCGTGCAGATACTGAGAAGGAAGGTAAATGCGGGTGCAAGGCACCGCCCGGCACCAAAGCACCTCCGTATAGCTGGGGCCCAGGATTTGGCTTCTCCAAAATTTAATTCAGCCCTAATGCTGAAAGAGATTCCGCACCCCTTAGCTATATAATTTCATTTTTAGTTCATTGATGTCTTATTTATTGCATTTTTATACCACCCAGTACCCGGAGCTCTCTGGGTGGTTCACAAAAATTAAAACCATTCATAGTATAAACAAACAGTATTAAAACATGATATAAAATACAATATAAAAACACAACCAGGATAAAATCAGCAGCAGCACAGAAATATAAATTTAAAATAGCAGAGTTTTACATTTCTATACTGCTCAAAAGCCAAAACTCTCTTGGTAGTTTCCAAAGATAAAAACCATAAAAATACAGTATAATAACTTTAAATCATTAACATTAAAATATTAAAACAATTTGAAACAATCAACAATAAAAATCCCAGGTCTTGTTAAAAAGCTATCATATGCTGTCAAATGTCTGGGAGTAGAGAAAAGTTTTGACCTAGCACTAAAAAGAGGACAATGTTGCTACCTGGTGGATGTCACTGGTGAAAGCACCCCACCATTGGTGGAGCCAAGAGGGCCCCAAACCTCTCTCAGAGGAGGCAGCCAGAGGAGGGCCTCAAACGTTGACCATACTGTATGGGTATACTAGGAGAGGTGCTTCTTCAGGTAATACCTGTCAGGTATAAGTCGTGTAAGACTTTAACAAGGCCTCAGGTAGATTTAATAGGAATTAGTTCTAGAATGACAATGTCTCTGCAAGCTTATCTCTGCCAGAGTTTCTCATGGGAGTAGCTCTCTCACTCCCTGTCATGGCTTTGCAGCTGTAAAAGGTTTCCCTGGGAACCTGGGTACGGGGGAAAGGTGGGGCCCACTTATTGAAGGAGTAACTCAGATAGTAGTGTCACGTTAGTGGGTTATGCAGTCCTGCCCTGTTGGCACATGGGTATGGGTTTACAGGTCAGATGACCCATCTGTCAAGTGGCTTTGAATAGGCTTATAAGCAGGGTAGCAATGCAGAAACCTTCGCTCGGTTTCATCTCTTGACACAAGGCCTGAAATCCCTCCTGTTTTGGATTCCACCTCCACGTGGGAGTGGGACTTTGAAAGCACTCTGCACGTGGACGCTTTGCTATTTGGACTTTGCATATCTAAGAACAGTGCCATGAAAAGTACTGTGAGGCTTTTCGTAGACTTGGACTTGCATTTGCTGTGGATTGTGTGTGTGTGGCCTGACTCAGGTGGCAGGGAGCTCCCCCGGAGCGAACATTACATGCAGGGGAGTTCTTGTGCCTGGGATATTTCCCTTCCCTGTGATCATGCCTACCAAGGTCAGCTCAGCATTCGGCAGGCTGGGATTGACTGGTGGGTGATCTTTCTCTCTGCCCGAGTCAGGTGGCAGAGAGTTGCCAATGGTAAGCAGAAAGCATGGGACTCCTGTGGCTGTGTGTTTTACCCTACCTGTGATTTTGTTTAGGCTTTAGTCATGTCCCCATGAATTACCAGTATACGCAGCATCTGGAGAAGCTCCCTTGGGATGGTTTTCTGAGCCTTTCAAGAATTCCCCCCTCCCATGCTTTGTGATTGCCTGAAGCATGGATCCGAAAGCGTTCTGACCATCATTCAGCTTTAAGTGTATTTTTGGAGTGTGCAACCATTAAGCTTGTTACTGTGAGATTTCCCCGAAAAACAGAAGTTTCATGATGTGAGTGTCTCGTGTCAGTTTGCCAGCACGTGTGAATACCAGAGGGAATGGGCACACACACAACAATACCTCTGCGTAGAATCCCCATAAACGTTCAGTGGTTGTCAATATAATGCCCAGAATCTTTCCTAATGGACAATTTACTACATCCATCAAAAATAAAGAGACATACATCACACAATCAACAGCCACTGAATTGTAACTGTGCCTAGTTTCCCATGTTCAGATCAGCTTCATTGTAAAATGTATGATTGTGTCTTCCTATTATCACTACTGTTCAGTATAAATATTGAACATAATTACATTAATCTTAATGAAATATGGAAACACAGGACCTGACTGACATCAATTTGAAAGTTTGGAATATTGAACATCAAAGTCAGACTGACCTTTTTTCAGTTTTGTATTGGGTCATTAAAAAAAAGAAAGGAAGACATTGCTGTGATTGTAATGTGAATATAAAACCTATATTGACTAAAATTCTCCCTCTCTTCTATTTTCTATCCTGCGGTAAAAAATTATTAAAAAGCGATGCATTCCTGACAAAGAAGCATTGATAAGGTGCTTCCAGACAAGGCAAACACCTCATCTCTGCTTCATCCATGGAAATTTACAATGTCATCTACTTATACAAATTTAGTCATAGAAAAATATGTAAAATACTTTATAAAAAACAACCACTAACTGAAAATGTACATTTCCCCCATAGATTAAAGCATGAAAATGTGCATTTGGTTATTCTTTTCTCCTCCTCCCACACCCTGCTGGCCTGGCAATTCTTTACTTCCCCACTGATTTCTAATTAACTATGCCATCTCTAGGCTGGTGTAATTGGGGCACCCAATATTTGGGCCTTTCAGGGAAATTAAGTGGGTTTGAATCCTGTGGACTGAAGGCCACCTCTGGCCTGCCACCAGAATGCCTTTTTTCAAAGGCTAACACCAGCAGCGGTAGATCTGTGCCTCCAGAGCATCCCATGGACAGAACTGTACCAGCAGGCTGGATGCTCTCCCACCAAGGGAGCTCTTCTCTGCTGGTATGGATGCACCCCCACCCCACCCTATCCCAACCCCCTCTAGCCGGCAGATTTGGGTATTAGGATTAAGTGGACAACCTTTTTTTTCTGCCAGGGACCATATTCCTTCATGGATAATCTGTTGGGTGCACATGCTGGTACTGAGCGAGGTTGAAGCCAACAGTGGGTAGGGCCAGAGCCAAATGTGGGTGAATCACCCTTTTTCTCTTTCTGCTGCCAACTTCTCTCTCTCCCTCTCCCTCTCCCTCCCCTTCTTCCTTCCTGCCCAGCAGGCTGTCAGGGAAGGGACAGATCACTCTTGCCAGTGGCCTGAACATCTCTGTGCAAAAATTCACATAACAGAATAACCAATAGATGTAACACATACCATGTCCATACTCAGTGGAGTACATGTCTGACAAATAAACCCACCTTGTTAAAATTCCTAATTGCTTACAAATTATTCTGAAATAATCAACAGTACTATGTGTAATTTTGAAAGCAGAAGGTACACTTGCTGCAAACATAAATTAATTCACAGATTATAATAGTTATTTATAGCTTTTAGACTATCAAAGACATTGTTAAAAGTATTTTGCATTCAACTTAGGGATGTATGAGAAATTTGTTTCGGTTCATTTTGTTTTGTTTTTTTATCAAGATTTCCCCAGTTTGCACCTTCTGGACCGAACACAGACTGGGATGCAAGCTGTGGTGAAGTCTGTACAGTTCTGAACTTTAAATGTGATTTGTGGACATTTTTTGTGCAAAAACAAAACAAAGCTTGCAATCTGAGTCAGAATGAGCATGAATACCTAATTCAATTTAACTAATTTCTTAGAACCATGTTCTGTTATAAGCCTTAAGGAAGCAGGTGGATTGCTGTGAAACTAGATCTTCATGGGGTACACTAAAAAAGAACTTTTATTTTTAAAGTAGGAGCAAGAATGTGTAAGACAGAAGACAGACTTCCAGCTGAGCCAGGTTTTCTCACCTTGCAGTACTGAGGAATGATTAAGTTGCAATCCTTTACGCTTAGCTGGTTGTAAGCCGCAACTGAATTCAATAGGGTTTACTTCGGAGTCGACATGTATATAGGATTGCTCTGTTAATTATGTTTCTATACACTTTTCCTTCAAGGATGTCCGAGTGAGGTATATAAAGGCATGAAATAATAACTATGGCCGTTTCTATACCTAAGGATTATCCCAGGAAAATGGAGGGAGCGTCCCTGCCTGCTCCCAGAATCCCCTGTGTCTCATTTGGATAAACAGGGATGATCCCGGGACGATCCCAGGAAAAAAGGCAGGTGTAGAAACGGCCTATGGCTCAGCAGGGATTTCGAACCCAGGTGTCCCAGGTCTGTTCAACACTCTACCCACAAGGGAGTCTCTCTGATACTACACTGACATGACAAACTGCACAGGAGCAGGATTAGTAATGGAAAAGGAAAAGAAAAGTAGCCAACATACATAAAGATAAACTTTGTTGAGGGTTATAACCCCTTGCATAGTAACTGTTTCAGGATTAAGAAGCTTTTAAAAGTACAAATACAAGATAATAAATGTATCTGAAAGTCAGAAATAAAAAACAAAGTACCATGAAAATCCATACTTTCTTAAGAGATGTCAAAGGCTATCCTTCAGTTCAGTCGTTTCAGGAAGCATTAAGCAAAAGAATGCAGTACACACGAACCATCAAAAGGGAGCACTTTTGAGCCACCAAACAGCAAAGCCGGGCCGAAAACTTCAATCTCCTCGCTATAGACAATGATACTATCTCAGGTATTTTATGCGCTAAAATGATCATTAAAAATTAAGCACCACGTATAAGCTGCCATTTAGAATATTAATTTACCTTTACTAATCATCTTTTTAACTTGAGGCTAAAAGAGTTCACTTACCATTCGGGTACTCAGGCTTAGTCCATGAGATGTTAAAGGAGTCAGAGGAATATGACTGGACTTCAGGAGCAGGAACACCTTCTGGTGTACTCTCAGTTGTTATTGCTGAAGTCGTTTCACTTATTGTACATCCGCCTCCAGTGCAGGCCTTTAAAAGAAAAAAGAAAGAAGAAGAAGAAAACACAACAATATAATAGGTCATATAAATATATCCCCAACATATGCCATTCAGAAAAGCCAGAACTCAGGAGGTTTTGTAAAAGACTTATATTGATTTTATATTTTTAGATGTCAAACAAAAACATGATCCTTTCATATGTAGTTCTTCTTGTTTGTGGAGGATGATTTTCAGTTATAGTTATGCAAAGCCAATGAAATGGCAAGGAAGATTCTTTCCCAAGGCAAGCAGGCCTCTGCTGATAGTGCATCCTCCAGATAGTACACCCACCATGTATGAAATTCCCCCCCTGCCAGGGATCAGAGAAAAGGCCTTGACGCAGAAGCCACTCCTGTGTGAAAAGGTGAGGGCTTGCTCTGAGAAGAAGTGGAACCGAAACATGAGGAGATATGCATTTGTAAGCATTTGCTTTTTTAACTTTCCCCAAAGTTCTATCAGGTGTCACCACATATCCTGGGACACCTTCAAAAGTTGTTTATGCAGGGGATACAGATGTAATGGTTCTAGAAATACTGAATAAACGTACGTATTTTTATGTTGTTTTCCTATAAGGAGGTAAAGAACAGATTTGCGGGTTGGGGGGTTGTATCAAACGGCGCAGTCCTATATGTTCCGCCAGAATGAAGGACACTCCATCAGTTCCCACGCCTGGTTATATATAGTATCAGATGAGAACTGGGGAGAACTTGGTTCCAATCTCCACTGAGCTGTAGGGATGTCGATCACTGGGCAATCTCGCGCTCTTTGGGCTCACCAGAATTCTGCAGCGCTCCTCGCTTGACTTGCATTTGTGCAAACTGGGGCTACAAATAGTGTAATTTCTACAAATTGTGGCCAAAATTTGCAAAAAAAACTATTTATTGGGGGGCGGTGGAATGGAAAATCCATGAGCTGACCCAATTCAATGCACACCTGTTCTGGATGAGGTTGCACTCCCTCTAAAGGAGCAGGTGCATAGCTTGGGAGTACTCCTAGATTCATCCTTTTCACTGGAGGACCAGATGGACCGTGTGGCCCGGAGTACTTAGGGTCATCTTTGGCTGATCCACCAGCTACGGGCTTTCCTGGACAGGGATAACTCAGCCACAGTAATACATGCACTAGTATCTTCCCAATTAGACTACTGCAATGCACTCTACATGGGGCTGCCCTTGAAGACTCGGACGTTGCTGCTACTGCAAAATGCAGCAGCTAGATTGCTGACTGGAACATCTCATAGAGACCATATAACACCAGCCTTAAAGGAATTGCACTGGCTGCCAGAATGTTTCCGGTCGGAATTCAAGGTGTTGGTAATGACATTTAAAGCTCTAAATGGCTTGGGAACTTGATACTTGAGGGAGCGCCTCTCCCTATATCTGCCTACCTGAGATCTGTCGGAGGAGCCCTTCTCTGTGCCCCACCAATGTGAAATATACGCTATGGTGGGACATGGGAGAGGACTTTCTCTGTTGTGGCACCTCGGCTGTGGAATGCCCTCCCACTGGAGACTTGACTGGTGCTTGCACTGGCTTCATTTTGGTGCTTTTTAATAAAGCCTTTGACGGCTAAATCCACCAGCCTGTAGACTGTCTTGTTTTAATTGGATTTTACTGTTTTAAAATTTCATATTGGTTTTAACATATTAATGGTTTAATTTGTTTTAGAATAATAATTATATTATTATTGATTGATTGATTGATTGATATAGCACCATCAATGTACATCATGCTGTACATAGTAAAAGAATAAAACAGCAACACCAAAATCATATGTATGGTTTTATCTGTACGCTGCCCTAAGATCCTTGTGATATAGGGCGGGATATAAATGTTTAAATAAATAAATAAATAAAATCGGGCCAGCTCATGGGGAAATGAGCCAAAGTCCAGAGGGGCTGAGCTAATGAAAGCTTGTTGAGCTCCACTCCTTGGACAGATTCCTCCAACATCCTTACTCAGCTATGAAGATTAGTGGATGACTTTGGGTCAGTCACTCTCCTTCAGCTTTTTGTGACGATAACATGGGGGAGGGGGGCGGAGGCATGTATGTTGCCTTGATAGCCTTGACGGAACAGTAGGAGATTTTAAAAATACAAACTGTGCTCCTTTCATAACCATTGGTGGGTATCAATGATAACTATGATGATGGAATGTAAAAAAAAGAAAAGAAAAAGAGTAGGTTGACCTCTAGAATATTCACCATGGGAGAGAATCAAACAGATTTTAAAAATCCATTTAACTGGCTACTTTATGCTTATTGTCTGAACAGCAGACACAGCCAACTATCCACTTAGAGAGCCAGTGTGGTGTAGTGGCTAGAGTGTCGGACTGAGAGTCGGGAGATCCGGGTTCTTGTCCACACTCGTCCTTGGAAGCTCCCTGGGTGACTTTGGACCACACACTCTCAGCCCATCCTACCTCACAGGGTTGTCGTTGTGAGGCTAAAATGGAGAGGAGGAAGACCTCCTCTCCATTTTATGTACCCTGTCTTGGGTTCCTTTGAGGAGAAATGTTATAAATAAATAAACAGGCTGCAATCCTATACCTGGTGTACGCCTCATTGAAGTCGTACTTCTGAGCAGACATGCATAGGATTGAACTGTTAGTTATATGCATCCAATCCCATTCATTTCTGTTGGACCATGTATTATAAGTGTGTTAAGTGTGTACAGAAATGCACATAAGCCTGTGGAGTTCACTATGCTGAAATACACAAAGGAAAAACATATATGGATTCCAAGCTTTCTTTAATTAGTCTGAATGTCCTTGCTTTGGTGGGCTTTGAGTCAGACCCTTATTGTTACTTGAAGGTAGATTATTTTCTTTGTGGTATAATGTGGTGTAATATTTAGAGCATTCAAGAGCATGTTGAGTAAAATGAATGCATACAGAGTGTCTACACATAAATGTAAATGTATTCATAATCAAGAGCAGAATATTTTTCTATGGCATTTATCAAAGCAAATGTCCTTATATAGGTATTACTATAAAATGATGAGAGTGTTTAAAACAAATAGGGACAATCTCATGTTTATATTCAAGATATTTTCAGTTGTACCATGGAACTTACACTGTTCGGTAATCAAAAAAACAAAAGAAAATGACTGCAAAAAAGAACAGCAATGACATTTAAAAGACATTTTAAAATGCTGCTAGTTTGCAATAAACACCTATTTTCCTCTTGTATTTTTACACTTACTTTTATGGGGTGTTACGGAGAAATAGCACCACACGCACGCACATACAAAGAAATCATACAGACAATGAGACTCAGTTGCCTATGAACATCTACAGAATTTAGACACACATATACATGAACTGTCCCTTTCCGGCATGCTGAAGGAACTGCACTGGCTGCTTATTGTTACCAGGCCAGGTTTAAGGTTTTGGTGCTAGTGCAAAGCTCTAAACAACTTGGGACCAGGATATCTGAGAGAGCGCCTTCTCCTTTACCAACTGCCCAGTCACTGAGGTAGAGCATATACTCCTAGTGGTTCCACATGGACCTATGGCTCAACTTGAGTCCATCAGGAGAAGAGCCTTTATTATTATTATTTATTTATTTATTTATATAGCACCATCAATGTACACCATCAATGTACAATTTACTTTGGTGGCCCCTTTTCTTTGGAATTCCCTGTCCCTGGAGGTCAAGCAGGTGCCAACACTGTGCTGTTTCCAGTCCCTCCTGAACACAGCTCTTTTCAAGGAAGGATTCCTCAATTGCCCAGCCATGGTTTTTACCGTATTTCTTCAATTCTAAGACACACTTTTTTCCCTAAATAAACAGCTCTAAAAATGGACTGCGTCTTAGAATCGATGGCATCTTAGAATCAAAGCAATATGGTAAGAGGAAAAGAGGAAGCTCCTGCAGCAGCCTCAAGCCATGCGAGCGAGGAGGAGCTGGTTGGGTAAGCGCCTGATTTTTTGCTAGGCAAATTTATTCGTAAGTCCCATCGATTTCCATGGGACTTACTCGCGTGTCGTCGTCCCCTGGTGCACAGACAAGTAAAGAGCGGGACTGGAGAGTTAAGTTTACTCTTTGTTTCCAATGCCCCCCCTTCTTCCCGCGCAAACGGCAGTTTCTTCTCTCACAGAGGGAAAAAAGAAAAGGACACAACCATTAGAAGAAAGCACGGGAGGGGAAGGAGGTTGGCTGGGCGGTGAGGGAAGTATTTCTTTGATTCTAAGATGCCCTTTTTTCCCAAATAAACATCTCTAAAAATGGGGTGCATCTTAGAATCGATGGCGTCTTAGAATCGAAGAAATACAGTATTGGTATTCTGTTTTAAAATGAATAATTTTAATATGCTTTAATAGTTTTAATATTTGTACTGTTCTATTTCTCATGTTCACTGCTCCAGAATCTATTTTAGAGATGGAATCTATTTTAGATGTTAAATAAATAAATAAACTGAACCGCACTCACTTCGTGTGCACAAGTTCTGCTGTCTTTTTCAGTATATGCAGAAATCTTCCTGGGGATTTCTCTACCCTCTGTAGACCCCTAGACCCCTTTCTTCTCCTAGACTTGTGGGATCAGAAAAGGGTGAAGAGCAAAAGCAAGGTCCCTCTGCCCTCCCTATCCTTCCTTCTGGGTGTGGCTATAAGAAAGCTTTTATACATGAGAATATAGATACTTTCGGTTTTGTCACACCATTGAGATCCGAGCTCTACATTCAAAGAGCTTTTCTTTTCCTACATTTCTGATAGTTAACCTCTGGGTGGAGTTGTGCTATAGCTGAATAGATCAAATACACAAAGAGAATGAGTGCCATTTTCCCTTTTCTAAAATAATACCCCATTTCATCCATTTTTTAGAAAATGGGGAAGTGCTTCAAAAAAACCAGAAGTAAAACTGGAAGATCATGACAAGGTCTAAAGAGCCCATAAGCAACCATGAGTAAGGAATCACAAATGCACAATAAATGCTTCTTGTAGAAAAGATTCAAGAGTCAAGGAGCTGTAGATGTCTTGCACTCAGGAACCCTGGAGAACTATGTGCTTCCATGAAGCCCTGGGCTCCTGAATCCCATGGCACCACAATGGATGTAGGGAAAGGCAAAACAGGGGGCAAGTGAAGAGAATACTTCATGCCATTAAGCCCATCTCACCACAGGTTGGGTTGGAAGACAATGGGGAATAGAGGGAAAAGAGAAAGCTGGTTATCTGGCTGGCAGGGTGACAGAAAGTGATGGTGATAGGGTGTGGAACCCAATACAAAGCAAATCAAGCTCAAGCCCAAATCGTAAAAGCGTCTTGCCTTGATATTGGGGAGAGACTTTCTGAAATTGGGAAGTCTATATTTCAAGCTCACCCACATCAACCTCACTCCTATCATTAATGTGTAGTGAACTGCAGATCACATTCTGCTTCTCTAAACCACTTTGAAACTTTGGTAGAGTGGAATAATTTAAAAACTATGGAACAAAGAACTGATTGGTTTTACCTATTTAAATGTGTTTGAGTGTGCATGTATGTGTGTACACACTAGGGATGTATGGATTTTGTAAAATATATTCTGTTTGAATTTTGCAGGTTGTCAGGTTTCATTCCATTGTCTGCTCTCTGACAGAATGAGATTTTTTTTCCAATTTCCCAAATTTGCGCAAATTCGCATGTGCACAAATTCAAATGTGTGCAAAGTCACACTTGGGGAAAAGCACATTTTTGGCTGGTGTTTTTTATTTTTTATATATTTTCTATGAATAAATTTGTGTAAAATTCTGAAAATTAAAAAAGAAATGGACCAAAAGTCTGCAGAATCCAGGGAATCTACAGACTTGGGAAAAGCTGGTCTGCTGTGGAATCCGCAGTTCAGAATCATAGACATCCAAACTTACTTGATTCTACTGTGGATTTCCCTGATTACACACACACACACACACACACACAGTCATTTCCTCAATTGTCTCATTTATTTTTGTTGTTGTTATTATTTGCAACTTACCGCTAGCTTAATGAAGTATTCAGTACCAGGGGAAAGGTGTTGGATAGTATAATCCCGAAAAAGATCTGTAGAATTATATATTACATTCCAAACTGTAATATTAGTTTCATTGTTAGCAATGTACAGAATGTAAGATTGTAGATTTCCATTTATTTCTTCTGGTGCTTTCCACCTGAAAATAAAAATAGCCTATATTTGTATTCAAAAACCAAATCACACAATGGTTAAATGAAAAACCCCAAAACGAAATAATAATATTTTCTTTAAGGGATAAAACAATGTAGTCATCAAACAGTTGGGGGAAAGTTTTGAAATCAAAAGTGAAGCAACATGTAAAACCCTTTAAATATAATATTTGTAGTCGGGGCCCAAATTATGTGACAGCACCTTCAGGGTAAAAGCTACACACTGAATGAATGATGATGCCACAAGCATTTTTTCCTGTTTCAAGCTTTGCATGAAGGCTATGGCCATATGTAGGTTACACTGATTGCATAAAGACAAAATGGAAATTAAGTTGGCAAGTGATAATCAAAAGTTCACAAAGCCACTAAACTAATCACTTCTATGCATTTAATCATAATAAGTTTAATTTTATGTCGCAAACCCTATCCCTGATTGATCTCACTAGGATTCTTGCATAAACTGAGTGATACAACATGTGTGTTACGTAGAAAAAGCGGAATTTGGTTTACCTGTGAATACTCAGTGGTACCATGGTGGGGCAGTATTTATAGCTGAGGGGCTCTTTCAGACAGAAGACTTCTAGCTCTACCATTCATTGTTTTTCCACTGTGAAGCTACAAGCAATTTGTGCAAATGTCTTCCCAAAACATGTGCAGTTTCCTAACCCTGTTATAACTGATTTTCCCTGATGTGTGAAAATATGGGAGAGTAGGAGGGCACAGACATCATAAGGTCAGCCCAAAAAATCATGCAGAGAAGGTAAGCTGATAGCACCTTAAAAGCCCTGTCTGGAAGAACCCTGATTTAGCTGCTGCTCCTGATCATCAGGTGGGGTCAGAGGTGGTTTCACCCTTCAGATGTGTTGGACTGCAGCTCTCATAATTCCCAGGCAATGGTTGTGGGTAGGAATTATGTGAATAACAGTCCAACGCAACTGCAGGGCAACAGGTTGGGGAAGGCTGCTTTAGCTATTAAGACATGTTTCATTTCAATTGGCAATGTGTCATCCACAAGAGTAAGATCTATTCTGGAAGAAAATCATTAGAACTTAACACTCAAAAAAGAGAAAACATGAAGAAGAAGAAAACCAAGACCACCCCAATACTTGAACTATCTCAACAGAATTCATGGAGGGAGGACACTGGACCACCAATTCTGGGAGGGGAAAAACATTCTGTCAACCTCTTAGGACCTGCCCTCAGACTACTACCATTCATAAAAGAAATTCACAAGTAAGCCTAGTGGCACTGGGATGGGGTTCTCCATTACTTGGATACAGAGGAACACAGAAAGCTGACTTACTGTTGTCTAAGGCCCTTTCTACACCTAAGGGTTATTCCAGGAAAATGGAGGGGTCATCCCTGCCTGCTCCCGGGATCCCCTGTGTGGCATTTGGATGCACAGGAATGATCCCAGGATATAGGGCTAGTCTAGACATGCCTGAACTCTGGCTGGTAGCAGCTACTCAGCACAAGTCAAATTTCACATCATGGGTTAACGGATTCTTTTATAACCTGGATCTTTTGGAACTAATGGAAAATCAAATCTTGAGGCTAAAAGGGGCTGGAATACACTGACATTTTTGGGGAGGATTAAAGCCCTTCTTTATACTTTGCCATCCTGACTACCCTCCTTCCTGGGTTTGCTATTTAGGAGGAGAAAGTAGTCAAATGCAATCAAGCATTTAATGTCGTGTATAGTTTGAACTTCAGTTACGGACTCTGCTAAGACTTTGCTTTCTCCAGATCAGGCAAGGCCAGTCTGGAAGTCCCAGAAGCTGCCTCTCTTGCTGTCGTCTTCAAGTTCATTGCTCCTGGAAACCAAGGGTGCAGCTATCCTAGTAGCCCAGATTGCCCCATCTTAATACCACTGGAGAAAGAGAAAGTCTGTACTTAACTGTGCATGTATTGTTCTAGAATCCAAAACCGTCAGGAACGGTGTATCCACATGAGCTGGTGGCAGCTGTGCTGTAATCAAGGTGACCTGGGAACCGTTTGTACAGCCAACAATTGTGCAGGCACTGATGAGAAACTGGTATGCTGTAAAAACTCTTAAATCTACAAAAAGAGGAAAGAGGTAGAGTGCTTTTTCTATTTGGATTTAATAAAGGATTGGATTCAGCAACACTAAAGGCCACATCTCTGCAATTTTTTTTAAAAAAAAGTTAGGATATTCTAAACACTTAAGTTGTTTAGAGTTTTCATTTTGTTCCATGTATATTGTAAAACGCATCTACTAAGCTAAATTGGGAAATTTGATAATGATAAAGCATATTTATTTATTTATATTTTAATTATATTTTTAAACTGCCCAATAACCAATGTTTTCTTGGCAGATTACAAACAGTAACTGATATGTTACACACCATTGTATGTATAAAACATAACAAACAGAGACATCACACTTAAAATTTTCAAAGGATTATTTAAGGATTTGTCTTAATACAGAAAGGTACGTTGGATATTGTGATGAAATACTATGAAGCATTGCAAAAATATCTGATTTGTGACATTTACCTAGGTTCTGAAAAAATGTGGCCCGCACTACAGAAATAGTACATTAGCACTCATTTCTTCTAAAGTTTGTCCGTTCTTCTTCTAGAATCGTGCTTTTCCTGAATAAATATGTTTCCTTGTCTGTTAACAATGGGCTCTGGGTTGTCTCCCCAAATACACGCAGAATGTGTGTGATTGCACCCGGGCATACATGCATCTTCCAAAGGATGTGTTGCCATCTTCTGGGCAAAGTGAGGGACAGGAGTGAAGAACTGTGAGATTTGAGTAAAAAGTAGATGGTTTCCAGGATCATGGAATAACTGGAGTTAATCATTCTTTCTACTGATTTCATCCTTCTGGCACTCATAGACCTGATGCCAAATTCATACCACCCATGCACAAATGAGAGGTATCACCAGACTCAGGGTAAATCTGAGGTTTGCAGATATGCAAACAAAACAAAAAACAAAAAAAAATTAAAGGGAAAACACCTCTTACCGCACTCCCCCACAAAAATAATAATACTGTGGTTGGTATTTAGAAGCAAGAGACCTGTGATCCCAGGGGAAGTAAACAGCCATCATGATTAGTAGCAATCTTATCCTCCATGAATTTGCCTAATACCCATTTAAAGCTGTCTAAATTGGTGGCCATCAATTGAACTTGTAGCCATCTAAGCTGGTGGCCACCGTGTCTTATGGAAGTGAATTCTAATGCGCCTGTTTAGAAGACAACTTGGTGAATAAGGCTTTTTTGCTTTATTCACCATGGTTAAAGCCGTGGTTTGAGGTGTCTTCTGACCAACATAGCCTGGCTTTCTGTCTTAACCACCGTGGTTAAAGGCATGGTTAAGGTGTCTTCTGAACAGGGCCACTCTTTAACTGTGTTCTGTGTTAATTTAATATTTACATTGCTACTCTTATGTTTTCATTACTCATCTCTTTTATTTTATTTATTTATTTAACATATATCTCTCCCCCCCCCCCCCGTTCCTTCAAGTAGAATAAGGGGGAAAATATGGTTCTGTTCCTCTTTCCATTTTATTCTCACACCAAACCTATGGTGTAGGTTTGGTGAAATAGTGGGTAGCCCAAGGATCAACCAGTGAGCTTCATGGCTTAGTGGGGATTTAATGCTGGTTCTTCTGTAGTCCAAAACCATAAATAGTTTCCACTAACAAAGAAAACTGCCAAACAAAGGCAGAACATTGGTCCATCTGTACTGACTAGGAGTGGTCTTCTAAGGTTTCAGACTGAAATCTTTCCCAGTTCTAGCTGGAGATGCTGGGGATTGAACCTGGGACCTTCTGCATGCAAAGCAGATGTGCTCATCCATTGAGCTAAGTCCCCTCTCCTTTAAAATCACATGAAATTTTGTTTCTTAAAATCAAAATTTGACCTATTTGATGTTAAAATGTTTTGGTGAAACAATTTTAACCAAGTTGTTAACAATACTAGAGAATATATAGTAGAATGTCCCAATTCTGATGCGAAGGCCTAATCTACACTAAGCAGGATATTGCACTATGAAAGTGGTATGAAAGCAGTATATAAGAAGCAGGAGCCACACCAAGCAGGATATAGCACTATGTAAGTGGTACGAAAGTGGTATATGGTATGTGTCAGTGGGCCCCAACAGAGCACTTCAATGCCGCTATTAAGCAGTAGTGTGGCTCCTGCCTTTTATATACAACAATATCCTGTTTGGTGTAGTCTTCTGCAACAGTGTTTTTTGAGCCTCTTCAGATCCAGGACACCCTTTAATCTCAACATGTTCCATGGGATCTAAAATTTTATTTTTTATTTTACAATATAAACCTCTATCCTATGCCAGGTTTTTTTTTTTAATCCTACACTGTCTTCCTTTCTCAGGGCAAGAATCTGTTTTCAAGTCTACTCACATGTATTACCCATTCAGGAAAACAATGGTTGCATATACTGAAGAAACCCTTTCATGTCTTTCAAACACAGAATTGCAAGTAGCCATAATAATGAAAGAGAGAGAGAGAGAGAGAAGATGCTAGCGCATTAGAAGAGCCCAGGCTGCACAGAAACCACACATTTAAATCAAACCAGCATCAATTACTTGCCACATCTGATCCGATTTGTACTGCTTGTCTGAAATTGACCTATTCAAGTGCTTCATAATGGATCAATTGCTTCAACAGATGCAGGTAGGAACATAAATCTAAATCCTGGGTACTCCCCTAAAACTCTAAGGTTACTGTTTGTCAAGCCCTCCTGATTATGGCATCTTGTTTTCCATTTGCTTGATTGGGTTATTTGCATAAGAGCAAATGTAGGCAGTTGTGGACATGAAAAACAGATGCATTAGAAATGGATCCAGAAGAATTATCCGGAGATGTGTTATAAGGAAATGCACCCCAGTATATGAAAACCTCACCGATTAATGTCAAATAAGCTATAATTTACAATAAAGATCACAAATTATATGCTATTTTACCATTGATTTCACGCTTTTGTTGGAGGGATTTCATTGATCTCAATTTACAAAATGAACCAATAAGCAGGGAATGATTTTCTTTTAACTCTTCAAAGAAATTGAATTTTTTTTTATCGTATTATTACTCACTCCCACATTAGTAAATTAAAAGGCAGTCATTGCCCTTTTAAAATCTGTAAAATGTTATGTACCCTATCAACACTATAATGCTGTATCTCTCGATTGTTTAATGTCATGGCATGTCTCTGTCCATTATTCTATCCTTTTGAAAGGTTATGTGTTACACTTCCCTTACTACTTACCTCCATATAGCAGGTTTCTAGACAAGCAAATAGGACTGAGATGTGTGTGGTAATTGGTTTCATGGCTATAGGCTTTCTAAAAGCGATAATGGCTTCCTAAAGCAAGACAAAGCAGTGTTGTCTTCCTATGCAGTTTCTAGGAAGAACACGAATGCACATGTTACGGGGCGTTCTCTCACAGAAGAAAGATTACAAGTCCCCCAAAACAGTACATTAGCCACTCACAATGTTTTTTCTGACCATATTGGCAAAACAGAAGTTGAGCAGACAGACAGGATCATAGACGTATAGCACTTTATGATAGAAGACGAGTGAGACCTGCAACAAAATGTCCCCAATGTGCTCCACCCATGCCACCACTGTATACATGTGTGTGAATGTGACTCCTCCCTCCTTGGATCCCAGGGCCTCACCACAGACAGCCACAGCCAAATGAGATCTACAATAAAATCTCACGCCTGGGGAAATAGGGGGTTGTCCTTCCCTTTGAATCTCCTTCCCCTATAGGCCCTGCTGAGCTGGGCAGGGTTGCATGAGGTTGCTGAGGATGGAGGAGCTCTAGCTATGACCCAGGTGCTGAGCTATGGCTCAGATAACAAGGTTGCTGGGCTGTGTGTGAATCAGTGGAGGATGGTGGCTCCGATTTAAGTGGGGCTGTGTGAACCCATTCTGAGTTTCAATCAGAACAAGCCAGAACTCTAAACAAGCTATCTATGGTGCTGGACCTATTTTGGGAATCAAGTTCCGCACCTTAGATATCTCCTTTAGAGTTCTGGCTGGTTCTGACTGAAGTCCAGATTGGATTCACAGCCCCACCGAAATCGGAGCCACCAACCTCCACCGTTGTGAATCCTCTCCCTCGCTCCCTCCCTCCCTTTCTCTCTCATAGAATCATAAACTAGTAGAGTTGGAAGGGGCCTGTAAGGCCATCGAGTCCAACCCCCTGCTCAATGCAGGAATCCATATTAAAGCATCCCTGACAGATGGCTGTCCAGCTGCCTCATGAAGGCCTCTAGTGTGGGAGAGCCCACGACCTCCCTAGGCTATTGGTTCCATTGTCAGACTGCTCTTACAGTCAGGAAGTTTTTTCTGATGTCCAGCCAGAATCTGGCATCCTGTAACTTGAGCCCATTAGTCCATGTCCTGCAGTCTGGGATGATCAAGAAGAGATTCTGGCCCTCCTCTGTGTGACAACCTTTCCTGTACTTAAAGAGCGCTATCCTGTCTCCCCTCAGTCTTCTCTTCTCCAGGCTAAACATGCCCAGTTCTTTCAGTCTCTCCTTATAGGGCCCCTGATCATTCTCAATGCATATATATATATATATATATATATATATATATATATATATATATATATATATATATATGGCAAGGTTCCCCCTCTACATTCTCAGGGGCACTCTTTTACTTATAAAGCACAGGCCATCTGAGCTCAGCATTAAACAAAATAGAGCTTTGCTGTTGCTGGCTTGTTCTTTATTTTCTCAATAATGCTTTTATTGTGCTTATTTCAATAAATGTTAAAATAATAATAATAATAATAATAATAATAATAATAATAATTCTTTAAACAACAACTGGATGAACAACATAAGTGAGGAAGCGAAATATCCTAAAAAAAGCACTAAAGGTCTACTTAAGAACATGGGTAAACTAAAGACCTTAGTTACTCTAAAGCACGACTGTTCAAACTCTTTTACCCTCAGGGCTGTATTCCATTTCAGAGAAGCTTTGGGTGGCTGTATTCCAATGGTGGGTGGGGCCAAGGCAAATGGGGCAGGGCCAACATACCAAACATACCAGCATATTGTAGCTCTGACTTTCAGTAACTAAGCTTCAGGAGAGCCTTTTCAACCTTTTAGAATGGGGAAGAACTGAACATCAGTCAGGAAAACATCCAACCATCATGGGGAGGGGGAAGGGTATGGCTATCTGGGGAAACCTTGGAGGCAGTTGGATTGGGACCTCAGGATTTGGTCCCTAGCCCTGAGGTTCTGCACAGCATGGCACCCCTGCTCTAAAGGAAAAGATAATGGACAACAAATCTATTATGATTATGTAGCCACTGGATAAATTAGTTGCTGGGGTGAGGTGGGTTTTTTTTTTGGTGTATTTTTAAAAAAGGTGTACAACAACCATTCAGTTTTACAGGTGCTCATTTTGACTTAGCTGAACATCTTTCCTTTCCCCATTATTTTCACTCTTCCAGAGTCTCTTTCTCTCATTTTCTTTTCTCCTTTTCTTGTTTCAATTTTTTTTAAAATATATGTTTCTTTATTAATTAAAAAAATTAAATGGTAGGCAGAGGTGTGTGTGAGGGGGGGGGCATGTCTACACCAGGCGATATCCCAGGAATTGTCCCAGGATCGTACTTGTGTGTCCACATGATACACAGGGGATCCTGGGAGCAGGGAGGGATGATCCCTACCATTTCCCCAGGATATTGCCATACAGTTTAGTCATGGTTTTTCCCGCAGTTCCGGGATAATCCCGAAGACCGCAGGTGGTGTGGCCACCCATCCCGGCTTCTTCTCTCTTCCCTGCGAGTAGCAGGGGTCATCAGGGTTGGGTGGGGAGTGGGTTTGGCTTGTTGTTTTTAACTTACTTTATCACTGGAGCACAAGTGCACACCGCATGTGAACACAGGGGGAGGATCTCACAATCAGCATATCGTGAGATCCTCCAACCTACCTCCCCTGGTGTAGATATGCCGAGAGAGAGAGAGAGAGAGAGAGAGAGAGAAAGAGAGGAGCACAGCTGTTAATTCTTGTGGATGGACTCAAAATCATCAACAGTGAGGCATGGCTAAGCATCCTAGCATTTCTTGTTGATGTAGATAACCATGATCATCACAGGATAAGAACTTCATAATAACAGCCATGAGATAACCATCTCTGAGGCTGTCATCCTATATACAGTTACCTAGGAATAAATCTCATTGAGCTCAATGGGACTTCAGGAGTAGGTATGCATACGATTTTGCTATGAATCATTACTATTTAGAGAAGTTCTGATACCTGTATATATCACTAATAACTCCCACTGGTGACAGCATCGTTTTCTTTTTTCCACCTTTCAACATGTATATGGTTTCAGATGAATGAGAAGCGTTATAACTCTCCCCAGCATGTGGAGTCCAGACTGCCAATACTACAGGTTCTGGACATTTCCAGAAATGTCCAGAACCTGTAGTGAAACACTCGTGGTCATTGCTTGTGTATACAGGCCACCAATGTAATAGGTCCTGTCCAAAAACTGATGTGCATATGAAGTTTCAGAGGCACAAGTTTCATTTTTATGGTGTCATTGACACCTAAGCCACCATGATGCTGTGTTAAAATCTAGTGAACCTTGGAGGCTATAAATAAAGTTTTCCAAGACATCTCTAGCAAAAGATTAACAGAGACCTCAAATGTGGCTTCCGAAACCATTATTTTCATATACAAAAGAAGTGATTAATTTGTGAACCAGGAGGCACCTAAGCTTCTCGAAAAGTGTGGGAACAGGCTGCAGATATTTAACAAACAAGAAAAGAGGTCCTTTGTAGGCTAGGCATTCTTCTGTAGAGTTTGCAACTACATTGAAAAATAGTACAAACTCATGCATGCATTCTTTCTTTCTGATGCTAGAACTGCTCAGTTAAATGTTGGTTGATCCCTTTATTGGAGCTGGAGCTAAAGATTACATTTGGAGAATTTAATGTAAGAATTTAATTAAAATATAGAATCAGACAGTAACTTTATTTTCCATTTTTGTGCTTAAAAAAAAAAGAAAAAAAGATCCATATTCCAATCACTGGTGTGCTGGTGAAACAGAGCAAACCTAAATGTGGTTATATCTATGTAAATATCCATCTACATAAGGTTCATCTATTGGCCTCAACTGTTAGACCTATTTTTCAGTATTAAATCTGAATTTCCTTGCATGGTTGGTTTAAATGAGGTCATTACATCGCCATCCATGCCTTAATTAATATTTCTTTGCTTTCTCGTTTCAATTAGTGAAGAGTCAAACATAATGGTCCCAATTCTGATCTTGTTTGCTTGCATATAAACGAAGAAAAACTTCATTGATTTTTTTCAAAAAATGGGGGATATGCTTAGTATCAAACAGTCAATTCAACTTTACGGCTAAGTATTATTAGACATTCTGCAAGAGAAACAGCCATTTTGGACAATCATTTTACAATTCAGTTACATCAGGTTTATATCAGTATACATGGAAAATTGCTGTACTAAATCAAGGGCTAATTGCCGCAAATCTGATTCGTACATCCTGATCCAAAATATGCTTACTTGGAAGCATTTTCTATTGATTTAGGCAACCTGACAAGTTTGATCCTAGGGGGCAGCTACGGGCCAACACTAAATTTAGGATTTCCTTGAATCTTTGACAAAATATGCTGAAATGAGAGGTGCCAAGGACTTAAGCTGAATTAAGGGCAGCTTTGTGTGCAACGTTTTGTACTTTGATAGGGCATCCAGGGGGGTGGGGGAAATATCCATGTATTTCAAAAGTCATGAAGGTTGTAAACATGAGAAAAATATAAACATGTTCCTTTAAAATACTCTGAGGCATGATTCTTTTCCCACTTACAACTTCATAGTATTTTTAAGAGGCATGTGACAACTTCTGCATATGTATTCTCTTCACATGGTGCACTTGTAATTTGTACTCCATTCTTGCTCTGTCAGTATGTATTTGTTTAGTATACTGGAGCCCTCAAAGTGGCTAACAACTTCAATTAAAATGTATGGATACATTAAAAAAGCACACACTTAAAACAAAACAAAATACAGCCTGTATGCCTCACTGTCTTGGAATCATTACCAAATGGCAGTTGGTGGTAGATGGCCCTGTGGAGATGGGGGACAGCCCAACTGGGATGGGGGGGGGGAGGCACTTGACGTTGTCTTCACTTGACTTCCCACTCAATAGTATATATGGAATCCTTGAAAAATTACCCACGCTCCTAATAATCCCAGGATAAGAGTGGCTAGCTATGATAATGCAGTGGGAAGAAAGACACTTTGCACATGTTCAAAGGCATTCACATTCCAATTATTATTCCCCATGTTCCAAGGTTAGCATTGAAAATAGGTTTCCGGTTAGCCTTGGCTTCCCTGTGCACTACAAGTGGTAAATTAGGAGTGACTGGCAGAACAAAGGATGGTGGAGCTGTAATGCAATCTATCATGCTCTACAGTTGTAGAACTAAGCAGCAGCGAACCATAGCTGAAGATTCTGTTCTTCAGTATGTTTGGGAAATGCTCCTTTCACATTCTCTTCAACTTTTAAAAAATAGTCCAAACAGATTTTACCCATTCCTTAATGTGCTCCTACCTTGTCATGTCAAGCAATATTGGTTGCATAATCCAACAGCAACATTCCTACACATCAGGGTGAGAGTGCAAAACTGGGGCCATAGCTAGAGCTAAGGTTTATCCCTGGATCATCCAGGGGTCAAACCAGTTCATCTAGGTGACACACAGGGGATCCAGTGCTCAGGCAGGGGCGAACCCTGGATGATCCCAGAATAAACCTTAGGTCTAGCTGTGGCCTGGGAATAACTTAATAAATAATTGGTGCTGGGGGCAACTGAGGACACAAGAGTAGAGATATGTGATCCCATTCTGGTTTGCCCTTTCCACAATCACTTTTGAAGCACTCTTGGCTTGAGGGCTTTTTCAAAAGAAATGCTTCGAGCAGCAACAATTCCTCACTGAGAATCCTGTCTTGTTTTTCCCATATTGTGACGGAGAGCAGGTAGCAGCAGAGATGGGGCAACTATCTTATTTCTACTACAGCTCATGGTGGTCTGGAACCAACCTGAAAGGCAGGACAGACATCAATTTCAAGCTCCCCCCCGAAACACGTTGAGATCCACACCATCCCTAACGTAGAGGATCATCAGCAGGTAGAGATCTTTATTATTACTGTCTCTGTGAAGGAAGTACTACTTGGGCTCAGGGCCAGCATCAAGGGTAGCCATGGTTGGGCAACTGCCAAGGGTCCAGCTGAGGCCCACTGATAAGAGTCCTCTAGAGTGGTTCCTCCTCTTCACCACAGCAATCAGCTTATTCACTTTCTGGTCATTCTGGCCAGATAGTGATGGTGGTAGTAAGAAGGATGGTTACACTATGGAACTCACTACCACAAGATGTAGTGATGGTCACCAATTTGGATGGCTTTAAAAGGGGGTTGGATAAATTCCTGGTGGAGAAGGCTATCAATGGCTACCAGCCCTGATGGTTGTGTGTTATCTCAAGTATTCGAGGCAGTAAGCCTGTGAGCATCAGTTGTTTGGGAACATGGGTGGGAGGGTGCTGTTGCACCATGTCCTGCTTATTGGTCCCTGGCCAATGGCTGGTTGGCCAATGTGTGAACAGAGTGCTGGACTAGATGGACCCTTGGTCTTATCCAGCGGGGTGATTCTTATGTTCTCATGTTCTTAAGGAGATGCCACTGCCTACTTACTCACTGGCTCTCTGCCTGTAGCAATGATGAGAAAGAGGAGGAGGAGCACTAGCAGCTGGTGACAATGACCATAAGAAGGGAGACTCACTGACGGTTGGAGCACATTAGGTTTGTCATACTCAAACCTGGAGATGGCACCATTTGGCCTTTTGAGAATTGATAGTTTTCTCTTATGCATGGCATTGTACTAGAGTGGGCTTCCCCAATATGGCACTTCCAGTCCCCACCCCCAGGGAATAGGCACAAGGGAGACTACAACTCCCAGCGTTCCTGATCCCCATTTTCCTCTCTATTTCTCTCTCACTCTCACGCCCACCAAGCTGGCCACTGGAGAAGGAACAGATTTCTCGCGCCACAGGTCAGAACTGCTTGCTTGTAGAACTAAGCCAAGCCTAGAGGTGGAGCCTGTAAAATATAGAAATTGGAAAGGATGCATTGACTATTTCTATATATTACAGAGCCCACCCCTACTTAACCTCTCCCCAAACTATTGTTCCTGCATGATTCCAAACCAGGTTGCAATGTTATGAACAACTGAAAAATATAATCACTTGAAACTACCAACTGACAAACCAAAAAATAACAAAGGCTATCACTTTGTGGGGAAAGCCATTACCTATATCTGCCCATCCCTAGGCCTTGTAAGAATTCCCTTTCAATGTTGTCATCCAGCAACCAACTAGTGTCTAATATGTGGCAAAAGGAATATACATCTTCCTCATAGTAGGATGAAGATAGCAAAATGAGCACTGGGCTTTGCCTGCATTAGGCCGCTTTTAACCAGGCTAGTCTGAAGCGGAGCTGTCTCCACTCTGTCCCCATGACCAGTGAGTACTGAATGCAATGAAGATTCTTTCTCCCATGTGCCTATTTCCTGGGGGTTGGGATGGGAACTCCCATAGCAGGCATATGGGTCCCAATCTGTATTATTATTATTATTATTATTTATTTATTTATATAGCACCATCAATGTACATGGTGCTGTACAGAATACACAGTAAATAGCAAGACCCTGCCGCATAGGCTTACAAGAGAGTGCAGCGTGGGACAAGGGTAAAAGCCCCACTCTCCCATGTCTTGGGCCTAATTCATCTCACCCCGCCCCACAATCCCACTGGCTATTTGTGAAGGAAAAACTGGCACTCAAGAGCAAACCCCATCACATGTACATAGGTATATATGAAGCTGTGTTATACTGAGTCAGACAATTGATCCATCTAGCCCTGTATTGTCAACACTGACTGGCAGCGGCTTTCCAGGGTTTCAGGCAAAACATTTTTAGCCCTACCTGGGGATTGAACTCATGACCTTCTGCATGTGAAGCATGTGCTCTGCCTCTAAGCCACAGCCCCTACCCCTAGTTTGGCCTTAAGCAATTGAGCATCCTTAGTGAGTGATGCAGTTAGCAGCAAGTCCTATCTGGGATGCTGTGATCCTTGCCATCAACATGCCCACTTGCCCTTCTCCCTAGCATCCATATTGGGCTCACATGGATGCCCCTACCAGAGGATGAGGAACTGTTCTTACCTTATTTTCCCTGTCTGTATGCAATGTCCTTTTGTATTAAGTAGTATAAAAGCAGGGTGGTGGTTGTTTTAAAAAACAGAATGGTTAAGATAAATTGTGTATATTATTCCAGGATGAATACTTATTTCCTGTTGACTTTCTCTTGGAACACCCCCTGTGCAGCCCACCTGTGAGCTGGGGAGAGCAAGCTTAATTTATCATTAGCAGTTTATATGCTCTTTAATTGGAATCAATGTGCTAGCCTAGGCAAATTGCCTACGTAGACTCCCCTGAAATATCTGCATACCTTAAATGGTATGATAAGCTTGTTGAAAGGAGGCAGACAATTTACATTCTACTGGTGTGTTATAAATAAATAATAAGAACAGATTAGAATTATGCATTTACGCCTACTAGTGAGTGTGAGATGCATAATTCACAAGTGGTGAACCCTTAAGAGACTTCTGAATTCCCCAATCTCAAGCAATCAGATCAAGGTATATTTTTCAATTCCCTCTGTTCCATGCTACTTTTATTTTCTTAGCTTTCCTGGGTACCAAACTAGGAGCTTCCCAATTACTTATTACCCATTAAAGCTGAAGGTTAGAATAGACTTTTCTTTTTGGAAACTGGTTAAACCAAGCATATTAGACAGATTGAGATTATATTTTTGGAAGAACTAAGGTTTGAGAAACAAACTTGGACCATCCTAAAATATGGGAACACTACCTCTGTAAAGGATGTATTTAGCAGTATGGAACCCTTCCTCTAAAGTAGCCTCCCTTACCTGGTGCCTGCTGCTTTTGTTGTTGTTTTCGTTGTTGTTGTTGTTTTCATTGTTGTTGTTTCATTTCTATACTGCCCAATAGCCGAGACTCCCTGGCAGGTTCACAACAATTCAAACCATGTTTTGGACTACAAGTCCCAGAATTCCTAATAATTGGCTATGCTGGTTGGAGCTGAAGTCCAAAACATCTAGAGGACACCAGGTTGGGGATGGGTGTTCTACGAAGTTCAAAACAGTGTACATGGTATATAACCCCATTGTTATCCTTATCAACAACCCTCTGTGATAAACTGGCTTAGAGGCTGTGAATGTCCCAAAGGCACCTTGTAAGCTGCAGAACTGTGTAAAGAATTGCATCTAAGGGCTCATCTACACCAAGCAGGATATTCCACTATGAAAACGCAGGAGCCACATCAAGCAGCATACAGCGGTATGAAAGCGGTATATACTATATAGTATGTCTCAATGGGTCCCAATAGCTGTCAGTGCACTTCAGTACCACTATAAAGCAGTAGTGTGGCTCCTGCCTTTTATATACCCCTTTCATAGTGGAATATCCTGCTTGGTGTAGATGAGCCCTAGGTCTCTCTGGTCCAAATCCAGTGCTGAATTTGTAGTGCTAAGTAAGCATTTAACCTATTACAGCATGGCCTTTAAGCTACATTTCCACAAGAAATGTACTTCCCGAATTTATTGTTAAATTCCTGCCCAAAACCATGGCTGGGAGAGAAGACAGGGCCTTTTGAAAGCAGCACCCAGCCTGTGGAATTCTCTCCCCAGAAAGCTTCAGTTGTCTCACTCAATTATGAGTTTGGGAAACCAGCAAAGACTTATTTATTTCACCAACTGTTTAACTTGTGTGATAAACTCTGCTATATATTTAAATGTTATTTACTCTGTTCTTAGTTTCACTGTTTTTATTGTTAATATATAAATGGTTTTTTGTGGGGTGAACTGCTCTAGGCCCTAATAGAGCCAGGGGATAGCTTTTTAAAAAATAAATAAATAAATAAATAAAGCCAATAAAGTCCTAAACATACATTTGTAAGTATTATTCATTTCAGTGGAATTTATTCCCCAGTAAGCATGCTTAGAAGAACACATTAAATTGTGCGAAACAAATTATTGCAGAAATCCTAGCCAGAAATTTTACAGCACAATCCTATCCAGATCTGCTCAGAAGTAAGTCCTATTGAATTTAATGAGACTTTCTCCCAGGTGATGTTGTGCACAACTTGATGTTGTGCACAACTTGATGTTGTGCAGACTTTATACTGTTAGTTTTACCCTACCCTGTGCCTGCTTACCCTACCCTGTGCCTGTTTGCATTCTCTTCCCCTCCTTATTGTTTTACTAGGATTTTATTAGATTGTAAGCCTATGCGGCAGGGTCTTGCTATTTACTGTTTTACTCTGTACAGCACCATGTACACTGATGGTGCTATATAAATAATAATAATAATAATAATAATAATAATAATAATAATAGGTAAGTGTGTCTAGGATTCCAGCCTCAATTTATCAAGTTCGGTGTTCTACAAAACAAAAAACAAAAAAACCCCTGTCCAGCTACTCAGTTGCTTGAACTACTTAGAATAATAAGAAAATATTATTATTCATTTCCCAAAAATCATCCCATCAGAGCAATTAAAGCATTCGCATTTCGGGAATAAAACTAGAACCCAAATTGAAAGATAGATCACATAGAAATGCTATGTTTGAGGCTGGAATAACACACCCCATCATTTTTCAACAGAAAGAGAGATTAGAAAGCAGGTGAAAAACTCTTCAGGCTGTAAAAGAAGTTTTTATTCAGACAGGCTTTTGGCTTTTAAGATTATTTGTTTGCCAAAGTATGTTTTAATCTGGTGGGTTGTGCTTCTTTCTTTCTTTTCTCTCTTTGTGTCTTTTAATTTTTGTGTTTTTGTTTTAATTATACGCTGTATTCTATCTATATCTGCCTTGGGCATTATTTTTAGTGGAAAGCCAGGATATAAAATTAATAAATATATTAATTGATCAATTAATTAAATACACTTAATCTCTCACTGCAAATTAACTACACTGGGAATGGAGTAGGTAAGTGGATATAACTGAGAGGTCCAGCACTTGTGGGGTTGAGAGAGTGTCACTTGCTGCTTACTAAATGCTCAGTGAATATACAAGATTCACTATTCTTATATAAAGCAGTACATAATTGTAAGGGCAGAAAAGGAGGGGGTTTCATCAACAGAGTTGCTTGGTAATCATTTTGGTTTGACAGCTGCACTAGAATTGTAGTAATTAATGTGTATTCTAGAGAAGCACCCCTTGGAACTGCCACCTTAAAGAAATCAGATTTCTTGTAATTTCACTAATTTTCCCCAACTGCAATCACTTATTTAGTCTCATGAAATTTCCCGTTGCTGTTCTGCAAATGGTTATCCAATCATGTTCAGCTACCAACAATTTACTTACCAACTTCCTTCACTTTCCAGCAAACTGGAAACAGTTTGCTTTCCAGCTTTTTAGAAAAACTAACCCCCATCTTTTCTTTTAAGAAAGAAGGTCTCATATTACTAATGTGCAAGTGGACTTCTTCACCTTTTCACTTTTTCTCTCTCCATGCACTTTATAGTGCTTTGAGTATTGTTCAGCTGGCATTCCCTGTGTGTTATATTTGCATATAAATTTAAATGGAAAGACTTCAATTATGCATAGATTCATATTCCAAGTGCAACTTAACACTACAAGGAAAAATTATTGTGTGACGTTGGAACAATGATATTAACTCCTGCCAACAAAAACAACAGGAGTCCAAAGCATTTCAGCTGACAGAAGGTAAAGCATCATTGTACCTTAATGTTTAAAGAGAGTTCTGTGTATCTCAATTATCCAAACACCCTAAATATCTCACATATGGTATGGTGTGCCTTGTTCTACACATCTATTTAAACTGAATTTTCGGGGTAGGATTTTTAATTGTGTAGCATATTCTGATGTGAAAATAAAACTTCCCTGTGTTGAATTTGCAAAATAATTCACTGTTTGATTAAAACAAATGATTATGCAACAGTATTTGTATTATAAATACAATTCTATTCGGCACTGTTTAGGCCTCATCTTGAGTATTGTGTCCAGTTCTGGGCACCACACTTCAAGAAGAATGCAGACAAGCTGGAGGGGGTTCAGAGGAGGGCAACAAGAAAAGAACTGGGCATGTTTAGCCTTGAGAAGAGAAGGCTGATAGCACACAGAGGAAGGTCAGGATCTCTTCTCGATCACCCCAGAGTGCAGGACACGGACTAATGGGCTCAAATTACAGGAAGCCAGATGTCAAAAACTTCCTGACTTGTTAGAACAGTACGACAATGGAACCAATTACCTAGGGAGGTTGTGGGCTCTCCCACACTAGAAGCATTCAAGAGGTAGCTGGACAGCCATCTGCCATGAATGCTTTAAGATGGTTTCCTGCATTGAGCAAGGGGTTGGACTTAATGGCCTTATAGACCCCTTCCAGCTCTACCATTCTATGATTCTATGATAACGATTATAAAAATAAAATCCAACCCAAATTTTAAGAATTTGGAGGCAGGAATAAACCCAGGCAAAGTGCTGGGCTCCCACACTCCCCACTCTTCTTCCCATATGCCCAGTAAAAGGAATAAAACAGAATTTACTTTGACTTTAGCGTATATCTGATTTGTTATTATATGCAAACCAGGAATTTTTAAAACCTTTCTAGTTTTCTAAACAATCCAGGGCTTGAACTTGGTTTATTTAGCAACTGATTAGAGTTACCTTAAACCACAATTTATTTATTACATTTTTATACTGCCCATCAGCCAAAGCTCTCTGGGCAGTGCACAATTAAAAACCATAAAATACAACAAGTATAAATTTAAAACATTAAGAAGTTTAAAAGGCAATTCCTGGTTTGCATGTAATGACAAGCCAGGAATCTGATACACTGAAACAAAAAATCTGGTTTATTTCTCCTCCCAGCCATATGGGAGAAGGGGAAGGGAGGGGGGAGTCTTCGAGCCTGGCACTTCACATGGACACATTCCTGCTCATGCATTTGATAAACCCTGGCTTAGTGCTACATGCAAACCAGGTCATTTTTAGCTATTGAAATGAGGTTATAATGCAGAATTACAACATAACTACTGCACAGTTCTGACATCACAACTTTGCTTTAGACTTTGGGTTCATGCTCCATGAAGAATGCACTGGTCTTATTCAAGCTATAATGCTGGCCTAGGCAAAAAAATGATTTTGCTTCCACCTCCTGCAATTTGATGTTTGTAAAAGGTAGGAGGGCTATGTTTCCTCCTCAAAGGTTTTCGCAGCTGCAGCCTCTAAGCCCTGTTCCACACAAGTGAATGGAAAGGACTTCCATACCACTCACTATTTTGGAGTGAGGAGAAAGGGACTATGTGAAGAAATGCCATGTACATAACCATTTATGTGGTGTGGTGTAGTGTTCTGTAACTACTCTGTGTGGCCTCTGAGAGGCTATAATGTAAGAGAGCCAGCATGGTGCAGTGCTGGACTAAGACTCAGGAGATCTGGGTTCTAGTCCCGACTCGGCCATGACTTCAGGCTAGTCACTGACACTCAATGCAATCTATATAAATAAAAATGAAAAAGACCGTTAGTTACTGTCGTTATATCTCCGAAAGTTCTTCACCGATTGCTTTGAAATTTTGACACAGCGTTGCGTTCGAATACACGAGCGTTGTTATGTAACTATGTTCTCTATGGGGTCAAAGGTTTGTCTTAAAATCAAAGAAATAGGCCTCCTCAAAACCAATCCTGCTGATCATTGTGACATCACCAACCAGTAGGCCATTCCACTGCCTCTGCCTCCTCTCCTATTTGCATGTACTCTCGCAATTGGCTGAATGAATATAGATGTCACACCTGTGACAGTTACACGTTCTGAAGAAAGGTAACTGCCAGGAGTTTCCAGTAACCTCCTCACCGTAAAAACATGCTTTTATATCTCCGAAAGTTCTTCACCGATTGCTTTGAAATTTTGACACAGCGTTGCGTTCGAATACGCGAGCGTTGTTATGTAACTATGTTCTCTATGGGGTCAAAGGTTTGTCTTAAAATCGAAGAAATAGGCCTCCTCAAAACCAGTCCTGCTGATCATTGTGACATCACCAACCAGTAGGCCAATCCACTGCCTCTGCCTCCTCTCCTATTTGCATGTTCTCTCCTATTTGCTCTTATAGGTCATTGTGACATCGCCAACCAGTAGGCCAATCAACTGCCTCTGCCTTCTCTCCTATTTGCATGTTCTCTCCTATTTGCTCTTATAGGTCATTGTGACATCGCCAACCAGTAGGCCAATCCACTGCCTCTGCCTCCTCTCCTATTTTCATGTTCTCTCACAATTGGCTGACTGAATATAGATGTCACACCTGTGACAGTTACACGTTCTGAAGAAAGGTAACTGCCAGGAGTTTCCACTAACCTCATCACCGTAAAAACATCCTTTTTTAAAAACCAAACAGTAGGCCAATCCACTGCCTCTGCCTCCTCTCCTATTTGCATGTTCTCTCACAATTGGCTGAGTGAATATAGATGTCACACCTGTGACAGTTACATGTTCTGAAGAAAGGTAACTGCCAGGAGTTTCCACTAACCTCCTCACCGTAAAAACATCCTTTTTAAAAAACCAAACAGCAGGCCAATCCACTGCCTCTGCCTCCTCTCCTATTTGCATGTTCTCTCACAATTGGCTGAGTGAATATAGATGTCACACCTGTGACAGTTACACGTTCTGAAGAAAGGTAACTGCCAGGAGTTTCCACTAACCTCCTCACCGTAAAAATATCCTTTTTAAAAAACCAAACAGTAGGCCAATCCACTGCCTCTGCCTCCTCTCCTATTTGTATGTTCTCTCACAAAACTTTGCAATGGCACGCAGCTTGCAGTAAAAAAATTACTGAGCAACGTCATAGAAGGAACAATCTTGACAGGACCTTTCAAAGGTGAAGATGTCCTCATTCCTTGCATTCCTATGATTCCAACAGATATGCCATTTAATTTAAGAGATTGCAATTCCCAATTCGATTGCAATCACCATCAAAAAAGCTCAGGGCCGATCTTTAGAATTGTGCGGTTTAGATCTAGACACAGATTGCTTCTCACATGGACAATTATATGTCGCGTGTTCTAGAGTCGGCAAACCAGACAATCTCTATATCTACACAGACAATGGAACAACTAAAAATATTGTATATCCACAAGCATTGTGAAATTAAACATATTAGAAACATCCACTTTGTCTTTTCTTTCTTTTCAATTTAACCAGACTGAGCCACAGCAACGCGTGGCAGGGTACAGCTAGTAATAAATAAATAACATATCTGTTTAGGCCTGAAATCTAGTGTTGTTACTATATTGAAGGCCTGTTTTAGTGGTAGCTGTTTGAAGTGGGAGAGAGATGATTGCTTGTAATGTTTTTGATAGGGCATGTAGCAGATAAATTTAATTATGATTGGCTGAGGATTCTAGGTAGGTAAAAAAGAGCAGTTGGGAAATGACAGCTGACAGTTAAGGAGTTGACAGCTAGGGATTCTGGGAGTCTGTTGAGAATCAGAGAGAAAGACTGCTTGTTATTGAAACACTAAGAGGAAGGTGGGGGTTAAGTGAATGTCTAAGGCCTGAATATTATTCCTTCTCTGTGGAATAATCATACACAACTGGAGTAGGAAGTCGGTTGCTGTGTTATGCCAGGAGACAGACCTAAGATCTTGTCAGAAGGAGCTTACACAAGCAGGCAGAAATACCACAGATAAAATGTCCAGATAAAAACCCAGATAAAATGTCCAAGCAGCCAGAAATACCACAGGAGCAGCTTTGGGAGTCAGAAAACAACTGTACCCAAGAACTGGAACTGGTTGTGAATATATTCGGCTGGGGTGGAGGTTTAGGGATAATGGCCTGAGGTAAAAGAAATATTTAAAAAGACTTGTGTTCGCAAGTGTCTCTTGAGGTTTTACTAAGAGGTATCATATACTGTATAAGAATATGGTAGTGTAAGGCTTATTACTCGATATCTGCCAGACCAAGTTTGCTCATTTTCATTTTAAACTGCAGCTTGAACAATGTAGTTGTGCAGAAAAAAATGAAAGTTCAAAGAAGTTCAAGCTTGAGCTTTAATTGCATTTAAGCCCCTCCGACAGCTTGGATGATAGATAGCCCGGCTTGGCCAATCAGTGAGGTGCGAAGATGGGCCCTGGGTGCAGTCACACGGTAAGGCTGTCGCTGCCAGTGTGTCGGGGGAAGGTGACAGAAGCAGCCAATCGTGGTTTGGGAGGGAGGGGTTGGGGCTGTGCCACATGCAAATTCACTCTGCATGAGTTACATTTGCATTATTCATAAGCCCCTTTGTAGTCAGGGGGCTGAGGGGGGGAAAGCAGGGAAAAGAGTGGGACTACTGACGTGAGCTCTACACTAGTCTATATAAAAATACGTTAACGTAATGCTTTTTGCTAGAGATCGTAAGATTGTAAGCCACCTTACTAAAGATCGTAATGAAAATTGATGGCGCTTTATAAATAAATATTATTAATAATAATAATTAATAAGATCTGCTAGACTGATTTGTTCATCTTTTCTTTTTATAACTGAAGCTTAAGCCGTGACATGCAGAAAATTTAGAAACTTCTAAGAAATTCAAAGCACACGGTTTGATAGTAGGTCTGTGCAAGATTTGGATTTGGCCTCCGAAGTCTAAGGCTTTGGTGGACATTTCACCGAGTAGCCGCCAAGTCCTGCACAGCCCTTTCATCCAGTGCAGAAATACCTACAACTCCCAGCATGCTGTGGCAGGGAGGGCGGACTTACTGGGCTCTAGGAGTGACAGGGCACTTGTGGCCTTCCTACATGGGTCACCTCAGGGTCCATGAGCGCCCCACAGCTGCCTGAACCCCGAGAGCTGCCAGCTCTTGGTGAGGAGCAGCATCGGTGAGAAGCAGAGGAAAGTGGCTCTCAGGAACGCCCTGCAGGTGCCCGCATCCCCTGAGAGCTGCTTCCCTCTGTTCCTCACCGTTGCTGCTCCTCCTTGCTGAGAGCTGGCAGCTCTCAGTTGATGCAGGCATCTGCAGAATGCTTGTGGGCCATGCAGCAACTACCAATAAGTGGAGGGGGAAAGCATGCAATTTCCCTAGCCTTGGAGAAATCACATTTCCCTCCCTGTCCCTGCTGATGGGTGCCTTAAAGGCCTTAGGGCTCCATTGGCATGGGGGAGGGGGGGAGAGAAACACAATTTCCCCAAGGCTGGGGAAAACACATATTTTGCACCATTAACACAGTGGGGGGAAAGGATGAAGGGGATGCAGGTCAGGGCAGAACTGTGCCTGACTGCTCTAGAAAGGCTTGTCCTGGTGCTGGGCATGTCTGCCTCGGCCTGTAAGGGTCAGACACAGGGGCCCTCTCGGGCCCAGGCTATACACTCTACATAACCAACACTATACACTCTACATGACCAGCTGATCCCATTTATAGTGTAGTTCATAAGCATTATGCCCCCACCCCACCCCTGGATGGAGCCATTAAATGAGGAATATAGAGCAAGGCAATTCATTTTGCTTCCACTATCTTAAAGAGTGGTTCAGCTAATCAAAGGTTATATCCAGAATTCAAAGTAAAGAAGGTTTCAACCAACAGGAACCAGTGGCTAAAACACAATTAATTTTGACCTTGTTCACATGACACAACAGTCCACGCTGGCTTAATTTGCGCACAGGAGCTGTCACATCATCCCAGACACCCACATATACACATTTTTGGTGGCTTCTGTGGGTGCCCGGCTTGCCGTGCTTGTCACTTGCCAAGAGGCAGAGGTTGTTTGATGGTTAGACAACCTTCAAATAACCCATGGCTTTTTAAAAGAGTTATTTGAGGATTGTCTAATCCTCAAACAACCGCTGCTGCATGGGATTGCACAACATGGCAAGCCGGGAGCCCACATATACCATGCAAAAATGGCATTCTCAGGCACCAGGCATGACGTAATAATCACAGTAGGTAAATTATGCTATGGCAGGCTATTGTGACATGCGGCCCTCTGTTTTGGACTATGGCCACAATCTCACTCTGTATCTCTGAATTATCATAAAATAATAAAATATTTCAAAAATTAGCCAGGACATGCTTTTCATCAGCATGAAAATATGCTTTTTCTCTAGCTTACTCTCCCCTCACTCTACTTACGTCTGCAGACCTTGTGTCACAAAGTACTTTACTGGGATGATTAAATAACAACACTATTACTAAATTATGAATCCAGATGTTTATTTACATGCCATCATACACATTTGCTAGCAATAGCATAAAACGAAATCAATAGCAGCAGGCTGAAGCTGCATTTCCACTGTGCATCTGCAGTAATGGAGTGTAGTATTGCAGTAATGCCATCATTGGAACAGTAATGAACACTCTTTCCTCATCTCCTTCATGATAACCATCTTAAAAGATTAAGTTTATGCCTTACTTAAAGAATGCTAATCTGATGTTTTCCTTACATACTTCGATTTATGTTCACTTAATTTTAGTGCTTATGCACTATTTATTCTTTTTTTGTAATACATCATCTTTAACTAGAACCAAATTTATATGGTAAGTATATATCTGTATGATGGCTATGAATATATCTGTCCTATAAAATTATAACAACTTTTGAAGCTAAACTGCAGTTTATGTAATAAGCTTCAATCAGAGAAAGAAAGACATGAAACACCATATTTTAGAATAATAGTGGGGCGTGATGGGATGCAGAATCAACTAAAAGGCTATAATGCTTTATGTAAACAGTTTGGATGATTGGTACAAAAACCTAGTTTCAACTTTGGCAATGGTTCAACGGGGAAGAGGGGGAATTGGTTGAACCAGCAAAACACAACTATAACTCTTATGATACTTCAAACCTGAATTTGCTGTGAATTTGAATGAAAAAAATATGGTTTACTTTCACATAGTTTAAAAGGTTAGGTAAGCAGATTTATAAAATGTGAGAAGTCTGCATCCCCACTTGCATCACTGTGGAAGATGAGGGTGACCCAGTTCCCTTCCTTGTTGTGTGGCTGGCAGCCCAAGAGGCCATGTGGCACACTTAGAATGCCCCCCTGGAGCCAATCAGCAGAGCTCGTTGGTTCCTGGGGTAAAAACCTGAAGGGGACAGACTTGGGAAGGAGAGTTCTCTCTCTGGTCTGTTCCTGTGACTTATAAAGAAATCCCACATGTGGCCTCGCCATTGCTGCCCACCCTCCCATTTATTTTCCAGTACTTTTGTTGCTACGGCAGAGGTTAGCCACTGGTTGACATGGCTGGGAAGGACTTTTATACACTGGTGCAATTGGGCTCTATGCTGTGGTGGTTTACCTCCCCCATAGCCACACAGATGCTTCTGAGTTAAGTACTCTCAGAATTTTGTCACACACGCTTTGTTGTAGGTGTGAGAGGCATTGGTCCATCTGTTTGTGGGGAACCATGTTGATGGCATGCCATTTCCATAAGGAGGGTCTCCATAAGGGTTCTTGGGGTGGTATCTCTTGGTTGGCATACCTGCCACACACCCAGGTGTGAGGAGGAGGAGGAGTGCATGCCGTGGTGGGCCCAAGACTCCTGCCACCCCCACTGTTAAACCAATGGGATTGGCAGGAGACTTGTAGGCTGTGGTAGAGAATTAGACTAGCAAGTGACCATGGCTCTACGGCATATCAAACCTATGTAGGCTGTAGCCAATAAATGTTGTGCCTGTTGTTAATCCAATCCAGACAATGTGTGGTTTAGTTGCCCCTTGCCTCTGTCTTGCACCCTAAGGGGTGCTGCGAACACATTCCTTCCACAACACTCTGGGTAGCATCCATGTGATTACTTCCACATGCCCAAGTGGAGTGTATGTGCTGGACTAATTGTGTTTCTAAAACAGTAGCCCTTCATGTTGACTTGAAACAAAGGGATTTGTCATATACAGTGTAATGCTCAAAGAAAAAATATTTTAAAATTCAACTGAGTTTGTATAAGCCTTTGGTCTCTTCCAACCCTGAAAAAGAAAGGTGGCAACTCTAATTCAATACCACAAACATGGCTTAATATTACACATGGATTCAGACACCAACTTTTAAGACTCCACCATAACCTGTTTTGGGTTTTAAAATTTCATACATGAAAAACTCATGGAACTCCACCATAACATGTAATTTGAGCCCCAGACCATTAAAACTCATGAATGCAGAGTTTTCTAATGCAGAGAGTAAGAAAAGCACCTTTCTCTTAAAACACTTTAACATAGCACTGTAGTATTGATGGACATAATTTTGTAGAACTGATATGTTCAGTTGCACAAATGAGAGAGAATGCATAAGATAGCTCCCATTATAACCAAATGAGAAATTTAGACAAGGCATATGAAGTGGCTACTAAGCAATTCAGTTACACAATGTCTAATGGAAGCAGAGAGTGGCTCAGCTTCTCTCCAGAAGCAGCTAACACTGCGTCCTTCAGCCGTAAGTGGAAACTTCCATATAATGTGTAATATTATTCCCCGTGTGCCTCACAGGAGAATACTGTTAAATGTTAAATCTTAGGAGGACTGTAATAAACTATCGCTTTGGGGTCTCTACTACATCCGCTGGTTGTGTTGCCATCATTCATTACCATCCTAGACCAGGTAGATTCCCCAGTGTAGCAGGTGCATTTGATGTGATACACCTGTAATGTTCAGTTACAGCCCAGGGGTTAACAGCCAGGCAACAATAATTATCCTGCTATATAGGTCACAGTTCTTGTAATATCTATAATGTACTCTTCTACACTGCCAGCATTATTTTCCTTCAAATCCTTGGGTTTTTTTATTTCCAGTTTACATTTCCACTTCCCATTACAAAATTCTATGTTACAGCATTAGCCACTATTCAGTAATTCTAGGATCATCTACATGACAAGATGCTTACTGTGTGAACTAATTAACAGAACACCTTTTATTCCAGGAAATGTAATGAACCCAACTGCAGAAATGCCTTATCATGGAAATTCAATTTAGAAAGGTCTCTCTTTTAAAAAGAGAGACAGAGAGAAAGAGAGTGAGAGAATCTTGAACTTATGCAGTTTCTCTTTACAATATATTTAAAACACTGGTGTGAGAGTTTTAAATAACATCAAAACATTAGAAAACTTTACACACACACACATGCACTCATAAAATCTGGGATAAGCTTGTACTACATAAAGCTGGCTGTTAATCATATAAAATGGTTACATATTTTGAAATCATTATTTTTGCTTCCATTTTATGAAAAGCTGTTTGCATTTATGTACTAAAATACTGAACTTTTAAAAATAATATTTTGGGGTTTTCCGTAAGTGTACTGAATTTGGATTTTTGTTTGAGTGGCAGGCTGCAACCCTGTAGAGTTGCAGCCTGCCACCTACCTGAGAGTGAGCCCCAGTGAAACAAGTGGGACATATTTTCAAGTAAACAATCATTGGATTACACAACCATTGTGTACAAAGGCAATGCCATAATTATACAACCTGCCAATATCAGATCTAATTGGACATGTTCGAAGAAAACACAGTAACTTTAAATAATGAATCATTCTTCAACTGATACCAGGCAGACACTCACTACCTTGCATTTCAAGAATATGTTGTAGTTGCCCACAGTTAGCGGTGTTCTGTGTTCCTCCATAGTTGTTAATTATATATATTTATAATACTACTAATGGATGTTCACTGTGGAGAAAAGTCTCCCAATTTTTCCCCAACTACAAAATGCTGACCAAATGTGTTCTTTCAACACAGCAAAGAAATAACATCCCAAGGGGAGGTGCCTGAACTGAGAGCAACAAATGCACATTTACTTCCCTAAAAAATTACAACCTGGAAAGGCTTTTAAATGCTGTCCATAGCCATCAATTTGTGAGCTTCTGAATACTTGACATTTCTACAAACCTATTTGATTATTTAAATGGAGCTGAGCAGTTCCCGAAAGATTTTTGGTGCTTAGCGTTTGGAAATAAGGATTTGGGATTAAAATTAGATTAAGAAATTTAAGTGACGATTAAGGGGCAAAAAATCATTCCAGTCATTTTAGAAATTCAATTTGGTTCCCACAAAGGATGCTCAGTCGTTAGGTCTTTGAACATGTGCACCCTTTGCTAAAGAATCCATTTCTGAATAGAAGATATCAATCATATCTTTCCTTTAAAATGGTATGTAATTTTGGTTCTAGCCTTTTTCTTCTTCATCATCATCAACAACTTTATTGGTCTGCTACTTTTCCAAATTATGTTCAAAGCGGCTTGCAAGAACAGGAAACTATTCATCAACAAAATCATGTTGCATCATAATCCAGAGCTGTAGCCACTATAGGAAGTATCTTTTCTTACCACTGGGCGGTTATGGGTGGGTTGTCAGATCTTTTTTATTAGACCTTTTTATGCTGTTATCCTTATGTATTTATTTTTCGAAAGTTTCCTTAATAGCGTGAGAGGGCCCAGCAGTCCAGGCAGGGACCATGTGCGTTCTCCCCTGGCTCATTATGTTACCCAAATCTGATCAGAGGACAAGGACTCCAGAAGCCTGTCCAGCTGTGGTATTATAATGACACCATTAGGTTTTGCTCCATAATCAAAGCCCCTAAAAGTGTGCGTAGCTTTGGGCTTAGTATCTGCGACAAGGTTAACTGAAATCTGCAGCAAGGATAACCACTTTAGCAGATTGTATCAGCAGGAAATATTTAAACACTATTTAAAAGGATTTTAAATAAGCAGATTTTATTTAACACTGCTCTAATGCACTGCTAGAGAAAATGATACAGCGGAGAGATGCTACAAATAAACATATTGCTTCTGCTCTATCTTCCACATACTGTTAAGGCTAGCGAACGGATAAAATGCTTCTGTTTTTAGACTGAAGCCCTGATCTGCCAAACTCATCTAGCCCTATTTGCCCTTTGGTTTTGGGTATGCTGAATCCGCATCCTGCATATGTGGAATTAATGACACTCAGTGCCGATCAATGACAATGTCACTGTTGTCAGACAGACTGTACTCCCTTACGTTTGCATTATACTTTATGGGGGGGGGGAGTTGATTACTCCAGAAACCTAGGATGATCTGCCCGTTGTAATGGTGTGGTGTTACCTATTCTTACCATTGTTGCCATAACTAAGAATAAAAGGGTAGACTGAAGCAAGAAGTCTTAAAACTGTTTTCATTTTTTAAAATGGCAAATCACTTTCTTGGCTTAAAGGCCACTCAGAAATAACTGTAGAAATAAACAAAATCCAAATAAATAAATAAATAATGCTGCCATTTCTATATATAATGTGATGTTAGTTATCGTTATAATATTTATCAAAAGAAAGATGCATTTTTAAGGTTTCATCCACAAGATTGATTTGCGGAGGTTTGGAGAAGGGGTTGGAATATGATATCATTTCCAGGACATGATGTACAATCTAAATTATCACTATTTTCTGCCATGAAGCCAGCCAGCTAGCAGTCCCAGATTCACACCTGACTCCCCCAGTCCTATAACACTAGGTAATGCAGAAGGGGAAGGAGAGCAGTTATATGGATGGAAAAGAACTTCAGGGCAGGAGAAATCTGGGGGAATGAAATTCCCCTCCCTTCTTTGCACCTGTCCTAAGCTCCCCATCACCAAAAAAATTGACCCTTTGCATTGCAGTGCAATCTCATTCATGTTTCCTCAGAAGTCTCACTGAACTCAATGGGAGCTTGCTCCCAGGCACATATGCATAAGATTGCAGCTATAGTCTGCCACAATTTTCTCCATTCGCTCTCCTGCCAGACCAAGGGGAAGCATTAGGGAAGACTGACCATTATCCCCACCCCTGCTGCCCTACCTTGGTGATACAGTTGTCATCTCAGGCTCAAACCCTGATGGTTTGAGAGCTCCGGCTATTGGGCGGTATAGAAATGTAATGAATAAATAATAAATAAAAAAATAATGGGACTTTCGTCATTTAGAAGCTGCACTGCTACTAATGACGTCTGGGCTCCACAGGCTTAATTTTGATTGGCTCAGAATAGACAATGTTTTCCCCTAAAATAATAATAAAAAAAGAATAGCTTGGAATATTCTGAGCCAATTCCAATCTTTTTAGAGCAGTGTTGGCTATAAGTTTTGGGGGGCTTTAGGCAAGATGCCCTCAATAGGCATCCTCTGCAATTGGGCCTACACTTTCCTCACTGCTATCATTGCTGCTGCCCCCCCTCTCTAACTGTTTGGACCCAAACCACACAGCCAACTCTCTGGGAGATGGCAAGGTGAACAGAAGTGGCTGCTCCTTCTCCAGGCTCCTGTCACTGTGTACTTGCTTAGATGGGACAAGTGAACAGGTTGTGACAGCAAGGAGGAGGAAGAGTAAGTCCAGTGGGCTCCAGGAATTGGAAGCGCTCTCCTGCTGGGGTTGGTCCTTGGCAAGCACCCAACAATTCCATCCACTGATGCTGGCCCTGATTTGGACCCCAGGGTCCTTACCCCACCCCACCCTATCTCACTGCCATGAAGCTCCAAGACCCCAAGTCAAGCCCTACTTCCCAAATCATGCCAACTCACCATAAACCTTCAATGGTTCATAATTTCTTACCAAAGAAAGTAAAAGTTTTGATGACATCACTAATTGCTACCCACACCACAATCCTGGCATCTGCCACTTTGCCCACAGCACACATCTGTTGTTTCAGGAGCATCCATATGGCTCTCTGCCTGCTCTGGCACATAATATGTCTATTTCCAGCCCGTGTCCGCTTCACATGTGTTCATTCATACATCTGTTCCATCCCAATTCTACATTCATCTGCAATTAAAACAGAAACCAAAAAACCAAAAGCTTGAATTGAGCGCGGAAAAAAACTGGCAACCAGTGCAAGTATTTCAAAACCATTTTAATACAGTCCCGATACTGTGCACTGGTTAGCAGCCTAGTTGTTGTACTTTGACCAACTGAAGATTCTAGACATTCTTCAGAAATAGCCCAATGTAGGGTGCATTGCATTGCTGTAGTCTAAGTGATGTAATTTAAGCAAGGATAACTGTTGCCAGGTCAGAGGAAATGAAGAAAGATCATATCTGATACTCCAAGCATAAACGAGTGAGCACACTCCTTTCTGCTGCTCCCACCTGAAGATCCAGGGACAGTGTAGGATCAAGGAGCTCTCCCAGACTGTAGACCTGATCCTTCAGGGAGTACAACCCTTTCCAAAACAGGCTGAAGTCAGGCTTACTGATCAACAACACCTCTATCTTATCTGGATTTAACTTCAGCTTGCTCACCATCACCCAGCCCATTATCAGACCTAGGCAACATTCGAGAATTTCAACCATGAACACCAGTTGCTGGGGAACAGGGATGGGGAGATGCTTGGCACTCATGTCCTGCTTGTGGGTTCCTGGTCAACAGCTGGTTGGCCACCATTTGAGCAGAGTGTTGGACTAGATGGACTCTTGGTCTGACACAGCATGGCTCTTTTTATGTTCTTAACTGCTTCCGTGATGTTAGGTGGCAGAAAGCAATAAAGATATCATCAGCATATTAGTGGCAACTTACTTCAAAGCTCAGATTGACTTCTGCAGTAGTTCATGTAAATATCAAATAACATGGGGGACAAGATAGAAATCTGAGGGATCCCACAGGCTAACAGTCACCCTCATCCTATGGAATTCCTTACCTCTGGAGATCAGGCAGGCACCAACTTCGTATTCCTTCTGGCTCCTCCTAAAAGCATAGTTATTCCAGGAAGCCTTCCCTTAATAACCAGCTGCTGTTTCATTGCACTTTTGTTTCTTTTAAAAATATACTTTTAATGTGGTTTGTCCACCACTCTGAAATTCTTGAATGGGGAGCTGTATATAAATACAGCACCCCATTCAAGAAAGGAATGAAACTGACATGTGAAACTGACATGGCCTGACAGAAAGGAACCATTGCAAAACAGCTCCCACAATGACCACCCCTGCCAGGAGGCCAAGAAGAATTCCATGGTCAATGATATCAGAAGCTGCTGAGGTATCCAGGAGAACTAATAGGGGTCACACTTCCCAATCTAGTTCCTAACATAGGAACCAAAGAGACCAAAGCAGTCTCAGTCCCATATCATGGCCAAAAGCCTGAATGAAACAGGTTCAGATAATCAGTAGTCTCCAGATACATTTGAAGGCTGTTGCTTTCCTTTAATAATAAGTTTAGATTAAAAAAAACATACAACAGTATTAAAATAACAGATATAGAACTGTTCAATATGTGACAAAAATTATTCACTGGGAATGGCATTCTTGGTGTGGATATCATAGAATCATAGAATAGAGTTGGAAGGGGCCTATAAGGCCATCGAGTCCAACCCCTACTCAATGTAGGAATCCACCTCAAAGCATACCTGACAGATGGTTGCCTCTTGAATGCTTCTAGTGTGGGAGAGCCCACGACCTCCCTAGGTAATTGGTTCCATTGTCGTACTGCTCTAACACTCAGGAAGTTTTTCCTGATGTCCAGCTGGAATCTGGCTTCCTGTAACTTCAGTTGTACACAACTATGCTGTTTGGCAAACAAAGTACTTTTAAAACTTAGGTACATAGAAAACTACCTTGTCCCAGGACAAACCATTAAACTATCTATCCCATTCAGGGCTTTAAAGGGCATCACTTGCACTTGTGCCTGGAAACAGATCGGCATCTACTGCAGCTGTTCCAATAGGAGAGTCAAGTGTTCTCTACGTTCAGCCCATTAACAATCTGGCTGCCACATCCTGAACCCACTCTAGTTTCTGAGCACTCTCCAAACGCAGGCTTATGTAATCCAATGTGATGTGACTAAGGCATGTATCATAGGGGATGAGACATCAAGGAACCTTAATATGCTATGACAAGACTTGGAATAGGGGGAGAACTCACAGCAGTTTGCCATTATCATCAATAAGTATGAAACTAACTTGAGTTTTAACTGTTTCCTCATTTTCAGTTTTGATTGCCAGAAAGGGTGTGGAAAAGCTTACAAAATTATGTTCAATTTAGTTTTGTTGAGGCAGATTATGGCCAGGATCCAAAGAACTATGCAACTAGTTCAGTGAGTTCAAGGAACCTTTAAAATTGATTTACATCAAACAGCAAACTCCCATGTAGCATGAGAAAAACTGCTTTCAAAATGCGAGTTTCAAAAGCAGTTTGTGCTGTGGTATGGTAATGACACACAAAAAGTCAAAAGTTACACTGGGACTCTTTGGATTTTTTTAAAAGAAGTATATTATAGGGATGTGTGAGTCAGCAAAATTCAAGTTCATCAAGGTTTTCCAAATTCCACCTAGAAGCTTGTTCTGACTCATGGCTGTATCAGATTGGGAGCATTCTTTTTTCTTTTTTTCTTGAAAATTGGTGGATATTTTTTTGTGCACATTTTTCCAAATTGTGCACATTTTTACCATTTCCTCCCATTGATTAAAGTGTGTATGCGTTTCCCAAAAGTTCACATTTTTGGAACTTTTTTTGTAATTCTCATCGTGAGGTCAGAAATGTATGGACTTTGATTGCAGATTGCGTTTGGGTATACGTTCAATTTTGGGAAGTGGATATTGGGAAAATTCTGGTTAAAAAAGAATTGAAGTGAATTTCTCATACATCCCTGGTATAATGTAATGAGTGGTTAGACCAAATTTATTCCAAGGAGATTATGCTGCTGTGTAATTTTGCACAGGATTGGGGTTGTAGGACTGGGAATGTGTAAAACCTATTGGAACATTATGAAAATGCAGCATTATCTTTGAAGTACCAAAAGTATATTGTAAGAATATATAATGATCATTTAATGGAATGTGTTTAATAGAATGCCCCCTCCCCCCAATTTTTGATCAGAAAAACATAATCAAAATATTTGGCCTTTCCTTTCATCCCCTTTCTTCAAATTTCAGGACAATTATTCAAGGATAATTATGAAAGTTTGTTTATCACATGATCACTAGTACAGCTCTTTATCACAGGCAGAGATGCTTAGTCACAATAGCCTGGATCAAAACATCTGCACATACACAGTAACGATTTGTGCTTCTTGAACATCCACCATTTTCATTTCATGGCAAGCCTCTTTAATATTGCCAGAATTTTCAAAAGCTGTTTGTGAGATAGATTGTGGTTTGCTGCTTAAATAGGAAAGCTTTTTTAAAAAAATAATTCCCTGAGCATTTTAGATGGGAGACCTCGAATGTAGTATTTGGATTCAGGTTGTTATATTTTTGCTGGTGCCTCATAAGTACAACTACTAGGTTGCTTATGACTGATTGACTGACTGATTGTAAATAACTTTAGACTTGGTTTCACACAAAAAGTGGCATAGAACTATAAAAAGAATTGATAATTCTCTGTCTTTCAAGACAGACGTATCATAGAACAATGCTACTGCAGATATTTTAAGTTATTTTAATTTATTTCTAGACTGCCTTTCAGGGCATAATTGCCCACAGAAGGCAGTGTACAAATTCTAAGAACTCCACCGGCCCACTCCACTGGTTTTCTTTGCCACCATCACTGTCACAGGATAAGCCCTAAAATATCCCCCTCTTTGTGTTTGATCATATTCCTATGGGTTTTCTGTCATCTGCGCTTCAATTGTTGACCTTGTTACAATGCCTTCAGCTCCTAAGAATATCAAAGAGCTCAATTGACTCTAACACTTGACTGAGGACGTTCAGGAGTGATTGTATGAGTGATAGCTCTACTCATCTCCCAATTCCAGGAATCCACCTCAGGTGGACCGCCAGCAAAAGCTGCAAGAAAGCTTCTCAAGAGCCATTAGGAACCCTTCTGGATCTATAACTTTCCTGGGGAGGACCATCAAATTTGATTCTTCACCCTGGCATTAGATAGAGGCAGCATAAAGTCCAACCCAGGATCAGATTGTAATCTATTACATTGAAATCAGTACCCCAACCCTTCCCCCACTTACATAGATCATCATCCCCACTCTAGCACAGAAGAACAGTTCAAATGTGTGTGCCGACACATGTTTTGGACAGGATACAATTTGAGAGAGGCCCATGAAATCCTGAACTGAACCAGAAAAGACAGACTTGGCATGAATGAAGTCCACCAAGACCTAAAAACTTGGGATCTTCGGTACCACACCTGAGTCCACCTCTGCCAGCTCAGGCAAGAGGACTGCTAGGCAGTGAGGTAGTCAGTGCACCAACAGAATTCCAATCCAGTCTTCATTCCACAAAACCAGGTATAGACACTTGAAAGTGGCCGACTATTGAATGGGGTATCTGACCAGGGAGTGGCAACCCTATGGACTATAGCAATTATTAATAGCACTTATTGTTAATACTTTAAATTATAAAACTACAATCACCTCTGTTTCCAAATTCTTACGAATAGAGGCATGGGAGAGCATGTGCACACCGACACACACAAAAGATTGATGGAGATCTTGCAAAAAAGAAAAGAAAAAGAAAAAAGAAAGATAAACGACGCTACAAGAATATAGAAAAACCTGGAGGGGGGATATTAATTGCACCTATGCATTTGATAAATATTTATTTTTTTTGCAGAAGAAAAATGCATACTAGTTTAAACTGTCATTATGTGAACCTATATCCTATTTTTCATATTATTAGCAATACATAATGTGGTAGTTTATATTCAAAAATAAAACCAAAATGTATATACCTCATGTATTTATCCAGAAATACACCAAGGTTACTATGGTTACTGAAAATCCATTACCTTTGAATACAGAATGAAAAAGTTTGACTTAAAGTGTGCACTATTTATTATAGTATACATCAACAGCCTTCAGGGGGTTCTCTAACTGGACTCATTTTTCAGTGTCAGAAGTGACCCACCACACTAGTAGCTTATGGGATGTGCATGGCAAGAAATTTTAACTGAATGTATTGTAAGGTGTTCTCTACCAACTCAAAATGCAGAAATGCTACACATTCAAAGACCTTGTGTCAGCGGAAAATGAGCCACATGTTGCTTCACAAACCAGTTAAGCCTGAATACTTGGATTGTGGCCAATTTAGACCCAATCATGTTTCACATGTTCACATAAAATGAGATGCTACATCCGTGCAACTAACAGTACACAGGAAGCTGCCTTATACTGAGTCTCAGACCATTGGTCTATCATTGTATTGTCAACAGTGGCAGCTAGCAACTCTCCAGGGTTTCAGACAGGTGTTTTTCCAGTCCTACCTGGAGATGCCAGGGTCAAACCTAGGACCTTGTACATGCAAAGCATTTACTCTGCCACTGAGCATCTTCCCTTCCTCTCTTGTAAGCTAGGATAGTGCAATGCAATTGGTAGAAAGTATCCTTCTGCGTTGTGTAAGCAAGCTGTCATTTCACAGGTCCAGCTTCAGTACCTAGAAACTTTGGGCAGTTGTTGGGAGCCCAGCATTCCTGGTAGGGCTCATCAGCACTGATACTTGCTCTGGGGCCCCTTGAAAAAGTGGCTGGCTTGGTGATCCAGTGTGTTGGAGGCATTGTGGGAAATTTAAAACTGACCCAGCTACTGCCAGCAGGTAATCTTGTGGCCAGGAGCTACTATCCTAGAAGCCATTTTATGGCAGTCCTGGTACAACATGAAGCCAGCCTTGCTGATGCACCACTATCCAGATCAGAAATGGGTGAATCTGTCTGTTTCAATTTTTCTGCATTTGAATTTTCAAAACCAACAAACTCAAATTCTTTCTCTCCCAAATATGAACTTTGTAAATTTTGCTAAATTCTTGTCAGAAATGAACTGAAATGAAATTCTCACCCATCTCCACCAGCCACATTCAATAGGTACAGCTCTTCCCAGCATGGACCATGTATCTGCCTGCCACACAGCTATCAAAGATGAGGAGCATGTCAGAAAAAAGAGGTAGCAATCCTAATATAACTGCTAATATGGTTTAACATGCAGTGATTCAGACACAAACTTTTAAGAGCTAAGCACTCAAAGCTCTGGGCCTGGGTGGACATTTTTTTTCCATTTTGTTTTCTCCCTAATTTATTTAAAATCCCAGTTTTTTTGTCCCAAATAGGGAGAAATTTGGAATTTCTGGTAAATTCTTATCAAAACCAAACTGGAACAAACTTCCTGCCCATTCCTTGTACATAGCAATAGTTAATATTCTTAAGCAAACCTGCTTGCTGCTGTATTTGTGTTTAATTTCCTTTATGCTGCAGCATCTGTCACTTGACAGCAGAATCCTCAAATTTATTTTATTTATTTCATTTATATCCCACCGTTTTTCCTCCAAGGAACCCAAGGTAGTGTACATAATCCTCCTCCTCTCAAATCCTCACTCCATGCTCCCTAAGTCTATTGCTAACTCAGTTTTGAATGTTCTGTAAGGGATTTAGAAGAATTTCCCAATTCCTGACAGACTAGCCTACAGAGCATGATGTGCCCTAATATTTTTCCTTAATCAATTTAAGCGGCAATCCTATGCATGTTTAGACCAAACAAGAAAGAGATCTTGGGATTGTGGTGGACAGCTCGATGAAAATGTCCATCCAGTGTGCAGCTGCTGTAAAGAAGGCAAACTCCATGTTAGGCATTATAAGAAAAAGAATTGAGAATAAAACTGCCAGTATCATACTGCCTTTATACAAATCTATGGTGCGACCATACTTAGAATACTTTGTGCAGTTCTGGTCACCATACCTAAAAAAGGATATTATAGAGCTGGAAAAAGTGCAGAAAAGCGCAACTAAAATTCTGCATGGTATGGGGAATGTGGATAGGGAGACATTTTTCTCCCTCTCTCAAAAATACTAGAATCCGGGGTCATCCCATGAAGCTGATTGGTGGGAGATCTAGGACAAATAAGAGGAAGTACTTCTTCACACAGCACATAGTTAATTTATGAAACTAACTACCACAAGATGTAGTGATGGCCACCAATTTGGATGGCTTTAAAAGGGGGTTGGATAAATTCCTGGAGGAGAAGGCTATCAATGGCTACTAGCCCTGATGGTTGCGTGCTTTCTCCAGTATTCGAGGCAGTAAGCCTGTGTGCACCAGTTGCTGGGGAACATGGGTGGGAGGGTGCTGTTGCATCATGTCCTGCCTTGTTGGTCCCTGGCTGAACAGAGTGCTGGACTAGGTGGACCCTTGGTCTAATCCAGCATGGGATTTCTTATGTTCTTAAAAAAGTCCTACAATTCCCAGCATTCCCAGTTGTAGGACTGTCTAAACATGCATAGGATTGCACCCGTAGGTTGCAATCCTACAGACATTTACCATGGAATAAGCCCCATTAGTGGTAATTGCTTCCAAGTAAACATACATAAGATTATATTGTTAATTTCTCAACACTGCAGAAATGAGCAGGTGGATCAACATGGAAGGATATCATGTTTACAGAGCATAGAAAATCATCATGAGCAGATCAAGCTGCTGCTAAAGAAACAGGAGCAGGGGCGCATACATGTTTTGGCAATCATATAGGGGAGACTTGGTTTGTCTCCACTTTATAGGCTTTTGGGTTCTCGATCACAATTGTTGATTCTTTATGATGCCTGACGATCTTTGCTAGACCTAAACTGCTTTTATTTTATTTGTTACTGTTTTTATTAAGACAAACTGCTGATTTGTCTTGTATGTTCATCATATGAAGCTTTGATATCTCCTGCTTAGTGGAAAATGTGACTCTTATATTCCGTGTAACAAATAAATAAATAATTGGCTGAGCTCCAGAGCTCCAGGCAGTGGCTCTTAATCAACACTCTACAAAAAATGGACTTGGAGCTCCTATTTAGAATAGATCTTCACAGCACTCTCATGCAGAATGAGTATTTAAGAACTAGCACCTGCTAGTTCTTTCTTTCCCCCTTTGCACTATGGGTAACACTTATTGTACAATTCTGTACACATCTATTCTGGAGTAACCCTCACTTGAGTTCAATGGGATTCCTAAAATCATGTATAGAATTGCAATCTTAGTGATGTTCATAATCAGAATCTGCCTAAATTAGCTATCCGCTCATTCATTGTATATGGTATAAGCCCTGTTTATAATGTCCAAATGCAGTTTTTAAAAGCTGTTTAGTGAGGTTCCTTAAGCAACAGCGAAATCCCTGGTGGTTTGGGTAATCATTACTTTATACCCCTATGAAACAGAGTTGTTTGAAGGCTCATGATCTGTTAAGATAATTAATAATTTGAGAGACTGCCTTGTCCCTTACTTCCCACTCCCTTTGCTCATTAGGGGAGATGCTTCTCAAGCTTCTGCATGCTCCACTGATTCCTCTGGTAGCCACTCAAAAAGGGCATTTAGTGCAGTTGCCCCCATCCTCTGGAATCCTCTTGCCTTGGAATTAAGGCATGCAACAACAATTGTGAGCTTTAGGCATATAGTAAAAATGTTTATTTTTACCCATGTTTGCTCAGATCTATTTTTGTTGATAGAGTATGCTGCTAGCTACGCTTTTAGAGCCTCTTTACACGAGGGATTTATTGTGTGCTCGTAATTCTTCACTTACAGTAGTTTGCAGGTGCTTTATATGACATCATCAACCTCCAGGGCCCCTCCTATTGTTTGGAACTATTTGGGAACCATTAACAAGATATTTCTGGTATATGCATGAATGGCAGCATGAAACCCTAGTGTTATTTGTGCAAGTCTGTTATACCACATCACCACCTAGTGGTTATGTAGTGGAACATATAGAAAGGCAGAAAAAACATGTGTAAAGAATCTTAATCCCACAAAGAATCTGGAAGCAGAAGCCTTGGTAAAGTGGAGGGCTAAAAGCCTCTTGTAGAAAAACTCTTAGATGTGTATAGTTGTATATTTCACTGTATATAACATGTATAGACTACTGTGTCTGGAAAAATCCTGAGTAATGAAAAGTAATAAAACATGTCAAAATGCAAAAGAATAAACATATTTAAAATCAAATTGTACCAATAAAACCATGGATGGTCAGGAAGGGTTTATTTAAATAAGAATGTCTTTAGCAGGCACTTAGGGATGTCCATCACTTTTGGGGCTCAACAGAGTTCCACTGCCTACCTGACTCAGATTACATTGGCGAGCCAAGCCGCCAAGGACTTTTTGCAGCTGGGGGCGTGGGCAGGCCTCAATTTGCACAAATAGAGATTTGTGGAAATTGTGGCAGAAATTTGCACAAATCGTGGCTGTGCTTTGAGCAAACTGAAAACACAGAAAATCCGTTAACTGGCCTGACTTGCGGCAGCGAGCTGGTCTGGTTAGTGGAAAATGGACCAAAATAAGAACCAAGGGAAACTCACTGAGTTCCTCTCCCTGCCCCCAAACAGATTCTTCCAGCATCCCTAGCAGTCACCAAAAAGCAGAGCAATTTTGGTGCTTGCCTGACATGAACTGGCAATGAATTCTACAGATACTCTAAACTCTAAATAGACCTCAGGCGCAGGTGGAACCACCAGGAGTGCTTTAGTCAATGACCACTGTGACTGGGTTGACTATGAACCTGTTCTTTCAGAGAGCGTGCAACCCCATCCAGAGCAGTAATAAGTCTGTCTTTTGGACTCGGGAATCATTCACCCATGGAGCCTCCATCTTGCCAGGATTCAGCTTCATTTTATTGGCCTTTATCCAGTCCAGACATAGATCCAGGGCTTTCACAGCCTCACCTACTTCAAATGTTACAGGGCATACTGATAGCACTTTGATCCAAATCCATTAATGACCACTCCTAAAATCTTCATATAAATGTTAAACAACATTGGGGACAAGATAGTACCTTGCAAAACCCCACAGCTCAGTTGAAATGGAGTCAAGGAACAGTTATCCAGTATTATTCCCTGAAATCAACCTTGCAGGTAGAACCAGAACAAGGTGCCTCCAAAACCTTAGAGCGAGTCTAGAAGGATACCATGGTCAACAGTATCAAAGTCCACAGAGATACTGAGCAGAATTTACAGGGTCAGGCATTAGGGCAATCTAGGCTGATTCACTTCCATAACCAGGCTGGAACACATACTCTATTGTATCTTATTGTGTTGTGATTATGTTTTTATATTGTACAGCAATTTGGTAAATTCTTTTCTTAAACAGCATATACATTTATTGAACAAATAAATGACATAATTTGCACATTATAACAGACAAAGTGGGGCTTGCAACAAAACGCTGTAGCATACTCCTGTTCCACCCAGCCAGCAATGCCCTCCTCCAGGATATTCAATTCCGATTTTATATATATATATATATATATATATATATATATATATATATATGAATGAAAAGAGAAGAAGACGAAGACAAAGGTGAAGAATAAGAAAATTGAGGAAGAAAGGGAAAAACTCAGCTAAAGTGTTCTCTAAGGAAGAGAGAAGCTCCCGACGTGCTGGTAGTAGCGCGGTCGAAAGAGAACTGAGGAGCATGGCGGGACCCCCTGGACATGCGCAGTAGGATGGTGGGCAGGGCTCCTGCCAAAAATTGTTACTCAGTTATTGAAGTTCCCGACACTGGTTCCGCGCAGGCGCAGAAGCCCATAGTGTGTGAATGCACAGATGACCACTCGAAGAACTACGGTTACAGGTAAGCAACCTGCATTTTTCCTTTCTCACCATGAGGCCTGGTATCAGGGGTCAACACGGTGGAATAGCTATCAAGGGCCCACAGGCTCAGAAGGGTCACTCACCCTGATGAAAGGTTTTGCGGGGGGTGGGCAGCCACACTCTTGAATGGGTACTCAGCTCCCCTCCTGCCTTCCCCATGCCCACCTCTTCCTTGTCCTCCACAGTCTATTCACTTGCTGCCGCTGCCTCCTCCTCCTCCTCCACTTCACCTGCCTCCACTTCCATAATTTTGCATGTCTCCTCCTCTCCGCCATCACCTCCTCCCACCAATTAGATGCATCCTGCCTGCATCTCAATGTACGGCTGAGGGGGTGGGGCAGGGAACCCTGTCTGTTACCCTGTGGAGACAATGCCAGTCTAGATAATACTAAACTAGCTGAACCAATGATCTGACCTGGAATAAGGCGACTTCCTATGTTCTCACATCAACACAATCCTTTTCAATGTGATCAGTTCATCCATTTAGCTGTCATCAAGATCTGAGTAATTGAGTTATGATAAGTCAGATGATGTGCCCAAAATAAAACCAAAATTGTAGTGTCCTTGAACTACCAAAATAGCAAACATATTCCTTTTATTACCTAATATATATTTCTTAATATGTAGATATATAGTTTTACTTTATATTTAAAGTCATTTACTAGTCAAATGGGCAAAAGGTTTGTCAGATGAGGATCGCTTCCAAAATTTCAGTGATGTCCTGATAATACACCCCCCAAAATATATCTGGATTGGCTTTATTGTTTCACATTGCCTGATATTTGAATCAGAAAAGATATTCAGTATAAAACTTAAAAACACCAGATGAAAATGTCTACTGCACTCTGTGTCACATAATTATATACAGGTCTCCAAAAACAACTCACCCTTGACAATATGTTTGGTTTCATTTCCAGTATAAATTAGTTGTGTATTCATGTATAAAGAATATTGTGTTATAATCCCATTTGGAGTTCTTGGTGGAGCCCAACTCAGCAATAAAGATGTGGGGAATGAAATAGCTGTGGGCGGGTGGACATTTTGTGGAGCTGTGGAGAGAAATGAAGGAGAGAAATGTATAACAGCACATATAGATTTACATTCAAACAAGTACTAAGATTGAAAAACCATGACATTTTGAATTACTTATGTATTTATTATTGGTATACCACATATGTTTTAAAGCTTTGGGCATAACCGTTTCAAAATATACAATTCAAATATAATTAAAATGTGTGTTTTTAAGTTCTTGTCTACTTTTCCATTCTTACAAGTACACAAAGTATTGTATAACAAATAAATAATACAATCTGTATACAAAACACGACTAAGCTACCTGCACACTCATTTCAGTACAAAATAGTATTTCGAGTAGCTGCAAGGTGAGCCTTGCAGGGAAGAGAGAAGCCACCCACTCACTCCCAGCTAGCAAGAAAACTGGCAGAGGGAGCAATCCTATGCCTCTTAGACAGTGTCGGGGGTGGGCATAGGATTGTTCTTTTTCGGGGATCCAAGGTCAGAACCAGGGCTCCGACCTCGGAGTTTAGAGACCACACTCTCTGTCTCTTTCCCGCCCCCTCATAGCTGGCGGGTTCTCTCCACGTCTACTATGTCTCCACACCCAGAAATGGAGGGCAGAGATGGGGAAAGGGGAGAGGCAGCTTTATGCAACTTCCTTTTGGATCTCCAGGCTCCTTCCCCCTCCTCCCAGAAGCTGCAGCTAGACAGGCAAAATCACCTGTCTAGCCAAAATGCAGGACGGCTGGAACACGGAGGAGAGGATCCCCTCTGTGTTCCAGCTGCCACATATAGAATAGTCAGCAGCCTCTGATTTCGGAGGCTGGCGACTAACTGGATAGGATTGCACCTTAAATGTCTTTTGCTATTTCCACTGAGCTCCACCCTCTTCAGTGTTGTTCATATTCTACCCTTGCTACTAGTTGTGGATCAGCCTTGTGCATCTGAGAGGACAGTCTGATCATTCACAAGCCTTTTGTGTAGCATCAGCCAATATTGGTTGGCAATGTGCATGTTAAATGATGAATGGTTCAATGGGGAAATGCTGAAAGCTGGAGGGTATGATTGTTGTCAGTCTTCTGAATCATCAATGTATTGTTACTATGCATGCAACATGAGCTTCCCAAAATAGAAACTGCTTACATTGACTTTGTGTCCAATCCTTCTGAGGGATAAAACACATGTTCCCCATGGCTTTATTTGATTTTTGTGAAGGAAAAAAATCATTATATACATGACAATACATCTGCATAAATGAGATTGTTTTCTGAATCAACTTTAGAATGCCTCTTCTGACTACTGCATGCATTTTGAAGAGAAGAATAAAACTTAAACTCAAAGAGACCCCCCGGTATGATCATATTCATTACCGGGGTTGCACATTTATGAATTTGTAATTTGTTTTTGTTTTTTCAAAGACTTCCCCAAACAATTTAATTTTCAATGATAAATGGTAGCACAACATTAACTTATCAATTCACTAAGGTATCAGTGAGTGTATTTAGAATACCTGAGGATATGCTAACTGGATTTAGGGATTTGGAATGTGACTTTCCAAATACTACAGGGTACATTTCAAAATAATGCTCCTTGAACTAAGGCAGGGATGGGTAACTTGTGGACCTCCAAATGTTTTGGCTTACAATTCCCATCATTCCACACCATTAGTTATGGCTGATGGGAGTTGTAGGCCAAAACATGTGGTGGGCCACAAGTTGCCCATCCCTGAATTAAAGGTTGTGAATGATATCTGAGAATGGATTTTCATAAACAGCAGACACCACATAGTAGGGTGGCCATGTGTCCTCTTTTACAGAGGACAGTTGTCCATTTGAAGGGTTGCCAGAGTACTGTCCTCTGCTTTGAAGGTGATCTCTAGTTGAAGGGCTGTCCAGTTGAAGTCCTTTAATGGTCTAAAGCTAAATGAGCATTAGAAGGAAGAGCTAAGCATTGAAGTTGTCCATCAATAATACCTGGCAGTGGACTGCAGGCACACAGGTCACCTGGTCACAATCTTCACCACTATGGTGAGATATACTGTATTTCAATTTACATTGTAGTAATTCTTTCTAACTTTGCATCATACATATGCAAATTATATGAAAATTCATGGCCTTTTCTTTGGCACTGCATTTCCTTTTTTTTGACAATTCATAAGTGGCCACCCAATCGCATAGTCACATAGTGATGTTCTTGGAACTAACAGTTAGCCTTTTCAGTGGTGCTACCTTATGGAATGCTCTCTCCAGGGAGTTTCGCTTAGCACCTGTGTAATCTTTTCAGCACCTTGCAAAGACCTTCCCCCCCGCCCAAGCTTTAAAAAGGTAGATAGGAATTTTTTTAAAAAAAAAACTGAAGTTTTGATGTGGTTTCATGTCGCTTTTTCTTCTGCTTTATTTTTATTGTAATTTTGTATTTTATTGCATTGCTATGTTATTTTGTTATTTAAATTCAGTCACCCTGACAAAGCTACCCGGATAAATGTTATTAGAATGGCGTGATATAATTCTATTAATAACATAAAAATAAATTAAATAAACACATTCAGGGATGGGTCTGGATCAGGCAGAGATAGATAGCATTTTTTTAATAGTAGTGGGGAGGTTGAATTTTGAGCTCATCCCATCTGAGTACTTGCTTCCTCACTATCACTAAAACTCCACCCAGTGCAAATACTCACCTGTCCTTAACTTCAGAAGAGATGAGCCTCACTGATTTCGAGTATCTAAAAAACCCTGCACTAGCTGCCAATAATCTACTGGGCAAAGTTCAAGTTGTTATTGTTAATGTATAACACCCTAAACAACTTGGGACCAGGTTATCTTAGGACTGTCTAACTCCTTATATCCCTGCCTGATCTCTGCAATCATCAGAGGGAGCACTTCTGAGGGTACCACATGCTCCAGAGATTGGCTCAGGATCACTTGTAGTAAGCATAGCATTCAGTGTTGAAACACTGACCCTCTGGAGCACTTTACCAATTGGTATTAGACAAGTCCCCGTGGTTCTGCCATCCTCTTAAATCTCATCTCTTTACAGAGGCTTTCCCTGAAGTGTGCCCCAACCAGCTATGATATGTAATCATAGTGTGTGGTTTTATTGCTGATTAATTGTACTGTACTGTTACTATTGTTGCATTTATGGTTGTTTTTACGCCATTCTAATTGATACTTCTGTGGAAAGTGGTATATAAATCTGAATAATAAATCCAGACTCAAACATTATTGGGCAAGCATCCAAGATGGAAAGAGTCAATGCTCTATGATGGCTGATCATGTGAAAAACAGAACGTGGTAAAATGCTACCATCTCTTATCGAGTGGCACATAACGTGTGAACTTTGTCTCATTAGCTGGTGAGTCAGCCTCATTCTCTTTGGAATTTTTTTGCTCTTTGAAGTTGGATCCCTCAGAGGTAAAATTTTAGAACAGGAATTTCCTAGTATATAACTATTTCCACATAATAGAGGACGAGGGGGGAAAGGACAGCTATCTTAACTTATAGAAAGGCCTTCTTTTGACATAGACAAATCTGTCTTATTTTTAGAAATTAAAACCATGTTAAGCAGCCAAATCCTTCTCTCTGTTGTTATGGTATAAACTTGCCATTAATAATAAAACAAGTAATATTGATTTCATGAGGAAAGCTGTGGGTTTAGACTGGTGTAAATTTAAAATCTGGCTCAAGTTATTTGCTTTTATGTTTAATATAAATATCCTGCAAATCTTTTGAAAACTCCGCATTCAGTAATTGAGGCACAGAAGCTACTGAGCTGGCCTCTCTCTAAAGGCGGGATTGGAACATATTTTATCTTTCTTGCTGCTCTCATGGTTAATGCCAGCTTCAGAAACTATAATTTATGCTTGCAACTTTTAAGTTTCAAGTACAACAGATTAATAAACGGCCCAATTGGCATTTTGAGGTTCCATCAGGCTGAAATAATTGTTGCCTGTGCTGGTGTTTAGCAGTTAAAAGAGACCACGGAAATCAACCGTTTGATTCTCAATTTCATACTGTGCCATACAATCAATTCTTTTTAGTCAGACTGTCTCTAGATTTACTTCTGAGCCATAGTAAAATGAGGAAGCTTTCATTAATCTTTCAGATGCTTCATATTAATGACAAGGCTCTTGCATGAACAATGTAACAGCAATTAAAAAGCCCATTAATCTGCATTACAGCTATTAAAGATGCATGTCATTAAAGGGTATGGAGTTTGATTCATTTTAGCACCCCCCAAAAAATGGAGCAATTATGGTCTGGCAATGCACTTTGTCATCAAATTAGGTTGGGGTTTTCCAGCAAATGGCTTTGCAGCATTTAGCTCCTCTCCTATTTTATTATTCATGACTGAAATGTGGAAGTCAAGACCTTTGAAATTACTTTACCTTCTTGTGGAGTGGAGATGTTCAAGGCATGTGAGCTCTCAGTACAGCCAGCCAAAGTGCAAGTTGTTAGGGTTACAGCATACTTTGCAAAAGGCCGCAAGCCTGTCAGCACGCCTGCAACAGAAAGAAGTAATGCTTTGTGTGTATGTGTACAGTATGCAAGGATCATGGAAGATATGCCTTTAGACAATTCAGGACAACAGTGGGTCTAGATGTATACCATACATTTACAATAGACGGGAATGCGGTGAGTTTCATCTGAGAGATTTTCTCACCTTATTCAAAACATCCCTGGAATTCTCTCAGAGTTCTTGCCCAAACAGGACTTTCCAATTTTATTTTAGCCTTGTTTCGCTGTTCTAAAACTGGGTACAATCAACACATGAAGGGAGAATCAGAATTGTGCCCAGTGACCTCGGACCTTACTTCTCTGTGCTAGTGTCTAGCTGCCCATTACGTTAATTGCATAACATGTAGCAGAGTCTTCTTTCTCTTACTTTTTCTTTTTTACTTTAGAGTAGGTGTGTGCAACCCCAATTCAGATTGGGACCAGCGTACACCAGGAGAGGATTAAACTCTCCCTCCCCAAAATTCCACCCAACCCCCATGGGGGTGTTAAAAAAGGGGGAGTCTCCGTTGGAGACAATGGAGGCTTTCCTTCTTTTTCTAACCCTTGTATAGTACAGTATTTCTTCGATTGTAAGACGCCATCAATTGTAAGATGCACACTAATTTCAGTACCACCAACAGAAAAAAGAAAACCTAAGACACTCCTGCGATTCTAAGACGCACCCCATTTTTAGAGATGTTTATATGGGGGGGAAACTGTGTCTTAGAATCGAAGAAATAGGGTAAGTTGGAACTTCAGAAAGCAAACATGTGGGAAGTTTAATCTTCCTTTCCTGAGGAATACTGGTTCCAATCCAAATTGGGGCCACACATACTTACTCTAAAGTTTTTGTTTACTTGTTGTGCATGCTATCTCTACCTTGCATTTTTAGAAGATCAGATTTTGTTGGGACTGTAGCAGAGAGAGAATGAGTGAAACCTCCCCTCCTCACCCTGCAAAGTTCAAAGGGTGCTCAGGCTTCTCCACAGCTGCTATTTACATTTTAAAAAGTATATTAATTGCATTCACATAAATAACGTCATGTCTACATTGTCCCAGAACCTATTGATGTAGACTCTGTATGCAATGAATAATCAATGCATAGAGGCCTATGGTCAAGGTCAATGGGCACAAGACCAATCCCCCAACCACACATTGATTTTACCCAGTTTTGGAATGTCTGAATAGGAATCATGAGTTTTGCTTTAGGTGAAATCCAGGGGGTTCTTGGAACATGCATTCCCAGCCCATTCTCTCCACTTTGCTCAAGAAATGAAGATTAGAAACTGGATATTTGTTGAAGTTCCTAAAGCCTAAGCTAGATTTGTTTAGCAAGTGCCACAGTACCCTTTCTTTAAGAGCAGCTGGGACCACACCCTCCATCAAAGAGGCATTCATTACCTTTGAAGTTCAAGTCTTCAACACCCTCCCTTCCCTCAAGCTGCTTTTAATAACCATGATGAGTAAACATCCAGAGAATAAATGGTCTTCAATTTCCATACCCTCTGGCTGCACAAACTGAAAAGTATTAACTATAACATTTTATTTATTTATTTATTTAGAATATTTATATACCGCTCCTCATTGAAAAAATTTCGGAGCGGTGTACAAGGTAAAATGAAAATAAAAACAGAATAAAACAGTTAGAACAAAATTTAAAAAGAAGCAAAACAACAACAACACAGAAATCCAAGGCTGCATGTTAAAGAAAGGCTTCTTGGAATAAAGATGTTTTCAGGAGGCGCCGAAAGGAGTACAAGGTTGGCGCCTGCCTGACCTCCAGAGGCAGGGAGTTCCACAGGAGGGGAGCCACCACGCTGAAGGCTCTTCCCCTGGTGGATTCCAATCGGAGGATGGATCTAGGTGGAACCACCAGGAGCAGGCCCTCAGATGACTTCAGTGACCGGGCAGGTTGGTAAGGGAGAAGGCGCTCTCTCAGGTATCCTGGTCCCAAGTTGTTTAGGGCTTTGTACACAAGAACAAGAACCTTAAACCTGGCCCCGTAGCGAATAGGCAGCCAGTGCAGCTCCCTCAGCAGAGGAGTTACATGCTGGAAAGGGGCAGCTCCAGACAACAGCCGAGCTGCAGCATTCTGCACTAGCTCCAGCTTCCGGAGCAGCTTCAAGGGCAGCCCCACATAGAGTGCATTGCAGTAATCCAATCTTGAGGTTACCAATGCCTGTACCACCGTGGTCAAGCTATCCCTGTCATGAGTACATCCTGCTGTAGTTGCTTCCATTTTTGACCCTGTCATAGTTATGGTATCCAATTCAGTGCAAATGTGAGCTATTTGACCTGCAAAATACAAGGAATATTGGTCACAGGGAGATTTTGAGGGTCCCGCTACCTGCCCCACTGGATTCCTGAAAGAGATCTGTTGGCTGGTTATTCACCACCATAGAACAAGCCTTCCTTGTGCTCATGACAGGCCTTCTGCCATCTGCACTCTAGACATTGACCAAATCATTCCATTGCTCTAAATTACTCAGAATAACAAGGTGGAGATACTGTATGTCAATGCAAAGACACTTGATGGTAAATGTGTCTATGGCCTGCTTGTCTTTTAAAAAAACAAACCAAAAAAATCTCCCACGCTAAAGCAGTTTACAAGATAAAATCATGATAAAATACACAAAAACTAATCATTAAAACAATAAGGCCAGATCTACACCAAGCAGGATATGACACTTTGAAAACAGTATGAAAACTGTATATGGAGTGTGTCCTAGGCCCCAACAGTTGTCACTATGGTTATAAACTGTTTTAAAGCAGTAGTGTAGATCCTGCCAAAACAATAATAATAAAAAAGTCATTAAAATATCCAGGTGTGGCTGACATCATCATTATTATTATTTACATTTATATACTGAAAAATCTAACCACCACATTATGTACTAGCTGCAGCTTCTGAAACAATCTCAAGGGCAGCCCCACATAAAGTGCATTACAATTAGGGACTGGAGAACTCACGGGGGGGGGGGTCGCCCTGCAAGTTCGCCAAGCCCGGCTCATCCGGCCTGTTCCGAGGTTCTGGGCTGAATGACCGCTTGGTGAAGTGCACTTTCCTGGGCCTCCTGAAAGTGTGCAATTCCCCCGGCCATGCTAGTGGCATGCCAGAGGAATTGCACACTTTCTGGAGGCCTTCCCCTCCCACCTGCCAATCAGGGCCTTAAAGGCCCCCTTAATGCAAACTTTTATACAAGGAGGGGGATGTGATTTCCCCAAGGATGGGGAAATCATGTATTTTCCTCTTCCACTCTAATGGTGGCTCCATCTCTCTTTTTCATCAAATTCAGGTGAGGCAGTGGCTGTTCTGAATCAATGCCCAGACATAGTAATTGACTAGATGAGGGCCAGTGGACTAGATGAGGGCATAAATGCAGATTGTCTATATCCTCTGAAGCTCTGCCCCCCTACCCTTGCAAGCACCTTAACCCCAAAAGTAGTATTTATAACTGAGTGGTCATTAACAGACCTCTGTGTTCAGGAAGGACTTTTCAGGAGTGGTCACACAAGTGCCTCTTTAAAGGTGGCTGACACCACTCCCTGGGCCTACCATGCCAGACCTCCCCAGCTAGACCTAACAGGCCATGATGGGCAAAAGCCAAGGAGACACAGTCTGCTACATTGCTGTAAGTGCCTTGTCCATATCATCAGAACACCTCAACAGGGCCTATCTCAACAGTTTGGATTGCTACAAAGCCAAGTGATTTTGTTCTCAAAGTGCCGTGCAATTTTAAAGGTATCTATGTACTATTTGTTGGGGTAGATGATACTAAACTTTGTACTACTACCAAAAAAGCTCTGCTGGATAGCTATTTGAGGATGCAATGGAGTCAGCAATGTAAGCCTTCTTCACCAATTTCACTGCCATGCAGTAGGTATGATTACGCTCTCACACATGTTCGTCCGTCCTCGTGACAAGTCCTATACCAAACGCACTCTAACCTTCATCCAAGCTATCTCATCACCCAAAGATTTGCAAGAAACCACAGGGCCACTCAGGTTCCACAACACCAGAGAAGGCGCTCAGGAATGATTGTGTTGATGGCCTGACTCACCTCATCTTTCCATAGTAAGACCATGATGAAATCCCCCAGGACCAACAGACTTGGGATACTCAATACAAACCCAGAGACCACCTCCATTAGTTTAAGCAGGGAGACTATTGAGGAGCAGGGTGGCCAGTACACTAAGAATTGTACCTTGACAGCTCAGCACTAAGTAAAGGCAGTCAAATCTGGCAGATTGTGGGACATGGTACCAGGTGGGGCAGAATTTTTGTGGAATATTAAGAAATTGAGGGCGCAATCCTATTCTCTGACTTCAGCTCCCAGAAACCACTGACCCTGCCCCCCCGCCCCCCACCTCATAGCCAGCACAGTTCTTTCCATGCCAGCTCCTTTCCCGAGTGTGATGAGGGCAAAAAAAAGGGGGTGGGAAGGGGAGGAGATGCCTTTACACACCATAAATTGTAAATTGTGCCTTTACACAATTTAAACACACCACATGGCCTCCCCCTCTCCTGCTCTGAAGAGAATCCCCTCCACATTCCATCTGCCCTGCATTGGGTAGTTTTTAGCTTCCAAGTTCAGAGACGTATGACTATCCTGATGGGATAGCGTCCTAAAATGGTTTAGAGCACTGAATGGTAGTTGTATTTGTGGACAGAACCTTATGTATACAGTGTATTTTTGGCCGATACTTGAAGCACAATTTAAACCATTTAAATATCTGAGCACCCTTTGAATATATTGTTCAGAGACAGAATGTTGTTTAGGAATACTGAACAGGGAAGTATTTCACCTGAGGTAGTTCTAGAGTAAACACTTACTATTTAATCAGACCTCATTTTTTTTAATAGAAAAACAATTAGAAAAACAGTATATTTGAGGTTCATATGCTGTCTAGCAACTGTGAATTTTCAGTGGAAATGGTATATAATAACAGCATGTTTAACAAACCAGAGTCTGATAATACAACACTGTTGGTTTTTATGCATTTTCTTCATTTTCCTCAGATAAATTAAAAGAAGGCCTCAAGGTTTGCCTTCCTAAACAGATACTAAATTAAATATTACTCATAATTAAACAGGGGCTATTTTAATAAAATTGAAAACTTGCTTTGCATACCAAGTGGGCCTCTTGTGCTAGGTGTGATTTCAGTTCGCTGCTACACTCTTAACTTTACATCCATATTTAACAAATGACATTATTCAGTTTCATGGGGTCACTGTGTCAAAATGTCTGTGTTAGAATTTTAATTTATTTCCAAAGGTTCCCTTCACTGGGCGGAAAGAGTGGTACCTTCAATTGATTTACTGTCTGTAATCTAGCATGTGGCTTTTTTTTAAAGACTAGAACTTTTGCTGTGACGGATTTGGAGGGGGGCAGTGCAGTTGTGTGGAGAACCTCCCTGCATTGCAGTAGTAGTATAACCCCTTCAAAGATGACAAGGGATCAGAATACTGTTGACACAAACTTTATGCTCAGTGACTAACAGAAAATTTCATATGCATTTAATAGCTCTGATTTTTTTTAATTAATTGTGCTATATTGAGTAGAAACATTATGCATTATGTTTATTTTAAATCTTTTGGTCCTGCAAAAGCACTGATGTAAATTTTAAAAAATGAAGAAAAGTTGATGGAACACTGCTTGAGAAGTCATAATTACTGGACGATGAAGATGATAAGTTAATTTATATACCAGTTTTCAGCCCAAAGGCAAAAAGAACTCTTTCATTGTCGGCTATCACACTCTATCCAGGGATATGCTCAAGTATCTCCTTCTGATTTTGAGTAAAGCTGCTTATATGTTGTTGGTTAACTTTGGCATTTGGGCACACCTGTATGTATGCGAGGCAATGAAGGACAGGCCTAGAATCAGAGCAAATACAGGCAAACAGAGATGCAGTGCCCCAGTATCCACTCAGCTGTCATAATAATAACTAACACATTATGATGTTTTATAATAAAAGTTGTTTCTCAAACCCACTACATGCATCCATGACAGTCTCAGAATATTTTCATAAGAATGCATAATTTAATTTGCTCAGCTATAAATTAATGTGTGTGTACATCAATGATGTTATGGGGCTGCTGACTTTATACTGCAGGACAGGCAGGCGCGGAGTATAAATTTCACTGACTGACTGGAAGTGCAGAGGAAATGAGTGGGTAATGAGAGCAGAGCAGCCAGTTCTCTAATTGAATTAAAAGCTGGGTGACACCAATGCAGACACCTGTCCAATTACAGACAGGCCAAGGTGTTTACCATTGCTGTACAAGCGATTTGAAGATGACAGAAATCTTTCCGCCCACAGATTAACATAATGAAGGAGAACAGATTACAGTGGATGCTAGCCAAACAGCTAGGTTGGCAGCTGAGAGAGGAGAAAAAGTAGCTTACTGAACTATGTAAATAAAAAAGTGCACTTTTTCCTTGCCTACCTACAGCAGCACGCTCAGTAGGTTTTAAGGATAAATTCAGAGATTCGTGTTTCTGTGCTTCCATCTGGGGGGTGGGGGGAGAGGAAGCAAACAGAAAATATCCAAAGACCCATATCTAAGACAGAAGGGTTAGATGCAACTTTTAAGACATCTCCCAAGACTTTCTCTAGAGTTCATTTCATAATCATATCTAATCTTCCCAGGAGCTGATAGTTGTGTGTCTTTGCTCATTTTCTGCCCAGTTCCCTTAATAATTTTGTTTAAATGGCAGAAGTGTATCTTAAGGTAAGAGTGTTGTATTTGTTTAAAAAGGAAGCTCAGCAAAGACGCTATCTTGGAAATGCAAGTGCAAATTATGTGACACAATGGGTGCAATCTAAAATAGATCCAGCTAGCACGGTATTGTTCAAAAAGTCTTGTTTTCTACTGTAGTGCCTCTCTTAAATTCCCATGCTGCATTTTACACTCTCAGTTTGTGATTCAACAAGGGATGTTGCCAGGAAAAACAACAACAGGAAAGCAGGCATGCCACCCATTGTGCCATGCATGTATGTAGCTTGTTACTGGATTGTGACATAGACTGGTAATCCTGAATAATTAGATATGGGAGTCAATGGTTCTTTGTATTGGACACAGATATACGTAGAGACAGCATGCACAGTGGCTTGTCACAATGTACCTACAATATCATTCTATATGAAGCACATTAGCCCTGCTATGCTGCCTGTAGCATCACTCTACAATATATTGTGTTCATACACGGCTGGGCTAACAGAGATGGCTGCAAGGATGAGATATTTAGGCTGAGATATGGGTACAAAGTCCCTAGTCCTCCCCCTGATATGGCCCCTTCTTTTCTCAAGATGTGCCAGAATACTGTTGCTTTTGCTGGTATTCAGTTGGCAACAATGGCTCTTGCTGGTTAATAGTATCTAAGTAGTAACGAATCAAAGTTTTGGTTCAATTCATGCCGCCATTGCAATGCTGGAAATAGTGGCAGTACTGGAATTTAAAAAATGGGGTGACTCACCATGGCAAACTCAAAAGTTCCCCCAGCACTCAATTAAAAGCTTAGCCAATAACTGGACCAAAGTTGGGACTTGGCATGTAAAGGATTCATTACAGTGCAGCTGCTGCTAGCCAGCCATTATTGCTGTTGTCCCAGTTTCCTTGAGCTTAACACTGCAAAGGAGACAGGTCCAGTGGCTGTGATAGGTTGTGCTTGCAGAGAAGTTCTCTTTTTAAAGGCCTGAATGTTTTACAATCAGCAACATCAATAAACACGAGGGGACATGGGGAAATGGAATTCTGCCTCTGTTGAAAGTTCTCCTCACCAGTGCCACTCACTGCTACCACCTTCCCCTTTGGAAAGGTAAATTTGGGGAAGGGGAAATTGGCAGGAAGGGCTTCCAAGAAGGCCCTGTTCTCAGGGACCAAGCCAAGGTAATCATGCTGCTGATGTTGTCTCCTTTGCCATGCTGTACAATGGCAATGAAACCATCACAACATAGTAAAAGAAGGAAATGGGATCAGTTACCTTGGCAATAGGGATGTGCTCTTTCCAACCCTGAGATTCTGTCTGAGGGGAAGTAATAATGTTATCACTTTGATTGGCTATTGTGAATGCCATGATGTCATTACATTTCTTGTATGATTCCATGAGGAATCACAAAATGAAGAACAGGATGGATTGAACAGTCTTTTTCTGATCCATGTCAGTTTTGCATGTTTCATTAGCCAATTCCATTCAATTTCCATATTGCTCTGTGCAAAAATAAATAAATAAATAAAACCACCCAGAAAATATGCAGTGTTGCCTTGCATGTGCTAATATATGCTTTTTTTGTAGGCAAGTTTGCCTAATATATGTATTTTTGGTATGTAACATTTGAGCTGAGAACTGAATTGCAAAATTCAGAGAAGAGCGCAAGCCGAAGGATAACTGAGTTCCGATCCACATAGTGGTCCAGGAAATGCAAAGATTGATTCACTTTAAAAAAAAAAGACCGAATACCCCCAGGAAAGAAAGAAACACTAAAAATGATGCCAAAGGGACAAGATATTAGAGCTGCAAATAAATGGGCGGGGGGGGGGGGGAATGGCAAAATGCAGAAAGGCAGTAGTTTTTTTCTCTTCCTTTAAAAGCCCACCTCAAAAATACAAAAATCAGTGCAGTTCTATAAAAACTGCAATGACACCCCAAATCTCAGCAAAAATAAACTTGCAAAAGTTGATTTGATATAAAGAAACCTAGCTTCTTCTGATATTGTTCTAAAATGCATGCAAATGTCACATGTGGATGCTAGGTTCATGCATTTGTTTACCGGTTGTAGATAATTGAAACCCTGTGTTTTTGCTTACTTTTTTTTTTTTAACCCTACCACTGTGGTGAGTCACACTTCGTCAGTGTTAAGCCTTAATGCAAAATGCATTAGCGCTTAGTGGTGAGATCTCTGGATCGGCTGGTGCCAAAGAGCTTAATAGAGATGCCAACACTCCTACATTATATGGGATGCTAACACTTTGAAAACATCAATAATGCTTACTTTATGCTTATTGAATGCACTTTCAAACTGCTCCTTTCCATCACTGGAAGAGAAGAGGCAAGTTCTATGGTGCCACTTCTGACCCTGCTTTGACATCTGTGTATCTTCTGCTGCATTTACATTAGATTCACTGATGGCTCAAAACCTATGGCCAGAGAATTTAATTTTCATCTTGTGCTAAAGCTGACTGTACACTTGTGTGACTAACACCAAATGATTAATGCTACTAGGATATCCGAACTAGTAAGAGTCAAATTGATACCAGATTTTCAAGATTCTTTGATCAGAATTTCAAAAGTGAGGGGTTAGTTAAAAAAAACAAAAAAGACAGAGAAAGTCAATGTTTCCAGAATGCTTGGGGGTTCTTGAAAACCATAATAATAGAAGCTCAGCAAGAATGTATACAACACATATACCACAAAGTTCCAGAGGTCACATACATGGCTAACCACCAGTGTTAAGGAAGCTATTAGAGAAAAGAAGGCATCCTTCAGGAAATAGAAATGTTGCTCAAAATGAGAACTAAAAGGAGCACAAACTTGCACGAAAGAGATGTAACTACGCAATAAGGAAGGCAAAAAAGGATTTTGAGGAGCATGCTGCTAATAACACTACAATTTAAATACATCAGAAGTAGGAAAATGGCTATGGAGGTGGTTGGACTGTTAGATGCGAAGGAAGGAGTACTAAGGAGATTGCAGAGAAGAAGCTGAATGAATGCATCTGTCTTCATGGCAGAAGATATAGAGAAGATACTGACATTTACAGGAGAGGAGTCTGAGGAATTGAGGCAAAATGTGGTGCTCATTGTGTTGCCCAGTGTCGTGTTTCTCAGGAAACTCCTGCTTTTGATGGGAGGCAAATGATGAGGCTTGCTAGGTAATCCACAAAGCTTTTATTAAGCAACAAACATCTCTTTCACCTGAAGAGAGTCTAATCTCTTGGAAACTTCCCCCTAGGCAAAACTATGCAAACTAAGCGAGACAATTGTCCGATCATGCCCGTAACTTCAGAGAGCCTGGTGCAGAGGCAGGTTCTGACACAATGCTAGCTGGACCAACTTTCTCATGCCTTCCTTTCGCTCCATGCATTTTAGCTTCCGGTGGACCCTAGCATCAGCTAGCTTGTTGGGGCGCTCTCCTCCAGAAGAAAGCTCACTTTCCGCTGAGTATGTAGGATTTGGCCTTGAGGAGATAAGCTCTGGAGAGGGCTGACTCCCAGCTGGTGAATCGCTCATGAGAGCTTTCTCCCCCACTGGTACAGGCTGGCTGGTGTCTGGCACTTCCTCCTCTAGTTCCGAATCTGATTCTGATTGATTATTTGAAACACCTTCTACCAAAACAGGAGCAGTAGGGTTAGACATGACAACCAGTTTTGTTTTTTGAGCACATGGTTCTCACTAGATCTGTTGGCTTTTATAAATATTGTAAGCCACGCTAAGACCTCTAGTTAAAAAGTGGGATATAAATCTACTATATAAATGAATAGTGGTAATAACAGATCAACTTCTAGAAAAACTAGACTTTACTGATAAATTGAAAACAAATTACCGGGTAGGTGATATCCATCCAAGAGTTCTTAAGCAATTTCAAATGTGAAACTGTTGATGTTCAAACAAAAATTGAGAACTAGTGTGGTATAGAGGTTAGAATGTTGGACTAGGACCGGGGTGAAACTCGGTGAAGCACTCTGTCATGAAGCTCACTGGGTGACTGTGGGCCAGTCACTGACTATCAGTCTAATCTACCTCACAGGGTTGTTGTGAAGATAAAATTAGGAGGAGAGGAGGAGGATCCTTGGAGGAAAAGTGAGATATAAAATATAACAATCTCTACCTATAAAGCAGAAAGTATGTGTGTGTCATGTATGTCCGGAAATGTTTACCCACTTCCAGATGAGTTAGAAACTTGAAATTTGACATGGTGATAGGTCTGGCTGTACAATGTTCCAGAAAAATCTAAAAACATGAATTTGGGGGTTTTAAGTATTTTTTTAAAAAAATTAATAAAAACCTAAGTTTACACCTACAACTCACAGCATGGCTTGGGTCGGAGGCCAGACTTACCAGCCTTTGGTGACCATTGTGAGTGCACAGATGGGTGGCCATGGCATGCCTTCACAACCCAGACTCCTAAAGTCAGTCTCGAGTAGTCAATCCAATTCCACATAAAAGGAAACAACCCACATAAAAGTTATGGTTTTAAAATCATAACTAGATACAACAGCATGACTTTGAGAGGCCGAAATCTGTTGGAGGAGCCCTCCTCTGCATCTCACTAATTTGAGACATATACTATGGTGGGACACGGGTGAGAGCTTTCTCTGTTGTGGCACCCTGGCTGTGGAATGCCCTCCCCTTGGACGCCCGACTGGTGCCAGCACTAGTTTCATTTCGGCATCAAGTTAAGACATAGCTTTTTAACAAAGCTTTTAATGGCTAAATTCAGCAAACCTGTCCATAGTTTTACTTGTTTTAATTGGTTTTACTGTTTTAAATTTTATACCGGTTTTAGTTTATTAATGGTTTAATTTATTTTTAGTTGTGTATATTTATTGTTTGTATGATTTTATCTGTACATCACCCTGAGATTCTTGTGATATAGAGTGAGATACAAATGTTTTAGTAAATAAATAAATAATGCCCCCATCACTAGGTTTTCAGTGCAAGCCACCTTCTGCTATGTGTTTTTTAGCTTACTGATTTTAACATATTTTTAATAAGCTTATGTACTTCATCTTTTTTTAAATTTCATTTAAAAATGCATTTGCAATTATAACAAAACAAAAGGGGAGAAAACCTTCAAACATCAACACTGATGGCAGAACATAAGAAAAACAAGAATAAAAGCATATCCATTTGCAATACTGTTCACAACACTATAGATTTTAAAAAAGAAAGTTTTGGTACTTCTGTTTAAAATATACACATTAATAAAAGCAGACAGGGGTAGTATCCAATGCTACTCTTTGGCAGGCAGCCCAGACTTGCCAATGACAGCCCATGTACGGAAGTCCTTGCTGGTGGGAGTTCACATAGCACTGATGGCTGCAATGTAGCACTTCCAGCAACACGCCCATTCCGGAAATGAGCATTTCTGCTCGTTACAGCACTTCACTGCACAAATACTGCATTGCAGCCACCAGTGGAAGGGTCACCTGCATGCACCCCGCTTCTGGCATGCCTGGGCCACCTGCACAAGAGTAGCACTGAATACTACCCCTTGTGGCTAAATAAGCATCCAGACACAATTGCTGACTGTAATATATGTGTTCAAATACCACCAGCTTTTCAGTCCACTGAATAATAAGTGGTGCGTGCATACCCTTCTGGGCTTGGAATATAAGTTTCTTTGCAACTGTTATGGTTATCAGAGTTCACTTTTTCTGTCCATGTGTAAGTTCCCACACTGCAGAAATAGAATTAAAAAGTGCAAAGACAAAATTTATGTGGGCAGTAACTTAGATTGTAAGCCTATGCGGCAGGGTCTTGCTATTTACTGTTTTACTCTGTACAGCACCATGTACATTGATGGTGCTATATAAATAAATAATAATAATAATAATAACTTCCAACCACAGGACATGCCCACATCATATGCCACCCTGATAGTTTTATACTGAACAGTGATACAGAACTCTTAGAATTATAGAATTCTTATAGAATTTATGCAGATGGCCTGGGTAAATTCAGACCAAAACCAAAATAATTCAGTGATCCATATTCTGCAGAGGTATCAGTAATGTAAGAACAATGCTATACTGAACTACACAACACAAGTATTTGCAATATAGAAAAGGAAAGAAATTATGAGAATTTTGATTTGGCAATACTGATTGTCGTATTGTGTATTAGATAATACAATGGTAAATATGGAGCATCAAGCAGGAAAAGCATTTTTCCACTTGTCTGACTGCAGATCTGATTCACTGAGGCTTGAAATCTCATTTGCAAAAGAGGCAAAGTTCACATGAAGAAAAGTCCAGGAAAAGTATTCAGGGAAGTCATTTTCCCATCTGGCATTTAGACATATGAATCTTCAGCAAATATCATATAATTACCCACACATATATGATTTGCTAGAATAACTGCATTAAAATGTAGCCACAATCGTATTTCAATACCAGTGCAACTCAAGTCTCAGTCACATTCCAATTCCTTCCATCTTCAAATAAATAAATAAATAAATAAACAAACAAACAATACTGGACAATGGCATTCCTTATCTGATAAAGTAAGAACCCAACACAGAATATACAAAGAGCCCTGCTGGATGCTCCCTTGGATGGGAGCAAAGGACTACCTAGCCCAACAGGACAGGAGTGCAATAGCACCCTCCAGCTCATGTTCCCCAGCAACATGTATTCAGAAGCATCATGCCTGTGATCTTAATAGTAGCGTATAGTACTTAAGGCTGCTCCTGAAGCTAATACAGAATGCAGCAGCTCAGCTGTCGTCAGGAGCTGACCCTTTTCAGTATGCAACTCCTTTGCTGAGGGAACTGCACTGGCTGCTCATTTGCTACTGAGCCGGGTTTAGGGTTCTAGTACTTGGATCAAAACTCAACCGTGGCCGCGAGGGCAGCGGACGCCCCTGCGGACCAGATTGGTGCAGTGGGGAATGGCAAAGGCCACTTTCCAGGGCCTCTGTAAAGTGTTCATTAGCATGGCTGGGGGGAAATTGCATGCTTTCTATAAGCCCTGGAAAGCATGCCATCGCCCTACACCAATCTGGGCCTTTAAGGCCCTCTTAATGCAAGGCAGCCTTGCGTAAGAGGGCCTTTAAGGCCCTGATTGGCACCGGGAGGGGACAGCTCTAGTTTATCCCAAGCTCTAGTGTCTGTCTTTATTTCCCCACTTGCAAGCCTTCGCTGAATGACTGGCCATGGTTTTATCAGAACTTCGTTTATCAATACTCTGTTGCTATTTTTTTAAAATGTAGTTATATTAAAATGGTGTTGTTGTTTTTATCCTATCTGCTGTTCACCACTCTGAAATCCTTTGGATGTGAAGCAGTATACAGATACTGTAAATAACTAAATAAAATATAGCTATCACAACCCATAAGCATTGATCACTTTATCCTCCATGGATTTGGCAAAATCCCTTTAAAGCCATGTAAGGTGGTGGTTATCATCACATCCTGCAGTGGCAAATTCCATAGTTTAAGTATGCGCTGTGTGAAGAAGTACTACTGTCTGTCCTGAAGCTCCCACCATTCAGCTTGTCCTGGATACTCCAGAAGACTCACAGCTTTTAACAAAGAGTTATACTCCCTCCTTTCTACAACCACCAACAGAAAGCACATGCAAGTAGACATGCTTGTCAAGGATACTTCATACATTACTTTTTCTAACATAGGCCTTAGCTAGATCTAAGGTTTATCCTGGGGTCATCCCTGTTCACGTAAATGACACACAGGGGATCCCGGGAGAAGGCAGGGACGACCCCAAAATGACCCCGGGATAAACCTTAGGTCTAGCTAAGGCCATAGATAAACCAAATCAGAGAAGGCTTATGTCTGTCTCCCTCACAAACTGGGAATCCCTACTCCCAGTAGAGGCTGATCCGTGAAGTTTAGGGCATTTACTCCTCCAACGTCAAACAGCTCAAGTGAATAAATAAACCCCTCTCATGATCTCTTAAATTCACATGTGAAATTGAAATATTCCTTTCCCATAGAGAGAAAACACTGAATGAACATGGGAGATCCAGAATTTATTTTAACGTGAAAGCTTCCTAATCTTGCAGGATAAACTCTTCAGGATCTACCCAGTTTATTGAGTATCTTTTAGTCATAATAAGGGGAGCAAGAAAAGAGTGTGGGAGACCCAAGCCTTTTCCTAATTGCCTAAACAGACTCATAGTTCTTGCTGATTCATTTCCAAAAGTAAACACAGGCAATTGTATCCAACTGATTTTAATGGGTCACCCCTAAAAATGATTAAGTCTGGATCCAATTCAGAATGAAAAAGGCAAACCATTTTAGTTTAAAACAACTCTACTTTCAGTTTTAGAATATACACTCCCCAGTTATACACATTAGAAATTTAAGCTGAGTTGTAGCCCTTTCCCTTTAAAAATAACAAAAACACATTTTAAACTGAAGCAATCTTCTCCACCAAAGAAACAAATCCTTCCAGCACAGGTCATCCTGCCCTATGGCTTTCTGATTTATTGGCACAACCTGAGTTAACAGCCAGCAGAGTTTCAGTTCCTGTGAGGTTTCCCACGTCCTCTGCATTAACTCATGTGCTAGTAGGCGGCCACCTATCTAACACATTTCCAAACACCTGCAGGCCTGCCCAGCTGTGCAAATTGCTTTGCAATCAACCTGCTAAGACAAGCAGAAGGAGAATGCACATCTCAAGACCACTAGATTTTTGTCAGCTTTTCTCTTTTATAAGGTGGCCAGACTTCTGCTCACAAGGGTTGCTATAAGGTTTGGGCAAAGTCTTAACAGAAGCTTTGAGAGCAATTGTGAATAGCCCATGTAGAGCTAAACTTGGCAGCTAGGCATACTTAGGGTGACCATATGAAAAGGAGGGCAGGGCTCCTGTATCTTTAATAATTGTAAAGAAAAGGGAATTTCATCAGGTGTCATTTGTATGCATATAGCACCTCGTGAAATTATCTCTTCATCACAACAGTTAAAGCTGCAGGAGCCCTCTTGGCCAGATACAAAAGAGGGCAGGCTCCTGCAGCTTTAACTGTTGTGATGAAGAGGGAATTTCACCAGGTGCTGTATGCATACAAATGACACCTGCTATAGGAGCCCTGTCCCCTTTCCATATTGTCACCCTAGACTCACTGCCTAAATTACCGTGGTTATTTATACAGTCATTTATATACCACCTTTGCGTCTTCAAAAGGGCCAAGTGTGGTTTACAACACTGAAATACAAAGTCAAACAAAATTCTAATACCAGAAAGAGCATTAAAACCAGGCCAACAAAACAAATTCATCAGCAGGTAGGAATTAAAATTAATTGAAACCTTGGCAAAATAAGAAGGTTTTCTTAACAGTGGAGCAACTCAGGGCAGGAGTTTTAGGCAGAAGTTCAAGGCCCAATTCAAATGAAGGGAGGAGTTCCCACACTCAGGTACAGCTGAGCCAATCAGGAGAAGTACTGCATGGACCAATAGTCTGGCCTCTGCATCGGCAAAGTGCTCTATTAGGGTTCCAGGAAGAGAAGCAATATGGTCCAGTTTCCATGTGTGTTGTGAAGCCAGGGTGTTTTGTATAAAGTGTTCCCTTTTTGTGCAGTGGCCTGTTTACATAGTTTCCCATTACCAGAGTTCTCTCTCACGTTCTTCCATATCCTATAACCCCTCAGCTGTCATATATCACATATAGAATTCATCTGTTAAGAACATACGGTCATAAGAAGAGCCATGCTCAATCAGACCAAGGATCCATCTAGTCCAGTACTCCACAAAGTGGCCAATCAGCTGTCGACTATGGATCCACAAGCAGGACATGGTGGAACAACACCCATCCATGTTCCCCAGAGGCTTTCTGCCTCTGATAATGGAGGCAGAAAATAGCCATCAGGACTAATAGCCATAGCATTCTTCTCCAGAGATTCATCTACCCCAACCCCTTTAAAGCCATCAAAATTGGTGGTCCATCACTAAATCTTGTGGCATTTTGTAATGTGGCATAGGGGTTCATCTTTGTTTTTAAAAGTGTCAAAAATCCCACTGAAAATGCCCCCAAAGTAGCTGTTTGGATCCTAGCCAACATTTAGAGGATAGAATAGTTCTCATTCAAAACTGATTTTTCTGATCTCTTAAAGGATGGCTTTTAAATCAAGATGAGAATCAATGAGAAACAGAGAGCAATAAATAGAAAATGCTGCTGTTTGTTCAGGATTATCTTGTGGATATCAATAAGAAGAACTGTCATTCCCCAAATATTTGTGCTGACAAAAATCTGCTCATGTGAATTTAAGCAAACAGAAACTAAAATTGATGTAATCACATGGCTGAACTGAAAAGTCCTTGAAATACATCTGTTTGACCACAGTACTCTCAATGCAAGACTCAGGTAGCTTCTTGACCTTTAGATTTGATTATTGCATAATGCCAAAATCAGTAAAAATTGTTGCATTTACCTTAAACTCATCTTTATCCAACAAGAGGCTTCTAGAAAGCTGAAAGCTCTGCATATATAGCCATTTTCCAACATACAAGCAATATCCTTCCATTTAAGGAAGCGGAATAGGGACAGTTTTATTAGCTGATATTGGCTGTTTTATTTTAAATTCCTTTTCTAATTCTGCCCAACATGAAATTTGCCTTTTTCACAGCAGCTGCACACTGGGTCGACATTTTCATCTAACTATTGATCACAACCCCAATATCTCTTGCTTGGGCAGTTACTACCAGCTTGGATCCCATCATCACATGTGTGAAGTTGAGATTTTTATCCCAGCATATATCACTTCACACTTTCTTACCGTTATACCTGCATTTGCCATGCCCAGTCTCCCAGTTTGGCATGGTCCTGTTGGAGCTTTTCATAATCTTTTTTTGTTTTAAACACTCTAAATAATTTGGTGTCATCAGCAAACCTGGCCACCTCACTGCTCACTCCTAGTTCCAGATCATTTACGAACAAGTTAAAAGCATTGGTCTCAATACAGATCCTTGGGAGACTCCACTGTGTATATCCTTCCATTGCAACAATTGACCTTTTATTTCTACTCTCTGCTTGTTGTTCTTTAACCAGTTATGATCCATAAGTGGACCTCTCGTTGACTGCTAAATTTGCTCAGGAGTCTTTGATAAGGACCTTTATCAAAACCCTTTTGAAAATCCAGGTAAACAAAGACTAATGGATCACCCCTCACCACATGTTTACTGACATTCTCAAAGAGCTCTATAGAACAGGATATATTTATTTATTACACTTCTATACTGCCCAATAGCCGAAGCTCTGTAGGTGGTTCACAAGCTCTCTGGACGGTTCACAATATACCTTTGTGGAAGTCATTTTGATTCTTTTTCAGTAGGACTTGCCTTTCTATATGGCTGATCATTTTATGTTTAATCATTCTGTCTACCAATTTACCAGGAACGGATGTTAAGCTAACCAGCCTGTAATTCCCTGGATCTTTTTTTTTTTTAATAAAAAATAAAAATGGTGTTCTATTGGCTACTCTCCACTCCTGGCAAAAGTGGTATGCTGCAAAGAGACAGCAATAGGCCAGTGCAGGTCCCTGACCCGTATAAAGCCTTCCAAGTGAGGCTTCCTCTCCCACCTGAGTGAGGAAAAGATGAGCTCTTCCTCTCCATATACTTGCCTTCACATTGCTTTCACTCTGTCTTTGCTTTACCCTACCCCACCCTTGACTATACAGGAACTGGATCAGTCTCTCTCATACTCACACCAAATTATTTTGCAGCATCTGAGCACAGTTGTTCAGCATCTCAACAACAGATTTTTTTAAAAAAAATTAAAGATGTATTTTTGGCATGTACCTCTGAATGCAGTAGTATTAGAAATCTCAGTACTGATGGTAGGTATGCTGGGACCATCTTCACTGGATGCCTTCAGAATATACTTCTCAATTACACCTTTGACCCCAACTGGTTCATCCCATGTCACCTCAACACTGTAACCATTTATGCTGTGAACTCTTGAGGGTGTTGGAACATTTTGTGGGGCTGTGAAAAGATAAAAGAGAAATAGAGAAAATAGCAGTCCTAAGAAGACTATTGCCCCATTCTTCACTTTTAATAGTTGCAGTAAATCAGATTCACCATTAGCATAAATACAATTTATTAGTGTTGTAACTTTCCAGCATTGATTTAATATGACTGCACATCTTGAGCCATTCAGTTTTAGCTATATTTCAAAGTCATCAGAGCTCCATCTACATAACATTCTTTTTTGTCTAGTTCAGGTTTTCGGGGGGGAAATTTAATGTACCAAATGTGTTGAAACATCACTCACAAAGGAAGAAGGTGGACTGTAGATGTTTAAACAATATAATGATGTTGCCAAGGTAACTACACTATTATAAACAGGCATTTGACATTTTATTGCCAAGATACCACAAATATTTGCTCAAATGCAGTCTGATTCTAAACCCATGTGAGTTTTCAAATTTTGAACTTCCCCAAACTTAATGTTTAAAGAGCAAAATACAAAAGTTAATGATATTTGGCACAATCTAATTCCATATTATCAATAAGAATTTGCCCATTACAGCCAACATAGTGAGGCTGCAGCTTGAGATTTTGCAAACATTTACATACATTATTTTTATGGAGGATCAGTTCAAAACACAAGGTAAAGATGGCTGTTGTTGTTTTGAATGAAAAAGATTTTAAAAACTTTCAAAGCCCAGCTCATACAAGCCTAGAAAACCTAGTAAAAATATTACCCTTTTCCCAATAACCTTTAAGTATTTATTAGATATTGCTAAATTGAGTAAAGATCAGGGAAGAAGCAACTTCATCACAGATGACTGCACAAAAGAAGCCAAGGAAAAGCCCAAGGAAGTCTATGGCAGGATGATGGATGATGGTTTTGCAATAAATGTATGTGTACTCTAGGGTACCGATGATTAGGATTGCTGTAGCCTCACAAAATCAAGTATCCCTCGTTTTATGCCCTTATTCCTTGGATTCGTTGTTTTTTTAAAAAAAAATCATCAGGGGAGGGGAGGGAATGGAAGTCCATGTAAGAGACATTACGTTATATTTCAAAGTACTTGCATGGCAATGGTTCTTCCTGAAAGCAGCAATGTGATCTACTCACAAAGCTTCAGGTTGCTGACAATACTACATTAATATATTGATTTTATTAGTTCTGAAATGTATCACAGGGCAAGGTAAGGCACTGTATAGCAGATGGTCTTCTCATAGGGGACACAACAAAACTGACTCAAAAATAATTAAATAGTGCAATTATTTCCCGGCCCTTGGGAACATGTATCTGTATCTGCTCAGTGCTGTGGTCAGATTGTAAATATAAATTTATAGCCTAACTTACTCTGGACAGACAATTAGGACAAATTCATGGCTGTACTTGCTCGCTTTGGGATGGTCGACCACATGGTGGCATTAAGCTGCATAAGCAGCACATTTGCAAGTCAAAACTCCACTTTGGTCAAAGGTGTCCAAAAGCAGCTTTTGTGATGCAAGCACATTAAGGCACTAGTATGAAAAGAGAGTGATATAACTGGCGAGGTCATAAACCAGAGTTGTGTCAGTCTTTTTAGAGGGGGTGTTAATCAACAATTTAAGAATTTTACTAGTTTCCAAAGGTACGGGTAAATCTGTCAGATTTGATTTCACTCAGGCTCTCATTCCATATCAGATTACAAATTCTTGTTTTCGCCTCCATAAAAAAATGTATGCATTTTCATGTGCATGTTTTTAAAAATATGCATTTATGTACAGATTGTTTCAAAACATATGCATTTTTGTGCACTTTTGCAAAGGTGCGTGCGTGTGCACTTTTTTTCTTACTCTTTTCTTTTCTTAATTTTTTTTTTTTTTTTTTTTTTTTTGCAAACTGCATCTCAAACTTCAGAAATGTATGTGTGTTGGTTGGGAGCTGTATTCCAGTTCATGTTTAGATTTGGGGAGTGTGAATCTGTTAAATTCATATTGAAATGTGAATAATAAATAAATTTCTCACCCATCCCTTACTTCCAAACAATGCTCACAGCATTTAGAGAAATCAGATGGTTTAGGTTCAAAGATGTTGAAAAAATGATCCTTCTGAACAACAAATCATCTTCAGATTTTCTTGTTGAAGTCAGAAGGGTGAGCGAAAAAAGATCCCCAAATTTTCCACAGTCTTTGAAGACAGAAAAGTAAGGGTGGGACATTTTCTGAATATTCTGCAGGGGTGGAATTCTGTGTGCAGGGGCAGGGCGAGGTGGCGGGGGACCAAAACAGAAAATTCTAGAAAATGTTCAGGAAATTACACATCAGTTCATACTGATTGATCTTATATTGTTAGTTTGTACTGGTGGGTAACTGGCAGGAGTATGGTCCAAGCCTGTTGTCTCATTTAACACTATTAAATATTATGTAATATTAAAACTTGACCTGTATTTGTGTTCCAGATTTTCCACCCTGTTCACAGTGCACAATTAGCATTTCACCAGATATTCTCAGGCTGAGAGTGGGGCTGAAATTCTCTAACAGTTCAGGGGAAGACAAAAAATTATAAAACAAAAAAGGTTCCGGGGGAAAAACTTCTGAATTGTTTTGGCCGAGCACTAAAATGGATTGTTCTACTCAGTGAAACATTTCTGACAAATTTCAAATATTTCTGTAAGTCATGTGAGGTCCTGCACCTATGACTTTGGGTTACACCATTATCAATATGGCTTGATCTCTTAGCTGACCTATGCACATGTATATGACTCTCTTTCACAGCTGGGCTCACAAAACACCTGTCAATGCATATTCCAAAAACTGCCTATCTGTACATTATAGGAAAACAAAATTTGGATTTGTTATGAGAGCAATTCAATACATACGTTATAAGACTTCTTTAAAAATATATGAAATATAAGAAAACCTGACTCCTCAGATATGGGTCAGAATCCAACATAGTTACATGTATGAAATCAATGGGCTAATTGTGCATTCTAATTGTGCATTCTAATTGTGCATTCTTAATACTCTATTGAATTGTTGCCATGTCCATGCAATTTCAAATAAACATGGTTAGGGCTGGTCTGAAAGCTCCCTTGTTTTCAATGAGATTTATATTTAAGAGCAGAATCTATTTTTTTCATACTGGCCACCTAAAAATTGGCAGTGCTGGCACAATGTCAATCCTAAAGAAAGACTTGATATGGGAACAAAAATGTAGAAATATTAACTACCTGATTCTCTTGTGCGACCACGGCTCCAGGTGCTAGATACAGACCCTCCTCCATTAGAAGCAATTACCCGGTATAGATATTCTTAACAGCAAGGGAGAGAGAGAGAGGAAGAGAAAGAGTCTAAATGTGAGAATACATTATTACAAAGTGAACTAAAACCATGCAGCTGTTCATCTAAGGGAAGGGACAGTGTGGTACCTGTAAATGGTTGTAGGCCAGTCTCATAAACGCTCCTCTCTTTTCCTCGGTACACTAGGATGGAGTCATTTCCCCTGCAGTTAACAGCACTGTCAGTTGATAGGCATCCATCCAGATTGACTCTGACAGCACTGCTGGACACAGATGCCAAGTTAACGACAGCACCTCGTGTAAATTTAACATCCTTCATGCAGCCACCAAAACCTAGCAAATAGTAAGGGATTAGTATCACATAAAGGGCTTCAGTTGTTAATTAAGAATCATGTTTTGCTTCTTGCTGGGCTACATTTCACTGATAAGGAGAGCTAGATGTAAATGTTAAACTTCAAATCATGTTTGAGAAATGATTTGAACACACACACACACCTTAAGCCAATACGGAGCAATTATTGTTGAATTTCTACCACACAGAGATGTACACTGATTGTTCAACCTACATGGAAAGCAACCTTTAATTTTTCCAGTTGTCACCAAGCACATCAGCATAAAACAGAAGCAAACTATTAATTTTGTTGAAAATCTTTCAGAGATCAACTTCATGATATTTGTGGTAAAATACCTTGATTTTAATAATGGAAAAAAATGTGTAATGGATATGACCACAAAACAAATATGCACAAGAATTTTGCATTCTAAAAATGTAACCATACTATAAAAAAATCAGAAGAGCAGTATTGATTTGCCTCCCTCGCTCTTACTGGGCGAAAGTGGGCGAGGGTCTATAGGCTGTCCTATGTCTTCACTCCAACCTGAAATTGCACATAATGCAAACATGAGCAACACACTGTAACTATTGCTTTTATAAGTATTGCCACATCAGGACAAATCAATCTGCAGTGGGGAGGAATCCTTAATCCTTTCCCACTGTACTGTTTTTCTTCACCTCCAGGTTCTTTCTCTCCCATGGAATTTCAGGTGCACATTTTCAAGGATAAATATATAGTTGGTGTGAATGTGGGTATGTGTGGCGAATTGGAGAGGAAAATCAGCGGGGAGAGAAAGTCAACTTGATCATGCCAGTACTTTCCCATCTGAACTGGCGTCCAACCCATTTCGGGTGTTTCTATTAACATTCAGAGCCCTAAATGGCTTAGGGCCTACATTGGGCTCCTTTTGGCATCAGATGAAGAACTTCTTAATCTTCCCACGCATTTTAATTTTTCTGTTTTTGTTTTAAAGCTAGTGCTGATTTTTAAATCTTTGCACTGCTGCTAAGTTCTATGTGGCTATTATTTTTATTTTATACTGTAGTTTTTAACTCCTGTAATTGTATTTGATCACATTGTACTTTATGGTTTAAATTATTGCAAAACACCCAGAGAGCTTCAGCTATTGGGTGTTATAGAAATATAATCAATACATACATAATATACATCTTAAGCAGTTCCCACCACTGCCTCTCCCAAAGCAGCTTTTGTATAACAAAAGCAGTCTGAATTTTTAGGTATTTAGATAGGTATTTAGGGAATCAGGCAAACTCCAAACTGAAAGGCACAAATGCATGAGACAGATGACAGTGCCATTATTTAGTGTGGCTGTGCCCACACTGCATAGAAGGATCCTCTAACATGGTTATTAATGATACAGGAATTCTCCTTATGACCTACTTTGGAAATTGACCAGAAGCTTTGCAGTAAGGTGAAGTATGCGTTTCTGGATATCTAGGGCACAATCCTATGCATTTTTAGGCAGTAAAATGCATGGCTGGGGAATGCTGGGAGTTCTAGGATTGCACCAGTGGACCCTGGTGGCTCTGATGTCTATAGGGCAGTGAATCCTCTCCGGGTTTCAGTCAGAACCAGTCACAATTATAAAGGAGCTATCCAAGGTACTTTGCAGTCAGAACTCAGAACTCTGCAAATCACCTTGGATAGGTCCTTTGAACTTTTGACTGGTTCTGATTTAAACCCAGAGCAGATTCACTGCTTCACTGGCATGGAAGCCATCAGCCTCCATTTAATTGCACCTCTAATTTGGTAATTGGCAGCAGCCTTCCACAACTTTGTATCTTTAAGAAACAGAAAGTTGACTTCCATTCTCAGAAGAACTAATTCTGACCCAAGCAATAAATATTTCCTGTAAGTATATATACAGCCGACATGCAACACACCTTGTTCTAATCCCAGCACTTTGAAGGTATTCTGGATCTCATCTGGGATTCCTCCAATGTAGACTGGAGAGTTTACAAACAGCTGGTCTAAACCAGGTTTCACCAAATGTTCTGTCAATTCATTCATACTGGCTGAAACTACCGATCCTCTTTTTTTCAAAATAACTTTATTCCACTTCCCATTGCAATAGGACAATCCTAACCAGAGTTTCACATGTATAGAAACAATACCATTGTTTAGTAGAAAAGTCAAGATTCCACTCTTCAGTTCTGCCTGTAGGTTGACATTAAAACAAAAATCAAAGGGCTGATGACAGCAAGGAAATCAAAACAGATATATGATATGAATTTAAGCAATTCAACAGAAACTACCTAAATAATATTTAGCAAAGTCTCAATGGCTGTGTTGGTCCCACTGAAGGAAAGAAGAAGTAAGAATATAACTTTTACTGACAATTCTGTTTAAAAAGCAAAATGCATGCCTTTGAGTCTCACACAACACTTCCTCAGACTGAATGTTTGGATCAAATCATTCTGAAACTGGGGAACCCATATCTGGACACCTATTCAATCTCAAAGCAGAGAGAGGAAATTGTAGCAGATGTGCAGCTCAACCTTACTGTATGTGTTTTTACTCAAAAGTACGGTCTGCTGTCCAATAGGACGTACTCCCAACACACCTCTTTTCAGGCCCTACCACCATCAGACACCAAACAAAGGGACATTACGGTGCCGAAAGTTTCTACTGCCCAAACAAAACCGCCTCTTTCCCTGTCCAAAGATCTCCCTCTCTCTCTCTCTCTCTACGGAGAAAGATCTGCAAAATTCTATATCCTCTGGGATGTGTTGTGTCTTGATTAGGCTAGAAGATTAGCCCAGCAGAGTCATATGTGTGTTCTCTTGGGGATATAAACAAGTGCACAACTAGGTGAGTAGCAATTCTAAACAGATTTTTTTAATTGTAGGATTGTTGTAGTTGAAGTTAAGCACTTCTAAATCTCATCAATTCACTTCTCTCATTGATATCAGTATAACTTTAAAGGGTGTAATTTTGTCTGGATCATGTTTTTTATTTCTAATGTGTGTGTAACTAGCTTATGACTATATTACTAAAAATTTAAAATGAGACAACTGACGTAAAATATAACTGCTTCTGGTAAACATTTTAGGAAGTGGGAAAATGTGCATTTGCCAATTTTATTATGAAGAATTATATTACAAAACTACTACTGAGAAGGAAACCTCAGACTTGCTTAAGTTAACTTTAAATTGACAGGTGAAGTAATTTTTAAATATAATACATTGATCCAATATTTCTCACTTTTTTCATAAATGTCTAAAGTAATGATTTTTAAGAAAATATTGCGGTGGGGGTAGATTTATGAGTCAGTTTATCTAATACAAGCACACATCATCAAAACGTTAGTTTTCTAGTTAAATTGCCTGCATGATTTAAATAGTCAACACTGTATCTTGTTTGGTATGCAATGGCAAGTATATTTTGAGATTCTAAATTGTCTAGGTCAGGAAAAATGACATTTAAATAAGGTTCTTTGTGAGAGAAAAGATTAATAAGACCACAGGGAAAAACAGACATTTCACATCCCTGCCAAAATCTTATTATGTGAAATAAAGAGGACAACTAAATGATATGCATCTTCTTCTTAAAGAAATGCTTATTTAATATATAGTATCCTCTTGTATCGTACGTCAATATAAAATCATATTAACAGATAGGCAGATAGAGCAGAAGTTTGAGTAAAAATGATCCCAACTGCTCAAACATGTGTTTCCAGTTGCCAGCTCAATCCTGTCTCAGTCCCCCCCCCCCTTTTTCCCCTTGTCCTTTCATCTTCTGAATTCAAAGACAGGAGCTACACAAAGGCAGTCAGTGAGCTGTCACACACTCCTTTCCAATGAGACTTTAGTGTTAGTTCTCATGAAAGACCATATAATCCCATCTGTTATGATCCGTTAAGGGAAGAAACTGGCTACACATAATAAAATAATATAATAATTCACAACGGATGGCACTGTGAGGGAAAGACCTCGTGAAGAGAAAATGTACTGTACGCTGTGATCCCAGGTCTCTCTCCAGTTGCAGCCATCCCCATCCATACTGCAAATGGAAAGGCTTTGTGAACTGCAGAGAAAGGTCAAATGGGTACCCTACAAAAGAAGGGTGTCCTGGGATACATATTCTAAAGGAAGCTTGTTTTGACATTTGGTGCCAGCCTGAGTACTTTAAGTGCCACTCATTAAAATAATTCTTATAGGAGCTGCTGGCAGTAATCCCATTGTCAGGTAGATTGCTGCCTAGTGTGCCAGAATGGTCATTTGATGGTTTAGGAAAGGTACAGAACCTTGGTGTTTCAATGGTATACCTATCAGAGTTTGGAGAAGAGGATACATCCCACCTTTAATTAGCTAGAGCCTCCATGATATTGAACAACAGAAGAATTGGGCCACTATAAGAGAATTCCGTCCATGGTATGATCACTTTTCACCCAGTCTTTTTGACACACCCGCATTTTATTTGCAAAACTTAACAGTGTTAAAATAAAGAAGAGTTTTTACTAACGCAAGGCTGAATATGCTGCCATTAGCTGTACTTGAATAACCCCATTGAAAAACAGTATATGCCCATGTGGAAATGGCAGTATTGAAATTGTAGCTCATGTATTATTAGTTTGCACTTTTTATAAGATTTGAGGGAAAAGGTGATAACAGCCCACTAGTGTTATCTATTCCAGGGTGGTCAGTTATTGGTTCCATGACTTTTCTTCTCATAGATCAAAATAAGCTTGTGACAGCAAAGACTGCAAAAAATTTAGCAGGAGCTATTAAAATAAGAGCTACCATTTTATCAAAGTTTTAATTTTACTCAGTTCCTTGGAATGATTATTTATTTATTTATTTATTTATACATACATAAAAAGGGCTGTGTATTAATCTTAGCATTTGGGCTTGATGCACATTTTTAGAATGTAACCTGGGTAACTTCAGTCAATTATAATTTTGCTTTGAACATTTTATTTTAAATGCAAAGGCCTGTGGCAGATGCAAATAAAGGTATCTGAATCTACACTCCACCTTTCACGATCTCTAGCTAAATAAAAACAAAGATGTGACGAAACAGCAGAAAGACAGAAACAGATGCCAAGAGTGACTAAAGATCCCTTGGAGTGTGAGGGATTTCTCTGGGACTCTGATACTGGGTAGCAGATATTCTGCTTTGTTGGACTGAGTCTTTGCCTCTGTATATGTTCTGTTTGCATGTTTGTAAACAAAATAGTCAAAGGAATCCGATTCTATGGAGTACTGCCCCTGAAACATCTCACTGTCCAGGGAAGCATACAACAATATTATTTGTGAGATCAAATGTTCATAAGCATTTTCTGCCACCACCATTACATCTTTGTGATAGTGCTAAGGGGTTAATTGCAAACCTCAATGGTATGTGTTCACCAGTGGCATTGGGAAATGTAAGGAAATCATTTAGCTATACGTGGCATATTTCAAAATAGCAATGATGAACTGGCATGCATACAAGTCAGGGAAAGCAGATGCCCTCCAGTAAAAAGCTCTTTGTCTGGAAGTTACCTTACCATTTTATTTTACCATGGAGTTAATGGTTTCAGTAGCTATGCTTTGAACAGGAATTAGGAGTTGCTAAAAGACATCAACTAGGAGACAGAGGCAAGATCTACACTACTGCTTATAACGGTTTATAATGGTTATGACAACTGTTCGGGCCCAGGACGCATTACATATAACGTTTTCATACCGTTTTTAAAGTGTTATAACCTGCTTGGTGTATATTTGGCCTGAGTTGTTTTGGTTTGGAGTGGAAAAACCAGGTTCATATCTCTGCTCAATAGTGCAGAAATGAATTTGGAGAACAAATTCTCCTGCTTGCAAGTGTTTGCATTTGTATTTTGTGTGTGTATGACACACAGACACACACACAGACATCATAGTTTCCCACCAGAACCACCACATTCAAAATTATGGATGGTGTTCGATACAGAGATTGTGTGTGTGTGTGTGTGTGTGTGTGTGTGTGTGTGTGCTGGATCAGACCAAGGGTCCATCTAGTCCAGCACTCTGTTCATACAGTGGCCAACCAGCTGTCGACCAGGGACCCACAAGCAGGACATGGGTGCAACAGCACCATCCCGCCCATGCTCTCCAGCAGCTGGGGTGTATATGGGGCGTGTATGGGGGGTGGGGTGGGGGTGTATACTGTAGGTATATGCTAAGCTATAAGACAACTGAATTTAGCAAACAAAAGAGAGAATGTTATCACCTTAAAATTAAACTGTTAAAACTAACGGCATTTTAAAACACCTGTCAGAGTTGAAGCAATATGTGAAAATACATTAAATTCAAAAAGGCAAATGTAGTAGTGAAATTTTGCTAAAAGAGACATTCAAGTGAATTTTCACATCAAGCTTCACTGCTTAACCATAAAATGCAATGACTGGCCTTGCACAAGTTTGCATTTCTCATTCTGAACTGTCTTAAAGGGCTGAGAAGACAAAATGAGAAGGTGAGTATGATCACATGAAGACTGCAATTTGGGGGGGGGGGGGCAGTAACAAACACATCAGTAACATAGAGAAGCAAGGATGTAGGTGGAAACGGTAGCTCACTCTACATGCTCCACTCATGAAATTAGTTTTATAAATTCTCCAAGTTGGACAGAATTTTGGAAGAGTGGGATTTGGGGGCAGAGTGGATCCACATTACAATAAAAATTTTGAATGGGGGAAATCTGCTCAGCTTACTCAGGATGCACATATGCTGTTCCTGTACTGTGTGTACACCACAAAACAGATGAATGCCATCAGAGCTGTCAGGTCTAATAGTGCTCATCTATTTCATGGTGCACCTGTAGGCAGTAAGATGTAAAACTGGGTACCAGACAATGAGCACGTCCTATAACCCACCACACCAAATGATCAACCAAGCCACAGCTGAAAAGCACTGTCAAAGTGGTCATTTGTTCTGAAGAGAAGCAACAAGTGCTTATGTTCAGCAGCAGCTGTGCTGCTTTTTCTGTGCTCAAATATGTCTTGATCAGGGGCAATGTGTTTAGGACATGGATTGTAACCCTCGGAGCATAGACCATGTCACGTCTGAATATTAGTGCTCAAGAAATGTTAAATATTAATGGATGGCCTATTCAAACAGCTTCAACTTCTAATAATCCGTGATCCTATGATTGTATAAAGGTAGAAAAACCAGATGGCCTGGCAATGAAATACATTAGTGGAATGGCAGAAGACAAAAATCAATAAAATACTATTCTTCTTAGCTATAAAACTATACAGGAAAGTAGATTAGGTCATAGAGGTTATGGGAATATCACTATACCTAAGGGGGGTGGGGGAAATTGAGAACGTAATGTACAGTCTTTATAGAGTTTTATCAATTGACAGATGCAAAAAAACAAATGGACACATTCTCTCATGTAACTTTGTCATACCATGGACCATTTCTTGGAAGTCAATGGAAATAATCCTGCCTCTGTACATAACATTTCACAAATAACCCATCTGAAAAACAAAAATATCAGAACCTACAGCAATGTAATCGGGCCCTTCCTTGTTGTAAATGAACAGAAGCATTCCATTCAGTTGATCTGTTTTAAAGAGAAAGGAGATCTCGATGTCCGGACCACCATGAAAAATATTTGAATGGAGTTCTAGGAAACCTTAAGGAGAAAGAAATGGGGGGGGGGGGAAGCAAAGCAAAGAATGTTACACTGTGGTTGCTATAATCATGCCAATTAAAACGAAATGTAATTCAGTTCATGGAATTATATATAATATCAATCTAATAAATGCAGAGCTCATTTTTGAGACTGAGAAATTCTGAAGATGCTCAATCCATATCCTGAATTTGGTACAATGTATACTCAAGCCATAATCCAGCCCTGAGTCAGCCACACTCATTAAGGCTTCTTCGTCCATTTCAACTCCATTTTGCATATGGGACTACCCTACTAAAATAGGATTGTCCTTGAAGACAGGCAGAATTTTCTTTGTATTACACTTAGACCCAAATGACATGTTATTTTCAAGATACAGCTAGCAGCTACTTCTCCAGAGTAAATCCAGGCCCCAATCTGGATTAGGGCTGCAGAGCAGGGGTGGTGGGGATTAAAACTCCCTTATCCCCGTGGTAGAGTCTTGATCTGGATTGGGACTCCTGATACTTATTATAGAGCAGGGGTGCAAAACATGGCCCATTGGTCTCAAGGCTGGCTAGGGGACCCAAGGCCCCCAGAATTTGCCACCACCAAAATAGGGGAAAAGGAAAAGATGGTCCAGGAACAGGGACCTTGTTCCTAGAGTGTTTGAGGAAGTAATGCTTAAAGGTTCCTGCCTGCTTCCTATGATGCTTTGGGGATGCTTTAGGAACAAGGCTTCTATGGTATAGAGCTCATTCTTAGACTATTTTTCTTTTCTGTGTGTGAGAGAGTTGTATGTGAGTATGTTTGCAGGTATGTGTGAGCATGTGCATGCATATGTGCACTCCTGTTAGAGAGTAAAAAAGGAAAAAAATATAGTTGCTAGTTGCATCTTTAAAATAAAGAAACCATAGTTGCTAGTTGTGTCTTTAAAGTAACAGGTGATTTGGCCCTCTATGGCCCCATTCAGACAACACGCTAAACCATGCTGCTTAACCACAAAATGTGTGTGCATCAAAGTCTCTGTACCTTCATTGGATTGAGATGACTTTTTCATTAAACTAAACTGTCACTAGAAAGAAAAGCAGAGAGAGAAAAAATCATTTTCTTCTTTGTGATGGTAGGATCATGATGTTCCATGACCTGATGACGGTATAATTTATTTATTTTATTTATTTTAATCCATTTATATACCGTCCCATAGCCGAAGCTCTCTTTACAAAACTAAAAAACTTAAACCCTTGCTATTGTAATTAACACTAGCAGTTATTCAGTACACATATATATCCAGGCACTGGGATGTCTAGTGGTTTCTTCAGCCCTCTTCAGTTTCTTCAACCATCTTCTAAAATTACTGCAGCGTGGAAATGACACTATTCAAAAGCAGAGGTGAAAAAGTACTAATCCAAAAGGTACTACAATGGCACCATCTCTGTTCACTTGAAAAGAGTTGAAAAAGTCACCTCCCTCACCTTGGTCAAGTTCTGTGATAAAGTGGAACTCCACCTAATGGTATGGACTTCACAGGTATGGTAAAAATGCCCTTTGTGTAATATCAAGTCATCAATCTGAAAGGCAAAGGTGCTGGTGTGGAAAGTGATGTCAAGACTGTCCCTCAGACATCATGACAGGCGTGGGGAAAGCTACATCACAAAAGCTTGCATGTGAACCGCCCAGAGAGCTTCGGCTATTGGGCGGTATAAAAATGTAATAAATAAATAAATAAATAAATAAATAAAATAAATACATTTAAGAAGTGGCCATAAAAGTGATGGGAATGTGAAGTGGAATCTTCTCTATTATGGCTCTGACTTTATGGAAGCAGCAGCTGCCTTTGGAAGTTTAACCACACGTTTAGAAGGCCTGCAAGCCATTTCTGTTTGGGCTGGGGGGGGGGTAGCTTTGTCCAATTTTTACTATTTGGGCTGAGTGTGTTTTATGATTTTTTAATCATTTTTAAAGCCTGCTTTGAGTTCAGTGTAACACAGAGAGGGTATGAAGGAGAAGGAGGAAGAGGAGGAGGAGGAGGAGGAGGAGGAGGAGGGAATGAAGGAAGGAAGGAAGGAAGGAAGGAAGGAGGAGGGAGGAGGGGGTGGAAAGTAATAATTATCTTTCATCTATTTCACGGAATTCAAAACAAAAAGAAAAACACAGGTAGTATTTCAAACAATTTTAACGTGTGATTATACCTTTCCCGAGAAAATGTGCTCCATTTGCAAGCACACTGGGACACCCTTCCCAACTGTGATAAACATTTCGTTGCTCCACTGCTTCTTTCCATTCTAAAGGCTCCCAAACCTCATAGGGATGATGCATCTTTTTCAGGAATATGTCTCGGAGACACCCCACAAATCCTTTTGTGACTACTTTAGTGGTGCCTGACCAATAAATAAAAACACTTAATTGTTTAGAATGCAACGAACATATTTGAATGTAAAAGCAAAACCAGAATTGTTTTATAGCTTCTAAACTGATCTTATAAGGTAGGGGTTCCTAACTGTTTTGGACCCATTGGCACAATTGGAAATTTGAGACCATGCTGTGGGCACCAGCACAACATTCCTAATCAGTGGATCACCACATTGGAGTCTACCTGTTGTGTCTATGCATCTTATTCAGCAAAGATAATAATAAAAAATGTGGGTGTGTCTATTAGACACCACAGTGCCTCTTCAATAAGGGATTGTCTAATTCAGCTAATTGCTGATGGTTCAATACAACTGATGCTTCTTTTAAACATATCTTTTGGCAATGTCCAGTAGTTGCTTCTTTTGTGGGGAGGTTAATATGCGGATAAATTTTGTACTAGAACAGTCTTTAATATTCTCTGATGTTCATGGTCTTTTAAATTATTTACCTGCTTCATGGAAAGTGTGAATGGATTCTATGCACCATTTTGACAGCTAAAAGACTTATATTACAATATTGAAAGAATAAACACTCAGTTCCTATAACACAATGGACTGAGGACTTTACAGAGCTATCAGTATTTGAACAGGTGGCATATAGACGCCAACTTCAAATGGATATGTATATGGATATTTGGTCCACTTTTGTTGAAGCCCATGTATAATTGTTAGAATGTTGTACGCATTTCATACATATTAAAAAATTTAAAATTTAAAAAATTAAAACTGGGTGCCCATGGGGCCCTTGTTGGGGACCCATTCACAGATGCCCACAATAGGGATCCCTGCTATCAGGGGTTCCACTGATACAGCAAATCACAGAATCCGGAATCACAGAATCTCCCTTGGAATGTTTTGGGCCTGGACCCCAGCCGAAGAGCTGATGCAACAGCAGGTCAAGGACTTGTGGGGAGTACTTTAGGGTAGTCATAGAGAAGTACCTTCAGTAGCTTCTTATTTCAGCTGTTTAGTTATGTGAATTCATTTAAATATGTTTATTTAGCTTCTGTGGTGCAAACCACTTTTTCAGTTCACTTGATCAAACAGCCCATCATGGCTCATTTAAGCCATGGTGGGTTATGGCACTTGCTGGTGGCCATTTTGAATTTTTAAGCCAGAACGGCAGCTTGTGTCATCTGAGCCTAGGGACTGTGGCTTATGTGGGGCTTAGACCACCACTCCATAATCCTAAACAGGCTATGGGTTCTGTGGGGGTGGTTTAACACTTGCATAACCCAGGGTCTCCAGGTTCAGATGACATGATGAGTCACGGTACTGTGGGCAGCATCCTAAATATTCAAGCCATGGCTTGTCATATCATTTGAACCCACATCTCGTTGTGGCTTAATAAATCATAATGAGCTGCAATGAGTGTGTGAACTTGGTGACTGTATCAAACAGGTGTGCATTGCAGAAATCTCAACACAGAACGGTGAAAATAAAATCAGCCTGTAAGAGTAACTAATAAGCAATGACTTTCTAGTATACTAAGGGTAAATTCCCAGAATAAATCCAGCTTTTGAAGATTCAGTAAGATGCACACCAGGCCAGCTGCCTATAGAAGCATGTGAAGTAACAGTGGATGGAAGCAGAGCTGCATGGGAAATAGTGTTTACCAACATAATACAAAATGTAGCTGGGAACGCCTGACATGAAAAACCATGCAGAATCTTCTCACCTGTGTCTTTTCTTAGGTTAGTAAATCCTTGTGGAAGTCCTCCAACAAAAACTCCTGTGTTTTCTCCAATAATGGTACTACCACTAGTAGCTGATGAGGAAACTAAAAACAGTAAGGAAATTTTATTTGTGTTCATTTTATTAGAAATATTTATATACACCTTTCCACAAATGTCAGCATTTCACATAAAACCAATAATACCTAAACAATAAACCACATTAAAGCACCATTAAAACATTAAAACAACTACTCTCAATTTAAAACTCTTTTTTAAAAAAAAATCAAACTTTTATTAATTTGCAATATAACAAAACCATAAAACCCATGTCTGAATAACTTTGACAAAAATTCAGCGCTCATATCTTAAATATACATATTAGTGTAAACATTCCAAATACCTGAACAGATATCCAAATGAGATTGACGCCTATAGAATAGTTGTTTAAACTGTACTAATGGGACAGGACAACATCTCATCCAGAACAGGTTGCATCCCATTCTCCAAGCCCGTTCTGGATGGGATGTTGCCCTGTTTTTACTGATCAACAGCACTTCCATTTTGTTTGAATTTAATATCAGTTTGTTCACCCTCATCCAGCCCATTTTAGAACCCAGGCAATGTTCAAGGGTATAGACTGATTCTTTGGAGTTAGACAATAAAGAACAATAGAGCTGACTCATCAGCATATCAATGGCACCTAATTCCAAAACTTCAGATGACCTCTCCAGGCAGTTTCATTAAAATGTTAAATAGCATGGGGGACAAGATAGAATGCTGTGGGATTCCATAGGCCAATGGCCATGGTGCTGAACAGGAGTCCCCCACCCCAACACCACCTTCTAGACATGACCCAATAGAAAGAATTTGAAGCACTGCAGTGCAGGGCCCCCAAAGCCCCACAAGACAGTCCACAAGGACAGTGTGGTTCATGGCATTGAAAGCTATTGAGAAGTCCAAGAGAACCAATATGGCTGAATTCCAGTACAGGGTGACCAAAGATTTCCAAGTCCCATATCCCAGAGAAAGCCAGATTAAAATGGGCCCAGATAATTTTTATTCAGGTTTCACCATAATGTGTTGAACTAGAAAATGTTAGGTCAAAATTCACTACCTCGAATTTTGTAGATAATAAAATGTACAACCATAATGACTAACAGGGTGAAGATAGGCCACCTGATTTCATAAAACAGTGTACCAATACAACAGAGGTTATCTAAATGTTGCACTCACAAGCTCCCTTACCCTGATGCCATGAGCAGAGAGGGCAGGGAGAAAGAACAACCAGAACTACATTAGATCCTATCGTTCTGCCAATTTTTATTTTAGCATTATCAATGTGGAAGGGCATGGATTTGCTGCAGTAATGGTGCAGAAGATTAGGCTCTTTTTAAAATTAAATATTTTAGGGTGCAATCCTATGGGCTGCACCCTAGATACTGGTAAGCCCCCAAAATTGGTACTGGTAAGCCCCGTTTCCCTAAGCACACACTTTTGTTGACATCTGGTACTTGCTTTCCCCCCCAAAAAATTGTATATGTTTCCAACATTATGATTTTGGAACTAGAGAACATGTTTGTCACAGCAGACCTTAAAACAGCTGTTTCACTTTTTCTGAACTAAGGTGTGAGATTGGGGCAGCATTTTGATTGCTCAGCATTTTTAATTCACACATGGCAATCTAATATGTGGATTGGAACACAGCTGTCCTTTGGATTACACACTTGTCTGAAGTTTACAATGTAGCTCTTGGTTCAAATAACAGCATACAAAATGTCTATCTTAGGGAAAGTTGTGCACAAAATGCCTATGTCAAGGCATTTTCCCTACAAAAATAAATGCATATTTATTCTAAAAGAAATTGTAGGCTGATGCAAAAATTGGACATAATTGACATGTGAAACCAGGGCAGGGTGAGAAGCATAACAATGAATAAAATAAATGAAAATAAAAGATGCTCATTTTTAAACAGATTTACACATAATCAGTTATCTGTCGTTCTGCATTCTGTAAAATATCTGATATTTTGCTGTTTTGCATTCGCTAAACTGCTGTGATGTCAGAGAAGTTGGTAGGTGTGAACTGCTAGCATTTATAATGAGCCCAGTTTACCACTGGCTACATTCACATTTTAAGTGCTCAGAGTAAATTATCAACACAAAGGATCAGTCTTCACACACAGGTGTTAGCTTTTGGTTTGGAAAGCATTCAGACAGGCCAAGAAGTCTGAATTCAAAATAAACCAATTTCAGTGTACCTTTCTGTGTGTTTTCATCTTGTATATTATTACAAGTTTAGACGTAAATTATTATTGCATCCTTCCAATCTTATTGTGTTCGAATATGATTTCAGAAGTAAATAACAGTAAAACAGCGAGAAGTAACGATGAAAAAAATCTAGAGAAGATTTAGAAAAATATATAACGCAGCAGCCATTCTTGAGTAAATTAATAATAATCCTATGAACTGATAGTAATGAGAGAATTACCTGTGAACTGCCCATCTATAGTGATTGTTCCCAAAGCTTGATTTCTTACAGCAATTATATGGTGCCAACTGTTATCATTATATTGTCTTCCACCGTCATTATCTGGAGTTAGTGCAACAGCAGATCCCTTTTAAAAGATATTTAAATGATTAATAAAAATGTAACCAGTTAAGTCACTAAGTCATTGTTATATCAGCCTTCAGATACATGGATAACTTCAGTTGAAACAGAAATTATAATATCCTGTAGTAATAAAGATTTTTCTTGAAGCTGAAACAGGGTAAAGCCATTTACAATTAAACTTTTCAACTTTGCATACAATTCCATGGTAAATTATCATTACACACAACCTCATTACACACATCTTCATTCAATAACGTTAGTGCAATGTACTGAGCTGACCGAAATTGGTTCCAGAAAAAAAATGAAACAACAATTATGACCTAGGGGAACAGTGACACCTGTCCAATGACCTAGGTGAACACTGACACCTGTCACTCTTCCATAGTCTATTTCTGTGGTTATCATTATGTCTGGAATCCCAAAGGTGGTGGCCAGAGAGTGTCAGGGCTGACCATGTGAGCTGCTATTCAGGAACAAGGAACTGTAGAATGAAGCAGATAAGGACCAAAGGACAAACCAGGGTCCAGATCATGAAACAAACCAGAAAACAGAACCAAAGGAAATGCTAGGAGACAGGAGCAAGGAACAAGCCAGAAAAAAATACATGAATATGCCAAAGCTCAAGATGGCATTGTTGAACAAGGCTCAACTGAAACAGGAAGCCCTCTTAGAGTCCTTTTTGGCCAGGAACAGACAATGACCACCCCAGGTGGATCAGTTCAGAACCTGAAGGTACTAAACTGAGTAGGCAGATGCGGCACCATACAGTTCAGTTGCTCAATATACAGGGCAGTAGCACAGATTCCCAAAGCCATTCAGTTCAGATACCAAACAGCTTCTGACACAGAAATATGTTTGATCGACACCATCTAGTGAAGAGACTGCAACCCCTTTTTATTTTATTTTGCAATATGAAATCCTCTCCCCAACACAAACACACAAATTGCCAGAGCATATCAAATATTACAACTAATATTTTCAAACCAGAATGTCAATGAAGACACAGATGCAGATACAGAGGGCAAATGTATCATATATTGTTTGTTAATCATTCGTACAACACAGGAAAAGTAACCATTGAAAAGTACATTGTCAGAAGTTTTAAATTATGTGAAACATGACATAGCAATCTAACAGGTTAGGACACACACCTATGTCGATATTGAACACTCTCTCTCTCTCTCTCTCTCTCTCTCTCTATATATATATATATATATATATATATGGACTTGTTGTTTGCTTCTGGGCAGTTTTGACATTTTTATATCACTAGTTGGCTTGCATCTAAAGGCACAATGCTTGTTTAGGCAAGTCCCTTTCCTACCGTGCTGGCACAGCTAGGGCGGGGGCAGGCTTTTGCGGGAGGGAAGAGAAAGGAAGGATGACCTACCTCTTTTTACACCTGAGCAAGGTGAGGCATGGGGGATCACCTTGACACATTCGAGCCCAGCTTACCCCCAGTCCAACGGGCAAAGGCAGCAGCCACACCAAGCAGGATATAGTGGTATGAAAGCAGTATATGGTATGTGTCAGTGGGCCCCAACAGTTGTCAGTGCACTTCAGTACTGCTATAAAGCAGTAGTGTGGCTCCTGCCTTTTATATACCGCTTTCATACAGGTTCCATAACGCAATATCCTGCTTGGTGTAGATTAGGCCTCAGTTTGTTAGCCCTCATCCAGTCCATTACCGTGCCCAGGCACTGGTTCAGAACAGTTACTGCCTCACCTGGGTGATATAGGGCAGGATACAAATGTTTTAATAAAATAAATAAATAAATAAATAAAGTTGGAGATCTGCATTTAGATGGATATTCCAATGTGTCTTCAGCATCTGTTTATTCCCACTCCACTGATCTTGCATAAGAGCTTGCATATCCATCTGCTGCTGCTGCTGCTGCTGTTGTTGTTATTATTATTAGTCCTGGTGAAAAGTAAATCACATAGAACTGGGCAAAAAGAAGGTCCAGGTAATTGTTCATACCATTCGTACCTATGTTAGAAATTGAACCTGCCAGATTACCCTAGCATCTCTACTTTTCAGCAGAGCTGAAAGAGAAATAAGATCCACATTTCTACTACATTTTATTTTCCCCAAAGTTTGTTTTGCAGTTTAGTGTGTAGGAATGTAGGAGGGGGGAATGCAGAGGCATTAGCGGGTCCTAGTTCTGCATCCAAAGACACAAAAATCAATACCATTTTTGACACTAATTACACCCTTTTTCAAACACTCTGCAGATTATTTATGAAAGCTCTTTAACTCCATACCTAGCAGCTTGAGGAAGAGTATGTTGTCAAAAATGGATGTAGAATCTTTATCTGGATAAATAAAGTTGGCCATCTTAGAATAATCAGTCCAGTCCTTAAAAGAATAATCTCACACATCGAAACAGAGCATATGATAGCATTGAAGGTGAGAGCTTTCTGATATCATTTGTATGTAAGAAGTGCACACAAAACTAAATTTTTCTCTAATCACAATTTTCTCTATTTATATTAAAATAAATGTTTCTAAACACATGCATAATTGTAAACTATTACATGAGAGTCATGTTTTTAGTGATGTGAATGACTAATGACCTGGCAAATGAACTCTATAAATTTTAGATTTTTAGGGAGAAAAACAGATGCAGGCATATATTAATAAAAACAACAGAAAACCACAATGCCACACACATTCATTCTAGAAAAAAAACACGCATGTTACAGGGAGATTCCTGTTTTAGAGTTTGTTCTTTAAGAAAGAGTATAATGGAATACATTATCTGGGGAAACATCCAGATTAAGATTCATATTATGTTCAGTTTCGTGGAAAACTAAAACTGAACAAGCAAATCAAGAGTCACAAAAGTACAGAATTAGCAGAAGCAGCTCAAAAGCATGCTGCGTTATTAAGCATATTTTCAAGATATGACCTTTCACAAAGTTATGGCAAGCAGACTTGTGTTTGAATTTGATTCACATCTATTCCACAGTAGAGACATCAGAACAAGATCCCTATAAGATATCAGTCTAAAATGTTGGAACTACAAGGAACGTTATGCATAAACCCCAACGTAATTCATTTCTTTTCATTTTCCATGTATGATTCTCTTTTTAAACAGAAGGTGTTGGTAACACTTCTTTACATCAAATTAAAGAACCTTTGTGAGTTTTTCTTTTGGAACTTCTTTTCATCAAGTTCAATGCATTACTGGAAAGAAATGTCTAAGTGTTTTCATAGGGTATATATTATTTTATTTTGAAGGAGTGATTATCTACCAGTTTATTCATCAGAGTCATCACTTTTCTAAAATCTGATGTCATCTTGATAAGTATATATGGTATGTATGAAAGATTTCTATCCCATGATAATGGATTTTATGGATTAACATGCTTTCCGTTTTGTACACTATTTTTTATTGTCTTCCACCCTATTTCAACATTTTAATATTTTACAAACACACATTTCATTATCGTAGTTTAATAATTAAAACCAGAACTGGTGTCATGCCCAATTAATGTGCCCTGGTAGCATGCCCATTAGTTTTTCCATTAGTGAATTCAACAATACTAATGGGATTACTAGCATGGGATGCTAATTGGGCGTGACATAAGAAACTGGCTTACTTCTTAGCATACCCTTGCTAATGATGAAATTAATGAGCATTTTATTAAATGCTGTCTCATCAAAGTGTACTTAGTTAGCGTTAAAATTGTTACAAACGATGCTGAATGCCAAAGATCAGGTGTCTACAAAAGTGATTCTTTATATGTTTTGGCAACAACCTGGAGCATTTTATTTTATTCATCAGAAATTGCATTCGTAGCTGCCCTCTTTCAACATTATAAGCTACATAACCACATATGCCACCTAGAGTGTAAATTTGGAGGGATCACTCCTGCGGATTTGAGATGCATCCCTCTGAATGTATCCCTAACGTGTTAAAAGCTGAATGGCTACAATCCACAACCCATTTACTTCGTAACAGTGCTGTCAGCTTTAATAGGAATTGTTCAGGAGTAAAAAAAATTCAACCACAGTAATCACATTTAAGTATTCTGAGATAAGCAAGATTTGCCACTTTTGGACAAGAATACAAAGATAGATACATACCACTCTTGCTTTTTTTTTTGTTGTTGTTGTTGCTTTTTTCATTTAAAGCCACATACTAGGGATGGGGAAGAAACTCATTTGCTCTCCATTTTTAAGCAAATGGCCACACTTTGAACTTTCTCAACTCATATGTGCATTGGAGCAGAGTGATTGTGCAGTTCTTCAAATGTTGCAGTGCAATACTCAACTCAAAAGTTGCATACAAAAATGCATATACCAGGGAATGTTGCATACAAAAATGTGTATACTGGGGAAGTTGCATACAAAATTGAGCATATTAGAGGATGTTTTGTACAAATACATGTATATTAAGGGAAACTACATACCCAATTCATAGGGAAAACTGCATACAAAACTAAATACAAATTTCCATAAATTTTCTTCTTGGGAGGGGAATCACAAACTGTTGTGGAAATTGGACAGAATGGATTTTATTTTGCTGTCTCTGTTTATTGGTTACATTTGACACTGAGACATATATGCATTTCAATGACATGTATTTATTCTCTCACATATTTGTTAGGGATAATCACCTGAAAAACATTAACTACAACTTTGAAACTGCCTAGCTTACCAAATATTGTATTTGAGATTGGCATCCATTCATTGTTACTAATAAATTTATGAAAAGGGGGGGGAGTTAAGCACTGGAAAAATTTCCACCACACATCCCTGGAACTCTGGGCGGGGGCAATTTTGCCTTTGCTGTCGCCCTGGTGTAGATATTCAGCAGTGTGACGGAGGGGGGAGCGGAAATGTAGCAGTTTACTGCTAAAGTTCAACAGCAAACTACTATGGAAGCTTCAAAAGGACAAATTTTGCTTGCTTCCCACTTTAGCAGAAAACTGCTAATTTGTTTTAATTAATTTATTTATTTATTGCCAGTGGTAAGTCAGTACAGTAGTGGCAGAGGTCACTGGGGATTGTGGGACCTCAACGGGAGATGGTAGAAGCGGCCACATGTAGCCCACTCCTATTCTAAGCCCTCTGTTGCTCCCAGTACGAGTTCTTCATTTCTAAATAAAGCAAGGGGCTTCTTTACTTAGGATGATCTTGCAAAGACAAAGCAAGCTCAGCATGACAGTTGTGCACTCATCCCAAAGGGATCCTGCTAAAGGTGTAGAAACTATGCCAGCTTCTTATGAGAGGATGATGGCTTTCCTTGCACCTAAGAATCCATTTTATTCTTATTATATTTCAAATTTCTACATAAGATGTGTAATTGTCATTTTAAATTTCATTGGCCAAAACTATAGCCTTATTTGTATTAACCTGTACAATTTTAAAGATGTACATTTAAAAAAAAACTGAATTGGTTACTAACGTTTAAATATGAATTTTATATACTTAGGAAACCATTTATTTATTTATTTATCTCTTTATAACATTATGCTGTGTTATAATACTCATATTATATATTGTGTTGTGTATGTGATCTATTTGTATATTTTCTATATTTATAATAATAAGACATGAAAAAAGCAGTTTCTTTATAATGCTTCTATTTTGCCAAGTTCAGGCTATTTTGGTTGCATCTATCTCTTTTACCAAAATGGGATACATATCTATGAAGAACCTCTATTATTTTTCATAATAAATAGCATTTAATTTCACTGGTTATTTAAATTGCTTTTTAAAAGAATGTCCTCAGTTTGCAGAGCTTGAGGTTACATTACTAAAGTTTTGTTTTGATCGTCAAAGATGTTAAATTATACATTGTTCGTGTCAGTATTTCATAGAGGACAGACAATTGCAATTCTAAAATTTTCAGTCAATTTCGTTTCATAACCTTTGAATACTTCAATGCCAAAGGAACCATAGGTGTTTCGACACTTCTCCCCTAATAAACTCTGCTACATACAATTTAAATGAATCCATTAATTTCTTTGCTAATAATCAGAGAAAGAATAAAAACTATCTCAACATATTATTAAAGGCATAAAATACCTCTGAGATAGGCAACATCACTATTTCCCAATACTGTACCTGTGGATCAAAGAGAAAGTAAGGACGTCCATTTCGCAACTGAAGTGCAATATATTCCTCTTGATTCCCAGGTGAGATGGAGAAAAGTATTAAGCCATCAAGTTCTGTAGTTCTAAAACTTACTTTAATACCTGGTTAGAAATCAAAAGGAAAAAATTTACCTCTCACTATTTAATGCATTCATGACATGCAAATAAATCAGTCGGCTAAGAAATGAAAAGCCAGAACTATGATCTAGGGGGGAAGAATACCATAGACATTGTCATTATCCACATTTGAAACCCATGATTCAATTTAAACGACAGTTGTGAATAAGCTGTAAGAGTTATACACAAAGACCCTTTTCAAGTGTTACCTTATCTCAGGTCATGGAACTCAGGAAAGAGGGTTTAATAGCACTGTGTCATGTAGGAACTTGCTTTCAAATAAAACCTGGGATCTCCCAGTTAATCATCCACTTCTTCCTTGAGTAAGAACAATAGAGGGAACGTGTGATCCTCAGCCACTGCAAGCTGGCCTCATGCTTTCTATTGTCAATGCAGTGTGCACAAAATAAAATCACAGGAAGATCCATCTCCTCTGCTAGTCCTTTATTCCTGCCAAATTCTGCTCAGATACATTTCCCATATATGGAAGAGAACGGATATAAATGAAAATGAAGAAGTTACCATAGGTTGAACTTGACACAACATTTCTTTGTGTCATATTACTGTTTACTGATCCTGTTTTTGACATCTCAATAGTAACTTTCTCCCAAGTTTTTTTTGGGGTTGGTTGAGTCAGCCAAACATATACCAAGAGAAGTGAAGAGAACTGGGAGTTGATGCCCATGGGAACTGACAGAGCAGGTGGCTAGGTATAAGAAATTCCATAAAGTTTGGTTTGGTGTTTTGGTGTTTTGCCAATATCTCTCCTCACCCAGAGATAGAGCATCGGTGCATATAGAAACTGCAAGCATGAAGTTTGCCCAACCCTGACCTAGTGCACAGGGTGAAAAGTAAACATTCAGTGAGGACTGTATTGGCACAATTATGTCACCTCTGTATCGAATATTGGAATTATTTGCAGGATTCCACATTGTTTTTGACAAGGGTACTTATGATTAACAATGTGCTCTTACTTCATATACACTGATACTCATGTCCTTGTGATTCCCTCTTAACACAGAGCAGGCTAATTTATTGGGTTTTACCCAGCTGTATCAAATGAATCAACTTCTTCATATTAATTTCCCCCTTCCTTTGTGAGGCAGAAAATAATAAGTAATGGAAGCTTTCCGTGTAGACAGAATCTATTATGAAAAATTAAAGAATCATAACTGCAGCACGTATTCATATTACATAATGCTACTAATTATCTCACGCCACAAGCAGTTTCCTTTGACCCACATACTTTAATCATGCCACAGGTTGTCACCCAGTGCATCACAATGTACTCACAAATATTAAGACATTCACTTGAGATAATGAACATCAATCATGTTATTAAAATAGCTGTTCAGAGCTATATGACAATTGACTTTGAATAAACATGATGGGGATATAATCAAAAGTCCTTTTTATGTTCCAGTAGCGTTTCAAAGGGCTTGGGACAGCAGAAAGAAAAAGGAGGATTGGAGGGAAAAGCAGGGGAAATTGCCCTCAGGATAATGCCATGCTTACTTAATTCCTGATTATTTCTTTATTTATATTTACCTCTCCTAAACTGAATTTCTACTAAATAGAGAAGGGAGCTTAAAAAGCAAATTAAAACCATCATTAATAGCACAATTATATACTTGTCTATTTAGAAGTAAGTCCACTAAACTCAATCGGAATTACTCCCAGGTAACTATTTAGGATTGCAGTCCTAAACACACGATAACAGACATGAAGTAAAAGAGGTAGGCTAAATGGAAAACAGTCAAATAATTGCCCAATAGTTCAATAACTTATATCTAAAACTTGACAGCATTTGTACTGGCATATTTGCTTACGGCCTTGGCGTGACATCGCTGTGTGAGGTCACTACAACTTAATTCCCAATGTGGTGCCTTCCAGAAGTTCTGAACTGCAATTTGCAGCATTTCCATCCACCATGAAAAGCAACAGACTGGGGAAGATTGACATAATATTTGTTTTGTAGATAATATTATAGTATAACCATTTTAGCCTCCCCCACCCCCATTGGTCTACTGAATGCAGCTGAAGTTGCATATGTTACTGATCCGTATTTGAAAACAAAATATCCAGAGACACGCACATACATATCAGAAGATATCTGGTTAAAAGATCTACATAGGACGTTCTCTCTGGATGAAAAAACCAGCAGGTATTCTGATTCAGTCCTTTGTTATGCTCTGTTATTGAAGGCAATGATTATGCTTAGGGCAAGAATAGCCTCTGCCACCTCCTGCTTTCTTCCCCACTCCTCCTCAAGTTGCACAAATTGCGTTTTTGCAAAGCTACCACAGTACTCCAAGGTGCTTTCTTCGAAATACATCTGACCCTGGATCAGTTCAAACAATTACAGCAGTGGGCACTGCTTGTTGCTCTCAGGCACTCGACTTTTAATCATGGTTTATCTTGTCTATCTGTAATTGAGATGCCCTAGATTATTTCATGTAGGGAAGATGCAAAAATCCTTAAGTCTGTAGAGCCTTCAGAAGAATAGTTACTGCACATGATTACAACTTTTTTCAAAATCATGAGCATTAAATAACCACCAACATCACAATCCTATACATGTTTACTACCACTGTGTTCAATGGGGTTTTCTTCCAGGTAAGTGTCCATACAATTGCAGCCCAAGGCAACCAACATTCTTTATAAGGGGGCAGTGGAGAGAGAACCAAGCAAAATTAAGTTTCCACTGGAAAGTATAATGATTTGAAAATTGCTCAAAAAGATAGCAGAGATATAATCAATGTTCAACATTTAAATAGTGATTGTCAAGTGACTTATTTATTTATATATTACATTTTTATACTGCCCAATAACCAAGGCTCTCTGGGCAGTTCACAATTAAACAGCACACTGCATGTTTGAATAACATATCAACCACCACAGACAGAATATAGGGCTCTGTTCACACATTCAGTCATGGGACAGCAAGTGCAGAGCAAGAGACATGCAATTGAGTGAGTCACGTTCATGTGCATGGATGAACTGAGCTGAACTGACCCTTGCTAATGAGGACATTTACTCCTTCCAAGACATGGCAGTCTCTCATGGACCACAATGAGTTAAGGGCTGGTTTGCATGTTACAAGTGGGATAGAAAACAAGCTTGAAACAGCCTTCATGTCATGGCTAGCTCAAGATGTAGCTTTAAAATATGGGGCAACTTATTACATGGATTACTCATACTCACTTCAGAAAACTGGGCAATTCTCATGGGGAGTCACTTTATATGTTACATCACATTTGGCTTGTATCAAGGAGCTACTACAGGAACCATCATATCTAGGAGAGCCCTTCATTGAGAACTTTTGAATATTATTATACTGAATGAAGGACGGATGATTAAAGACCTCTTTGTCATCTTTTTCTAGCCCTTGCCTTAGGCTTGCTTTGCCACTGAACATCTTAATAACCTCCTCATTTCATGTGTTATATTTCATTCTTTAAATCATTCTCAACTTTCCATGTCACGCTGTCATACACTTTGGCTGCGTTCAAATCTCATGGTAAGCTAGATTTCAGAGCTCATGCTAAGCCTGGGTCAGAAAGTCCATGGCTTGTTTAGGTGTTCCTGCGGGCAGGAGGGGGGGGACAGGTGGGAGTAATAGAACCGCATGCATTAGAACATTGGCTCACTCATGATAATGCAGAGTTCTGGCTTACCATGATATCCAAATGCAGCCTCTGCTTTGCTGGATGGCCTGAGGCTGAAGGACTAATCTTTTGACTCAGTGCTTTTGACTCAGGTATTCATAGAAGGTTCTGCTGACAGACATCCCATAGCTGCTGTTCTATACCCTTGTCTTTGGGAGTGGAGAGCTAGTGATTCTTCCCTGGAGTTGATATCAGTGCACATATACTGAAGCTAAATTGACCCTGATATTAATAGAACCAAAAACATTCCTAAAGCTACTTGGCTAGGAACCAAAGAAGTGCCAGCAGAAGGGAGTCACAGAAAGGAATGTTCCTGCCCCCTCCACACCTTGAATGTCCCCCACCCCCGGTGTAAAGCCTCTACTGAATGGGGTGTATGGGAAGGGAGGATTGCTAAAAATCAGGCACCTGTGAATGGCATCCCTTGAGATATTTTTAAATGCTCTCTGTGATACAAATTTTGGGCAAATTTGAAATTACAACCAATTACCTGCTTTTCGTTAGAATCATAACCATACTTCAAAGTACCAAACACTTATGTAAGTCAATCTAAAAAGGTAAACAAGCCTAAATACTGATGAGATGGATAGATGGGCATATCAAATAATGAATAAAAGCATAAAAATAGTATATACATCCAGACTTCCTGGATCAAGTAAATCATCTTGATTTAGATTCAGGGTACTTCAAGTACTTTATGCTATGTTAAAATGACTAATATGATACCTGTTTTTATTTTATTTTTTTGCCACCCCATTATACCCATTACTGGTAAAACAAACAGGACATTTTAGCTTTAATCTTCTTACTACATAACCCAAATAACTTCAGTCATGTTTGCATTAATGTTGCATTAATCATGTTGTTGCGTATTAATGAGTTTTCAGGCTATGCTAATTACTGTCATAGATTCTGCAGCAGCCCATTAAATATACAAATTACAGAATTAAAGAGCCAGAGCTCTTCATGATTAATCTTTAAATGGAGAAAAACTAATGATGTCTGTACAAAGTTTCGCTCTACTTTGGGCTGAGTGAGCCCAATGAGCAATCAATTAGAGTATTTGAGGAATAAGAAACACATAAGATTCCATAAGGTGGGTGGGTTTTTTTTTTACACAGTTATTTGAAACAGATATTGGGGATAAACCCTTTCCACATTTTCTGTTATGCAAACGTTTATAACATCTTCCAATCTTTAAGACTTTCTTAAGTGTCTACAGGTTTACATTCATTATTATGTACCCACTGGAAGCAGCTGCCTCTGTATGAATATAGTAAATCAATCTTTTCTTTTTAGCAAGGACACCGGTCCTGTTGCTCTCTAGTTAAGAAGATTTACAGCAAACCTTGGTGAAAACAAAGGCGAGATAAGTTTAGAGTCATTTGATAAGATTTGATGTATTAGAAGCACTTTCCCCTCCTAGCTCCTGAATGATGTTTTGTTTAGGAAGAGAACAATGGGTAGTGGTTAGGGACTGTAAATTAAGAGAGATGGATTCTGCACCAAGTTCTGCCACAGACACAGCGCAGAACATTAGTCAAGTCATTTAACTTCTCCCGGCCTAATTTCATGGACCATCTTTAAAGTGGAAGTTGGCACTCTTGGTGCATCTCATTTCCAATATATTATTTGGGGTGGGGGAATAATGCAGTGCATATGAACATTTTATATTATTTCAAAAATAATTTCATTCTGTAAAACCAGTGTGCACACAACTTATTTTTTTTACTTACTTCTGGAATTACTGACTTCTGTAATCATTGCCAATTGGACCACATAAAAGGATAATGGAAATAATATTTCCTGGGAAAAACATCGTACGTAGCAATGTAATATCGCCACCTGGAATACTTTACAACTAAGGCAGATTCACATGGGCAATACAGACCCTAGTAACAGCAGGGGAACAGCCTATGCACCATTGTCATGCTTTTGTAACAGCTAGGGATGGCCGAACTCCCTGGAACCTGCCTCACCTGCTGCTTGCCAGACCTCCGCCAGCCGCCCAACCCTGTTCCCCCATTCTGCAAGTTGCCATTTGGCATAACAATGGTGGCTCAGCTATTTTTAACATTTGCATAAATGGTCAAATTAGACCATTTACGCCTGTAATTTTGTGTAATTAGGGCTATTTACAGCCGCCATTTTATTCAAATGGCTATTAATATAAATAGCTGAGCCTGCTACTCTTACACAAAATGGTGTCTCGTAGACAAGCAGAGATCTGTAAAGCACTCTGTAAAGTGCTTTTGTAAACTACATTGACATCTCTGATAAAAGCAGTATATGAGCATAATAAATAAATAAATAAATAACCACACACCATGAGGAAAGCTTAGGGCAGAAATTAATTTGGACAAGAAACTTATGTTTGCAGTATTGGTGCAGATCTGAATCCTACTCATACCATCAGCAAGCTCACAACTGCCTTGTCATTGTCTCACATGGTTGGATTTCAGAACAAGTTTTGCATTCCCATCTCCATCCTGCACAATGTACACACTGCTGAGATTACTGTGGGATTCTTAAGAATTGGAAGGACCCAATAAAAGGCCAAGGTTAGATCCATTATACATGAATGCAGAAGCCTATTTCACTTTTGCTGCTTGATGGAGACATGATTCCCCATAATCTCGGGAAGCATTTAAGGGTGGGGCTAATTGTGTATACATCTGCTCTAAAGAATCCCCAGAGATAGCCCAGGTTAAAAATCCAAATTTAAACATTATAATAGTAATAACAGCAGCTGCCATTATTATAGCTTTGTATGTTTGGGCAAAGAGAGAGAGATGACACTCAATTACCCACCCAGAGAGCTTCGGCTATGGGGTGGTATATAAATGTAATAAATAATATCCTCACAGCAATGCAGTGCCTTGCTTTTTATTTTATTTTATTTTATTTTATTTGCTGGATGGCATCTCTCCATTTTGCAACGGTTGTTGTTCTTTCCTTAACCCAAACATGGGAAGAGGAGAGGAATGGAAAAGAAAGCTTGAGACACAGTTACTTGTAGCTACTTTGGGGACTGTAAAGAGCTGGAAAAATCACACAAGAGTCTCTGGCTACAGAGCTGACTTACACCTTGCACCACCAGGACAGCTTTCAGGCTGAAAGCATTACTGTCCCTGTCTCTGGTATGATGCAACACTACCCATATAGTGACCAGAGTTGGAACTGCAGCTGCACAGTCCACCCAGGACCTTGGGTTCTGAAGAACTAATAGGGCCCTAAGAAGTTCTGTGGGTTGGATCCAAGGCAATCTGCTAGCAGAATGAAAACTGCTAGTAGAATAGATTTCCTTTCCCACTGCACCCCCACCGCATGGACACTTTGGAAAAGATTTGGGACACATATGGGTGCAAAGGCTGCAAAGGGAACAAGATGATGGAGAAGTCCTGTTGTGCAAGCTGTGCATCCTATCTTGCAATGTTGGATTCAGGCCCATATAATTAATGCTACAAGCTGCTTTCCTCAGTCTAGATAACACACCATACCACATCTAGTAACTCTCTTTGTATGGTACCTGACCTCCAGTCTATGTTTCATTACATTCCTATCTCTGGCCCTTTGGTTGTCATTTGCCCAACTCAATCACCAGCCCACTAGATATATCTTCTGCTACATATTAAGAGTTCAAATCATAAAGGCCTTAAGCCATCTTGAAGATGTCCAAATAAGTAACTGGAAGTCTATGATTTCCATTGTTAAGTTCAGTGTTAACTTGTGTTTAATATTAGCTCCAGTAGTACAAACATTGCACGGACAAAAAGTAATTAAACTGACTGAGGGAAAACACCATGACTGGAACAGGGTAAAATACAAATACATCAAAATTAAAGTCAGTGTAATGATCTGAAACCCAACAAATTCAGACAACAAGTGCTCCAGTCAAGGGAGAATCTGAACACATAAGAATAGAAGTGTTGAAGGTGTACAATAAAGTAGAAATTCTGCAGCAAGTCAGGCTATGTATTGATTATTAGGCTAAGCACCTAGTGAATAAAAGATTAGGAGTGATCTGAGACAGATAATAAGCCAAAGTGAAAGTGTAGGATCATGAGGAATGAAAATGAATGTGTGCTAGAAAAAAAAACTTGTTTCGAAAACTCTTCTCCGGCTTAGAAATACATTTCCTTGAACCCATTGGCCTTCCAAACATGGACAACCACAGGAAGGAGAAAGGGGGACAGTTGTACCCCACCATCTGGATGAGCCATAATATCCAGATCCCCAGACATCTTAAAAAAAAAAAAAGCAAATCCCAAGCCCTTGTAGAACCCAAAATGTGAAAAATGTACAGCCACTATTCTGCCCATTTGTTTTGTAAGCAAAAATAGTCTGTCCCTGCCGTTCAGGGTTTTCGCCATTGGCGTGCAGACAGGGGGTTCAGCTGAACCTCCTAATCCGCCGCCGTCGCCATGTCTGCCCTGCCTACGCCATAGCAGAGGCTGCAAAGGCCATTTCAGGAAGCCCAGAAATGAGGGCCTCTCTAGGCACTTCCAGGGCTTGTCTGCACTTCTTCTGGGTCGTCGCTATGGCGATAACCCAGGAGGAGCCTGAATCACTGAGCAGCAGTGCCTAGACAGGCCTCTCCAGGCTCTCCCTGGGCTCCTAGAGGCTTCTCCTTGGGCAGCAAAATGGCGCCGGCCGTGCAAAGGGATCAGCACATGAGATGGGCTGGTTGGAAGGGCTTGTTTCTGGAGCCCCCGCCCCAACTTGAATGTTAATTCCTGAATCAGAGGAGAATCAGAGGAAAAAATCCCCTCCTTCTCCCTTTGCCTTGGAACAGGTAGTATTTGTGTTTCCGCCCTTCTTTCCTTCTCTCCACAAATGCCAATAATTTGACCAGGAGAAGCAAGGATAAACCATCTGCCTTTATTTTTCATTTTTTTACTATCCTGTAGTAAACATGTAATATTAATGATTTTTTAAAAATTAATAATCCTCTGAAACCTGTTCATGATTTAGCTTCTCTCAATTTGTTAATGAATTCCAATATACTTTCCATTTTTATAACTTGATATTTTGTGTTGCATCATTTAGAAGAAATAAAGAATGATCAATGAAGGGCAGGGATGTGAACATTTTATTTTAATGTTTCAGTTCAATAGGAGTCCTTTTTAAATTTAACTAAGAGGAATGAAGAGTTAACAAACGTTGTAAGGAATCCTTTTGCTTTGTTTCATCTATCCATTGATGTTGGTTCATTAAAAAAATCTGTTGCATTTGCAGTTTCATTTCATTTCATTTTTGTTTAAAATGCATGTAAGTTAATAGTCAGTGTGGTGTAGTGGCTGAAGTGTTGGACTGGGAGTCAGGAGATCCAGGTTCTAGTCCCCACTCAGCCATGGAAACTCACTGGGTGACTTTGGGCCAGTCACAGAGTCTCAGCCCAACCTACCTCACAGGGTTGTTGTTGTGAGGATAAAGTGGAGAGGAGTATTATGCATGCCACCTTGGGTTCCTCAGAAGAAAGAAGGTGGTATATAAATGTAATAAATAATAATAAAAATAGTCTTTCTAGGCTGTCAGAAGGTAGAACTCATGAATGAAACATTTTATATTATGACATAATCCATGATACAGTCTTTCCCCAACCTGATTGGATTTGTTGGATTCCAGCTCCCATGATGGGAGTTGTAGTCCAACAGATTTTGAAGGCCACAGTTAGTGGAAGGTTGCAATAGTACATTTGTTGCTGTCATGTGCTTGATTGATTTTCAGTTTCAGTGTTTTTATGTTTCATTGTAAACTGCCCTAGGAACTTTCCTGTAGGGTGCATGAACCTTTCCAGAGGAGTAACTGTCTTAATCTGTTGTAGCTTCCAAATTTCTACTGTGAAACATTCCCTACACTCCACGCACCAGGAGTTAATTCTGGCAGTTCACAATAAATGGTAATACTTGCTGTTGAATTCTAAGGAGGTTATAGGTTATCTCTTAGGAACAGAGAATGCTGTGGTCAGGTGTAAATTAATTTTCTAGGATGCTACAGTAATTTTTTCTTGTAACAGAAACTTTCTAATTGGAGCTCTTTAGGAAAAAAAATACTGAAAACTGGACAGATATTTTCTTTTCATGATCCCATCTCTCTTCTTGCTTTAATTCCTTTCTGGTTTTTTTGGAGGGACACTGGCAAGTTTGCAATGTTTAGGAGAAAATCACATTTTATTCCTGTAGTCATGCCGGTGTGATAAGTTAAAGGCACAATCTTCTGCATATTTAGACGAGAAAAAGTCCCACAACTCCTAGAATCCCCTAGCATAGCTGGCTAGAGAATACTGGGAGTTTTAGGGCTTTTTTCTGTCTAAACATGCATAGGATTTACCTTGAGTGAGTTTAGAATGGGAAACTCTGCACATATATGGAAACATGAAAAAAATGAACAGGGTTGCCATTATTATTATATTATTATTGCTGTAGCATCAGAAATGTAGCAGCTGTGCAATGTGGAAGTGAAATGATGCATTTTAAGATATAAAAGGGACTGTAAGACCATTACATCCAGCATCCAAAATTGCTTAACAATACCATTGTAAGCTGGTGCCTGTCAGGGCAGAGAGGTGCCCACCAGTCAAACACTGCATTTTGCCATTGTAGGCAGTGAGGCTGCTTGCAAGGGGTGAGCAGGTACCCTGGCTGCTGACATGTTCAATAGAGTGCCAGAGGCCTTCCTCACCTGTTGCTTCTTCCAAGCTAGCTCAGGTTTTGCTGCCCAAAAGGGATTTGAGCACTGATGTTTGGACTAGAGGGCAAGGTAATATGTGAGTGCATAGTGTAGCTTGGCTTGGCTTGGCTTGTTTGAGTGTGTCTGGGTTTCCTCAGTTCTAACAGCATCTTTCTGGAGTGCACCTGCTAGTTGCATGATCCATGAGGCCAGGCTCTGGTGAGTGCATAGTCCTCCTTGACAGAAGGGGTTTGCACTTGCTAAAGTAATGCGAACAGATGTGAAGAAGCAGAGGCACACCTTGTTCTTTTGTGTTCAAAAGCCATCAAGTGTCCTGTGGCACCTTGAAGACTTGCAAACTATGTTCATCTTGTGTGTGACTGACAATGTGCTCCACAATTGTAGAAACCTCCCCCTCTTAACAACTTCCCCCCTTCTCTGTCAATGATCCGGTTTTGTGTTTCTAATTATGTTTATGTTAACACTTTGGGATTGCAGGCCCTATTGCTGTCTTTATATGTGCCTGTTTATCACTTCAGCCAAAAAGTAGTATTCAGAGTCTCCGTTTTAAAATGTGTATTTTTAAAGTACAGATTACTTGTTAATTAAAAAAATACCGTTTACTTCAGTTTTCGTTTATTTTGTTTGTTTGATGAATGAAAAAAAGTCCTTTATTACTGTATATTCAATCAATGTTTACCTTAAATGTTCACCTTAAAAAATGTTTACCTTAAAAAAAAATATCCCTGGTCGAACCACCTAATGAAATGTGCTGCGCATGCCTATGGTTTTCGCCAATGAATTAAGTCATAGCAATCTTTGATAAACCCACTCTTTGGAAAAAGAACCTCCTGATTCATTGTAAAGGCTTGGAGGGAGAAGGTGTTCCCTGGTGGGAAGTGACTGCTGCCTCAAAAAACCATTTATTTATTTATTTTATTACATTTATATACCGCCCCACAGCCGAAGCTCTCTGGGTGGTTTACAAAAGTTAAAAACAATGAACATTAAAAACAGATAGCCAGGATTTTAATGTAGCTGAAATTGGACAGTAGTGTGTCTATTCAAAAAGAAAAGGAAGGCACAAAGATCTATGTAACTCAGGTCTTATTTAAAAAAAAGTTTGTAAACATTTTAATAATTACCCTTACGGTGCATGCAAATAAAGTTCAGCATCATCATCAGTCAGGGTACACCAGTCCTGCAAAGTAGCCTAGTGTTACTTTAAGTTGGTGGTGGGCACAGTGTATGACAAGTCTGCAGTGTAGTCCAGTGCTGTTCTCCAGGCTCCTGGTGTGTTGGATATTTTAGGAAAATTCAGAGGCTTGGGGGTGTGATGTTGATTGATGAAGCAGTGCAATCTAGAATGGATGTGTGTACATTTCCTTAAGAGAATGTGCAAAGTTTTAGTTCTTGCAGAAGGCCTACGTAGGGCCTCTCTCTCTCTCTCTCTCTCTCTCTCTTTTTTTTACTGCAGGTATTTTGGAGCTGAGACAGTGTATCATCCTGCTCCTCAGAACCATTGTAGTAATAAAGAACCTTGTTGTGAAGGCACCTGAGTGTACTGTGTGGTGCATATAGATAGAGCAGAGCCTAGTAGTGGAATGTAAGCTGAGCTCGTCACACACACACACACACAGATATGAAGGGTCATTACAGGGATGAAAGGGGTCAGGGAGAGAATTGAGGGATTCAGCTGTAGGTGGAAAGACATTTCTTGGACACCAGATCTACCTATTGAGAAACAACAGACGTACACATGGTATACAAATTTATCAAAGTAGACTTGGTAGAAAAATGGTGGACCTTTGATTTTATATATATATTTTCTCATGGATTGCCATGGCTACTTTTGTTTTTGTTTTTTACATATACAAAATGTGCAACCATGAAATGTGCAGTTCCAGGAGGGGAGGGGAACCAATGTAGCTGTATCCTCTAGTGCAGAGCCTACATTGAGCAGGGGGTTGGAGTAGATAAGTTGAAAGGTCTCTTCCAACTCTATGATAAGGACAGAAATACCATAAAATATCCAATAAGACATCTTAAGACTGCTGTTCTATTTGTGCATTTGTTTTTCCCTTTCTTTCTTTCTTTCTTTCTTTCTTTCTTTCTTTCTTTCTTTCTTTCTTTTAATATCCATCACTCCAAAGAAATTTTAGTTGGAGTTCATGATGCCTCTTCTGTGAAACTTGACTGGAATGCTCTTCTGCATTAGTGTTGTCAAATTACCAGGATCTTCTACCACTTTGTGTAGGCTTCTAAATGTTTCTTTCTTTCTTTCTTTCTTTCTTTCTTTCTTTCTTTCTTTATTACATTTATACCCCACCTTTTTTCCTCTAAGGAACCCAAGGTGGCTTACATAACCCTCCTCCTCTCCATGTTATCCTCATAACAATAACCCTGTGAGGTAGGTCGGTCTGAGAATCTGTGGCCAGCCCAAAGTCACCCAGTGGGTTTCCATGGCCGAGTGGGGACTAGAACCTGAATCTCCCGACTCCCAGTACAACACCTTAGCCACTACACCACACTGGCTCTAAATGCCATGGGATACAATTCTAAGGAAGAAAGCATGAGCAGACACACAAGGAAACTGCATAGGTGTGTTTAGAATTGCAATCACATACAACTGTGCAGCTTTGTGCTCCCTTCCCAGCCTCGAAAAAATTCCCACAGATGCCCATGCTGCCAATATTCTGCTACATGGGATGTCCTCTTACTAGTTAAAATGGAAGTGTGACCATACATTTCAGCAATAGGAAAAGTTATTTGATCAGACTACAACGAGACAAAGCAAAAGCTCAGCAAAAAAAATCCAGCAGGAAATTCAGTAGGAAATGCAAGTCATGGCAGGAGTGCAAGAAGATCAAGTACATCCAGCCTAACCCAAACTTTCAAAGCAGAACAACAAACTCAGCAACAAATCTGCCAAATGCTAATGATTCAACGAAGGAGACAATAATTGAAAGTAAGAAATATACAATATTTCATCCAGTAGTGTTTGCTGTGCCATTTCCCCTAATTATTCTTGACATGGTGACCTTCTTCGGTGGAGATACAAAACAGTTTGCATCATTCAGAACAAATAATCTCACTGAAGTTTGATGGGAAAGCTATTTGGTGTGAGGACTGTAAACAAATGTGAACAAAAGACAACAAAAGCCCTTCAAGTTTCTGATCACATCCTAATCATCCTAATCATAATTATTTATGTTTATATAGTTCTGATTTTATCTGTGTGGCACCCTGAGATCCCAGTGATAATAGGGCTGGATACAAATGTTTTAATAAATAAATAAATAAATAAAATAATCAAATACAGATTTTTTTAAAGAACATACATTGTGCCAGCTGACATGCTGCCAGCTGACCCTCCTTTTCCTCAGCCTAGTTAACTGGGTCCTGTTCTGATCTTGGAGCTAAAGACATCACAAGATAACACACACACACACAGGTGGTTTATCACTATGTACAGGTTCAGTCTTGCTAAATGGAAGCTTAACGACTACAAGAACATGAAAATATAATGGACAGCTGTTCTCCAAGATATCTCGGACCAGGCCATGATAAGTGAGCAGCAATATCTTAAATTAGGGTGGCTGTGTGTCCCACTTTACAGAATACAGTCCACTAGGGCTATCAGTGGACAGTCCTTGATTTGAACTCATCCTCTATTTGAAGGGCTATCCAATCTAGATTAAAGGTAAAGAACCATAAGAAGGAAAAGTCTTCAAGTTGCCCATCAACTGTTAGCACATGGACAGAAGGCCTGGTCAGACTACCCCACTATGGTAAGAAATAATAATAATAATAATAATAATAATAATAATAATAATAATAATATAAAAATAATAATAATATATTTCTTACCTGCCTCTCCCTCTGAATCGAGGCAGGGAACAACATTAAATACAATATAATGTATAAAACTAGTTAAAAGAGCATATAAAACCAATACAATATTAAAATAACTATCACAACATCTTAAAATTCATTTGGGTAGGACTACCGGAAGAAACTAGTCTTTACGGCTGTCTTAAATTCAGAGAGTATTAAGGTGATGAATCTCCTCCGGCAGGCTGGGGGCGGCAGAAGAAAAGATCCTCTTGGTAACAATTGTCAATGAGCGTTGTGGCTGACTGAAGTAAACCCTTCCCAGAGGACCTGAGTGTGAGGGGCGGATTGTGTGGGAGAAGGCGATCCCACAAGTAACCTGGACCCAAAGCATGTTTAAAGGTAACAACCAACACTTTATACTTTGCCCTGAAACTAATTGGCAGCCAGTGAAGAGATTCTAAAGTTGGTGTAATATGGTCACCCCTAGGTATACCATATTACATGTAGACAAATTATAATTTAGAGGGATTATTTCTAAATTTTCATCTATACATAAAATCAACATGCAAATTTCATGCAAATTCATGCTGACCTTTGTCCTTGTTTTGGTGACCCTCGCTTGAATGGAACCCAGACGCATTATGGCCAGATCTACACCTTGTGTCAAATCATTGTGAATGTGGAATAAAAAGCAGAATATAACACTATGAAAGTGGTGTATGGAATGCGGATTGTGGCCCCAAAGTTATCAGTGCGCTTCAACATCACTATAAAGCAGTAGTGTAGAAGCTTTATCACACCATCGTTATACTGTGCAATCACTGTGAATTGCGTGCAAAGGACTCTGAAGTTTTCCAGTTTATAATCTGCTTTGACTGTGAAGTACTCCCATGCATCCTGCTTTAATTGTGCTATAAAGCCAAAAGCCCCGACCTATTTTGCGACTAGTTTTGGAGCGAATCATTTGTTGTTTTCCGAGCGGCCACTAGGGGCGCAGGAGTAGGATTTGATATAGTTAAAGTACAATTTATTTTATTTATTTATTACATTTTTATACCGCCCAATAGCCGAAGCTCTCTTGTAATTGTTTACAAATTAAACAAATGCTTACATCTGTGTAAGTTTTAAAGATAAAGACATCAAAAATGGCACAGTAATAGATATTAAGGAGAGCTTTAAGCATACTAAATTTGAATCAGATTGGGTCATCCGTTGATTTGTAATGATTTTTTTACATTTTCCCCCTTAAACCCTTTTCCTGGTATGCAAAGGATGTTAGGAGCGCTGCCGCCTGGAGTGTGATTAGCCAGCAACAACATCAACAACTTAGCACTGTAGGGGATAATTTGAGGGAAACAGGTACGTGGGATGAAGCTATAGGTCTAGCCATTGGCAGCTGAAACGAAATCAGCTGATGATAATTATGCCATCCCCTACCTATATGGAGACATGTGTTAGCATTTTGCATTAGCTGAACCTTCAGAGTTGTTTTTCAAGGGCAGCCCTCCATAGAGTGCATTACAGAAGTCTTAGAATAGGTTTATTCTACATACCCTTTAGTACTGCATCTGCTATTATTTACAAATTGTGTGGATTAATGTCAGTGTTATCAGTAAAAGGTTAAGAAAAATGAGGATTCAAACAAAAACTCCTTGCAACAAGCATAATATTCAACTTCAGAAAAATGGGTCACTTGCTTCAACAACAACAAAAAAAAAACCTACTGGTTTTCAGCAAGGCAGACATTTTAGTCTGTTGCTGCAAAATCAACAAGAATTTTGAGGTACCTCACAGAGTAACAAATTTGTTACTCTGGTATAAGTAAATGTTCATGGGCAGTTCATCTAATTCAGACTGTAGGAACAGGAGTAATACAATTCCGTTACAGGGAGGGAGATGATCTTAGCCCTGAAGGAGTTGTGTGCAATTCCATCTTATAAGTATTTAATAAAAAATAATAACTGATTTAATAGGACTTAATCTCAAGTAGGTGGTCATGGGATTGCAGTTGTTGTTGTTGCTGCTGCTTATTACCATTGTACATGGGAATAGATAAGATGGTTTGTGATCTACAGGCAGGGACCAATAGACGAGATGCAAAAAGAAAAATGAATGGGAAATGAAGATGAAAAGAAGCATGGGAACAACAGCAGTTTTTTCTCTGGCTGATGGACAGGGCCAGGTTGGTCTGAGTTCCAACTTTCTCATAACTTGGTATAAGTTTGCAGTCTCAAGCATTATAAAAGGCTAAGTGCAGTGCATAGTTAAATTATAGAATTCACTACCTCAAGATGTAGTGATGTGGCCACCAATCTGGTTGGCTTTAAAAGGGGGTTGGATAAATTCCTGTAGAAGAAGGCTATCAATCGCTACTAGTCCTGATGCGATGTGCTACCTCCAGTATCAGAGGCAGTAAGCCAGTTGCTAGGGTACATGGGAGGGAGGGTGCTTTTGCACCCATGTCCTACTTGTGGGTTCCTGGTCAACAGCTGGGTGGACTAGATTAGGGTGACCATATGAAAAGGAGGACAGGGCTCCCGTATCTTTAACTGTTGCATAGAAAAGGGAATTTCAGCAGGCGTCATTTGTATATATGGAGAACCTGGTGAAATTCCCTCTTCATCACAATAGTTAAAGCTGCAGGAGCTATACTAGAATGACCAGATTTAAAAGAGGGCAGGGCACCTGCAGCTTTAACTGTCGTGATGAAGAGGGAATTCCACCAGGTTCTCTATATATACAAATGACACCTGCTGAAATTCCCTTTTCTATGCAACAGTTAAAGATACAGGAGCCCTGTCCTCCTTTTCATATGGTCACCCTAGACTAGATAGACCCATGATCGGATGCAGCACAGCTCTTATGTTTTCATGTACTATGGGCAGTAGCGAAAAGTGCTGCTGTTGCTGCACTCACACTCAATCTGTTAGCAGGATTCACTGCTAACACAAAGTAAAAGAAACCCTGGAAAAAAGCAGAAATGCTTCTTTCCTGAATAGGACAGGTCAATGGAGCTTCCTTTGGCAAGGAAGGAATGCCCCAAAGTTATGGAAATGACCGCTTCCACTTGTTTCTGGCTGCCCCCAGGAACTGTTGACTCCCATTGCACTAGCGGTGGGCCCTGCTAGTGCATAGGAAGAATTGGATACTGAGCCTGATTCACATGGGCTTGTGCTCCTCCTTAAAGAGCGGGTGCATAACTTTGTGGTATTCCTTGATCCAGCATTGTCACGGCTAAGAGTGCTTTTTAAGAGTTTTGGCTAGTTCATCTGCTATGATTGTTCATGGACAGGGATAATCAACCATGGTGATTCATGCTTTGGTATCCTCTAATTGGATTACTGTAATGCACTGTATGTGGGGCTGCCCTTAAAGACAAGTCAGAAGCTTTGACTAGTGTAGTATGTGGTGGCTAGGTTGGTAACCAGGACTGCCAGGTAGAATGTGTAAAATCACTTTATATTATTATTATTATTATTATTATTATTATTTTATTTATATAGCACCATCTATGTACATGGTGCTGTACAGAGTAAAACAGTAAATAGCAAGACCCTGTCGCATAGGCTTACATTCTATTAAAATCATAGTAAAGCAATAAGGAGGGGAAGAGAATGCAAGCAGGCACTGGGTAGGGTAAACAGGCACAGGGTAGGGTAAAACTAACAGTATAAAGTCCAAACAGCATCAGGTTTTAAAAGCTTTAGGAAAAAGAAAAGTTTTTAGCTGAGCTTTAAAAGCTGTGATTGAACTTGTAGTTCTCAAATGTTCTGGAAGAGCGTTCCAGGCGTAAGGGGCAGCAGAAGAAAATGGACGAAGCCGAGCAAGGGAAGTAGAGACCCTTGGGCAGGCGAGAAACATGACATCAGAGGAGCAAAGAGCACAAGCGGGGCAATAGTGTGAGATGAGAGAGGAGAGATAGGAAGGAGCTAGACCGTGAAAAGCTTTGTAGGTCAACAGGAGAAGTTTATATTGGATTCTGAAGTGAATTGGAAGCCAATGAAGAGATTTCAGAAGTGGAGTAACATGGTCAGAGCGGCGAGCCAAGAAGATGATCTTAGTGGCAGAGTGGTGGACAGAAACCAACGGACTGATGTGAGAAGAAGGAAGGCCAGAGAGAAGAAGGTTGCAGTAGTCCAGGCGAGAAATAACCAGTGCATGAACAAGCATCTTGGCAGAAGAGACAGACAAAAATGATCGAATCCTGGCAATATTATACAGGAAAAAATGACAGGATTTAGCTACTGCCTCAATATGAGGCATATTGCCTCAATATGAGGCAATATGAGGCAAGCAATTATATTGATTAGGAGCTGCACTGGCTGCCTATCTGCTTCTGAGCCAGTTCAAGGTGCTGGTGCTTACTTTTAGTGTGCAATCTTATGCTGATGCCTGTAAGTCTCTGAACTCAGAGGTTTATGGGCACCCTATGCAGAGTGGGGGGAGCAGTGAGGATAATCTTCGCCTCTGTGTGTAGTGACTAGGACTGTTCCCTTAGGCTGGGGAAAGGAGTGATCAATCGGAATCAGATTCTGAAGCAGAAGAGATAGTGCCAAAAGCGTACCAGCCTACACGGTGAGTGGGGGAGGTGACTCTCATGGGCTCTTCACCAGCTGGGAATGAACGTTCGCCAGACCTTATCTCTGAAAACTTTAACAACACACAGTCTGTGGGAAATCAGTGTTCTTCAGAGGGGGAGGGCACTTCAGGGCTAGCTGATCTTAGATTACGCCACAGACTCAAATGGGTAGAGCTAAAGGAAGGCAAGAGAAGGTCAGCCCAGCTATCTTCTCACCAAAGGCTTCTTCAGAACCAGTCTCCTTGAAGTCAAAGCGTTCTGGGAAAAGACTTTCCATTTTTCTTGAAAGGACAATTGTCTCACTTAGTTTGTATAGTTTTTACCTAGAGGAAAGTTCCTAGAGGTTAGACTCTCTTCAGGTAGGATAAAAGCTTGGGCACATCAGAATGGGAAGGAAGGAAACTGGGGAGGCTTGAGATACATTGTGCCATGGCTTCCCCAGTCCTTACCCCTCCATGCTCACTGGAAAAGCCTTTTGCCCCCTCTCCGAGCTCACCCTTGTGCTGTTCTTTCCATGCTGCATGTGAGGAGGATGGAGCAGCGCTGTCTCTGACCTCAGATCCAGGAATCCAAATTATCCTATGTCCTCCCCTAGATTCTGTCTAGGAGCCATAGGATTGCTCCCTTAAAGTCCTAAATGGCTTTGGACCCAAATATCCAAAGTAGCACCTCACCCTATATTAGGCTGCCTATGTCAAGATCATCAGGGAAAGCTCTTCTCCAAGTACCTGGGAACATTATGTCACAACAAGGGGCAGAGCCTTCTCTGTGGTGGTGACCTACTTGTGGAATTCCCTCCCCATGGAGCTGTGACTGTTGCTAATAATGCAATGTAAGCCTATGCGGCAGGATTTTGCTATTTTATTGTTTTACTCTGTACAGCACCATGTACATTGATGGTGCTATAGAAATAAATAATAATAATAATAATAATAATAATAATAATAATAATAATAATAATAATAATATGATCTGACTGTATTGGTTGTTCTGTCTTTGGCCTTATGATGCTCTTTTCGTTGTACATTGTAGAACAATTTTGATCATAGTCTTGTAACTATAACAAGCAGAATAAAATATTTAAAATAAATAAATAAATAAATACTTGGCTGGATCATGCCCAGTGATGATAAATTAGAGCAGCACTAAACACCCCATACCATTTGATGTTTTATTTTGTTTTTTAGATTTGTAGTAATAAATTTGTTTACAAGAACATTTTGCAAGATGACTGAAGTTATAAGAACAGTACAATAGCAAAGTCTACCTGGGGGAAAACCTCATTCCACTGTCAATATTTTCAGACTGATAAAAAGCTGACCAGTGTTATCTGCGCTTTGATGAACAAAACAAAAGGCATAAAGTCATTAACATTAATGGGGTACCTAAATACTCGTTTTCTGTACTGGATATTATTATTATTATTATTATTATTATTATTATTATTATTATTATTATTTTCCCCCAAGGTCTTAGATGGTTTTTTCCCTTTCATTTTATGATTGCTCTTTTTTCTATTATGTTTATAATTCCTTTTTTCAAAGTTTGAATTATAAAGTAAATTTGGCAAATAACCTGAGATGAGCGATATTCCATCTTAAGAAGAAGTAAAAAAAACACCAACAAGATTTATTACAGAGCTCCACTGAAGTGCCTGAAATACTGGGGGAACGCAGAATTCCTGCTTTTATAAAAACATAGATAAAGTTGGCTGATATAATATCTTCAAGCAGAGAGATTACCTTAGGCCTGAAGCACGCCTGATAGGTGCTCAAGCCTCTGCCATCTATAGTGTGTACTTGAGAATAGCTAATGAAGTGGTACTTTGTATGAAGAGGCAGACCAGATAACTAAAGAGCAATACTCAAGTCAAGCTGAATAATATCAGGGCATTAAAAGTGAAATTATATTGTACTTAAATGGGACTCCCAGTGGTCTCCCATCTAGGCACTGATCATATCTGCACCATCTTAATCTTCAAAAATGCAGTAACCAGAGATGTGCAAATAAGCAAAACTCAAGCTTTCCAGTGTTCCACAAATTCCACCATGAAGCTCGTTCCGACTTATGTCTGTCTCAGATTTATTTTTTATTTAAATAAAATGTATGAGACTGTGAGCGAGCGTTAGCATTTCCCCCCTACTTTTCACATGAAAATCCATGTACACATTTTTCTCCCATTGATTGAAGTGTTTCTGTGCATTTTTCAGTAGTACACTTTTTTCCATGAACATTTTTCAAATGTACACATTTTTAGGATGTTGTTGTGTGAATAGCATCATAAGCTCAGAAATATAAAGACACTGACTGCAGCATTTGGGTCTGTGTTTGATTCCAGGTGGTGTGAATTGGATAAATTCTGGTTAGAAACAAACTGAAATGGAAGTATCATATATCCCTAGCTAAAACTCAGAAGGAGATAAGCATCCAAAGCAGGTCACAAAGGAGAGAAACAAGTTCTCAGGATGCAAAATAGATTTATTGACAAGAAGCCTGATGCATTTCAACCTGTCCTTTATTTTAAGCCCTTCTTCAGGCAGTAGAATTGTCAGTCGCTAATAGATTAATACTGGAAGCAATTCTGCTGACACTTACTTCTACCCTCTGAAGGCCTTGAAATAAAGGAGAAGCCGAAACGCGTAGGGCTTCTTGTCAATAAGGTTACCATATGGAAAGGAGGACAGGGCTCCTGTATCTTTAACAGTTGTCTAGAAAAGGGAATTTCAGCAGGTGTCATTTGTAGGCATGCAGCACCTTGTGAAATTCCCTCTTCATCACAACAGTTAAAGCTGCAGGAATCCTGCCCTCTTGGCCAGATACAAAAGAAGGCAGGGCTCCTGCAGCTTTAACTGTTGTGATGAAGAGGGAATTTCATCAGGCGCTGCATGCCTACAAATGACACCTGCTGAAATTCCCTTTTCTAGACAACTGTTAAAGATACAGGAGCCCTGTCCTCCTTTTCATATGGTCACCCTATGCTAGCAGATTTATGTTTGTTTAACATAAACAATAAATATATTCTGCATCCTGAGAATTTATTTCTCTCCTTTGTGACATACATCCCTAGCCACAACATTATTTCCAGATCATTCACATTAGCAAAGCCATTCAACTAGTAGACATAACTATTAAACTCTTGGTATACTTTGGAAGACAGACTTCAAGCACAGTACACCACTAGCCCTGATTCTAGGGAAGCTGCATGGAAACTCACAAAGCAGTTGCGTTTCTAGATGCAATATTTCCATACAAATTTGCATAACATTGAGTCTGACTTCAGGATATTCTCATTTTTAGCACTACATACTTTATTAAAGATCCTTAAGAGTAATTCCAAAACTCACTGCTCTGGTAATAGACAAGTCTTCAGCTCTATAGGCTAGCTGTATTGCACAAATGAGCGCCTTATTTAAAATCTTTTAATTTTGTTCTGTTTTAATTAATTGAAATATATTATGAAAGATGTATGCATAATCTTTGATTCCCTTAAATGTTTAATGTTCAAATTGCAATGGCCCTGGTGGCTAATCTTTCCCCCCTCTTTCTCCCTTCACTCATTCATGCATTTATTTGCAATGTTTAATTAAGTCACTGTAATTTTGCTCATTTTTAAAAACAGGGAATAGTAATGCTGTGAAAGTGTGTCTGGATTATAGTGATAGTCAGTGATTACTAGATCAAAGAACTTGATTAGATCAATACAGAAGGCACCTCATCATCGATTAATAGCTGGTGCTATAAAAATCTAACTGCTTACTTTGTGAGAAAAGCAAGTGGATTTAACAGGCCAAAGAAGGTGCACAATTATTTAAATTAAAAGCATATCTGCTTTTAGCCCACGAACTAACTTTTTCTCATCCTGAATGGTGGTAATTAACCAGCCTAAAGAGATATGTTAACATACTCATAAAGGCTCTGAGAGTATTTTTCCATCAGCAGTTTTAAAAAATCAGGGATTGTGATTACAAGCTTCTCTATTTATGTTCTCAATTAAATATAAAATATTACAGCTCTTCAATCCAGATGTATAGACCTCACCAATTTCAAGCAATTCCCATTTAGAGGCAGATAGGACTGAATATTTTTACTTTCTGCTGTGTCCCCACATTATAGTCCTACCTTCAAATAATGCTGATGGAACAATTGTTGCAATGAATGAATCCTCAATTAATTTAATAAATTACATTCCTGCCACCTGAATTACATTGCCTAGATATATTTTCATCCTAGTAGTTATGCTAATAGTACCTTTCTGAATTCAGTTATTTGCTTTGCATCAATATCTAAGGTTACAATAAATCTGTCAGTTTACGTTAAGGATCAAGGAGGTCACATCATGTATAAATTCCTCCTGAGCACATCAGAAAAGGATTTGAGTAATGTGAAAAAGGAATGGATAGCTAAAATAGAAATAAGCATGATCCCATATCATTCAAGATGCCAAATATACTGGAGAGATTATTATTTTTAGGAGACTATTATTTTGAACTATTGTTTACTTTACCATAACAGTTTGAAAATAGTATGGTAGAGAAAAAGATAGGAAAGTGCTCAAAGATCTAGAGGTCCTAAAAGGCAATATTAGATCATAGCGTTACCACTAAAATTCCTTCACCTTGAGTAAAAAAAATCTTACGTTTTTCAAGAGTAGGCAAAATGTGTTTGATAAGACTAGCAAAGTTTCTTTAGGGAGTTCTACCTTGTCACTTGATTTTGCCAAAAAATGAAATTTGTAGTAAAACGGTGGGGATTTTCTTTGGGGGAAACTTCTAGGTAAAGTTGCAAGTAACAAAAAGAATTTTGAATAGATTAGTGCTATTTCTTGGAGACACGTGTGTGTGTTGTACATCTCTGGAACAAGAAACATAAAATTTATTAAATTCTTCTTACTAAGGGTGACCATATGAAAAGGAGGACAGGGCTCCTGTATTTTTAACAGTTGTATAGAAAAGGGGATTTCAACAGGTGTCATTGGTATGCATGCAGCACCTGGTGAAATTCCCTCTTCATCACAACATTTAAAGTGCAGGAGCCCTGCCCTCTTTTGTATCTGGTCACTCTAGCTATACTCCTGCAGCTTTAAATGTTGTGATGAAGAGGGAATTTCACCAGGTGCTGCATGCATACCAATGACACCTGTTGAAATCCCCTTTTCTATGCAAAAGTTAAAGACACAGGAGCCCTGTCCTCCTTTCCATATGGTCACCCTATCTTACTTAAACTATATGTTTTGGCATCTAGGACAAGGATGGGGAACCTCAGACCTGTAGGATGCATCCCCATCCAGCCCACCAACTTCTGTTGCATGCTCTGCCCCATTTCCTAGACCCACCAATGCTCAGCACTAGAGAAACAGTGCTTTCACCCTGTGTTGAGAATGGAAACTCTGCTCTTAACTCAAGGCAAAATAGTACAACAACACACATACGTGAAAGTGGCCAGCGCTTGACACACATGCACAGAGTGCTTCCCTTTCCTCCTTCCCTCCCTCCCTCTTAAGGGTGAAGGCTGCGCATGTGCTTCCCTCAGTTTCTGAGAAAACCGATATCAGGACAGAGTGCCTTTGAGCATGTCCAGAGTTCGGCCTCTCAAAGACATAGTGTTGTATCTAGTTATGATTTTAAAACCACACATGGCAGGTGGGAGGAAGCACTGTAAATGGATGCAGTCCATTTATGTGGGTTGTTTCCTTTTATGTGGAATTGGGCTGACTGCTTGAGACTGAATTTAGGAATCACAATGGCCGCCAAAGGCCAGTAAGTCTGGCCTCCCACCCAAGGCATGTTGGGAGTTCCACCCAAGGAATGCTGGGAATTGTAGGTGTAAACCTAGGTTTTTTTATTAAATTCTTTAAAAATACTTAAACCCCCCAAATTCATGTTTTTAGATTTTTTTTCTGATCCATGTACTTGAAGATCTGTCTGGGTGAACAGCATTAAGGCAGTACCCTATGTGGAAGTGGGCAAACATTTCAGGACATACGTGGCACACACATACTTTCTGCTTTATAGGTAGAGACACAGCGAGGGCCTGCAATTTCCATCTATTCAACATCCGCTGGATTTGCAGGTTCCTGTCTCAGGAGACTGCGGACCTCTTGGTTCAGCCCTTGGTTGTCTCACGCCTGGATTACTGTAATAGTCTCCTAGCAGGTCTTCCTCTTTCCTCTCTCTGCCCTTTGCTCCTGGTCCAGAACAGTGCTGTAAGGACTGTTCTAGACTTCCCCCACTTTGCCCATACCTCCTGCCATCGTAGGGCCTTGCACTGGCTTCCATTGAAGGCCAGGGCCAAATTTAAGATCTTGTTCCTGGCCTTTAAGGCCCTACAGTTGCACCACCCAGTTTACCTTTCCTCCCTTTTGTCCTGGTATGTTCTGGGCCGGGCCAGCGGATACATGGGTCTGGCCCTCCTGACCTGTTCTACCTCACAGATCTCAGTGTCCTGGTGTCATGCATTCCAGGATCTTGTCCCTCAGCTGTGGAATTCATTCCTTCTGCCACTGCAGTTAACCGAGAGCTTGCAGGAGTTCAAGAAAGGTTTGAGAACCTTCCTTTTAGAATAGGGGGTTGTCTGGTTGTTCCTGAGGTAGAGCATGCTGGTGGTCCTTGTGGTGGCCACAACACATTTTATATGGGTTTTATTTTAAGTTTTTATTGTTATATTCTTTTAAATCCAGTTAAGTTCTTTTGTTAGAATTGTTGTATTTATTGCATTTTTGTAAACTGCTGACCTATTTTATCTCACGTACTGTACGATAATTGTATATTATTATTATTATTATTATTATTATTATTATTATTATTATTACCTCACAGGGTTGTGAGGATAAAATGGAGGGATTATGTACGCTGCCTTGGGTTCCTTGGAGAGAAAAAAGCTGGGATATAAATGCAATAAATAAATAAAATAAAATAAATAGAGAATAGAATGAATGTAAAAGCACTGATGATTAATCTGAGGAACAAGCGAAAAGATTTGTAACCAGTGTGTGTGTGTGTGCGTATGTGCATGCACGTATATATGTGGGGAATAAAGAAGTAAACAAATGCATAAAGCTAGCATCTAATACGCGAGTGCTTGACTTTGCAAACTTTTAAGATATTAATTTTTTCACACATAAATCTGTATAGTGTAATACTGCCACAGCTAAATCCTGACTGATTGTTTTGACAAAAATAGCATTGTTCAGTATACGATCCAATTGATTTTAGGCCATAAGTACTTAAATCTAATAAGGACAACAAATTTTAATCCTCTTTTCTCCACCCTTTCTTAAACGTTGGCAATCACTCAATTGATAAGGCTCATCATAGTTAGACAAGATATTAATTTGATCTTTCTGAAAGATCAATTATGGGATGAAACATGCCCTGATAATATTCATAGGAACGTTTCCTGGTGATATTCATGACAGACAATTAGAATCAATGAATGTCTTCCCTTGCTTGTTTGTTCAATACACTGCTTGTTAGTTCCATCATGACTGTCCTCTGCAGAAACCACAAGGCGGGAATGAAAAAAAAACCACATCTTATAAGCAGTGTAAACAGGCAGCATTTCAGAAAGTCAACACATTGGAGTATGCTTTTTGTACATGCTTTTCCATACATGTCTACTCAAGTAAGCCCCATTGGAAGCAATGAGGCTTACCCCAAGGGAAGTGTGAATAGGCAAGAGTGTGTGATCTGATCACTCTAGCTATATTCCTGCAGCTTTAACTGTTGGGATGAAGAGGGAATTTCACCAGGTGCTGCATGCATACAAAAGACACCTGCTGAAATTCCGTTTTCTATTAACTGTTAAAGATACAGGAGCCCTGTCTTTTCCATATGGCTACCCTATGTAAACTGAAGCTGCCATTCCACATTACAAGTACCCAACTGGCAACCATCCACATAGAATGCTAGAGAGTTGAAACACACATTGTAGTTAATCTAGTCCTGCCACAGATAAAGCATTTAAAACATCTTTCCTTTTAGTTTATTAAGTCAGAAATGAACAGGACAGAGACGTTGCACATGGAGGTGGCACAACACTGTGGACTAAAGATTTGGAGCAGCATTGTGGCAATCTTTTTCTGTGATAGCGCACGGCTCTATGACATGCAAACTATGAACAAAAATTACATTTTAACATGTACAGTCTGGAATTTCCTCCTAAATGAACCACCAGAACAAATTGTGGAATAGGTTCTCAGAACAGAGTGTGTTCTTTCCTTGCACAGTTTAAACCTCTAGTACAGTTTGTTCATTTTTTTAAAGGGCAAAACACCATTTAAGAATAGAAAACTAATAACTGTGTACTCTTGTTTCATTTCTTGTACCTTGTCATGGAATTTGTTCCTCTCCAAGTTATATAGCTCCTTCCTCAAATTAATTTTTCTTACCCCACTGAGGGTGATATTATGAGGGAAATCAGAAGGAGCGTTTAGGAAGGGAAAGATTTACTACCTATATAAAGTATGCACAATTATAACTATTGTTACCAACAAGTAAACAGGTGCTAGCTATGCACTCTGAAAACACAATTGTCTTTACTTCAAAAAGACGGTGCCTGTCCCTTATGAATATCATGAGCTATTAAACGGAAACAACAAATGCTCTTAAAATAGATAGTATTGGAGGTTTGCGTGGATTTGTTTGTGTGGCTTTTGTTCTGAAATTTAATTTTGCATATATCTAGACCAGGAAGCTGGCCGTTGTACCTTGCGGTGAGTCTTGCAACCCCTACTGATATCTGAAATAGCAACCTTGTGAATGTTGTTCAGCGTGAGCAGAGGAATGCAATCAGGCGTGGGGCCTGTGGCATCTAAGGCGATGGTTTTATGCTACTGCAATACCTATCCAGAGCTAGCATCAGCACCTGACATCCTTGGGCAGCTACTGGGCCCCTAGCACCTTGACAGGGCCTACTACTGATAGCTCCGATGGGTCCCACTTCAATTCATTTTCACCCATCCTGGTGCTTCACTGGGCAGCTGCCATTTTAATTTTCCACAATTCCCTGATGTAGTGATGCTTTGGGCATTGTGGAAAATTAAAATGGCTTGGAGCACTGCTGCAAGGAAAGCTCAACACAGTCCCACCAATGGAAGAACCCACACCCTGCCCCCGAGAGCACTTTGCCCAGGGCTCCCTCAAACCTGGGCCCGGGCCCGGACCCATTGTTATCTACTCCATTTTCTCATTCTTGTTTTCAGAGAGTGCTGCTGAGTACTGCTATATTGGACAACAATGTACTTTGGCACTGGGTACTTTAAGATTATTTTAGAACTGTGTTTTAATGCCCATGAAGTCCTGTATAGCAGGCCTACCAAAAGATACATTTGAAAAATCATTCTTAAGTGGAGACTTGGGGATTTTCTACAAAGGCCTAAATAAATCTGTATTTTTCAATGAAAAGAAAAGATAGAAAAGCAAATGTTTGATGCAGATAAAAAAAAATATGCCTATGCCTTAACAAAAACACTTCTGTCTTAGAGGAAAAAAATATTACCACAGTAACGCTGCCCGGTCAGGGTCAGCTCGGCATATTTGTAGCGTAAGTCCCTGTTGTGCACATTAGAAAATGTCTTAAGATGTTTTGTTCACAAAGAAGCACAATTCACTTTGTTGTGCTGGATCACTCCTTTTAAAGTGTTTCCAGTCCCCCTCTCACCCTGTCTTTAGGCTTCTTGGGATTAGGAAGGAGGAAGAAAGGAAATGTCTTGTTCAAGAAGGAGCTGTGAATTCATTTTAAGTGCAAGGCCGCAATTCAAGCAAAAAAGGTTCTAAGAAAAAATGAAGGGAGGTCTAAATTCTTTCTTTACTGAGGCCAACTAATAGTTCATAGTGGGACATGTCACTGTCAATAAGGATAAATGAAAGGAGAGGAAAGCATGGGTCAGAATGCTTGTTGCAGAGCTTGGAGCCTGATCCACAATTATTATGCTAGTATATCTGCTGAGAAGGGGACAGTGGTAGGGGGGAATGCAATTTAAGCTGTCAAGGATAATTCCAAAGGTAGCAAGATGTAGTGAGGACTTTCCTAAAATATTTCCGGCTACCTCATTTACTCCCCTAGATTTCAATCATTGAGGTTCATCAGGCGAGCGTTTTATCGCACGCTCGCTACTGCCTACCTAAGGATGGGTGTGTGCCCTTTAGACGACGACATCAGCCTCACAAGCGCATCCTGCTCCTTCTGCTTGTCACAAAATAGACCCCTTTTAGTCCAACTTTTTTTTTTAATGGAATGTGCCGCGATCTCCTGCTGTGTGCAGGAAAAGCTGCATGATTGAAATGGCCCCTGAATGGGCTCCGTGGCCTTTGTTTACTTCCTCTTTCCCCTCCAGGCAGAAGAGGAAGTAATGAGGGACAAACGTGGGGGCATGAATAAAATATTTGTTCCTCCAATAATGGTCTTTGCTGCTACTTTGTTCTTCTCAACTAGTTATTCTAGAGTCTGCCTTGCAGAGGCAGTTTTATGGTAAGTGCAGTGAGGGCAAAACCCTCTGAAAGAGATCTCCCCAACAGTTACATACTATGTGTAGGGAAGTTGAGGAAATCTGCAACAGAATCAAATGAGTTTGGATTTCTAGAATCTGACCAATGGATTCTGCAGTGAACCGGCTTTTCCTGAATCACATGGATTCTGCAGATTGCAGTTTCTGGAAATTTACACAAATTTAGTCATAGAAAAATACGTAAAATAACACCAGCTGAAAATGCACATTTTCCCTATAGACTAAAGCATTAAAATTGTGCATTGGGGCCCCAGAAATTTTGCAAGTGCGAATTTGAGCAAATTTGGATAATTGGCACAAATCTGATTCCATCAAATAGTGGATGAACAGAATGAAAGATACCTGAAAATCCATGAAATGCAGATGGAATGGATTTTATAAAATCTGTACATCCCTAGCTATGTGTATGTTTGACTGCACAGTATCCACACTGCCACATTTGCTCCTAGCTCTGCCAATACTCAGCAGCCAGTCCTTTTGTTCTGTGTAGGATGGCAAGGTAATTGTGCATGTGCAATGGGTACGTATTCTCAGATATTCCTCCATCATTGCTATATGCTGCAGCAGACCAGGGATAGGCAGTGATGCAAGGTGTCCAGAGGGCCTTATTCTGCCTGACTCCCAAATATGGTCACACACCAGTTTTTATTTGATGAAATGAGTGTCCATGGAGGATGCCTTTAGCCAATGTTCAACTTGCATCACACTGGCTTATTTTCATAGTAAGTTCTCTCAAGGAGGACTCTGATTGCACTCCCTGGACTTTAATTTTGAGCAGCACAGAGGCATCTGTTTCGTTTTTTACTTTCCAGAATTGTACACAAATTTAGTCATACAAAAGTTACTTGAAAATATAGTAATATATACACCATTTTTTAAAACAACAATGTTTTATATATCTCTAGTCTCTCTTCAGCAAAGTATTGTGTACGAACAAAAGTTATATAAATTGTGGCGAATGTTTTGTGTACTTTACCAAAGTGGGGGGGGGGGGAGAATCCAGTTCCTTCAGTGAGTGGACAATGGAACAAAAGACACCTGACAATCCATGAAATGCTCAAGGAATGGGTGAAGAAAATCTGTACATCCCCAGTACCAACATACTGGAGACAAAACAGCGATGCTGAGAAAATAGAGTGAAGTATCTGAATATTCTGGCAAATCCTAAGGTATACAGAAGTATAAAACATTTTTTAAACGGTCAAAATAGGCAAGCCTTTCCTACAAAAGTCCAATAAGGATGAGCATGGAATACTAAATATCAATTGGAAAAAAAGAAATGGGAATATGTGAAGGGTGGGAAGACCTTTACAGCTTATACTATCTTGCTGGAGGGCATGGCTGGCTGATTGGAACTCACCTGTTAGGGGATGAGGATGCACTGCAACATTTTGTTGCAAGTACCATTTGTGCCATTATATTATTCAGCAATGGCCTTCCGCACGGCCAATGTATAATGTGTATTCAACAAGTTCCATTCAGAAAAGGTACATCTAACTCTAATGGAAAACCTCTGTTTGTTTGTTACATTTATATCCCACCACTTTTTCTCACAAGGAACTGAAGGTGGTGTACATAATCATTGTCCTCTCCATTTTATGCTCACAACAAGGTAGGTTGTGAGGTAGGTTGGGCCGAAGAGTCTGTGACTGGCCTAAAGCCACCCAGTGAGCTTCCATGACCAAACGGGGACTAGAACCGATTCTCCGGCCCTAGCCACTACACCACACTCTAGCTACTACACTGTACTGGTTCTGTTTGTGGATTCAGACCCTATTTATTACACCATATTAATCTGGCTAGATATTTATTTATTTATTTATTTATTTATTTATTTATTTATTACATTTCTATACCGCCCAATAGCCGGAGCTCTCTTTATGGCCTCTGTAGCTCCTTGAATAGGATCTCTAAATTGTCCCAATCCAATCCCAGTTTCACTTCCACCAAGGTAGAAGGGGAGATGAAAATTACTGGTTTCCCCACATTTTCCCCTTTCCTTTTAAAAACAGCACTGTTTCAATATTTACAGAAGTATTTGCCATTTTAAAGAAGAAAAATGAAGGGAAATCAGTCATTAAAGGGAACCCCTTTCCCTCCTCTAGTGAGAAGAGAAACTAGCAATGGAGCAATTTCGAGATCTCCAATGCTGGTTGGAACAATACAACGAGGCACACTTGCTGAAAAAGGCCAGTTTCCTCAAAAGACGCAGGAGCCCCCAAAAGCCTTAACAGCACTTGCCTATCCAAATTGTACAATTGCATTTTATCATTAAAAAAAATAGCCACAAATTGGATCTGAATAAACCTGGGAGGATTAATCATAAAATTCTGAAATACAACAGGATAACAATGATATGATGCCGTATACCAGCTCCAGTATTGGAAGCAGCATGTCTCTGAATACTAACTGTAAGGGAACACAAACAGGTGAGTGCTCTTGTACTCAGGTTCTGCTTGCAGATTTTGCATAGGCATGTGGTTGGCAACTGTGGGAACAGAACGCTGGACTAGATAGATCATCAGTCTGATCCAGCATGGCTCTTCTTAGGTTCTCATGGAAGAACTGTAAGCAAGTGAAAGGATGGGACTTCCAGGGAAAAGGTCATTTCCACAAGCATCCTAAAATAGCACACTGCGCTCTAAACAAAAGGGTTTTCAGTAAACATTATCACAACAATCTCCTTACCTGTAAAATATGTGTTTGCCGGCAGAGTGGAGTTTGGAAATTTATAATACCCATTTCCTGGGAAACGGATTCCTTTTATAACAGTTACATATGATGTTGCTAAAGATGCATCCGTTCTCTCCAGCTGATAGATTGGAGGAGGCCCATTAAGTTCCTTAGGTTCATTCCAACTTATCTTTATTGCTGTGCTGTTTGCTGCTTTGGTGTATGGGGCAATTAGCTGCCCTGGTGCTATTAACAAAACAAAAAAAAGTGGGGAAAAGAAAGAAATGGTTTACAGAATAAGCTTGAGAGTTTTATGTGTGTAATATATCATCCTTGAGGGAAGATGTATATGTTTTTATTTATTCATTTATTTATTTTATGCCTCGTCTTTATTTTGTACAGCCAAATGTCTGCCTGAATAAATATGTCGGCTGGCAGAAGGACAATAGCGTTAAAGGTAGCCTGCCTCCCCTGGCAGGGAGTTCCGGAGTCTGGAAGCAGCTATCAAAAAAGCCCCCTCACATATTCCTGCCAAATGTAGATCCAATGGCAGCAGGACAGACAGAAAGCCCTCTCCCATGGATGTTAAAACTTGGCCAGGTTCGTAAGGGAGAATGGAGACTTTGAAATAGTCCAGGCTCAAGTTGTGTAAGGCTTTATAGGTTATAACCACCAGTTTGAATTGTTCCCAGAAACAGACTGGCAGCCAGTGAAGTTGTAACAGTTGCATCTCAAACAGTGATTACAAATGGCCTTTGAACTCTATGCTATTGTAGTCACACCAATTCATTATTTGCTAATGAATCCAGAAATCAGCCCTCCAAGACTGGTCAGTGTTGCTGGCTTTTCTACCTAAATTGCTGACTGAAAGTAATTTTACCTTAGCATCATAAAAATAATACACTAATACAGAATTTAACTAGTTCTTATCAAAAAGATTACACCGCAATTATCAGAATATAGTCATGGGGATTGGACAAATTCTTGAAGGATACTATTTCTGATAGCTATATGCTTCCTCCAGTACCAGAGGCAGTATGCCTATGTACACCAGTTGCTGGGGAACAGGGGCAGGAGGGTGCTGTTGCACTCATGTCCTGCTTATGGGGCTCCCATAGGCAGCTAGTTGGCCACTGTGTCAACATAATGCTAAATTATATGGACCCTTAGTCTGATCTAGCGTAGCTCTTCTTATATTATTAATATCAGGAATGAGGAAGTCGGTGTCATTGACATGAGGATTTTTTGCATCGTGCATTGCCAGCTTGTGAAACAACAATAAACATACTGAATTTGAACCGGGGCAAAAAAAAAAAGAAAAGAAAAAAGAGCTGGTTAATTTAAGGATGAGCACCATAAGTGACCAAGTATACATGCAAAGTTGTTCATGCCAAGGGTGTGCTTTCAACACACAGCATTTCCTACTCAGCATGCATGCCTTTGTAACCTGACTGAGAGGAAGGGCAAGGGCCAGATAGGAGTATGGGACGCATATACGGATCTTCCACTCCATATAACATCCCATTACATTACCTATGTATGTGATAAGGAGTAAATAGCAATGAGGGAATAAAGAAACACAGCTCTGTTGAGCCTTATTGAGATCTCTCAGTGCAAGGCACTGCAACATTATAGGGAAAGGTCATACCCCATTCATGGCTGTTACTCAGAGAAATTACACCATGACCTTTGCTAGACCTACCAGATATCCCAGGATGGAGGAGGGTTGATCTCGTGTTGTCAATAACACGAGATCCCACCCTCGTCTACACGTAATGCGAGGTGACTCAAGTAGAGAGCTGTCATGTCTGCCATTTTTTTAAAAAGGAACAAAGCGCACGAATGCTCATGCGCCAAGGTAAGGGGTTGTTTTTTTTAAAAAAAAGGGTTTCCCCACTCCCCCTACCCTGCCCCCGAGGGGCATGCGTGGCTCCCGGCTCCTTGCGAGTAATTGCACGGAGCCGGGAAATGCTGCGAAAACAGGCCACATGATTGCAGTCTTGGGCTCAGCCCGAGACTGCGAGAAAAAGCAAGCCCAAAGGGGTAGGCTTTATCCCGGGGCCAGGGAGGGTTGATCCCTGCCTGAGCCTGGGATCCCCTGTGTATCATCTGGACACATAGGGGCGATCCAGGGTATCAGCCCAGGATAACCCCTGGTCTAGCAAAGGGCCATATCTCAATGGCCTTTTTATTATTAGTCCTCTCAATGGCAGACAAGCTTGATAAGTAGCAAAACCCTTGTTCTTTCCCCTTAGGGTGAGCAAATCTATAGTAAACAAAATGAAGTATGAAAAAGTATATATCAACTGTCCTTTTGAAATCTTTCAAACTTTATTAATAACGTACAGCTTTTTGTATCTTGGGCCTAATCTACACCAAGAAGGATATTGCACTATGAAAGCGATATAAAAACGGTATATAAAAGGCACGAGCCACACTACTGCTTTATAGCGGTATTGAAGTGCACTGACAACTGTTGGTGCCCATTGATACATACCATATACCGCTTTCATAGTGCTAGATCCTGCTTGGTGTACGTTAGGCCTTGGTGTGGGTTGCTGTGCTGATAAGCTGGTCAGTGCTGCACTATGAGGTTAACTTCAATACACCTATTTCTTCAACATTCCTTGTAGCCATAATGTACTTTTATACACTGTGTACCCTGAGAAAACATTACTTTGTAAATCCATCATATGACTATGTTTTTGCATTAGGAGTGACCTAAAGTATGCCACATATATCAAAGACAGGTTTTTCTGTGATTATAGGGCACAACATTCATTTGGAGAATAATATTAACTAACGTGTGCACCTTGAAAATTCAGAGTGTTATGCTAAGAGTTCATTGCAAAGATCTTTATTTGTAATACATTAATAACATAGCCTTACACATTCTTGCATACAAGACCATTAGCATTTCTTTCACTTTCTCACATTAACCTGTAGTGTGTTGCTATTACTTTTCCTACAACATGATAAAATATTACTTTTGGCAGAGGGAATGGTGGGAGACAAAAACCCACCAACCGTGCTACGCACTGTAAATTCTTGCTTGGACATCATTTATGACTTCACAATCTAATTAGTATCATACTGCTATGTTTGAAATTTACTGTGTCGAAATTGAAGTAGTGCAGTATGAGGTCACAAGCCTTCCCTGCATAAGTAGTGCAGAGCACTAATGAAATGTGGTATTAATGCACAGGTATCAAAAGAAAACATGGCTTTACAATTGGAACTTCACCTTTGGAGCAAATCAGTCTGTGTCAGCATTTTAAATGTGAGTGCTGAGGTTGAGTCCCCTGCTTCAGCTTGAAGTGGCTAAAGCAGAAATACTCAAATTCATTATTTTTAAAATGAATACACATAGCCAACTCTTCCTGACAACAACAATCGCATCACCCTTAAAAATCCTCCCTTAATAAATGGGAGTTGCCTGCGCTGTAATTATAGCATCTTTGCTACCCAAATTTGAAGCTTTTATGGGGCTTCTGCAATTAACTACTTAAATGCATTGTAACACTTGCTTCTCTGACAGGAAAGTATTGATTTTTTAATCATTTTCAAGTCTACTCTAGCACAAATAAATGTACTACAGTTACAGTTAATGCACTGTGTACACGCATTAAACACTAGCATGACACAATTTATTATTTTGTGATATATGGAATCGAAACCCAACCTTTCAGAAAGCAACGTCTTTGGTATAACATTAGCATTGTAACTATCATGTCCTTAGTGATTCAGAATACTTGTGTGTGTCGACATATGCAGTGAAGAGTCTCTATTGAAATGGGTACTTCAACAATTCAGACTGGAAAGGCTCAGACAATAAATCTACATTACAGGTCTCCACATCACTGTATTGTACAATATAGATACTGGAAGCTAAAAACCACAGTATACATTTCCTAAAGGGGTCACTGTAGTGCCTGTAGCAGCTTTGTCAAAGGAACTAACTATAATTTTACCTATTTAAATTTTGCTGTAATCCCTTAAAATGTATGTCAAAGTATCCCGTATGGAGCAGACTGAGCTGTTTTGCATGTTTTAATTACGGAGGTTTTTAAAATTTCTTCTTAGATAATATATACCTCATATATTTTAAAGCTAAAACATTATTTTAAACACCTATGACTGTTTTCTGTTGTGTAACAGAGGGTACCAAAAGAACCAATGAAACAGATGGTCCATACAATTTTATGTTAAAGATATATAGCCTATCGATGTTGCTTCATAGGTCACTATAAAAAAGGCTTTCCTCTCTGTGTGCGTGTGTCTGTGTCTGTGTGTGCACATCTGCATACATGAAGGAAAGATATAATTGTTGGTAAGTAAAGAGCAGTTAACTTTGTTTTGTTTGAAGCAATATCATTTTAGTTTTAGAACCTAAGACAGATGCCAGCATTTCACTGCGAACAGATGGTAATTCCATCTAATAGTGCATCTCTGTATTAGTAAGGTCTGTTGTGTATACAAACAGTAATAAACACTAGGTGAGGATCAAAATAAATTTTAATTGTTGACATTAAATTCTGGCAGCCATGCTTCTAAGGATAGTGTATTCTTTTCGCAAATCTGTCAGGTTTACTAATGCAGCTGCTGAAGCTTTCCTAAAACCTGTCAGGTTCTAAGGCTAATAAAAATGTATTTGCATCACAGCTACAAAACCTTTACTGTACTTCTCTTTCATGTTTCTGTATTAGAAGGAACCTCTCAATGAAATATAGGTAGTACGTTTCATGCTTGTTCCTCTTGGCTTTAGCCTGCAGTATGCTCCTCAATGTTTCTCCTTTTACTAAAACCCTAAATAGTGACTCTTTCTAATAGCATTTGGAACAGGTAACCAGTCATGAAAATATAGTTTTATTTATACTATGGTGACTTTATTAGAACCGTAATATTTTGAATAACTACTTATAAGTTTGTACTTAAAAATACTAATTGTCCAATGCACAATTTCAATTTGGAAGCAAATATGCAACTGGACACTTGCGCTCGTTGACTCGAATTGGAAGTAACTCACTCACTCAAAGAACTTGATTATTTTTATGAGATGTTAGGAAATAAGATCCCAGGAATGTGTCTGTTAAAGCTAACCACTTAGCAATGCAAAATACTCCCTTTTGCCATTCAGTTTCATAAAGTACCTAGTTCAAGACAAGGAAATGGGGAGCGATTACCCTTTAGAACTGATTTTAAGTCCAGTATAGTATCTGATGGGTCCCAATGGCTTAAGTGCAACAACAGGGTTGCCTATTTATTTATTTATTTATTTATTTATATTGTTTAAGATGCAATATCATGACCTTCAGTTTTAAAAACACATGGGATGACTTATGATAACCAAGTGTGTGTTTTTTAAACAAACACTTGATTGTCATTAACAGAGTTTAAAACAAACTCAGTAACAACAAATTAAATAATGACAAAGCGACAATAAACAGCAACAAAGCGGTCCAACAAGTAGCTGTCATCAGTTATTAAAAAGCTAAAACTAAAAGTCCTCTGGTAACAGTGCATGCATTTCAAATATCCAGGTGTTACATGAGGTATGTTTCCATTCCTCACAAGCCACTTTTCTCTGGTCATTTCCATGACGATACTAATTTTGTCCTATAGGAGAGAGCGGAGGGATCAGTTCAAAAAAAGGCCTGGTGGGCATGTAGTGAGCAGTAGAATAGCAGCAGCTTGGCTTGTTGCCTTGCGACATTTATTGGTACAGGGGCCATCTTTAGGAAAACAGCTGTATTGGTTATCCTGATGGAATACCCATACACAGTAGGATCAAAGCCACTCATTTCCAATTTAAAACAGTAAGTCTTGAATCAGCTCTTTCGTACCTTTCAGAAAATCTGTGTTGTGAATCTGTATGTAAAAGATGCCTCAAATAAACATAACAAGCTTTAAAAGTTCACCTTATTATGAGCATACAGAATCATATTTCTTTTTTTAAAAAAAATCAATGTAATGGGTTTTTTTTAAAAAAAATCTGAAAAATATATTGCTCCCACCATATGGGACAACCAACGACTCACCAACCGATTTAAGATGCAGCATATTGAGCTGACCATATGTTACAGTGCTGTTGAATGGCTGAGTGATTCATGCCCGTCACATTCTAGTATATCAATTAAAGCTCCTTGAAGTCTGCATGATTTGTGTCTCTGTTATTAAACCCTGCTAATTCATCCCACTTACACATCTGTTATAAATCTCTAGGAGTGCTGCATGATTCATGGCAATCTGTGAGCATGGTACAGCAAATTCTTCTCCTTGTAATTAACAGTAAATTGTTTTACTGCCATGCAATGAATTTTTCAGTTATATTGCAAATGAACTCCTAAATGCATGGCTCTTTCCTAAGAACTGACTTATATCATTAGGCAATTAAAAAGTATTGCTTTGAACCAAAAGCTTTTAATCAAGAGAAATACAACTTAAACTCAGCCTAAAGACCATGCAAATTTGACATACTGGCAACAGCATAATTTGTGCAATTTCCCGAGGAGTGAAATATGTCCTTTGGGGAGAACAAACAAATAAGTTTTGGCTCTTACAGTGGTGCACAAAGAGCACCCAATCTGTAGCTAGAGAGGACTTGGCAAGAGAAGATACTGAGCAGATACTGTTTATCTCGTGAGTTATTTAAGTCATCTGTCATTTCCAAATTTCTCAGATTATGTTTCATGTCTCTAATTGTAGCAGAGTGCCTATTTTCTTGAAATAAATAATTGGATAATTAACCAAGCAAAATCATCACAGGATTCCAGCGCTATTCAAGAGTTTCAGTCAAAGGTGAAGCCGATTCATTTTAGTGTTGCCTCTGTAGCTTCCTGAGGAGGCTTTGATTCTTTTCTCTACCCCCACCGAGCTAGTTCTTGGCAGCGGACTCAAATTCATGAGTCCATACATCAAGCCAGTAATTTTAACAACAAATAAAATTAAATTCAAAGAGAGACTAATTGAAGGACTGCAACCAGCAAGCAAAAGTATTTGGTACTCTGTGCTTGTGTGTGTGTGTGTGTGTGACTGTGTATGTTTATACACGCAGAGAGAGTAGCAAATCATTCCATATTGTATGTATGTATGTATGTATGTATATATACAGAATGGAATGACACATTTGCATGATAATTTCCCCTTTTTAGCATGGAGCAGAAAGTGACTGGCTTAATGAGGGATTATTCAAGACAGGAACGAACAAAATGCATTCATAACTAAGAACAAAGATTGTATTATGAAACAAAAAACAGGCAACAGCCAAGAAAGAAGGGGATGATTGGTTTATGCATTATGAATAAAAAGGCAGAAAAATATTTATATTAGTATTCACTAATGACTATATATACAAGATTGCTGTAATTAAAATTATAAATTAACATATTAAGATTGCTTGTTTAATCACTTTGGGTCCCATTCACAATGACAGACTTTTATGTACTTGCATGCAAAGCAATGTGTATTTTCAAACCAGAGGCAAACAGCCTGCGTATTTTACTTTTAATAGAGAAAGGAAAATCTAATGCACCACTAATTACCAGTTAATTGGATATGGGTGGTTTTTAAGACTATGATAGAGTATTGTGCTTAAAAACCATTATATGACAGGCAAAACATATGGCTCTTATCAGTGGCATGTACCTTTCAAAACTATTGGAAATTCAGACATTATAGGTTTCTTTTTAAAGTTAAACAAATACAGTAAAACTGGGGACTGGAAAATGTGAATAAAAGCCAGAAATCAAATCCGGTGTTTGCTTCCGGAAGGAATGTGGGAGTTTGTTGTTGTTGTTGTTTTTAAAAAATGTTATTTCATTCATAATGAAGGAAAGTTTATTGTTCAATAGATAAATATGGTTGTCAAAAGAGGAAAAAAGTATAAACATTAGGAAACTGTTTATGTGGCGATGGAGAGCAGCAGAATGATTTTATTTGAGACATACATTTAGGATCTTTTTGCAGGAAAGGATAAATTTGTCAGTTTTAGTATCTCATTTTTTTCTTATTAGGGATGTGCAAGATTCGGATTCAGAATTCTGAAGCATGGTGGCCATTTTGTGTGCAATCCACAATTTTCTGCAAAGGTTTTGTGTGAAGAGAGAAAAAGATCCTACAGCTCCCAGCATGCACTGCAAGCAATTAGATAGCAGCATTGTCTTCTCCATGGCAATAATGAGCTAAACTTGTGAGTGATGCTGTGTCATTTGGTGATTGATAAACTAAACCTTTGTTCTCCTTTAAGAATAAGTTGTCATTTAAAAATAGAACAGGAAAATTAAGCTCTTGAGCTATAGTTAAACACATCCCATTTTAGGCAAATAACCCATAAATACAACGCACTTTTTATGGAATGTCATAAATTTATGTAATTCAGAATAAAGGGTGGGGAGAGGAAAGCACCTCCCCTTCTCCCTCTCTTGCTCATTTTCATCATAAAACTCCAAATCCAAATCTTGCACAGCCCTATTTCTTAAGTTTGTTTTTTAGAGGTTCATATGAAAATTCAATGGTATTTTTCCACACATTTTTCCTAATACACATACATTTTTGTCAAATACACAGAGTTTCGGCAATCAATCTCCATAATATACTGCATTTTGAACATTATTTCCCCTGATATACATTTTTGGAGACACTTTTCTTTTTAATTGGAGAATTCCATTGCAAAATTCAGGGAAGTGTGGATTTTGAAGGATAGGGGAGTTTTGCTTTGCACAGTGGCTCGTAAGTGTTAAAGTGTGAACTGAACAAATTACTCCTCCATCCTTCCAAAAAGAAGTAGAGCTCTGCTGGATCAGACTAAATATCTAGTCTAGAATGCTGCTTTTCAGAGTGGCCCAACTAGATGTTTCTAGGAAGCCTACAAGCAGGGTTTGAAGGTGTTGTGGCCTTTTTGTTCCATTGCTTGCCTGTAGTAGTATTCAGTGGCATATTGCCTTTGAATCCGGAAGTTCCATACAGCCATCACAACTATTAGCCATTGAATGATGTATCCTCCATTTAATTGTTTATATGAGGTACAAACACAAGCCTCACAATGAGGTTATGGCAGAGGTGTTGCTATCCACTCAGTACTATGCATTTCCCTGCAAGGGTCAGCCAGAAAAAGGCAGGAAAGGAAGGGGAGATTTAGCTTACCTCAAGGTCAGGCTGTTGCTATATGAACCCATTGATCTTTTCTGAGGTAGATGGTGGTCAAGGAAAGGGACATTAATTTAGTGATGCCCTGACTCTCGAATACTCTTCCACAAGCTGTTTGCCTGGTTTACTATAGTTGCCTTGCCAGGCTGACCTTTTCTTTTTGCACCCATACATTTACGGTTTAATGAACTTACGCTACTCATTTTTTTTACTCCTGCTTTTATATTTTGAAATGGGGTTTATTAAGTGATTGTTTAAACACTATCATTTATTTTTGTTTTGTTTTCTTTAACAATTGGAAATTATTAAAGAAAATTGTTAAAGAAATTGTTAAAGAAATTTATTTATTTTTTAAAACTATGAAGCAGAATACAAAGTTGAAATAAGTAAATAAAATGTGCCACTGAACCCAAAGAGATTCCCTCCCTCTTGTTTAGGCGGCTGTTTGACCTATAGGTCCCAAAAGTAATGTGATCTACTGAATGATGGCCTGTCTTTTGGAGAGCTTCAGGTTCAAGAATCACCTCTGCCATAAACTGATCCCTTGAACAGTTCCTTAGCATAATCTCAGTTCCTCAATTGTAATAAGGGACTTGCCACACAGTGTTATGAAGACAAATACAATACATATGCACGCACACACACACACACACACACACACACACACACACACACACACTTTGGGCCCATTCACACAAAATGGCAGGAAACCTTTGGTTAATCAACCCATAATTTGCCAGGTTATGTGCCTGGTATGTGCCACCGCCATTTTGAAAATGCAACCTCTGACATGCAAACCCAGACTCAATGGGTTAATTGTGGGTTAAATAATCCATAGTTAACCTACAATTAGATCTTAGGTTAACTGTGGGTTGTTTAACCCATGTTTAACCTATAGTGCCTTGGTTTGTACATCACAAAATAACCTCTGATTGGGATGATTGGAGGTTGTATATCCAAAGTGGTGGTGGCATGTGATCTCAGAAAACCATGGATTAATTAATTATGTCCTGTTTTCTTGGATGAGTTTCAGTTGGTACAGCTCCAGGATGTGGACAAGGTGCTTGGACAGGTCCGTGCAACCACCTCTGTACTGGATCCTTGCCCCTCTTGGCTAATAAAAGCTAGCAGGGATGGAACAGCCGGCTGGTCCAAGGAAGTAATTAATGCCTCTCTGCGAGAGGGAGTGGTCCCAGACCGTCTGAAAGAGGCGGCAGTGAGACCACTCTTGAAGAAAACTTCCTTGGACCCGGAAAATCTTAGTAATTACAGACTGGTAGCAAATGTTCCATTCCTGGGCAAGGTCCTTGAGCGGGTGGTTGCGGGCCAGCTCCAGACACTCTTGGATGAGACTAATTATCTGGATTCATTTCAGTCGGGCTTCAAGCCTGGTTTTGGCACGGAAACAGCCTTGGTCGCCCTGTATGATGACCTATGTCGGGAGAAAGACAGGAGAGGGAGTGTGACTCCTCAACCTCTCAGCGGCTTTCGATACCATTGACCATGGTATCCTTCTGGGACGACTCGCTGAGCTGGGAGTGGGAGGTACTGCTTTGCAGTGGTTCCGTTCCTATTTGGCGGGTCAGATACAGAAGATGGTGCTTGGGGAACATTACTCGGCCCCATAGACTCTCAAGTATGGGGTCCCGCATGTTGTTTAACATTTATATGCAGCCGCTGGGTGCAGTCATCCGGAGCTTTGGAGTGTGCTGTCATCAGTATGCTGATGACACGCAGCTCTATTTCTCCCTTTCATCTTCAGCAGGAGAGGCTGTGGATGTGTTGAACCAGTGCATGGCTGCGACAATGGACTGGACGAGGGCTAATAAACTGAAACTCAATCCAGACAAGACTGAGATGCTGTTAGTAGGTGATTCCGTTGACAGAATGGGGGGTGTTCTACCGGTTCTGGATGGGATTGCACTCACTCTGAAGGAGCAGGTTCGTAGCTTGGGGTTTCTTTTAGATCCATCATTGTCACTTGAGGCTCAGGTGACCTCAGTGGCACGGAGGGCCTTTTACAAACTCCAGTTGGTGGCCCAGCTACACCCCTATCTGGACAGGGATAACCTGGCTTCAGTTGTCCATGCTCTGGTAACCTCCAAGTTAGATTACTGCAATGCACTCTACGTAGGGCTGCCTTTGAAGACGGTTCGGAAGCTGCAGCTCATGCAAAATGCAGCGGCCAGATTGATTTCGGGAACCAGAAGGTTCGACCATAAACACCTGCTCTGGTCCACTTGCACAGGCTGCCTGTATGTTTCTGAGCCCAATTCAAGGTGCTGGTTTTGACCTATAAAGCCTTACATGGCTTGGGACCACAATACCTGACGGAACGCCTCTCCCGACGTGAATATACCCGGTCACTACGTTCAACATCTAAAGTCCTCCTCTGGGTGCCTACTCCGAGAGAGGCTCGGAGTGCGGCAACGAGGGACAGGCCCCCATACTATGGAATGATCTCCCTGATGAGGCTCGCCTGGCACCAACTCTGCTATCTTTCCGGCGCTAGGTTAAGACTTTCCTCTTTGCCCAGGCATATGGCGTATCTTAATCACCCACGTGTTTAGTTTTTTTAATGGTTTTTAATGGTTTTTAAGGCTGTATGTGTGTATGTTCTGTGTTTTAGAATTTTAAATTTTGTATACTCGTTTTTATCTTAATTTTAGAATTTCTGTAAACCTCCCAGAAGCCCTGGCTATGGGGGTGGAATATAAGTGTAATAAATAAATAAATAATCCATGATTTGCCACCATTACAGGTATACTGAGTTATTGAGTAGAATCCAATTGGTGTCCTTCCTCGCAGAAGATTCTTTGATCCTGCAGGAACTTCCTTCAGTGGAACAAGGAGAGAAGCAATATTTTTGAAATTCTGTTTTTCCCACCCCCTGTACTCCCCTACCCTCTGGACATATCATTAGGTTATTTAGGTAGAACGTATATTGCATATGGCCAAAGGCCAAATATAATATGCTACAAATCACATATATAAATATTGAGAATAAACACCGTAATTTTTTAATTTTTTAAAAAATGAAATCAAGAGTAAAAATGCCTGCAATAAAACAATAATACATTAAAAAAAAAAACCACAGCAAGTCAGGTTAAGGCTTTGCCACAGCAAGCTAGGACAATTTCTGAAAGCATTTTTGCACAAATTCTTGTGGCTGCTAGTGCAAAAAAGGAGACTGTACATTGTAAATAAAGCAGTACCTAAATCAGTATCAGGCGTTATTTTAATAGGATTACATCCAAAACTGGCCTTGTAAAGATATACTACCCTCCAGAGCAGATTGGGAGGAATGCAGAGGGATGGGGAAATAGTTGAAAATTGACTCCTTCCACATTCCAGTGACAGTAGTCTCTGCTGGATCAAAGAATCATCCATCAGTCGAGGGACACCAGTTGGATACAACCCTTTGTAAAGAACTTTGTAAGCTATATAAATGATGAACACAAACAATTACTATAAGATTAGAATTTCCCTAGCTACATTTTTTTTCCTTTCTGAAACATTATTAAAAAATTAGGTGAGTGCACCTAAGGATTGCTGTGCATAAAGTGGACTTAAGTTTTAGAGAATTTTTTAAAAAAACAAATATTGACCCTGATCCATCTGAAGTTAATCCTGGTAAAGTCTGATTTAAAGGACTGCACCAGGACTTCACACATCTAACTTCTTCCACTGATTTCAATGGGATATATTCACAACCAACTTTAGCTGGATCAGGATCACTGAATTTTCAATAAAATGTCATTCATCTGAGACTTGGGCCACAACCAAACACTTGGGACCACACGGCTTGGGACCACAATACCTGACGGAAAGCCTCTCCCGACATGAACTTACCCGTACACTGCGCTCAACATCTAAGGTCCTCCTCTGAGTGCCTACTCCGAGGGAAGCTCAGAGGATGGCAACAACGGAGAGGGCCTTTTCAGTGGTGGCCCTCCAATTATGGAATGATCTCCCCAATAAGGCTTGCCTGGCACCAACATTGTTATATTTTCAGTGCCAGGTCAAGATATTTCTCTTCTCCCAGGCATTTAACAGCATTTAACTGCTAAGTTGTTGTTGTTTTTTAATGGACCCCAGAACTGTTGTTGTTTAAATGGATACTGCTGTTTTATGCTGTTGTTTTTATATTTTTGATGGTTTTAAATTTTGTATACTTTTTAATGTTCACTGTTTTAAACTTTTGTAAACTGCCCAGAGAGCTTCGGCTATGGGGCAGTATATAAATTTAATAAATAAATAAATAAATAAATAAGTGAAAATTAGGAAAAAAGTGTTTTATGGCTCTGCTGCTAGGACTGGATAATGAATTCCATTGTACAGCTCAGGCTCATGTAAAGGATGCTTACTATATACAGGCCACTGCAGTTCTTTGTCTCCTATCTTATATATGCTTGAATTTAATGGGACTTAGTTCTGAATAGTTATGATTAAAATTGCATTGTTATAAGAACAGTTCTGAAAACTATTCCCACCCTCCAAAAACATGCAATACACCTGTAAATTTCCACTTTCAAAAGTAATGCATCAAAAAAGTTTTCAAATTACTCTTTCATCAGCTGTAAATGCTAAAAGAATAGCTTCACTGACAACCACGCCAGTGAAACCCCTTTCTTTTTTGAACGCAGTATCTGACAAATAAGTTATAGATAAACCGGTTGTTAGACATCAGTGGGAATTGGGCATTTGGTTGCAAATTCAGGTGTCATATTTCTATCAGCATATTTGGGACACCAAATTGGATGGACCATGTATAAATCTAACCATTCTCTGATTTACACTTAAAATATTCTCTGTAGAAATATTTGAGTGTTTTGATCCTATGAAACAGATCTTTATGCCAATGTGAGGCATGGAGGGTTCAGGAGTGCTCACACATTGCACGAGCACCTCTCCTTGTGCCAGCTTGGACTTGACAATCCTTCTGTTTGTGCAGGTTTTTCATGGCAACACCTACACAGATGGGCCTGTCATGCCCCCTGAATGTCTAAATATTCACTTTTGCTTTGACACATGAGCAAGAGACAATAACCAAATGGTTATCTTCTCTCAGCCACCAGCTGTTCACCATTGGCAGCAAAGACGGTAGGAGTATTTGCGTGAGCCTCAGTCCCAGATTCTAACAGTGATATCAGATGATTCCCCATAGAAAATAATTACTCAGGTTTTCATGGCTCTCATCTGGTCCTTTTTATGTGCTTACTTCAAAAGCCATGTCAGGAAGTGTAGAAGTGCATTTTCTTCTAATATTTCCAAAGTAAAAGTGGCTGAATACATAACAAAAAATTTAGTTCAGCGAGGAAAGTTCAGGTAAATACATACAGCACAGCAGCTGACGTTACAAGCAGTGCATCCAGTCACATGTGCCATAAGTAAGTTGAGATCCTTGAACTCTTTATAAAGCATGCTATGAATCCAGAGCCAATGGTTCTGCTTAAAATTTTGCTTTAAGAAAACCTCCGAAGCCTATTTTTCTAAAGGGCTCTCTTTGGAATTCACTATTTCTGAGGAAGCTGTAGGGTGCTGGGTTGTGACTCCCTTAATCAGGAGAGAAAGGGGTAGATCTCTAAATGTATATTAATAAGGAAGTGCTTGGGAGCTTGTTGATGGGACCTTCGCTTTTGGTTTGAATCTGTTTTCAAGACTATCAATGAAAGGGGCTGTGGCTCAGTTGTACCTGTTTTGTATGCATAAGGTCCCAGGTTCAATTCCTGGCATCTCCAGGTAGGGCTGGGAAAGAATCCCAGTAGAGAGCCACTGCCAGTCAGTGTTAACAATACTGGGCTAGATGGACCAATGGTCTTTCTCAGTATAAGTCACCTTCCTATGAAGTAGGATAAGGGCAGATCTCTCCCTCTTGTGGTAAAAACTTTACCACTAGCTCCCTTCAATTCTCCCACAATGTTTTTCAAAACTACATTTCTGATAATGCTCTTGTTCATTCCCACTGATAATAAGCATCAAGAAGCAAATTGGTAATCATGGGAGTCTTTTAAACCATTTTAAAAATAATTTGTTAATTGTATTTTTCTTGTGAGTCGCAATAAAATTTGACAAACCAACTAGACATTTGCTTGATCTCAATGAAAGACGCTAATTCCAAGTAATGCTCTCAGGATTAAAATGGCCCCTTTCCAGATCTGGAAACGATAAATAGAAAAATACTGAACATTTAATATATCTAAATCTATTGGTCACTCAATTTTATAATCTGTCTTCCTTAATGTAATTAATATGGAAGTATTAAAACTACTGGGAAGGAGACAGTCATAAACAAGCTGTCATGCTTCAATGAACTATTTATTGTCAAGAAATTGACAAATAAACAGGTAAGGATGCTTCATCATTAATAACAACAAAGGATCCTATTTAAATTCCAGTAGTAACTTTTGAAAGGGTTCATTAGAATGGCTTGCAGGATGCTGAGCTACAGAGATAGGAGAGGTTGCTCCTGAAAGGTTCTCCAACTCATTTTTAACTGAGTACTTAAAAATGATATTGAGGAATAGACTTTTGTATAGTGTGGTACTATCGACAAAACATTCCTGTTCATTCAGACAACAATATCTATAAATGTATAGGGTGATGGGGTCACAACCCTTGCTCCTCTTGGCAATGTCTCACACTAATAAGGTTCTACCCAGAACCTACATGAATATAATATTTTGCAGGGTTCAGATCATGCAAACAGTCTATACATGTGCAGGTTCTAGTAGAAAACCAGATCAACACATGGAGGTCAGGTCAGGGACAGGAGGAACAACCATGCTCCCCTCTCCAAGTAGGGATTGTACACTGATAAGTTGTCTGAACAGATCTAATCTTTGATTTGGACCCAGATTCAAATTCCTGCTTATCCATAAAGTTGTGTGAATTATTTCTCTCTCAAATCTGCCTCCCATAATTATTGTAACATCTACAATTTGATCCTAAATTTGTTCATGTGGAAGCAAGTACTATGGATGCTAACATCCAAGTTAAGTATGGTTAGGATAATTGTAACCTAATTAGGATGTAGCCCTAATAGGCACACTTGTAAGAAAGTAGATCAGGGCCAGTCCAGCCACAGAACACACTACACAACTGTTCATAGTGCCAACTGTGTGAATAAGATATGGGAGCCACTGTCTGTACAGAAAAAGCTTACCAGCTTGTCAGTTGGGTGGTATATTCCAGGAGAGATAAGGGGTCTTGTTCTCATTGACATGTGTCTGGGCTGACAGAGCCTTCCCATACTTCTATCAGCTGCCCAGGATACTGACAGCATTGTAAAGTGGAGGAAGTAAGTCCTATTGAGATCAATGGGGCTTATTCCCAGATATTGCAGCCTTAGTTTTAAATCCAATGCAGTGTGAGTAGCATGAGTGCAATGGGGCTTCCATTTTCTCTCCTCCCCTGTGTGGTCCCCTGCATGCCCCATGCCCCAAATCTGCTCAGGGAAATGCAGAGGCAGGAGCAATCCATTCTGCTTGCAGATGACCACCATTGCATATTTATTTATTTATATTATTTCTATATCACCTTTCTAGACCAATCAAAGCATTTACAAAAGGTCTAAAATCATGAAAAACCATAATCAGATAAAAGCAGTAAAAACAACATTAACACCCATAACAACAATTTAAAAGTCCAAGTTAAAAGATGTGTCTTATCCCACTTCCTGAACGCAGAGAGACTGTGGACAATTTGCATTTCCAAAGACAAATAATCAGGATAGGGCAGACCTGGGGGATATCTGGGCTGGATCTACACTACAGCTTTAAAACAGTTTATAACAGTTTTGACAACTGTTGGGATCCATGACAAACTCCATATACAGTTTTCAAAACGTTTTCAAAGTGTTTTATCTTGCTTGGTGTAGATCTGGCCTTGGATGGTGAGATGACTTGTTCCCTCAGTGCCAGAGGCCTGAGGATGGGAAAGCCCTTAGTTTAAATAGGGCAATGATGAAAGTCAATAGGTAAATTCGTCTATCTCCAAGGATTAGCAGGGATGTGTGAACCACCATCCGAAAAATTTGCTATCCAAAAGGGAACATTATAGGGCAGATGGGTTCACCTTCTAATGGCAGGTGGGGGGGTAGGGCGCCAAAGCTGAGGCTTGGCACCCTCCAATGGCGGATTGTGCAGGGATCTTAGGACATCAGAAGAGATTTGGTGACCACTTGTTGGCATCTTATGGTGACTGGCAAGGGTGACTGGCTGGGTGGCTCAGGACATATGTCTTGCCTTTGGTGACCTCTCTGTATCACCTACTCAGAGATGTGCAGCTCCGGGCAAGGGTGACATGGGTTGATTCCCCCAATCACACACGTGTAGCTCAAGAAAGGAGCTGGGTCTTACCCGACTCCTGGCTTGGCTGAGTGGCTCACCCATAATGCAGGCTAGTTGCCTGGAGAAAGGATTAATTAGATTCCCATACCCTCACACACAGTTCCAAGGAGGGGTGCATTACCCAATTAAATAAAGAGGTCCTAGTTATCCCAAGTTCTGGTGTCTGTGTTGTTCTTTCTGAACTTCCTTCTGTGTCCGCAAATAATCTGACCTAGTATAAAGTAGCTTCTTGTATTATGATGATTATTTATGCTGTTATATTCTATAGCAAATGTCTTTAATGTGAAAGCAATCCATGCATATATGGTTATGCAGCTTTAAACAACTCATGTACACCTGGCTTGGAAATTTGGCCCAATATTACTTCCACACTGGATGCATTTGCTGAGGAAAACACCAATGTAACACCGGTGTTTCTTGCCCTTAGGTTAGTATAATAGGCATTCAAGGGAAACAAGTTGGTTGAGGTCAGGCATAGAAGGACTGCAACTACGTTTTTTAAAATGGTGTTGTTATGACAGGTACTACTAATAAAATTGTATTATTAATTTCATTAGGTACATGCACTTTATTTTTAGAAAATGTAAAACAAACAAAAAGAGGTTAAATGAACTCATTAAGAAAGAAACCCATACAGGCTTTCTAGTTTACTACAAACCTATGTGGAAAACAGGGTGCTTTGTTTGTAATCTGTCAAGGTAAACAAACACCAATTAAGCTAGTCACTTTGTATTAGTATAAACCCAATCTCAGTCACTATGCATCAACCAACGATCATCTGCATTGGTGCTCATTAGAAAAGTATGTTTTAACTTTGCAATTGGATGCAATTTTATGCTCTTACCAGCAGCTAAGGTTTGTCCCATTCTCGGCTCACTGTTGACACAACCAATTCGATTGCAGAGAGTAATGTCAAAATAGTAAATTCGGTATGGTTCCAATCCTGTCACTATGTAGAAGTGTTCACGAGCTTCAGCGATATACAAAACCTGCAAAGCAAACAGAATTAAGATGGCTGGCCTGACAGTGTTTTCATTACTTTCCTTTAATATGATGGGTTTGCTTAACTATATGAAATTGGCCTTCAGCTCCGCAGATTTTTACTTTAGATGTTTGCCAAGGGCCATTAGTAGAAATAGGAGTATTTTGAGGAACCTCAACAAGCTAGATTTTAAATTATAATACTTCCATCACACTATTTTATGAGGTAATAACCCAGTTCCTGAGTGGATAAATGAGGAAACAAAGTTATGGCCTCGTAAAGCTGTGTGATAGAGGAGTTAATTCTACAAACAGTGTACATTATGCATGGCAGTGGTGTCACCATTTTGTGATGAAATCTAGCCATTTGATCACCATCGACTAAGAGAGATGACCAACAAGTATTTCAAAGAGAAGTCATGCTGTCTTTTAAACAATAATGGTACTATACATAAGGGACACAATTAGGGCACAGCACTAGAGAATCCACCTCCCACATACATACATACCCTAAAGTAGTTTAAGAGAAAACTACATCAGTGAAATGTAAAAAAGGAAGGGAGGGGAAGCTGCGATTGATTGATTGATTGATTGATTGATTGATGAAACAGATTATCTGGGCCCATTTCAATCCGACTTTAGAACTGTTTTGAGATTGAGATAGCTCTAGTTGCCTTGGTAGATGATCTACACTAGAAGGAGTATGCCACTGTTGGTTTTACAGGACCGCTCGGCTGCATTCATTACCATTGACTATGGTAACCTTCTGGACTGGCTGGCTGGGATGAGCTTGGGAGGCGCCATTTTGCAGAGGCGCCAGTCCTTTCTTAAGGGTCTGTTCCAGAGGGTGTGCTAGAGGACTTCTGTTCAACACCATGACCATTGGCACAAGATGTTCCTTAAAGATCAATCCTGTCCACCATATCCTACCCACCCTGTCCACTCTGGGAAAGTATTTAGGTATTTGGAATGCCTTGCTGCCAATATGTGGATAACATGTAGCTCTAGCTCTCCTTTTCATCTAATACCAGGAAAGCTATTGATGCCCTGAATCAATGCATGGAGATGGTAATGGTCCAGATGAAGGTAGCTGGATCCATTCCTGAGAATGGCCATAGTAACTCATCCAGTTGGGTTATTGCAAGGTGCTCTACATGAGGCTAGTCCTGATGGCTATATGCTACCTCCAGTATTAGAGGCAGTATGCCTATGTTCACCAGTTGTTGGGGAATATTGGTGGGATGGTGCTATTGCACTCATGTTCTGCTTATGGTTTTCCTGTGAACAGCGGTCAGCCACTGTGTCAACAGAAAGCTGGACTAGATAAAACCTTGGGCTCTTCTTTAGGGATGGACAGACTCAGCCAGATCCATGCTTGGTGGGCACTCACAGGTCACTGCTGCCACTCACCCCCACATACCAGGCAACATGATCTCCTGCAGGGCTCGGCAAGCAGGAGCACCCCCACAGCTGCCTTCTCCTTGATGTGAGCCACCATTTTTATGCAAAATGGGGCTCTGTAATTTTCCATATATTTAATGTCACACAAAATAGCAGCTGTACAGGGCCATTTACTCAACATTAGAGGCATAGAGGGCCTCTTTATGCCTCTAATGTTGCATAAATGGCCCTTTAGGGCTGCTATTTTGCACAACATTTAATGTACGAAAATTATGGAGCCCCTATCTTGCATAAAAAAGGCAGCTCGCATCAAGGAGCAGGCAGCTTCAGGGTGTTCCTGGACCACGTTGCGCTCTGCAAGCAGGGGCCAGGGAGCGGGTGCAGGGGAGTCTGCTGGATTCCTGGACCCAATTGAGTGCTTGCAACATTCCTACTCAATTCAAAATGGCCTGGGACCATGAGACCATAGAGATCAGCTCCTACCCACTCCCTAAGCCGTGGTGGAGAGGGTCTTCTTTGTATCCCACCTGTGGTGAAGGCATAATTAGTTGAGATGTGGAAAGGAACCTTCTCAGTGGCCACACCCAGCCTATGGAAGTCCTTGACCCAAGTGAACCTCATGAAGTTCACTTGGAGTCCTTCTTCATGGTTTTCTGCTGACCGGCGAAAACCTTTCTGTTCTAGCAATCTTTTGGTTTGCTAGGCAGATTGTATTTTACATTGTGAAACCTGTGTGGGGCTTTTGTTTGCTGTGCCTACTTTCATTTCTATATTGGTATCTTTTACATTGTTATTTTATTATGAGAATATTGTAGTTTAATTGTACTCTAGAAGACAGAGTATAAATTTCTAAATGAATTATAATAAATAAATTTCTCATGGCAGAGAGGAAGAGGACTGGGAGATTCTGAAATGTTACATCTGCACCGGGCTCTTAGATATCAGAATAAAATCATGTCTTCTTGTACACATCCAAAGAAACATTTCACTTGAGAACAGTCTGCCAAAAATAAGTCATGTCGTCTCATACAGAGGCAAACAAACAGATAGCCTGCTCCACCATGGGCAACCTGCCATAATAACAACTTTGATACCCCCCACTGCACTCTGACAACAGCAAGTGCTTCTCCATTGGCAAATTAGACTTTGGCATAGCCAAAAACACTGGGACCACTTTATAACACCTATATATCAATATGTAGAGAAAACAGATTGCTAATAACAATAATACCTGAGAAAACACTGGCAATACTTTTTGTTCGGTAATTACATTGACGCTGTACCCCATCACTTCTCCTCTTGCTTCATTATCTCGTGGCTTTTCCCAAGATACATTGAGAGAATACGGTGAAAGAGGGAATACTGATGGAGGTGGCATGAATACAGGAGCTAAAACACAAATAAATGTGCTAATTTATCATAAAATAAATGAACAACATGTGTCAGGCAAGTTTTCCCACTATATTTGTAAAACACCATCTGTTAAACTTGATAAAATGGCTGTTTGCATCCAATTCTTAAATAAGCAGCTTGTAGAAATTAATTTTCAGGTCTAAAAGGAATTTTCGTATGGTTTTCAATGCTACAGTTTTAAAATAAATGTATCCCACCTATAGGCAAAGTATGGAATCTATTATCTTTATGGTGCACTAACCACCACTTAAAATCTGAAACACAATGTAGGTTTCACATAATAGTGAAGGAGATGGATTTTTAAAAGCACAGCTTTCCAGGGACCTGGGAAAACCTGATTAGAACAAAGATTGTTGAACACTTAAACATCGCCAAAGTAAAATTAATTGCTGAGCCGGTTTGAAGTTAATATGTCTCTCTTGTATTAGAAGAGCTGATATATCAGAGATCTTAAATTATGTGACTTTAGTTTAAAATTCTATATAGGCCCTATATCATGACGATAGTTTTGGTGAACACCGTTTACAAATCTGTCCCCAGCAAAATCTGCTAGATGTTTTAAAGTTAACTGCTGAATCCAAACCAATGAAGGTTTAAAGTCCCATCCAAGAGAAATTGGTGGAGCGTTTGGATTGAGGTACCCATATGGATGACATAAATGAGACTACAGTTGTGATCCTTCCTCACCAATTTTATAAGGAAGCAAATTTACTGGAAATCAGTAGGGATGTGCTCCGCTTCTAATCGGACCGGCGAATTAGAAGCGGAGCGGGGGGCTTCGCCTGCCCTTAAGGTGGAGGCGAAGAGGATTGGGGGGCCGGCGGAGCGTGGCGAAGAGGATCGAGGTGAAGGCGGATCCTTCGCCTCGATCCGGAGCTCCGCCGGAAAGGTAAGTGGGGTTTACCGGGCCCTGCCGCTGTCGCTGTCGCCCATGCGGCGACAGCGGCAGGGCCCAGTAACCCCCCCCCCCGCCCTCCTCTCCCTTACCTGCCTCTGTCCGCGGTCCGTCGGCGTCTTCAATTGAGCCCACGGTTCAACCAGGAAGTCTGGGCCGCTTGCGGCCCAGACTTCTTGGTTGAACCGCAGGCTCAATTGAAGACGCTGACGGACCGCGGATGGAGGCAGGTAAGGCCCCCCTCTCCCTTGGTCCCTTACCAGGCTCTGCCACCGTCACCGCACAGGCGGCGATGGCAGCAGGGCCCAGTAAACCTCCCGCCCTCCTCTCCCGGCCTTACCTGGCGCCACTCCCCTCCACTGCGGAGCTCTGATTCGGAGCCGGAGGTCCGCGGCGAAGAGGAGCGGAGTATGGGCGGAGCGGCGCGGAGTGAGCCAACCCGAAATTTTCAGATCGGCCCGCGGGGCATCCGTGCACACCCCTAGAAATCAGTGGGATTTACCTTCAGGAAGTACACCTGGGACTGAGGTATTCTAATGCAGTTAGGTTATAGAACAATTTATAAAACATCCTTAATAATATGCTGCACCATTTTACTGTTCCTTGTATTGCTTCTTATTGTTATTGTAGTTGGAATTGTTTTTAATAGTGTTTTTAAATGTAATGTTTGTTATTTATATGTAAACTGCTTAGAGATTTTATTATATTAAGCAGTATATAAATATTATTAATAATAATAAATAAACACAGTAGATGATTTCCTATATATTTAGCAGCTAAAATAATATGCCAAAGAGACATCATTGGCAAGAAAGTGATGAATGTATACAAAAATACCAGTTATTTCAATATAACAGATTCTGAAAGAAACTGTACTCATTTGCTCTACAGCCAGATAGAACCTAGACATCAATGACATCTACCAATTTCCTGAAAGTAGGATCTAAGGACACAATCATATGAAGCACATAAGATTTCATAGTAAGATCACAATCCAGGTATTTTCAGTTCCATTATTTTAATGGAAGAGTTAAGCATGGGACTGGCTCATGCCATCCATGATTTAAAGATAGCAACTTAATATATGTACTAGAGATGGGGGAGAAATCCATTCAGTTCACATTTTAGTGCCAACTTACATAATTTTTGAACTTCAGTACACATACTGTTTTTAGGCCCTTTCTACACCTAAGTATTATCCCAGGAAAATGGAGGGATCGTCTCTGCCTGCTCCCGGGATCCCCTGTGTGTCATTTGCATGCACAGGGATGATCCCTGGAAAAAAGGCAGATGTAGAAACGGCCTTAGTTATCCTTTGCAATTCACACTTCTAGGAATGTTGTAATCAAAATACCCAAAATATAGTTTAGCTAAAGTGAAGTTGTAAATTCCCCATAAGGAATTACTAGTGAATTCTAATTAACTGTGCATTATTAAAAGGATAGCAAAGAATCCTATATAGTTACATATTTAAAGTGAAATCTAAAGTATCTTAAAGCAGGAAGAAACAGGAAGGCCTGTTTAAAACATATTTCCCTAAAATAAATAAATAAATAAAAATTGGAAAATGATTTTACAAAAATTAACAATTACCTCCCTCTGCTGTTCTCTGTGATGTCCAACTCGAAAATGTGCTCCCGGCCATATTGACTGATAAAATACGAAACTCATACTCTGTGAATGGCTCCAGATCAGTGATGTTGGTGCATGTTAAAGGTGGTGTCAAAGCATTCTCATTGGCAGATTCTATCACTGGATGAGGACTGAACCATCCACTGGTTTGGAAAACACGACTCTCAGGCGGAATATGACTTCCATTAGATTGCAGAGTTCCTCTCATATACAGTTCATACCTAATAATTACACCTAGAAACAACAATGACTGGTTTAACAAAGGCAGACATTAATCTGAACGTATCTAAAAATTCTACTACTGTTACTACTACCTACTATTGAAACCATCTCCACTGATGCTACTATATAAATACAATGACAGTAATAATAAATTGCACAATCCTTTCTCCTAAATGCTTAGCTGTGTGCATAATAGGGGATAAGCATAAGTCTCAACAGGATTCCTTTCCCTTCTCCCCAGCTTGTGATCAACCACACACATGAAGTGAGATGTACCACAATGCATTGGCCACTATCTTCAATGAGTGCATGCAAACCTCCCAGATTTTCCCCTCTTCTCTTTGGACGTTCAGCCCAAAAGTCTTTGTCTTTGGACGCAGACAAGCTGGAGCGTGTTCAGAGGAGGGCAACCAGGATGATCAGGAGTCTGGAAACAAAGCCCTATGAAGAGAGACTGAAAGAACTGGGCATGTTTAGCCTGGAGAAGAGAAGATTGAGGGGAGACATGACAGCACTCTTCAAATACTTAAAAGGTTGTCACACAGAGGAGGGCCAGGATCTCTTCTCGATCCTCCCAGAGTGCAGGACACGGAATAATGGACTCAAGTTAAAGGAAGCCAGATTCCAGCTGGACATCAGGAAAAACTTCCTGACTGTTAGAGCAGTGCGACAATGGAACCAGTTACCTAGGGAGGTTGTGGGCTCTCCCACACTAGAGGCTTTCAAGAGGCAGCTGGACAAGCATCTGTCGGGGATGCTTTAGGGTGGATTCCTGCATTGAGCAGGGGGTTGGACTCGATGGCCTTGTAGGCCCCTTCCAACTCTGCTATTCTATGATTCTATGATTAAGTCACTCCAGAGCTGAAGTAAGTTCACTGTGGATCCTTAGAAGGAAAGGGACAGCTGGTTGCATAAACAGAGTCTCACAGGCCTCCACTGAAAGTAATAGATGGCATGAGGGATGTGTGGCCAAGGCCAAGGCAGCTAGGGAAGCAGATGGAAGAATGAAGACTCAATTGAGCCCTATTCCGATTCCTTCCCATATATGCAGTTGTTCCCATGAAGGATCGATGCTAGGGAGGTACGGATTGTACAAAATCCATTATGTCTGTGTTTTACAGATTGCCAGGTGCCTTTCATTCTGTTATCTACCCATCTTTCATTCCATCCTCCATCTATGAATAGAATCAGACTTTTATTTTTCAGTTTCTGAATTTGTACAAATGCAAATTTGCAAACATCCACACATGTGCAAATGCACAAATTCCACCCAAAATGCATAAATTTCCCCAAAATGTGCATTTTCCGACTTTAGCCTATGGGGGAAAATGCACGATTTTGGCATGTTTTTTTCCTCCTATTTTTGTGTATTTTTCTGCGATGAAATTTGCACAACATTCCTGAAGGTTAGGAAAATGGTCCACAAGTCTGCAGAATTCGTCTGACAAGCAAAAAGCCAGTCCACTGCAGAATCTGTGGGTCAGTTTCATAAAAATCCAAACTGGTTTGGTTCTGTTGTGGATTTCTCCAATATCCTTCATTGTGCCCAGTTATAATCATGTTAAGAATATATGGGGGCCCACTACAGTTCTCACAAAACATTTCAATTATATGGGGGGGGGGAATTGCTGCTATCCTACTTAAACAAAAGAAATAAAAACCCTACCATTTGCTTGCTTTGGAGGGGCCCATTCGACCGCCAATTCTGTAGAGCTGATGCTATGTATGACTGGAGGTTGCTGCTCCTCAGGAGAGACCTGTGCAGTAACTACTTCCACCTGCTTGCTCAGCAAACAGCCCCCACTAGTACATGCCTGAACGTAAAATATATATTTTGTAAATGGAACTAAATTCCAAACAGTTGTAAAGGTTTCTAAGCCTTCATACTGGCCACAAGGTTGAAGATTAAGTAAAGAAGTGCACGTCAAGACATATTTCTCTATTGGACCAGAATTGTTTGATAGGGCTGTCCAGCTGAATGAAACAGAATGTGGCCCAACTGGAATGATTGGGTTTAAATGAATGTTTCCTACAGGTATCCCAGGCAGTGTCCTGTATATCAATGCTGCACTTCTTGTAGATCCATGGGCATTCCTGGACTCGAGGTGATATGAATAGAAGGTATAGGGGAACAAAGAGCTATCAGTGAAGTTCTGGGTGCCTGCAAAAGAGACAAACAGTTATTTATTTATTTATTTATTTTATTATACACTTATTTATAGGGTGCCTTTTAGGATATGGACCTAACAAGATGGCTCACAAAAATATAAATAAAAATTAGAAAAAAACTGCATAGATTAAAAAACAAAAAACAGTCCCTGATAGAGTTGAGATCATACATACTTTGATGTATCATCTGGGGATTACCACTGGGGGTGGGGAGAGTTGTACCTGATTGTCAAACCCTGACAATTTAAATCTACAGTGCAATCCTGTGCACGTCTACTGGTAGCCCATGGAGTTCAATGAGACTTATTCCCAGGTAAGTGGGTGTAGGATTGCAGCCTTAAACTTGTTTTTTCTTCTAAAATCATTTTAAAAACAACAACCCTAAAATATCTGAATTAAAGAAGACGAATTACATGTTTTACACTAGACTACATACTTGATAATTATTGTTGCTTAAAATGTCCTTATGTTCAAAATGAAAAATATTTTTACCATCAATTTCCTCTCATACATTAACATAAGCATTTGTGAAACTAGGGAATATAAACCGTGCAGGTCCAGGCCTCTCAATTTCATGAGTAGCAGACCCCTTGCAATCATATGTTCCCTTTATTTTTGGATTATATCTTTTGCATGGTTTAGATTTTTGTTAAATCTGCAATCAAACACATTTTCTTTGGATTATTTCTCTTGCACTGTTAAAGTTTTAATACTCATCAATGGCTTCACCTGTGTGTGTGTGTGCTTGTTGTTATGGGGGTTACTTAGGGTGGATTCCTGCACTGAGCAGGGGGTTGGACTCGATGGCCTTGTAGGCCCCTTCCAACTCTGCTATTCTATGATTCTATGATAAATGAGTCAGGTGTACTATCTGGATGTTAATTATCAATAATAGTAATAAATAAATAAATAAATAAATATGTTTTCCTTTATAATTTAAAAGAGAAATATTGTTTTTTATATCATCCAGAGCAGCATGGCAGAAGTACCTAAGAGAAGGACTGTTGGATCAGACCAACAGTTCATCTAATCCAGTATCTCATTTCCCATTGGCAGTGGAGGCTGGTGGCTCTGATTTTGGTAGGGCTGAGAATCCATTCTGGATTTTAGATAGAATCAACCAGGCCACTAAAGGATCTATCCAAGCTGATAAACCCATTTTGGGATAAGGTTCAGCACTCTGGACACCTCCTTTGGAGTTCTGGCTGGTTCTGGCTGAAACCAATAATAATAATAATAATAATAATAATAATAATAATAATTTATTACCTGCCTCTCCCTCTGGATTGAGGTGTGGAACAACACTAAATAAAATATAATACATAAAATAAAATATAATACGTAAAAATGGATACATAATACATATAGAATGGATTCAAGGCCCCATTGAAATCGGAGCCACCAGCCTCCACTGCCCATAGGCCAAGTAAATGCCTCCGGGAAGGCATGAATTTATGGAAATAACTTTTAAGGGCACAATCCTATGCATGTTTAAACAGAATAAAGTCCTACAAGTCCCAGCATACCTGGCTGGGGAAAGCTGGGAACTGAGGGATTTTTTTCCGCCTAAAGATGCCTAGGATTCTACCTTAAGAATGCATTCCCTTTCTTCTTTAACTCTTCTAAAGAGAGAATGCTTTCTAAAAAGCCAAAGCTATTTAATATATTTAAATGTATAATGTATACATAATGTATAATATTTATTTATTTATTGCATATTTATTTATTTATTTATTTATTGCATTTCTATACCGCCCAATAGCCGAAGCTCTCTGGGCAGTTCACAAAATAATATTGACTGTAGCATTTTACAAATACTCATAATCAAATATATTGAGGCATTACTGAGGACAAGAACATTTGATGCACCTAGCCCAGTACTACCTACTCTAACAGGTAGTGGCTTTTTAGAGTCTTAAGCAGAGGTCTTTCCCATCACTGCTCCCTGATCATTTTAGCCTGGGATTGAAACTGGGAGTGTTGCACTTCCAAAGCAGTGAGCGGTGGTCCCTCCCAGCAGGGTGCTTTAGAAACCAATGCATTGCATATTCCTTGCTTCTAAAAGAAGAACTCTAAAAATCATTTTAGTGTAATGTTGCAAAGCAATCCATCAAATAATCAGGCCAGGTTTTGAGATTACTCTTAATTTTCTTTGAAAAGTTCAATGCTTCTACATTTGTAATTTCAGACTCTCATTTAGTACTAAGACCTGTATGCACACACTTGCACTTAGGCGGTGTCCCCTGTGTGTATTACAGATGCTACACAGATACTGAGAATAAAGTCATAAACATACGACGCTGGCAGCATTGAGAATTTTTTCTTAGTATTCAAATGCCAGACAGTAGATTATTTTCACATCATTAATTATCATGATTGTCAGAAAATGTCAGAATGGTTATCTTTTTGTTTAAAGAACAGTTGCAGCTTTAGAACATAATGACTTGTTGAACAGGCTTATATCAGTCTATGATTAGGCAAACAATAGTTAGTTAACATTTTTAGAGCAGTTCTGCTCACCTGTGTTAATAAAACCTCAAAATGGCATCAGCACACTACAGTACTGTAGAAAGATTGCTCCATTCAATTCCATGACCATTATGATTTTTTTTAACTATCTCAACATATACATTTGAATTACTTGACGTTCTCGCTGCGATATAGAAACTGCATAATAAAGGGACGCTCCGGCCATGCCAAAACATCTCTTGTTGTTTACACTGGTAGTGGGGGTGGGTTTTAAAGAGCATTTATCTTGTGTCTCGCTTGGGTGAGAGTGGGTCAGTGGTTGGATTTTCATGATCACCACAGCCCACATGCCACCCACCCCTTTCAATATTCAATCCATTGGCAAGCAGGCCTCATGGCGTATCGTGTCATACGAACTTAATGAGGGTGGCTTATGTCAGAGTTATAACCCATGGGCTGTTTTAGGTGATCAGTAGGTGGCAGCGATCATGTGAACGAGCCCAGTGACTGGAGCCAATGTTGCTGGGCCTTCATGGCCTTGGTTAAATTTACTTGCCGACCAGGAAACAACAAGATTCATTGACACTAGGGCTGAACTGGCAGACAGGCCTGCAAGAAGCTTTCCAAGAGCAATAGGCTGTAGCAGGCTGTTCGTTTGGGCAATTAATTAACTTCCCACTGCCCCCTGAAGTCCACTTCAGTCTCCTCTTTGGTGTGGAGAAACCCTGTTGTCTGCCCTTGCCAGGGAGTTGTAGATAACCCTGTTGGATAAACCTGCTAAGGTGCCAAACTTGTATGGATCCTGAATAAATAAACAAGATTCAACAGACAACACACAAGTTGTGTGACAAGGCCTAAGGCCCTATATAAAAGCTTCTAGGTCTGGAACACTCTCAACAACAAAGGGACTTGTTTAACTTTGTTGCTGCCCCTTGCCACATATTCATTTTTGCCTCTGTCTTGTTCCTTGGATTTCATCCTGACTAACTTGGCATGAATCTGAGAGTTTCTCTGTCGGTGTTCCTCCTGATCCTATCCTTTGTGAAGCCACCTCAGACAGAGTAAGGAAAGCCCCTGCTCCAGATCACAAATTTACCCATAATACAATAATGCTATGAGAATATATCACTGAAATAAGCAGACAAGAAATTTCTTCACACGTCAGAATGCATTAGTATGTTAAAAAGAGAGTGAGAGAGCAAGAGCAGCAAATAGATTGTGGTAGAAGATAAAAACTTGACACAGAAATTCACTGAGAAAATCTTAAACCGTAATTGTGTGGGATGAGAAAATGGGACCCAAGATATTATTACATGGGAGAAAAACTGAATAATAGGTGCACACTATTCCAGTTGAGAATAGCAACTGATAAGGAAGATAAAGAACAGAAATACTTATGTAGTATTTATGAGCACTCACTATAAGGATAGTTGTCCTCTGTTGTATAAATTTGACTCTCATTTCTGTACAGTTTGTAAGCCATCTGGTTTGAATTTGGAGAATCAGGTGGGTTCCAAGCAAGTCTGATAGCAGAAGAATTTAGAACTTGTCCTTCTGGTGGAGGTTGCTGGGAAGGAGCTGGATTACAAGGACATACATATGCAATAAAACACCCAATCTATATCTTGGTAAACAGAAGTGCATTTTAAAGAAAACTTTTCTTCTGATAGAAAAGAATGTTATCTAGCAGATGATTTGTGATCCACTAGAACAGTGGTTCCCAAACTTTTTCAGGTAACCGCCCCCTTGGTTCCACAAACTCATGCTCAGTGCCCCCTACCCTACTTTATAAAAATCATTATTCAGAATAGCTGTTTTCAACAACCCACTAAGGAAGATAATAACAATAAAATTCAAAACAGTAACAATTAATTGAAGATTTATTCAAAATCCAATTACTTTTTTTAGTTTATTCAATTAAACATAATTTATTAACTTGATCCAGTGATATCATCTTTTCAAAGTCTGATAGTAATTTAGCAAGAATATTAGATATCACATTTAGTAACTAGGGTAACCTCACTATTCTGTAAAATCTTAATGTGATGGATGGGCTTCTTAAACGGTATTAATACATGTGTGGATTCTTCCCCTATATGGCTTGGGACCAAACTACCTTCTCCCATAAAAATGTCCCTGGGTTTTAAGACCTTCTGGAGAGGCGCTTCTTGGAAAAGACCACCTCGAGCGCCCCCTGCCGCCCTTTTGCCTCTTAGCACCCTCCTGCTGCCCCCTTGCCTCTTAATGCCCCCTATGCAATCCCACCTCCCACTTTGGGAACCACTGCACTAGAACATCATTAAGAAATGCTATTGCTTCAGGTTTTTTCTGACAAGAAAGCTTTAGTCTCGTTGCAAAAACAAATTTGTATACTAAAGCAACCAACCAATGCATATGAGAAATCCTGAGTGTTACTATTGAGCTGAGTGTACACATATTGAGCTCTCACAGTTTGAAATAGGAGTGAGGCTGCGTTCCTACAACCACCCCTGGCCTTCCATCCCCACACTAACACTATCCTCTGACATCTGCACATTGAGCACAGTTGTCTGCAAAGTTGCCTACACATCAGCAGGTGCTTCATGTTGGGAATATTGCAACTTCACCTGCAAATTCCTGGAAGGGGGCAGTGTTGCAGTCAGTTAATTCATGGGAATTTTAATCACAGCTAGTCTTAGGATTTCTATAGCCTACAGTGTGGTTTCCTTAGATTTCTTCCTTTTGCTCCTCCCCCTCCTCCCCCCACTCTCTTTTTGAATTCCTCCAATGCTGGGAGCTCATGTGTTTGCTCTCTCATTCCTTCCAGTGTAATAGAACACAAAATAGACTGAACAAATTATTTTTGAAACTCTATGCTGTACCTTAGTTTATAAACAATCTTTTTGTGAGTAATACCATTTTCTCCACCAAAGAAAGGTGTGGACTCCTTCTATTGTTATAAGATAGACTAGGATGCATGTAGGACTGGTAAAGGCTTACTGTGCTTTGCCTTTTTGCTTTTTTCTCTGCTGACTGCCTTTTTGGCAGGAGGCATCATTACTAAATGATCCCCTCATTCCACACAAATGGGACATCTGGTTGCATGGATGTTCTGATCACGTAGATCCCTATGCTTGAGCACCTGCTCAGGCGCAGGGGTTCCTTAGCAGACAACTATACCCAATGCCTGGACATTAGAGGGTGGGGCTAGCATGGGGAGATAGCAAGAAGTACAGTCTCACTCCTGCTTCATCACAAGACTGCCCTACATTTGAGCAACATGTTAATAGGGCTCTAGAGATCCCGTTTCTTTTGACTGAAATCTGCCCAATGTACACTGTACAATATATCTGCACAGCGCTAGCACACTTCTCACCACTGGAAGTTCAGCATTGTAGTCAGCCATCCTTTCCAAGGCAGATCTTCCCATGCACAATATTGAATGCTGCCTGTACACCAGTGGAACACACGGCCACTTTGATTCCACAACCAGCCATCCCTTCTGCAAGCGATGCCTGCCACTTGCAGAATGGAGATTTAGTAGTTCCGTGGTTGTTTTTGGAATGGTGCGGGTCAATGGAGCAAAAGTGAGCTCTGCTGACCTGCCCTGTTCCAGGAACTAGTGTTTCAGCTCATTTTAGGTTGTCCATGGAAGCATTAAATCTCTATTCCGCAAGCAGTAGGCGCCGCTTGTGGAAGGGAATCGGCAGGGCTAGCTGGTCACAGGCAGTTTCCCTTGGATACTGCCCAACATCCCTCTACAGGCATCCACAGGTTTATTTATTTATTTATTGCATTTTTATACCGCCCAATAGCCAAAGCTCCCTGGGCGGTTTGTTATAAACTTATGCAAGCTACTCCAGGAAAATTATGCAAGCTACTCCAGGAAAAGCAGGAGTAGTGCCATGAGGAGAAATCTGAGGGTTCAGAAACTTGTTGAAACTTGTGAGATCCAACACAGGCCCAATAGAAGTGACCAGCTTACTAAACATGACTGTCCATATTAATGAAAATATTGGGTTATTCACATTATAACGTGAGATGAACATTGCAGCCTAAGAAAACTGCCTATTTATGCTGAAATATAATGGGCAATAACTTCACAGAAGAGTCTAGAGAGACTATGCCTTGTTCAATTTATTATTTAATAAACAATAAAGGTAATCCATAATAGCCAGATTATTACTAAATGTTTTAGGATTTTGTTTTGAGGAGAAAAATTGTAGCCATATCTCTGAAGTTACTGTGTGTGTTGTGGGACTGGGTGGGGTATGTGTACATATATTGATCTTGATTTTAAGGTGTGAAATTACACACATTAGATCCCTTCATAGCCTTAAAAGCAACACAGCACAGAACTTCACAGGCTTAAAAGCAATGTAGCATTCCTTTAAGAAAGCTAGTATGTTTGTCCTAAGAGAAATAGAATAGCTCCAAAGACAGGGAAGGAATCTTTTATTGACCTCTTGAAAGTACACAATAATCACAATGAATAAACTTTTAAGGCAGTGGAAGCATATTAACCCTTCCAGTTCTTTAAACAAAGGACCAGGAAGTTGTGTGAAAACACTGCAGCCATGCATGGAGTCTTTCCTCTATAGCAACAGAATGGCCTGGTTCAGATAACACTCTAAACCATGCTGCTTAACCACAAAATGGTTAAGGGAATGCATTAACCTTAAAACATTCCCTTAAACATTTTGTGGCCAAGCAGCATGGTTTAGCACATTGTCTGGACTAGGCCACAAAGTCAGAAACTAGAGTGGAGCAACAGCAACTGCAGAATATTACAAAAAAACACCCATGGTTTGTGTGTGTTGCTACACTTTAGCACACAATTAGGAAACAGAAAAACTTCCAGACATTCCCCACTTGGGGCAGATCTACACCAAGCAGGATATGACCATTTAAAAATGGTTTGAAAACTGTATATGGGGTGTGTCCTGGGCCCCAACAGTTGTCACTACTATTATAAACCGTTTTAAAGCAGTAGTGTAGCTCTTGCCTTAGGAAATTGGATATCTGTATTCACCCACAGAGAGGCCTTGGGAGTTTAGAGCTGTGCACAGATGGCCTCTCAAAACTCTCTATCTTATTTGTGGGCAGAAAACCCATGTTTTGGCTAAACATTAAGAGAAACCTCTCAGAAATGTCCTCTGAGAAATTTTTGGCTTAGAATAGCCTGACTGGAGTGCTTCTATAGAATTAGTGACTGAGTTTTGCTGTTTTCCCTCCTCCATTCTGATCCACTTTCCTTTTTTTGTCATGTCTTTTAGATTATAGGCATGAGGGCAGGAACTGTCCTAATATTAATCATTGTAAGCCACTCTGGAACCCTTTTTCAGCAGAAGAACAGGTTAAAATGCTGTTAATAATAATGGTGATGATATTAGTAATAATGATATTATTAATAATAACAATAATATTATAATAATGCATTTTTTGTAGCCCAGCAGCAGCCCAGATGGTGCATGGACCTGAGTCCTACTGAGTCCTCGCAGATGCCATGCAACACTGCATTCATGCTTTTTTAAGGAAACTACCAAAAACGCATTCCATCTTTCAATGTGGCTTAAGTTAAAATTTAAAATCTAATAGTATGCTACTTTTTCAAAAGATGCACTTCCTCCCGAGTGATTTTGATGTCTGCATAATTTTATCTAACACAGCACAAGGATATAGCGTGAGATGTATACTGATGGAGAAATAAGAAATATTATGTCATTTCTTTGTCAAAGAGAAGACCTACATTTTTTTAACATGTCCAATGCAGATAACAATTAATGATCTTGCTGCCATCATACCAGATTCTAATCTCAGACAATTTTACATCAATGCTAACATTTTCAGCTTTGAAAGAGTAGATACAAAGTATATATCAATAGAGACAGAACAAGCAGCAACCATGTCGAGGCAGACTAGACAGCTTGCTGCAATCAAATGTGGCCACAGGAACTTCATCCACATCAAGATCCGCCAGGCTCATCCACATATCTCAGCCTTCTCTGATGCACCCGTTATATGACTTTTACAAGTACAGAAATCGCAGCTATCACTTGCAGCTGAGAGTACATGAGTATCAGTTAAATACTACAAGGCGTATTTAACACTAGAGGCATTCAAGAGGCAGCTGGACAACCATCTGTCAGGGATGCTTTAAGGTAGATCCCTGCATTGAGCGGGGGGTTGGACTCGATGGCCTTATAGGCCCCTTCCAACTCTACTATTCTATGATTCTATGAGGGAAAACTCTGGGCTAACGTATACTAGATGTTGTAGAGACATTCTATGACTTTAACTCTTCTCCACTAGAAAGAACGTTTATCCCAAAACAAGCTGGCCTAAGACATAACATATTATTGAGGACTATTCAAAAGAAGAGGACTGTGTTAGAACAAAAAGGATTGCTGTGATCCCAGTACTCACCGCTGCTTGCAAAGGCAGATGTTCAAACTAAACATTTCAAAGAGGTATGAGTTGCAGTCTCTAGCTCGTGTAGCAAATGAAACTGTTGTTGAGAGGGGCCAAAATGCTCGCAAATGAGAAGAAAGACATTTAGGTTGCAATCCTACTGGGTTGCCAGCCACTAGGTGGAAGTGTCTCATCTTGCAGGCCTCCACATATCGTATACCCTGCCAGTCTGCTGCCAATGAAGGGGGAGGAGCAGCAGAGATGAGTTTTGTCTCTTCATTGTCCTTTGCATTTCCCCCCTCTAAACTGGCTTCTGAGCCAGTCTAGAGGTTCTGCTGCTAGGAGCAGGCCTGAGGCTAGAGGGGCTATAGGATCCAGAGGATCCCAGTTTCTCTTCTCTCATCCCTTCCCTGCCTAGTTGAACACCACTTTTTCTCCCTCCCTGATGTCTTTCCACAGTGGCTGTGAAATGTTGGGGCTGAGGGATTTGAATCTAAAATCCCCCTCCCAGTCTAGTATACTTTAGCTTGGACAGGTTTGTGTAACCACCTCTATATTGGACCTTGTCCCTCTTGGCTAATAAAAGCTAGCAGGGATGGAACAGCCAGCTGGGCCAGGGAAGTGATTAATGCTTCTTTGCGAGAGGGAGTGGTCCCAGGCCAACTGAAAGAGGCAGGAGTGAGACCACTCCTGAAGAAATCTTCCCTGGACCTGGAAAATCTTAACAACTATAGGCCTGTGGCAAATGTTCCATTCCTGGGCAAGGTCCTTGAATGGGTGGTTGCGGGTCAGCTCCAGACACTCTAGGATGAGACTGATTATCTGGATCCATTTCAGTCAGTTTTCAGGACTGGTTTTGGCACAGAAGCAGCCTTGGTCATCCTGCATGATGACCTATGTCAGGAGAAAGACAGGGGGACTGTGACTCTGTTGATTCTCTTTGATCTCTCAGCGGTTTTTGATACCTTCGACCATGGTATCCTTCTGGAATGACTGGCTAAGGTGGGAGTGGGATACACTGCAGAAGGTGGTGCTTGGGGAACATTGCTCGGCTCTGTAGATTCTCCAGTATGGGTTTCCACAGGGGTCACTCTTGTCCCCCATGCTGTTAACATTTGCATGAAATCGTTGGGTGTGGTCATCCAGAGCTTTGGAGTGCGTTGTCATCAGTATGCTGATGACACACAGCTCTATTTCTCCTTTTCATCTTCATCAGGTGAGGCTGTGGATGTGCTGAACCGGTGCCTGGCCACAACAATGGACTGGATGAGGGATAATAAACTGAAACTCAATACAGACAAGACTGAGATGCTGATAGTGGGTGTTTCTTCTGACCGGATGGAGGGTGTTCAATCTGTTCTGGATGGGGTTGCACTCCCTCTGAAGGTTCATAGTTTGGGCATTCTCCTAGAACCATCTCTGTCTCTTGAGGCTCAGGTGGTCTTGGTGGCACAGAGTGCCTTCTACCAACTTCTGCTGGTGGCCCAGCTACACCCCTATCTGGACAGGGATAACCTGGCTTCAGTTGTCTATGCTCTGGTAACCTCCAAATTAGATTACTGCAATTCCCTCTACGTGGGGTTGCCTTTGAAGACGGTTCAGAAGCTGCAGCTTGTACAAAATGCAGTGGCCAGATTGTCTATCAGAACCAGAAGGTTTGAGCATATAAGGCCGGCTCTCACCCGCTTGCATTGGCTACCTGTACATTTCCGAGCCCAATTCAAGGTGCTGGTTTTAACCTATAAAGCCTTACACGACTTGGGACCACAATACCTGACAGAACAACATGAACCTACGCATACACAACATCTAAGGTCCTCCTCCGGGTGCCTACTCTGAGGAAAGCTCGGAGGATGGCAACAAGGGAGAGGGCCTTTTCAGTGGTGGCCCCCCAATTATGGAATGATTTCCCTGATGAGGCTCGCCTGGTGCCAACATTGCTATCTTTTCAGCACCAGGTCAAGACTTTTCTCTTCTCCAGGCATTTAACAGCATATGCTCTGCTCCCATCAGGGCCTTTAAGGCCTTCTTAACGCATGGCTATGCATGCATTAATAGGTCCTTTAAGGTCCCCATTGACTCAGGGGGAGGGGGAGGTGTAATTTCCAGAGTGTCTGGAAATTGCTCATTTCCCCCCTCCACACTAATGGCAGGCAGTTGCAGTAATCCAGTCTTGTGATTACTAGTGCCTGTACTACTGTGGCCAACCTATTTTATTGTTATTCTTTTGGGGTGTGTTTACGATTATAAACTTCCCTGAGTGTATTTGCCAATTGGGCTTGGGTTTTGGCAAGACCACTGTGGAAAGGGATTTAATAAATGTTGCCAGCCGTTCTGCCTGTGTATATTTGTAGAGATTTGAATTTAGAGGGCACTTTGAACAGGTCACTCTTAGTCAAACTTCAGGATCTCACTTAGGGTCAGGGAAGTAACTCGTAAGGCAAGTTATTCCCCAGCACTGGTATAATTTGTTTCCTTTTACTGCTACAAAAATCCATGGCATCTTAAATACAAAGCCTCTAAGTACCAGAACATAATATATCTCCTAATATATTAATAAAGGGGGGAGATTAAGAATTTGGATTGTGTAATATTTATTATGAACATTACATTTATACTGTTTAATAATCACTAAACCAGTATGGACCATTAATTTGAACAATATGCTCTTAAGACCAACAACCACTTACTTTTACTGCAGCCAAATAGGTTGTAGACATCCAAATTACTAGCGCTGGGAACACAGTTGTCGCATTTTGAGCCAGTTGCAAATTGTTTACACACACATTGTCCAGTAATGGGATGACAAGTTCCATTAATCGCTCCTGCAGGATGACAATTACAACGCTGACATCTATAAACAAAAACAAATCAAGAAAGTAATGAAAGCATATTAACACTTCAGTTAGAAACAGTAGAGCTTAATTTGGTGGCTTCTTTTGACTCACATAATTAAGAATCACTACTGAAGAACCCAACACCCTGGGCTGTAGCAGAAAACATAAATACTGTTATCTGTTTAAATAAGAAAAAGTGCAATTAACAATTTACAGTATGGTGTTTCTTTGACTTATGATTTAGAGCAATTATATTATTGATCTGCCTAGGGAAGTTTAGAGGAGCACGTGCTTTTGCACGCAAAAGTTCTCAGGTTAGGTATGGGCAAATATGTCAGTTTCACTTTCTCCTACCTATTATTTTTTAAAATCTTAAGTTCTTACTGAATATGAAGAATTTTGCAGATTTTGGTACATTCTTATCAAAACCCGAATTGAAATGAACCAAACAAATTCAATAGGGGGGAAACAAGCCCATGTATCCCCCCGCTGGCTTTTTTGGTGCCCCGCCCTGCTGCCTTACTGCTGAATTTGCCACCAAACTTTAGTGGCACAGTGGCAGCAGAAAGAACAAATAGCCTCCATTTAAAAGACAATCACTGCTGCTGCATCACCAAATTTCAATACCTGCCCGCCACGTAGCTATTAAAGATGAGGAAACTTTCAGTGAAGAAGTGGCAACCCTAAATTATTATTATTATTATTATTATTATTATTATTATTATTATTATTATTATTATTATTACATTTATAACCCACCTTTTTTCCTCCAAGGAACCCAGGGTGCTGTACATAATTATCTTCTCTCCATTTTATCCTCACAACAACCACCCTGTGAGGTAGGTTGGGCTGAGAGCCTGTGACCAGCCCAAAGTCACCCAGTGGGTTTCCATAGCTGAGTGGGGACTAGAACCCAGATCTCCCAACTCCCAGTCCAACACCTTAGCCACTACACCACACTGGCTCTCAGTGTTAGTTAGTAATAATTTAGTACTAACATAGTTGGATAATCAGGGATTCAAACCCAGACTTTTAAGAGCAAAGCACTCAAAGCCCTTGGTCTGGATGGACAAATGTCAGACTGAGTTTCTCCCACATTCATTTCTTATTTAAACCCCAAGGTCCTTTTCACCCGGAATGTGAAGAAATTTTAGTACATTCTTATCAAAGAAACCGAACAAAATTCTCACCTGTCCCTATCTCAGGTTCAGTTCCTGGGCATCTCCAAGTAGGACTGAAAAATACTCCTATCCCATAACCCTGGAGAGTCACTGCCAGTCAGTGGAGACAGTACTGTGCAAGATGGACCAACTATCTGACTTGGAATAAAGACAGACTCCTATGTCCCTATTCAACACCCACAGACTTTCAAAGTACAGCCCCATCCTGCCTCCCAGGGATGCCCAACTATGGAGCACAATATAGCAGCTGTGATTCAATATTATATTCTCTCTCTCTCCAGTAACATGAGCCTCGATAGTCCCATTATACCACATTTCTGTCTTATTGTCATATGTATGGGTTGATCTAGGAGGGCAGCATGGACTAGACCATGGATGGCCCAGAATTGAAGGAAGGAACAAGAATGGACAGAGTTTTCACATCATTTTTTTTAAAGTAGAAGACTGTGATTATTTTTTTAAAAAGTGCATTTTTAGAAACTGTGAATACAGCTCTTCATAAAAAAAAATCAATACCGAGATCACAATCTGGAAACCAAACAAATAGTGAAGTTATTACCACACAAAGTGAACTCTTATTAAGTGGATGCAGTTAACCATTTTACAAGTCATTCTACCATGTATCAATGTGGCAAAATCCTCTGTATTGCCAAACTTTTTCATTTCTATAAGCTCCCAAAACAAATGGTTCAGGCATTCCACCCAGTGAGTAAAAAATGTCAATCTCCTTATAGCATTAATTCATTTAAGCCATGATCCCTCTATTATGTCCTCATGAGTAGCACATTGTGTTGATTTCTCTGCTTTTAATCCTGTAGAAAACTTTCCTGATGAACTGATACACAAGAGGTGGGGGCGGAGGAACTCTTTGGTTTAAACAGGAGTGAGGAAACTGGAACGCTCCTTCAGTCTCTCCAGTGGGCTGGATGCCATTAGAGGGCAAGGGCCTGTCCACAATTGAGAGGACTATCATGGAAAGGGCAAGATAGGAAAAATCGGATGAAACAAAGTCAATTCCCTGAACAAGGTGCCTGCTGGAAGAACACGCCTCCAGCCGGTGCCATGGTTGGGGAACTGGCTTCATCCTGCCTGAGTTTTTTCTAGCAAGGAACTATTCAAGGTGCTAAATGATATCCCCAAAATAAAATGGGGAGGAGGAGATGGGAGGAGGAGATAGAAGGACTAGTTTTCTGATCAGCTTCCTTAATTAATTTATCCAGGCCAATATTATTTCGTCCAAGTGTCCAGGTAAAATGTAATATGAAGGAAGCATCTTTGCTCATGATGAGCACATTTATTTCACTATCGTTTCTGTTCAAACAGGTGTTGCAGGTTTTTCCGGTTTCAAAACCTGCTTAAACAGACATGTTCATGAGATACAAGAAACTACACTATGAGTAATGATGCCTGTATCATACCATGCTCAACTGTCCATGTTATCTGCCTCCAGCCTAACAGTTCAGCTGTAATTTTAGAGGGTATACATTTATTTATTTATTTGGATTAAAAGATCAGTTAAATAGATATTAAATGTGAAGGGTTTCTTAAAATGAATTTACAAAAAACAATTCACAAACCTCTAACAACTGCAACACTTTTAAAAAAGAAAGAGTTTCTTTAGTAACTCTTACTGTGTGATCTCCTGAGTTCAACACCCTTTAAAAGACTGATAAAAGCTAAGGCAGCAAAATAAGCTGCAAATTTGTTTTATGGAATAATATCCCTTTGGGAATAAATAAAAACATTCTCTCTTGGAAACCACAATACTGTCATTTTTCCCCTTTTATAATCAAGAGCAAAAGCTATTTCCCCAAAAAACTGTATTAAATTCTTTCATCTATAAAGAGTGCATCCAAATCCCCCTTCAAACAGAGGTTCTGTTTAGACTATTTAAATGCCATAACTGTGCAAAATGTTTTCGTTTCTGAAAAGTATATAGAAAATGAGAGTGCTATTTGCTATATGCCCAGCAGTACAATATTTAGTTCTTTGTAATTTCATTACCTATTACTACCTAGTACTTATTCTTTGTGAAGGGGTTTAGCGTGTCTCAGACAGTCCACATAGAATTAGAAAAAGCTTCTCTCAGTATTATTTTATTATACCTGATTATTAATATGAGTCCCCTTGAGAGTTTCAATTTCTATTATTCATGCACAACAGTAATTTTATACCAGATAAATAGTAACAGTACTTGATCCGTGTAACATACATCAAACAGTATTAAATCAGAAATCCTTATAACCATCCTGTAAGGTAGATCACTTATCATCACCCTTTCATAGTTGGGGCCTGAGAGTAAGAGTTCACATGTTGTTAATATGTTATATTAAAGATGAAATCCGATGCATATTTAGACAGGAGAAAGTCAAACAACTCCCAGCATTCCCCAGCCAGTATATTGGCTGAGAATGTTAGGGGTCTTTAATTATGTACCTTCCTATGTGCATGCCTAGGGTGACCTTATGAAAAGGAGGACCGGGCTCCTGTATCTTTAACAGTTGTATAAAAAAGGGAATATCAGCAGGTGTCATTTGTATTATGCATGCAGCACCTGGTGAAATTCCCTCTTCATCCCAACAATTAAAGCCCTGCCCTCTTGACCAGATACAAAAGAGGGCATGGCTCCTGCAGCTTTAACTGTTGTGATGAAGAGGGAATTCCACCAGGTGCTGCATGCATACAAATGACACCTGCTGAAATTCCCTTTTCTGTACAACTGTAAAAGATACAGGAGCCCTGTCCTCCTTTCCATATGGTCATCCTATGCCATGCCAGTCTCCTTCCCTCTTTCTCAGAAACCCTGCAGCTAGGCAGGCAAAATCGCCCATTTAGGTAAAAATGCAGGATGGCCAGAGCATGGAGGTGAGGATCAATTCCATGCTCTGGCAACTTCAGACGCTATCGACTATCTCGATAGGATTGTGCCCTGCGTCTCTTAGCTTTGTTGCAAATCTGCTATTGTATTTTAAATCTCTGCTGCTAAGTTTTATTCTTGTTGTACTTTTACAATGCAGTTTTAAGGTTTTATATCTTATATTGTATTTTATGGTTTTAATTTTTGTGAACTGACCAGAGGGCTTTGGCTACTGGACGGTATGAAAATGTAATAAATAAATAAATAAATAATATCTATCTATATCTATCTATCTATCTATCTAAACATTCCAAAGAGGTGTATTATGGGGGAGGACTCTGAGTTTCACTGCTGCTTGCAACAGTAGCAAAACTATGTATAAATACTGTTTTATTGTAGATTGATAGGATAATTTTATTGTGCTTTATCAAATTATCAGTATTTTGCCTTGCTTTCTTTTATTATACATGGGTTGTATTAATTCATTGTTTTACCAGAATTGTACCCTGTTTTAGCTACTGCCACCATCACTTTCCCAATTAGCTCCAGACGATGCAGTTATTAGATTTTGTTGTATTCCCATGAAAATTGGCCAAGCCCCTTACATTTGGGCCTAACAATGTGTAAGAACAGCTTCTAACAACTCAGTCTTGTTGTTCATAGCTGTATCTATGTAAAGAATAGTGTCTTTCCCAAAGTGAACCAACCAGAGAGCTTGTGAACTGCCCAAAGAGCTTCAGCTAATAGGCTATTACATGGAGATGTAATCAATCAATCAATCAAGTTAGGCTTGAATCCTATACCTCACTAGGAGGTGGGTCTCCCCCCATGTGACTGTTTTCAATTCTGGGTAAGGATTAGTTTACAGCTGTAACCAGTCAGGATGGGGAGCTTGATCAGACAAGCTTCCAAATTGCTTAGGGAGTTGTCTTGCTCCCAAGGCTTGGAACTTTCCTGTTCAGTGCACCTGGGGTGGGGTGTAACTCAGGGACCACATAGTTCCCTGGGGCTTTAGAAATCAGCTGTCAGGAGTTTTTTTTCATACCTCTGTCTGGGCTTGGACAAAAGAAGGAGAGAAACATTGGATTTCCCATCAGATTTGTTTAGTTGTATGACTCATCGAACATACACATTTCTGGGTAGTATCCAATATTAGTCCTACTTAGGATAGACTCATTGAAATGAATGGGACTGACATTACTCATGACTAACTTTAGTCCCATTCATTTCAATGGATTTAGTCTAAATAACATTGGATACTACCCTCTGATACAAAATCTAAAGCTCACAAAGATTCAGCCCAGCTCTGCAAATAAAACACTCACCTCCCAGTTTCTGAGTCAAATCCATAATAGTAGTCTCTGCAATGATCACATCTCATTCCAGCCACAGAAGAGTCTTGACAAACACACTGGCCAGTGAAACTATTGCAGACCTCATCTACTGAACCAGTTGTGTGGCACAAACAGGGAAAGCAGCCATTAACACTATTCAGAGAAACGTAAAAACCTAATAAAGAAAAATATGTCAAAATATTATATTCACTCATAAATATACAATTGGCTAACTATTGAGTACCTATGGCGACATCCCACCTATAACTTATCTAACAAAGAGATGTGCCCTTCCAGGCCTGGTTTGACTAACTTTAGCAGTCCTTCTGGCCCATTAACCCTTCCCCTGTCCAAACCCTCCGACTCACAATATATCAGGTTATGTGATATTTTTATCTGTGAGTAAACTTCTCCAACATGCTGTCCCATGATCTGTAGTGCATACTGATGGGAAATCAATATTATAGTACCATTTTGCTTCCAGGAACTGTATTCACAGAATCAACACATTTGAGATCAACATCATCTCTGGCAGACACCCCCTTAGACATATTCTGTGTAAAAAAAATGGGGGGGTGCATTCTGCAATAAACAGTTAACAAGCTGGTTTTGTTCTTATTTTCTTACCTGGTTTACACATATTGCACCTCCTTCCATGGCGTTGAGGCAAGCAAACACATTGCCCACTGATTTGATCACAGGCAGTTCCTGGTAGTGTCCCCAAAGGATCACAGTCACAAATCTCGCAACCAAGAAGATTTTGAGTGGTGAGATTGTACATTTGAGGCATGCACTGACTGCACTGAAAGTCTGTGACATGCATTTTGCAAGGACATTGCCCTGTTGATTTGTCACATAGCAAAGAGCCATTCACAGTACCAGCCTGATCACAGTTACATGGCAGACAGGCTGAGGAATCATTTTGCTGCACTTTGTAATACCCGTCTGTGCAGGTACCACATTGCCTTTCCCCAAAGTTAGGCTTACAGACACACTTTCCTGTTTCAGGATCACACACGGTCCCAGAAAGAGAACCTGCTGTTTGGCATTCACAAGGCTTACAGCCAAAAGCATCCATCCCGTAAAAGCCGTCAATGCAGGTATCACAATGAAGTCCTTTGACATCTTTCTTACAACTGCACTGACCAGTAGAAGGGTTACAGAAATCACTCATGGAACCGTAGATGTTACACTGGCAAGGCTCACAACCATCTTCCTTAAAGTTTTGCAAGTGTTTATATCCAAAGTTGCAGCGATCACATCTGAGACCTAGAGAGAGAAATTGCAATATTATAAGGAAAAAACAGGGTGGGGACTAAAGATCTTGCCTTGCATGGTTCCATCCAAAGCAGAATGGAAAGACAGGTGTTCCTGGGTTGCACCCTTGAATTGGAAGAGAACAATAGGACATCTGGGTCAACCCCAGCTGCAAAACAGTAACATCTTACCCACTGCTCCACCCCTCTGATAAGTATAGATCCCAACAATAGCAAACCACAAGTAGAAGCACCACAGAAAGTTGCCCAAAGAGCAAGCCACTTTACCGTATCCAGGTAAGCAAGCCAATACATATGCCAAAAACAAAACTAGAGTTACCAGCCAACAGAACTGGGAGGGAATTTCCTTCCTGACCAGAATATGGCTGTCAATCACATCAAGATCATGAACAAAATGGAGTGTGTTCCAAAGAGCAGCCACAAGGAGTTCATCCCCATTTCTCCAGCTAGTGCACCTGTGTTCATTGACTATACAACTCCCACCTCTGAAATCTGTTGGAGAGCAATTCCATTGTAAATACTGGGCTCAATAGTAGAGCATATGCTTTGCATGAAGATGGTCCCAGGTTCATTCCCTGGAGAGTTGTTGCCAGACAGTGTAGACAAAACTGAGGTAGATGGAGCAGTGGTCTGACTTTGAATAACGCAGCTTCCTATGTTCTTATGATTATTAAGCATCCCCATGATGTCCACATTTATCCTCCTATGTTATTTAAGAAAATAGCCGCAATGGTCTGAAATTTAAGGAAATTGAAACTTTCAAAGCATTTGAGTCAGAGTCTTCAGTGTGGTGGCTCCCTTTCTTTGGAACTCCCTGCCCCTGGAGGTCAGGCAGGCACCAACACTGTGTTGCTTCCAGTGCCTCCTGAGAACAGCTCTATTCCAGAAAGCATTCCTTAACCGCCCAGCCACAGTTTTCATTGGAATTCTGCTTTTTTAAATATATAATTTTAATGGTGTTTTAACCTTTGTATCTTTTACTGTTTTACCTCTTATGTTCACTGCTCTGGAATTTATTTCAGACATGAAGCGGTATACAAAAATAAATAAATCGGAATACGCATGTTCACCAACAGTTTTGCTCACACTACTAAAGCAGGTCCCAATCTGGCTGGGACCATACTCGATCAGCTATTTATTTTACATCTAATCTACCCTGAATTTAGAATAAACAGTAAACAGCAAAGAACTGCTAAAATGGACAAAGAATATAAGCATTTTTCCTCTTGTCAATTTTTGTTAATTTAGAATAAACGCATGATTCATGTTATTTCGTTGAATTATACAAAGGACTTTTAACATTTATTTGAGAAGAAAAGAAAAAATAGTAAAATCAGATTATTGTTCACCGCATTGTGCTATTACAGGCAGTTGTCTTACTTGCTGTAAGTGGCACTATTGAGAGCCACAATGGAGTAGGGTTTAGAATGTTTGACTGGGACTGGGAAGACTTGAATTCAGGTCCCCACCCAGTCATGAAGCTCCCTGGGCAGCTTTGGGCAAGTCACTGACTTTCAGCATAACCTACCTCACAGGGTTGTTGTGAGAACAAAATGGAGCGGAGGAGGATCATGTACACCACCTTGGGTTCCTTGAAGTAAAAGGTGGGGTATAAACGTAATAAATGAACATAAATAAACAAATACCACTCTTCAGTCTTATGATAGAAGAATATACTCTGGATATTGCAAAATAGATTACTATAAATTAACTTAAACAACTTTAGATATTTGTTATAGCGTTGATTATTAATAGATCTTCCTAAATAGTTACTGTACTTTATTTTCATCTTCCAAAATGAAATATTTTTTTGGTTTAAATGCATTATTTTGTTAACATCTGATACATTTCAAACCAAAATAAAAAAAATAAAAATCTCAACCTGTCTCTCCATTAGTCTTCTTTTCAAAGTCATGACTTTATGTTGCCTTTGGCATTGCTTATGAGCTTGTTTTCTTTTTACTTTTACTTTTTGTTCAGGGTTTGCATCTACATTTTAATTTTATAAACTGTATTACCCAAGAAAGAAAAACAGAATATTACTTGTGAAATGCCAAGTCACACTTGTGCTTTCCTGCTTTTTCTTTTTTAAATAATGAAAGCATACCACCCTAGATTCCATTTTTGGTGGTTAAAAATATAAATAATAACATTTCCACAATCCAGCCATCACTTAACTGTATGATACAGTAAACTAAAATAACAAACAAGTTCATTCCTTTTTTTAAAAAAGAACAAAACATAAGCACACATATATATTTATATATTTAGAATCTCCTATGTCGAGAGAGAAAAACAAGCCCCAAATCGGTAGGGAATGCATTATATATGGATAAAAACTGGAGAACTCCAACAGAAGGCAAGTTCCTTTAGCAGTGATGAATGGCTCACCTAAGGCATATCATTTAATTTCAATAAGGAAAATAAAAAAGGACCACTATTGCTGCAAATTTTAAAAATAACTGTATTGTTAACAAGAATTATGACTCATTTTGAACTATTAAAATTGGTCTACATGGATTCATATCATATCAGTTTTAAAAATATGCGCAGTGCTTATTTGAATATGCCATACATATTCCTGACAGGTAATCTATTCCTAACGATACCGAGAAAGGCCTACAGGGCATCACAGTCAATGTTAACAAGTACAGGGGAGTTAGCACGCTTGGCATTTAATTCACATTCTTCTCCCTTTTTTATTCTAGATGAATGACCTACTTTAATAAAATTATTGGTGCTAATGTATTTTACTGGTGATAGGATCATTAGTAAGATTTAACAGTTGTGCTAACTCTAACAGCTCATGCTCCATAACATTGCAGCACTTAGTTACATTTTCTGTTATCAAGCTTGTTTAAACAGATACAGTGACAATAGACTCTAAGGTTACTTGTATATTCAGGTGTTGTTGTTGTTTTTAAGTCAGCACATATTTTTAAATAGATGCACGTACTGCATATATAGCATTTCAGTATAGCTGTTTTTATTCAGGAGTAAGTATTGGCACCCCAGTTCTCATTACATTGGTCTCAGAAAGAGGGTAGTGAGCACACAGATCATGAAAACATGGACCTTACTCTTCTAGAGAAGTTCCCCCACCTAATGAAGTGAGAGGGTGGTTATTAGGGAGAGAGCCTTTTTGGTAGTGGCACCCCAGTTAAGGATAGTTCTCCCAAGAAAGAGTTGCCTCGCCCCTAAATTGTAGTTTCTTCAATGCCAGGCATAGATATCTTTATTTTCCCAGATTTTGATTATATGTTTTTAGTGCATTTTAAACCTGTGACACTAATCATTTCTCGCCTTACTGGCTTTTAGACTGATTTCATGCTGAGGTTTCAGTTTTATGCTGATCTGGTGCTGATTTTATGCTGAGTTTTATAGGTTTTATGCTGGCTGTATTGATCTTTTTTAACCTATTGTTATTTGGTTTTATTCTGTATTTTATTAGTTTTTTAAACCACATGGAGAGAACTTGGTTGATGGGCAACATAAAAATGTCATAAATAAAGTAAGCAAGCAAATAGGAGGGCCAATGGTTCTAGAGCGCCAGATCAGCCTTTCCTGATCAAGTGAACATAGTTATGAGAGTAGATGTTCGATACAAATGCGATGCCTCAGCTAGATTCCATTTTCACTCATGTTGGTATGCAGTCTTTGTGAAATGCTGCCCATTTGATCACTGCTACTATTATGCATTGATCAAATCTGTTAGGGTGACCATATGAAAAGGAGGACAGGGCTCCTGTATCTTTAACAGTTGTATTGAAAGGGGAATTTCAGCAGGTGTCATTTGTATATATGGGGAACCTGGTGAAATTTCCTCTTAATCACAACAGTTAAAGCTGCAGGTGCCCTGCCCTCTTTTGAATCTGGTCACTCTAGTATAGCTCTTGCACTTTAACTGTTGTGATGAAGGGGGAGTTTCACCAGGTTCTCCATATATACAAATGACACCTGCTGAAATTCCCTTTTCTATGCAACTGTTAAAGATACAGGAGCCCTGTCCTCCTTTTCATATGGTCACCCTAAAATCTGTTGTACCAGCATAATATTGTAGGCAAGTTGATAATTCTAATGCAAAGCTACATGATTCACACAGCAGTGATTAGTCCCTCTCCTTATGGCCATTTCTATGCTGGACCTGAAGGTACGAACTCATATGCCATTACAATCTATCATGTAATGAGGGGCGTACCACTTTAAAAACATTCAGACTCTGATCCTACATACATTCAATTACTTTTTTTAACTTTAATCTACAATCAAGATCTTCAAAAATAGTGAATTTAATTTTGTAAATACCCTAAGGGATGCTTCCAACTTGACTAATATCATTCACGGGTAACACCTGTAACTGTTGCACCTTCAACTATTATTATTATTATTATTATTATTATTATTATTATTATTATTATTATTATTATTTGTATCCCGCCTTTTGCCCAATGCTGGGCCTCAAGGCGGCCTTACAAAGTTTAAAATATACATGGGGGGGGAGGGAAACAAAACCATAAACAATTAAAAAATACACAACAAAATTATAAAACATTGACATAGATGGAGGGCTGGATTATTCTCCAAAGGCCTATTGTTGTACGGCAAGTACACACTCTGTATACATGCAGAGTAGCCACGTGCAAGGAAACAGATATGTGTGTTATCATACAAGAAAGCCTACACATAGTTCAAAATTTGACTTGCTTTTTTTGCATCAAACATTTTTAATTGAAGAAGATGTAATTCTTACAACTCTTGCAAATGGACAGTTGACACATGCATGTATGAATATAAATATCAGGGCGAGGGTTCTCTCTATTTATTTTCTTAATACAGGGAGTTAAAAGTGGAATTTGGAGGGGCTGAATTTTTTAAAAAACCTCTTTATTATTTCCCCCCCAGAATTAGTAAATAAAATCAGTATTTTAAGCTGCTGTCTTATACCCACGTATCTCGGATTAAGTTCCATAGAATTCATTGGGACTTACTTCTGAGTAGATACGTAAGGGATTGGACTGTTAAAGTAGTGCTCTTACACAGCTTACTCACGCTGTTACAAACCATCTGGATCTACAATTAAAAAGTAGCAATGTGCATGGTGATGATAACAATACTACTGCATTTAACTGGATTACTAAACAAGCTACATTCTAAAGCAGGGGTGCACAACCCTTTCATCCTGAGGGCCACATTAGGTCCTGCCCAGGGGTTGGGGGCCACACACATATACACACATTTATACACACACACACACACAATAATACATGTGCAAATCCCAGCAACCCTGATTCACATTGCTCTCTTCTTTCTCCTAGCAGTAGTAGGAAAAGAGCGATTCTGTATGAGGAGCTTTGGGGGAACAGTGGAGAATACAGATGGGGTGAGTTGGCAGTGGTAACAGTGGGCCTATCTAAACACTTGGAAAGCCCTGGAGTGGGTGCACAGTGGCTCAGCATAGATTATGCAACGCCCTTGCAATCACGTACCCACCCTGGGGCTTTCCGCCAAAGCTGCAGAGAAAAAAAGTTGAGGACTTACCCTGACTTTTTTCTACAGAGCGAGGCGAGGACACGCAAGATGGCATCAAGACAGCCCCAAAGTCTCACTCCAGAGTCACAGTGGAGGCATGGCCAGGCAGTGCCTGGTGGAAGGCGACCTGCGATTGTCTTCCACCAGGAAGCGGGCGGGGTAGGTCCAGTCCCTGGATGGCCACCCGGAAACCCCGTACTCCCTCCTTGGTACCAGGATTACCTGACAGCATCCCAATGGAGGGAAAGCATGGGATTTCCAAGGGATATGGCACCAACCTGGCACTGTGAAGATACCCTGAGGGATTCAGGGCCTCCCGTGGTAACGGGGTCATGGCAAGCAGCCCCCAGAACACAGATTGCGCAACTGTGCTCTAAAGAAACATATATCTAGCTCATTATTGTATCTACACTGACTAGCAGCAGCAGCTCCAGGCTTTTAGAAACCTTTCCTTTCCTAGCCCTACCTAGAGATCCCAGGGATTGAACCTGGGACATTCTACATACAAAACATGTGTCCTGTCGCTCAGCTATGACCTTTCTGCTAACTTGATGGTGATGATAAAGTACTTCAAATGCTGCAGATTATCAAACACTTTGTGTAATATGGGGTCTACCAAGCATATTGATCCTGTAACATGGTGGCAAGGCCAGATAACATGGCCTCTGACTCCTCTTGTTGACTCCTTCTGCAACAAGTTAAAAGGAAGTTCTTCTTCATGCAGCACATAGTTAAGCTATGGAGTTCACTACCACAAGATGTCATGACGGCCACCAATTTGGATGGCTTTAAAAGGGGATTAGAAAAATACCTGGATGAGGATGCTATCAATGGCTACTAGTCCTGATAGCTATGTACTACTTCCAGTAGCAGAGGCAGTAAGCCTACATACAACAGTTGCTGGGGAACATGGGTGGGAGAGTGCTGCTGCACCTGTGTCCTGCTTGTGGGTTCCTGACAATGACTGCTTGTGGGTTCCTGCTTGTGGGTTCCTGACAATGAATTTATTTTCAAGGTCGCTTTGTGAACAAAATGCTGGACTAGCTAGACCCTTGGTCTGATCCAGCAGGGCTCTTCTTGTGTTCTTAAGTTAAAGAGATTGATGGATATTTGAAAATACTCACATACACAGACAATTAAGGAAAATGAATATAAATTAATACATGAAAAGAGTTAAGAAGCTTGCTTATATTCATGTAAATGTCCATTTTCTGAAGTGTATAAAACTCAAAGTACAGGTTCTGAACCAGAAGCTGTGGTCGCTGATCCTGACTAGATACTTAAACTGTACTATTATTTTCAAGGATATGTTATCTACTGGGGGAGAAGACATAAATCTAATGATTAAGAATGGCTTATTTATTGTATGGGTAGATCCAATAGTGCAGTTTTGTTTGTAGAGTGGCTTTTGATTCAGCATACAGCTCCATTAATGGAAAAGGAGGTGATTGATACCAACCCCTGCAGCACTATCCATAACCAGGGGTGGGACAGCGCTGAAGGTGGCATGGATGCTGCATGAAGAAGGGGTAATCAGTGAAAATCACCTTCCTTCTGTTCCATTAGAGGCATCCGCTGGAACAAAAACCCTCAATGAAAAGTATGGCATCACTGGAATCCCACCATCAATCTACAGCAGGGTTGAGCAACTAGGGAAGGTCTCAATGGCATTTTCATTCTCCATGGCCACCCTTTGTAGGATGTTGTGAGTCTGCTGGCCACCCACCCCCAAAATAGTGGGGAAAGCAAAGATATTACCATATTTGCCTCTGAAATTTGGCAGCAAATAGCTCCACAGCACAACAGAGTGCTACAATGATTAGGATTTCCTTGTTCCCAAGGTATTCCATAGCTGCTGAGAATGCAATTTCTTTGGGGGCAACGAGAGGTGATGGGCTACATGCAGTCCTTGGGGTTCATGTTGCTCACCCCTGATCTAGAGGTTACTATGACACCTGATGAATATGATGATGAAATAACGTTGAACTCTTCAATAGTATTATAACTGAACAAGTGTAATGGAACATTTGAGGGTACTATTGCTATTCCTTAATTCCATTATGGGATGGTTATTGTCTGAACCTTTCTGCTCACATTATGAGTATCTTCTATTTCTATGTGATAATAAAGATTTCAATCTGTTCTCTTTAACACTGATAATATCTGCAATTATTATTTATTTGCTTATTATATTTTATATTGTTTCTTGTTTCTCAACTAGCAAAATACTAAAGATAAGAAGGATATGTGTACAATGTATACATAAAATAATAACATATGTTTAGATTTTGTAAGAAAGTATTGCTCGTATTTCAATTTCCCCTAAAATTTAAAAAAAAAACTGAAAAAGAACATCTCCTCCCCACAACCACTCACCTATGGTCTCAAAATTTATAGAAAATTTACATCTCTTGATTAATCTCAACCCATAATTACCCAGCTGAATAATGGAATTTTTTCAAAAGAATTGTATTCGCAGTGATGGAAGATTATATGGAAATTCTACTATCCTTGCTCACACAAACATCTACATCAAGTAGTTGATCAACAGCTACATTAAGGGGGCGTTCATGAGGAATAATGAAGCATGCAACTCTCAACGTGCAGCTTGGACTGTTCAGGATACGCTTTCTCACTTGATTCTGTTGATTGTATATAAATTGCACAAGTCCTTTTGGAATAAATGAAAATTAACTAAAGCTAACTGTGTTTCCCATAGCATTTCCGGTTACAAAATTCTTACTAGACCATAATATGGCCATAATAACAGAAAAGTTTTGGGGAGTTTAAAACATTTAAAGTATAGTCCTACATGTGTTTACTCAGAAGTAAGTCCCATCGAGTTCAAGGAGTCCTACTCCCATGTAAGTGGGTATAGGATTGTAGCAATAGCATAAATGCCGTACTTATCTCCACAATAAAACTGTGTATAACAGAAGGACAGTAAAATATAATACCATTTTTTTTAAAAAAATCAAACACATTTCTGGGACATGTACAGTTACCACTCAGAGTTCCTTTCATCAAGAAATTCTCCTTGCACAATATTCCAATACATCAATATTTCATAGTACATTATATACACTGTATATTTTGGGTCCTTGATAAATTTTATCCTTACATAGATGTGGCTCCCCTGAAATATGTTGAAAGTAATAAATTGCTATAATCAAATTTAATTTCTGAAAAATACCTGTGGGAATAGCAAACAAAAAAACACGTCTTGTTAAAAAAAATGATAAATAACACTGAAGGTAGCAGTTTATTATAATCAACTTGGCAGTGAATTACAAAATTAAAATTATGTGGCCCTTGATAACTAACCCTAGCAATGTATAAGATCTGTAAAATTATGTTGACATTTTGCATTTCATAGGAGCAGATCAAAGAATTATAAAAGCAAAAAATGAAAAGATTTATCAGAAAAGACCCTGCAGCACAGAGTATTTTTGAGAAGGAAAAATCTATTTATTTTGGTCTGTTATGAAAGCTGACATAGAAACCATTTTTTTCAAACTCATTAAGTTTATAACATCATGAAAACGTGATGTTTTCCTCAAAGAAACATTTGTGACAACAGTAAGCAAATAATATTATTTCTCTCTTTGATATTTACGAAGCAGAAGGTGTTGCTATAAGTACTAAAATCTACTAAATACAGGAAAATCTAAAGAGCCTATTGCTACAATTGGACAGGAATATTAAATAATTATATGCCATTAAATTAGATTTGCATAATTTCTCATGAAACACCTCCCCCCCCCCACATTTGACCTGTTGCTGTTTTTAAAAAGTTTTGGTTTTGAGTATTTTTATTTCTTATTTCTAGAGGTAAGAAAGACATCTGGCTGTAGATTCTTGTCTTACACCTACCAATAACATTTTCTTTGCAGTTGCATTGGCCTGAATTTTGGTGACAGGTAATATCTCCATCGAGGGTCCCAGAGGTATTGCACTTACAGGGGCTGCAGCCATCAGGATTTGACTGTTGTAGATTGTAGAATCCTTCCTGGCACTGATTGCACTCTCTGCCAGACACATGTCTTTTACAATTACACTGGCCTCCAATCTAAAAAAAAAAGATACAAAAAGGAAAAAAAAATTGTAGAATGGTGAACATATGTCACCCCACCTCCCCCACCCCTCATTAGCAACATGGGTGGGTTGACAGATCAGAAAGTCTTGTGGAAGAACGAAATCTTGTGGAAAAAGGAATAGAACAGGCCTCAATGGTTTATGTTCCAGTAGTTAACTCACATTAAAAAGAAAACTATAGGAATTGTGGGAATATAAATTCTCTAGAAGCATTTAAGGAAGAGAATGCAGTTGGCAGAAGTGGGGGGAAACCACAAATGGGGGTGGGGGGGGTTTCTGCATACAGCTAGAACACATATAGAGACTCCACAGCCTATGAGCTGTACTGTATGTGGTCATCAGATCAAAAACATCAGCCAAAAAGAATCTTTGTGATTTTGAAATATACTTCTATTTCTTTAAGCTGGGAGAAGTAGGTATGAGTTCATACAGTATAAGCGATATTGAATACTGGCTATGTACTTTCTTTCATTCTTTTTAGTTATTCCACTCTATATATCAAAGCACTCCAAGAAGTCAGCATTTTGTAAAACGAAAGAGATTAATGGTAAAATGACACATATTTTCAGACATTTGCTTCATTCCACGTCATCATAAAATGGTGCTCATTTTTGCATCAATATCATGGGCAATGATATAGCTATATATCATAATGGGTTTTATCCAATGGTATCTTTCTATTAGCACTAAGGGAAAACCCATGATTATTGTTGTGCAAGTGTCAAATCCAATATTTTGATTCTGTTTAGGCAAGCCATTGCACAACCTGTTACATGTGCAAGCAGTGGTGGAATAATGCCACCTCTTGTATGTTTTCCACTTTAAAACTATTTGCGTCTGATGCTGTTTAATTGAACTGCCCAGAGAGCTTTGGCTATTGGGTGGTATAAAATGTAATAAATAAATAAATAAATAAATAAATTTGTGTTGTTTTAATAATGAAAGGAAGTGAGTTGCTTTAACTTCAGAAATGGTATCTGTATTTCTATATCATATCTAGCAATTAGGGGTGTGCACTCCGACCCGGAATTATCTGGTAACCACGAACATCCGTGGAGCATTCAATCTTCCAGAGCAGAGATTCCAAACCCATAGATTCATATCAGAACAGAGACATTCCCAAGTGGAGCTTCTAAAGTCTCTGGAATTATCCTGCTGTGTGTGTGTGTGTGTGTCTAAATTGAACATCTCTATATTTGGAAGATGCTGAGTGGGGTGAGGGGTAGCTTTGATATTGACTTCTGTGGCTAACCAATTAGGAATAGCCACAGCGCTCTCCCTGATGGTGTTCTCCTCCAATTGCAGTATAAATGGGAAACACTAACTGGCTGCTGATTCTGGCCATGGGGATGGGGGTAGGGAGAGGTGGAGCATGTTTCTGCTCAGACTCATAGAAGTCAATCACCCACATTTCCAAAGTGTAAAAGTACTGCTGGGCTGGCTGGCTGGCTGGCATGGTGAGTGCGAAAGCTTCTACCTCTGAGTCAGGCACAGACAGGCTCTTTATTTCAGTGGCTGGGCTTCCAGTACAGGGGAGTGGTGTCTCCGTTCAATAGATCTGGAGGGCACCAGGTTAGAGATGGCTAGAGCGGGGAATTTTTTTAAAAAATCCTAAAAAATCAAGGCATGAATGGATCTGATTCAAACTTGGCATGGCTGAAGCCCTCCTTAAGAGCCATGTTTAATCTCTTTATCTGTAAAAAATATGCAAATGTAAGCATTTTTGATAATTTCCATTTAAAAATTCCTAAAAAACCAAAGCATTAACCAATCTGATTCAAACTTGGTGGAGCTAAATTCCTCCTTAAGCACTATCACTGTACCAAGTTTTATCTCTTTATCTTTAAAAACGAGGGAGTTATATGTATTTCTGTTAATACCAGTTACCCGAATACTGAACGGTTCTTCAATGGGTAATTTGACACAGTGGAGAGAGGGGGAGGGGGGATGCTCTGAAATCGAGGCAATCACCTCTACAGAGATCCAGACCAAATTTTGAGGCAGAGAAGACCCACTTTGCACACCCCTACTAGCTATCTATACTCTCTCTCTCTCTCTCTCTCTCTCTCTCTCTCTCTCTCTCTCTCTCTCTCTCTCTCTCTCTGTGTGTGTGTGTGTGTGTGTGTGTGTATGCATGACTTATCCATAAGCTATGTTTTGTTTTGTGGAACCTTTAAAAATAAATAGACAATTCAGAGAACTTGTTCCAAACCTTTGAGAATAAGCTCTAAGGAGCAAACAAAATGTTAACATCCTGAAGCCTTTCAAATACTGCTCTCCAAGGCCTAGAATAGATTCACTCTTCATTCTTTGAGTGCTAAAGTTACCAAGAGAGTAAAGTCACCACCTATACGGACACACAACATATTTTTCTTGAAGGTTCAGAAACACATTACTTTTAAGAACAAAAAAAAGCACACTCTTCTGATTCAAACAATGTAAATAATGGGTGGATGATGACAGGATAACACAAAGTTGAACAACAATTTGAGAGCTGGATATTGCTCTTGCTATTATTCATTATTCATTGGTGTGATTCAAGAACTTGTTAAAAATATTATTTCAAACTGGAGTGTACTAGATACCCATCAATCTCCTTGAAACATGTCTTAGGCCACAGCTAGACCTAAGGTTTATCCTGGGATCATCCAGGGTTCGCCCCTGCCTCAGCACTGGATCCCCTGTGTGTCACCTAGATGAACAGGTTTGACCCCTGGATGATCCAGGGATAAACCTTAGGTCTAGCTATGGCCTTACTCAATCACTACTTCTGAATAACAATTTGTAATTTTGCATGTTTGTTTAACTGGATTATTATAAAATGGTGTATTTCATAATTTAGGGGCTTATGTATGTAATTACACATTCCCACTGATACTTTCAGATTCTTGTGGCTTTCCCTATGGTCTGAATCTGTTACTTCTCTGGTTTGTCATGAAATTGGCATGATGGTAGCAGAAGAGCCACTTTCCCTGATCTATGCACTGTACAGAACTAGTTATATGTCATTTAGCCTAAACGAAGATACAGAATTCCAGAAGGGAACAGTCTTATGAGTTTTTTGTTTTTGTTTTAATCTAAAGGATAAAAACTCATAAGACTGTTCCCTTCTGGAATTCTGTATCTTCGTTTAGGCTAAATGACATATAACTGGTTCTGTACAGAACAGCATTGATGAACTGCTGGGGATGGTAAATTATGCAGAGAAAGTGTATTCTGGCCCATTTTTAACACATTTCCTTGAAAATTATCCTTGTGACGTGACAATTAATTTTCATGAGCCAGGGCCTTATTCCTTATGATTCCATCTTCCTTGGGTCGGCCTTGGAAGCACTTCCTTCAATAATGCCTTTCTATTTCATGTAATTCATTTCAGCCCATTCTCTCTAGCCTTATTAATCTATTTTTTAATGCCTCTTAATCATTTTGCTCTACCTTGCTCCTTTTGCAGCAGTCTATTGATGTCTTATTGAACTATACAGTCCATGCCATTTTTCCTTAATATATATATATATATATATATATATATATATATATATATATATATATATACACACACACACACACATACATACACACACACACACACACACATATTCTTGGTTTTGGACTCATTTCTCAGTTTTATTCACTGCTAAATTTCTGTTCATTCAGAAAAGGAAATGAAAAACACAAAACTAGACTTATCACCTTGAACTAGAACGACTTACTATGAGGGTTACTGTCAATGCAGAAAAACTGCAACTTGGAATAACAAAACTCAAAATTGTCATTTAAATTCTCTTCCCCACCCCCTCCTCCCCTCATTCTTACAACATCATGCGAACTAAAAATTGTTTCTGAAGTTTTAAAGGATTTTACTTTGTATGGTCTTGACCAAAAAAAGGAACATTGTGAGAGGCAGGGAATCGGGCCTTATACTTTAACTAGCATTGTCACTGTTCTAATAAGTACAGTACTGTGGGATTTCACGTTGCTTTTTACAAGCCTAAACCCCAAGCCAGCAATGAGCTCTTCATAGGTAGAAGATATCAAATCTTGCTGTGCTCAGACAGCCTCTTGACGGATCAAAGCTACCAATAAAAGATTGTCCCCAGTGAGCATAAAAACAAACACAAAACGACAGGAAAAGCCACAAAATGTTACTGGATAAAGGGATTTTTCATCAGTGTACCTATGAAGAAAATTCAGTGTCAGGAAGGAATACAATAAAGGAATACGTTTTGGATAGAAGCAAGTTCCAGCCAAAACCAGGCTTTTCTACTACACATTTTCCTGGTCTATTGAAAGAGATGGATTGATTAGTGTATATGCTTGCAAATGAAAGCCAGGGACATAAAATAATATATATTCTCTTTCCTGAGTTCTTGTAAATAAAATAAAATAAAATAAAAAACTGGTGCTCATTTATGTGTGTCAGCTTTCCAACACAGTCTTGGTTCATTTTGAAATCACCTGCATATATTTTCAGAAGTGAAAGATGGCTTCTGTCTCAATCCTTGACTCTTCAGCTTGGATCACATTTTAAGTTCTAATGCATGCACTTAAAAACGTTCTTCTAAATGATTTATATGTTATTTTGTAGGTGTGATTCAAATTATCTTTTTCCCCATTTTAATCCACTCTTCTGATGGATCCACACAGGGCAAAGTTGTATGGAGAATACCAAGGGCTGATGGATTTCAACACACTTGCAGCGGGAAAAGTTTCCATCCTTTGTCAACGGTATATCGGCTTAGGAATTTATTCAAGCTGTGCTATCTATGCAGCTTGGGTGTGAAGGTGAAGACTCTACACTGTAGAGGGGCTTTCTACACTAGGGGTAGGCAACCTTTTTGGACCGTAGGCATATTTGGCAATTTGAAAAACTATCCTGGGCATCACCACAAAATGGCTGCCTTAGGAGGTGTGGCAGAGGACAGTAATCTGCCCAAAAACTGAGTACAAGGCAGAGATGGGGTCTGAGCCCTAACACCTCATTTGAACCCACAGGTTTCAAAACCAACAGAAAACTATTTAACAGCTTCTGGTAAGAAAATTTGTTAACTAAATAAAGAAGGAACGGTAGGGCACCTCGGTAGCAACTATTCTACTATTCTATGAAGATGTCTGGGGGTGCATTGGTGTCCATCAGCACCAATGCCTGTCCCCTGTTCTACACTTTGGGGGAGAGCCAAAATTCAGATTTTTTTTTGAGGGGATTACACTACAGATAATGTAGCAGATGGCAAGTTTCTTTTCTTCCTTTTGGTTTTCCAAAACCTTTGCCATCACTCCAAATGGCAGCAGGGTTGTTCAGGTAGCCTGGCAGCATCCCACCTTCATCACATCAGTGTTCACTGCAGAAGATATAGAACATATACCTGTGCTTGAAATGATGTTTTCAGGAAAGGAGTTTGAGGAACTGACAAAAGAGGAAGTTCTCAACCTTATTGAGAAATTGAAAGCAAATAAACCACCAGGCCCAGATGATATCCATCCTAGAGTTCTCAAAGAACTCAAAAATGAAATTGCGGATCTTCTAACCAAAATATGCAACATATCCCTAAGCTCAGCCTTTGTACCAGAAGACTTGAGGATGGCCAATGTAACACCAATTTTTAAAAAGGGATCCAGGGGGGATCCAGGAGATTACAGGCCAGTTAGTTTAATGTCTGTTCCAGGTAAACTGGTTTAAATCATTAATAGAGACAAAATCACTAAGCATATAGAAGGATAAGTCTTTCTGGAAAAGAATCAACATGGCTTCCACAAAGGTAAGTGTCTCACTAATCTTTTAGAGTTCTTTGATAACGTCAATAGATATGTAGACAGGGAAGATGCGGTCAATATTGTTTACTTGGACTTCCAAAAGGCTTTTGATAAAGTCTTTCACCAAAGACTCATGAGCAAACTTAGCAGTCATGGAATAAGAGGAGAAGTCATCTTATGGATCAGTAACTGGTTAAAGGATAGAAAGCAGAGAGTAGGAATAAATGGTCAATTCTCCCAATGGAGGGAATCAAATAGTGGGGTCCCACAGGGATCAGTATTGGGACCAATTCTTTTCAATTTCTTCTTAAATCATCTGGAATTAGGAGTAAGCAGTGAAGTGGACAAGTTTGTCGATAACACCAAATTATTTAAAGTGGCTAATTCAAAAAGGAATTGTGAGGAGCTTCGAAAGGATCTCTCCAAGCTAGGAGAGCGGGCATGTAGTTCAATGTAAGCAAGTGTGAAATGATGCACATTGGGGCAAAAAATCCCCACTTCAAGTGTAACTTGATGGGATCTGAGCTGGCAGTTACCAACCAAGAAAGAAATCTTGAGGTTGTGGTGGATAACTCGATGAAAATGTCAACCGCTGTAAAGAAGGCAAACTCCATGTTAGGCATTATTAGAAAAGGAATTGAGAATAAAATTGCCAATATATTACTGCCTTTATACAAATTCTCTCTCATAATACCAGAACCCAGGGGCATCCAATAAAGCTGATTGGTGGGAGATTCAGGACAGATAAAGGGAAGTACTTCTTCACACAGCCTAAGATCCATAGATGTGACAAGTAGACACCAAAGCAGCAATCCAGGGATTATGCATTTTGTGGAAGTGCCTACAGCATGGTCTTGAACTTAAAATGTCCCCACAGGTCCAAAAAGGTTGGGGAACCCTGCCTTAGAGAACCACTACCAATCAATGTACACAATAGTGAGTTACGCTGACTAATGACCCAGCTTCGTATCAGGTAGCTTTCATCAGAAAATTCATTTGCACATTGCTTCTATAGCACATTGATTGCAACAGCCTACGCACAATGGGCATTTCTGCTAAAGTTTCCCAGTTATTAGTTTTATTGTATAAATCCTATCAATACTCCTAACAGATATTCCATTGCAATATTTCTGGTCAACCAAAAGTGGCCTTTCATGTAATATAAATGATAACAGTTCAGAAAGAAGCATTCATGATTTCTAAGATCTCTTTTCCCCCAAAGTTCCCACCATCACAGGACTGGTTCACAGTTTTTTTTGCTTCCCCAAACATCCCTGAATGCAGATTCATATGACTCAGATTGAACTGAGTGTTATATGGATTTAGCCTAGAGTAAGTGGCAGGGATTCCTCTAGTCACTGGATCATATGGTCCAGCTTCCCTACTCACAGAATAGTTGTGCAATCCAGGCCCCCGGCTATACAGAGGCGTTTTGGCGCCGGGAGGTGCCTTGCACCCGCATTTGCCTTCCTTCCCGGTATCTGCACGGGAAGGAAGGCTAGTGTGAATTTTCCTTCCCAGCACCTCTGAAGAGTTTTTTAAAAAATGAAATGGGGGGGGGGGAGGAAAAGAACAGGGCTGTTTGTCCCTGGGGGGAAGGGAGGAAAGGAACGGGGCTGTCTCCCCTCTTTTTTTACATTTAAAGGGCACAATATGCAGAGCACCACATATTCAGATTGGAGGTTGCCCGGTCCTCTGCTTCAATATATATATATATATATATATATTTGGGGAGGGAGAGGAAAGGAATGGGCTGTTTCTCCCCCGGGGAAGAGAGAAAAGGAACGAAACCGTCCCCCCTTTTTTTTCTAATTTTAAGACCACAATATGCGGAGCTCCAAATATTTAGAATGGAGGTTGCTAGGTCCTCCAAACATTTGTTAATGCAGAGCTCTGTATAATTAAATCATAAAATTTTTTTAAAAAAGCAGGGGAAAAATGTTGCCCTTCTCTCCCCCCCCCCATTTAAATCTTTTTTTTACTGTTTTAGAGCTGCGGAGCTGCCTCCGCTGCCAAAAAAGTCAGGGTAAATGCCCGACTTTTTTGGAGCAAATTTTCCAGGGTTTGCCCCAGGATGGCTTCATATTTGCGGCTGCATCATCTGTCCGAAAATGGAAAGATGCGCATTTACAGCGGTATAAACAGCCATATGGATAAGCCCCAGATCCCACTAATGGTTCTTCACATGATCCCACATCCAAGGAAGACAAGGAGGAGAAAATTAAAGTAGCTAGTTTGCATAGGTGAGCTGATCTGTGTCTTCTAAAAGCTTTAAAGGCCTTTGTATTCCAGCAACCGTTTAGCAGCTGTGATGAGTTAGGAACATTGGAAGCTGCCTTATACTGGCTAGGGATGGCACAGGCATCTGGCTCAGGCTCAAAGCCCAGCAAGTAATTGCCAGTTTGCCCCACCCCCCACCCCACCCCATGCTTGCCTGACTTTACGGCCCTCAATTCTGTAAATGTGCCTTTATGAAAAAGGCCAACCTGCCACTTTTATGCAAAATTGCTGCTCAGTGAGGGATCAAGTGGTTGTGCAACAGATGCTTGCAGACTACCTGGTGACTCGCTGTACACCACAAGCAAGGGCAGCAGGTCCTGTAAGAGTCACACAACCCAGACTAGGGTGAAATTGCCCATCCCTACATCTAGCCCCATATTGTCAACACTAGGGATGTGCTCCGCTCCGATTAGAAGTGTAGAAGCAGGAGCGAATTGGCCTGCTCTGCCTTGCCCAGAGGCGGAGTAGAAGCGGACCGCGGACCCCTAGAAGCAAGGTGAAGAGAAGCGCCCATTTTCAGAGCGCTTCTCTTTCCGCGGATCGATCAGATCGCCATTTTGAAACATTTCGCCCATAGGATTGTACTGCGGAAAAGAAAAGGGATAACTGTGTTGTTTTTGAAGCTATCGTTCTGAAACTTCTTGTGCTTAGAGAGTCATGGCTGGGGGTCATTTTGAGACTACTCTCACCTCTCTGTGTGGTGCGGTTCGCTTGCTATAATTTTTTAAAAAACCGGCGGGAAAAATACCTTTTCCAAAGGGCTGAGGGGCAGAGTCAACTCCCAGTCATGATCACATGATCCCAAAGTTGGAGGAGGGGGTAGGCAAAACGGGTAACTTGGGATTCTGGGAACTTCTCTTTCTTATTCTGAACGGACTTTTCCCAGTGTTTTTTAAAACAGTAGCCCCACCAAATGCACAAACACAACCTGAAATCATATACTAAGCCAATAATAAGAGAGCACTGCTACCCACCCTAACTTTGGGGAACAACTGAAAAGATGTGGTGCAAGGAGATGAGCTCCCCTAGGGCATGCCATGTGGACGTGCCCCCACTCTCTCCTGTACTTGGAGGGCCATCCGAGCCCTCCAAAGAGAGTAACCCAGTGGAGCAATGCCTATCATGAGTAGAACTGAGAGCGTTGCTTCTTAAAAGACTGGTGTCACTAGGACCAGTCAAATTGGCAGATGCTTCCCCCTCCCCTGGGCACGTCCCCCTCTTATTGGTAAAAGACAGATATAGCCTTTTTTTTAAAGTTCTTCTTGTTGTTTATTCAGCAACACTGCTGCTTTTAATTCCACCCCTCCTTCGTTTATTTATTTATTTATTTATTCCACTTTATATGCATTACTGGCTTATCCTTGGCTCACTTCCTTATGCCCCCAGAAATGTCTGCTGCCTGCCTGCCTTCCCTCCCTCCTCCCCTGCCCGCCTCACAGGGATGGTTTGTGTCTGGCTTTGACTCAGGGGAGAAGTCCTTCCTGCGCTCACTTGGAGTTTTGGAAGTTCCAAATCCATTTTTCAAGTGTGGAAGAAGATTCATAATAGGTTGATGATCTCTACTCCCCAATTCATGGCATCTTGGGATTTCCTTTGAAATGGCCCCATTGAGCTGTCTGCAGGTTTAAGCCCCACCAAAAATCAGGGGATGATGGGATTGCCTTGTACCTTGGCATGATTGTGGGTCTAGATGGCATCTGTGAGTGTGCCCACTTCCCTTTTTTTTATCTGTCCAAATGTCAGAGAACAGTCCACGTCTGCAAATGGGGTGCCCGATTTTCATAAATTCCCCAAAAATCAGGGGATGATGCAACTGCCTTGAGTCTTGGCATGCATGTGTATCCCTGGATAAACTGTCATGGTGGTGAGTTTGAGGTTTCTATCGTGCAAATTGACGGAGCTATCGAAAGGGGTGTGAATGGGGTGCCCGATTTTCATAAATTCCCCAAAAATCAGGGGATGATGGGACTGCCTTGAGTCTTGGCGTGCGTGTGTATCCCTGGATAAGCTGTCATGGTGGAGAGTTTGAGGTTTCTAACGTGCAAATTGATGGAGCTATCGAAAGGGGAGTGAATGGGGTGCCCGATTTTCATAAATTCCCCAAAAATCAGGGGATGATGGGACTGCCTTGAGTCTTGGCGTGCATGTGTATCCCTGGATAAGCTGTCATGGTGGCAAGTTTGAGGTTTCTAACATGCAAATTGACGGAGCTATCGAAAGGGGAGTGAATGGGGTGCCCGATTTTCATAAATTCCCCAAAAATCAGGAGATGATGGGACTGCCTTGAGTCTTGGCGTGCGTGTGTATCCCTGGATAAGCTGTCATGGTGGTGAGTTTGAGGTTTCTAACATGCAAATTGACGGAGCTATCGAAAGGGGTGTGAATGGGGTGCCCGATTTTCATAAATTCCTCTTGACTTCCCCTTGAGTCTTGGCGTGCGTGTGTATACCTCCATGAGGTGTCATGGTGCCAAACTTGAGGTTTCTAACTTTCACAGAAAAAAAGTTGTATACTTTTTTAGCTTAATGCAAGCCTATGGGGGGGGGGGGGGAACGGAGCTCTGATCCGGATCCGGAGCTCCGCAGCGGAGCGGACATAGGCAAATCACGGATCTGGAAGAGAAGCGGAACGGGGGGTCCGTGCACACCTTTAGTCAACACTGACTGGCAGCAAGATGCTGCCAATGTAATGACGACAATGCCTCACTGAGCACATGATGTGGATATGTCCAGTAATGGAGTTTTTTGCAGTTGGAAGTCAATGCTCATATAAAATTTGTTCTTGAAAAATCTGTGATAATAGCAGATGTCTATGCACTTTTAAATTTCATCCCTGTGATGTGGGGATTAACAGATGGACAACAAAGAGGGATACTTAGAGACTTTACAGTTGCAAAGAGACTTATACTCCAAGTTTGGAAGGAAAAACACCCTCCACCGATCACTCAATGGACTGAAGATCTTACTTCTCTTGCTACATTTGAACGTATCTCCTCCACCCATCAAAGTCATATGGATGCATAGTTGTATGGATGCTTAGATAATATATGGACTACTTATATTAACATATATATATTTGAAATGGAAATGTTAATCCCCCTTTTCCACTCCTTGTGTCTTTTCTTTTCTCTTATTTTTTTTCTTTTCCCTATATCAAGGGAGAAGTTACTGATTACTCTAGATTGATGTTTCATGATACAATTTTCTTCCCTTTTTTCTTTTGTTTGTTGTTTACTGATACACTTGTATTACAAATAAAAAAAAATCTTTTTAAAAAACAGAACACTGACTGGCAGCAACTACCCAGGATTTCAGGCGGGAGTTTTTCCTAGCCCTACCTGGATATACCGGGAATCGAACCTGGGACCTTCTGAATGCAAAACAAATGCTCTACCACTGAGCTGCAGCCCCTCCCTTTGTAGGCTATTTGAGTGGATTTATTTTGTTTAAAAACAAAACAAAACCCAGTATTCTCATGTTTGTATCTGCAACACATTTTGCAAATTGTTTAGGATCGTCGTTATCTCTCTTCTGACTCTGGGGATATGGTGAATCACGCATCCAACATCACAAATGAAATTTTTGAGCCCTAAGTGAATCTGCCTGATTTTTCTACCGGCCTATATGTTATCCATCCAGGGAAATGATCCAAGGCACATTAGTGCCAACAGCAGCCAATTTGATGGCAGGTATGATGGTGTTCTAGGTCAAAACCACTTACCATATTACAGAGGCGGCTACTGTTTTTGGTGCCTGCTATATAGCATTTACAAGGTTTGCAAACATCCGCAGCTGAAAGATTTGCATCTACATGTCGGTAGAAGAAATCCTTACACAACTCACAGTTTCTTCCTGCATAAAAGAAAGGTTATGCATTATAGCTTCCAATTCATTAAAATTAGCTGTATAATTCAAAATTAAAGACTATTCCTTTGAGAGAATTCTATAATTTTCAGGACGTCCATTTTAATGCACCTTTCATCTCTACCTGCCCATTTAGTGATCCAGAGCATATGAAACAATGAACCTGTTACAAACTGTGCTTTACTCCATTAAACTTCCATCTGTTACATAACACAACACTCGTATAAAGCTATTCCGCATGAATATCTATGCTATACTTTTAAAAAAGAAGTTACACTTGAACCTCAAAGTTTCCATACTTTCTTTACTGTTTGATACTGTGACACTGCTTGACACGCCACGGCAAATTTGGCCAATCGACCATGTCCAATGTGTCTCTGGTGTTAGTTTTGGAATAGTCTGGGGATTCTGTTGATGCACTGGCCAACCTTGTTGTACAGTTGATTCCCTTCATATAAAAGCAGTATCAGAAACAAATGGATGGGGGCAAAGTAGATTCTAACACACAATCATTGTCATGTAAGCATAAAATGCTAAGGGTTGCAAAAATGCAGGAAGTTCGTTGGATAATTCATCAGCTTCACTCCCATCACCATGGCAGTGCTAAGTAATGGAAGCATGTGTCCATCATTGCTTCCCTATAACATTAATATGCAATATTGGAAATACATTGGATGTACTGTATTTATTTATTTATTTATTTATTTATTTGTTTATTACATTTTTATACCACCCAATAGCCAAAGCTCTCTGGGCGGTTCACTGAATTGGCAGTATAGCTGTATTGGGATTTTTGGTCAACCTTGGCTCCCACCATATGGAAGCTGATGACTCATATTTGTCCTGTACCAGTTTCAAATGCTCAGCTAGCATCCATAGGATTGGAGAACCTTCTAGAAAAGTGTAGTTGGTAGAGCTGAAGACTGTAGGGGGAAGAGAAAATCAGCAAAGATCACCTTCCTCCACAGCCTTCAGAATAAGTCTCCGCTTGGTCAGAGTTAGTACTGAGAATGGAAGGAGCTCTTGGTATTGTCTACACTGATAGGCCCCTGCTCTCCAGGATTTCCAACAGGAATCTTTTGCAGCCTTACCCTAAGATGCATGATTGACCCTGTAAATTACGTCATACAAACCTGCACTCTGCCACAGAGCCCTGGGCAGGACCCACACTACTGCTTTAAAATGGTTATAAAACGGTTTTGACAACTGTTCAGGCCCACAACACACTCCATATACAGTTTTCAAACAGTTTCCAAAGTGTTACATCCTGCTTGGTGTCGATCTGGCCCTGGTCCTCTCCAGCTATCCTACTACAGAGGAGTAGTTGTGTTGTATTTTTGCAGGTATGAGAATTGCCATTTCAAAGAAACAAAGCCCTCACCAAAAAATATACCCTTGTAGGAAATCGCTTTTTGCACCAAATAATGCACCATGCAATGCTTTTGGAAACCGCTTGGCTTCCTTTAAAATGGCTCCTGTTAAAGGAGCAGATCCACAGCAAAATCTGCGGTGACCAAGAGATGGAAAGAGATGCAGATCATATTTCGGATTGCTTCCCATCCCTGCCCTTTCTTAGCAACGACTCCGCCAAGATTCAGGTTGGGATACTACTTGCATCATCCATCGCTTCCTTTATAGAGCTTCTTTAAACAAGCAGTTTATAGCATGCTCATTACTGGCTACTCACAGATGTTTGTGGGTCCTTTTGACGACACTGTCAGCATCCTGCTCGTCTCCTGCTCTTTTTCTCAGTTTTAGCATCACAAAATAAACCTCAGAAACCCCAACTCTTCCAAGGTTGGGCTGTAAAATGCCCACTAGAGGGCGCTGTCCCTGTCGAAATGTACAGGCCAGGTGATCACTGCTCTCTTCTCCGTGTAATTGTGCTCATTTCACACACAGAAGAGGACCAGGAAGAGAGCGACGGTAAGGAAACATGATTTCCCTCTTCCCCCATCTGAAAGTGTCAACCACACTTTTCAAGTAGTGAATATTTTCCTCCCTGTTTGTGCATACCCTAACTGGCAACAGCATCTCAGGGATTCACACCAGAGTCATTCCCAGTCTTATTTCAAGATGCCAGGGAGAATATGGGACTTTTTGTATGCAAAGCATGTGCTCTGCCATTGAGCTATGGCCCTTCCCCACTGCGTGCATAAGGTGACATGTACAGTAGTGTATAAAGGCTGGAAGGATCACAGGCATTAGGTGAATAATGCACACAGATGTATATGCACATGCCTGATACAGATACTACACTGAAAATGTGGAGGTGGGTATAAACCTACACCTTACCTCACATGAAATATATCTACATTTCCAACCATGTGAACCAGACTTAGATTTTTATGTGTCGTAAGATTTACTTGATTCTGTAATGCATGCATTTATGCAATACAAATCAATTCCATTTCCTGGAATGATGCATACTATGGACATGCAAATTCCCTTACACTTCAACCTCAAATGTAATGATGCTTTGGAAGGATTGCAAGATATATATATATATATATTCTGTTCAGTCGTGTTAATTACCTGTGGTGTTATGTTGACAGTTATCACAGACTCCGCCACCACCTCTGTGGTGTTCATTAGGAAAAGAATCCATCGTCCTATTGTAGTGACAGCTTCTTGCATGGCCGTAACATTCACAAGCCTTGCAATTATAAGCATGAACTTGATCTCCTGGATGAAAAGGCTTGTCATTGTACAGTGGCCAACAACGATTGCACTGGAATAAAGCGAGATTTGGAAAAGATTACTGTTTAGAATATCTACATTGCTACATATGTACATACCATGCCGTGTGTTCCATGCCCTATGGGGCTGCAATTTTAAAAAATGCATGATAAATAAATAAAATGATACTTTCCTCCCCGCCCCATATACTTTTCTTATACAACCCCCATGTGGTCTTTTCCCTCCCAAGAAGCAATCCATTGGTGAAACTACAAGTGGATTGTATGAATAATAGGGATGCATGGATTTTGTAAAATCTGTTCTGGCTGTATTTTGCGGATTGTCAGGTGCCTTTCATTGCCGGTTTTTTATTATTTTATTTTACATATTTTTTCTATGACTAAATTTGCATAAAATTCTAGAAAGTTTTAAAAAAAACTGGTCCGCAAGTCTGTGGAATCTGCGCAATCCAGGGAACGCCAGTCTGCTGTGGAATCTGTGGCTTAGATTCATAGAAATCTGAACTCATGTGACTCCATTGATGATTTCTCTGACACCCCTAATTCAGGTGCACTTGTACTTGAATCATGAGATCTTCTGCAATCAATGAAGATCTCATGATTTCAGAAAAAGTGCCTCCATATTTGCACAGTAGGCACAATCCTTTGATTTTAATGTGTTAAGCACATGTTTAAATTCTTTCCATCTGAATTCAATGGAATTTTTAAAAAATGTTTAATTTGTGCTATATTGTATGTGTAGTTACTAGTTACCAAATTCATATCATAAAATGCCAAATTTATTTATTTATTTGTGAGAGATATTAACTACAAATCCCAGTCCTGCAAAGGTTTGACTGTCTTAAGTCCTGTTGCTCTCAATACTGCTTATCTTAAAAAAAAAAAGTGTTTATAGTGATTTCAGATTTTATTATTTGTTGTAAACCACTTCGAGATTTTTAAAGTATGAAGCGGTATATAAATATTTTTAAATAAATAAAATATATTCAGAACAAATAACTTTCATGTTTACATGAATATCCTGTAGCAAAATATTTTTCCACTAAAATATTTCACACTGATTTTCATTTCTTTGACAAACAAAAAAAATTCAGCTTTTTTAAAAAGGTAATTAATGGATGGCTTTGTGGACAACGAGAGTTTAATTATTGTGAATTGCCTAATTTATTAAGTAGTAAACATTTCAATTAGAATCTACACAGCTGTTAATGTTAAGACTGGAAAAAATATTTATTAATTAGAAGTCTCTGTGGTTATATTAAAGGTCACATTCATGAACGTTTGGTGCTTTGCTAAAACCAGAAAAGAATAAAGATTAAAATGATCACTTCCATCATTCATAAAGGAGGCTAAATTATTTAAATAAATTGCCCTCTACAAATTATTCATTGAGCTTTTCTATTCTTAAACCATTCCTTAACTTCATTTTCCAGCCACAACTTGAATGCATGTTGGACTAGACAAAATTTGGTCCTTGAATATGGATAACCTGGAAATTTGCTTGTTTGTTTATAAAATCACTGCAGAGATTTTTGTTCTTCCCCAAACAAGGATGGCCATTACTGGCTTTTAAGAGGTGACAGCTGTATTATCAATGTAAGCAAGTATAAGGTAATATTGCCTTTGTACAAATCTATGGTGCGACCACACTTAGAATACTGTGTACAGTTCTGGTCACACACTATATATATATATATATTATAGAGCTAAAAAAAGTGCAGAAAATGGCAACTAAAATGATTAAGGGGCTGGAGCATCTCCCCTATGAGGGACAGTTACAGCAGCTGGAATTGTTTAGCTTGGAAGTCTAAGGGGAGACATGATAGAGGTGTACAAAATTATGCATGGTGTGGAGAATGTGAATAGGGAGACATTTTCTCCGTCTCTCAAAATATTAGAACCCGGGGTCATCCCATGAAGCTGGTGGGAGATGCAGGACAAATAAAAGGAAGTACTTCTTCACACAGCACATAGTTAAATTATGGAACTCACTACCACAAGATGTAGTGATGGCCACTAATTTGGATGGCTTTAAAAGGGGGTTGGATAAATTCCAGGAGGCGAAGGCTATCAATGGCTACTAGCCCTGATGATTGTGTGCTATCCAGTATCTGAGGCAGTAAGCCTGTGTGCGCCAGTTGCTGGGGAACATGGGTGGGAGGGTGCTGTTTCACCATGTCCTGCTTGTTGGTCCCTGGCTGATGGCTGGTTGGCCACTGTGTGAACAGAGTGCTGGACTAGATGGACCCTCGGTCTGATCCAGCAGGGCTCTTCTTATGTTCTTATGATGGCATGAGTTCCTGGATATCCTGTTGTTGCTATAATAATAGTTACACTTAAAGTTGTATAACTGTTGGTTTAAAAAAATATTTAAGAGCATGATACTTCCCTGCCTGGGCTCAATACATACATGTAGAGGAATGCTCATATAGCACTTCAGTTACCCGTTTCCCCCTTAGTATATACACACAGTTAGAGGAACAGGCTGTGTTGGGTGAGAATATGGAAGACACACAGATCTCCCATTCCCATAACTCCCTGCTGCACTGACTTGAGTGTACACCAATGTGCATGTATCAAGGATGAAGGTGTTTAATGGTGCTCTATTGTGCTCTATTGGGATCCCTACACATGCAGGGAGGCATATTGTCATGGTTTTTAAATTTTTTGGAATTCTCTTGAGACCCTGTTTAGAAAAGTGAATAATGCATTCATACACATATTACCTCCAGTGTCCAAAGAGAGCATTAGAATTGTGGATGAAAGGTGTCTATTGTGTATATGTGATTGATGGCTCTGACCCTACGGTGCATGGAACAGTTGGGGCTGTATGGATTCTAGAAAATCTTTCTAGAAAAAAAGAACAAATTACTACCATTTAATAGATTTGCAGGGACTGCTCAGTTTGCAGGGGAGGGGGCACTAAATTTAGCCTTCTTTTCCAGCTGCTAATTTGTAGACAGTGGGCTTTTTGAAAATAATGATAATAATAATGCTCCACATATGTAGTCCCAGCTGCCTCATAGGGCCCCCGTCTATATGACAGCAGGATTGCTTCTCTTTGAATTTTAACCTGAATTTTAGTTAATTTGAATCTAGCCAATGAGAGTCATACTGCAGCAGCAGCAGCAACAACTTATATCCTTTTTATAGAGCAGTTATTAATGCACACATATGCATATTCACACCTGTTCCCCCCTCTTTGTTTTCATTTGAAAAGCTCTCTTAATTCAACATGAAAACGGCGGGAAGGAACGAGGCAGCCAGAGGGCGTGATAGGTGGGAAGGCGGGAAATCAGCCAATCACTTTGTCCTTCCCTCAAAATTACGCCCACATGTCAAAATGTGATTTAACTCCCCCAGCTCAAACTTGGACGTGATCCAAAAGTTGCGGTAAATTGTGAATGCGAATATGTGCATCATCACATTTATTTAGGTCAGGGTAAACAAGCCATATAGACAACCCCAGGGATGGATAAAGACTCAAGCATCACCTGTCTGCACAGACCATTTCTAAACCTGCTAAAGATATGTGGATGTATCACAGTGAATACATTTAACATAGGTTATACAGAATGAACAATGAATGTGTCATGTTGAAACACTATTCTGAAAGTCAAGTCCATTCAGACTGCTAGAAGTAATGCTTATGGCACATAAAGAATTCACTTCAACTTTCTTTAATTTTACCAGTCCCATGGATACAGGTATACATTTTAAATAATGCTGGAGCCACCATACCAGACTCAGTTCAGCAACACAGAAATTTTTATCTACTTAGTCACCATACTTCTTACTAACCTAAATAGGAGGCTCTTTAATTTGCTGTCACTATTCTAGCTCTCCCTTTTTGAGATAACTCTGACAACTTCAATTTTAATTGGCTATTTGAAACTAAAATCTCATATGGATTTTCATCAGCTCAGCAAAGTAAATTGTATTCCTGTGGGATAACAACCAAGTTTTTTTTCCCTTCCCCCCCTCCTTTTTTGATAATACAATGGCTCCTTCACAGTTCTATGTATTAGCAGGTTGTCTGGGCGTCTGGTCTTTGGATATTCGAGACAGCACCTTGCTTTTTTCGATAAATACTTTCCACAAATTATTTTAGAAATCTAAGATCTATGGCCTGTGAAATTAAATCTGTTTGCCAAGGATGAGTTCATGGACAAACCCATCACTACCACAGGCATCTTGAAAAAAAGTTATTCAGAATTTTCCAGCTTGTAAAATTTCCTGCTTGATTCAGATAGCTTTTCCCCCTCTCGGTATGCATCAAAACTAGTCTGTGCAATCAATTTCAGGATAATTCATTTGCAATCATGCTGAATATATGTGCTGCTTTTGCTGTTCTGGTTATGTTTGTTGTGAACAAGGGCAACTTTTAAAGTGTCTTTACGTGGGCATTCTTTTTCTTTTTCTTTTTTAGAAACCCACAGTTATCTGACCATGGACCATGGCCCGTCCAACTTAACTAAACATTTAAAAAAATATTGTCACACTTTGTTGGATAAATAGGAGGCTTGTCTTAAATGTGTTAAGTTGAAGAAGATAGATAGCTTTTAAATCAAATAGCTTTCAATAGCTTTAATTGAAGGTATAAGTGAATATGAAGAAAACAAACTCATTTTCTTTCTCTCTCTCTCTCTCTCTCTCTCTGTGTGTGTGTGTGTGTGTGTGTGTGTGAACCTTCATAATCTATCCTAAGACTATAGAAGGGGAAGCAGGCATAGCTTGAAAAGTGCTATTTCTAGTGAACTAGAGACACACACAAAATGGGGTGGGGGGTGAGATTTAACCAGGAGAGACAATATCTAAACATTTAAATGAAGCAGATCAATACATTTCTGATCTCATGTCAGAGATGTGCACACTATGCAATATTAACTGAACAACTATATATAGTAATAAATAGCCTGTTATCCATCACCATATATCTTAGAGCAATTTTCTACAACCTGGTGCCCTCGAGATGTTTTAAACTATAGCTCCCATAATCCCTGACCATTGACCATGCTGGCTAGTGCTGATGGGAGTTGTAATCTAAAACTTCTGGAAGATGCCAGGTTGGGGAAAGCTGCCTTAGAACATCATATTTAAAATAAACAAAGAACAAACAACAATCAAATTATAATCCAATTTAACCAAAGATGTATTTTAATTATAAATCAGATGAACTGGGCTGTTGCTGTTAAAAACAGAGATAATGACAAGATCAAGCTGAAATAAAACACTCAGAAATAGAATTTTGAAAGTTTCTTAATAGACAATAGAAATGCGATATAAGACATAACACCAGTGGTTATGTGATAGATACACAAGGAGGTGCAAAGATAAGAACAGAAAACAAACAATCATACTCTAGCAGGGACTTACTTGTCATGAAAGCAAGCTACTGGATGATTTCAAGGGTTCAACATTAGGGGTGTGCAGAGTGGATCTGTTCCTCCCTGAAATTCAGGGTGGAGTTCCAATAAGGCAATTTCAGGGTGGCTCTATCTCTCCACACCACCAGATTACTCGTTGGAAAACCGCTCTGTTTTCAGAGAACCATGCTATTATCGTCAATGGGAATTAACCTAAATGCATGTGCATCTCTGTCATTTTTAAAGATAAAGAGATGAAACTTGGCACCCTGGTAGCTCTTAAATAGGGCTTTAGCTGTGCTACATGTAAAGCAGTTCCCTTCATCCCTTGATATTTAGGATTTTTTTTTAAAAAAAAAATCCCCCTCAACACCCCCACCCCTGAAATGTGCAGGACCTTTTTTCCTTTACTCTGCTTGTGCACAGTTGTGCATCTTCCGTTTATAAAAATAGAGATCTGCTTCAATTTATAAAAATAGAGATCTGTTCCCTGAACGTTTGCTCTAATGGAGTGAAATGGGGGTGGGTGCTCTCCCTATGAGAGATCAGACAAGAACAAACATAAATATAATACCCTACTTTATATATATTTTTCAAAGTATATAAACTTGACTCCTGACTTCAAAACAGGAGATATATACTAGTACTAGCAAACTTTTCTCTTGCTACCCCTTCTTCTCTTGACTTTACACCTGGCCAAGTTGCATCCATACTTGCAGTACACAGATCAGCCTTTGGCACGAGATTCTTTTCCATATCCTAATATTGGCTTGTGAAACTGTATGATCTACACTGACTGCCAGTCATCATCACTTCCTGGGACAACTCATTTACGTGGAATAGTTTTCATTATTTTCATAATGTGAGCCATTTTTCCTAAATACTTCTTTTCAGCCAACATTAATTTTTCAAGAAGTGAAGAAAATTGGCTGTAGCTTCATTCTAGTTCAGACACAGCTCCCATAATCTAAATGTATGCTATAAAATAGACACACATGGGGGACTTTGATTTCTGTAGGAGGTTAGTTTCTGAAAGTTCTGCAGGCTCTCTTGGGAGAAGATGAATTGCATATGGGGAGCTAGCAAACAAATGAATTCCAGGATGGGGGGAGGGAATGGATTATATAATTTGCAATCCCTCCCCCTAAGCACTGTGATTGGAGGGGGGACAGGAGGGAGACTGTGGCTATTGGTTAGCTACAGATGTCAATCTCAAAACTGCCGCTTCCCTCACCCATCAGTGACAGTGTCTACCTAATATGGAAGTGTTCAGTTAGTTGTCCATCAACATGAAATGTGCCCTCATGTTGCCTAAAAAACCTTCGGATACCTACAGATCCATTTGGGTCTCTGAACGTTCTTCTAACCTCACCACGGGTTTACAGTGGTTTTAAAACTGCCCCCTAACCGCACTGCGATTTCAGAGGTCCATCAGAGGTCTGTTGGACTCCCAGATTTTCGGTGCAGAGCACACAACCCTATGCAACATATACTATCTTCCCTCAGTTTTGGTTTGTTACATACATACTAACTGTTCTTATTTATCAGGGGCAGCCCCTAAATTTTGGTCCCTGTCCCCAGTAAATCCCTGTCCCAGTTTTGGCCTTTAAAACATGCCTTGCTAAAATTTTGTTTGTGTGATTTGATAGCATAATTCTTCAGCTCCTTTCCCCGAGTTGGTGGCTGGCTGGTTATATCTTGTGCCTTATGTACTTGTAGGTAAATTACATGTGCATGAACTCTAAAGACACCGGGCCATGTACCACCTGCATTTTCACACACTGCAGTTGCTGAACTATATTTTGAAATGTGGATTTGTACATTTTGTAAGCTAGCAATGGTCTTTGTTTATATACAGCAGTATTTTTGTGAACTATCTCTCAAGATAAAGTGAATTATGCTAAGAGCCAGTGTAGTGGTTAGAGTGCTGGAATGGGACTCGGGAGAACCAGGTTCTAGTCTCCACTTGGCAATGAAGCTCCCTGAGCGGCCTTAGGCCAGTCACTGACTCTCAGCCTAACCTACCTCACTAGGTTGTTGTGAGGATAAAATGGAGAGGAGGAACACCTTGAGTAAGCCACCTTGGGCTCTTTGGAGGAGAAAAAGCAGTATATATGTATGTGTGTGTGTGTGTAAAAATAATAAATAAAAATAAAGGCTGCCAGTTATGTTTCTCCTTGCAACGCTCAGCTTCAATGCTAAAGGTTTTCATTAAAAGGGACATCAACAGTGACTCCATGATGTGATTAGTCTCATAACATTCAAATATGACATCTACTGTTTCTGAATACCATTTGGAAAAAATAATAAAGCTAATAAAAGTGATTCATATTACACAGTTAGGCATATGGAAGTATATGTACTGAATGAAGTAAAAAAGATGCACAGCAAATGTTGAATAATTAGGACAGCATCCTATACTATCGCTATGCTCATGCAGTACTTCACAGTACCCTTGAACACACAGAAATAAATACATATGTACATCATGTTTCAGTGTGGGCACATAAGACAGTCCTTTAGTATTGATCTTTTCTTCTTGAGTCAAAATCCTACTGGACAGGGATGTTATTCTAACAACATATCCAGATCTTACATAGGCCAGATCTGCACCAAGCAGGATATGACACTTTGAAAATGTTTTGAAAACTGTATATGGAGTTTGTCGTAGGCCTCAATAGTTGTCACTACTGTTATAAACCATTTTAAAGCAGTAGTGTAGATCCTGCCTTAGAAAAACTGGTGCTGTTGTACCATTCCATGTTGGGAATCACCCACCCTAGCACCAAATAACCGAAACCAATACAAATGTGTCTGCTGTCATACTTTAAAAGACAGAAATGTTCAGAATAATACTTTCCCACCTTACAATTATATTGTCACTACATGATAATTACCAGGGCACAGATGTAAAAATACCATACTTTAAAATGCTAGTATATTTAAATTTAAAATAATCCTGTTCCAGATTTCTGCTATCATTCATTAGATGTCATTATATAACAAAGAGCAACTATAAACAGAGTTTAATTTTGTTATAAAGTGATTTTAAGTGTTAAGCCATAATAAAGCTCTTCCTCCTACAAGGCCCTACTATGCCTTCTAAAGCTCTTCTTCATGATCCTCACCTCTATAAATATTTCATAATCAACTTCGTATCTTCCTCATTATTAGCATAAATACAAAAGATTAATTACTTCTTAACAGATCAACGCTCCAGAATGTTTAGGGTGGCGTAAAGGGTGGATTCATCAGATCTCTTCACCATATAGATCTATAGAACTTTATGTAAATTCTCATCATTTTCTCTGGAATAACTACCACCCCAGTTTGCAAAACAGCTTGGAATATTTTTGTCATACTATTAAGAACATAAGAAAATCCATGCTGGATCAGACCAAGGGTCCATCTAGCCCAGCACACTGTTCAGCCAGGGACCAACTAGCTGTCAACCAGGAAACTACAAGCAGGGCATGGTGCAACAGCACCCTCCCACTCATGTTCCCCAACAACTAGTGTATACAAGTGTACTGCCTCTGATACTTAACATTCTCCTTCAGGAATTTATCCATCCCCCTTTTAAAGCCATCCAAACTGGTGGCCATCACCACATCTTGTGGTAGTGAATTCCATAGTTTAACTGTACACTGTCTGTCCTGGATCTCCCACCAATCAGCTTCATGGGATGACCCCGGGTTCTAGTATTACAGGAGAGGAAGAAAAATGTCTCCCTATCCACATTCTCCACACCATGCGTAACTCTGTACACTTCTATTGAAGGCCAGTCCTGAGAGTCAGGAGGAGGGCATATTAGCATTCTAATCACCTTGTATACATAAAAAAGATCATTTGACTCAGATTAGTGAAAGTGTTGTTTATACACGACTCTGAGATCCAATTCTATTTCTATTCTTTAAAGGCAAGGACTTTTGTTCACATGATGAGAAAACTATATGGTTATTATGGTTATTATGCTCGCTATGTCGGTACAAAAGTTAAGGAAAAAAGAACAAAAGTGGAGACTATTTGGAGAACATTCAGCAAAGTGGCCTTGGAAACACAGGGACATAAGAAGCTGCCTTATACTGAATCTGACCATTGGCTCATCTTGACCAGTGTTGTCAAACTGACTGGTAGCAGCTCCCCAGGGCTTCAGGGAGGAGTTTTTTCCTGCCCTTCTGGAGATGCTGAGGATTGAACCTGGGACCTTCTGCATGCAAAGCAGAGGCTCTACCACTGAGCCACAGCCCCAAGGCCTCATTTGGTGGGGGATGTTAAACAATGTTTGGTAGAAATGTTTTCTTGAAAATTTCCGCTCACTCTAGAACCTGGTACAAAAATTAAGAAAAAAATAATAGCTATATGTTTTAATTGAATAATGTGTAGCATACGTTTGGAAGGTATGTTACTTGTATTACCTTTTTAAGGTGACATTTTTATTTTTAATGATTTATAATGGTTTCATGGGTTTGAAGCCAGATGTTTAGCATACCATCATAATGAAAGTAAGTAGATGTGTGTATGGGTACGCTAAAAACTTATATAAACTCAGCATTCAGTGGTGGCAATCCTATTCACACCCATTGTAGTGTGTGTCATGCCATGTTGGAAGCTCAGCATGAGCTGAGCATTTTCCAGTGGCAACTAATGCATTTAGAAGATGTCTTCCTGAAATCCATGCAGTCAGATGTATTCTTGCGTGCTACTCTCTAGAAACATAAAACCGATCCTGAATGATTTATCTTTTCTAAAGTACAAATATTGCAGAAGGATGAAGGATTGTAAGAAATACTTGTAGGCAGAGGGCTTTGGGTGTCTAGTTTTCATAAGTCTAGGTTTGAATCCCGAGATCGTCCCTCCTCCTTCCCCCTACACCCTATGGTGTAGGCATGCCCTAAATCTCAAGCTAACACTAAACATTGCCAAAATTTATAGTAAGTAAACTGAGTAAAATGCAAAAATTGCAACTGAGCTAAATCCATTTTGTTTTAATTCTTTGTTAGCAGAAATCAACAGTACTACACACAATAAAAGATATAATTTACTATACCTGTTTTACTATGCAGACTGATTAAAATTGTTTAAAAAAAAACCCACCTTGGAACAAACAATGACTCCCATTCCACCAAAAAACAAAAACAAAAATGATAGGGCATTTATGCCAATAATTTAGCTTGTTTTCACATAGAATCACAGCTCTTGCCAGAGTGCTTGGTGAACTCCAGATCGTATTAAATATTTATCATTAATCCTCACAAAGTAGCATTTCACAATACTTGTTCTAATTAAAAGGACAGTGTCAACTTGAATTTTTTAAAGACTTCCTTTAAAAATGTCATTTTATGATAGCCCATCATTTGAACTGTATAGGTTCAACTTTTTAAAAGTTGGACGAATCAATCTGATTTCTTGTTTACATTTCTAATCAGTCATTTGAGCGTAAGTAAAAAGCACACTCAAGCCAAATCTTGTAATATCTCCCTTCAAACCTTTCCTGCCTGTACACCTGCAAGCTTTTCACTCCTTTTTCAAAATCTTTGGCGTAATTATACTGTTAAATGCCCTCTTACAAATATACTGCAACAGTGTGACCATCATATGTTTTCAACTTGCTAAAAGCAGGCAACAATGTGTGACAAAGTTAAAACAGAGAGAGAGAGAGATGGAATTTTGTTTATCTAGCTTAACAGAGGATATTTCTTTACGACAAAAGGGATTTCACTATAAAATCTAGACAAAGGTGAAGCAGAAAGCTTGATAGAGGATGGAGCAGGGGAATAGAAAGCCTTTAAAAAGTGAATTTGTGGTGATAGTCCACAAAAGGGTACGTGAAAAGCTCAGTAAAGATAACTCAGAGTTGAAGAAACACAGGGTTGTAGTCCTATGTCAAGTTCACCCCACACCCTCTCTGATGTTTAATAAAACTTCTCTAGGGTTCTAACATTATTCTGTTGCATTCTGCAAACTCCATTAGCGTAGCCACATACTCATCACCCTAAAAGAGGGGGAAAGTGTAGACAAATTTGCATAAAATCAGCATACGTTATGTTATTTTATATGTGTAAATGCAAATTTAAAAATAATGACTATAATTTAAATAGAAATACAATCCATCTCACCATAGTGGGGAATACTGTGACTAGCTGCCCTGTGTGCTTGCTCCATCTACTGTCCAGGTGCTTCTTGTTGATGGATCACATCAAATCCCCTGCTCTCCTTATGACTCTTTATCTTTAAACCAGTCTAAAGGGTTGTCTTAAGAGAAACCAGTAGGAATTACACCTAGTTGATTGCTATTATTCCTAGGAAAAAGCACCTCTTCTTGATTCTCCCAGCCTCAGCAGGACCAGCATGGCATCATCACCATCAAGACGAGATGGACAAGCAAGTGGATGACCTCCACAGCTCAATCCTGCCCTGTTGTCCACAAAGCCAGGGAGATTTTTGCACAATCTTGAATTTGTAACAAATGTTGAAAAAGCCAAGGGTAGTCCATGCCACAGCATTTCTCTAACTTTTTGCAACCAACCAGGAAATGAAGTCCTTTTGGTTCCCCTTCCTCTGAAGTCAGGTATTTATAGCTATTCCTGCTCTATTTCTTTTTCCTTCCTAAACCTTACCATTTCCATCCCAGCAATCCATTATTACCTGCAGCAATCAGGTTCCCTTTGGTTGCATAGCCACCATTTCTGTAATGCCACCTTCCTTCCTTATTTCTAATTTGTGCTAATTTCTCTCATCTTCATCTTTCTCTGTCCTTAGACTTGTCACAACTATTATTCTGGTTCATATGCTAGGGGACATAGGATTGCTCCTTTTTTGGTTCCTAATAACCACAATTTGTTTCATGTGGGCTGCAGAATGGAGCTGCGAATCATGCTAGGAATGGACCATAAGGAACAATGTTGGAGACCAAATGCACTCTGAGTTAATCTTAGAAATGAGCTAGACTCACAAGCATGCTGGATGTCCAAGCAGAAAGGAAGAACTCATGCCCAAACTCAAAGGCAGCCATAGGCTTCAAAACAAACAGTACAAAGGACTCATTGCTATGAAGGTGGATTCCTGATGGCTCTGAACAAAGGGGACAATAGTCTTCAGGTTAATGCAGGCTGGGAACAATGCAGAACTCCATTGCAGGCATTCTATCAGTGCTATCACTAGCCAGTGATAGCATTCAACTCCAGATGATAGCATTCTATCATCTAGAACGCTGCAATAGGGAGGGTCCTATCATATGGTATATGGTACAGTTATCCATATGGTTCAGCCATTACAGAACCAAGATGTGCTATGTGTCCCCCTCCCTCACTGCAGTGGCAGTACTTTAAGATCCTTAGGGCCACAGACCTTTCTTTTTCTCCCCTAACTGCAAGCAACCATGTGGACTGATGGGGCAATCATTATCATCATCTGTAAGCATACCATAGTGTCAGACTTATTACTAGAGATCTACCAGTTCAATTTTAGTCACTTTTGTTTTAAACTGAAGCCTGAACAGTGTGGATGTGCTGAAAATTCAGACTGGGCAGGCTAATGTGTCTAACTTCAAAAATGTTCAAAGTTTGAACTGTAATAGCAATTAATTTCCTCTATACCAAACAAGCAGGGCAGAACCTCTGCCGGAAGGATGACAGATACCCTGCTTGGCAAATCAGTGTGGCATGAAGGTGGTTCCTGGCCCAGCCTAAATGTTATGCTGTCACCATCAGCAGAGAGGAGGAAGGGGATGGAGGCAGCCAATCAGGGCATGAAAGGGGCGGCAGGACTGCGCTACATGCAAATTTCAGAGTAGGAATTCAGTATGCATGAGCCACATTTACCTTATTCATGAGCCCCTCTGTGGTGAGGGAACCGAGGGGCAAAAATGTGGGGCAGGAGCAGGACTACTACGCTAATAATAATAATAATAATAATAATAATAATAATAATAATAATAATATAACATGCACAATATCTTTTCTACTTTTCCTTATACTTTTCCTTTTGGTAGTTTACATTAGTAAAGCAAAGCAAAGCAAAACAAAAAGAGTGGGGAGGAAGGAAAAATAAGAAAATGCACAGGGAAAAAGGAGGGGGGAAAGAAATCAAACAATGTTTCTGTGTTTGCCATGGGCTTAGTTCAAATGTTCTTACTGAAGGCAGCTTCAAAGGTTCCTATGGCAGAGAGAGTAGGAACGCGGTTCTGCTGGGACCCTACATCTGTGCCCTCAACCCTCCATTTCTCTAATGTTTGGCAAAGTCATTAAAATATTCCTTTTCCTACCTTCCAATGTCAGGAACTGGAACGTTATCAAGGTTTGACTTAGCCATCACTTGCCAAATTGAGTGCAATGTAATGCACAAAAACCCTGTTTGTTGAGTATTATTTTAATGGCTAACAGGGCACAGTGAAATTGAGGGCATTTTTTCTTTCTGAAATGTTTCCAGTACTTTACATATAAAAAATAAAATGTGCTTTGCTTCTGGTTCTCTTAGAAAATAACAGGCTTGTTCTATATCCCCATTATATTTTCTGTAAACTAAACAATATAAAAACAGTCTACTGTGCCAATAGGTAACATGCTTCCTTACTATGAAAATGATATATTACACTTGCAGGTTGAACGTATCTTTAAAATTAGACAGTGAATCCAACAAGAAACAAAACAAAATATAACTATGGAATTACGATTTTCTGCAAAACTCCAAAAAGCATTTTTACTAGGGGAGTGCACTCCGCCCTGGAATTATCTGGTAACCACAAAAATCCACAGAGCATTTTGCTTTCAGAGCAGAGATTGGCCACTTCCAAACCCATCGAATACTCTCAGAGCAGAGACGTGCCCAATCAGAGCTTCTAAAGTCTCCAGAATTAACGAGCTGTGTGTGTATGTGTGTGTGTATCTCCATATTTGGAATACACTGAGTGGGGTGAAGGGTAACTTTTGTGTTGACTTCTGTGACTAACCAATAGGAATAGCCACAGTGGTGTTCTCGAATCACAGTGTTAGGGTGACCATATGAAAGGGAGGACAGGGCTCCTGTATCTTTAACAGTTGCATAGAAAAGAGAATTTCAGCAGGTGTCATTTGTATATATGGAGAGCCTGGTGAAATTCCCTCTTCATCACAACAGTTAAAGCTGCAGGAGCTATAATAGAGTGACCAGATTTAAAAGAGAGCAGGGCTCCTGCTAAGCCGTTCATGCTTTGGAATGTTTCCTCCCTTCATAAAGGTTTGTAATCAGTTCAGGTCAATAACAATATAAATACAAGATCTGTGCAAAAACCAGATTTGTGCCAAACTAGAATTGGGACATTCAAACTGGAGAACTTGAAATTCTAACTTAAACCAACTCACATTGTTGCCTTCAGTGTAGCTTTCCTTGGAGCAAAGACATCTGTATGGGTTAGCACTTGTGTCGCAGTGATCCGCATGGCCAAGACAATTGCACCTGTACAAAAACAAATCTATTGAGAAAAGAGCATTGATATATCATTCAAGAAAGAATCTTCCTGTTATTTTTACACTGTCATGAATGTAATTGTCTGCTTCTGTTAAGGATAACTGTATCAGAAAAAAAGAGCTTTTAAGTGTAGTAACCATTTCGTGTCTCTCTCCATTCCGCATTTATAAATGTCAGCTAAGTGCTTCTTTCCAAGGGAGCAAATTGACAGGATGTGTTGTAGACCAACTATTAAGTGCTCAAATGTCCATTATGTGTTTTCATTGCACACCATGCAGATTTAAGGCCCTAATTATTAATTACACTTAATACCTGTGTTGTCAGTATTAACCATGCCACCTGTAACTCCACAACTTAAGGACAGAGTCTTTTATTTATTTATTTTGCTTATTAATCATATTTACATATTGATTTCCCACAAATGTCACCAAGGCTGTATAACATACATCACTTTTCCTTCTCACGGCTGCCAAGGTTGAGAATTCACAACTACAACATTTTAAAATGTCATAAACGCAAAACCACCAACTCATAGAAACCAGTTAAAATCGTAACAGTAGCCTCATAAGAGTCTTCCCTCTAAAATCAAGAATCGATCTGGTGACCCTACCAAAAAGCTGACAGAACAGAAAGATTTTAAATGAACTCCCACAATTATAAACAGTCAGAGGAAAGAAAGGCTCTTTGGGAAGTGAATTTCCAAACTATGACAAAGGATGTCTATAGCATGTCCTTCTCTGTGCAGTCTGTCCACTCACATAGAATACTGAAGTTCTAACTAGATCTGAAGAGGGGCAAAATTAAATCCCCAACTCCCAGCATTCCTGTCCACTGGTCATGCTCACCGGGGCTTCTGGGGGTAGGGATCAGTGAATAAGTGAAATTTGGCATCACTAGAATTCTCCGAAAATCTTCTCACCATTCATCTTGTGCCTAATTCCTGCTCACGATCAATGCTCACTCTCCATGAATGAGAAAATTGTACAAATAAAGCAGTGATTGAACGTGAAATTTGGGCAATTTTCCTCCATAAACTAATTTGAGCTGGTTCAGGCTTCAGAGGAAAGTTGGGCAAATTAGGAAATTTGTGTAAAAGCGAACTGAGAAAGATGCACAAATCGAACTTGATTACGTGTCTGGCAATCTGCGAACATTATAATTGGACATGCAATCACATGCTTGCAATCACATTTGGAACCTTGAACAATGCATGCTCACATTTTGTTGTAGTTGTTTTGGTTTTTTTGAGTAAAAGTCAAAACCTTATACATCTCTGTCTGGGAAATGAAGTCCCAAACATTTGGAGATCTACCTTCTGCTCACCCCTAAACTAGATGAAACGTTCGTAATCCATGATCAGAACTTCCATCCATAACCCAAATTCCTATCTCTTTTGAAAGTAGCTCTGTGGAGGAAACCGGAGAGATTTGACCATATGAATTGGACTTCATTTTATTTGTGATATATGAATGCCAGTCATGGCAAGCACAAAGTCTCGTACTGCTTCCAGACAAGGCAGCCCCAGCATAGATGTGGAAATTCCATAAGACCATCAGTTTGGGGGTTCTCAACACACACACCCAAGACTACTTCCATCAGCTTGAGCAGTAATATGTTATACAGTGTAATAAAATGTTACATCAATAGAATCCCAATCCTGTGTTGGGTTCCCAGCACCAGGCATAGGCACTCAAAACTGGCAGAGATACTTGACAAAGATACTTGAACAGAGAGATAGAATCCTTACAGACTAAGGCTTCCTCCTCTGCCCTCAAACTGTGGTTGGTGCTGTATCTGATATTCTGGTGGATACATCTGACCCAGCTTTGCACCCCTTGCTTTTGTCCAACCAGGTCTCAGTCACAGCAGTGAAGTCAATGGGTTCTTCCAAGATGAGGCAATTGAAGGTAAGTACCTTCCCATATGGGCCCAGTCCAAAGAAAGTTAAACATGCTTAAGTCCCAAGGAAATTAAAGGTGCTTAACTTTCACATAAAATTTTCCATTTAAGCTTCATAAAACAATTCATTTCTTGCAGATTAGGGCTGAGAAAGTACATATTTGTATTACTTCTTGAGAACACAGTGTTATTCTTATTGATATATTGGTGCATGTCCCAAAAATGTCAATTGTACACAATATGATTCACCATTTCAGACTGTTACACCATATGAATGTAGAGGAAAATCTATATTGATTTATCTGTTTAAAGGATTTGTATACTGCCTTCTCCAAACATCCAGGGCATGGACAAAAGAGTTAAGATATTAAAGAAAAATCAAAACAAAACAGTATATCCACTTCAGCTAATAGCAACAACTTGGTTTTGCTCACTAAGAAAACCTGGCTCAATACATATTCTTTTAAAACATAAATTCTATAGTTAAAAATAAATAAATAATAGCACATCTTTTACTAGGACTCAGTCATTACTTAATTTGCATTTTATTTACAGGGTATAATTATGCCTTCAACAAGACTTCTGACTTAACATATACAATAAAGTTGTCAGTCATAGATAATGCAACACTTTTGCTGACAGAAGCCCCATTTTTAAAGGAAAAAACTTGCTAAGACAAAGAGTTTAGTTCATTATTAAGACCATTAGGACTGCCATATATGGGAGCCCATAATAAAAACTGGAAGTGCTGCTAAAGCAAAGCTTCAATCAGGCTTTCAATCAAACATACCTGTCTGTAATAGTTAGCAAAAATCGAAATGTAAAAGCATTGTTGACAGATAAAACTGTGTTAAAGAATTATTTATCTAAAACGATAGATATTAATTTAATATGGTGGAAAAGACTATTTTGTATCTGACATCTATGAAATTTGCTCCTCATATACCTGAGTGTAAAGCCACAGTTAATAATTGACTCTCATACTTCATTTTTAATAAGAACAAGAAGTTGCCTTGCATACCTCCCACTGACAGTAATTTCATCAACTCCATAATATCTGTGTCCAAAGTTAACCCAAGACATAGTAGTATGATACTGGCCAAGTAGATTAATCTTTACTTCTGAGGCTTTGACAAACTCTTGTAGTGAGGGAGTATTGTAGAAATCATTGTATCCTGGCCGACGATTTGGTTCTGGAGTGAGAACACTGAAAGTAATGTTTCCACGGGAATATGGAGTAATGCTGTTAAAAGAAAGTAGCATATTAAGTATCTGTTTCACAGAATCTTTTACAAATGCACAGAACATGTTATGTTTTCAAAGCATTATAGAGCTGCCCAAATGCAACTTTTATCAAGAAAAAATTGAAAGTCCGATTAAATCTATACTATATATTTGATGATGTCATCGAATATAGTCCTATGTTTCTGAATCTCAACTTTCATGTAAATATCAAGAATGCAATCTGTACTGACTTACAAATTGGAAAATAGAGATGTGACACTTATATTGGTTTGTAAATAAGTTTGTTAAACATATTCTTTGCAACTCTATATCTGCAAAGAAAATAAGAAGGTGGAACAGAAAAAGTGCTAATGTTTACCTAAGTTTTCCAAGGACAAGAAAAATCTGTGACAAATACTACAGTGGATATTTTTTATTGTAGGATTCCACCAAATGCTGAAGGGTAAACAAGTAATCCTGAGTTGCCTTTCCATCTTCAATGAAACTAAAATTGACATCTTTAATAGGGCTGTGTCCAGTGATTCAGGTTGAATCTGGATTGGGGCTGGAGCAGCTCCAAAGCACTTGAAACTGCTTCAGCTTGATCAAGGACAATGCCAAGCCACTGCCCCTGCTTGCCCATGGGGCTTACCTAACCTGTCCACTGGAGCCCGGCAGCCATCTTAAGGAAGATGACAGCTCTGTCTTTTCCTAGATCTAATGTTGATCACCAGTACATCTAGGGGTGAGCATATTACCCCAACATTAAAATCACTCCACTGGCTGCCAATTAGTTTCCGGGCAAAGTACAAAGTGTTGGTCATTACCTTTAAAGCCCTAAATGGTTTAGGTCCAGGTTACCTGCAGGATCGCCTTCTCCCATACAGTTCACCCTGCACACTCAGGTCCTCTGGGGTGAACTTACTTCAGTCAGCTAAAACTAGGCTGACATCAGTTTCCCAGAGGACCTTTTCTTCTGTCGCCCCCAGATTGTGGAATGGCCTGCCGGAGGAGATTCGTAAAATTAACACTATGTGTGATTTTAAGGCAGCTTTAAAGACTAGCCTTTTCCGGCAGGCCTATCCAGATCAATGTAAAATCATGATTTTTTAAGATGTATTGATTCCTGTTCTAATGTTGTTCCCTGCCTCGATCCAAAGGGAGAGGCGGGTAAGAAATATTATTATTATTATTATTATTATTATTATTATTATTATTATTATTAATGTTGAAAACTATGGTAGCAGTAAAGGGGCATTTCTGGAAGCGAGATCCAGACATCCGGAGCGGGTTGGATGTTAAAAACTATAGCTGTGAAGAGACATTTAAAATAGTTGTTGAGATGGAAAAAAATTAAGATTTCAAAACTTTGAATACGAGGGAAACTAAAAATTTGAATGTGGGAGAAGCAGAATCTGAGAGAACTGGAAACTCATTCATCCAGGCTAAGGGTTTTGAATGTTTAGCTCTGAAAAGCCTGATTTTGAAATACTGTTTATTCAGCTATGTTAGTGCTGAATTAGGATTGCTACCTCTTTTTTCTTTTTTACAGGCTCCGCATGTTCAATAGCTATATGGCAGGCAAGTACAAGTCCTCTCCATACTGGGAATAGCTGTACCCATTGAATTTGGACAGTGCGGGTGGGTGTGAATATTGTTTCAGATCATTTAACGTAAAAAACTACCAACATTTGTGAATTTCTTCATATTTCTTCATATAATTTCTTTATATTGTATTTTATATTATGGTTTTATACTGTTATTTTATATAGCTCCGCCTATTGGGCGGTATAGAAATGCAATAAATAAATAAATAAATAAAAAGAAAAGTGAGATTTTAAAAAACTGAATGCAGGAGAAAGTAAAACCGGCACATTTATTCATCCTGTCATCAGCATGACTCAGCTGCTTTCTGAGGATGCATTTATTTCAAGCGGAAGTAAGAGCTGGGAAGATTACTAAACTCTAGGCTGGCCTGGACTTAGTCTAACTTCAGGAGATAATGTTTAAGAAGGGCATGCCTGAACACATGCCCTAAAAATTTAGAATAATCCCATCTTCCCACAAATATTCAATTTGTTTTTCATCCAGAAAACAATGCTATTCTGACTAATTTTAGTAAATGTAAATAATTTACAGACTTTTCTCATATACAGAAATCGCACAACTAGTATAAACAGTGAAATGCAGTGCCTTACCATGTCTGTAAATAAATAAGAAATCCTTTGCTTTTAAGTTTAGCACTTCCCAAGCCTTTCAGTTTACTGTGAGACTGATCTGCAATTTTGTGGGTTTTCCAATGCAGCTCGTCTCAAGGAAAACACATACAAAAATGTGTATATTTGTGGAAAGTGTGCACCAAATTGCATTTCAGGAATGTAAAGTACTTGGGAAAATGTATATGTTTACAAATGCATGCGTATTGTACATATGCACACAAAAATGTACACAAAAATAGTATGAATTTCCATACAACTTTGCAATCATAACCAAATGGGATGGAATGAGTTTGACCTCAAAAAACCCCAACAATCTTGGTGAGACTGAGATTGATAGATCTGTCCCTACTTAAAGAATGAATGGAGACCAGATCATTGTGTCCCTAAGCTGTATATCATAATTTAAGTTTGTCTAGGGATGTTGCAGACTCCATGGATCCAGGTGGGGGCACCCACAGCACATTCACAGATCCATGCTCCAAGTGTTCAGCAGCCATCTGCCCTCCTCAATGTGCCACCAGGTAGGCTCCAGAAATTGTGCCACAATGGAGACTCTGGAAATTATGCATTTCCCCATTGCATGAATGGCGGCCATAATTTATCAGCCTAAGTTGATATACCAACTACGTCCTTATCTGTATAGAGATAGCCTAGCTACAGTTATCCATGCTCTGATAACCTCTCGTTTGGATTACTGTAATGTGTTATACTTGGGACTGCCTTTAAAAATGGTCCGGAAGCTTCAGCTGGTACAAAACAGGGCAGCCCGTTTATTAACAGGGACTGGCCGGTGAGATCACATTACGCCAGTCCTTTTACCACTTCATTGGCTGCCAGTCCAGGTCCGGGCCCGATTCAAAGTGCTGGTATTGACATTTAAAGCCCTAAACGGTTTGGGGGCAGGTTATTTGAAGGAACGTCTCCTTCCATATGTACCTGCCCAGACCTTAAGATCATCTACAGAGGCCCTTCTCCGTGAGCCCCTGCCAAAGGAAGTGAGGCAGGTGGCTACTAGGAGGAGGGCTTTCTCCGCTGTGGCACCCCGGTTGTGGAATGAGCTCCCCAGAGAGGTCCGCCTGACGCCTACACTGTACTCTTTTTGTCGCCAGCTGAAGATCTTTTTATTCTCTCAGTATTTTAACACTTAATTTTAACTTAAATTTAAATTTTACTGTTCTAACTCTGTATTTTAATCTTATATCAATTCTGCTGCGTGGTTTTATCCTGGTTGTGCTTTTTATACTGTATTTTGTATTTGTGTTTTTAACCTGTTGGTTGTTTTATTATCGTTTTAATTTTTGTGAACCGCCCAGAGAGCTTCTGCTATTGGGCGGTATAGAAATGTAATAAATAAATAAATATAAAAATAAATAATGGCCCTAAAATTTCAGGAGCGGGGCAGATAGTTGATGAGCGCTCACTGGGCCTCGCCTCAAAAGAAACTCATGCAGCCTGATGAGCAGGGGCAGTGACGTTGGGGCAAATGTCCAATGAATCGGATGTAGGTGAGTCCGTCCATTCCTAAGTTTGCCCTTCTCTCTCTGTTTGTCTTCTGTGACAATCCACAAGTAGATGCACTGTTAAAAATCACTATTGGTCACAAGTCAATGCAACGTCATTCAAAAAGTCCAGCTAATTTTGCATGATAAAAGCTCAAAGCAGTACATTTGCTACAACATCCCTCTGCCCAGTAAGTTTGATTTAGGTCTTTAGAAGAGCAAGTAATGTGTTCTGTTAATTTGTTCTTTAAAATTAAAGTAGGTTAGCTTCTTGTTCACTACCACCTAATGTTTCCTGTGGTACAATGAATATACATAAGTCTTTAGAGGGTATTTTTAAATTAGGTTTACTGTACATCTTCCCCACACAACATCGTTCACTTGAATCACTTCCTATTATCATTTATGTCATGTAATTGGAGGGAAAACAATGTTCCATTATAAAACATTTATGGCAGCATTTCACACATTAGCTCTTGAATTCCTTTTTAAAAATGCACTAATTTTTATGTTGGCATATTGTTGTAGTTGTTTTAAGAGAAGTCACTGATTTGATTATTTACCAAAACATTACCCTTTGCTCAGTCAATGGATTTGGCAATTCTGTGTTCCCCTCAATGCAAACTATGTTTTGCTGAAAACGAATGTACCCTCAATGACCTCTTGTTCCTCCCTTAGAATGTTGAATTGCGAAAGCCCAGAGAAAGATGCTGACACTTTAAAAGCCTAGCTGCCAAGATTGAAACAGGGGGGGTGGGGGGAACCACAGCAAAACAAACAACCATTGCACCTGGTGGAATGCTCCCTGATGGCTTTTCAGACAAGTTCTACACAGGTCTGATGCTGACTATGTTCTGAATTCTGCCAAGGGTTGGTGCAACCAGACACTTACGGCTGAAGGCAAATTTTAACAAAAGAAAGGAAAAGGAAATAAAGAAATAAAAGCCTGCATTATGCAAAACAACACTGTTATAAAGGCAAGACAACTCTTGGATGGCAAATACAACTATGTCTTTTTTGGATAATGGAGAATTTATAGCTTCTTAGGTGTGTTCTTCATTCAGAAGTCTCAAAGCATCAGATAGGGTGATGCACAGAAAGAAGAGAAACATTTGCATGAATCAATAATAATAATAATAATAATAATAATAATAATAATAATAATAATATTTTTGGCTGCCTTTCAGGGCAGAAGCCCTCCTTAGGAGGAGTTTTTGTATAGGCTGGTGCAATAAACATAGGGCCAATATGTTTTCTGTGCCCCATTATTGTGAGGATTGTCCAGCAATAAACCACTTCACTTTTAGTAGACCCTGACAATCAAGTCTCCTAAGAACTTAATAATATACAACCCCCTCTCCACTTGTCTGCTCCAATTCAGCAAATGACATTCAGGTTCTTGTTGACAATGTTGTTGTTGTTGTTGTTGTTGTTGTTGTTGTTGTTATTATTATTATTTCGATACCACCACCCCACACACAATAGCCAAAGTTCTCTGGGCGGTTTACAAGAATAGACAAAGTAATTTACCAAATATCTTTCAATCTCATTCATTTTACCAGGAAGTCTATGGGCTAACTGCTATTAATAATCCAGATGGAATCTGAGGTTTAGTGATGGTAATTGTTCCAAGAGTCCCTTTGTGGTCAAGGTTTCGCTCATTATCTTCCTCTTATGATCTTAAGCTTTGGTCTGATGCACCCACACATTCCCTTGGACACTGTCTGGATCTTGTTCTCACTCGGAATTGCTCTGTGTTGGACTTTTCTACTGCTCACTTTCCGCTGTCAGATCATCACCTAGTTTCTTTCAATATTACTCATAATCCTCCTCCTTCACGTCCCGCTTCTCGCTCTTGTCGTGACTTGCAATCTATCAATTACGAGGCTTTTTCCCAGTCTCTAGCCTCCTCCCTTCCTTCTGTCTGTTCGGCTATCTCCTTGGACTCAGCTGTCTCCTTCTTTAATTCCTCCTTATCTTCAACTCTTGATAATCTTGCTCCATCTACAACTCGGATAGTTCGCCCTTCTCAACCCCAACCGTGGCTCACCTCTTCCCTCCGCTACCTTCGCTCTTGTTCCCGGGCAGCTGAACGCCTTTGGCGTAAGACCAGGGACCGGGCAGACTTTGTCCATTACAAATTTGTACTCTCCTCTTTCTCTTCTGCCATCTCACTGGCCAAACAGCAGTACTACTCAACGCTGATCCAGTCAAATGCTAGGCATCCTCAGCGGCTCTTTGCGTCCTTCAATTCTCTTCTGAAGCCTAATCCGCCATCTCTCCCCGCCTCTCTGTCTGCTAATAACTTTGCCTCTTTTTTCAATGCTAAAATCCAAACTATCCGCTCTGATCTGGCCAGCTCTGCTCCTCTTCCAGTTCCTGTTCCTCATCTGTCAGCTCCTCCTGCAAATTTCTCTGCGTTTCCTTCGGTCTCTGCGGATGAACTGTCTACAATACTGCACTCTTCGAAGCCTTCCACTTGTTCTCGTGATCCGATTCCTTCTCGCGTCTTTATTAATCTTATTCCTGCTATCCTCCCTTCCTTGCTACATATTATTAATCTTTCTCTGTCCTCTGGTTCATTTCCTTCTGCTTTTAAACATGCTACAGTCTCTCCCATTCTCAAGAAACCTACTCTTGATAGGCTATCTCTGTCTAACTACCGACCTGTCTCTTTGTTGCCGTTTGTTTCAAAGATCCTGGAGCGTGCGGTCTACTCTCGCTGTCTTGACTTTCTTTCTAGTAACTCTGCTTTGGATCCATTTCAATCTGGATTCCGTCCTCTGCATTCCACCGAAACAGCCCTTACTAAGATCACCAATGATCTCCTTACTGCCAAGTCTAAAGGCCATTATTCCGTTCTTATTCTCCTTGATCTAACTGCAGCCTTTGACACGGTTGATCATGATCTTCTCTTAGATTCCCTTCATGACCTTGGATTTTGTGGCTCTGTCTATAACTGGTTTGCCTCCTATCTAGCGGGTCGCTCTTTCAGCGTGTTGACTAATGGCAGCTCGTCTTCCTCCTTTCCCCTTTCAGTAGGGGTTCCGCAAGGCTCGGTGCTTGGCCCGTTGTTGTTTTCCTTATACATATTGCCCTTGGGCAAGCTTATTCAATCTCATGGCCTCCAATATCATCTGTACGCCGATGATACACAACTATATCTGTCATCTCCGGAACTTTCTCCTGATGTTCACGATCGTATCTCGGCATGTCTTTCAGATATCTCAGCTTGGCTGCTTCATCGTCGCTTGAAGCTTAACATGGCAAAGACTGAATTGCTTGTTTTTCCTCCTAAACCTTCTCCTCATCTCTCATTCTCTCTTACTGTCAATGATGTTACGCTTACTCCGGTCAAGGAAGCTCGTAGCCTTGGCTTTATCTTCGACTCCTCGCTCTCCTTTATTCCTCATATTGAGGCAGTAGCTAAATCTTGTCGATTTTTCCTGTATAATATTGCCAGGATTCGATCATTTTTGTCTGTCTCTTCTGCCAAGACGCTTGTTCATGCACTGGTTATTTCACGGTTGGACTACTGCAACCTTCTTCTCTCTGGCCTTCCTTCTTCTCACATCAGTCCGTTGGTTTCTGTTCACCATTCTGCCGCAAAGATCATCTTCTTAGCACGCCGCTCCGACCATGTTACTCCACTTCTGAAATCTCTTCATTGGCTTCCAATTCACTTCAGAATCCAATATAAACTTCTCCTGTTAACCTTCAAAGCTTTTCACGGTCTAGCTCCTTCCTATCTCTCCTCTCTCATCTCACACTATTGCCCCGCTCGTGCTCTTCGCTCCTCTGATGCCATGTTTCTCGCCTGCCCAAGGGCCTCTACTTCCCTTGCTCGGCTTCGTCCATTTTCGTCTGCTGCCCCTTACGCCTGGAACACTCTTCCAGAACATTTGAGAACTACAAGTTCAACCACAGCTTTTAAAGCTCAACTAAAAACTTTTCTTTTTCCTAAAGCTTTTAAAACTTGATGTTGTGTGCAGACTTCTACTGTTACTTTCTACTGTTAGTTTTTCCCTACCCTGTGCCTGCTTACCCTTCCCTGTACCTGTTGGCATTCTCTTCCCCTCCTTATTGTTTTACTATGATTTTATTAGATTGTAAGCCTATGCGGCAGGGTCTTGCTATTTACTGTTTTACTCTGTACAGCACCATGTACATTGATGGTGCTATATAAATAAATAATAATAATAATAATAATAATAATAATAATAATAAGGTGGGACTTCGAAGTCTTTTCACCCTGGTCACGGGGTGAAGGCTATGCCTTGATCAGATAGTGAAACCTTTCTGAAACCTTTTATGCATTCCCTCATTGTAATTTCTGGCTATAGATCTTATCATGTTTTGCACTTAATTCCCAAACAAACTTGACTGTGAAAAGCTCCAGTTCCAATGGCCCAAGAGCCGCTAATGATCTCATACTATACATGTGAGGTTCCAGATTATGTTACATTCATACGTTATGTCTGTTACTTGACTCAATAAGAGCCCACTTCATCCACGACCAAGATTCTTGCAGTGTTAGGGAGGTCACTATTTGTTCATACCTAGGAAGCTGGAGGCAGTTGATGGAGTCTGGATATTCTAGTGATCCATTGTTTTCCATTCCAAACATACTGCAGTCCCTTGCAAAGTACTGCCAGTCTTCCCACACAAAATCCCGCTGCTTTTTCCTTTGTATTCGTATTGCTTCAGGTTGTGGGCTGAAGAACTGAAGTATAATGTAAAACACCTATGAATCAACAGCAAAATATTAAGTCACTTGGAAGATGTTAATTTTATACCTGTTGACCCTTGATCCAACCAAAGTTGGTTATGAAAACAATGAAAACACTTTAGAAACATAGGAGGCTGCCTTATACAAAGTTACATCATTGGATCTGGGTCCCTCAAGATATTTTGGCCTACAACTCCCATCAACCCCAGCTAAAGGGTGATAGGAGTTGGTATGGGGTGTTAGGATGTTGTAGGCCAAATCATCTCAGTGGATCAAGGTTGGGGGAGGCTGGTTTTCACTGATCAGCAGCCACTCTCTGAAACTCTACCTGTAGGTGCCAGGGATTGAATCTTAGCTGGACTTGTCTTGGACTTAAAGCATTTGCTCTACTACTGAACTATGCCCTTTGCACTTCATGGACTAATTTGTTCCATTGAATTCAAGAAGGTTTAGTTACAGGGATGTCCCAGAAATTGTGCACTTCTCACCACTGAATTAATGGCGACAGTATATAAAAGGCAGGAGCCACACTACTGCTTTGTAGCGGTATTGAAGTGCACTGACAACTGTTGGGGCCCATTGACACATACCATATTCTGCTTTTGTACCACTACATCCTGCTTGGTGTGGCTCCTGTCTTATAAATACTGCTGAGTAGATTTTAGCAGACAAGAGATGGTTCTCTCATAGTTATGTCATTGTTTTCTCATAAAGTTTTATATCTGGAAGAGATGGGAGATTTCCACTCTTAACCTGGCCAATTATTTTCCAAAGCTGAGATGCTTTGAGAACTTGTGAAAAGGAGCACCCCCTTCTTCTGAGATGGGGGAGGGATGAAGCCTGTCAGCTCCTGAGAGAGAGGCAGGCAGGTAGCAGGAGAGCCTATAAGATCCAATACACGAGCTCCATGCTTGGGCTTCACTTCAGGAGGAACTGTGCATGCTACCAGCATGCATTGGCGTGCGCACAGGGGATGCAGAGGGTTCCATTGAACCCCCTAATGTGCCGCCGCCGCCATGTTTGCCCCGTCCTTGCTGAACCCCCTCTGAGGCTGCTGCGGGCCGAGCCAGGCGCCGTCACTCTGTAGACGGGTCAGAGGGAAATGTGCAGTGCCGCCCGTCAGAAGCCTCCAGTGGCTGCGCCCACCCCACTCCGGTTCCTGCTCCTCCTCCGGCTCCGCGCCTCGTTGTGGCCGCAGCTGCGGTTCCTGCTGCTGGGCCTGGCGGGGGCGGGGCCTGGCTAGGTGTATGGCGGGGCCAGTAAGTGCCGTTTGGGCTTCCCTGCAGAGCGGAGACCTTTGTGGGTGCGTTTCTCCGCTGCTTTCCCCAGTTACCTCCTTCCTCCTTTCTCTTTCCCTGCGAAGGGCCAGAGCAGGGAGAGTGGCCGGCGGGCGAGGGGCTGCCGCGCTTTCCGCAATTCACTCGTCAGGCAGGCACGTTCCTTCAGGGGCAAAGACAGATGTTCGGGGAGAAGGGCTGCTCTCCTATTTCCAATTCACAGAGACCACTGGAAGAGACCTGCTGCCAGCTCTCCTCACAGAGGAGAGCTGGCAGCAGCAACGAGGAGGAAGAGAAGAGCACCACGTGCGAAGGAGGTGAGGGGGAGAAGGCCGGCCAGCGGTGGGGCTTACAGTCAGGGGCCTACACTGTTCCTAGCTCTACAATATTTATTTTTCAAGCCATTCTTTTGGTAAATATGGTATGTGTGTCTCTTGTGTCACTTTAAAACAGAGCTGCAGCACAATCCTATGTATGTCTACTCAGAAGTAAGCCCCACTGAGATCAATAAAACTTACTCTGAGGTAAATGTGCACCGGATGCAGCCTGAAAATGAAGAGAGGATGAAGAAAGGACAGGAGAAAAAGAATTGTAGAAATAGAATAGCAAGGTAACTGTGGGATATTTAACCATATTTAAAGACAGTAAGTACATCCCACACTGGGATATTTAACCATAGTTAAAGACAATAAGTACAGCAAAATTAGTGCCCTTCTACTTCAGTCCCAATCAAATAATTACAACAGTGAACCAGCCAGGTCTTCCATAGGAAAACTCTGTACCAGGTGATAGTTATTTTTAAATTTTAATTAAAAATATATTATCCTTTCCTATAACAAAATGGTACTTACTCCTAAGTAAGTGTGTCCCACTGAAGAAGGAAATCCTATTTGATTCCTGTATTCCTGTTAGTGTGACATGATAAGTTAAAGGCACAATTTTATGCAAGTTTAGACAGAAAAAAGTCCTTCAACTCCTAGAATCCCCTAGCCAGCATGGCTGGCTGGGGTATGCTGAGAATTGTAGGACTTCTTATACAGTATGTGGGTATGTGGTGTGGTTTGGCTTGAATTGCTTGTGTCTGGATTTCCTTTCTGGACTGGACTTGCTGGTTACATGACCCACAAGGCCAGGTTGTGGTATAGTCCTCTTCTTCTTTTGTGTTTAAAAGCTGTAAAGTATCCTGTGAGATCTGGAAGACTCACAACTTTATTATGGCATAATAAGCTGTTGTCCACTGGCCTCAAGTGCCAAAATGACTTTACTGGCTTGGCACTGTGAGTTTAGGGGTGGGGTGGGGGGTCATGTCATTTGCTATTCCGCTTTGGGCAGCAAAATGTCTTGGACCAGCCCTGGCAAGAGCTGGCTATAATTTAGATACTGAACAACATGCATTGGGTTTCCTAGGTGTACAGGGCCCAGGTGTCTCAGGCAGGATCTACACTACTGTTTTCATAGAATCATAGAATAATAGAGTTGGAAGAGGTCTATAAGGCCATCAAGTCCTGCTCAATGCAGGAATCCACCTTAAAGTATCTCTGACAGGTGGTTGTCCAGCTGCTTCTTGAATGCCTCTAGTGTGGGAGAGCCCACAACCTTCCTAGGTAACTGGTTCTACTGTCATACTGCTCTAACAGTCAGGAGGTTTTTCCTGATGTCCAGCTGGAATCTGACTTCCTGTAACTTGAGCCCATTATTCCGTGTCCTGCACTCTGGGATGATAGAGAAGAGATCCTGGCCCTCCTGTGTGTGTCAATCTTTCAAGTATTTGAAGAGTGCTATCATGTCTCCCCTCAGGCTTCTCCTCAAGGCTAAACATTACCTCTGTTTCCTTTCCCCTCCGGGACACTCATACCTCTCCTGTCTGCACCCTCTCTCCCTCTTCTAGCCCCACACATAGGGGCATTTCTCTCTCTTCTTTCCCCAGGGCTCCCCCTACGCCAATCCTCTTCTTTTGCCCTTATTTTATTTAGAGTATTTTTATTTAGAGTATTTTTATCCCGTACCTCAGCCTAAAAGTCTCCCGGAGCGGCTTACAATTGATCAGTAAAGAAGAGTGATGTGCCCTTGTGACGGTTTCCCATCCTCTCTTTTCTCCTTCATCTCCTGTCTTCTGCCAATAGCCCCTTCGCGGCCTTCCAGAGATGCCCCTAGTTCCAGATCTCCTACACTCCCCCAAGTTTTCCAAATCTTTCCAGCCAGCCCTCTCTTATGCTAGGCTCGCAGCCACCCCTCGTCCTCACTATATTCACCCCAGAAGTCTCTCTCCTGGACCTCATTCCAAATTCTTTGCTCAGCAGCACACAGGGCAATCTTTTAAAATCATTATTAGGGCATTTGATGTATGGTGTATTCTATGTATGGTGCTGGAACTTAAGATGACACTCATTGTTGTTAATGTGATAGAATCTGTTTTAAATGTGAATCTGTTTTAGTAAGTTTGGATTAGGTCATTATCTGATTAAATTTAAAGATGGTGAAAATTGACTATATCTTTATATATGCCTGGTTATCACTACAGCAAAAAACAGTATTCAGAGTCTCCATTTTAAAATGTGTATTTTTAAAGTACAGATTACTTGTTAATTAAAAAAAATACAGTTTACTTCAGTTTTCGTTTATTTTGTTTGTTTGATGAATGGAAAAAGTCCTTTATTACTATATATTTAATCAATGTTTACCTTAAAAAAACCAACCCCTGGCTGAACCCCCTAATGAAATGTGCTGCGCACGCCTATGCCAGCATGGGGAAACTGCATGCAGCCCCTGATAGACACCCAGTTATGTTTGTGTTGTCCACTCAAGATATCCCCCAATTCCCAGAAAGCAAACTGATGTGGGAAAGATGGTACCCTCAAAGTAGAATTGTCTGAAAATGACTGCATTAATACAACATTATATGTAAGGGAGGGTGGAAGAAAAAGAGCTATGTGTGTCCCTTGCTCAAAGCAACCAGCTGATATCCTAATTATTAAATTGAAATAGAACTGAAAGTTAACTCTGGTTCATTAGAAATCCCCTTGTACTTTTGATGAACCAATACAAGCAAGGTAAATCAATGAATTCCCCATTTCAATCAATCAATAGCATAGTCAAAAGGAAACTTTAAAATTACCTGGTATTGTCCGTTTTCTAAGTCTATTGTGATGGTAACTCCATTATTGAGTTGTTCAGTGGTCCTAAATACAGATGAAATCCACGAAGTTCCAATATCATTATCGTTGATGTAGCTCAAAGGGTGAGCTTCAGGGTTTAGTCTAAGCACTCTGTCATTAGTTGTGTCATCAGCACCATTAGGGATGCAGTACCTCTGAATTAAAGGGTGTACCCTTGGGTGACTTCCAGGACAGCGGCATTCTGGCTGAGTGTGGAGCTGAGGAAATTTTCCAGAATGTACTTCAAAAATGTCTCTAGAACAATAGAAAGAGATAAGGAAACAATTGGGCACACACAAAGGGAATAGCAAACATCATTTGTAATCTTTTCAAGATTACAAATCTTGAAAACATTGTTATCTTTTCGGCGCCAGGTCAAGACTTTTCTCTTCTCCCAGGCATTTTTAACAGCATTTTAACAGCATTTAACAATGTTAAGTTTGTTTTTAATGGACCCCAGAATTGTTGTTTTTAAATGGATGCTGTTGTTTTTATACTGTTTTTTATGTTTTTGATGGTTTTTAAATTTTGTATACTTTTAATGTTTACCATTTTAATTGTTGTGAACCGCCCAGAGAGCTTCGGCTGTGGGGCGGTATATAAATGTAATTAAATAAATAAATAAATAAATTGTAAAGCACAGATATAACCAGATTGGCTGCAAACATCCTGCTCAAAGACTTGCCATTAATGTCCATCAGGGTGATGGTCAGAAGAAACAGGTCCTTTTCGGACATATCAGTCCTTCTATATGTTGTTATTAATAATGACTCCATGGAATTTTATTTGATTTTGAAATAAAGTTAATGGTAGAGTCAACAACAAACAACACTAATAATAATAATAATAATAATAATAATAATAATAATAATAATTTCTTACCCGCCTCTCCACTTGGATCGAGGAGGGTAAGAAATAATATCATTAAAGAAGTAAGGAAACTCATTGATTATAATTCTTAACATGGATATGCTTGTGGGACAGCTAGAGTAAAATAGCCTAAGGAGAAGCTCAGTATCTAATAAAAGGTAGTGGGTTGGATCTATATTTAGAAGCTGTGCTGCAGAGGTATCCTCAAAATTAGTCAGGGGTACCTACCTTTGGTGAGCAGAGCCCTTCCATTCATGAAGACAGATCCTGGATCCAATGCAGCAGATATAAGTTATAAGAGGTGTATGCGTGTTTGTAAAGGATTGGATATGGTTATGGGAGGTAAATATTGGCCTCCTACTCTCTGTAATGTCCTGGTGTAGTTCCTGTATGTGAACTGCAGCAGGGAACCAGGGTTCTGTATGCTCTAGGGCAGCCTTTTCCAACCAGATGCCCTTCAAATGTTTTGGACTATAATTCCCATCACCCCTGATTATTGGCCCTGCTGGCTTCACCTGATGGGAGTTGTAGTCCAAAACATTTGGAGGGCACTAAGTTGGGGGAGGCTGCCCTAGGAAGATCCCATTATGCATGGAAATTGTGCTAGTGGATAGCTAGATCAACCCCTTGAATTTTAAGCCGAATATTCTGGAATTACATCAGCCTGAACCCATGGGCCTAATGAGAATACCTCTTTGGATTCATGTGCACAATACAGCTCCAAATCTCACTATCGTACAAAAAAATCTCTGGAAAGCTCTGTTTCCACTTTGAAACAAACTTATCATAGCTGTAACTGTCACTGTATTTTTACATTGTGTAAAATTGAAAATTTCCCTACCTGTTTGTAAGTGCCACTTGGTACAATCTGAAATCTTGCATCCTTCCAACAAATTGCTCTGAACCTGCGAAAATACATTATAAATAAATAATCCAATTCCATCAACCAGAAAACAGCTCTGTGCTGCATGAGGGCATCTTAAATTCAGCACACAGAGAGAGATCTCTTGCACAATTACCTCTTCTGAATGAAACCATCTTGGTTCCGGACAAAACTATGGAGGGCAGTGACTTAATTTTTTTGATTAAAATGATTTATAATAACTTTATAGGAACATTTTGTACCTATCCCTTATCTGATTACAGAGGTGGCACACAGACTGGCTCATTAGACAGAAGTAATGAGCCAGTCCATGTGCCACCTCTAATTAGAGAAGAGATACAGTAGGGACAACTGTAGCTGTCACTTTATGTGATAAAGATGAAAGGTGTGTTTTTAAGATTTCTTATCCTTTTTGCACAATTATTGTGCGTCTAGTGTTCAAAATGACAATGTCAACAAGAAGCGCTTTGAAATGAGAATTTTCAAGTGTTGATGTATAGAAGCTTGATGGTTTCCACTGGAATAAATCAAACTTTCTTCAAGCCAGATGCAGATATATTTAGGACTTAGCTCCAAATTGCAGTATGTTCTGGATCAGTGATACTCAGCCTTAATAAATCTGCAGAACCAATTCATCACCAAACAGAATTCCAGAGAGCTGCAAAATCACTGGAACCTTATATTGACGGCAATGTTCAGAACATGGTGAAAAAATATTTTATCTCCGCATCACCAAATATTCAGCCAGGACCATTACAACACATTGATATTTCTGTGGTAATAATTCCTTCTTTAAACTTTTTCTTAGTTTGCTAAATGAAATATTTTCCAAAGTAGTTTTTAAATTAATTGTTTTTAATTGCAAAAGGAACTTGCAGATCATATTGCAGGATAACAACACACCCTCAAAATACCTTGGGGAAAAAATGAAGATCTAGACCAAGAGGGGAAAACATACGGCCCTCCTGATGTTTTGGCCTACAACTCCCATCAGCCCCAGCCAGCATAGGGAATTATGAGAGGGATGATGGGAGATGTAGGTGGAAATATCTGGAGGGCCACAAGTTGCCCAGCCTTGATCTAGATGGATGTCCAACCTGACTATCCATAGGCAGCATCAGACATGTTACAGGATTTTGTTTGCCTCCTGCAATCCATTACTGGTGCTCCACCAAGTTGGGACTGCAATCTGGATTAAGAGAAGATAGGTGTAATGGTAGTAAGTACTGGTAAAAAGTGCTGATTGAGTAATACTTCACTATCCAATCAAATATTCCTTGTTATATATCTTCTCATCTTATAAATCTTCCCATCGTACTCTGACTTACCATTTAAATTTTGCCCAACTCGCCATTTGCCATCAACAGACGGATCTGCAATTAACCCAGTGAGTATTCTGGAATCAAAAGCTGTGTTGTCGTCTTCCAAACCATTTATAAAGAAACTGATTCTGGTATGGTGAACCTATAATATTACATGTAGAATAAAAAGAGGAAGTTCTCTTATAAATAACTCATCTTAAGATTCATTAAATGCCATTTATTATCTACCACATCAATAGATGTTTCAGTTAAATCCATTGGAAAGCCACCATGCTATATTGAGATACTGAGAAAAGAAAGATCTTCAATGGTTAAATTAAACAAGACTCAAGAGTCTATAATGGAATAACATTAAAGGATCTATTTGGTCTCATGTACATTACCAAATAACCAAACAATACTGATAAAATTTAACATAGTATTATACATGTACATGTTCTGACAGCTGGTTGGCCACTGTGTGTGTGAACTGAGTGCTGGACTAGATGGACCCTCGATCTGATCTAGCATGACACTTCTTATGTTCTTATGACGGAAATTAGGCAAGGGTAGTTAACTATACCAATGTGTCATTGAATGACAACTTCTCTTTCATCATACTTCTACAGGGCTTTTCTAGATGAGGTTCTTAACCCGCCACTTTACTGCAGTTTATTTATTTTTTTATTATTGTATTTATTAGGGGTGTGCACGGACCCCCCGCTCCGCTTCACTTGCAGATCCGCCATTTCCCGGATCGGGCCGCTCCGCCCCGCCCCCGCTCCGCCCACTTCCGCTCTGCTCCGCTCGGAGCTCCGGATCCGGATCGGAGCTCCGTTCCCCCCCCCATAGGCTTGCATTGAAAGCTAAAAAATTATACAACTTTTTTTCTGTTCAAGTTAGAAACCTCACGTTTGGCACCATGACACCTCATGGGGGTATACACACGCACGCCAAGTTTCAAAGCAATCCCATCATCCCCTGATTTTTGGGGAATTTTTGAAAATCGGGCACCCCATTCACACCCCTTTCCATAGCTCCGTCAATTTGCACGTTAGAAACCTCAAACACGCCACCATGAAAGCTTATCCAGGGATACATACACACGCCGAGACTCAAGGCAGTCCCATCATCCCCTGATTTTTGGGGAATTTATGAAAATCCAACACCCCTTTCCATAGCTCCGTCAATTTTGCACGTTAAAAAAAACCCTCAAACTCACCACCATGACAGCTTATCCAGGGATACATACGCCGCACACTGAGACTCAAGGCAGTCCCATCATCCCCTGTTTTTTGGCGGGGCTTAAACCTGCAAAATTTGGAACTTCCAAAACTCCAAGTGAGCGCAGGAAGGACTTCTCCCCTGAGTCAAAGCCACACACACACAACATCCCTGCGAGGTGGGCAGGGGAGGAGGGAGGGAAGGCATGCAGCTGGCATTTCTGGGGGCATAAGGAAGTGAGCCAAGGATAAGCCAGTAATGCATATAAAATGGAATAAATAAACAAATAAACAAAGGAGGGGTGGAATTAAAAGCAGCAGTGTTGCTCAATAAACAGCAAGAAGAATTTTTAAAAAAAGGCTATATCTGTCTTTTACCAGCAATAGGGGGACGTGCCCGGGGGAGGGGGAAGTAGCTGCCAGTTCAACTCAAGACAGCCATTGCTTCACCAACAGCTCTGAGCTTGAGGAGTAAACGCTCACTTCAACTCATAATAGGCATCGCTCCACCACTAAGAAATGAACGCTCACTTCGACTCATGATAGGCATTGCTCCACCGTTTTACTCTCTTTGGAAGGCTCTAATGGCCTTCCAGTGCAGGAGAGAGTGGGGGCACGTCCACGATGAGATGCCCTAGGGGAGCTCATCCCCTTGCACCACATCTTTTCAGTTGTTCCCCAAAGTTAGGGTGGGTAGCAGTGCTGTGTTTCTATCTCTTATTCTTGGCTTAGTATATGATTTCAGGTTGAGTTTGTGCATTTGGTGGGGCTACTGTGTTAAAAAACACTGGGAAAAGTCCGTTCAGATGAAGAAAGAGAAGTTTCCCAGAATCCCAAGTTACCCATTTTGCCTATGCCCTCCTCTAACTTTGGGATCATGTGATCATGACCGGGAGCTGACTCTGCCCCTCAGCCCTTTGAAAAAGGTATTTTTCCCGCCAATTTTCCCAAAAATTCTAGCGCGCGACCCGCACCACGCAGAGAGGTGAGAGTAGTCTCAAAATGACCCCCATCCACGACTCTCTGTGCACAAGAATTTTCAGAACGATAGCTTAAAAACCAACCCAGTTATGCCCGAGTCTTTCCCGCAATGCAATCCTATGGGCGAAAAGCCGAAAACGCCGTTTGAGCCGCACGGTTGACCCGATTTTCAAAAAAATATAGCACGCGACCCGCACGGCGCAGAGAGGTGAGAGTGGTCTCAAAATGACCCCCATCCACGACTCTCTGAGCACAAGAATTTCCAGAACGATAGCTTCAAAAAGAATGTGGTTATCCACGATTATTTGCCGCAATGCAATCCTATGGCGAAATGTTTTCAAGATGGCGATCGGAGCGCTCCGCGGAAACCGGAGCGCTCCGAAAATGGCCGCTTCTCTTCGCCTTGCTTCTAGGGGTCCGCGGTCCGCTCCTACTCTGCCTCTGGGTAAGGCGGAGCAGGCCAATCCGCTACTGCTTCTACGCTCCTAATCGGAGCGGATCACACCCCTAGTATTTATATCCCACCTTTTTTCCCTCCAAGGAACCCAAGGCAGTGTACATAATCCTCCTCCTCTCCATTTTATCTTCACAACAGATAATCTTCACCCTGTGAGGTAGGTTGGGCTGAGAGTCTGTGACTGGCCCAAAGTCACCCAGTGAGTTCCCATAGCCAAGTGAGGACTAGAACCCAGATCTCCTGACTCCCAGTCAAACACTTTAGCCACTACACCACACTGGCTCTCACATACCACACTGGCTCTCACTGATTCCAGATTCTTTGTGGGATTCAGATGGGATCATCTCTTTTTCCGGGGTTATAACATTATAACACTTCTGAAGTGCACTGACAACTGTTGGGGCCCATGGCACGTTCCAACAGCTGTTTTCAAACCACTTTCAACGTGTTATATCCTGCTTGGTGTAGCTCTAGCCTTAGGGATGGGCAAGCTGGATGATCGCCTGGGGCGCCGAGCTGAGGGGCTGCCAAACTGAGCTGAGGGAGTGCCAACATCATACCTGCACCAGGGAAGCCCTACAAAAGTAACCGAGGGAGGGAGGAGCACCAAAGGCACTCCTCAGCCTGGGTACTATTTATCCTAAGGCTGGCCCTGGCTAGGTGGCTTGTCTAATGCCATCTAGTGAGTTCTTGGCAGAGAAGAAATTCAAACAGGGGACTTCTTGCTTTATAGTCCACTATGTTTCGCCAGCCACTATATTTCACCAGTGAGCAAAATAGGATCAATAACATCAGGAGTAATCTATTAGTTATTCCTGTTTGTATGAGTCCTCTTTGTTTGTATTTACATATAGTGACGAAAACAATAGTCACAATAGTTGTTGGGTGTCTCTGAAGGTTTAAAGATGCACGCTTCACCTTTGCTCTCAGTGCTTATCATGAGAAAGATCAGTTACTCTCATGCTGCTGCATACAATGCGAAACAATCCTACACTTTCTTTCATAATTTGACATTTTATGATTGAATATGGGCTTTGGATTGTCAATAGCTCAAGATAACTCAAACTTCTCTGCATATTGCACTAAGAGCAATGCAAGTACAACATAAAATCATTTGCATTTCTTTGTCAAGAATTTGAAAGTATTTTAAACCAGGGCATGGTGAATTGAAATGAATTGCCAACAATCCCTTAACGACGCATTCAGATGAAACATTTAAGTTGAAGTAATTGGCTTTTAGCCACGTTTTACCCAAGAGGGTACATATGACGGTCTAGTACTTCTGGGGGAAGTCACGGGGTAAAAGCCATATTAGCCCTGAATAAACTGTTTAATCCAGCATAGCATAGCAATAGCCTCTAAAGCCACATTAGAGCTCAGAAACAGGGTGACATCTTCTAACCAAATTTCTTGGTCCGATAAGGCAATTTAATGGAAAACACAAACTGCAGGAACCCATCTTTCTCATCTAGTAGCCAGATCTTTCTGCATTTACTCAGTGTGTCAGGTAGTCTCACAATTCATTTTTTCTTTCTATCAATTCACTGAATCAAACAGTAACTATGAAGAAATTTCTCACAATGACAAGAGTGCCTCTGCTTTAATGAGTTTGTGTTGTGAGCTATACACCACAGTACATTATTCCCTGCTCCTAATTCCACACTATACTGGTCCTTTGTGAAGGGAATGCAGGACCAGAACAGGTGCCTTCCAGCTCTCTGGGTAGGATTCAGCTCTGTGAGCCATGTTCAGATGTGAAGTGCTGAAGACCTGAACACTCAAACCCAACAGGGAGCTAAAGCTGAAATTATAAATACCAGAAGCCTGGCAGCTTGAGTTTTTCTTGGGTCAACAGAGCTTTCTTGTTTTCTCAGCCAGGCTTGGCTCTCTGGCTTCACTAATTCCAGCTCTTGTTGGATTCTCCACTTTCCCTGCTCACTTGTGAAGCTGTGTGTTCTGCTTGCCTCGTCTATATTAATCTTTTCAACCATATTTCAGATTTGGAGTCTTTCTCTCCTGTTTCCCAGTTATCTGCGCTCCCTGGATCATTTTCTCAGCCAGACTCCAGCTTAAATCCAGGTCAAATACAACTTACCACTGCCCTGATGTGAGAAAGTACCATCTATTGTTCCATTCCGCCTTAACATGATATACCTAACTTGTGACTTGGGCTTGGTTCAAACATGCTGGTTGTCATATGGAAACTTTCGCTGTGTGGTGACTTACAGCTGTCACTTCCAAAAGGTGTAGAGCTTGTCACCACATTCTCATTACACATTGGGGCCATGGCTAGACCAGACCTATATCCCGGGATCATCCCTGTACATCCACATGACGCATAGGGAATCCCGGGAGCAAGGAGGGATGATCCCTCCCTTGGCCTAGGATTTCACTCTACCCTTTTTGCCCACTTTTTCCACGGTCTTAGGATGATACCTAGACTGCAGAATGTGTGGCTGGGCGTCGTGGGTTGTCCCAGCTCCTCACGAGTAACCTGGGCATGGCATTGGGGGTGGGGTGGGGGAATTTTGTTTTGTTTTTAAATTTACCTTGAGTCTGAGCACTCCTGCACTCAATTTCCTTTATAAAAGAAAACCAAAATGGCTGCCACAATGTTGTGCGCCACGTGTAGACCAGGGCGATGATCTTGCAATCATAAAATCGCCTTCCTACCCCCTTGTCTAGCCATGGCCTGGGTGTGAAGATGCTCCCTAACAAAAAAAACTTCAGTCATCAAGGAACTGTGATACTGCCATGCAGCCTCTCTGTGCCATCTGGAAGGGTAAAGTGTTGACTGGCTCTCTTATATTGTAGAAGCAGAAGTCAAGTCTCATGCAGAGGAGGTTTCAAGCGTGTACCCAAGCTACCATTCCTATGTATGGGGGCATCACTAACTATTCCTAGTTTTCCACATGTATTTCACTTCTAAAAGCAATGAGTTCATTACTTCTTTCACAGTCCTTTGCACAAACAAAGGAGAAAAGGGAGAGGAAATGAAGGTAAAGAACCCTGTATGAAACGTATACTGGGGGGTGGGGTGAGGGAGAGAAGAGAGTAACTTACAGTACTTCATGGAACTGTCCAAATTGCAAGATACATCAGGAACTTGAAAAACCCAATACTATCCAAGATTAGCTGAACATTCTACAATAATTACTGCTGGAGAAGTGTAGATGAGGCAGTGCTATTAACTGAAGCAACTGTATATTTCTTCCCGGTTTACTCCTTTCTACGTTTCTCCCCTTCCTCTTGTTTCCCTCATGTACAACTTTACATTAAAAACTCCTCAGGACTGGAATCTTTACTCCATAAAGCACCATGCACATAGATGATTTTATATAAATAGTTCTATGCCCCGAGCTAGCAAGAGATACCAGAAATGTACAAGAATTCTGTTCCAGTTTGCAAAACGTGTAAAAATGTCCTGTTCACAACCCTGAATGTGAGCAGGAACACATTTGGAAGGAAATGTTAGCAATTTCCCAGACTCGTGTTCATGTTCAAAAGTGCACATTTCTGAAAAAGTGGACTTATACATCCCCCACCCCCCAAAAAAACCATATTTTCATGCTTTAGTCTATGGGGGAAATGAACATGATCAATTGTGGGAAATGAACACTTTTTAAAAATGTGTATTATCCCCACTTTTTAAAAAGACACTTGCATTCGGGAAGGCAAACGAGGCAAAACAAGATTTGTGGAAGAATTCCGAGGGATCCCTTAAGGCACATGCTGAAGCAACGTTCTGCAGTCATAGCCAATGAAGAACCACATTTGAATGTGCATCCCCATCCACAATAATAATAATAATAATAATAATAATAATAATAATATATTATTTACTTATTTCTTACCTGCCTCTCCCTCTGGATCGACGCAGGGAACAACATTAAATATTAAAATACCATAAAATGCATAAAACTGATTTTAAAACATATAAAACTGATACAATATTAAAATAACAATCGGACATCTTAAAATTCATGTGGGTAGGCCTGCTGGAAGAGATCACTCTTTATGGCCTTCTTAAACTCAGAAAGACTATTAAGTTGATGAATCTCTCCCAGCAGGCCATTCCACAGTCTGGGAGCAGCAGAAGAGAAGGTCCTCTGGGTAACAGTTCTCAGCCTAGTTTTGGCTGACTGGAGTAAATTCCTTCCAGAGGACCTGAGTATGCGAGGCAGATTGTATGGGAGAAGGTGATTCCACAGGTAACCTGGACTCCAACCATGTAGGGCTCCAAAGATAATAATCAACACTTTATACTCCACCTGAAACTAATTGGCAGCCAGTGGAGTGATTGGTGTAATATGGTCACCCCAGGTGTGCCAGTGACCAACCTGGCTGCCATATTTTGAACTAGTTGAAGTTTCTGAACTAGGTACAAAGATAGCCCTATGTACAGCGCATTGCAGAAGTCGAGCCTCAAAGTTACCAGTGCGTGCACTACCGTCTTTAGGCTGGACTCATCTTTTGTTGTGCATGAAGGGTCCCATTCCCATCCGAGATCCTGCAGTTGTCATATGCAGCCAATTGCCTGTGACTAGATCTGGATAGGGGCCATAATACGGATGCAGTCATTCATCCATCCCTACTTTAATGGCTTACTTATTCATGTTGTAATAAACCTTGAAAAATATTTATCTATTAAAGTTATTCATTTTTACTGGTGCATAGCTTGTTTCGAAGAACAGGTTGAGGATGAGGTTGTGAAGGTTTCGCTGCTGCAATTGTTGTTGTTGTTGCTGCTGCTGCTACTGTTCTTGCTGCCAGTTTGTGAAAACCTATTTCCATTTTGCATAAACAGGTACTCACGAGTTTAAAGGGACGACTGCTGAATCGTCTCTCCAAATAGATGCTGAGAGAAGCTAGAGTGCTTTAGTCTGCCTTGATATCCACTCTAATCAAATCAAATGGGACTGGAATAATTGCATCCTAGAAACAATGAGTGTGTGAGGACAAACAAAAGGCTTATGAAAAGGCAGAATAATTTGGTGCAAAAGCAGAAGCTGAAAAATTCATTTGGAAAATCAGAACATGAGCATTCAAAATGCCATTCCACTGTCAATAAAGCCACACAATTTTTTGACCAATATAAGCAGCCACAATTATCTATAAATCTAAGCTTCAATGGTTAACATTAGTGCTTCAGGCACCCTGGGCTGCATGAGTATTTTAAGTAAGAAAATGTGGAATGAATAGAAAATTGATTTTTATGGGGGAAATTCACCTTACTTAAATAAAAATAAATAAATAAAATACAGATGCTGAGGTTTATTATTGTCATTTCCAGAAGCAGTCAATATTGTCCAAATCTGAGATAACATGGAATCATTGCCCTTCCGCTGAAGAAAAATCTGAAGGGTATTATCATAATGGCTCGGCAGTGCGATTTGGTTCAAGAACGTTCTTGCATATGGAAATTTTCCTACTCAGAGAGCATTACTCTCATTCTGTGTTAGCTTTGTCTATTGACGCAACAATGTGCACCAAACGCATGAAATGTTTTTTTTATTTATTTTTAAAATAAATTCTTCTTTAGGCATCTGATGTGTACACACACACACACACACAGACACACACACGGGCAAGCAAAGAATATGTGTTTGTGAGTATGTGAGTACGTTGCTTGCAATGTTGGTTTTTTTTTCCTTTTTCCATCACACAATTTTTTACAGCCTGTTACTGTCTTTTGGAGTTTGACTGTTATCATTATAAAAGATGCAGGCTTTTCTACTTTGTTATTTGTAGCATTATCTCATGTTTTACAACATCTTTGCACACAACACACAGGCAACATGAAATATAACTAGTGAAAAGTTCTCAGTGGTATTAATGCATAAAAAAGAATGTGGTTCCATCTTCACTGTCTTTACCCAGCCAAAAGCTGATGAACAGCCAATTTTCCTTTATCACATTAGCACAGCCATGAGGGAAACGCATTTGTTCTAGTCAGCTACACTAAAGATACTATTACCAATCTAACATATACATGTTTTATATCAGCAGTATTCTCGGAGTATGAGAGAGCCAACAATATATTAACACTAGCATGACAGTTTATTTAAGAAAAGAAAATTGTCTCTGTAGAGGGACAGAAGTTAGAAATGTATGGCTAAAGCTCAGTGTCACTGGCCTAATAAAGGTAATAATTCTTCCGCTTTCTTTATAGCAGGTAACAGTCCAGTGACAGTCTTGTCATATCATTCAAATAAAAATGTTGTCTTTTACAAGTTTAAGTGCACCTTTATTTTTAAGTCAGAAATGAAATGCATCTTATATTCTCTTTTCATGGGAGAAACGTTTGTGCTTGGGGTTCAGGATTAGCTTGCCTGCCTCTATTAAAGATGTGCTTATTACAATAATTCAGGATAATATTCAGCTATAGCTCCTATAGGGTCTTATTCAGTTCTTAGTACAGAGCCAGCAGCATCACCTTTCTCTAGATGGAAGTCTAAGTTAAACAGATGATATTATTTATGGAGATAAAAGAAAGAAGGTGACTGTCAGTATTGACCCAAAATGTACTTTTAATTTTATATTTTAAAATTGATTATAAATGGCATGTTTTCTTTACTCACCACAGTGTTGTGATATTAATCATTTCCCACTTTTTACTACAAGGTAACCGCAACATCATGTGTTTTCTCACACTCAGGCAGAAACACTGATTGCCATATCTGACATCTACACAAATCAAAATGGGAGTGGGGGTGAAATGCTTTTGGGTAGAATTTAAAGTAAAGCTCTTTCAGGCATTTCTTGTGCAAGAGGGTAAAAGTGTGCTGAAAGCGGCACCTCTAGAAAGGGACACCTCTTCCTGGGTCCATCTACATGTACACACAGACATCTGTAGACAACTGGGCCAGGAGGCGCTCCACATTTACACGACCTTGCAGCCCCTTTCAACATGCTTCACCCTTTCATGCAAGTAATGCATTAAGAGGGTTTAAAGGTAGTTGTGTTTATGCAGTGCAACACCTTTTTCAGTAATGTCTGAACTGGATGTCTGTACTGCTGCAAGTGTGCTAGAAAAGTAATAATAAATTCTAAAGTAATTCAATGTAGTATTATTTATTTATTTATTAAATTTATATACCGCCCCATAGCCTAAGCTCTCTGGGCGGTTTACAAAAGTTAAAAACAGTGAACATTAAAAAGTATACAAAATTTAAAACCATCAAAAATATAAAAACAACAGTATAAAACAGTATCCATTTTGAAACAACAACAGTTTTGGGGTCCAATTAAAAAAAAAAACTTAGCATATGTTGTTAAATGCTGTTAAATGCCTGGGAGAAGAGAAAGGTCTTGACCTGGCTCCGAAAAGAGAACAATGTTGGCGCCAGGTGAGCCTCATCGGGGAGATCATTCCATAATTGGGGGGCCACCACTGAATAGGCCCTCTCCCTTGTTGCCATCCTCCAAGCTTCCCCTGGAGTAGGCACTCAGAGGAGGAACTTAGATGCTCCTGCTGGTTATTTATAAAAAGGGGACTATTGAAAGGAATGGAAAGCAAAAGGAAGACACATGTGGTGGGAAAAGATTTCTGTTAAAGGACTTGTGATTCTTTCTTCATATAGGTCTTTGCGTTCTTATAACCAAAATCATAGGAGATTTCTTTAGGGATGAGTGAAACTGTCTATTTCTGCTCTGTGTCACTTTTGCATTTGTTCACCCATAAGTTTGTTCCATCGAGTTTCAATATCTACACAAAAATGCACATTCAGTTTATACTGGCCTGCCAGAGGAGACTCGTCAACTCAAAAGTATTTTAACATTTAAGAAAACTATTAAGACTGATCTCTTCCGGCAGGCCCACCTGGTGGAATTTTAGAATGTTTTTAGGATGTTTTAATAATGTGTACTATGTTTTTAATCAATTTTATGTATTTATACTTATTGTTGTTCCCCACCTCGATCCAAATGGAGAGGCGGGTAAGAATTATTATTATTATTATTATTATTATTATAGTATATCTTTCTAAACATATTTTCTCTCCAAATATGGATTTGTATACATTTTATTTAGCTGAGAACTGCATTGGAACATTGAGGAAGTGCAAAAGCTGGTGCAAAACGAAGTTCTGATCTGCACATTGGTCTGAGATATGTGGACCAGCTCGATTTGTATAGCACTTTGCAAAGATGTAATGCTTCAGGAATCCCTCCATTTGCTCTGACATATCTCAGCTGGACAACACAACACAGCAAAAGTAGTTTTCTTTATAAGTACTCAGGCTTTATCAAGTAGGCACTTACATAGCTCTCTTGCGATGGATCCAGCATCTGATTCCATGGACAAAAGGAATATGCCTCTGCCTGATTTGGGGAGATGCCACTTCCTGCCCACCCAGACCACAGTTCACTACATTCCTCAGAGTTCTTCAACCTTCTGTGTAGCATTTTCATGGGGCTAGGGGGACTGCCATGGGGAAGAAAGGGTGAGAAAGTCTGCAGCCCAGCCCCTTCTGCCAGCTCAGTTGTACTGACCTAAATTTGAATCCAACCCTTGTATCCTACATGAGGATATTATGGACTGGTCCACAAAATGGACTGTGAAAAACACAGGACTAATATGGGTTGGAAAGTCAACACCAGCGCAAACCATTCTAGTAACACAGAAATGTATTTGGTTTTGGCCAATGTCACTTCACTGGCTTACATCACTCTTACAGCCACCAGTAATACTGCGAGATCACTAGATCACTTTCTAGTCATTTTTACCTGAGTTTATACCAAAATGATAACTTAATATATGGGTAGAATTAATGAGGAAATGTTTTTTGTGAACATTACCGATATCATTGATAATCCTTCCTTCTTTCAACAATTTTGTTATGATTTCTTCAAATGTGTTTGAAAATGTTCACTTATTCAAGAAGCTTTGTACTCATTCCCAATTGGTTTTGTTTATCTCCAGTGAGGTAACCAGTTTTGATTGGCTACATAACATTGTGAAGTCATTGCATTGACTATGCAGTTCCTTATTGGCTGGGATTACCTCTAGAAAGATTCAAAAATCATTGACTTCCCTTCTCATTTTCCCACAGTGACAACATCACATAGCCAACTCTGAAAAGTATCATGACATTTTACCCCTTCACTTCCATGACTCTAAATTTGGCTGGAATCATCCATGTGACAAATCAGGGAAGAAGATGCAGTCATGAGAAGCATAAAAATGGCTCTTAAGGAATAGCAAATAGTGTGACCAATGGTAGTAAACAAGATAACAAAAAGTTATTTAGGCCTTTGAAAAATATTCCCTTTGACCCCAAAATTAAAACAGGAAAACAGAGGAACTACAATTAATACCCCTTGTTGTAACAGCTACTAAGGGAGAGCTAATGTAGCATAGATTCTACATAAATGATATTCAAGTCATTCCATGTGGTAGCTGATACCATGTAATAAAAGACATGTATGTGGCAGTTGGTATCACATAAGACATTTGTGCGTATCTTATAGAATGCAGAAGAGTTTTCTCCATGCTTGAGCAAACATCCACACAAAAAAGATTTGTGCAGGTGTGGAAAAACTTTACAACCATCTAATGAGCCATTCCACACAAAGAACTCACCTACACAAAACAATATAAATGACTGTTTTGAAAGACTCCAATTGTCCGAATGGACTCCCTAGAAATGTTATTGGCAAGAAACCTAAACCATTTTGCTGCCATTTTAGTGCTTATTGGGAGACCATAGCCATGTTGGATCCTTACACAATATGCTGTTCAGTTTATTATTTATGTAGTGATAGCAGAGCAAGCATGTAGATTAACCTTCAATTCATCAAAATTGTAAGCAAAACATCAATTTTCTCCACAATCAATTAAAATATAGTTCTATCCTTTCACTGAGGTGCCATAATAAGTATTTTCAACATAAGGCCTGTTATACAGCTTACATAACTCACATTGTTAATAGATCTTTTTAAAAACAACAACAACATTTCTCTCATCTTCTCCACTACTTCCACCTTTCCTCAACCCCAATACTGGTGCATATCAGGTTCCTTCTGAATAAACTCAGTCTACAGGAATAGACACTACATTAATTCCAAGGTGAGAAAACAGATTAAGGTTATGACCAAAATGACAGGTCTATGGCTTCCTTGAATGGCTTAATAGAGACAACAAATCAACAGTAGTTACTGATGACAACAGATACAAGAAAATACAATAGATAGTAGATGTGATGAGAGAAGAAATTAGTGATGCCTCTCGATTATGTAATCAAGGAACTCAAGGATAAAATTCATTCTCACCTTCAGCAGCTCTAACTAGTCTTGTTTTGACTGCACGTCTGTTAGTTATGGCCAGCTCTATCCATTAGATTCAACGTGGAGACGTAAGCATTGTAAGGTAAAATATCAACTATTTTTAAAACTAGTAGTCATATCTGTATCAAGCTACTAGCTTCCCATGAAAATAAAATCAGAAAATATACAACCAGGTCTTCGATGATCTACATAGATCAAGAGTTCTACAATGTTGTAACTGATCCAGTGTGCGTCTCTTCATCACTTTGCTGTTCTTTTCTTGTGTGAAAGGCACTGACAAGAAGGTGGATATTGCAGTTGTGATGGAGCACAAGGTGGGTGACAGCTCCTTAACATATTCAGAATTAGGACCAAGGCATTTGTGGTGAGGGACTTGTTAGAGAAGTAAAACTATCTCATATATTCAGAAGAAAGTAAACCCATCCCCATGTTACCACCCAATATGCAGTGTGAAACATTTCTGACTCAACACAAATAGAGAAATCAATGAGACTTCCTCCATCACTCCTCTAACTTGAAAGAAAAATCATGGTAGTTGAATTTTAGTGATGCTGCACTACTTCCTCCAGTTATGGCCTTATCTAAAATAACAGTGACACACATAAATTCTATAGCGGTGGTTGTACTATGAATGATGGGTCCCCATTTGTAGTATGAGAGCAATTGATGGCTTTCTTGCTGGAGTCCTTTGAGGGCATGGGTGCAACCTTGCTATCAGTTATGCAGTAAGAGTTCTATTTGATTCCAAAGAGTCCTATGCATGAAAAACTGAAGAAGTGACTTCCGTCTACTGTACCAGTGCAACCCAAAAATACATACATTATTTTAAATGTGTATATGAAGTGTGTGGTCATGAAAGCCACACACATGAATCAAGACTGAAGTTGTAGAAAAAGAAATGAGAGTTTTAAAAACAACAACAGAAACATGATCTAGTTGACTTCCCAAAAGGAAAGAGGTCAAAGTGTAGTGAATACAATACCCTGTGATCTTGGCTTCCTTGATGCCTCACTTTAGAAGTGGATTAAATGGTTAATTATATGGAAAGCTAGACACTCAATGGTTATGGGTCAGTGGACCGTGTAGGGGTTAATAAGGCACTGGTCACAGGTAAAAATGAGTTTGCTGGTGTTGTAATCTCTCATTCCAGAATCATAAATAGTAATGGTTTTCTCCTAGTGAGAGGAGGAGAGGAGGTATTTCTTTTTATTTTATTTTATTTAAGAGGAGTCATGTAGCTGTTTTGTAGAGAGAAGAGGGTATCTATCCTTTTTCTTTCTTTTGGGAAGGATCCTTTCCCAACATATAGTGAGTGTTTTTAACTAGAATGATATTCATTATGATGATTTTTTTTCCTGGTCTGTTTCTATTTATCTGCTGAGATATATATTTTAGCAGAAGAAGCTTGAAATAGGGGAGGAGTAATGGGTGTCCCAATTAGAAGTCTTGAGAAAGAGGGTGGGGGGAATATATTAAGTTGGGAGGACAACAGGCCTGGCAAAGGGAAGTAGGGCTAAAACACTGACGGTATCCCTAAGTTTACCTTTCTCCCAGCACTGAGCTGGAGCTATTTCTACCAATCCCATTATTATTATTATTATTATTATTATTATTATTTATTTATTTATATAGCACCATCAATGTACATGGTGCTGTACAGATTACACAGTAAATAGCAAGACCCTGCCGCATAGGCTTACAATCTAATAAAGTTGTAGTAAACAATAAGGAGGGAAAGAGAATGCAAACAGGCACAGGGAAGTGTAAACAGGCACCGGGTAGGGTGAGGCTCAGTATAGAGTCAGAACAAACTCAATATTTAAAAGCTATAGGGAAAAGATATAGGGAAAAGATAAAGATCCCAATAAAGAAACAATCATCTAGGACCTGATCCTGGATGAAGGTGCAAATTTAGTATGTTTTAATGAGACCTGACTGCATGAAGCACTGATACCTTCTTTATTCCTGTTTACCCATTTGCAATTTCATGTCCTCAGCAACCCAAGGACTGTTAGGGGATGGGTGAGTTGTGGTGGTCAAGAGCAATTCAACCTCCTTCACCAAGTACCCATAAGGAAAATGACCTTGTGCTTGTATTTTGTGGTAGCCCTGGGAGACAGAACAGGAATTCTGCTAGTGTACCAACCAGCCTGCTGCTTAGAAGACTCCTTGGATGATCTGCTGGAGCTGGTGTTGGATTTGATGGTGCAGTCCCAAATCAATCACAGTTGCAGAATGGATACATTCATGCCAAACTCTCCTTTTGTAGAGAGGCTCGGGATTTCACGGCCATGTCAACCATGTGTTCTCTCTGTCTTCAACCAGCCCAATGCATGTTACAAGTCACAGAGTGGATTTGGTGTTTTAGTAGACTAATGGTGTTCCCTTATTATGGACTGATCAGTATCTGCTGAGAATGGGTATCTCTTTGATTTAAGGCCCTTGCAGGGGTGGTGAGCCAATTGTTACGCTTGCAGACAGATGGCTCCTGTGGCTTTCTCGAATGTTGCCAGTCATGTCCACAGCCTATAATCCTCACTTTGGGATTATTTTATAATGAAAAATGGCTAATAAATGAAATTATAATAATATAATAAAAATGGCTAATAAATCCCTCACTTTGGGATTATTTTATAATGAAAAATGGCTAATAAATGTCATAAATATGGAAAGAATATATTAACACCAATGACAGAAATTATCATTATGTTCTTGCCAGGAATATTGGGGACGTGTAGTTCCTGTGCCTTCCCCTGTGGGAATTGAATTGTATGCATTTTGTACACACCTACCCATTGACTACAGTGTGTTTGTATGCATTTTGTAAATATACACATTTGTCTTCACGCATTTGCAAATGTGCACATTCCATCAGGCACATATTTCTTGTTCCATGGAATACATCTTAAGTCTGGGTCCACAGGTTGGGAATTCCCACAAAAAAACCCAACTGTCATAGGAGCGCAGAGAACATTTTGTTAGGGTGGTCATCAAGGGAATATTTTTAAAGGTGATCATTTATTGAATACTCAGTCATAAATGACATTATTTTTATTCATTTATTTATTAAACACTGTAGACACTGATGCCCTACTCTGCATTCAGTTTACCTGACCATGGGAGGGCCATTGCAGCTGGGGGAGGGGGGAATGAGATGTTCCTCAAGCCCCAGCATTGGTGGGGCTTTGTGGTGACACTGGCCAGAGGAGGATCTTACAAGGCGATATTAGCCTTCGGGGGCCCTCCTCTTGGCCTCTTTGAAACGTGGCTCATGGAAGAGAGGCGCCTAGCAGAGTGGCTGCCGGGAGCAACAGCGCAGGGCAGCAGCAGTGGAGCAACCAGAGGGCAGCTGGAGGACCATCCCCGCTGCATCTGGATTCCTACTTAATGCACCCCCTCAATTCATCGCTTATTGCTTGAGACATTAGGATGTGCCTGGTAACAGCCGGGACAACCCTTGTGCATGCCTATGCCAACTGGGTAGATTCTTCACACATTCCTACCAGGTACTTTTGCTATTGCTTTCCAATTCCTTTGTCAGTCGGTGGATTAAAAATGATGTTTTTAATGCTGGATTTCATCTTTAAGTTTGGGATAATTATGTCCTAAAGAAGGCTACATGCTCTGCTGCCCGGAGATTAATAAACCTAGATTTATACCATCTAAACATTGCAGTTGATAAGCATTACTCTCAACTATCATTAAGTAATATCTCCAGTTATGAATTTGCCACACATACTTGCAGATATTAATGATTTACAAACATAGGACAGAATTTATTCTTATATTCTTCATAATATTATTCTCCGTATGAATATATTATTTTCACTACAACCAAAAAACTGATCAATTCATTTCAGTTACAAACTTGAGCCTGTGGTCCTGGATCATGCTTTACAAAGGTGCAAATATGAATTCAGAACATCACAAGGCGGTTTACAGGAAAGAATAAAAGTATTAAAATTTAAATACATCATAAACTACAAGGCCAAAGTATCTCAAGCTGCAGATTTGGACCATGCACATGTACAGGATATAGCACATACATGTCCAGCTTCCCCCATATTTCCTCTTTTTAGGCCTATCCCTGTGCTGAATTACCAAAAAAAGCTTGTAAAAGTGGGGAGGAGATCAGAATTGTGGTGCAACACCATCACTAATCTATGGTGTTTGAAAGAACTCTAAGATGACAAATTAATCAGAAATGCTCTTCTTACGCCTATCACATTCCTTTTCCCCCAGTTTGGTGGTGCATAATGCCTTGGAATGCCATGGCAATTATTACTAGTATAGTAACTTGTATACCAGTTTTATCCACTATAAAGACATATCTGTATTAAGCTTGCACTTATATGTGCAATTTATTGTATATCATTAACTTCTTGTGAGACATTCCCCATTTGTGATATAATTGTTTGCTGTTTGCATTTTAATATTTGATTTGGAATGAAAATTGAGAGAACACAGAGGGATCTTGGCAGATCTAAAGCTTGGCAAGAAATAATGAATTTATATAGCAAACACATGAGAACAAGAAACACGTCACTTTAACATGAAAGCTCTTCTCTGCATATGTCACGAGGAATTTGTCTGGGGCCTTGTTCTCGACAAGACAAAAAAAAGATGCAAATGCCATGTTAACAGAGCAGAAATCAAAGAATGATGTCCAGGAGGATGAGCGAGCTCAGATAATTTATCTGCATAGTATTTGACAGACCAATGGCAACATCTAAGCTGGTAACAAAACTTGCTGATCAGTTTGCCAACTGTGGCGCTGCCACTTGAGCTGGAAATCTGTCTTTCATACATCCTGATCTTGATGTATCCATTAAGGAACTAAAAATGGAACCGAGGAAAATGCTATGGCTTTGATCCTAAGAGAAGTTAATTTAAGGAAAGTTTACTTTTCCCTCCTCCCCCATTGCACCTGCCAAGAAACCTATCTGAAAGGTCAGGAGGCTTTCTGACTAGTATGAGATGGGGCACAAGAAGGGGAGAACTGCTGAAAAATGGGCAGACCCCTGCCTGATTTCCTCTCTCCCCCAGCAGTCCCTTGTATCACATCTCATATTATCTAAGAGCCCCCCTCCCAACCCTCCCGAGTGACTTAGCATCCAAACCTGTATTAAGGGGTTGGATGTTGATAGGATGCAACACTTTTATCCTGCCACAAGCACAACATCTCTGAGAGAGCAAAAAAGTATCTGCGCCTTCTATTGATGTGAATGGGAAGCTCACATTTACAGCAGCCCTCCTACTCAGAGGAAGTTATGCAAATAATTTGATTTCCCCCACCACGGATTCTAGTGTTGGTAGTCCTAGTCCCATCCCCAGTACAAAAGGACACTCTACTAGGGATGAGTAAGAAATTTGCTCCAGCAAGTGTGTGTTTTTTAACGGATTTTCTGCTGCCGTAGTTTATAATACTAAACCTACGGCAGCCCAGAGAGGAGGCTGGGTGGCTCAGCAGCACGTGGAGGCCTCAAGTAAGTCCCGTGGGGCAGTGAGGAGGGGGGGGGCAAGCAGGGGGGCAGATGCTGAGAGGGAGTGGGCAGAACGGAAGGTGGGGAGTCCAATGGAGTCCAGGTTGGCCTTGCAACCCTGGAAACCGCAGCAGCTGAACATGCCTTGTATTTGGAACTGAATCCGAAGCAAGGCAAACTGGGACAGAGGCACTCTGAGTTGAATCGAGGCCAATTGGGAACCCGCAAATTTACCTCCAAGTTGAATGGCGGGAGGGAGAGGGGCTGTGCACAGCCCTACTTCTTATGTTCTTGAATGCTGAAATATCAACGCCATACAAGAAACTGACATTCTTCTAGTCACACTAAAGTTGCTCTACACCAATATCCCTGTCCACAATAAGTCTTCTTGACTATGGAAAATTCTCTAAACATGAGGAATTACATTTAGCCAGGCATGCTTGCTGTGAGCCCTCTTTAACATTCTGTGAGCTCTCTTTTACATTGTGCATTCAGCCATGCTTATGTATGTGCTTCAGTAAATTCAATAGGACTCCCTACATATAGCTATACCACTGCAAGAAAAACGTTCAAAATCCTACCTTTTTTAAAAAACAAAAAAACACCCAAAGCTGCCTTATACACATTCAGACCACAGGTCCATCTTTTGATGGGCAGCATCAAAAGGATCTTCCCAGCCCTGCTTCAAACACAATATATTTTGAACTGGCTAAGTCAGGGACTGAAACGCTATAACCTTCTGCACATGAAGAATATGTTTTACTACTGAACAACGGCTCTTCCCCACATGGCCCCTTTATGTGTTTTTGTTCTCCTAGATTTATTTCTTTGCACTGGGGCGGTGGGGGAGAAACCCTCAATTTTGTTGGTCAGATTATCTTCTGAAATTAAAAACAAAGAACACTTTCCTAATTGGAAAACCAAGCTACTATTTTTATATTGAAATTGAATCAGGATGGCACTTTACCTAAAGATAACAGCTGGACTGACTGAAACTTCTGTTCTGAATATATTAAAATATGGGCAACCCCGTGCAGTATTAGGTAGGTAAAAATAAGACATGAAATAAACATTAGGCATCAACTCTTAAGCTCTCTGTCAAGAGTACACCAAGGCTTCTAACCACAGAGTTCAACTGAAGGTAACTATCTGTCAAATGTAATCTGTGAAAGTGAATATGCTTAAGCTGGTGCTATGAATCAACCAAAATTGCTTTGGTCTTATTGACATTCAATTGCAAGAAGTTGCAGCTCATCCAGCCCAACAGACAGCCTGACAACACCAAGAGTGCTTCAGTGACAGAAAGCTTTAAATATAGATGCAACTATCATCGCAAAGCACATGGAACTAAACTTTATGATCCTTCATAGCATCATCGGAAATTGGTCGGCCAGTCATCAAGTGGGCAAAGAGGCCGTAAGACCTTGCCGTCACGCTCGGCCTTCTGCAAATTCCCACAGTTAACAAATCATCACAACTCATTATGAAGGAATACAAATATGATTGACAGCTAAAGGCCACTTGAAGTCACCACGCTCTCGTCCTTTTCTTTTCTTTCTTGCTTAACTTTCAACCAGGACTGCACATTTTTTTACCAACCAAGATGAAGTCTCACTAGTCATGGATTGTGGTCTGCCAAGTACTTGACAACCTTGCTGTTTCTGCAGACCTAAGCAAGCTTCAAAATGCAAGTTTAAGGTCCTTGACAATGGAGATTTACAGATGCTAAATAGTGGCCTTGTTGTGATTTTTTTTTCCAAAGAGCAAGCAACTTACATTAAAGACCACCTCCTCCCACATTACCTAACTGGATCGTCAGAAGCCATGTCTCCCTGCCATCTTAGGTGAGGCTGGGGGAAACCAAGGATAGGGCCTTCTTGTTTATGGGCCCCAACTTTCCTTAGGGAGGTTTGCTTGCCATCCAATCTTTCAATACCAGGTGGAAATATTTTTATTTGTCAACTCAAGACCTTTTAGATGGCTGTTTTATTGCACAAGTTTTTATGCAGTTCTAAGTTTTATTGTTGCTATTTTATTCTATACTTTCTGGGAGTCCTTGGGCCAAAGAGCAGGGCAATACATGTTATAAATACAAAGAAATTAAATGGGGCTCCAGAGGCATTAATCAGGTAGACATTTACTTAGCGTTAATAATGCCACAGAAGTGAGTGCTCCATGAAGTCAAGAAAGAAAAATGTCTACTTTAATTCTGAAATTACATATTCTACATTTCTGAAATGACACCAGGGCCCACGCCAAATTTTCTGCCATGTCCCCAAACACCCAACCTATGCTATTTTTGTTTAACATATCCAGCCTGAAGAAGCATCTTACAATCCTTGGTGAAGCACATAGGGCATCAGAAATCTCTCTATCTCAAGCTACAAGTCCTAGTTTATAACTCCACAAGCACAGCCTCTGTTTTCTAAAGAAGAGCTAAGCTCAGCCATTCACTATTCAGAAAGCTTCTGTTACTGCTCGAATACAGCTTCTCAATTGCTCCAGCAAATCTCACAAGATTTGGACAACAGGGACACAGTAATAGGGAAATATGTGTCCATAAATATTTCCAAGCACAATGTTATCATTTAACTAGGGTGACCATATTTTGGAAACCAAAAAGGAGGACAACATGGTCGCCCCCAAGGGGGCGTGCCCACCCGAACATAGCCTTGGTCACATGCACACATTTAAGACAAATCTGTTCTACATAACATCTTAATGTTAAAATCACTGAAATAAAGAACAAGTGAGAGATTCAATGTATCTGAAATTAACTTCACTCACTCCTACTTTTGTAGGTTTTGCTGTACTTTGAAGCTTTTGCTGTACTCTGTGTTACATTCTCCCCTTCCCTCAAATGTCTTTTCTGACTGTATCTTCACTCATTGCAAGCTGCTGCTGTTGTTAACAGGGTTTGCTACTGGCCAGCCGGATGGCTGGCTTTTTTAAATTTCATTTTTTTAAAAAAGCTTGTGTATAATTGTCACAAGTTTCTCTACTCTAACATTAGGGTGGGTGTTGTGGCAGTGAACACTACTTTGCCCATTCACACTTCTCACTTATATACATTAGCTTCTCAAGGCTTGTGTGTTGGAACCACTTCGCACATCCAGACTTCGAACTCCTGTCTACTTCCTGCACAAACATGCGACTCTGAGACCCTCTTCCTAATGCCCTGCGTTTCATGCCAGCACCATGGGGCTAAGTTACAATAGATGTCTCTGGGTTGTCTTTGCAGCCTCTGTTGTCTCTCACTCTAAGTCATTGCAGACAAACCAAAGCCTCCAGCCTCAAACAATCTCTCTCTCTCCCCTCCCTCCCAAAGTCTCCCAATGGTCCAGCTAGGCTGCACACTTGTGGCTTGGGATATTGCTTATTGCAGGTTATTGCTTGGTCATGTCTGGTGACTCTTACATTATTATTATTATTATTATTATTATTATTATTATTATTATTACTATTATATCCTGCCTTTTGACCAATACTTTAAAAACCTCTGCCACCAGCCGCCTCCACCTCCTCTCCTTTTGTACAACTTTGATGCACTCTTAAAACACTCTGTTTGTCAAGCCAGCCTCAGGACCAAGCTACAGGTGCATCTGGGTTGCCTTCAGCCTCTCTCTGCCTTATGCCAGCCTGCCAACATTTCCAGCCTCAAATAATCCCCCACCCCCCCTCTCTCTCTGCCAAAGTCTCCCAACGGTCCAGCCAGGCTGTGCACTTGTACCCTGTGGCTGGGGATAGGGCAACAGCTTATGGCTTGGTTGCATCTGGTGACTCTTGTTTTTTAAAAAAACTCCACCGCCAGCCGCCTCTGCCTACACCAAAACTAGACTCTGAGACACTCTTAAAAAGGCTCTGTGTGGTACAGCAGCTTCTCAGGGCTCAGCTACAGCTATCTCTGAGTTGTGGCTTCAGTCTGTCTCTAAGAGATATGCCAGCCAGCCAAAGCCACAAATCTATCAATTTTTCTCTGGTATGCATTTCAAATGTTCTGCATTGCATCCCAGCAGTGCAATCAGAGCCTAGCTCACAAGTGAACAAAGTGAAGTGGAAGGGAAGTGGTAGCGAAGCAAAGCAACGACATGCCAGGTTCCAACATTTGCAGCAACAGGGCATCTGCAAAGAAGAGAGACTCTCTCTTGACTGGCACCCTACTGATGGTCATGAGAGTTTTTCTCTAAAGATGACCCTTCATCGCCCATGATGTGGAAATTTGAGAAAAAGGCCTCTGGCCCATTCTGTTTTGCCCTGTGGACAGCTTTGACTGACCTCTCCTTTCCCACATTTTGATTTGTGGATGCCTTGCCTCTGCTGAGCTCCAGGTACCCGACTGCACACCAAATCTGCAACAGGAAAGGTGCCCTGCTTGCCCAGGACTTCTTACCTTAAGACTGGAGATCCCCTTAATGCCAAGGGCTGAAACTGCTCAATATGCAATACCCTAAAGAGGAGGTTTGACAACTTGAGTTTGAAGGATATGGCTCCGGCAGTTTTAAAACACAATGATTTTAAAACTTTGAACTTTAAAAAAAAATCCTAAAAAAAATATGAATGAACAGATCTGATTCAAACTTGGCATGGCTAAATCTCTCCTTAAGAGCTATCATGGTGCCAACTTTCTGCCCTTTATCTTTAAAAATGTCATTTAAAAAAAATAATTTTAAAACCTCAAACTTTAAAAAAAATCCTAAAACTCAATGGATGGACAGATCTGTTTCAAACTTGGCATAGCTAAAGTCCTTGTTAAGAGCAATCATGGTGCCAAGTTTCATCTCTTTATCTTTAAAAATGACAGTTTTAAAAATAATAATTTTAAAACCTCAATTTTTAAAAAAATCCTAAAAAAAATCAGTGGATGAATGGATCTATTTCAAATTTGGTGTGGCTAAAGCTCTACCTAAATCCTATCATGGTGTGAAGTGTCATCTCTCTATCTTTAAAAATGATGATTTTAACAATAATAATTTTAAAACCTCAATTTTTAAAAAATGCCTAAAAAATCAATGGATGAACGGATCTGTTTCAAATTTGGTATGACTAAAGCCCTTCCTAAGAGCTACCATTGTGCCAAGTTTCATGTCTTTATCTTAAAAAATGATGGAGTTATAAGCATTTTTGTTAATTCCCATTAGAGCTGCTCTTTGAAAAAAATCCGGATTTCCCCTCCCCTCCCGGATTTGCCACCAAAAACCTGGACAAATCCGGGCAAATCCAGTCATATGGTCACCCTAATTTAACCTCATTGTCGCCGCCACCCATCCCCGACATGTTTGGGCCCTGCTTTTCTACCCCAAATCCTTTGTCCCAAGATTCTAGATGAATGTTTGCAAGGGTGTCTAGACACTAGAAGGGCAAAAGCTGCTTTAGATTTTTGCAATGAAAAAGCCGGTAGGGTGCAACTCCTTCCTCCACCATTTCTCTTCTTCAAAAGATGTTTTTCCTAAAAAGAAGGGTTTGTTGGGGTTTGTTCCAGATGTTTATGTGTTACATACAGTTAAGCATTTTGCCTTATTCACACTCTGGACAAGACACACACTGGGGAAGTTCCAGGAGGAGCCTGTGCCTCCCCTGGACACTACTTGGACATCTTTAGAAAGAGCTGTTTCACAATTTGAGAAGTACTGCTTTAATCTGACCTACATCTTTTAAGAATCTTGTTTTCGGTATATTAAATCTGTTACCACAAAGATATCCTTCACCATCTCAATCTAATTATTGGAGACCAGATTGAAATAGAAAGGTTTTTGTTTTTTTGTTTTTACCATTTTGTTTTCCCATTTAGAGAATCTCTATCGCTACATCCACCACCAAACCTAATTCTTTATTTTTTACCTCTCAAAACAAACACAAGCAAATTGTGATCCAACGTTGCCTGCTATTATGGGGGTGCCACTCTTTCTTTCTTTCTTTCTTTCTTTCTTTCTTTCTTTTTAAACACACACTGATTATGTGCAGGAAAAAGAGCCCAGTTCATCTTTTGATCAGTTCATCTTTTGCATCTTCATTTATTTCCTTAGCATGAAAGAATACAGTGGCATGTTAAGGCAGAGATAGAACCACTAGGTTATCTATGAATACCTACGCCCTGAAGCCATTCTGAGGGGCAAGAAGGCCTGAAAAAGTCAGCAGGAAAAGTGGAAAATAGAGATGTGTCTCCTAACCCTTCCTTCTAAGGATTTGCCCATTGCTCTGCAAAGCAATGGCAGAGACAGAAAAAGAAACCTCATCAGGGGATCAGAGTGACAGAACTGTCATAAAACAGAGGATCCAGGGAGGATAAAGGGGGATTGGTAAAGAAGAGTGAGGGGGAAAGGCAGAAGAATGGGGTCGGGAGGAGCAAGTTATCTCTTTGCCTTTCTTTCTTTTGCCTCAGGCCCATATCGGCTTTTCCCTTTTTTGACTTAACTGGGATGAATTTTAATTGCAGCTTCTCGAAGCATTTTATAGGCTGTATATTTTCCACTTGTGTGGAGTGGATTTCCCATTCATCACAAGATTGCAGGCAAAAATCCCTAGAGCATTTTAGCTCTTTCTTTCAACGTTAGCTTTTTTAAAATAAAAATATATATAAAAAAATCAATAACTTTGGGACCATTTTGGCTGTCTATTACATACTCTCACATGTGTTTAAAATTGAATGCTTATATGATTGCTTGATCCTACCTGTTCACCATATTCATATACAGATTTAGATTGATACATATCCCCCACACAACAATATTCAGATCGTACTATCACTGGGAGCTTGGAGAAACTGTATGAAGGGTGCGATCAAATACTGGCTTTTGGAAATTTTGCCCTTTTAAAAACTCTCAATATGTCAGCTATTCACTGGAAAATCCCCTTCCCTTCTCAAATCCTCTCTTTATCCCACCAGTGATCAAAGTCCTCGACTATTTCTTTGGCTAAACAGCAGCATTCAAAATATCCCAACTACTTTGTATTGCCCTCAACAGCTACACAAACTCTCTCTGTTGAATCAGTCAAAATGTTTATAGGAGTATTTCAGGGTGTGTGTGTGTGTGTTTTTTACTTCTGCTGCAAATTCAATATCATCCTTCACCAATATTACTACCTTTCTTCCAGCTTTATATTAGTTCTCTCCCCTCACTAAAACTCTTTCTCTATCTTGGCATTTTAAATCCCCTTTCATTTTCTTGGTTGTCTCTCTTATTCCAATAATATCTTTCTTATCCTTGAAAACATGTCACTCCAATTCAGCAGTCTTATTACATATGCTCCTAGCATTTGTCTAAAAGATATTTTAGCTTTTCTCTTTGCCCTCCTTTACTTTTCTTTCTCACTATCTCCTACAATGCTAATCCCTTCTCAACGGGAAATGGTTTTCCTTCAATCCAAGTCTTTCCTTTTGTATGTAGTGCCACTAGTTCAACCTGAATCCCTCAAAGAACCATGTAAATTAAAAGAAAAGGAAGGAACCAATGATGGGACTCTGTTGAGCACCTGAAGCAATTAACTTGAAGTTGAAGAACTAGCTCTGTTTTAATACAAATTTAACCTCACACAGTTAGATCAGAAAGAAACCAGAATGTGGTCTGACTCTGAAGGTGCCTCAGTTATTCCAGATAATCTAAGAGGTTCCTTATGAGCATCTTGCAAAAGCCTTTAATGCCCACCTGTACCATACAGGAGGATATCTGAAATATAACAAATCAAGTGCATCATTAATTGCCTGGGCAAAAAGAATCTTAGTGCCCTAAGACATCCAATCTGAAAGGTTCATTACTATGGCTGCTACTGCTACTAAATTTAGCACCAACCATGAACAAGTTGCTATAAAACACATAAAAATTAGAGTTGCTTCCCAAGGTCTTCATACAGGTGTGTACAAGCCTATTACCATACACTAGTAAAAAGAGACAAATGATACATTGCACATAGAGAAGGAATGAAGAGATGAGACACACATTCTTGAATTAAGCAAGGGCCATATTTTTATTAATATTGAAGGATCTGCAACAAGTTGAAACTTTAACTAAAATTGTATTTTACTCCTAACTCCAGTACAGCAAGCAACTCCCATTGAATGACGTAGTGGAGAATCTGTCTTCTCAGAGCCCCCAAACAGTCAACAGTTTTACTCTGTGCACACCCTACACATCAAAGTTGTGCTAAGGGAGGCCTGAAAAGCTTTGGGTGGGTGCTGACCAGCACCCTGGTAGTTCTTTCTGAGCCTTATAACCCTTGAAGAGATATCTTGGGTTACTCATCAACATACCTTCTTTAAACATGTCATCGTTTAGCCTAAACTGACTCTGCAAAAAGTGACCTATTTAAAGGACCTTTCAACTGGATTAAAATGCAACCAAACAAAAGAACAAAGGGCTTTCTCTGCGCTAGTTCACCCTACACACAGACAAATGATGGAGACGAGCAGAGATGGCGAGCTCATCATTTCCACTTTTAATTAACAACCCAGGAATGCCCTGTTCTTGGGTTGTTCCATGACTTGTGAACCCAGAAACAACCCACAGTTAACCCAACAACAAACACTGGTCAATTGCTGGGCTAACTATGGGTTGTTTAATCCATAAACAAGCCAGAGTTTCTGGGTTCACAATCGCACATCATGAAACAATCTAAAAACAGGGCATTCCTGGGTTGTAATCATCCATTGATTTAAACAACTCTGGAATTGCTGCCGGGATGCACAGTCCCTGACATTGTAGTGCTGAATAGGTGTTTGTGACGGGAGGGAAGCCACCTTGTTCCCATGGTCAGTTTGCGCCAAATGGGAGAAAAAACTCAAGCTAATCCTACAATGCAATACCTGGGAAGTATGTGAGTGGCACGTTAACCAAAACTGAACCGCAGAGCATTACATAACTTGTCGAAGGCCACCTTCCATTCGCTGGTTGACACAAGGCAGTCAACATGGCAAAACCACAGTCTGTTTCCTAGTCTCTCCAATCTGTAACAGTTATGTACAAGGCTGCCCTAAATCCACTCACAATGCAAGGCAAAGATAAGGAAGCAGGATTTTAGTGGAGCAATGACAAATTATGACAGCCCGCATAGCCATGCCACCCAAGCATAATTCATAGAAATTTTGCATTAAACAAAAAACGTGCACCCTTACTGGATCTTTCTGCTTCCAGTTTCTTTCTGGGATTAGGATGGGCTTCTATACATGGCAAACACGTGAGTTGAGTTGAGTTGTATTGAAAACTTCCTTTTCCCATCTTTTCCATTACACAGTGCCATCTAGTGACTGAATTATAGCACAACGACAGCATTTCACACAGCTGATCAATTGGAAGGACGCCTCTTTTTACACTGTCTCTGATCTTTTTAAAAGCAGGATAAAGGGGGAAAGTGCAGGAAAAGTCCTGGAGGTTGACAACATCATGTAAAGGACCTGCTAACTCCCATCAGTGGCCAATCATGAATGTACAATAAATTGTTCGTGAAGAGATGCTCATGGTCACATTCCAGGAGCAAGAGATATTGTTTTCCAATTGCTTATAGTCAAAGGAGCTAACATCCTGTTTAAACATTTCATCATAAACCACAGATATCCAGAACAAAGATACCACTAATAAGATCTCAAAATTAAGTCTAAGGGCCATGACTGTAAACTTATGTATAGTTACCTGAAGTAAACTACTTACTTCTGACAGCATAGGTCCAACTTTTAAAATACACCAAGGTTTAACAAAACAAAACAAATCTTCTGCCAGCTGAAATGCAACTTTAATCTTTTAATCAGAAATGCAAACAATCTTACAAAGAAGTAATCCATTTAAACTGCTACTGGGAAGTACGGATTCCATAAAAGAAAAAGAAAGAAGTAGTCAACCTCTGCTTGATTATTCCTCATCCTCCGACTTTCTCTATGCTAATCTGTCAAAAATAACGATAAGACTTGAATCTCTTGTTATCACCTCATTCACTTGCCATCAAGAGATCCCATCAATTTGGTCAGTGGGCAGATAACATCATTGATCTTAAGCAAGAATTGTATGTTAACAATACAAATATAAAAGCAGACTAAAAACAATATAAATTTGTCATAAGAACATAAGAAGAGCCATGCTGGATCAGAACTGGCCGGATCTGCACTACTGCTTTAAAGCGCTTTATAACAGTTTTGACAACTGTATACGGAGTGTGTCCTGGGCCCCAACAGATGTCAAAACTGTTACAAAGCGCTTTAAAGCACTTTAAAGCAGTAGTGTAGATCCTGCCCAAGAGTTCATCTAGTCCAGCACTCTGTTCACACAGTGGCCAACCCGCTGTTGGCCAGGGACCATGCAGTCTCAAATATCATGAGCGTTACTTCCATAAATGTGAAACTATAAACAGGGTGGCCAGATGCAGGAGAGAGTAATGCTGTACCTTTAATACTGCCCTAGAATTTGGGCAGTATTCTAAACAAATGCAGTTTCTAAACAAATAGGAATAGCACCAGAGCCCTAAGAATAAGCCATAATCAAGGGGATCCTCATCATTGTATCTGAAAACCAATCATGAACAATTGCTTCCTTGCTACATCATAACTTTATTTTTCTCTCTAATTACAAGAGGGACTGGATTCCAACTCCAAGGATCTCGATTATAATATCAAAAGAGACGCTAAGGATTTATCAAGCTGCCTTTTAGAACTAAAACAGCAACCTCAAAAAGAATTACCCAAATTAATTTAAACAAAACGCTCTAGAGTTCATCTGATGAAATCTCATAATAATGCAGGCATTTCCCCCACCCCCTCAGCTTGTTTAAAAATTACACTTCTACTACTGATTTGGGGTTCTACCCCTCCACCCTCTGAACTGTATGTAATCATGTAAATTAGCAGCAAAATATAGATGTCAAATGAGGTATTGTTATTGAAGTAAATCTTTGTTCTTTATCACCCAAAGAAGAAGAAACTACTTACAGAGATAAGAGAGATCAGCAATAAGAAGTACGCATTGATTAATCCATAGGGCACTGCTGAAGCAGAACTATTTCTAGTCAGGTTTTCTTTTCCCCATGTCACAGATGTACTGAATCAGTGAACCCAATCCATGCAAACCACAGAGCACCCATGCTATCCCCATGTCAGTCCACTGGTAATCTGCATGGCAGTCCAAGACAAGTGCAGGAATTCCTATAACAGTGGTACCACTTCCATTATTTGTGTACACGAAGAAGCGAAGGTAGGGAGCATGTTAACCACCAGTGTGATAGAGCTTTATGTTAAGCATGAGCAGTCTGGTTCCTTTCTGGAATAAGTGGAGCCCATCCCACTTGTACAGGCCCTGTTTGTCCCAAAATATTCTCCAGTGCCTAACATATCTGAACCCCATTCTTCCCTATACCACCATCTTACCCATTCATTGAGACTCCTCAGAGTAGCCTGTCTAGCTGGCCCTGCACAGGGAGCAGGGAGCAATTCAGAGAAAGGCACCTTGGCCTGTGTGTCTAAGTGAATAAGGAAGTTTGAACATCAACATACATTAGAATATAAACTGCAGCGACCAGTCTATTTTCTGCTTTATATAATTTCCTAATACATTTAGGGTGCAATCCTGTGCATATGTACACAGGAAAAAGCCCTACAACTCCAGTGTTTTTCTTTCTGTCTGTCTAAGCATACATAGGATTGTGCTCTAAATATAGTAATATAGAATAGACTTGAAGGGGGTTTGTAGGCCATCTAGTCCAATCCCCTACTTGGTGCAGGAAATCTTGAATCAGAGATCCCAACAGATGGCTATCTGGCCTCCACTCAAACCTCCAGCTAGGAAGACCCCACCACCACAACATCTACAACAACATCTACATCTACAACAACATCTACAACAAGTAGATGTTGTGCAGACTTCTACTGTTACTTTCTACTGTTAGTTTTACCCTACCCTGTGCCTGCTTACCCTACCCTGTACCTGTTTGCATTCTCTTCCCCTCCTTATTGTTTTACTATGATTTTATTACATTGTAAGCCTATGCGGCAGGGTCTTTCTATTTACTGTTTTACTCTGTACAGCACCATGTACACTGATGGTGCTATATAAATAATAATAATAATAATAATAATAATAATAATAATAATAATAACCAGGTAATTGGTTCCATTGTCAAACGTCTCTTATCATCAAGACGTTTCTTCTAATGTTCAACCAAAATCCATCTGAAACTCAAGCCTATTAGATTTTAGGAGTCCCTTCTCCAGGCTAAACATGGGCATCATTTCCTCATAGGACTTGTTTTCCACACTTCTCTGACCCTATTGCTCCTATATACTTTTTTACTTTCTTTCAAATAAGTGTTAATTTAACATTTTAAGGAATGCAAACATTTAATATTTGTAATGAAAATATTCCTTCTTACTCACACCCCCAACCCCTCTCCCTCCAACAGATCTATCATTGCCAACTCTCCACCACAACAACCTCAAAACACATATTAAAAGCAAAAGGAAAAGCAAAGTGGGAGGGGAAAGTGAGAGAAAGAGAGAGAAGTACGGTCTTTCCAGTGATGGTGTTCCAGCATTGGAATGCTCTTTCCAAGTATGCCTAGCACATACTTCAGTGTCATTTGGGTACCAGATTGGGGGGGTGGGATTTTTGCTGAAGCATTATAAATGATCTTAGCTTTAAGACATTTCTATTCTGTAACTTGTGCTTTTATGCTGTATTTAGACTTTTGTTGTTCTTGTTTATTGAATTTTAAATTGTTTTTATTATACAATAAAGCAATTTATTGTACAGAAAACTTTATTATTGGATGGCCTATACATAGACCCAGTTCACACGTAACAGCTAACTATGGGTTAGGTGGCTGGAGAATGCTAGCAGCCCTTTTTTCTGTCTACACTAGGGATGTCGGAGGAATTCATTTGGCAGGGTGGAGCTCAATAAACTTTCATTGGTTCACACACACACAAACTTTGATCCATCTTCAGCTGCTAAACCCGACTCAGTCTGTAGTAAACTGGGCCAGTTTGTGGATTTTTCGTGGTTTTTAATTTGCGCAAATTATGACAGAATTTTGTGCAACTTTGCATAATTTAGTGCAAATTTCAGCTGCAATTTGTGAAAATCTCTATATGCTTGCTTGGGGTGGGGTGGGGGCAATACACAGAAAGTTCCTGCATTTCGGGGTAAAAGCTGCGGCTCAGCCCATAAATACAAGCTGAGTCGGGCTCACTAAGGAACTCCATTAAGCAAAAAGAGAAACGGATTCCCCTAGTCTAAACATGCATAGAGTTGCACACTTAGTCAATTAACAAACATTTATAAACTGAGATATAAAAGATGATGATGTGTAAGAGATCAAAGTAAGATGGAATTAACTCAATGCCTTGATGGTAATAGGGATGCACCTCTTGCTTTACTTTTACTTGGCACACTTGAAATGAAGAAGTAAATATTTTGTTCACTCTATTTAAGGTTGTCCTTTTCTTGGCATTAACCATAAAATATAGAATCCCTAAAAACATTCGAGGAAAATAAATAAAAAAAAATGGATTTCACAAATTGAAAAGGACAAGTTTTCTCTTGATAGTCAAACAGTTATGATGTAAAGCGGTCTCATTAAATCATAAGTACTTTAACCTTTTCTTGAAAGAACTGGAAGATTTAAAGATTTATAAAGAATTTTTTTCCCTAAACTAGGAAATGACTCACATTTGACATGTATTGAAATGATAATGCTGATTTCAACAGGCACTCTAAGAGCATTTTGCTCCCAGGAGAGTAATTCAGTTCTGGTTACCTCTTCGCATTGTGAATTTAAACTTACTTTCTAAGGCTTTTAATGTGCTTCTAGCTGCCAAAATATGGCAAAGTTACACAGATATGATCAAGCAAAATAAAGGCTATAAAAACGTTATTTAATAATTGCAGATACTGAATTTGAAATAAACATTCCTGGTTGGTTGATTCCAATGACCACCCTAGTTTTGGCAACTGTGGATATGAAAGCATGATTTTTTTAATCACACCATCCTATACAGGGTTTCAGTGGGGATTACTCCCATAAGAACATATGAACATAAGAAGAGCCCTGCTGGATCAGATCGAGGGTCCATCTAGTCCAGCACATGGTTCACACAGTGGCCAACCAGCTGTCAACCAGGGAACCAGAAGCAGGACATGGTGCAACAGGACCCTCCCACCCATATTCCTCAGCAACTGGTGAATATAGGTTTATTATTATTATTATTACAAATTTATTATTATTATTACAATGTATACTATGTTTTTAATCGGTATTTTATGTATTTTATACTTATTGCTGTTCCCCGTCTCGATCAAAATGGAGAGGTGGGTAAGAAATAATAATAATAATAATAATAATAATAATAATAATAATAATAATAATAATTGCTTATATACACCAGGTAAGTAGGTATGGGATTTCAGCTAAAGGTCTTAAAATTTATTGATTTATTGAGGAGGAAATACTGACAAATGTAAGTAAACATGCTAGGAAAACTAGATTCTATAGAGCAGTCATATCTGACATTACATACCAGCCACCACCACAATATCTTATCCCTAGCTGGTGGTGGACACCTGGTCCAGTTATGTCCTACTTATTAACCTCTTACCTTAACCTTGGGCCTAGTTACATTGGCTTCCCATAGTAGAGCTGCTCAACACAGTGGAGCTGCTATGTATTGCCTTTACCACACATCTACTCAGCACAGATAGTGCTAGGGATTATTACAGATATTGTGTCTGTGGGTTCTTGATCCTATGTGCCAATGTGGCAGTCCAGCTGCTCATCATGTTGAGCCCTATAGGAAATACTAATTCAGGACATGAGATATTGGTTATGGGTTGTAGTCAGTGGTGGCTGTGTAGCAGCAAAATGGACACCATTGGTAGAATGCCGCCCCCAATAACCCACAAATCTGCTGAAGAAAAGAGATAACATCAATTCGGTCAGACTACATGTTTAGGCTTGCATAATCATCCTGTCTCCTCATGGCATGAGGATAAACTTCTGCGATAGGTAGGAACTTCCACGAGTAGAAAAGCTTCCCCACTGCAATAGCTATCCCTCACTACACAACAACGAGGAACATTACATTTATTTAACATAAACTCTCTGTTGGAGGAAGGTGTACATGTGCAGCCCTTCAGACCTAGTGTATCCCCTTCACTCCAGTAATACCTGAATAGGACTACTGTTTCCTCCTAAACACGCCTATCACAAAAAACCAACGAAACAACAACAAAAATTGAGTAGCACTTTTTAAGAACAGGAATTTATTATCATTTAAGGAAATGTGACCTCATTTTCACTGTAAAATCACAGCCTTTAGCAGCTTCTGAATCCACTACAAAATGTGGATGATATTAATAGCATAAATGTAACATCCACAGAGAGTAAAGTTCACTAGTTTGGTCTTAAGGTCACTGTTTCAATCCAACTGCCAAAACTAATATATTCACATCAATTTGCTGTTATATCAGGGGAAGGAGAGAAATAAGCAAGAAAAACAATCACAAAAAGAAGATAATAGATTTGTCTTAAAAAGATAAGAAATAATTCTGCCAGAAGAATAATTACTGCATGTGCTTGGTCAAGAATTAACAACAGAACACACATATGGTAGAATATAGCCTATTGTTTCAAAAATGTAGACTAGAAAATGTAGTCCATGATACAGAATACATAACAGAGAGTTTAAGTAACATTATTATCAGTTAATAAATAAATAAATACACCCCAGAAATTTGGTAAACTGCAAATAGGAAAGGAAGAAAATATGTTTTATTTAAAAAATAATAATTTAGGAGAATTATATAGGACATTGTTCCTCTAATCCAGCAACACTAAATGTGTATAAAAACCAGCTTCCCAGACAAATTATTCATCTAAATTTGGTGCTCCATATGCATAGGAGTGCTGTTGTTTTTGTGTTTCCCTGAACCATGAGTTCAGTTAGCCAATGCAGTGGTGATCCCCTATATAATAGGGAATTAATCCAGGCACTCCATCTCTTTCCATTCACTATCAACCTTTGTGATAGGGCAGGTGGTATCTCTAAATAAATCTATATAACCAATCAAACGATTCATTACCTGCTTTGTATTACTATGCTTGCTTGATCTACAATTTAGTAGTGACTATTACAGGGGGAAATGGAATTATCTTATTTTCTTCTGTATTTTCAGGGGAGGTGTTAAACCAACGTTTCAAATTCCAAAGAAAACTCCCTGTTGCTCAAACTTCATTAATTTAGGTTGCTTCATTAAAGACCAAAGCCTAAAATAATGAGATCTATTATCGCTTCCTCTCCAATTTACCACTATATTTTAACTTGAACTCTACCATTTTTGTGTTTTTTCAGATGCACCTTGCACATACAATTCAAGACTTTATCCATGCTAAATGTGTGGTGGTTTTTTTATTATTATTTCACTCACCTGCACGCTAAGATGATTCCATTCCTTCACAAGAATTCTCCCCAGTGTCATTACTTTTATCGGTGGCTGCAGCCCATTTACAGTGCGATAATAAAACATGGTCTCTTTCTCTGAGATTGTAAGCTTGAACACAGTCTGCCCATCAACAGCTTTCTCCACCATACACCTTTGGAAACAATAAAGAAGAAAAACCCGAAGGTCAGCTTCCCGAAAAATAGCTAAATTGTATTACATAGCAGCAGGTAAAGGCATAGAATTGATGTGGCACATTGTAGGCAAATACCTACAAATTTGGGCGGAACTTAAATTGGGGCTAAAGCAAATTAAGAAGGACCATTTGTTGCCTGTGAGGGTGCATGGTACCATATGGCCACCACCATTGCCAAGGCTACATTTGGCCTACAACGTGAATGCTGCATCAATATCTGTGCATGCACCAATATCTTTTGCATTCTGCAGTATGCAAGAGTGCCAGTTTTCTATCGTTACTGGTGAAAAGCCTTGATGCATGCATAGAACCTGACAGGTTTTTGTACATGCATAGATCAGTGGAAAAGCATAAGAAGCAAAGTAGGTCTTCTCTTTTCTTTGGTCCTTGCACTTACTTCAATTGTCCAGGCTAAATCATGAAAGGCTACTAAAGAGCCATCCTCATCCACTGTAGTTCGGAGAATGCCTAACTAAGAGCTAACCCAGGCATGACGTTAAATATATTGTTGCATTTTACCCTGCAGGTTTACCATTTGTCCAACAGAAATCAATTACCCTAGGTAATCAATTAAAAAACAAACCTGGACATTCAAGGTATGTGTGTCCACCCTTTGTCTATCTATGTGAGAAGAGAAGAGATGACAGGAAATAAAGGGAATAGGTGGAACAGGGGTGTGTGTGGAGTGAGCGTAGTAGGCAGAATTCTTCATATCCCATCCACGATAGAGCAAATCATTTTAGTTAACATCTATGAAAACCTATGAGTACTGTATAGGTATTTGCACAAATCTGTCCTTGGAAAAAATACCTAAAACGTAACTTGCCTTCTCTTATTTACCCACATCTCTGGAGTGCAATCCTATCTATGTTCACTAAGATGTCCCAGTAGGTTCACTTTGGGCCTTTCTTCCTAGTAAGTGTGTTTGGGATTGCAGCCTCATTGGCTGCATCTAAAAACTTTATTTATTTTATTTTCTATTGTGAATATTAACTAAATAGAACAGAAAATAAATCATGAAAAAAAAAGAAACATTACATATATAGGAATATCATTGTTTTTTCCCCATCAAGTGTACCATTCATTTAAAAAATGGGGGGGGGGTATGCAGAAGTTTCAAGAAAAGCAGAACAAATATCCATGTATTTATCCACTTGCAGATTGTGCCATTATTATTACTACTACTACTACTACATTTGTATCCCACCCTATATCACAAGGATCTTGTTCAAATGTTGATAGTGTTATTAAGTCCTCAGTCAAATGCATTATGAGAAGTGAGCATTTATTTTTCCAAAGTGATAGTATAAGTCTTTTGGCTCTCATAAGGGCTCTGAAGATCCGTCTGCGCTGACCATGTGTTAATTTCCAAGAAGCTGGTAGGTAATTTAGAAGGTCATGCACATCATTCCATATTATAGATGGTTTCAGTACAATGTTTATTCTTATTATAACCTCCTCCAAAAGGGGGCAACTACTGGGCATTGTCCAAAAAAATGAATTAAAGAAGCATTAGATGAACTACATCTCCAACCATTGTGCAAGTTAGACAAACCCTTATTTTGTGGTGTGGAGTCCAATAAACCCGAAACATTTTTTATTTATTTATTGCTGAATAAGACACAGCCTAAAATCCATAGAGGCTTCAGATCATAGAATCATAGAATAGCAGAGTTAGAAGGGGCCTACAAAGCCATCGAGTCCAACCCCCTGCTCAATGCAGGAATCCACCCTAAAGCATCCCTGACAGATGGTTGTCCAGCTGCCTCTTGAATGCCTCTAGTGTGGGAGATACAGATGCTAGGGCAACAATCCATTGATTAGGCAAAATAGGACACTCCAATTTGCTATTCCAATCCTGTCTTAAACTATGGGTATCATATTTATATATATCATAGATCAACATGTCTGTTCAGCTGCTATAAGTTTTTCTAACAATGCTGGAGGCTCTGAGGCAGTAAAAGCAGATGGACCAAACCTAGATTCCAGCAGGTGTTGCAATTGCAAGTATTGCCATTCGGCCACAATAGGTAAATTATATTTAACACACAAATCAGAAAAGGATAATTAATTGATCCAAAGTAAAAATCATCTTAACAGTCCATGTTCTCCACAAGAACACTTTCTTTCCAATTCTTAAATCTGGATTTCCCCATAAAGTCAATTTTGCATGAGAGAATGGATCAAACTGTAATTGACATGATACTATACACCACACCTCCCTTGCAGCCAAAATTGTAAGGGTTTGGGGTTTTTTTGCTTATTCTAATATGTCGAGAACCAAGTGCCATCCATTTTGGGAAGAGATTCTAACCACAAGGCTTCAAGAACTGGCCATGGTGCCAGTTCTGAGCAAACAGGAAAAGACCAAAATTTAGTACAAGCCAATAGATAGGCCCAATGGTACAAAGCAAGGTCTGGAAAACCAAACCCACTTTCTTTAATTGGACGCTGCATCCGTTTCAAAGATATTCAAAGTGGGGAAGAACTCCAGAAGAATTTACGAAACTAAGTGTTAAGTTGTTGAAAATATTTACCAGGTATAAGTAAGGCTGCATCTAAAAACTTGAAGAATAAAACAAGTTCAGGTGGAGGAGGGGCAATGCCAAAGGGGACCACTGATACTCTGTTGCCCATGTGGCCTACAAACGCCCTGGCCATCACCAAGTGTTTTGTGGGAGGAAAAGATTGCATGTTTTTCAGTGGCAGCGATCTTTTTCTGTCCCCAAAACATGGGGGACGCCATCTTCTAATATAGTGGCCAGTCACATCAAGTGAATGTGCTCAGGACTATATATCCTTCAATGTGCTAAAATCAATTTAAAAATAATATAACCAATTTTATGTGTAATCTTCTACACAGTAAATTGATTTTTTTTTTATCAGTAACACACTTTAAAAACTCAAGCATAGAATGTCAATATATATTTATAACGTGTTTCTGGTTTTCAGAAAAGTGCTGTTGCATTAGTTCAAAAATATAGGGCACAGCATAGCAAAAAGAACTAGTTATGACTAAGTTCTATCCAATTGATTTCAGTGGGACATAGTCACAACTATGCATATTGACAGGTTTGTCAGTAACTCCCTGTGATGACCACCTCTTCAGTGGGTTTACTCTGGATCACTCTTATTCTTTCTTGACCCCAAAGGACCCAGCTCAGGTGCCTTCGTCAAAGTTTTGGGATGCTAAATCTGTCCCTGTGGCATTTCTTCTTCTGCTCAGTCCCCACAGCTATACAGATCGGCACCCTCGCCCCAAACTTCTCCCTTCCACTGCCACCATAGATAAACCTGTACCCTTCCCCAGTTACTCTAATGACCACACCAGATGTAAATGAATGTAATTTAATAACAAGACATTAATGCAGGTTCAAAAGCTTAATAGTTTCTCTCAGTTCAGAAGTATATGGTTTCAAAGTACAATGCATAACTGTTTCAGATGGTAATTTCACTTCAATGTTTCACAATATATAACTTCAAGTACTCCTTTCTAAACTACACTATTCTTTCCCCCACACTCTAATCCACCAAAACAACAAAGCATGCAGACCCTTCCTATCTCTCTCCCATCCATATTCCCTTTACATACCTGACGGCAGCAGCAGATACAGTCCTCCGACTCCTCCCATTCTCTCACACCCATCCAGACGTTTCACACAAACATCCAATCAGCGCTCTCCTTCCATCCAGCACTCACTCACCCTCTATGGCTTCATACTTACCATTCTGCTACAAACACACAGTGAGTACTTTCTTTAAACATTCTTATTAACTATAAACCTTTATATTAAAGTTAACATCATAGCCATATGCAGTAAAACATCATACTCCCTTTTAATCAGATAAGATAAATGAAGTTTGACCATTACTCTTTCTCAGTAATGATTCTGATCAACAGAGTTTATCAACAGAAATTTTAAGTGAACCATTCAATCTGCAAGTTTACTAAAAATGCATTTCTTAACTTACTGCCAATTTTGTTTGCATGTAAACATGTTAGTTTTTCGTTAACAAATATTTGCCAGAAGACACAGCCAAGTAGGAAAATATTTAGGAACTGGATTTACCCAGTTCCTGGATAAACAATAATTGGATAATCCAGGGTTTATTAATTTTGCTTATCTAAAAACAAATACCCCCATATGTGGATGCCCACAGGTGTCAGAACTTTAACAGGGGAAGTGACCTTGATGTGTAGCATTTTCAAATCCAGAAAGTTTTTACAAATGTGTGGTTTACAACTTATTTATCATCAGATGAAGACATGTTGTATTTTTAAATGGTATAATTGCATTAGCTTCTATTAGAAATTGTCTTTTCTTTTCTGGCCTAAGACATAACTGTTCTCCTGGAAGTTACTTCTCTTTGAAAAATCTAAGCTTTTTCTTGAATTGTGAAATATTTGTAAACCACACTAGTCAATCCTTTGAGGGGGGGAGGGGATAACAATAGTTTACTTGACAGCAAGATATGATGTGATACTGGAATGGTAAATATGGGAGAAGACCTTTGAAGTCATATTAAGGAAATAAACATTATTATATTCTGCTTTCTTTTCTTTTTTTTTAACGTTCTCATCCTTTTGAATGGGAGATTGTATTCAATGGGAGATTGTATTCTTTTACTGTATTCTTACTGCTTCTACTATATGCTTACATAGAAATCTTAAAGAGACCAGGTGGGGAGATTCCATGGTGGAGGAACCACCCCATCCAAGCTCTTCCAGGCTCATGCCAGTGAGGGCAGAAGGTGTTGGTGTGGTTTATTTCTTGTTTAGGGAGGCATACAGGGGATTTTAGATCCCTTCCCCAGTAAACCGTGTTTTTCTGCCTAATACCATTGGAAAACCCACAGCAAAGGGGCAATGGAAGTAGAGCGCGTCTACTGCAACAAGAAGGCCTCTGGTGGTAGAACTACTCCTTGCCCATGGAGGGGGAGGTCTGCAAAATCCTATAGCCCCTGAGACACCCTCCCGGGAAACATAGGATTATGCCCTTACAAATTTCGAATATTTTCTTCTTTATAGAACTACTTTAAACACAATTGTACACCATCCTAGTTATTTTTTACTAGGGGGGTATCAAATATTTTAAATAAGTAAATGAGCCAAGTGAGAGAAGAGGTAGCCCATCTAATGACTGACAAAGCAATGCTCTGTGTTGGTCATATTTGGACACCTCAACAATTTCCAACGCTGTGGACCATCATTTTCTACTGAATCAAAGGAGGGAGACAGTGAGCACTTGAGAAACAATTCTGGAATCATTCCGGTCTTTCAGAGAGTGACGTGACATACTGTAGCTTGTCTCTCAGCCCTGTGGGATTTATTTTACAGAATATTTCGGATCTTTACTATTGTTGTTGTTAATATTTCTTGGAAATAAAGACAGTGGGAGTGGCTGGCTTGGAGGGTGGATGCTGATGACACTGATTTGTGTTTTTCCACCCACCTAAGACAGGCAGATTCAGTCAGAATTGAATAACAAAACTGAAACAAAATCCAGATAAAGTGGATTATTCTTATGGCTCCAACATATGGGATATAAAGGAAAGAGAGGAAGGCATTAAATTAGCATACTAATGGTCCCAAACTCTAAGCCCTGTAAGCTGTCATTCAGCACCCTCATATATATTTTTGAAGGAGAAGAGACGTGTTCCAAAATCTTACTCTGGCAAGATTTCATGCTGATTTGAGTACAGTTGTAGCCCACATGCTTCATTATGGAGCACTCCATTGTGTTTCTGTACAGACGGGCAGCTGGGAGATGCAACAGGATTTTTTTGAGGTATTTGTTTGGCACTGACTGCTTCAGAATGAATTTCCAAATTGCATTTTCACCTCACTTCTCCCCACCATTTTATGACCAATCTGTGCACCCTAGAACAATTGACAAAATTTACTGCCTTACCTGCTCCCCCATGCTCATCTCAAAAGGCAGTCATTTGCAGAGGTTTCTTTTATGGGACTTGTTCTCATTCTGGTGAGTACATGATGGGTGAGGGCAGCAGTAGCTGAAGAAACTTCTCAATCAGGAGGTCCATGTGGTTTTGTGGTTTTTACCACAATATTATAACTACACAAAAAGACATCTGTTCTGTTGTCTGGTTCCATGAATTCCTGTCCCTACTATAACTAAGCCTAAGTATCTGTAACTTACATAATTGCACTTTCTTCCCCTATTTATCTCTGCCTACACTTCCTTTCCCTTTCTCTGTTGCTTCCCCTGGGTCAAAATTTAGACTGTCAGGTCTTTGGGGCAGGGATCTTCCTTTTATATTCTGTAAAGTTGCCATCCACATTAATAAACCTTTGGCTATTAGCTAGGGTGACCATATGGAAAGGAGGACAGGGCTCCTGTATCTTTAACAGTTGTATTGAAAAGGGAATTTCAGCAGGTGTCCTTTGTATGTATGCAGCACCTGTTGAAATTCGCTCTTCATCACAACAGTTAAAGCTGCAGGAGCTATATTAGAGTGACCAGATACAAAGGAGGGCAGAGCTCCTGCAGCTTTAACTGTTGTGATGAAGAGGGAATTTCACCAGGTGCTGCTTGCATACAAATGACACCTGCTGAAATTCCCTTTTTTATGCAACTGTTAAAGATACAGGAGGCCTATCCTTCTTTTCATATGGTCACCCTATAATTATTAGCTATAGCACTTCACTATTTTTCATGTGGGAATCATATTGGCAAAAAAGTTTCAGTGTGAGAGCTACATTAAGTAACTAAATTAACCTGGAATAAGAACATAAGAAAAGCATTGCTGGATCAGACCAATGACCCATCTAGTCCAGCATTCCATTCACAAGTTGCTGATGGGAAACCCACAAGCAGGACATGAGTACCCTCATACCCATGTTCCCCAGCAACTGATATTGGAAGAAGCATAGAGGTACCAGGACTAGTAGCCATTGATAGCCTTCTCTAATCCCTTTTAAAGCCATTCAAATACTGTATTCCTTATTAATCTGTTTTTGGGGGATCTGGAATGCCAAATAAAATCTTAATCTTCTATTATACACCCTTCTTCTTCTTCCTCTTCTTTGTCTGTCTTTGGTTTATTTGTGATATAATGTATTCCACCCACAAAAAGATAGCAGTTGCTGTACAAAATTTACATCTCATTCTGGGGCAATAGCTGGCAGCTAGGTTGGACATTGGTTCAGTAATAGGTTCTGACTTTTGTGAGTTAGAAGGAAGTGAAAATCCTTTTCTCGTGCTCCTTTGACACTCTTTGGTACATGTATGAAGGAGATGTGCACTCAGGGGTAATTTACACCAAGGAGGATATTCCACTATGAAAGCGGTATATAAAAGGCAGGAACCACACTACTGCTTTATAGCAGTATTGAAGTGGACTGACCACTGTTGGGGCCCATTGACACATACCATATACCGCTTTTATGCTGCTATATTCTGTTTGGTGTGGCTCCTGCCTTTTATATACTGCTTTCATAGTGGAATATCCTGCTTGGTGTGTAGATGAGCACTCAGTTGCTCCTCCTCCTCCCCTCTTCGGCCTCATCTACACCAAGCAGGATATTGCATGATGAAAGCAGTATGAAAGCGGTATATAAAAAGCAGGAGCCACACCAAGCAGGATGTAGTGGTATGAAAGTGGTAAATGGTATGTGTCAATGGGCCCCAACAGTTGTTAGTGCACTTCAATATCACTATAAAGCAGTAGTGTGGCTCCTGCATTTTATCTACCGCTTTCATAGTGCAATATCCTGCTTGGTGTAGATGAGGCCTTCCTCCCCACAGCCCTGCTGGTGTTGCTGCTATGCCACCAATGAGAAAACCAGGCCATAGCTAGACCTAAGGTTTATCCCTGGATCGTCCAGGGGTCAAACCTATTCATCTAGGTGACACACAGGGGATCCAGTGCTCAGGCAGAGGTGAACCCTGGATGATCCCAGGATAAACCTTAGGTCTAGCTGTGGCCCCAGTCAGCTGCCCTACCACAGCCCCACAGCAGCTTCACTGAGCAAAACCGAGCCCCACCACCACACACACATGCAAAAAAAAAAAAAAACCCTTCAGAGTAGTGCAGTGCATAGTACTTAGAATTTTAGAGGACATTGCTTCAAGTATAGCTCCATACTACATATTTAGAAATATCATGAATAGCCCTTCCAATTCAGAATGCAAGTGGGGGAAATACATGCTTGAATGCCCTCATATTAAGAACTCCCTGCACATAGAGAATCAGCACAAAAGAGAGAACACTGGTGTAGTACATACTTCCTGACATGTTAATGTCCGTCGTCCCATGGACAGAAGAAATAATCAAACATGTGATCCCCAAATGCAGTCCAAAGTGGAACACTCTGAGTAAGGCTGTACCAAGTGAGATTTTAATTCCCTACAAAATCCTTGTGTATAGGACCAGGGTGCCTTCCACTCTATGTGTACCCGAACAGTAACTTTGTCTACTACTATGACTGATTTTACCGATTAGGTAAACACCTGCCAACTACTTACATTACACCTTCTTTCTCAGGTTTCAACCACACGGTTAAAGTAAATGAAGCTGCAAGCTTCCGAGCGCGGGGAGTGGAAAAACAATCTTGTAGGTTATGAAAAATAAAGCTTGACAAGTTGCTGAAGGGTCCAGGATGCAAATCATGCTTGTCTCGTGTGATGCAGATTCCCAGGCTTTCTGAGAAAATGGCAATATAGGAAGCAGGTGATGATCTGTACGGGCAGTCCTGAATGCAAAATTGCTTGGTACAGGACCGAATGCTTTCGAGAGCAACAGAACTTTGACAAAAAGCACTCCGCTCTGGCAGTCCACAGGTAGCTTGGGTTGGCACAATGGAAATGTGTTTGAAAGCACCCACGTTTTCAAGTCTTGGGAAATGTCCCTGGGAGCTGGCCAGGGGTAAAGATGTGTAATAAGCCATGATGAACGTTTCAATGGCATGAAATAGGAAACCACAGTGGAAGGGGAGAGCCAGGCAAATCATGTTTACAGGAAGGTCTCCTCTTCATAAGGCATTCCTAAATAAATAATGATGGCTGCATCAGTGACAATGCCCTTGGGTTGCCTGGTTTAAAGACGATGCCGCATTTCATCTTAATTTGAAATCCTGGGGTGTTGAGCTTCTTATGACCAGTGGCACACTTTTGGGAAAGTGATAACACCTGAAATCCAACACAGAAACATTGTATAAGGGAAATTGGTGCTTTGTACATGACCATACAAATACCTAAGCCCAGACTGACCTAAAGCAGGGAGTAAAGACACCAATTGCAATAGATAACCTATTTACAAAGCTCCCGTGTAGGAGGACGGTGCACAGAAATATGATTATCTCTTGTCTGAAATTCTTACCTGCCAGCAATAACCCCACATAAATGAGGTTGTATACTAACTATCTAAGGAAACACACACACAAACACACACACACACACACACACACTTAAAAAGAATTAAAACCACAAGGTAATTTTGATAGGAAAATATATAGATGAAACATGAAGTTTGTGAATTTATGAATTGTTATGAACTGCCCAGAGAGCTTTGGATCTTGGGCGGTATAGAAATGAAATTATTATTCAATTTATACCCCCACCTATCTACAAAATACCCTATTCAATTAATATTTAAATAAATAAATAAATAAATAAAATGATATGGAACATTTTCAAAACTGATTTTGGGACAAATCACTGAAATGTCAGATGCTGCCGTACATGTAAACTCTTGAATGTCAGCCGTCAAGCTCCGTGGCTTAGCTATATGAAACTAAAGCTAAGCAGTTCTACATCTGAAGTGTACAGGCGCTTAAGTCACGCAGTGCCAATAACTGCACTTACATTATGACAGTCAAAAAACCTAATACACTAAGTAACTTGAACACAACATCCAGAAATATATACATGATTTTTTTTTAAAAAAAAAAGTTACTCACAAGTTAAATGTACATACATACAACTTTAAGTTTGCAAAGCACTTTGCGTCTTACCCCAATTGTCCATTTCACGCAGCTCCTTTTAGCTCTCAGCAAAGCTGATTAAAAACATATCACCATCTGTCCTGCATGACCCTTTTCCCTAGCAAAAGCCTGTGCTATTTCCGACACTACAGATAGATATTATGGCTTATATACAGGTACGGCTAATACTGTGTAATTGTAAGTGATAGATATGTTGCGTTGTCGTTATTTATTGCATTTCAAAGAGGCAACTACTCACACCTTCGGTTTGACAATTGGCTCGAATGGCAGGAACGCTAGTTCCGGTTGCCTGGCAACAGTGGAGTTACCCCCAGTAATTCTTAGTAAACAGGCCTTGGCAGGAGGCACAGTAAGAAGGAACACTCAGACTCCCAGGTAAAGTATCTCAGACAGTAAGCACTTTAAGTGGGATGCCAGAGAGCTGTCTGCTCTCCTCAGACTTGAATGTAGAACTCTTAATCGTGGAGCGAGAGAATTTGAGACACTCAGCAAACCACTGTGCATATCTAATATTAAAGCAGCACTACAGAATATACAGTCAGTACCAACTGGAGAGTGTGTTTGGAACTTGGGTTGTTTTTCTCACTCACCCTCAACCCTCTCCAACAAGTTTTGTGTGTGTAGGGGGAGGGGGGGGAAAGCAAAGCGTCAGCAAACTCTGCCATGGTTGCTCAAATTCAAAGCATGAAATATTTAATACAGCCAGTGGCAACAAATTGGTTCTTGCTCCCTTCCTTTGTCTACAGGGGTTTCTGTTCCCTGTGCTTTATCTGCTGTTTCAGCACAGAATCTTTGTATTTGTCAAAATGGCAGACAGAGCTCCTTTCCCACTAGAGCAGCCTTTCTCAACCTGAGGCGCTCCAGATGTGTTGGACTACAACTCCCAGAATGCCCCAGCCTGGCTGGGGCATTCTGGGAGATGCAGTCCAACACATCTGGAGCGCCCCAGGTTGAGAAAGGCTGCACTAGAGGGAGCACTGCTTAAGAAACACCTCAATGCTTTTATCGGGGGGGGGGGGGGCAGGAAATGAGGTTTCCCTGCCTCACAGATACAGGAGGGAGCAGCTTGCTTGACCAGTGGGCCTTGGTCCTCTTGACAGTGTCCACATTACCCTATTTCTTCCATTCTAAGACACACTTTTTTCCCCATATAAACATCTCTAAAAATGGGGTGCGTCTTAGAATCGTGGGTGTGTCTTAGGGTTTTTTTTTCTGTTGGTGGTACTGTAATTAGTGTGCGTCTTACAATCGATGGCGTCTTACAATCAAAGAAATGCGGTAAACAGGAGTGCCTTTTCGAGCAGCCTCTAGACTCCAGAAGATTTAACAGCTGGCATGAACCAGGGCTGGATCTACACTACTGCTTTAAAGTGCTTTATAACAGTTTTGACAACTGTATATGGAGTGTGTACTGGGCCCCAGCAGTTGTCAAAGCTGTTTTAAAGCACTTTAAAGCAGTGGTGTAGATTCTGCTCTGGTGTGACGTTCCTCCAGCACCATGCCAAATATATATAGATGCTCCCACAAGGCAAGACCCTGAACTATAAGATCTGCTGGATTCATTCCAATGCTATGAGATTCACTGTGCAATCCTATGCATGTCTACTCCAAAGTCCTATTACGTTCAATAAGACTTACTCAAAGGTAAGTTTGCATAGGATTGCAACTTCACATCTGTAACAAAATCAATATGGGGGCCCAAGTTACTTTAGAGGGAAGTAATAGTTGTATCATTAATACTTTTTTTAAAAAAAATCCATTTGCAAGTAGAACCATGACACTAGTGTGTAGTGTTCCTGAGTTCAGTTGTCAGGATACCCAGTCACACAGAGAGGCTGTCTATACACTCTAGAAGCCCTGGTTATATGATGGAGCCACTGATTTGGAGCCACCCCGGGGCAAAAAGCCAAAGACCATCAGCAGAAACATTGGGGACTTACCCCAACTTTTCCTGCCCGAGCAAGGTCAGCCCTGCTCTTCCCTGTCTATCCTCGCTCAGGCGCTGTGCTGGGGGGCATTCATTGGTTACTGGAAGCTGTGGTAGGGAGAGGGAAGGGCCAGGTGAGCCTAATGGCAGCCAGAAAGCCCATGCTGCCTCCCTCTGTGTAAAAAACTTGCCACCACCCCACACCAGTGATACCGTGGGGTTTGGCGACAGAGTGGCACTAAGTCAGCTCCATGAAGACAGCCCTTGGGATCATAGATTTTCTTGCATTCTTCCTTCTCCGAGTACTTACCTTCTCTCAGTACTTCTTCCTTCTCACAGTACTTCTCCCTGTCCCATTCCTAGCTGCCATGGTGGCTAAAGCTAAAATTTAAAACAAAACAGTAAATGCAACAGTAAAAGCCATGAAAACAGCAACAGAAGAAACAAGAAAAAGAGTGGAACGTAGGGTGACCATATGAAAAGGAGGACAGGGCTTCTGTATTTTTAACAGTTGTATTGAAAGGGGGATTTCAGTAGGTGTCATTGATATGCAAGCAGCAGCTGGTGAAATTCCCACTTCATCACAACAGTTAAAGCTGCAGGAGCTCTGCCTAGCGTGACCAGATACAAAAGAGATGTTTGGTTTAATTCTATAGAAAAATAGAGGTATATGGATCAATAGAAATGTGTCAGTGCTTAGGAGGAACAGAAAACACATAAAGTATAGAATTTCCTGCTACAAGATGTAGTGATGACTACAACTTCAATGATTTTAAAAGGGGATTAGACAAATTCATGGATGATAAGACTAACAATGGGTAATGGCCTTGATGGCTATTTACTTCCTACAGTTTCAGAGGCAGTATGCCTACGCACATCAGTTGCCAGGAAACATGAGCAGGAGGGTGCTATTGCACTCGTGTTCTGCCTGTGGGTTTCCCACGGGCATCTGGTTAGCCAAAGAGGGAACAGAATGCTCGACTAGATAAGTCTGTGTTCTGATCTAGCAGGGCCCTTCTTATGAGAGAAGTTAAAACTTATTCTAATATAAAACTCAAGATGTGAGACTTCTCTAATGTCGACATAGTTCACCATTGAGAAACCTCAACATGTCAAGGGGAAGGTGTCCTAGATGGTGATGGGTCTGGAAGCCCTATGAGGAACTATTGAAAGATCTGGGTATGTTTAGACTGGAGAAGATAAGATCAGAGGAAGAGAAGGTTAAAGAAGACAAATAACTGCTGGCCTGTCATGCAGGAAATAGAGCAGACTTGATCTCTGTTGCTCTGGAGCGTAGCATTAGAACCAATGGATAGGAATTTCAGGGAAGTAGATTTCAGTTCATCATTATGGAAAACTTCTTAACAGTAAGAGCAGTTCAACAGTTAAGCAGACTGCCTTGGGCTCTCTTTCACTGGAGGTATTAAAGAAAAGGCTGGATAGTGACCTGTCAGGGATGTGTAGTTGCACCCTGCATTAAGCAGGCGGTTGGACTAGATGACCCCCAATACACCTTTCAATTTGATGTCATAAATTCATATTTTCCAAACCACTGGTAAATCTATGGGCTCATCTACACCAAGCAGGATATTCCACTATGGAAGTGGTATGAAAGCAGTATATAAAAGGCAGGAGCCACACTACTGCTTTACAGTGGTAATGGAGTGCACAGACAACTGGTGGGGCCCATGACACAACTACACCAAGCAGGATATAACAGTATGAAAGTGGTATGAAAGCAGTATATGGTATGTATCAGTGGGTCTCAACAGTTGTCAGTGCACTTCAATACCACTATAAAGCAGTAGTGTGGCTCTTGCATTTTATATACCGCTTTCATACCACTTTCATAGTGGAATATCTGCTTGGTGTAGATAAGACCTATGTCTAAAAAGTGGAGTTTTCCTCTCATGATCCCAAATCATGCAACCAGTGCAGAGAAGAAAACTGGGATGATAAGAGCTCCCTCCCTCCCTCCGTACTACTACTCCCCACCATATTCTAGTGTGGGTCTCCATGGGTAATTCTGGGGAAATGGAGTTGTGGTGAATCTAATTTCCCCACCAAATTTCTAGTGTACATTCGACCTCTGACAGCATTCCCTTTTAAATATTAGAATAATTAAAGCTGAGCACTTTAATTCATAATTGATCCCTCCATCCATCAATTTTGCTTTGTATTCTGTTCACCAAATTTTACCTCTTTGCAAAATTCTAACAATGTATTTAGTATTCAGAGTTTATTGCAATCTATTTTACATATATGAATAGATTGTTGTAAGTGCAGAAACTCTGACCTTCAACATTTATGCTGTCCTTGTCTACTTGCATAAGTCTTATGGTATTGTTCTTCTTATGGGTAGAATGACTTAACAAAGAAGTTACCCAGCAGCGCATGAGTTGAATCAATTTCACTCCATCATCCAGGGTGATTCTCGATGAGGCTTTCATTGTGCTAGCGCACTGTCTCATTCATGGAATTTTACAGGGCGGTAGGTCCAGATGACATCATCTTCCATTTGTAATTTTCCCTTGCTTTCTACTGCTCCTTCCATCTTTTTTTTTTCTTACCAGAAAATGTCCATTAAGATTAAGAAAGAAAAGGTGAAATAGCTGAACAGTGCCTTGTGACTGTTAATGCTTAGGGCCCCTCCACCTAGAAATACCTCCAGGACTGCAAAATTCTGGCAAATAGCTGGAACCAAATCTTTATAGTTGTCCTACTATGTATGCAGACAATGAACATGGAAAAGCTATGATAGAACATGAAAAAGCTATGAATGTTCATGTCCCATTTGATTGATTTGCAGGGTTCTTTTTGTACAAGTCCCTCAATACTAAATAATAAAGCTACCAAGCATGTACATTTTTAATAGCTGGAGGGGGAGCTGGATTCTGACATCTCAGAAATAATTAATAACTTGTGTTTTAAAGGGGAGGAAATTCGGTATAAACCAAGGAGATAAATACTAAAGTAAAAAATTCTGAAGGAGCAGGAGGAGGAGGCGGCAAATATTTTATAGACCTGTTAAGAGCCTTTTAACAGCTTTAAAAATGCCATACATCACACAGCATCTTTTAGCACTAGTACTTCCTTTGTTACTAGAGAGGCAGAACTGAAACTTTCTTTGAAACAACAAGCTCTCAAAAATGCTTTCACAAATAACAGGCAGGATTTCTTTCTATTAAGATATTTGGCCAAATTGTGAGAAGCGGGCCACTTAGTCAGTGCTAAAGCAGACTAGCTGGAGAGTCTTACCCAATCTTACAAGCCAGGTTTAGACATAACACTAAGCCAGTTGGTTAAATTTAACTCGGCTTGTCTGTACGTCCAAATCTGTCCCAGACAATTAACTTTGCAGCAAGAAACCATAATCTGAAACTGTGGTTTTAACTTGGCTTCCCAATCTCAGCTTGTATTGACTGGTTTGTTGTTACATCTGAGTTTAGTATCCTGGTTTAATCCTAGTTTGTTGTGTCACTTGCTGCTGAGCTGGCTACAGAGATGTGAGGAAACAGGAGCTAGAAAATGAAAACTGTTCATGCAATTAAGACACTCTTGCTGGCACTTTCACAGACCTTTCTATTAGGGGTGTTCATGGCCCCCCCGCTCTGCCCCGCGGGCCGATCCAAAAATTTCGGATCGGCCCACTCTGCTCCACGCCGCTCCGCCCAAACTCCGCTCCTCTTCGCCGCGGAGCTCCGGCTCCGAATCGGAGCACCGCAGTGGAGGGGAGTGGTGCCAGGTAAGGCCGGGAGAGGAGGGCGGGGGGGGGGTTACTGGGCCCTGCCGCCGTCGCCGCCCATGCGGCGACGGCGGCAGAGCCCGGTAAGGGACCAAGGGGGAGGGGGGCCTTACCTGCCTCCATCCGCGGTCCGTCGGCTTCTTCAATTGAGCCTGCGGTTCAACCAAGAAGTCTGGGCCATGTGGCCCAGACTTCCTGGTTGAACTGCGGGATCAATTGAAGAAGCCGAGGGACCGCGGATGGAGGCAGGTAAGGGAGAGGAGGGGGGTTTACCGGGCCCTGCCGCTGACCCCACTTACCTTTCCGGCGGAGCTCCGGATCGAGGCGAAGGATCCGCCTTCACCTCGATCCTCTTCGCCCATTGAACAGAGAGAGTCTTACAGTACTTCAGAGTAAACACATATCGAACAATGCCCATACACATGCAGGGAGCCTCCAGCAGGGTTAGGGGATTTACTGTAAAGTAAATCCCATTGATTTCAACTTTTTACATCACATGCAGATCATGGAAAGGGGAAGGGAAGTTGTGGCTGCAAAGAGGAACACAAGGCAAGAAAGAGTTAAAAGGGCTGCTACTTTGGGCAGGAAAAACAGGAAACACCCCTGAAGAAGGTGATTGGTTAAGGGAAAGCATTTGAAAATAATGGAATGTTTCTTAACGACACAATCGGCCACATTACAGAAAATACAGCTACTTATACGGGTAAGATCAGAAAATATAACGACAGGAACAGTAAGTGATAAAACAATAAAAAACAAGCGTCATGTGGCAGGATAAGACGGAAAACTCAATTAAAAACGTTTTGTTGTTGTTTATTCGTTCAGTCATTTCCGATTCTTCGTGACTTCATGGACCAGCCCACGCCAGAGCTTTCTGTTGGCCGTTGCCACCCCTAGCTCCCCCAAGGTCAAGTCTGTCACCTCCAGAATATCATCCATCCATCTTGCCCTTGGTCGGCCCCTCTTCGTTTTGCCTTCCACTTTCCCTAGCATCAGCCTCTTCTCCAGGGTATCCTGTCTTCTCATTATGTGGTCAAAGTACTTCAGTTTTGCCTTTAATACCATTCCCTCAAGTGAGCAGTCTGGCTTTATTTCCTGGAGTATGGACTGGTTTGATCTTTTTGCAGTCCACGGCACTCTCAGAATTTTCCTCTAACACCACAGTTCAAAAGCATCCATCTTCCTTCGCTCAGCTTTCCTTATGGTCCAGCTCTCACAGCCATAGGTTACTACGGGGAATACCATTGCTTTAACTATGCGGACCTTTGTTGTCAGTGTGGTGTCTCTGCTCTTAACTATTTTATCAAGATTTGTCATTGCTCTCCTCCCAAGAAGAAAAGGTCTTCTGATTTCCTGGCTGCAGTCAGCGTCTGCAGTAATCTTTGCGCCCAGAAATACAAAGTCTGTCACTGCCTCCACTTTTTCTCCCTCTATTTGCCAGTTATCAATCAAGCTGGTTGCCATAATCTTGGTTTTTTTGAGGTTTAACTGCAACCCAGCTTTTGCACTTTCTTCTTTCACCTCAGCTCCTCCTCGCTTTCAGCCATCAAAGTGGTGTCATCTGCATATTGTTCCTGCGATTTTAACTACAGAGGTTTATTCACTTATGTGTAGATCCACTCCTGATCTCTACTGCAAGCTCCCTTCACTGAGCTGAACAACTCCCTTCAGCCAGAGGAAGTACACTTTTTAATGGTCCAGCATGATTAATCTTAAAGAAATGATTCAAAGTATAGTAAACCTTAGTCAATTGTCTAGGTCCAATGCTCATCAATAAGCAATTTTTCATATTCACATATTTTAATGGATGAACATGCAATGGACATTCATATTTAATGAATTAATAGGCAATGTCCTCTCCTCTGGAACAGCCCTAGATCTTGATCTTTCAAATGTCTTCATGAGATCATCTTGGTTGATTCCACTGCTTCAGGTGGTGGCCCTGCTGGCACAATCTCACCAATTATCATTGGGCTGGGCTGGCGATCAATCACAGCACCCAAAAGGTTTCCACACATCCAGCTCTAAAACCTCGGAAAATGGAGAACTTCCTCTGAAATTATCATCAATACAACTGGCTGTAATTTCTCTGTACACACAGCCAAAATAGAAAATGCTCATGATGGAACATGACCCAACAATTCTCAGGAGCAGAGTGTGCTTTTAAATAGTAACAAGCTTTTTGATGGAGTCAAGTGCTCAGGAGGGACTTCACTTCATCCAACTAGCTTTTACAAATAAAAGCAAACTCAGTTTTCCAGAAGCGAAGGTACAACATGTAACTTATATGTTCTTGATCTACATTAGGGATAGACAGCTCATATTTCAGGGACTCTATTTGGATTCCAGGAGGGTTCCCATCAGCCCCCCAGTCAGCACTATTCAGAAACAGTCAAAGGACTTTTAAGTTACCTGTTGCCCAGCAGTATGTACATAACAGTGTGAAAAGTACAGGCATTTTGGCTGAGATATCTCCTTATTTATTAAGGGCACAATCTTATGGACTGCACCCTTATTGCTCAGAAGCCCCCAAACACAGAGGCTTCTGAGAGTCCTATGCCCTGTTGGGCTGAAGCCGGCAGGGCAGGAGAAGTGGCACCAGGACGTCTTTGCCTCGTTGTCTTCTAATCTCTTTTAATTTTGATAGAAGGGCTTTTTTGAACCACCCAGAGGGCTTCAGCTACTGGGCAGTATAAAAATGCAATAAATAAATTAATATTTTTCAGCCCGTCTAGCAAGGAAACTTTAGAGAAGGAAGGAAGGAGGCTGGAGAAGCTCACAATATATTGTGTCATGGCATCTTTGGTCTCCCCCCCCCCAATATCCCTGCCCATCCATATCCCTGCCAACAGCCCCTTTTCATATCCCTGCCCCCCATATCCCTGCCAACAGCCCCTTTTCTCTCTCTCCAAGGCCAATTTTCCTATCTTGGTGAGGCAGCTGGTGCAGTTCTCTCCATGCCAGCTGCAAGGGGCTGGGAGTCGGATCATTGACTCCCCTTTCCAAGGTCAGATGCTGACAGATGCTCCTACAGGGACTCTAGGGTTCTTGTATTCACATTTATAGACCGCTTTCCACAAAGGTATCAGAGTGGTGAACATAAAATAAAATGGCATAAAAACAACCCCCAGCATGGCCAATAATCAGGGATGATGGGAGTTGCAGTCCAATATCTCAAGGGCCACAGGCTCCCCATCTCTGGTTTAAATAAACAATAGTTCTGAGTTCAAATGTCATGGGGAACTGTGGTGGTTTTAAGATCAGAATAGCTTCAAACTTGTTCCTCATAGGATCTTCACATGACATTAGAGTCCCCTCAATTTTTATTACAAGAGATTAATATGTTTGAGAGGAAAAGAGTACTAACAGGCATTTTCAGTTTAGGAGCCTATGAAGAAAATGCTCAGGGGATGGGGGGAATGTAGGATAAACAAGTATTGTCCATTCCCTGGGACATTATAGCTGGGATGTAGAGAGATATTGTCTAAACCAAGTACAAACTAACCTGACCAAAATGGCTGTGTATGAAAAGAATCCATAATTGACATTTGAAAAAATAAACTGAACACATGGGGCAGTGTCCTGCAAGGCGGCTGTGTTAATGGAAACAACTGCTAGCACAACGGGGAGCCAGCACAAGCAGAAACTAGCCAAAATCACAGTTTCCGGAATGGAACAAGTCAGGGGCACCAAAGCTGTGAAAGAAGGCCTGAATGTAGGTGTTAAATTGAGGGAAGCGCGAAAATCTCTTTTTAGCATAGTCGTGTCTCATTCCTGGAACATGTGAAGAATTAATGAAAGGTGTGTAACTAAAACATGACCGGAGCTTCTTTTCTCACTACTAAATACAACTAGCTCCTCCTCATCTCAGATTAAGGTGAATGATGTCAAGTCTAGACAATGTAAACTTCATCTCAGCGAGGCCAAACATCTCTCCTTCTAGGAATTAGATGCCATCTGAATGCCATGGATATGAGACAAATGGGAAGTGGGTGCAAGCAGCAGCAGACAGAGTCCAACAATGGGTAAGGAGTTGAACAAGCAAGAAACCAAGAGAAGGACAGTTGGAGGAGAAAAGGTATAAAGGAAGTGGAGGGCTGATACAAAAGACACTGAGAAGGCACAGCAAGGAAGCCCCTCCATACATTTTCTAAGCTGCAGTGATGTCACAGTGATGTCACAGAATGCTCTAAGATGAATAGATAGAAAAGGTCTATACATAGAAAGTTCCGTATTTGGGGGGAAGGTGCAGAAGGATCTATAGATAGAAAGAGTCTATAAATTAGGGTGACCATATGAAAAGGAGGACAGGGCTCCTGTACCTTTAACAGTTGCATAGAAAAGGGAATTTCAGCAGGTGTCATTTGCATATATGGCGAACCTCATGAAATTCCATCTTCATCACAACAGTTAAAGGTGCAGGAGCTATACTAGATTGACCAGATTTAAAAGAGGGCAGGGCACCTGCAGATTTAACTCTTGTGATGAAGAGGAAATTTCACCAGGTTCCCCATATATATACAAATGACACCTGCTGAAATTTCCTTTTCAGTACAACTGTTAAAGACACAGGAGCCCTGTCCTCCTTTTCATATGGTCATCTACTATAAATAGAAATCTCAGTATTTGGGGGGAAGGTGCAGAAGCGTGACATGGGCTGAATTTCACATGTGCCATATGATTCTTGGAAGCACATACTGTATTTCTTCAATTCTAAGACACACTTTTTTCCCCATATAAACATCTCTAAAAACGGGGTGTGTCTTAGAATCGCTGGTGTGTCTTACGGTTCTTTTTCTGTTGGTGGTACTGAAATTAGTGTGTGTCTTACAATCGATGGCATCTTACAATTGAAGAAATACGGTATGTCTAGTATCCTACCAGAATTTTATTTGAGAGAGTGCAAGTTGGCAGAAGGATATGACAACATGATGAAGGCTGAGTTTAGAATACACCAAATAGAGTAAACTTTTCTGCATTTTTGTGGACTTTCCCAGGTAAAGGAAATCTTTATTTTACACACACACATACACACACACACACAGAGAGAGCTCTCTTTTCTTATTCTCATGGATAATTTTTCCATGCCAGCAAGCAGCTAAAGTTGCATTAACAAAATAGGTCTGCTGGAATTCTCTCCACTGCTCCATGATTTCATTGTTTTTTTCTCCTGATTCTAGCCTGTCTTCATTGAACAAAGAGATCACTTTTAATTTAGCTATGATGAGGGAAGGCACTCTAAACTGGATGTCTGAAAGGCAAGGGAATGATAATATCTTCATAGGGAAAGACTGTTAGTTGAAGTATGAATTCGTTTACTTTACAAAATATATCCTGCCTGGCTCTTAAAGTGCTTCCTGGACAGCAGTATATAAATGAACTGAGACTATAATAGTAATATTCCTAACCAAGTTGGCGATGTACCAGCGGTTTGCCCATATATGTATTCGTTATAGCAGTAGAAGAACAAAGAGAGGGAATGCACCTTTTCATGAAACAGCTCCTATCTAGCCAAGCTTTAATATACATTATTATTCATTGGGGAACTAATAAAGGAACAGATTGTACAGTGTAATTATTGAATGACACAAAAAGAATGAAATCGTCAGCTCTGCAGCAGACGTCCTGTGTGATCTAGGGCAAGTCATTTAAACTCAATGTTCCTTCCCAATTCAAAAGTTGGTATCACTTTAGAAATTTATGAACAACAGAATCCAGTATTTTGGGCAGTATCCTGTCAAATGTAGGGTGACCATATGAAAAGGAGGACAGGGCTCCTGTATCTTTAACAGTTGTATTGAAAAGATTTCAGCAGGTGTCATTTGTATATATGGGGAACCTGGTGAAATTTCCTCTTCATCACAATTAAATCTGCAGGTGCCCTGCCCTCTTTAAATCTGGTCACTCTAGTATAGCTCCTGCACCTTTAACTGTTGTGATGAAGATGGAATTTCATCAGGTTCTCCATATATACAAATGACACCTGCTGAAATTCCCTTTTCTATGCAACTGTTAAAAGATACAGAAGCCCTGTCCTCCTTTTCATATGGTCACCCTAGTCGAATGTACAATTCTAACCATTTGTACTTAAAAGTCCCATTGATTTTAGTTTCCTTAATAACTTCCAGAAGGGTATCTGAGTTAACAGTAAGACCAGCCACAAAATGTCAAGCTTAAAAACTGTATTAGTCCTTAAGGGAGTAGTTCTATGGGCCTTGGGAAAGCATCCCAGGGACATTGGACTTTTCAGATTCCCACTCCTGAAGCTGTAAAAATCCCCATGACTTTGGGACAGGAAGAGATTTGATCCCTCCCTCCACCTCATTGCAGCCATCATGGGAGGAATTATGGTGCCTGCTTTCCAAGGTGGAAGGAGCAACCTTGGATGACATTGTACAGGTCAAAAGGGCTTCATTTTGGTGGGTGAGGAGGGGAGGCTGGGACCTACTCTATCCTGCGGCCTTTCCAGCCCTGTCTCTGACCCCAGCAGCACAACTTAGTTAGAAAAAAGTTACAAAAGCAGCCTGGCATGGCATGGGATTCTCTGAAGCCTCCAAGATGGAGTCTTTCATTTTGTGGGTGGCAATCCTATAGATTGCCTATAAAAGACCCCCTTTTTCTTCATTGACATTTCTAATTCAGAAGATTACCTACAACCTTGGTTGGGGTGGGTGGGGAATTGTCACCTTTTGCCAAAGGCAGAAAGTAGCAACAGTCAGCCCAACTCCATATATATTTACTCAAAAGGAAGTCCCCTTTATTATTATAATCTGGTCCTCCATCTATGTTAAGGACTTGCAAAATTGTCATGTATTTTAAACATTTAATGTTTTACCCTATTTCTTCGATTCTAAGATGCACTTTTTCCTCCATATAAACATCTCTAAAAATGGGGTATGTCTTAGAATCGTGGCTGTGTCTTAGGTTTTTTTTCCTGTTGGTGGTACTGAAATTAGTGTGCGTCTTACAATCGATGGCGTCCTACAATCGAAGAAATACGGTAATATTGTAATTTATTTTATTTTTTAACATTTTGTACATTTCTTATCCTAGGTTTAAAATGTATATAAAATTTTGTAAGGCTGCTTTGAGGCCCAATATTGGGCAAAAGGTAGCCTAATAATAATAATAATAATAATAATAATAATAATAATAATAATACAGTTTGATACAGCACAGCCTGTTGGCACCTCTAAGCACTGCCCCTGTTATGCTGCACCCGTATAGGCTTCTGGTGCTCTGTTTGATCCATTCATGTGAAGGGGGCTGCCACACAGCAGAGGCAGCCATATATCTTTTTCCCTCAGACTACTTACCCCCACCCCCACCCAGCTTCGAACTATATCAACTGCAAAGCTATGTGCTGGTTCAGAAAGTCTGCCACATAGTGACCGAAGATGGTACTAGAGGTTTCTAACACAAAGACATATTCAAACTAAAAATAATTAATGCATTTAATAGACCAACTAACCCCATGGTGCACATCCCTAGGATCTCCATAGTATCATATCAAGTTTCAGATTGTCTGGGTTTCACAATCTTGGCCCTATGGCATTGAAAAACAGATGTACAGACACACATCCTCTATGTGAGGTAATAGTAAAGTCAATCAGTCAATTGAGGCTGGTCACTATGTCAAAAATTCAGGTGAGAATCATTCTTTAGCAACAGGGAGTCTAATATTTAGAGGATGAGGGTAGGTACAGGGCCAACAGTACTATTAGATAGAGTGAGTGAGCCACCTTAGGTAGCAGCTCCTGGGAGGCACGAAGTTATAAAGAGATGTTGGAGGAACGAGTTGTGCACTACGTGGTCTGTCCCAAACCTCTAGGCTAGCTTGCTGCCTTATGGTATGGAGGAGGATGCTGTTATTTATTTATTTATTACACTTATATACCACCCCCATAGCCAAAGCTCTGTTACCAGTTTTGAAATAAGTTTCAGCTGCCAGTCCAGTCAGCTTCAATATGTAGAATGAGAGGGGGCATCTTGTGTTTGGCCCAGACAGTAAAATGTCTTGGGCAGGGACATCCCAAACATTCATTTCTTGAAACTCTTCTTCAAAGGATTGAGAAGGCTCGTTTCTGGATAATTAGAAGACAAAGGTCAGTGAAAAACAACAGAAAACCTTGAATAGCTAGCACTATGTTCTGTATCGCTGTGAAAGAAAATGAATAGTTACTTCTTAATGTGTCTTAAGGAATGTTAGTGGAGTGGGGGCGGGGAGAGAATGGAATCACAATTAAAACTATATGGAGGATAAATGCCAGATACCAGATGGGAGACTAAAGAAATGCCTGGGGTCAGCAGCAATGAATACGAGGGAAACTGGAGGCCAATATGTGCCGACATTATGGTGGTTGAGGTAAGGGGCATAATCCTCACAATGATATAATATAGCCTTTTCATATAATTGAATATATATATATATATATATATATATATATATATATATATGAACTTCATTTGAAATATCAAAAAATACAGTCAGCATAAGCTCTAATATTAATAGGGTGAGCAAATATTATTATCCTATTTAATCACAAGTGATTTAATGACCCTTATCTGATTATACATGCAGCCCAAGCAACACTATTAAAATAAATAAATAGAACATTAAAAGGTTTTTATCCTGTAAGCTGCTTGAAAATATCCAAATTAAATGGTACCAGGAGGTGGGGGGGGGGAAATTCATCAATTTTAATGGTATCTAAATATTTAAAATTAATGTGGGTGTGTGCATGACACTGTCCAGTGTTAATAATAAGTAGGTCTCAAGCTGCTTCCATTAATAGCAGAAGGAAAACTCCCATTGAATTATATAGAATTAGATGTATTCTGCTTGGATAGCCAACATCTGGCACTGATGCCACAAGTGTGCTGCTGTCAAACTCACCCATACTGCATTACTGCCTGGCCTCCAGCACATTTGAGCAGAAGTGAAATTACTCCAAAACATGAAGAAGTAAGAGTACATGCATTATGCATGGTGGCGCACACAGTCAGTTTGCAGCATACTTGCAAAACGAGTTGGGCAGCACTATATTTGGCAACTGGGGATATAGGTCCTGTAAAGGGATAGAGGATCTTCCAGGCTACCATATTGAAAATAAATGATTTTTTTTTATTTTGTGCTATGCCTACTTCTGAATAGACATAGCACAAATCCAGGCATAGCAGAGGCCTGGTGTAATAGATGCAGCAGAATGCAGTGTAAATTAACTGGTGGAGCCCTAAGGTGGTAGAAAGGACTGCATGAATTCAGGCCACAGCTAGACCTAAGGTTTATCCTGGGATCATCCAGGGTTCGCCCCTGCCTGAGCACTGGATCCCATGTGTGTCACCTAGATGAACAGGTTTGACCCCTGGACGATCCAGGGATAAACCTTAGGTCTAGCTATGGCCTCAGACTACAGGTGGGGTGATTCACATTTTTAATGTTCTATGAAATAAAATAATAATAATAGTAGTAGTAATATATTTATTTGTTACCCGCCTCTCCCTGTGGATTGAGGCGGGGTATAACACAAATGTAAACACCATAAAATACATATAACTGATTAAAACGTATAAAACTAATACATTATTAAAATAGGGTGACCATATGAAAAGGAGGACAGGGCTCCTGTATCTTTAACTGTTGCATAGAAAAGGGAATTTCAGCAGGTGACATTTGTATATATGGAGAACCTGGTGAAATTTCCTCTTCATCACAACAGTTAAAGCTGCAGGTGCCCTGCCCTCTTTTGAATCTGATCACTCTAATATAGCTCCTGCACCTTTAACTGTTGTGATGAAGAGGGACCAGGTTCTCTATATATACAAATGACGCCTGCTGAAATTCCATTTTCTATGCAACTGTTAAAGATACAGGAGCCCTGTCCTCCTTTTCATATGGTCACCCTAATTAAAAGCAGCACATTATTAAAAGGCATCTTAAAAATTCAACTGGGTAGGCCTGCTGGAAGAGGTCAGTCTTCATGACTTTCTTAAATTCAAGAAGACTCAAGTTGACGAATCTCTCTTGGCAGGCCATTCCACAGTCTGTGAGCCGCAGAAAAAAAGGGTCCTCTGGGTAATGGTTGTCAGCCCTGTTTTTGTTGACTCGAGTAAATTCTTCCCAGAGGACCTGAGTGTGCGGGGTGGATTGTATGGGAGAAGGTGATCCTGCAGGTAACCTGGACCCAAACCATGTAAGGCTTTAAAGGTAATAACCAACATTTTATACTTCACCCAGAAACTAATTGGCAGCCAGTGAAGTGATTTTACAGTTGGTGTAATATGATCACCCCTTGGTGTACCGGTGACAACCTGGCTGCCATATTTTGAACTTTGAGGCTGCAACCCTATCAATGTAGGATTGCAGCCTCAAGTTTGTACATAGGTGAGCTTTGAAATGTGATTTCCGACCTATAGCAAGTATTCACCACCTAATATACATACATAAACATATTGTGTTTTATTACATTAAATTTGTATTTTACTTTATATTTTTAACAGTTATATTTATTTATTTATTTATTTATTTAGAGTATTTTTATCCCGCCCCTCAGCCAAAAGGCTCTCGGAGCGGCTTACAATGTATCAGTAAAGAAGACAGTCCCTACCCTCAGGCTTACATTCTAAAAAACAAAACAAAACATGACACACAAGGAAAAGTGGATGGGGAGGGAAGAGGGAGAAAATAAAAAGAAATTAAGGAGACTGTTTAGGCTGGTGGGAAGGCCCTGCTCCGTCCTCTCATCTCCCAATGGAGGGGCAAACCAACAGCTCCTTCTTCCCTGCTCCAGTCTCCCTCGCATCTTCTTCCCCACAGGGTGAAGATGGCAGTTAGCCCTGTGGGGCAGGGGGGGTCCAACTGAAGCAGGCTGTGATGGTGCCTGCCTGCTCCAGTCTCCCTCGCATCTTCTTCCCCACAGGGTGAAGATGGCAGTTAGCCCTGTGGGGGGGGGGTGTCCAACTGAAGCAGGCTGTGATGGTGCCTGCCTGCTCCAGTCTCCCTCGCATCTTATATGCCATATTAGTTTCTTTTTTAACTGTTTGTAATTCTCACAGATAACATAGTTATTGGGCGGATTACAAATGTAATAAATAAATAATCGTTGTGACATTTTGTTTATATTATATGCAGACCTATTTTTCAGTACAACATATATGAGCATGAGTGAGTATAGACGAAACAAAAGATGTAATGCTGAATCCTGGGGTTTCTATTTCCCAGTTATTTAACGTCACAAACAAACAAAATGACTCCACACTTGCACCCTAAATTGTACTTCTGAAATGAAGAAAGCTTGGGGTAACCAGAATGAATTTTTGTGTGAAAGGACCATGAGCTCCGTACTCAGCACAACCTCCTGTGCTCAGAATTCTTTAATCCTATGTCTTTGGCACTAGGCTGTGGTTGGTGGAGGTTGGTATTCTAGCAAGAACAAAAACACACATGAAGGGCAATATCCAGTATTGCCACTCCACCTCTGCTGGTTCTGTTGCACTCGTGTGACTTGCACAATGGGGAATTAGCATTCTGGTAACTTCGAGGCTTGACTTCTGCAATGCGCTGTACATACAGCTACCTTTGTGCCTAGTCTGGAAACTTCAACTACTTCAAAATATGGCAGCCAGACTGGTCACCGGTACAACTATGGGTTACCACATTACACCAATTTCAAAATCGCTTCACTGGCTGCCAATTAGTTTCCAGGTGAAGTATAAAGTGTTGGTTATTACCTTTAAAGTCCTACATGGTTTGGGTCCAGGTTACCTGCGGGATCGCCTTCTCCGTAAAATCTGCCCCGCACACTCAGGTCCTCTGGGAAGAATTTACTTCAATCACCAAAAACTAGGCTGACGACCATTACCCAGAGGACCTTCTCTTCTGCTGCTCCCAGACTGTGGAATGGCCTGCTGGAGGAGATACACCAACTTAACAGTCTTACTGAATTTAAAAAAGCTATAAAGACTGGTCTCTTCTGGCAGGCCTACTCATTTGAATTTTAAGATGTTTGGCTGTTATTTTAATAATGTATTCGTTTTATATGTTTTTAATCAGTTTTATGTATTATTATTATTATTATTATTATTATTATTATTATTATTATTATTATTTATATAGCACCATCAATGTATTCAGTGTTGTTCCCGGCCTCAATCCAGAGGGAGAGGTGGGTAAGAAATATATTATTATTATTATGTTGTTGTTGTTGTTGTTGTTGTTGTTGTTGTTATCCCTGGAAACACTCATTTCTGGAACAGGACTGATCAGCAGAGCTCCTTTCTGCAAGCTCCACTAATCTGTGCCCTTCTGGAAATGAACGTTTCCACTAATTTCAAATTGCTTTGGGAACTGCCAGGGTGCCATTGTGCCAGCGGTATGTGCCACTAGTGCATGGGCACGATTGGATACTACCCATTGTATATCCCACAAGCCTAAAGCCTGCCCATCTCCTGCTGGTGGACATCTAAAATTAAAGGACACAATCTACCCTCCCATCCATACAGCGCTTTGTCTTGGGGAGGGATTGTCTCCATGGCTCAACCCCCCCCCAATGTCCCACATTGGCCCAGAGTATGAGTTCTATGCACATGTGTCCCTGGGGAGGCCAGCTGCAACTACTTATGAGTGGCTTGATCAAGCCCCAATAAGACTTTAAAATATATAGGTATAGAATATATAGAAATGCTTTACAGCCATTTTAACTCTTCATAATTGTCCTTTATAGACAATGTAACAACAAAATGCCAAGTCTTTTCTAGCTCCAGTTTTACCTACCAAATGTTTGTGTTTGTGTGTGTGTGTGTGTGTGTGTGTGTGTGTGTTTGGGGAAAATATAAATGTCAAGTAGACCTTTAGATTAATAGCTACCATATTGGTAATGTACAAATCACTTTTAACAGCCTCTATTACTTTGGTAAAGAGAAGCTTGCTAACTGCTCTTTAATTAAGTACACTAAATGACCTTAAGGGGATTAGGAGTCTTGTCTGATAATCAATAAGCATGGCAAGATTGCTGTCCCATAAACTGGGTCTGGAGAACAAAATTAATCTGTGCAGATTAGTTCTCCCCAGTCTGTTTTGTGTGCTGAAGACTGGTTCAGAATTACTGTGGTGGAATTCATTCATCAGAGTGGCAACAAAAGTCTTTTACAAAGGCAGGTTCTCCTTTCTCACCCATACTGGCATAAGAACAGCAGCACAGATCAGGAACAAAGACAAACAACATGATTTTGTAATGTCAGAATTCTGGTGCCATGAAGAAAAGAAAAGAAAACAAAATGAGCAAAGACAGCCCTCAGCTGAACTTGGTAAATTAGAAACAGTGGGCAAATCACACCACGTTACATGTTTTCTTCAATATAGATTTCATGCTGAATTGGTGCCTGGACTCGGTAATTGTCTGGATGGTTAGAAGAGTTTTTCAATGGAGAGAAAACTACATAAAATTCAGGAATCCACCAAATGATTCGTGGTTGGGGGAAGGGGGTGGAGTCTGAGGAAGAGGACATGGCCATCTGGGTAACCCTGGGAGGCCAGATTAGGAACCCAGGAGGGCTAGATTTGGCCCCTGGGCCTGAGGTTCCCCACCCCTGCCCTATATCAACCTGTCCTTGTGTTAATATCCCTAGATGCTTCCACACAGAGAGTTCCTAATGCTACCGAGTGCTTTGTTCAAATATTCCATTCTTCTGCCTTTGATGAATTTTTTTGTGGAAATAAAAAGACAGATGAGGCTGTAGGAAAACAAAGGTGGTTACCAATAGAAAACAAGGACATCTGGACCCCCTTAACATTCTGTGAATATAGCACGTTAATTTAAAACCCTGGAAGCACCCCTACTTTATCCATGATATCGTATCATTTCTAACATCCTATTCTAGCCCTTTTGGGGGGTAGGGGTGCTTACATTTTACACTGAACTTTACTCTGTCAGTTGATCACACAAGACTGAAATATCTGTGTCCTTTGAGTAACCAATACCCAACAATTATCATTTATTGTAATTTAAGAGACTTTTTTAACTCTAAAAATACATAGGAATTGTGCCCTAAAGAATTGAAGACCATTTACAGAGCTTTTCTATTATTATTATTATTATTATTATTATTATTATTATTATTATTATTATTTATTCATATAGCACCATCAATGTACATGGTGCTGTACAGAGTAAAACAGTAAATAGCAAGGCCCTGCCGCATAGGCTTACAATCTAATAAAATCATAGTAAAACAATAAGGAGGGGAAGAGAATGCCAACAGGCACAGGGTAGGGTAAGCAGGCACAGGGTAGAGTAAAACTAACAGTATAAAGTCCGCACAACATCAAGTTTTAAAAGCTTTAGGAAAAAGAAAAGTTTTTAGTTGAGCTTTAAAAGCTGCGATTGAACTTGTAGTTCTCAAATGTTCTGGAAGAGCGTTCCAGGCGTAAGGGGCAGCAGAAGAAAATGGACGAAGCCGAGCAGGGGAAGTAGAGGCCCTTGGGCAGGCGAGAAACATGGCATCAGAGGAGCGAAGAGCACGAGCGGGGCAATAGTGTGAGATGAGAGAGGAGAGATAGGAAGGAGCTAGAACGTGAAAAGCTTTGAAGGTTAACAGGAGAAGTTTATATTGGATTCTGAAGTGAATTGGAAGCCAATGAAGAGATTTCAGAAGCGGAGTAACATGGTCAGAGCGGCGAGCCAAGAAGATGATCTTTGCGGCAGAGTGGTGAACAGAAACCAACGGACTGATGTGAGAAGAAGGAAGGCCAGAGAGAAGAAGGTTGCAGTATTCCAACCGTGAAATAACCAGCGCATGAACAAGCGTCTTGGCAGAAGAGACAGACAAAAATGATCGAATCCTGGCAATATTATACAGGAAAAAACGACAAGATTTAGCTACTGCCTCAATATGAGGAATAAAGGAGAGCGAGGAGTCAAATATAAAGCCAAGGCTACGAGCTTCCTTGACCGGAGTAAGCGTAACATCATTGACAGTAAGAGAGAATGAGAGATGAGGAGAAGGTTTAGGAGGAAAAACAAGCAATTCAGTCTTTGCCATATTAAGTTTCAAACGACGATGAAGCAGCCAAGCTGAGATATCTGAAAGACATGCCGAGATACGATCGTGAACATCAGGAGAAAGTTCCGGAGATGACAGATATAGTTGTGTATCATCGGCGTACAGATGATATTGGAGGCCATGAGATTGAATAAGCTTGCCTAAGGGCAACATGTATAAGGAAAACAACAACGGGCCAAGCACTGAGCCTTGCGGAACCCCTACTGAAAGGGGAAAGGAGGAAGACGAGCTGCCATTAGCCAACACGCTGAAAGAGCGACCCGCTAGATAGGAGGCAAACCAGTTATAGACAGAGCCACAAAATCCAAGGTCATGAAGGGAATCTAAGAGAAGATCATGATCAACCGTGTCAAAGGCTGCAGTTAGATCAAGGAGAATAAGAACGGAATAATGGCCTTTAGACTTGGCAGTAAGGAGATCATTGGTGATCTTAGTAAGGGCTGTTTCGGTGGAATGCAGAGGACGGAATCCAGATTGAAAAGGATCCAAAGCAGAGTTACTAGAAAGAAAGTCAAGACAGCGAGAGTAGACCGCCCGCTCCAGGATCTTTGAAACAAACGGCAACAAAGAGACAGGTCGGTAGTTAGACAGAGATAGCCTATCAAGAGTAGGTTTCTTGAGAATGGGAGAGACTGTAGCATGTTTAAAAGCAGAAGGAAATGAACCGGAGGACAGAGAAAGATTAATAATATGAAACAAGGAAGGGAGGATAGCAGGAATAAGATTAATAAAGACGCGAGAAGGAATCGGATCACGAGAACAAGTGGAAGGCTTCGAAGAGCGCAGTATTGTAGACAGTTCATCCACTGAGACCGAAGGAAACGCAGAGAAATTTGCAGGAGGAACTGACAGATGAGGAACAGGAACTGGAAGAGGAGCAGAGCTGGCCAGATCAGAGCGGATAGTTTGGATTTTAGCATTGAAAAAAGAGGCAAAGTTATTAGCAGACAGAGAGGCAGGGAGAGATGGCGGATTAGGCTTCAGAAGAGAATTGAAGGACGCAAAGAGCCGCTGAGGATGCCTAACATTTAACTGGATCAGCGTTGAGTAGTACTGCTGTTTGGCCAGTGAGATGGCAGAAGAGAAAGAGGAGAGTACAAATTTGTAATAGACAAAGTCCGCCCAGTCCCTGGTCTTACGCCAAAGGCGTTCAGCTGCCCGGGAACAAGAGGGAAGGTAGCGGAGGGAAGAGGTGAGCCACGGTTGGGGTTGAGAAGGGCAAATCTGAGTTGTAAATGGAGCAAGATTATCAAGAGTTGAAGATAAGGAGGAATTAAAGAAGGAGACAGCTGAGTCCAAGGAGACAGCCGAAGAGACAGAAGGAAGGGAGGAGGCTAGAGACTGGGAAAAAGCCTCATAATTGATAGATTGCAAGTCACGACAAGAGCGAGAAGCAGGACATGAAGGAGGAGGATTATGAGTAATATTGAAAGAAACTAGGTGATGATCTACACAAGGCATTTATTGTGTACTCATGATTCCTTTCTCATGGTTGTTTATGGTCTTCAACGGGTCTAGAGCCGAGACCCAAGACCAACCTCGGACTCCCAACCTCCAACAATGGGACCCACTTCCACAATTGCCCAATATGGTAGCGACAGTGATATTATTCAGGAATACTCGGCTAGTGTAGACAAGCCCCTTATGTGTCTCTGTAGATAGATGGACGAGGTGTGTAGTAATGTGGGGAAAAGTTGAATTAGAAAATGTTCATATGCAAATTAGGCAAACATTTTCATGTTAGTTTGCACTACAAAATTTTCTGTTTGGGTTCAGAAAATTTTCTGATGCCCTAGAGAGTAATCTAATGTAATATACTTATTTTATTTGCATTTAGAAAACAACAAAGCTTTTGAAAAGTACCCCATGTTAATTGTTTTGTCCTAAGAGACCACAAGGATTTGACCTGAAATATTTTAGGGAGGAAATGAAAGCACACTCATGGTGCAATCCTATACACACTTACCTGGGTGTAAGTTTCTTTGAACTCAATGGGACTTACTCCTGAGTAGAAACTGAATTTTTTGTAATCATTTAAAGTCAATAGCATGTGCTTCCCTTACGTTGTTTAAGAAAAACCAAACCTACTAAAAACTGTTGACACATTAATACATTTTTGCAACCCAAGGAACTGTGCATGGCAACCATTCATATACAACTTGGAAATTACCAAGCTTTCCTAGTACTGTAATTACAATTGGCATCCAATACATTGGTATTAATGAGCTTATGAAATGGGGGGGATCTGCAGAAGAAGAATACACTGGGGGGGAAATAAATTTGGAAAATATTCTGCGCATATCACTAGGGCTGTTAAGGGGGTGAGAGAGAAAGAGAAAGGGGGAAGAGGAGAGAGAGAGGAAGGGACTCTGGCCCCACCCACTGTTAACATGAGGACCCCAATGGATTACCTTCAAGCCAGGGAATACGTCCCTTAAGAGGGGGAAAAGTTCCCCAATCTTTTTATAAAGATTAAAAATAAATAATCAGATCAGCACCACAATTTCATGTGTTTTAAGGTGCTGGCTAAATTAGTTTGAATTCTACTTCGTCTCTTCCCCAGCTGTAGTAAAAGTTGATCAATATATAATAGCTGCATCCCAGAGTTCAAGATATGCAGGTCTTCTTCAGTATCTTCTATGAGACAGACCACTTGTTGGCAATATGCATTAACCACTGCATCTAATGTGTCTCTTATAACTGAAGGAAATGAGAAGAAGCACTTCCATGTATAAGATAGAGTGGTTTCACATGCACAATTGGAGCACTTGGATAACTTGTGTTTCAGACCTTTAAGGTGCAATCCTGTGCTTGTTTAGACAGAAAAAATGTCCTACATCTCCCAGCACCCTTATCCTATCAACATATGAAAGTGCCTTTTACAGAACCAAAACACAGGAGCATCTACCTCAGCAGTGACAGCCACTGACTGGCAGTAGGTCTCTGGCAGAACATCTTTCTAATCCCTGTGATCTTTTTAACAGAAGGTGCTGAGGACTGAAGCTGAGACCTTCAGGTTGTTTCCTGTACCATCTATTTCCCAGTAGGCATATAATAATAACAGCAATCAGGATCAATATCATTAAGATACATCTCCAAATGTCCACATGCATAGCAGCTTGGCTTTGAAAAGAAGTAGCCATTGTGCCAATCAGATCTTCTTGATCACATGTGATGAAGGGAAGCCTAGTCCACCGAAGCTTATATATGCCATAATAAATGCATTAGGGGAATAGAGTGAAGTTGATTGGTTGGAGATTCAGGGCAGATAAAAGGAAGTACTTCGTCACACAGCGCAAAGTTAAACTATGGAATTCACTACCACAAGATGTGGTGATGGCCACCAATTTGGATGGCTTTAAAAGGGGGTTGGATAAATTCCTGAAGGAGAAGGCTATCAATAGCTACTAGTCATCATGGCTATGTGCTACCTTCAGTATCAGAGACAGTAATCCTATATACACCAGTTGCTAGGAACATGGGTGGGAGGGTGCTGTTACACTGTGTCCTGCTTGTGGGTTTTCTGTGGGCAGCTGGTCTAAATGCTTGTTTTTCCTCCTAAACCTTCTCCTCATCTCTCATTCTCTCTTACTGTCAATGATGTTACGCTTACTCCGGTCAATGAAGCTCGTAGTCTTGGCTTTATATTTGATTCCTCGCTCTCCTTTATTCCTCATATTGAGGCAGTAGCCAAATCCTGTCGCTTTTTCCTGTATAATATTGCCAGGATTCGATCATTTCTGTCTGTCTCTTCTGCCAAGACGCTTGTTCATGCACTGGTTATTTCTCGGTTGGACTACTGCAACCTTCTTCTCTCTGGCCTTCCTTCTTCTCACATCAGTCCGTTGGTTTCTGTCCACCACGCTGCCGCTAAGATCATCTTCTTGGCTCGCCGCTCTGACCATGTTACTCCACTTCTGAAATCTCTTCATTGGCTTCCAATTCACTTCAGAATCCAATATAAACTTCTCCTGTTGACCTTCAAAGCTTTCCACGGTCTAGCTCCGCCCTATCTCTCTTCTCTCATCTCAAACTATTGCCCCGCTCGTGCTCTTCGCTCCTCTGATGCCATGTTTCTCGCCTGCCCAAGGGTCTCTACTTCCCTTGCTCGGCTTCGTCCATTCTCTTCTGCTGCCCCTTACGCCTGGAATGCTCTCCCAGAACATTTGAGATCTACAACTTCAATCACAGCTTTTAAAGCTCAGCTAAAAACTTTTCTTTTTCCTAAAGCTTTTAAAACTTGATGTTGCTCAGACTTTAGACTGTTAGTTATACTGTTATACTGTTAGCTTTACCCTACCCTGTGCCTTTTTACCCTACCCAGTGCCTGTTTCCATTCTCTTCCCCTCCTTATTGCTTTACTATGATTTTATTAGAATGTAAGCCTATGCGGCAGGGCCTTGCTATTTACTGTTTTACTCTGTACAGCACCATGTGCATTGATGGTGCTATATAAATAAATTATAATAATAATAATAATAAATCCTCTATGGATCTTCTTATGTTCTTATGAATGTGCATCACTTGTTGGTTTCCTATTTTGCTTTTGCATGTGTATATGTCCCCCAGTGTTTAAAGCATGTTAGCAGCTGAATATTCTTCCTGTGATGTCATTTTGTTATACAATATCAGGAGACAACCTGAATCATTTCAACCTGGGATGATGATGATAATAAATTTATTTCTTATCCGCCTCTCCGTTTGGATCGAGGCAGGGAACAACAGTAAGTTTAAAAACCATAAAATACTGATTAAAAACATAGTATACATTGTTAAAACATACTAAAAACATACTAAAAGCATCCTAAAATTCCACTGGATAGGCCTGCCGGAAGATGATAATGATGATGATGATGATTTTATTATCACTTCTTCTATTTCTGGTGTTCAGAGATGAGTGCCATACAAATAGGCTCAGCAGGAAACTTGCAGAAGTAACCCTCCCTCCGCAACCCCCCCCTCAACCCTATAGAAACCCTAAATCAGCCCAATGAGGATTGAGCATGTGCTCAGTGGCAACAAAATGATGATTTACTCCTGAGGCTGGTGGGGGGGGGGGCGATTGGGAGGGAGAGGGAATGGAATATCCAGAACAGGAACATGTCACACTGCAACATTTTATTGCAGATCCTAGTTCTTTCATTTATATCCTGCTTTTCTACAAGAATGGACGCTCAAAGTGGCAGTCTTGTTGTTTTATGACATAATTTCCCCAGAAAGCCGCAACAAAGCACTGTACTTTTTGTGCCTCTTGAAGCTGCCCCATTTTTATGGCGCAATTAATTATTAATTGGACTCTCGTCTGTAAAATCCGAGGGAGTCCTTGTGCTTCCAGGCCGTGCCCACATTCGCACAGTGCAATCAGCATCCTAGTCCTGCAGCTTTGGTTTCACCTATTGTAATTTTTGTGCTAATAAAGAATATTTAAGAACTGGCCAGGAATCCTCCATTTGAAAACTTGCTGTTTATTTCAAAGATACTCCTGAGAAATACTAATGCAGCTCTTTTCTGGATTTAATTTAAACAGGAACAGGCAAAACAAATCTCTGTGGAGGGCATTTGACAATAATAAAATATTTCTCCCAGCGGGTGAGCTAGTAGCAATTGTATTGTTGCCATCAAAGCTCACGTTGCAGCAGGTCATTACCATCATAACAAGCCTTTGGACCAACTGGCATGGACATGCAACATTGAACTCCTGATGGGCACATTATTTCAGACCTTTAACTTCACAGAGAACAAGACAAATGCTCCAGGGAAAGGAGGATTATATTTTAACATTCCTTTCTCTTTTTTTCCAGCCCAGCTTAATAATAAGATGCCACGTGTAATCAATCGGCTGCTACTTACTTTCTTTATATTAACCACACCTAAAGAAACTAAGCATGGGCATTTGAATCTTATCGAAAGAAGGCCTCCAAACGCTAATAAAGATAAGCACCAGTCATGGATCAGTCCGCAGCGGGCAGGAAAACAAACACAAATAAAATAAAAGGGGGAAACAGGCAAACAGCAACATTATTTCTTTCTGTTTTTGAATTCAGACTTCAGAGGAAAGTTAAAAAGTGAAGTTTGCAGAGACTCTCGGAGTTTTATTTTTGTCAAGATTTTAAAATGTGAGACAGATATTGAGCTCCTTTCACACTGCTAGCATTAATGGCTCAAGCTGCAATGCTCCTTCCTAGCTTTCCAAGCCTGTTTGCCATATTTCAGTGTCAGGCTCCAGCTTTGGCTTGTTGGGGGAGAGACAAGCCAAAGTTCTGGGTTCAGACATCACATTCTGGGTTCTGGGGTCAGACATCACTCCTGTATCTTTAACAGTTGCACAGAAAAGGGAATTTCAGCAGGTGTCATTTGTATATATAGAGAACCTGGTGAAATTCCCTCTTCATCACCACAGTTAAAGGAGCTATACTAGAGTGATCAGATTTAAAAGAGGACAGGGCACCTGCAGCTTTAACTGTGGTGATGAAGAGGGAATTTCACCAGGTTTTCCATATATACAAATGCCACCTGCTGAAATTCCCTTTTCAATGCAACTGTTAAAGATGCAGGAGCCCTGTCCTCCTTTTCATATTGTCACCCTAAGCCCATGGATCAGGTGACTGAGAACAATGGGGCTACTACCAATAAGTACGTATAGGTTGCACTCACAACCTGTAAACTCAAAACAACAGCACCTGTACATGCTCAAGTTAAACACTACAGCTTTCTTGGTTGTCATTCCAAATCACTGTCATGAAAAAAACATGGAATGTTTCATATTCATTAGTATAACTCTGAAAGCAGCAGAACCTCACTCCTTCTCACTCTTTTATTGAAATTTGTGGCGTTATAAATAGCTGCATCTAAGGAACAATTAGGTATGATAGGCACTGATACCTTTTTAGGGCCAGAGTGCTATTGAATTGTAGGGTTTGGCTTCAGAAGTAACCCATTGCCTTTAGAAAGTTGTAGCACTAGCAGTCTTTTGATAACATTGCTAGCAATCTCTGAAATTATACATTACTGAAACTGGTATAGCTTGATTGGTGCATGAATGCTATAGCTCTAGTTCTTCCGTTGTCACTGGCAATGAAGATTGTTTAAGAAGGTGGACAATGGTGCTTGTCCTAATAAGTTTATGTAATTTTTAAAGGAGTTTCTTATAAGAAGCTGCTTAAGCATTTCCCCAGATTTTGGCATCAATTGGACGTGTTTTTTACATGTATACGTTTTGATTAAAGTAGGGTTGTGCATGTTTTTCAGAAGTACTGATTTTTTCATATGCATTTTTCAAATGCACACCTTTTGAACACCTTTTAATTTGAACACCTTTTAATTTGTTCCATGAATTACATCACAGCTTCGAAAAATGTAGACTTCAACTACAGATTGTGTTCAGATCTATGTTAGTTTCTGGATAGATCCTGGTCAGAAACCAACAGAAATGAATTTCTCACACAGCCCTAGTCAGGAAATGCCACTTCGGAGGAGTGGAGCTGTGCTTCTGTGTTTTTGGTTCCAACCTCTAACATTTCAGCTATTATAAGAAAAATGTAGAATGGTGCTACAATGCAACTTAATGATTTCCACTGGTTTACCTGTCTGTGGTTGTTGATTAACATCTGTGCACACTTATAGAACATTATGATTTTTGATGCTGAGGTGCCAAAGTACTCTAAACAGTTGATAATATTGATGGATTCTGTGAAATCATGCCCCTATTAACATCAAAAGCTATGTCAGCTGGAATGCTATTCTATATATTTTTCTGTAAGCCTAATTTTAATGTTGGTATTTTAAGTAAATTTAATTTATAAAGATCGTAGGTCCCTTGTATGCTCTTGCCATCCATCCAGAGGGATAATCCCATCCATTCATAAACGTAATAATCACCTGAAATACTCACATAAAATTACAGAGGAAAGTTAAATTATACGTTTCAGGCCCACAAAGATTTAGTATCAAAGGTATATATAGTCCAATTACTTTTCATTTTACCTTTCAGTGTTTGGGATCTACATAAATCTCTTCTCTTTAGTTGGTATGAAGGAAGAAGTTGGGAGGTACTATTTACCAGAGTTAGAAACCTGTTTGGAAACAGATTATCCCAGTCAGACTTATCATGAGTTTTAAAGACGCTGCTCTCAGAAACCTTTGGCAGCACAAAGGTTTCTGGCTGTTCCATCCAGAGCTCTCGTGTTTGGAATGGATCATCTCCGCAACTGTGTAAGGTTTCTCTGGAGCACCTGGGCTGCCTATAGGGATGCTTTGGCATTATTTGCTTTAAGTCCAACCTTCTCCTGTACATATTGCTTGATCAAACCAGCTTGTTTGTTTCTATGCCATTTTCTATCATGTAGACTGTTCGGGCTCACACATGGAACAGTAATCATAAAAATTCAGAAACCTGGTGAACGGACAAGGAAATGGAGCAAGGAGAAGAAACTTGGGCACAGACAACATCCACAAACATAATTCAAGGGATTTCCCCCGTTTTGGACACTCAGTATTTTCAAGTAAGGAAATGTGTTCCTCTTTACAGTTCTATTTCTTTATAGCTCCCACTTTTCTGTGCAAGCATGCTAATTTTCTTGGGGGTTACATGATTCTTCTCTTTACTGAAAATGCAGACAAGATGCTTGTTATGTTAGTCCGTGACTCGTGTAATTACAGATTCCCTAAATGCAAGTAGGTAAATGGAGAACTAGGAAAATATCATAGGAAGTGCTACGAATGATACTGGTGTAGGGTTGCATTGCTTTTGGTTTACATTAAATGTAAACTAAAGCTCTTGATTGGCTTTACTCTCAGTAACATTCATTGGCTTATACCAAAACATCTATTGGTCATGCAGACCTTCATCACTTTATACTTTGTACATTGATGTAGTGTAGTGTTGAAGTGTGTTGTAAAAAGTTTATCATAAGATTGTTGAATTATCTTTATACCTTTGCCCATCACTGATGGCTTTTTGCCACTGTGTAAAGATCTTCTGATTGGACTCTGACTCAGACTTTGGCTTGAATTATTTTTTTCCCCATGGCATGTTACTCTTGTTATTGTTTGCACTGCTCTTTTTGTTTTAATCCTACTTATTCAATATTGTTAGGTTTGATGTTTTTGCTGCTAGTTATTTTAATTGCTTTATTGATTGTTATATTTATTGTTGCTCTATGCCTTGCACATGATTCTTAAAAAGGAAAAATGTTAGGACTGTGCACCACTTCAGGCTGAATCCCCAAATATGAGGCAGTACCAGGTTGTTCCGAGGCACCCTGAAGCCAAAGCAGATCATTACCAAAGCCTCAGGGTGCCTCGGCCTGATTCGGTATGGTGCTGGACCACTAACCTCCACACCCCACCCACCCAGAAAAGCTGGCACAGGGCCAGCCATGAGTCCAGGTGAGTCCATTGGACTTACCGGACTCATCCTTCTCTCTCTCTCTCCCCCCCTTGCCCTCACTGGTCACCTTCCACCAGTGCTGGGACTTCCCTTTAAATTGTGTTCTCGTCCTGACAGCCAAGAAGCAATTTAAAATTACCATAGGGGCTCTGTGTTTTTAATATATCTATGGCCAGAAACTACAGTGTGCATAAAGGGCCATATGACCATAGATTTGTTAAATACAGAGAACCCCATGATAACTTTAAAGGAGAACGGTATTTCAAGGTAAGTCACAGCAGAGACTCTAGGATGGGGGGGGCGAGAGGGGAGGGGACAAGGAGCTGTGGGTTGTCAGGAGTCCAATGGACTCCTGGTTAGCCTTACACCCAGCTTTCCTGGGTGTTGGATGCATGGTCAGCACCCAGGAACCACAAGGTTGATCCACTTCAGGGGTGTGTGTGACTATCTCTTTGGCTTTGGTGCTAAGGTGAGGTGGGCACCCCGAAGCACCCTGAGTCAAATTGAGCCCATTTTGGAGGCTCCGAAATGGCCTCCAAGGATAGTCGGGGGGGGGGGGCTGTGCGCAGCTTTAAAAAAATATAAATATTTATATACAGAATAATATATGTATAGATGTAGTAATATATTCCAGAGTCAGGAGCTGTTCATTAATCAGTGTTAAGGATGTATACAGAGTAACATTCAGATTATTCACGTGGGAGGAAATGTGAGGCTTCATGAAAGTGTATTAAATATTTTGTGCTTCTTGAATGAAAGATTCTATAAAAATGATCATGATAATAACTGTGATTGTACATGAAAAACCTTGCTATTATAAACTTAAAGCTAATGATGAGTTATTTAATTAAGAGCATCTGGAAGTTACAGAATGACAGACTATTTAGCTGTAGAATACAAATGTTCTTTGATTCTTTTAAATCATGGATGTTCATAATGGCACTTTTTAGTTTTACATCGTGATGATCCCACATACTCCTATTTCACAACTATTTTGCAAACCAAAGTAGTCATCTTGCTTAATCATGGTTTGTTTTCCTCAGCCCTGGTTAAGTTTTATGTCTGAAATGAGAATTGGATGTAAATCACAATGGTTTGAAGTCAATTTGCTGCATTAGTGTGTTGCTGTATGGTTACATTGAAACGATAATTAATTAATTAATTAAAATTAATTTTGTGCCTCTACACACACCATTCCAGGGGGCAGGAGGGTCAAAAAAGAAATTGCATATGGGCACTGTGGGGAAGGTGTGAGGATTTCTAAGAATTGGTTGAAATCTTGGGCTTCGTCACTTACCCTACTTACAAGGCGGCCGGGAAGTATTTGTGTGTGTTTTCCTCCTTTTTACAATTCACATGCTGTGTGCCCTGCATTTCAAAGGTTCTTCTCTCCCAACTTGGGCTGGGAAGTGGCTGCTGCTGGTTCCCTCCTGAAGAGTCCTTTGAACCAATGACCCTGTGCTTTCAAGGGCAGTTCTCTTTCTGTTCAGGAGGAACAGCAGTCACCTGCCTGTCTGACTAGATAGAGAGGCAGTCTGGCGTAGTGGCTGAAGTTTGGGACTGGGAGTCGGTAGATATGGGTTCAAGTCCCCATTTGGCCATGGAAGCTCAGTGGGTGACTTTGGGCCAGTCAGACTCTCAGCCCAACCCACCTCACAGGGTTGTTGTTGTGAGGATAAAATGGAGAGGACGAGGATTATGGACACCGCCTTGGGTTCCTTGGAGGACAAAAGGCGAGATATAAATGCAAGAATAAATAAATAAATAAATAAATAACATAGGTAGAGTACTTTGCAAGGGCACTTTAGGTTGCCTGTTGGCTTGTCCCCTGTGCTTGCCAAGTCCCTTCTCTCCCTGCTGCTGCTTCTCCACTGATCAGGGAGAAAAGGGCCTTTGCAAACACAGGGGAACTGGCTGAAAGCTTTGCCAGCTCAAGTCGCATCAGCTGAAAGTCAGTGCACCATGCGATTGCAGTCTCACGTCTACTGCCATAGGAACACAGGAAGCTGCCTTATACTTAGTCAGACCGTTGGTCCATCTCACCCAGTATTGTCGACACTGACCAGCAGCAACGGCTTTCCAGGGTTTCAGGCGGGATTGTTTCCTAGCCCTACCTGGACATTCCAGGGATTGAACTTGGGACCTTCTGCATGGAAAGCAGGGGCCCTACCACTGAGCTATGGTTGAAGGCTGGCAATGGGGGCAGGTGATTGAAGGCTGGCACTGAAAGCCAGGTGGTTTCCTTTTTCTGAAGTTAAAAGAATGTCCATTCAAAATCAAGTAGGAAAACATTGCCTGGCTTTTAGGCGCTCCATAGTTAACCTCTGCAAGGTCTTGGAATGCCTAGGCGATCACCTAAAGTCATGAAATATTCTCCTGGGCATAGCCAGGAAGCACTGGAAGCTAGGCTAAGTGGTAACAACACCCTCCGCCACCTCAGAATGGTAAGCATCACCCCCACCAACCCGGCTCCTGAAATCTTTGAAGAAATTCATCACTCCTGCACAAGAGGCAGAAAATAATCGCCTCTTTTGTAGCAGTTTCTTGAAATTGGGGGATAAAGTTTGGCACTGCACTAATTATAAGATTATTATTAATGGTTTATGTTAACCATAGTGTAATGTTACACCTGCACCAACCAATGGCAAATGAGACCAAGTTAACAGCTTTGGGCCAGTGCATCTCAATGGTATCTCAATGGTATCTCAATGGTTGCTTCTTCCTATGAAATTGCCTGGAGCCCATGTTCATTATCTGAGGCCCTGTTAGATGTCCCATTCTAGGAGAGATGAGGCTGGTGGGGAACTGAGAGAGGGTCTTCTGTGGAGCAGCACCTTAGCTGTGGATCACCCTTCCCAGGCAAGTTAGGTAGCTGATAAAAATTATGCAGTTCCGTTGAGCTTTTAGTATCTAACGCTGCTCTATGATTTTAGAAGTCTCCAGTTTTATTGCAATATATGTATTCTATCAGTTTTGTTTGCAATTCTTGTATTTTATGGTTTTTATGGTTTTATTGTAAATTGGCTTGCGTGCTCATTGAGTTGAGAGGCAGTTCAGAAATATAGTAAATAAATAAGCTTGGCCATTGTTTCCCTGTACATTTGGGACCTCCACCAGGGTTAAGGCAGCAGACTGTAAATATCACTAACCATTGTTTTAAACATTATGTCTGGGTGGAATACAGAACAAAAAAGCCCAGTCAAGAATAATTCTACATTGTAATTAATTCTTACCAAAGAAAGAAAAAGACATTTTAAAAAGCTTTCCTATCTAATAGCACCTCCATAGGTTTCTCTTATGCAGACAGAGAATGGTCTTTGTTCTTATAATTAAAAATCTCCTTGAGGACATGTTTTACTTAAAGCATATCAGTACCAAGTAGTAGTAAGGGGGTGCAAACAACAAGGAGGGGCGTGGCTGAATGCCAGCCCCTCCCCTGTGTCATCCTAATTTCCCTGAGAATGAATACCACTGAAGGTAAGAAATGTGCTGAGCAAATACTATCTTGACAGGCTAAAAAGCAAAATTGTACTTGCGTAATGGCTCCAGAAGGGTCTTCTGGAAGTAAAATTTGACCTATGGCAAGGAGATACAACTTTTCTGACTGAAGCCTGAGATGCCATGCCCTGGTACATTTAAATCAATGCTTTTCTATGGTCCTGAAGAATTACTATTGATCATCATTAACACCAATCTACATTATTACTTTTCTAGCTATTGTGTTTGCAACTCATAACTCCTATTGCAAATAAGAGAGGTTGACTTGGTTTGGACAATCATCATAGGCTAAACAAGCCACGAAGACTTGTTTAAGCCATAGTACATACACAGTCATTCGCCCAGCTGTGGTTTGTCATGTCATCCGAACCCAGGTGACATGTCTTGTTTGAGGTGGAAACAACCCTCATATAACACAACAGCCTTTGGGTTATTTGAGGGCTGTTTTCCCCTCAAACAAACCCTGTGCACGGGTTCGGATGACACAAGCTACAGCTGGGCAAGTGATTAAGCAAATTGCGCTTAGCATGCACCAGCATGCACCACAGCTTAAACAAGACTCCATGGCTTGTGTAGGCTATGAAGATCGTACAAACCGGCACACTTTACTTTGGTTTGATTTGTTTTAAGACCCCAACACCTAAATTAGCCAATACCTATTCACGTTTTAGGAGTGGAATAGATTCAGCTGTTGATGAAGAAAGTAAAGAGCCAGTTGTATATAATATGAATAAGAGTGGGGAACTTTTCTTTTATGACAGATAGTGAGGCAATGATTTTCAGTAACGTGACTTGATGTGGAGATGTTTTAAGATTAAAGAAGTGCTTGTCAGAATGAATTCTAATGTGTTAAGAGACAGTCTGCATATTTAAGAGTATGCAAAATGTCTATACCACACTGAAATTCATTTTGACAAGTCTTTATATAGCATGTAGTCATGCGGCTACATTAGCTTCAGGGTATAAATCCATATCGCTCTACTAAAGATGGTGCTTATTGATTTGATTTGGAAAAAGCAAAACAAAACAAAATCCACAACACAAAAAAATTAAAAGCAATTAAAAGTGGAAGCTTGTTTAATATTGCTCTACCATCATCCTGAAAGGCATAATAATTTGAGTTACACATCCGAACTGATTGGAGTTACAGAACCATATCTCCTTTTTGCATTTAACAATATATACAATATAAAATAAATACATTTACACAAATGGACATTGGTTGGAGCACACAGTATGATACACATCACAAAAATATACAGTTGATTGCTTTACAGATGTGAAGCCCATCTACAGCTATAGACATGATTTTTTTTCATTTGTGTTTTTACTACTGGTTATTATGCAACTCCTGGATTATAATAAGCAGCTTAATTCAGTTTTCCCCCCTCTTTTGCGATCTTTGCACAATAAGACTGCCATAAAGTGTTTTCCTAGGCAGGTAAACAGAGACGCTTAAATAATTAAAATACAATTACCAACACCCATTTTCTCTTCCATAAGAAAAATAGCAGTTTTAATTTTTTATATCTTTTTATGTTAGCATTTAAATGCAAAATAGTGGAATAAATACAACAATCTGATTTGATTGAAACAAATGTGTAACTTCCAGGAGTCACACAATCATATTGCTTTAAATAAGAAGAAAGAAAAAACAAGAAGGAAAAAAAATAGCTAAGGGTACAATCCATCAGAAATGTCTTCTGCACATTGAACTGAATGGGGGAAGCCAAATAAAAATTCAGAGGTCTTAACACTGCACCCTTTCATTTCAATGGCTTGTGCAGGAGGAGTTCTGCATGGATTTTATTCCCCTAAATAAAATTTGTTATGCTAAAACATACACCTTTTGAAATCTTCCCCAATACTTCACATTAAATAAGTGGTTGTGAAAATTTCTTTCAGCAAGGTTTAAGATGAATGTTATTCTAATGCCTGTGCAGTGTATCTATGTTTCAGTTAACATTTGTACAGCCACGAGATATTTGTTCATTGCAGCTCTAAAAATTACTGAAAATCAAAAGGAAAAAGTGCATTGTGTTCTTTTTACACATGCCATCTTTCTTTAATCTTTGTATGTTTCTTTTCTTTTCTGAGTGTGTTGATTTGTTATTGACCCTGAAAACCCAAGTTCTTCAATGTGATACAGCAAAAACAATATTTATATTAGATATTTATATATACATATATAGTGTAGTTAACACTAGCAACTTAAACCCTGCACAAATTTTCTGGAAAATAATTATTCTGCACTCTTACATATATAAATAATTTTATAGAATCAGCACCATTTCCCCCCCACCCCCAGGAGTTGTAAGGTTTTGTCATTTTTCAAAAGGGACGTGCCAATTTTCAAACTCCTATCACGCTATTAATTTCAAGTTATTGGCCAACTGAATGAATTGCTAATGATGATTTATCTAGGATCACACGACAGTCACTTCTCTACTGAGAAAAACACAATCTACAAGAGAATCCCATATAGCTAATGAGAGATACACAGTATTTCTAGCACAAGGTTGACGTAACATCAACCTGCTGTATTTCGCTTAAAGCACACGAGTAGCAATAATTTTGGAAACGTGTCTGCATTTTTTTTAAAAAAAAAAAGGTTTTGCAACAACACTGAGCAAGTTAATAACAACATCTGAGATGATTGGATGAAAGCTATATTTACAGCATTTAAAAATTAGACTTATCTATAATCTTGAAATATTCAAAGTTTTATTTCTAAGCTATACATAGGTATTCTATAATAAACTGTTACAGAAATTATCCCTTGTTTTGAAAATATTATGATTTCAATGTGTATCTGTCCATAATGAGTACTTGGTTGGATTTTTCTTTTCAATTTCTTAATTATTATTAGGAAGAACCTTATTACCAGAAGGAATAGAATATACTACTGTAGTCTCCTGAGGAATTTTACATCCAATATTGTCTCTAATTCTACCCTGTGTCTATAAGCACACGCCACAAGAATCCAAACACCACAAGAAGAACAAGACAACAGTCTTTGAATGCAACATAAAAAATTCCAAAAAGCACAGCAAACATGAAACATTGAAAAGCTGAACTACATTTCTTTTGTTTGTTAGGATTACAATTTTAATTACATTTGTGTACATAGAATAAGGTTGTTCACATAGTACAGGGAGCAGCTACTAACACTGGTACATTGGTATAGCATTTGATGGAGGTTACTGTTTATTGGTTATTTAGCGACTGTAGTTTTCTGGGGGCATCTAATTGGTTTATACATTAGATTACACCTCTTAACAGTCTTGAAACTGACCAACTTTCACATTGTGACAACACTGGTTGAAAAAAGCAGGTATACTGGTTAGGCTGTTTGTTTCAAAATGGCAATCTACCCCAAATAAAAGTTTTATAAAATAATAAATAATGTGTACAAGAGCTAAGTTCTTGAATTTGGTCAGAGGCTGACTATTCTGATATCTGAATTTGCCTTATTGATAGCTGGGGCGGGGTGGGCTTTATTGCAAGGTCCATGATTTTATAAATGACAGGCCGCATCATTAATTAACACAAGATAACATGTAGCAATTGTACCTTGGCCATACAGAAGCCCTTACTAACTCCTCTTTAGATTTCTATTTGACATGGCATCTTAATGTGTTAGACTACTCAGATATATTGTAGGTGTAATCTAATCCTTTGTTTCAGTGAACACTTAGGTATAAACTGGAACTCATGCGAAGAAACGGGATGTCTTAGACCAGACTGGCACACAACATAAATTGCATCCGTGATAATATGCACCTTCCCTTCAACTATTGCTTGAGTAAGATAAATTCCCACGTTAACAAATGGCTGAAAAGTGGTAAAGCTGGTAGAAAAAAATCTTTCATTAGTAAGAAGAACAGAAACATTTGTTTAAAAAAATCTTCCTTCAGGATTCATTTGTCCTTCATTAAATGTTCGTCATTGTTCAAGCCAGCACAAAAAAATGCAGTATTTATTTATCTTTCCTCTTTAGTATTGCATGAATGAATAAAGCTCAAACTATTCCCTGAAAAATTTACATCGTAGCTAACCTAAGAAATATCTGGAAGACTTGAAAAAACAATTAAGGAATCAAATGGCTGTAACTGATCTAGATGGAAATGCAATGATAAGAAGCAGCCAATGTGTCGTCATCGAAGTCATCTAATTAGAGGCTGCTCTTGTGAAACCTAATACTGCATTCAGTCAGTTCATCGTGTTGTACTGTACTGCTAGTTACGATGGTTCGCTTTTGATTCCTTTGTCATTGGGGTATTGTGGTTCATAATAAGTTCACTGGCATCCATATTACGGATTTCCATCCTTTGGCAGGCCTGGCTTCCATCTCTCTTCTATTAGAGACCTCTTTTCAAAATATTCAGCAGCGAAGGGGGGAACAGTACAAAGAAAAGAGAAATAAGAACAGTAAAAGAAGAGAGAAATGAAGAAGTAAAACTGTATCAGATAAGATACAGAATATAAAGAGGTGCTGCTTCTCAGTCTTGCTGCTAAGTATCAGTGCAGTCATTTTAGTTTCCTTAATTTAAATGCTAAAGTTTCTTTGTCATAGTTTTCCTGTTTATTTTCCCTTTCATTAAAATTTCAGCGTGCAGAACTGGGAGGCCCAGGATGCTTTAGTCAGACCTTGGCTTCCAGCATTTCCAAAAAAAGTTTGTGCATGGGGACTTTGCCTTCCAGTTTGATGTTGTAGAAATGCTGCACAGCCTTAGTGGAGGTTTGCCTCAGCAGTGGCAGCGTCATCAGCATCTTGCCAGCCCGGCGTGGGTCTTCCATATGCTGCCCGGCCTCATAATCCTGCAGTGCCTCGTGTAAGACATCTTGAAGCTTCTGAACTGCTTCGACATCTTCTATGTGCATTGAATCTGCAAAACAAAAGGAGTGACAACAGTTTTCAGTTTTCATGCCAGGAAGCAGGATTACAATGCCAGCAATCTAGACTGTAACTTGCACTGTAATAAGTAACAGCAGAATAATTGTTTATGGATTTGCATGGATTTACTCAGCATTTTCTGGGCTCTCCTACGAGCAAGTTAGATAATTACCCACTTATTACCATATTGACCTTCTGGAATTTTGGGGGGGTCTCTGGTGTAATTACAAACACGTAATTGCTTCCTGTAAATGTGCTTGGTTTACATAGATTAAGGGAAACTAGCACTGAAACTAGCATGGATATTTTCAAAATGTACTTCCTAGATAGACAGAACGCTCAAAGCGTTATGGTGCACAAAGCACCTATCATGAATGCACTGACCAGGTTTTCTGAAATCCTGCATCCACTAGAACTTTACAGTTTCAGAAAGTTTTGTTCAGAGAGAGGAATTCAAATAGTACTATTTTTATTTTGGGAATCAGACACTTCAAACTCCAGAAAAATGGGTTCCTTGCAGGATCTCCAAAAATTCTCAGGTAACAGGGCTTGGAAAGACCTTTATCTGAGATCTTGGAGAGCCACTGCCAGTCACACTAGGGCCACAGCTAGACCTAAGGTTTATCCTGGGATCGTCCAGGGTTCGCCCCTGCCTGAGCACTGGATCCCCTGTGTGTCACCTAGATGAACAGGTTTGACCCCTGGACGATCCAGGGATAAACCGTAGGTCTAGCTATGGCCTAGATATCCAGTAGCAGGACTAAATGGAGCAATGGCCTGAATTAATAAAAGTTTCTTATGTTCATATGAACACACAGTGGTCCCTTGTTGAATGGTATTACTGCCAAGGCTAGCATGGGCTGTGCAGTTGCATTGTTTGCTTTTATTCTAGAAATAATAATAAAATACATGTTCTTTTCCTAGGATTATTTCCAAATCCATGGTTGTGTCCTATATTACTCAACCAGCATAGGAAACAACGGGCAACTTGCATCCTCTCTAACCTGGACTTTGTCTAGAACTCATCTGCTGTATAACATGAGCACAGTTAGGGAACAAACTAGATGTGATTCAGGAAATCTATTATCAGATTCTTCCACCATGCATTTTTAAAAGTTGAATAGCATCTAGGAAGATGGGTGGGGGAGGAGAAGAGAGGAGGAACTGAACTGGGAAGATGGTTGTGGGGAGTAGGGGATTGACTTTTTCCACCTGCACCATTTTCATCAAAATCTACATCCAACTTTTGTGTGGGTGTATCGAAGGGGAAAATATACAGCTAAATGTCATGTTGTAAGACAAGAACAATTATAAATCTGCTTTCCTTGTCCAGAGAGCAGTCTAAGGCCAGATCTACACCAAGCAGGATATGACACTTTGAAAATGGTTTGAAAACTGTACATGGTGTGTGTCCTGGGCCCCAACAGTTGTCACTACTGTTATAAACCATTTTAAAGCAGCACTGTAGATACTGCCTAAGTTTTCATAGGAACATAGGAAGCTGCCTGACACTGAGTCAGACCATTGGTCTATCTAGCCCACTACTGTCAACACTGACTTGCAGCAACTCTCCAGGGTTTCAGGCCGGAATTTTTCCAGTGCTATGTGGAAATGCCAGGGATTGAACCTGGGCCTTCTACATGTAAAGCATGTGCTCTACCATTGAGCTACAGCCTTTCCCCATGCTTTATTTTGTTGCTTTAAACAAGGTACGTTTGAGACTAAATTTACAAAGTATCTAATTTGTCATTTTAATCTTATAGGTGACAAATCAGATCCGGCTTATCTATATCCTGCATCCAGGAAGCTGATGGGTGGGGTGGGGATGGAGACAGAGTCTTGACTCCTGTATGAGAAGACGCATGTAATTCTACCTATATTAACTAGGTTGCCAGAGGCAAGAGTTCTTTCTCCCACACTCCACCTAGTGTTTACATATCTGTTCTGCTGATCCTCTTGAGGAAGCCTCTTGTTTTTGACCATACCTTATTCTGGATTTGGATCAAGAATCCATGCTATATAAACATTAACTGCTGCTTTCAGTGGGCCTGTGTACCTAATAATATATTCTAAACTGCATTGCCAAGTCAAGTATGATCATGCAAACTGTAATGCCAAACTGTGAAGTGTATCTATATAGGACTACAATCAAAACAGGCCAGGATCCACATACCTTATAACTAATACTGTGTGACCCAGGCCTCATCTACACCAAGCAGGATATTGCACTATGAAAGCGGTATATAAAAGGCAGGAGCCACACTACTGCTTTATAGCGGTATTGAAGTGCACTGACAACTGTTGGGGTCCATTGACACTTACCATATACTGCTTTCATACCGCTACATCCTGCTTGGTGTGGCTCCTGCCTTTTATATACCGCTTTCATACTGCTTTCATAGTGCAATATCCTGCTTGATACAGATGAGGCCCAAGAGGGCTTTGAACTTGTTTTTTGTTTTTGGATAACAGCTTCCCCATCTTAAATGGAGGGACTGCTTCTGAATTTGGGAAGGGGTTATAAAGCATTTTATGCTAGGGCACAAGAATCTGCTCTTTTTAAGAAAGATAAAAGGCAAGATCATAAGGGTCATTAAAGCAGTCATATCCAAGAAGGTAAGTTGAAGTGCCACTATTTTAGTCACCTTGATTTCTACAAGAAATTAAGATATGTTAAATAAATAAATAAATAAATATTTGAGGAATATGTCCTGAAAAAAAATCCTGGCAATAAAGAAGTTAATAAAGAATAGGGCTTATTATTTACAAAAATAACTGTGCAAACTGAAAAGAAAGAAAAATGTTACAGCTCCTGCTCTGAAAAATGCACTTAATTATGTACGTATGGATCATTTAGTACATTTTATTGATTCTGATTATAGTTTATCTGTTATTATACATAATGGAGTCCTATGAGGATTCTACACATTTAATAATTCTGAGTTACAGTGAACACATGCCCAGAGATGCATGGAGTTGCATTGTGGTGCGTAGTCTGCAATAATTTTATTTTAAAGCTAGTACATTTCCATATGGAAAACTAAAATAAAAATACCAATATAAGTATAGGCCCTCTTAAATTTTAGAGACGTATTAAAAAAGAAGAAGCAGAAATGAATCAACAGTTGTTGCAATGGAGGGAAATAATGCAGGATCCTCAAAGGATGTGTACTGAAATCAGGGCTATTTAACGTCTTCATAAATGATCTGGAGTTAGGGATACAGATGTAAAATTTTCAGAAATTTTGAAGCCATGGAGGGAAAAACATCCCCCCCCTCCATTTTTTTGGAAAAAAATTGAACTTTTTGGAAAAAATTGAAAAAATGCAATATGCACTTTTTACAGTTTGAAAGTCAATTTGTTACTATAGGAACATAAATTGTGATTATGAACAAGTTGGTTTGGCATAAAATTATCACATTTGGTGTATTAAAAGTGCAGTGTATTCAAACAATTATTACAAATTTTAATTTTTTTGTAACAAATGGCGCTACAAGCTCCTGAACTGTAAGGAACCTCTTTGGTTTTGCCAGTTTATGAGCAGCAGCTAAAAACAATTTTAAAAAAACCAGAAGAAACCATCAACATTAGTAACAAAGAAAATTATGCATGTCTCCGCTAGTCCTCCACAGTGCTAAAATAAAACATTCCATAATCCATTTCTCTTCATTTTTTTCGATTTTTTCAATTTTTTAGGAAAAACCAAAAAAAAAAAAAAAAAGGCTTAGGAAAAGATGGGGAAAAATGCCCCCCCCCCATTTTTCTGGTTTTTTCCAGGCCTTCACGTGTCTAGTTACGGGTAATCACTAAAGTACCTAAATTTCCTGATGGCACCAAATTATTTTTATTTATTATATTTTTATACTGCCCAATAGCCAAGGCTATCTGGGCAGTTCATAATTAAATTATGAAATACAGCAAATTAAAACCCAGAAGCTTTAAAAGTTTAAAAATACCATGTAAACGTTATTTTTTTCAGGATGGTGGAAACCCAAGAAGACTACAAAGACCTCCAAAAGGATCTCTTTAATCTTGTTAAATGGACAATGAAATAGCAAATAAGTTTCAAATAAGTGTAAAATAATACATGTTGGGTTTAGCACACTGAAAACAACAGATCAGTTTGTGGTAACAGTGGCCTAATCTACACCAAGCAGGATATTGCACTATGAAAGTGTTATATAAAAGGCAGGAGCTACACTACTGCTTTATAGTGGTATTGAAGTGCACTGACAACTGTTGGGGCCCACTGACACATACCATATACTGCTTTCATAGTGCTATATCCTGCTTGGTGTGGCTCCTGCCTTTTAGAATTATAGAATCATAGAATAGCAGAGTTGGAAGGGGCCTACAAGGCCATCGAGTCCAACCCCCTGCTCAATGCAGGAATCCACCCTAAAGCATCCCTGACAGATGCTTGTCCAGCTGCCTCTTGAATGCCTCTAGTGTGGGAGAGCCCACAACCTCCCTAGGTAACTGGTTCCATTGTCGTACTGCTCTAACAGTCAGGAAGTTTTTCCTGATGTGCACCTGGAATCTGGCTTCCTTTAACTTGAGCTCGTTATTCCGTGTCCTGCACTCTGGGAGGATCGAGAATCATTTCACTTACTTTTTGACAAGAATTTTCTCAGTTCACACCTCATGGATCCAGATGCAATCTGCGACCAAAGCCTGTGCAGTTTATATACCACTTTCATACTGCTTTCATAGCGCTATATCATGCTTGGTGTAAATTAGGCCAGTGTGTCCATATCAGATTGTGAGCTTTGTTTTTATTTTTCACATGAAATTTCACGTACATTTTCCCAAATGTGCTTGTGTGCATTTTTTAAATCAACACATTCTTCTCCCATTGATTAAAACATGTTTGTGCACATTTTTTTTTTAAAAAAAAGGTACGGATTTTTTCATGCACATTACTCAAAAGTATGCTTTTATTTTTCTTGAGAATCACACTTGCAAGCTCAGGAATGCACAGGCTTTGGTCGCAGATTGCATCTGGATCCATGAGGTGTGAACTGAGAAAATTCTTGTCAAAAAGTAAGTGAAATGATTTTCTCATACATCCCTAACCATTCAATACCCTAGCTGAGTTGCATGACACATGCTACTGGTTAGAAGGCATTGTGCAACTGTTCCATCTTTTTCTCCTAATGGATCTTCAGCGTTAAGGAACAATAAAGAAGGAGCAGTCTGAAAATATGGGATGCTCACGAGTAGATCATCATACTGGACCCCCTCTAGAAGTTGGAGTTTTCTACTGCACAGCTGCACAAGAAAGCCCCACGGTGGCTGTGAGGTGGCTGCAGCCTTGTATAATGGATGCAGCGCCACCGTACAACCATTGCAGGACTTTTAACCAGTATAGACAGCCCCACTGATACCCCAAGAGTAAGGTATGTGGCCTTACTCTTGGGGAATATCTTGTGTTCTCTGTTGACCAGACATTAACCCTATTCAGATGCTCACAAACACAACTTGTGAGGAGGAGTGCTCTAGCCCTGCGCCCCTTTCCCTCATCATGTTCATCACCCTCAATTTGTGGAGAATGTCAGTCTGAAGAGCAGAGCCTCCTGTAACCATAGGGACTATCCATGCAAGTTGGAACATGTTTTTTTTAAGTGTTCTGGCTTGCATGAAGTGCCTCCATGGTTACTGGAGTCTGTCCTCTTCAGATTGTCACCCTCCATGACTTGAGGGTGGCAAACGTGATTAGGAGGGGTGGCACTGGAGCACTCCTTCTCTTTCTCCTCATACTGTATTCATTGATAGTTTCTAGAAAGTATGAATTTAAAACAGTCCTACTGTAGAAAAACACTAGGGCACATGTTTGAGACATTATCCATTTATGTTATTGCAATTATAACCCACGTTTCCCCAAGCAGCTCAAGGCAATATACATTGCTATCTCACACCTCCATTTTACTCTCATAACAACCCTGCCATGTTGGTTAGTCTGAGAAATAGTGGCTGGCCCAAGATCATGCAGTGAGTTTCATGACTGAGTGGGGCCTTGAACCTAGGTATTTTCAGTCTGAACCAGCCTGGTGTCTTCCAGATGGTCAAACTAGCATGTCAGGAATGCTGGAAGCTGTAGTCAAAACATCTGGATCAAACCAGGTTGGAGAAAGCTGCTCTAACCACTATACCACACTGCCTCTCAAACTCCCCCCTTTCCCCAATTTGCTAATCCAATTGGAGTTCAACTTGCTAATCCAATTGGGGTACTCTTGAAACTCCTGAGGATTGATCATACCTGACATAAAATATATGAGAGAGATCGTCCAAGGGTTTGGAGTGTGTTGCCACTGGTACGTAAATGACACACAGCTCTATTTAACACTAAGGAAACTGTTGGGGTCCTACAGTGATGCCTGGAGGTGGCAATGGACTGGATGAGGGCTAACAAACTGGAGCTTAGCCAGGAGATGGACTCTGAAATAGGAGTGCAATCTGTTTTGGATGAGGTTTGACATCCCGTGAAAAATCAGGTTTGCATTTTGAAGATGCTCATGGATTTGGTTTTGCATCTGGGTGAACAGGTAGTGGCAGTGGCCAGGACTACCTTTGCCCAGCTTAGGCCAGTATGCCAGCTTCAGAGGTAATCAGACCTGGTTAACACCTTCCTTCGTTAAATCAAGATTGAATTGCTGTAATGCATTCTACGTGGGTCTACTTCTGAAGTGTCTTTGAATGCTGCAGTTAATCAAGAATGCAGCAGCAAAGAAGTTAGTGGATGTTTGTTTTATTTAAAGGTTACTTTATACATAGTCTCTGGCTACTACAGTCTGAAGAATACTAGGATTTGTGTTGGCTTTCTTATGACTGCTATCGATGTCTTATAAATTTGTTACATGACCACAAGAGAAGGAACTTCCAGCCTTGGATGATTCTCCTATTTGCAAGAGTATTTCCCTAAAACATATAAAAAGGCTCCAAGCTCTACAATAGTACGGCAGTATTTTAAATGTATGTTGTAAATGAGTAGAGCTAAAAGGGACAGGCCAGGAACTTTGGCTACCATACCCAAGCACTTTACTCTCTTCACCACTGCGACAGCTTGCCAGAAGAGGAATGAGACTAATGCACGTGGATATGACTAATGCAACAGGTCAGAAGGAATTCTGCAGCTTGCTTACTCAGTGATTGTTAAACAACATTAGACGTCAATAGAGTTTCACCTCTCCCTATAGCGCCTAGACTCTGACAAGGCTCCTCAGTTTCAGCAACTTTCCCTCAAAAGCAGTTGGCTGTCAGACTACACGTACCTGTTTTTAGTTCTGCCTACTCCATACCTTGCTTAGTTCACTGCCCCCAGTACACCTACTCAGTATCGGCCAGCCTCATAACCGCCAACTTCTGTTCTACTGTGTCTCCAGACTGCCAACCCAACAGGAACTACTGGATCTTTGGGTTAATCTTTTCCCCACTTTACGCCTGCCAGGTTAATCCACTTGAAACTTGTCAGCTTTTTCAAGACATTGTCTTCATACAAACGCCACGAGTCTCCTTTTTTAGTGTTACAGTGAGCAGCTTTTTTAAAGGCTTCAATCAGCGAAAGAAGATTGGGTGTACAAAATGAATCTGAAATTCTCTGGCACTTGAACTGATTGGGAATACAAAGCCTTTTAAAAAGCCTCTAGCCTAAAAGTACAAACTACTGTTTCTTGATGAAATAATTAAAAACAAACAAACCTGTGAACCTACATCCTTCCATTTGGCATTTCCCAATCAATACATGGGAGCACTTAGTAAGAGCACTAAGAGACAGAGAGAACACCTTTTATTACACTGAAAACAGTTCACCTGCCTGTATGCCTGAAGTAATTGGTACATACACACTTTGGAAAATATTCAAAGGCATTTTTTCTGCATGAGTAAAGAAAGCACTCATTGGTGCCAAATTGTTTCTTGCACAGATTATATAGCTGAGGATTGGGATTGTTTCCCTTTCCAGTGTTTTTGGAGTACCTGATGCAGGTTCCTATATATAAAGCCAAAGTACACTACCAGTATTTTTGGGTTAAGTAAACCCATTGTTTATGGCTGGTATACTAATGGTGTTGGACTCCAATCAGGTGGTTTGCTTTTGCTAATGACTCCTCTTTATTCATGGGCAGGCATCTTTCTGCACTAACCAGAATGGACGACATTTAGATCAGTCACTCTCTTTAGCCTAATTTTTCTCATGGGACTTTGTTGTGAGGATAAAGCAGGGCAGGGAGAGATGGACTATGTATTATTTGTTCATTTAATGATATTCATTATTCGCGTAAATTAAAATAAATGTCTAAGTGTTGTACAAAACAATACAGCATAAAATCATAATGGAATACTGTATATTTTAACACCCTACTGAAGACAATATTACTTTCTGGAGATGCTTGTTGGAACAAGTACATATTCAGTGGGCACCAAAATCCCAGAAGGGTCAGTGCCTGTCTAATTTGTACTGGCAGAGATTTCCTGATAGACTTACTGTACATCACCCAGAACTCTTTGGAGACAGTGGGATAAAAATGTAATAAATAACACAGAGATGGAAATTGTTATATTGCAGACATGGAAATGGTTACATTTCTTAGGGTGACCATATGAAAAGGAGGACAGGGCTCCTATATCTGTAACAGTTGTATTGAAAGGGGAGTTTCAGCAGGTGTCAGTTGTATGCATGCAGCACCTAGTGGAATTCCCTCTTCATCACAACAGGTAAAACTGCAGGAGCTATACTAGAGTGACCAGATACAAAAGAGAGCCCTGTCCTCCATTTCATACGGTCTCCTTACATTTCTAGATCCTAAGAAAGTTAGGAACTCTTGTCTTTGGAGAACATATGGCTAGGCAAAGAAACTTGCCTCTCTACCAGCCACCTGAGTCCAGTATGTAGCTAGGTGATACCCTCAACACAGGCTGAATTCCCAAGATTTGGGAGAAAGAGAGAAGCAACCTAGCGGGATTTCTTAGCCTCCTAGCTGTTACATTCCAGGGGGAAGCTTATAGGGGCTCCTCATAATAATGTGAGCTACGCTAGCCTCTCATACGACCCAGTTTTCATCTCAGTTCAAAGCAGGAGGTGTCTGTGAACAGGATAGGAGACAGCTTCAGAACACATCTGGGTCTCCTTTCTCTCCTGAACTGAACTGCATTTATGCTGCTTCTTTTTTTAAGCCTCCTGTTTCAAACCATTATGAATTGGAGTTATAACATTAGTGATATTCCACTCATCTTAATGTACATGAGTGCTATATGTTCATGTATGGGTAAAACATGGAGGTGGGAGGGAAGAAGGTTACTGTTAAATCAGTTTGCTGATTTAGAGCACAAAAGAGCATTAATTATTATTGAATCAAGCCAGATGTTTATGCTAAGCTGATAATTTCAATGAATGTCATATTAAATCTCTGCAGGTCAGACAGAAATACTGTCTGAATCACCTCCAAATATGCAGAGGTTAGCTGCCTTTCAAAATGTTCAAAAATAAATACTTCTATGGAACCTGTACCTGGTTTCTATACCTATAAATATCACATTTGATCAATAACTATTATAGATCATGACAATAATAAGGACACCGTATGGTATTTCATAATATTATCTTAGGGAAAGCTAACTTCCTCATGATACAAATAAAATGAGATTTGAGGCAGTAGTTAGAACTAGAATATGTATTATAACAAAACCTGTGTATACCTATATCAATGGAAGAAGACATTTAGGTTTATTAAGGATAATCATTTGGTTTTGCATTTTGTGGTGTGTGCTTTTTTAAAAAAATTAAAACCCCAATTAAAAATGCAAAGTGCTAGATCCCATTATGAAGACAAATAGGAAAGTACAACTTCATTGTTGAAAACAATTTTCCTCCTATCAATCTGAGGATTCGTGCATCAATACTGTAGATGAACTGTTAATTACAAAATCAATTAAAAAATTATTTCTAAAAACAGTCACGCATCCTGGCTCTCGGGGGGGCAATTTGGGCAGAAGGTCTCATCTCACTAGGACCGCGCCAAATCACAAGTCGTCATCCACAAGTAAGCAAAAGCAATCTGGTTTTTCATTTTTCAGCGCGGCTGAGCCCAGCCTGAGATTGATCGTCACATATGGCCCCAGAAAACAAACTGTCAATACCTTGAATGCTGCAGAATTTGAACAAATAGCCGTCCGCCCATTCAAGCCACTCATTGCATCCCATTTAACAGATTTTATTGACAGTTTCCTTCTTGTAATTAAAGGGAAAACTACTGGCCAGCAACCAAGATAAAGTTCAAAGATAGGGTCAAAACAAAAGCAGATGGAGGGGCACGGTGTGACTGTCAATGGTACATAGCATCAGAGCATGTTATTGACACACAGGTATCTAATGATCGGCACGTCATTAAAGAGGGATCTATCATGAACTTTATGCAAATGCTAAAAGGGACTTAAGACCACAATAAAGCATTAGGGAGGCACAAAAGAAAAAACAACAAAGAACAAACGATTTTTTACTTATCAGACACCGGCTCACTGCTTCAGCACTTTTAAGTTCAAATGCAGAGAAGAATCCTCCCTTGATTTCTTAACCCCTTCTGAACAAGTTATATCTGTCAGTTAAAACAGCTACCATAAAAAGCAAATTTGTATGGCGAAGAAGAGTTCCGGTAAGATTAAACAGTGATTTGCTCCCTTCTCTGATAAAACCTGAGTTCACCTTACCTATTGAGTTCACTGTGTTTAGTAGCTGGATTGAAGTAGATCATATATTACATTTAGTCATGGGCCCATCCATTCTATTGGGTTTTAGCGAACTGATTAGACTTATCTGGATTATGAAATGGATTTAAGCAGAACAACATTTATGCTTATTGAAAAGCATCTTTGCTTTTAATACCTTCCGAATTTTCTGGCATCTTTTAACCAAATTAGAAACCCTGTGTAACAAATGCTTATAATCACAGATCTTCCCTTAATTTGAACTACCTTGTTTCTAGCCATTCAGCCTCATCCTGCAGTAGTATGATTAAGAACTACTTATTCCTGCTGTCATGTTTAGAAATTGTCATGCAAAAGGTATTAGAGGAAGGGGGGGAAAATGACATGAGCCCTCATGCCAATCTGCCAACCTGAATTAGCAAGCGCGATAGCTTTGAGGGTGACAAACTCTTCTTTCTCCAGCTTCATGCTCTTGTATTTTTTTACCAGTTGCAGGATGGCATTGTTGAGGTCAAGAAGGCCTGCTAATTTAGACTGATCTTCATCCATGATATAGTCTTCAGCATAGACAAGCTCGTCCTCAAAGGAAAGTGATCGGTATACAACGCCCAGAATCAAAATCTCCATCCAAGCACTCTGCAGAAGGCTCATCTGGTCAGCAAGCGATAAAGTGGAAAATCCTAAACCAGGGAGGAAAGTACACAGAAATATAATTAAAATGATCCTGGGTCATCGTAATTCTGCATTATACTTATACTTTTGTGCTTGTTATTGTTATATAAGTTATAAATCTGTATCTATGGATTCCACCCTCCCTGATCTCCAAGATCAATCAACATAAAATAATTACTGTAAAAGTCTCATCAAGTACATTTGAATTAGAATGCTTTTTGTCTTTGAGTTAGTTTAAATTTCTGAGGCCTTTTCGCAGCAAAATGCATCCATCTACTGCATTTTATCTTTTCAGTGTTTGAGAATACATCTTCTCAAATATATTCTAAACAGTTATTACTCTGAGGCTCTGAATTGATAGCATCTGCTATGGAAGGTATTAAAATTATTTGTCTCAATGGCTTTCTGGGAACACTGTCATCATATACACACCTACCTAAGAGTAAACCCCACTGAATTCAATTACTTCTGAGTAGCTGCATAGGATTTCAGTGTGAGGATGTCATGGTTCTACTTTAAAGTGTGTGTGTGTAACAAAAAAGAAAAACAGTTGATACTGTAATAGAATAAAGGTGATGATAACAGCAGCTAGCAAAGTGCTTTTTGAACTTCAACCTCTGCAAGACCTACCCTCTTCAGAAATGTTGCTAATTTACTTCTTTAACAGTTTCTCCCTCTACCAACAGTGCTGAAATAACAGGATGACACACCATCATTTTTGAGAGAGAGTGAAGACTTAATAATCTTTTTTAATGAATTTAAGTTTTCCTTTTGTTTTACTCCCCTACCCACCCCCCTCTTTCCTTCCTAATAGGATCACTAAGGGCAAACATTTCTACTGCCATACCTTTTCAGGCTCCTGTTTACAGTAGCTGCTAATTTATTATCTCCAACGGCTGATATCTCCCCCCACCCCCAAATAACATAAAGATGCCAGTGAAGAAGCAATTTCCTGGCCTGTTGGTGAAATGTAGTACTTTGCCAGTTGGCACCAGCAACCACCAAGTACTTAATAAAATCATCAAAGGGGATTAGTCAAGCTTTTCTTAAGGGGGTCTTAAGACATGTCTAAAGCTTTCAGTTAGTTGTTTATGGAGCTGCTTACATGTGGCTTTGACAAGGATCCTGCAGAAAGAACAGCCGGTTTTTGTTGCTCATTTATCTTTAAACACATTGCCCTCCTAATTTTAAACGCCCCTTCCGTACAATAGAATAAGTCTATATAATATGATGGGAAACAAAAGGCCAAATGAAATAAGCCATAGGCATCAATTTAGATTCAGACCACTGCACCATTCAGAAATTAACCTATTAAAATAAAAGAGAGAGAGAGAAGGGAGCAAGAGAGATTCACTCCATGTCAGGAAGCAATATATTAAAAGTGAAATACTTAAGTGGATGCTGCCTCTATATTTATTTATTTGTAGTTATTTTTCCAAACTGATTGTTCTGCCTTATGATAAAAGGACAATTGAAACACCATCAAAACAAGATCAACAACATTGTCATACAAATCAAAAAAATTCTCCCTGAAAGATGACAATGGATAACACCACTCTTCTTATCGGAAATGGAAGGAAATGAAACAGAAATAATAATTTGAAAGGGTCTAAAGAGGAATGCATATTTTCAATTAGCTCCAGCATCACTGTCCTTTTCCTCTCTCTCAAGAACCAGTTTTTCTGCTACAGCAGATGGACAGAGAACGTAGCCTGCAGCACTGTCCTGTGACAGGGCCTTTCTCCCTCCCAGACACTGCTGTTAGTAAATAGATTTACACATTCTCCAATCTCCACACATCTTTCTGCCGAATAATTAAAAGCAGGATGATTAGTTTATTGAGTGGAAGGAGGAACTTTTTTATTGAGGTCCATCCATGATTTTTATCAGGGCCAGCACTTTTACGGTTGTCATGAGGGTGCAGGCATCCAATTTTTCTTATCTGCCTGATTAATACAAACGCTGTTTCAGGACGCATTAATTAACAGATACAAATCTACGTTCTCATGGAAGGATCAATACAGAGAAGAAAAGAGGCATCAATGTGAATTTAGTGCTGATGATGGAGAAGGCACTCTATTGACATTTACGTGCACGGAAACTTTAAAGTTGCAGTAGAGCCCTTTTGTCCCTACGATTTACAAAGTAACAATGTTTTTTAACTATAACAATGTTTCACACACTTCTGCGGCATTTAATTAAGCAAAAGGCAATAAAATTGCTTTTGATCACAAAAGAAGTTTTAATTTCAATCGTTTTCCTTTCTATTCCCTCCCCCTACACCCCACCAGGAAGCTTCCAACTTCCTGCTTTTTATTTATGAACTAACTTCTGTGTGCAGTTTTCTTTTTTAAAATATATATATATATTAAAATTATAGTATGCTTTTCTACCACAATTACAATAATAGACAATTAAAAGAACCCCCCAAAACTAGGGGAGTGTACTGAAAGGGTTGATGTTTAGGCAGATTTTACAAATCTGCAAATTACTTCTCATTTCTTTAGCGTCTTCTTCATAAGAATTTGATCTTATAGATTTGAACAGGAGATCTCTGTCTTTTGGAGGAAAAACTTTTTTTCCAATTTTGAAGTAACTGAGATGAATTACAAATTTTGGTTTTGCCTGCTTGAAAAAAAACAGCTAACTACTTTCTTTTTTTAAAAAAAAATGTCTTGTAAGGCACACAAAATATACTGGAGGGGGAAGAATTTTTAATTTTATCCCAAAATCTGATCATGTCAGTTGGGTACATTTAATACAGTTATTCTTCCTTTTGTTGCTGGATAGCAAGACCCTTCAGTGAGTGGTAAGGGAAGATAGATGGTTAAATATTAGTAGCAGTATAACAACAATTTTATAATGTGTATGAATGAATAAAATTAGTGTTATAGCATTTGATCAGTAGCTTGCAAAAGCATAACACTGGGTTGGCTAAAACATTTCAGGTGATCCAAATCTCCACATAGAATGTCCAAAAATTTCACTATGAATGATAGTGCCTCCATGATAATCAAATGTAAGTGACCATTTAAAAATGTTAAAGCTTTTTTTGAAGAAAACTAACCATTATAATAATAACCCACTGCATAATATGTCAAACTAGGGAGAAAAAGAACATCCACATCTTCATATTTTGTAACAAGCGATTTCTTTCTCTCCATATGAAATAAAATCCGCAAACTGTTTATAGAAACATTTCCTCCTATCTACATGAGTTAACATTTCCCGGCCCTCTGCCCCTGAGCTTTTCCCCAAGATGTAGAAGATGAAGCCTTGCCGCTATACTCCTGAACTTCATGTTCTATATTACATAGCACCTTAATCCCTAGCTTTTGACAGGTCATAGTTTTAAATGTTCAACTATATTATGGCTTTTTAAAAAATACACTTCAATATACTGCGGTGGATTCCACCCCCACCCCAGTGCGGACCAATTCCACGCATGCTGGTGACAACTTTGATCTCTCTTCGTCTCCCACTGCATGTCAATGCCATTTAATGTATCCCAGGCATTTTGCTAGCAGAATGACTCTGTACCTTGACCTGCAGTTAAATAGCATGTTTATCTGTGAGACAGTGTGCTCCAAATAAACCAGATGACAGTTCGGAATAACGTCATTTGGAAGGATTGAAAAGCTTCTCAAGAGTCAGGTACCCCGGAGGTAATAGGCTTGAAGGAAGCATGTTCTGTGCCAACCCTCCTGCCATCTTCTACTTGAAGCTCATGTACTTGACAATGACGCCATGGGCACTTGTCAAGAGACACCCCCCTTTTCTTTCTTTCTTTTTTCTCCTTCTTTCTTTTTTGGCCTGGCAAACTGATGCACTTTGCAGTCAACTTACAAAAAAGGCTAAGCATTTGAAAGTGTGAAGGGCAAAAAATATCTGACGGCTAGTCTTCAAAAATACACTTTCATTTCACAAAGCATAAATGTTTGTTTCCAGAGTCCAGTGTTGACAGAAATAGGCTGCAGTGCAGGCATACGAACTTAACCCCTGCTAGGCATCTCTTCTGTACCATTTTTGCGTTGCTGAGTGCGAGGCATTGTAAATCTGCGTACTTTCTTCTAAATAGCCATAAACAATGGCATTGATTTGCCGTTTACGTCTCTCCTCCCTCCCTAACTCCCCCCACCATCCGCCAACATTTTTTTTCTTCCTATGTAGAGTGCAGTGTCTCGTTCACTATAAATAGAGACTTTTCAACAAACTGCACCTTACACTCCAATTGTAATTATATCCTAATGACTCACTGATATCACTAACTATGCACTGAGAGGAAGCTGATTGAGCAACTTAACAGTTGCTTGATTTCCCCCACCCCCTACCCCCCCCCTTTCACATGTCCATAAAACTAACACTTGGAGAAAGTGAGGAGTAAATGGGTAACAAAGCCCTTGGCATTTTGCTACCAACTAAAACCTCTGCAATATTCTTTCGAGTGAAATGAATTTCTCAACTGCAGTCTACATTGTGCATGCAGTAATCTTTTAAAATAGGCAATATAAACCACTTGCTCTCCCGGTTGTTTTTCACACATCCCCATCATAAGCAGCCTAAGTCGTTCACATTCCCAAAGATCTCGTGTATAGTTCGCTTCGGAGGACTTCCATAGACATTAGAGGCACATCTGTAGTTTATCTCTACACTGCCCTTAGCATGCTCTTTTGTCATAGGGTTACAAGGTAGCTGGCAAAATGTTAAGTTCTCAGAAACTGGGAAGAGATTCCACTATTGCTTTATACTGCCTCTTCTATTCCCATTCCTCCTTTGGGCAGCTTAACTCTGACTGGGGACTGCTTGTGGCCCTACATGGACACAATCCAGAAAGTGTCTAAACAGTTCCCATTTTATAGCAATTACTGCAGCTTCAGATAGTGTGAAGGGAGTGACCATCACAGAACTTCCATAGAATCTCAATCACAATGCTTTTAAATGATGAAAGGTTACATATTCAGCCACCAGTCATCAAATATACAGTAGTTAAATGATGTACGTGTATGTATGAAAACAGCTCTCGTGTGTTCAGACAAGCACACAACATTTGTACTATTAATAGATTTCTACAATTATGTGTGTACAGGTAATTTACATTCAAATGTGTAAATTAGAGTCAATTGTTCAGAACTGAAATATCAAAGCTTGGGGACTATCATTTTACAGTTAGTACTCCTTTAGTTAACAAATCCTGTAGCTGAAAGGGCTGCTCCTACCATTTGGCAAAGTGAAGCAGTTGCCTTAGGCAGCAAATGCTAGGAGGTGGCAGCAAGGTGTTGAAGGATAAAGCTATGTGCTACACAGTCTGCCCTGCATCCCTGTGATAGAGGTTGCACCATACAGGGTTACACCTAAAGAACCACCCCCTCTTCAATGCTACTGTTACATGTTTAGGAGCCAGGTCACCCTAAATGTCCACAATTGTGGAAGTGATCTTCTGAAGATACTTCTTCAGCAACACTATCCTCCCCCTTTACAACACATACAATTGTAAGGTGACATGTAAAACCAATGTTGTATGTAAAACAAGCATCCACCACTTGGATGTCATATGTAAAACTAGCATACATATCTTGGTCACATTGCATTTCTTGTTTGGTGGATCTTCTTGGAGTAAGGCTGGCCCAAAGATATTTTGCTGCCTCAACTGACCAACAAGATGGCATCCTCGCCCATGTACAAAAACCAACTGGACTGGCAGTTGAATCTTATTTCAATACTAGTAAGGGGATTGCATCCTTCATTACCCATGAGAACAACAGGCTAGCTTAAGGGGCATAGAACAGGCAGCATGGTTCACACATGCTGGAGATGTCGCCAACATCTCGCCACTGTTTCCCCTCCTATCCACTGCTTCTCTGTGTAATGGAAGGGCCAGGCCTGGCTAGGAGGGACATGTAGACCAAATCTCAACATGACCAAGTGATGAGGTAAGCCAACCTCCAAACTAAGCAGGGTCACAGCAAGCCTGCTGACAGGGCTGCACATGACCCCACCCTCTGCATTGCTGGACTTGTCCTCCAGTAAAAGTGCAAGGAAAACCTCTGTGGCCTTCACAGACTTCCCACAAAAATTGCAACTCTTTCATGTGGACAGGGTACTTCAAATATGATAATGTGCCTACATTCTTCTTCTTCTTCTTCTTCTTGAGCTAGATGGCTTCTAGCTCCTTTAAAAATGTTTTAAGAATGGTGCTGGGAATATCATTACATGATAATGTAGCATTGTTCCCAGCAACATGTAAGGCAGAAGTGGGCAATGTGGGATCATGCAGACCACACTGCCCTCTGAAATTGGAAAAAAGTTTTCAAAACAAAAGGGCACTCAGAGCTGTTTTAGCCAAAATACAAACAAGGTGATTTGGAGCCCTTCTGGCACTCCGTAGCCACTCTGGATGCCTTTTTTTTAAAAAAAATACTTTTACAGTGCCACTGAGTGTGAAGGTAGGGTAGCCGGGGAGGGTACAAAGGTTGAATATGGTTATCCCAAAGTTATCCACCCCGGCTGTAAGAAGAATAAGTTGGCTATTACCACCTGAATGTCCTCCTCCCTTTCCCATTTTTGAGTGTATTTTATTTTTCCTATGTCCTGCCTGAAAATAAAGAGATTTAGCTAGGTCAGACATTTGGCTGGTCGCTATCTCATCTTCTTCCCTCCTTCCACTGACTCTCTAGAAACAATGCGATGATATAGGCTGTACTGGGCTGTGAAAAGTTCTAGAGCAGGAGTGGGGAAAAAACTTCTGGTCCTCCAAGTGTTGGACTAGAACTCCCATCATCCCTGACCATTGGCCATGCTGACTAAGGTTGATGGGGGTTGGAGTGGCTTCAAGCTTCATATAAAATTCAAAATAATTCCAAAGAAACCCTGCACAAAATAATAGCCGTGAGACTCTAGCAGGAGTAGCAATCAAAAGAACAGAACCATTAACCTGCTTAAAAGTTTAAAATTAAAAATAAACAATTTTTAAGGTCTGAGAAAGCAAAAATGTTTCGTATGCCTTAAGGAAATCAGTGTGGATGCTAAGTGGACTTCCGTGGGAAAGACATTCCAAAAGTGGGAGCAACTACTGAAAAGGCTCTCAGTCCCACAACACCTCAGATGGTGAGGACACTTGGAGTACAGTCCCAGATGATGATTTCAATTGGTGGGCAGGTTGATAATTCTGGGACCTAAACCATGTAGGTAGGACTTAAAGGTTAAAACCAGCACTTTTGAATTGAACTCAGAAACATATTGGAAATTAATTCAATTGTTTTTTTAGAGGTGAGGTATGATCTTGTTGCCTGGTCCCTGTTAGTAGTCTGACAGTATGCTAGACTAGTTGCATTTTCCAAACTGTCTTTAAAGGTAGACCCATCTACATGTTCCAATACTCGAGTCTAGAAGACTCCAAAGTATTTGGTCTCTGTGGTCAAGAAGACCCAGCATTAGGACAGGATGGGGAACCTCTGGCCCACAGCCTCTGGAAATTAGTCTTGGGCTTCCAACCCACTGACCACATATTAAACATAATACCAGAATTGAGCGATACTGCATTTATTTTTGTATTTTATTTATTTATTTAAAAACATTTCTAGACTGCCAGAAGCCCTTTCAAAGGCGTCTTACTTCATTAAAACTTATATATATATATATATATATATATATATATATATATATATAGTTACAATAATGAGGCAGCAAACATTCATAAACCTACAGATGTTACTAAAAATCCAAAGCCTACTTGCAGCTACCACACAGAACAGTCCATTAAAAGATAGTCAGGGGGAGGCCAGAGTAAGCACGAAGGTTTTCATGGCCTTCCTCAAGCATGCAATGATGGGGCCTCATGGATCCCCAATGGCAACACATTCCAGAGGCATGGGGGGCCACTGCAGAAAAGGCCCTCTCATGTGTACTTCCCACCAAACTACCCTCAAAGGTGGGCAAGTGAGGAGGGCCACTCTTGCTGACATTAAAGAGCAGGCAGACTGGTAGGAATGAAGGCGGTCTCTGAAATAATTTGGTCCCAAATTGTTTAAGACTTAAAAGGGGAAAAAACCCCAAAACAACCCACTTTAAACTGAGTTTCAAAACACATTGGTAACCAGTGGCAGCTCATCTGACCGCCTTGCCCTCACCAACATTCGGACAGCTACATCCTGCACCAGCTGAAGTTTCTGGATTGTCTTCAAAGGCAGACCCATGTAACTATGCACATTACAGTAGTCCAGCCTGGATGCCACTAATGAGGCAAGGTCTGTTCTCTTTAGATAAGGCTGCAGCAGGCTTGCCAGCGTGAACTGGTCAAATCACATCCTGGACACCACAGCCACCTGAGCTTTTCCAATTAGCATCAAGTTCAGGAGGATTCCTAGACTTAGGGATGGGCAAAATTGGTGAGAGCTCGCCCTGCGGGTGTTCGACCCACTGCTGCTGCCATCTTCCTCCGTGGGCCAGGCCATGCGAGCATCTGCCGAGCGCTTGCGAGGCCTCCCACCCTGGTCTCCTTTCCCCTCCTGTGTTAACGGCAGCCTCCAGAAATAATGCATTCCCCCCCTTCCACGTGAATGGCGGCTGCCATTAATGCAGGGGGCGAAAGGGAAGCTCGGGCAGGCTTCCCTACCTGAAAGCATGGTTTAGATCACAGAGACCAGGAGAGACCATTTTCAATTACGCGAAGAATCTTGCAGTTTAGGCATTCTCTATGCCATTCTTTATGCCATTCTCTAAAGTACTTATGTTAACGTGCAAGTGGGGATGGAGCCATGCCAAGTAGCTCTGCCTCCAAGGTCGTAGACTTCAAGTAGCCCCTCTCCCTGACGTCTGCACATACAACGCAGACGTCTGAGGGGGGGACGCGCTGCAGACATTTGTGCAGTATCAGAGGGAGGAGCTGTGTGGACATCATGGGGCACAGCCCCGTCCCCACTCACGTATTGGGACAGATACTTTAGAGAATGCCTGAAAAAGGCTAGGGAGACACGTGCTTATAACTGAGACCTGCTCCCAATTTCACCACGGATATAGATTCTGGGGCAGTGTCTGATGCAAGACATTTTGCTGCCGGAAATGAAGCCCAAATGCCCCCTTCCCCCAACTGACACCAATTCCTGCCTTCATCTATTCTCACCTCATGATGCCAACTGAAGGAGGTTATTTCACTCTGTTGCATTAACAGGGCTGGCTCTGTTCTGCAGAACTCAGCTGCAAAATATATAACAAGGAGCAAAGCAGAAAAGCAAATGGGGGAAAGAGGTGAATCCCAACCCTGAGAATCCCAACTCTGAGAGTTATAGTCCAACACATCTGGAGGATACCAGGACGGGGAAGGCTTGGCTAGCAGGATATTTAGGCAAGATAAAAGCACATGTGTGTGTATACATCTATCTATCTATCTATCTATCTATCTATCTATCTATCTATCTATCTTGAAAGTTTTTTATCTTTCAAACAGGGATAAAAATGCTGAAGTAGAAACCTTCATCCCAACTGCTGAGCCAAGACGAATTCCACACAGCGTCTGAATCCAGTTGCGCTGTGGTCCAGCTCCCCCATTTCTTATTTAAATGTATCTTTATATTCCTTGCATCTTTCTTTATTTTAATGCACATTCATATAAAATATACATGAAATGTTTATAACAGACGCAGGGAAAAATACTGACCATAAGCACTTTCCCTACAAACAGTCCTGATCAGATGGCAAGTGCCACCAAGCAGACTGAGAAACCCGGGGCTTTTATCACTACACTACTTCCATCTCCCCGAAACAAGAGCAGATAGATGGCCTGGCAATAAAAATGCATTCACACTGCACGTCCATCTCAATCCATTAAGAACAATGGATTCTCACTAAGCAAATATTCGCTTGTCAGAAGTATTTGCAACAGTGGATTCATTCAGCGGGACTAAGTAAGTGAGGTTCACAGCAATTTAAAAGCAGCAAATTAGACATTTACAAACAGTGAAGATGCCGCTTGTCTAGCGTGACCTTTCACTCAGGCTGTACAAGAAGGTGTTAATGTAATTTAAATGCCAGTTAGAAATATTTCAGTGGTCTCTTTTACCTTCTATCAAGCCTTACATAACAATCCTAAAGAAGAACAATTGGAGCTTGTCATTTTTTCCTTTGCAAGGAAGCCTCCTTCTCTGAGGTAATCGACTTGCAGTTCCAAATGATGCAAAATGTTTAAATCAAAAGCTTTCTTTCCTAAACAGAAATCCTGCTTGCTTTGTTAGCTTTTATTTTTATCTTTATTTTTATCTATCCCCCCCACACCTTTATTATTAGGCTCACAATGCAAAAAAGAAAAAATGCAGTTCAGGTGTTCTATTTGTGTTACATTTCTAGAGGGGCCATTTAGGCAAGGTGGGGAAGCAATTCTCTCCCCTCCGCTCCCACTCGCTCAAAAGCTTGGGTTTCCCAGCATACGTGTTTATTCCACAAAAGTACCTATCATTCTGGTTAGAATGGAGCCCTAAAAATGTAACAAGAAAGGCTCCAAAAGTTCTCCCCGTTTGTTGTAATTTAAACTTTAAGATATCCAAGAGCAGGCACCTGACTCTGACCATGAAGTTTGCTCCTGCATATTGAACCGCAAAACATGTCAGTACATCTAGGCAGGTTGTAGGCAGCTCGTGTGCTCTCCCACTCAAGAGGCAGCTGGTCAGCCATCTGTCAGAGATGTTTTAAGGTGGATTCCTGCATTGAGCAGGGGATTGGATTCCATGGCCTTATAGGCCCCTTCCAACTCTACTATTCGATGGTTCTATCTACCTGCTTTCCTACTAATGTCCCCCCCTTTTCACATATAGCGGTTACTCAGATGAGCGCCCACAGTTGTTCGGAGTAGATTCCAGGCACCCACAGTGTGCAGTGGTAGAAACATGATATTAAACAGGATGGACTCTATGTTCCAATACTTACTTGAGTTAGACCAGACTATCCTAAGGCCGAGATATCTTCAGAATCAAACTAAACTGCCCAGAGAGCTTCGACTGTGGGGTGGTATATAAATGTAAATAATAATAATAATAATAATAATAATAATAATAATATACATTATAGCATCCTTCCTCAACCTGATGCCCTCTAGATGTTCTGGATTACAAATCCCAAGCATTCCTGAGCATTAGCCATGCTGGCTGTCGCTGATGTTAATTGTACTCCAAAACATTTGGACAGTACAACTTCGGGGAGGGTGCATTGTAGCACTGAATACGCATGGTGTATGTGAGTGAGAGAGCGCATGTGCAGGATTGGAACTGGGGCAGGCCGAAAAAAAGAGCTTGCTGAAATCTCAATGGAAATTTCTTCACATGCTATTATTTTTTTAAAGAAACACCTCCTTGACCCTTGTGATCCCCCTCACAGTGGCTATTTGCTTTTTTTAAAAAGTGCACATTAAACACTAGAATGCTTTTTATACTGTATTTTATATTTGTGTTTTTAAACAGTTGGTTGTTTTATTATGGTTTTAATTTTTGTGAACCGCCCAGAGAGCTTCGGCTATTGGGTGGTATAAAAATGTAATAAATAAATAAATAGCATTGTGTCTATTTTGGCCTTCAGACATTACCAAAAAAAGCCAAGCGTGAAAGATCTATCTTTCTACTATTAGACTATTTCGACAAGTGAGAGTTCAAACAGTGACATAAAGGCTTAATGTTTAAGATGGGTGGGGGGTGCCTTCCAAACATCACTTTTTGTGTTTTGTTATGAAATAAAATTTCATGAAAACCCAAAGGAGAGCATAAACATTAAGGAGAAATATAAACGTTATGGACTATCTCTCCTTAGTTATCTGTCTATGATGGTACCCTTTACTTGGTGGTTTGGGAATGTCAATTAATTTATGTCTGAAGGAATTGTGATTCAAACAGCTGTTTGTTTTAATATACATGTTATTTAAGAGAGTTTCAAAGTGATAATCTGAAAAATTTATTATCTTTCTTAGGTGAGCAAAACCAAGTTTAGCCAATGTAATAAATGTGCTCTTGTTTGTGCACTGGGTTGAAGATATGAACAGTTGCAAAACCTGGGCAGGTAATTTCTAATGTATATATTTTCTGATAATGGACTTGAGTTTGCTTAGCTTCAAGTCATGTATACATAAGCTAGCTTTGTGGTATGAATGAAAAAATTCTCTGTTCTGTGACAGTTTGGCTTTAAGCGTTACATTTTTATCCTACCTTCTGGCTACAGAAACACACACACACACCCGGAGCCTCACAAGAATTAAATTACAGTTTACAATCAACAGCATAAAACAGTCAGCATTTTTAAAAAAACTAAAACGAGCAGTCACAACTCACAACCACTCAAAACACGGTCACATCAGCAATATAGCTAGCAAATCTTACTAGCTTGGTCAAGTAGATACTTTTTGAAAGAAAAATGTGTTTTGTTTTGTTTTCTGAAAAGCAAAAAACAGCTACTAGCAGTGCTAACAGGTGGCCTTAAGTGGCCTCACTTCCTCTTAGTCAGGGCCCCCCCAATGTGGGGCCTGCGGGGACCTCCAATAGTTTCCGCAAAGCTCTCTACTTCCTGCCCTCGTAAATATATAGATAATTTATTTTTTAAAAAAATGACAAATGATAAGGTGTCAAGTTCCCTTTCCTGTTCCTGAGACTGCCATCGATCAGCTGTCTGGCAGGCAGGAAGAGAAACAAGGCGAAGGGGTAGATGGGAGAGAAAGAGATGGGAGAGGCCAGGAGGAGGGAGGGGAGAAACAGCAAGGTAAAAAGGGGTGGGAGAAATAGCAAAGCTAGAGGCTGGGAGTGGAGAGAAAGAGAGCAAAGGGGAAAGGTCTGTGCGGGCAGAAGAAGACTGGGAGGGCCAGGAAGCAACTCTTTCCATTTCTCCCTCGGCCCATTTCTCCCTCTGTCCCAGTCTTGCTATTTCTCTCTCACACACACCTCTTAATTAGCCAGCCCCCCATGGCAGCCGTTATGTGACTCGCCACATCCTCCATGGGAACCATTTTGTGATGGTGCCCACGACAGTTTCTTAAATTTCCAAATGCGCCCACAGGGCCAAAAAGGTTGGCGACCTCCGTCCTAGTCACTGTCACTGCTGTCCCTTGCTTCCTGGCCCAACTTGTGCAGTTGCCAAAAGAGAGAGTGCAAGAAAGGTGAGTGCTTGTCGCTCATTCTCCTTGCTCCTGTCACTGTTTGCTTGCTCAAAAAGATTAGGTCAACAGGCAATGACAGCAAGGAGGAGAAGTAGCTAATGATGCTGATACTGAATATTCGAATTCAAAGACAAATATTGGAATATTAAGTAACTATCTGATTATTTAAAGTAACAACATTATATTAGCAAAGGATCTGGCTCATGGTTCTCTGTAAAGGTGTATCATCACATCTAGGTGGTGTTTTGCCTGTAGCTGGATCTGACGTGGTCTGGCTGCTAGTTCAGTGCTTCTTGGTAAAATAAATCTGGTCCTTGTTATGCTTGACCTTATTAATGTTTTGGCCCCATTACTCCCAGGAAGTCGGGCCAACCTCCATGAATAAGTAAAGAAACAGAAAGATGTCGTTTGCCAATAGTAGAAAACTGGGCTGATTTTTCCTAGGTTATGGGGACAGGTAGCTGCCTTATCTGTGGTAATGTAAATTACTCCTTCGGACACCACAGTGTAAACAGCTTCACAGGCCTCAGCTATTAAGGAGACGTATGGTTGGTAACTATGACCTATGCTTTGTGTCTCAAAAACCACATAGCTAAAACTCTAGAAGGAAAATTAAAACCTCCTTCTAAGCTGGTCCCGCAATGCCGTGCCTATACTGTTAAACCAACCCCAAATCAGTAATTTGCCCTTAGTCATTGACATGGCATAAGAAAAGATAATCAGCTGCATTATTATTATTCTACTTAGTATACATTTTGTAAGGCTTTTAAAAAAGTATTAACTAGGTAGAGCTGAAAGTCTCAAAAAACACTCTACTGATTAAACAATCTCTATTTGTCCACTCACACGGCTCAAAGGAAAAGGCAGGCAAGTACGTCTTCCAAGTCACTTCAGATTTATCCAGTGACTTCTGGAGGCCTAAGTTACATTAAGCAGAAATGAGCTACTTTAACTGGTAGAAGAATTTTACCACCCAGCATCTGTATTTCTGATTTCAGTTCAGAGCATTTGGTATCCCTGTCTGAGTATGTTGCTGTCATTAAAACTACTACTTCAGGAGGCAGAGTGTCTGAAGTCTGTAACAGTTCAAGGAAAGAAAGAAAAAAAAAGCTGCCTGATTCTAATACACCTAATTAGCCATCGGCAGACTCTTAATTGCATACATTAGGATGATTCCATAGTGGAGATTAATTCTAAATATACCCAAGCAGCTGGTTAAGATGCCATGGATTACAGTGTGGACTGTACTTTTCCACTTAATTAGATATCAAAATTAAGCAGCAACAAGCATTTTGACATAACGGGGATCAAGCCGCCACTTGGCATCCCAGAGCTGCACTAAAGTGACCGCTAAACAGAGCCGCACAGATGGAGAGATATTAAATGCCGCACTGGAAAGTAATTTCAAATAATAAAATATCAATATTTACATTTTAATTACCCCTACTGAGAGCCGCTCTGTCATTTTCACTATTGCCGACGCAGCAAGGGGTAGTGGAATGACATTGCAGCTCTGACAGCAATGACGATTTTGTTTCCATTAAAGAATGACAAGTGTTTTAGAGGCAGTGACACCCAGTGTGTGAACAAGAATGGCAGCCGATCAGAAAATTCCTATTAAGGGAATAAATGACTCAACAAAAGAACTGACTTCAAGCAGCCAGCTCCTCCTTGAATGAAGCACATAATCGTTCCAAATTTTCTGGCAAAAGTTTATAATTTTAAGGCACCCAAGAGAACCCTTAGTATACCGCAGAATATTTAAAAGCATACCACATTATATGACTGGTCCATATGAAATCGGCAATTTTAAGAGGGAACAGTACTCTGAGCTTGTGATGGAAATGCAGATTAGTTCAGTGAACATGGGTACATTCTAGAAGCAAAACCATTTCAGTCTCAAGAAAGTCTGGAATGTACTTTGAAGACTTTTTGTTTGGGTTACTTCAGCTTAATTATTAATTTGACAAGGAAGTTCATCTCATACTAAATGTGGGCCATATGTTGAACTTTAAAACTGTCACAAATGAAAGCCATTATACTACAATATGGGTGGGTGTAAATGCACACAGGCTCAGTATATTTTAAAGAAAACAGCTAGCTGAAGTGTGTGTGTGTGTGTGTGTGTGTGTGTGTGTAATATTTATTCATTTCTTTGTTAATTTATTTCAATTTGGGTTTCCATGTTATTCTTACCCTATGGCTCAGTTAGCTTATAGTATTAAAAACCAAACAAAACCCAAATCCCTTTTCATGTGTCCAGTCACAGGGAAAAGTCAACAAACCCTTTTCTCTCTACCCTCTCAGGCCTTAGCTAGACCTAAGGTTTATCCCGGGATCGTCCCGGGGTCATCCCTGTTCATGTAAATGACACACAGGGGATCCCGGGAGCAGGCAGGGATGACCCTGGAACGATCCCGGGATAAACCTTAGGTCTAGTGACCCGGTTTACTCGACTGCAAGGTGATAAAAAGGTACGATCACATGCTGGCCGTATTTACGCTAGTGCGGTGTTGTGAAGTCAAAACGCAGGCAGGGTGGGGTGGTTGAGGTGGTTACCCAGCAATCCTAAAACAATCCATACATTCTGGGTGTTTTGCTAACCACCCCAACTACTCACCTTCGCCGGGTTCAGATAACATAAGCTATGTCAATGAGGGTAATTGTGTAAATACATCCAGCCTGGGATTAGCACATGCAGGGTTGTTAACAAGCCATCGTAGTTTATTAACCACCCTGCGATCATGAAAACCTGCCCTCTGTTTGTCCCACAAGCCTGCAAGTTGGGCACCGAAGGAGGGAAACAGCCGTTGTGCTTCCTTTACCATGTAATGATGACCAGCACACTGTAGTTTGCATCTTGTGAGGACCAGCCAAAGAGGGGGAAAGCAGGAAAGAGGAGACCAAACTACATGTGATGATAAACCTGTTGAAGTTGCATGTTGTTGTCTTTAATAGTTAATATCGGGTGCAGAGGGAAAAGCCCGATCAGCACTGAGACTGAGGTATGTGGGGTTGGGAGGGGTTGCCTTTCCTCCCCACTTTGATTCCCCCCCCCAATCCCCCCCAGCTCTTATTAGCTCTGGAAGGGAAACTCTTACTGAAGCCAATGGGAGATTTCTTTCCAGGGTTAATAGCAGCTTTGTGGAGTGAAGTGGTGGGGGGGGTTATTGGCATCACAGTGAGGGAGGAAAAGTAGGTTGGCCCTATGCAAAGGAGGACAGGGCTCCTGTATCTTTCACAGTTGTATTGAAAAGGGAATTTCAGCAGGAGTCATTTGTTTGCATGCAACACCTGGTGAAATTCCCTCTTCATTACAACAGTTAAAGCTGCAGGAACTCTGCCCTCTTTTGTATCTGGTCATTCTAGTAGAGCTCCTGCAGCTTTAACTGTGGTGATGAAGAGGGAATTCCTCCAGGCGCTGCATGCATACAAATGACACCTGCTGAAATTCCCTTTTCGATACAACTGTGAAAGAAGCAGGAGCCCTGTCCTCCTTTCCATATGATCACCTTAGGAAAGGGTTAAACCCATTGCACATACACCATAGTTTCAAACCTGAACACAACTCCCCTCCCAGCCTGCTATTAATTGTAAAAACATGTGCATGCACAAAGCATCTTCAAATGGGACATGAAGTATCATGAGTAGTTTGGCTCTCAGCCCTAAGCCAATGGCTTCTGTCTCTGACCCAAGTATCCAAACCCAATCCTTTCCCATACTAATTTAACAGATATTACAAAGATTCCTGCTTAGGCTTGAACTGTGACGGGTTTTCAAGTAGTGGCAGGGGTGGTGGGATTTCTTAACCATGGGATAGCAATAAAGAACATGCCCTAATAAACCTCACATTTGGGATAACATTCTGTGTCCAAAAGTCATAAGGGAAGCAGAGGTCTCTCCACGATGTATGGTTTATACTGTAGAGCAGAGCTTTCCAAACTGTGTGTCGCGACATGTTAGTGTGTCAGCTGCAGTGTGTAGGTGTGTCATGCGAACGTAACGAGAAACCGTTGAGTCTCTGTGAAATAAGCAATACCAACTTGCATGCATTTTTACGCAGCAAAGGTGCCGATTAGTATGGTGCACTAGTATATTCCCCTTCCGTCGTATCCGTGTATGGACACCACGGTTGAGGGATCATACAGGTACTGCGCATGCTCAGTATGCATAATCGAAACAGCTGACGCAGCTGCACCTGAAGTGACGCATTCAAGAAATTCCATGGGTCCAGTTTTTTGATAGAACACCGTCTCAACCGCCACTCAACAAAATTGGTTCAATGTGAAAAGTCTTGGAAATATATGTTATTATCTTGCAAATCATATATTTTAAAAAATATAAATGAAAGGTTTTCATGAGATATGTTGTGTCCCCATACATTTCGTTATTACAATTTATGTATGTGTCTGTATCTCTCATAAGGGGTTAGTTTAACCTTCGGTTTGCTAGTAAAACTGAATTACTGTGTCGTGAAATGATGCATGTCTAAAAAGTGTGTCACCAACATGAAAAGTTTGGAAAGCTCTGCCGTAGAGTAAGAAAGAAAATCACAGGGCCAATACAGCATACTGGGTAACTGCGTGGCCCTTCTATGTTGTAGAATACCTTATGTAATGTTAGTGTAGCTGAACTAAAAGTGTGACAAATGACTAGGTCAGTAAAGCCCCACCCCACCCCCGCCGGTTTTTCAAAGAAAAATAAATGCTTGCTGGTGTCTGTTTTGACGCATTTCGAACACTGATTAGAAACTAACATGCAGAGCAAAGCACAGATGCTGGGTACCCTAACATTAGCCGCCTAACTAGTAGCACTTCATATTTGCTACTTTCTTTAAAGTGTGGAAGTATTTCTTAAGCATCCCTAATGCTTTTAGGACTAGGCGCTTTCCCCCATTTTTCAGCAACTAGCACCTTTTAATTTCTGAAAGAGCCACGGTTGAAAATCTTAATTAATTGTTCCATACTGCTTCAGGATCATTATGCAATGTAATAAAGGCCGTGTAATTATGAAATTTTACAGCCATTACCAAGGCTGATGGCTCGTATTTCATCCTCAGCTGGACCCAATGGCTTTTAGCCACTCAGCTTCCCTTTGATGAACTACAGACAGATCTATCAGGCCCAAACAATATCCAGGCAAGGCGGCTATAATAGCTACCTACCGATGAAGCCACAGATAAAGATAAACTATAAATCTACGCACAAATGCAGCCACATTGCCTCGGGATGACAGAGGAGAGAGGATGAGACGCTGGGGAAAGCTTTCCAGTAGTATGCATTCAACCTTTTCCTCTTTCGTATTCAACATGGAATTAGTTGGATTTCTTAAATTGTGACATTCCTGCTGAAAATCATCGTTTCAGGGGGTGAAAGAACTCTTCCCAGGCATGGTAGTTCTGACGTTTTACTTGGAATCAACAAGTGTGCATTTGGTATATGCAGAACAGGGGGTGTCGACCCCCTTTCACCCTTGAGGCTTGGGCCATTTCTACACCTGCCTTTTCCCCCAGGATCGTCCTGGGATCATCCCTGTGCATGCAACTGACACACAGGGGATCCTGGGAGCAGGAAGGGTCGATCCCTCCACTTTCCTAGGATGATCCTTAGGTGTAGAAAGGGCCTTGGATTCAATTTTGGAGATGCTCTCGGGGGGGGGGGGGGCTACATTCCAGTGATGCAAAAGAGGCAGGGCCAAAATTACCAGCATGTTTTCAGCAGAAGCTCTTCTTGCCAGTCATTAAGCCTTAGCAATGGCATTACAACCTTTTACAATGGGAAAACATGAGCAAAAGCTGGGAAATAACTGAACAATTAGTGGTTGGGGGGAAGGGGTGTGGCCAGGGAAAGGGGCGTGGTCAGTTAGAGAACCCCGTAGGGCTGGTTTTGAGCCACATTTGAGCTGCTGGTAGAGGCTGGTAAATTTTTCACAACTTGGTGACTTCATAACACAGTGCCTCTTACCCTGCTTCCAATGAATTAGAAAGAATTTCAAGCTGATGTCCTTTTGCACTTACAATGGCCAGAATTCTTAGACAAAGTCATCTGCTGTAGTTGGCGCAAGCTCAGAACATGACATTTTTAACCCTTTATTTGACTTCACAGAAAATGTTATTCCTTGGCCTTTTTTTTAAATGGCCCAACTGTTTTTCTTTTAACTAATTTGCAGAAGAATGGTTGGGCTTCTTCTCTTTGTACTGAAACCTGAGAAAGTCAAAAACACCCCAAGGACAGGGAGTGTAAATGGGGCAACCTCTAAAAAAGCAAAAGCAGACAGAAAAGGTGTGTGTGTCTGTACTAGGGAAGTTGGAGAAATCCATCTGGGGAGGGGGTGAAATTTACCAAGCTTTCAGCAGATCAGAGCCCCCCAGACTCTGAGGCCACAGCTAGACCTAAGGTTTATCCTGGGATCATCCAGGGTTCGCCTCTGCCTAAGCACTGGTTCCCCTGTGTGTCACCTAGATGAATAGGTTTGACCCCTGGATGATCCAGGGATAAACCTTCAGTCTAGCTATGGCCTGAATCGCGAACATGTGAGGTGGCTCAACTTGATCTGCATGAGTTGGGCCAGCTTGGAGATTTCCATTCCACATCTCCTAAAATTGCCCTAAGATTGCAAGTACCATTTGTGTAATGTGTGCACATTTGGTTGTGATTTGCGCAAATTGCACCCGCAGGTACAATTTGTGCAAAGTAAGGAATTTACAGCTGCAATTTGTGCAAATTAAGGCTAAAATTTGTGCAAATTATGTAAATTGAATCTGAAATTTGCATAAATGACAATTTCAGGGGAAACACACACCCTGCAAGAAATTCCACCATTTCAAGGGAAAAGCCTGCAGCTTGCAAATGCAAACTGAGCTGGGGGCCTCAGGAAAATCAATTGAGCCCCAAAAGAGCTGGATTTCCCTGTGACAGTCATCTGTACTACTCCAAAACCTGTTGTAAACAAAACAACAACAAAAAAAACCACACTCCTAAATCACAAACCAACCAACCAAATTAATATTTGGCCAAACCTATCAATGATTTTATGAAAGCTTTCTGAGGTATCTTTGTGAGTATTTTCCATTGGTTTTAGAGTCTGCTGTGGTTTCAGTCAGCCTTTTGTCATATATGTCTTTGTTTGGCAGGTATATTCATTATTGAATGTGTGTTTAAAAGTTTTCTGTAGATTCTTGTTTTGAGTGGGAACATTAGGTTGAAGTAATCCTCCTGGCCAAGTGAAACACTCTGATTGGCTGGCAGAGTAAGGCCAAGAGGAAGCACTGAATGGTTCCTACTGATTGGATCTTCCTGGTGTTATGTATGCAGAACAAAAGAGAGCATTATATGGTTGGCTAGGCAACATTCTGCCTTCCACACTCCATTACTCCAATTCCCAAGCAGTCATGCAGAAATGCACACATGTAGTAGTAGTAACAACAACAACAACAACAACAATAAAGAAAAGGAGATAATATTTTTCAATGGTCACAAAGGTTAATCATAAAGTAAAGTTGAAGTCAAAACTACAGCCAAATACTATGAAATGTTATGAAGTACTAGCAAAGTCAATTCAATATATTCTGGGGAGGCTAGGTAAATTAAGATCTTCTATAACTATGCTAAAATAAAATTAATTTGGGGGGGATTATGGCAGCTTTGGTGATATGTGTGCCATTCAAATGACCAAACAAGACCATTTTTGTGTGACTTGCAAATGGAATGTATGTGAATAGTTTGTGTACTACAAACCCTTTTCTAGAATCTTTCACAATGTGTGCTATTACCCAAACATCAAACTTAGCATATCATTCAACACACTCTAAAACTTTACACTCCCCACATCTAGCCCAAATACATTTGGCGAAATGTTTGGCAATATTGATCATTGCCTTGCACTTCCTTTGCCAGCCCAACCATATACAAATAGTTTTCTTTTCTCTTATACAAGTTAGTAGTGGGCCAAACTATTTGGTCCAATGATTTTCATCACTTTCAGACTGATGTGACAATGACTCCCAAACACTTTTGCAATCATTGGTGATTTTTCAATATTGTGATAGTTTTCAGGGGTGTAGTGGTGTACCATGGGAAAGACACAGTCATTTACAGGAAAGGGGGGGAGGAAGCCCTGCCACCAACTCAAGAGACAGTAGAGCTGCACTAAGTAGCAGTCCAGCAGCCTTCCCCATTGCAAACAGAATGGCCCAGGGCATTCTTGGTAAAAAGAAAACAAGATGGATACCTCCATTAACCAGCACACCAGTTCACATGTATGTCTGCATGTATTTATTACCCTATTTCTTTGATTCTAAGACACACTTTCCCCCCCATATAAACTTCTCTAAAAATGGGGTGTGTCTTAGAATCGTGGGTGTGTCTTAGGGGTTTCTTTTCTGTTGGTGGTACTGAAATTAGTGTGCGTCTTACAATCGATGGCGTCTTACAATCGAAGAAATATGGTAAACAGCTTGCTTTTCTTTAAAGATCCAATAGCTAGGGCCTGGTCTAGATGCTAGGCCAGACTCATCAATGAGATGACAATTCACAGCAACCAGAGACATTTCCAGAAAGGGCAAAGAAACAAATGTGAAAACAGTGTGTCCTAACTTTATAGTCTCTGCTAATAACATGAACGGGATGGGGTGGGGATTTATGCACGTATTTGTTCTCAGCATTTTGGGTCACTGGAGATACCAAAAGAACGTAAAGGCAGGCATGTTGACTGCACACCTACCTTTCTGCATGACTCTTTAGCAAACTATAATCTAAATTCCTGCAGATTCAAAGCCTCAAAGTCAAATGAAAAATGAAATGCAATTTAAAAACATGCACATATAAGAAGAATTCAGGACTGCTTTTAAGATTACACCTTAATCTTAGGACTCTGAGCTGCAAAGGCTTTAGAACAATGAAATCTCAAATGTTTAACAATGGTGACTTATACTACTAGAACATTTTTCTGTGCGAGCCCTATTGAAATGAATAGGATATGTACTTGTGCAAGTCTAAGAAACTGTCCCTTTGGGTTGTGTCCTGGTTAAAGAAAGAATCTAGAGAAAAACAGATCTTGTATTCTTTCCTCCTTCCCCTTCAAATGTGTGCCATTGTGATAACTGCTCAGTCAGTCAATATTTGTACACTTGTATTCAAAACGGTGAGACTTTAGCTGTGTAGTTTAACAAGGAAGGACAAAAGTCTCCGCATGGCAAATATTTGGGCAGTTAACTTGTTGCTTGCTGTGCTGAGCACTGAAGTAGCTTATCCAAGTACACTGAAAGAAAGGTTATTGCTTCCATTTAAGGATTAAAATATCAGCAATATCAGCCATGTGCATCAGTATTAGAGTATTTGATCCAAGCAAAATTTGGTTATTAAATGTGCATGCTCTCATTTATTTACATGTAATTCATAGATTTTCAATATTAATGCAGTAACGTAACTCTACCTTGTACTATCTATTTAGAAACACAGTTTTCACTTGTATGAACAAACAAACATACCCGAAAGATAATACATCTGTATGGGGAATAACTAGATCCCACTGCTCCTTCACTAGTCAATCGTACAATGGGATTTCTTATTTTTCTGGTAAACTACATATAATTCAGGGCCTAAGGAACTCCCTGCTTAGGGTGACCATATGAAAAGGAGGACAGGGCTCCTGGATCTAACAGTTGTATAGAAAAGGGGATTTCAGCAGGTGTCATTTGTATGCATGCAGCACCTGGTGAAATGCCCTCTTCATCACAACAGTTAAAGCTGCAAGAGCCCTGCGATCTTTTGTATCTGGTCACTCTAGTATAGCTCCTGCAGCTTTAACTGTTGTGATGAAGAGGGAAATTCTCCAGGTGACATCTGCTGAAATCCCCTTCTCTATGCAACTGTTAAAGTTACAGGAGCCCTGTCTTCCTTTTCATATGGTCACCCTAACCCTGCTACTATAATACTTTAATCTTTAGGCCTTACTATTCACTTTCTCCTCAGCTTTCTTCTAGTCCTTCTACACACCAACCACAGACTTTCATTCCTGCTGATTGACCACCTATCTTCTCCCTGAACTTCTGTCAACCCTTAAACGGTCATTTCCCAACTCTTCTTTTCCACCTAGCTAGAACATCCAGCCAATCAGAGTCTAGTATTTCCCAGACCAAAGAAATAAAACTGAATTTACTTGATACAGGTCCCATGCTGGGAATTGTAGTCCAAAGCATCTGGAGGTCTCTAGGTTGGGGAAGTTGGGGTATAGTTATTCTGGGAATGAATTTTTCTTGCATACAATGAGAATTGTCTAGCCAGGAGAAAATCCAAGTTTACCTGCAATTTTTTGGGAAGTAAAACAAATCCAGAAAAGCTTGCTGGTCCATGGACAAAAACAAAGTATACATGTAACTCTGTTTTACAAAAGTTAATTTAAGGGTGTTTGCAGATATCTGTAGCCTGTATAATGCATAGCGTGTTTTACTCTTGTTTTATATGCTAGATATTCCCCAGCTAGACTGTTTCTGAACTGTGCAGTGATTCTTCCCCATCCCACCGCTACAGCAAATCAGCAGTTTTTCAAGAGGTCTCTGTGCGACCCAGGAGTATGACATTTACTAATGTGTTGAGATTCAGGGATTCTCTTTGTAGAAGCCAACACTAATAAGAAAGATATGGTTCAGTATCTCGGGTATTCTTCCAAGTTTTATTAATTAGGTGGAAAACTTTCCCCTCTGGAATACCGCAAGGTATTTATTAACACTTCAGCCCACAAACTAGAGCAAATTTACAGCAACAGAGGTAATTGTTACACATAGCAGCCTGTGTTATCAACTTGCCAGGGACAAACACAGAAAGAAGGTTTTAGATTATGATCTTTTTCATGATATTTTAATTGTGCTTCTTAATCTGCTAAATTAAAAACTCCAGTGCAATCTTATTGAGATCACAGGCGAAAAGGAGATCATATCAGTTTTAAACAAAATGTATGAATACTCCTATCTGCTTTAATTATACAGAGAATTTAACAGTCAAATCTAATATTATCACAGAGTGAGTAGAACAGCCTTTCCCATCTCTGTTCTTTCCAGATTTGTTGGACTACGCGCCCCTATGATTCCCAGCCAGGATGGCTATTGGCCACACTGTCTGGAAATGAGGGGAGTTGTAACCCAACACATCTGGAGGACAGCAGGTTGGAGACTGCTGGACTAAAATATACATATTTTCTTTTTAGTCAGAGTGCTCTGCCCTCCTTGCTATATTTCTTCAGAGCTGTCCCCAAGAAGCATACCATTTTCCATAAACCAATTCAGATTCTGGGGAATTCCTCAAAGCCTTTTGCAAATGCTAGGCTAAAATGGTGTCCCATATTTCATGCATGTATTAAATGCTAAAAACAACAACACCCCCAGCCCCTCACAAATTAAGTAATAATTAAGGATAATTGTATTTGCAACTAGCTGTGTACAAAGGTCAGAATCTGAAGCATTCCACACAGAACATCAATCCATCCCCAAACACCCACATTTTTTGGGGAGGGGGATGCATTTCTCAACAGCAGCCCCCTAGAACTCCCAATACAATTTAAACAAAACCAAAAACTTCTGCAACTGTAAAACAAATCAGTTGGGGAGGGGTTGAAAAAATTGGGAGCTGTCATAAAGAGAAATTCAGGGAAGGATAGTATGGCCTAGTTTGCACTATCACCATGGCTTAAACAGTGCATGCCAGGCACCATTTGCCTAATTACCCACCTGGGAGCAGCTTGTCATGACATCCAAAGCTGGATAGAATAACCCAATAACAGGCCATGGATTTAAGCTGACTGTGAGAACCAGATCTATGTCTGCAGATATGGCAATTGCTTCTTAACCAACCTTGCATCCAAAATCACCAAACTGCTTTTTGAGTTTAGGGCCTCATCTACACCATGCAGGATATTGCACTATGAAAGCGGTATAGAAAAGGCAGGAGCCACACCAAGAAGGATATACTGGTATGAAAGTGTTATATGGTACGTGTCAATGGGCCCCAACTGTTGGCAGTGCACTTCAATACTGCTATAAAACAGTAGTGTGGCTCCTGCCTTTTATATACCGCTTTCATACCACTTTCATAGTGCAATATCCTGCTTGGTGTAGATGAGGCATAGGGGAGTTTCAAGGCTCCATCTTTACCAATTTCAGATATGCTGATCCAAGTTGTGTTTTTTTTTAAAGAGTTAGATGCATCTGATATCCTTCAAGCAGGGATCAGGAAATCAGCCTATTTCAGATCCATGTCACTTTCTCATGTTTCAACCATGTCTATTCTATCCCATTCCTGGATGAATTGTGATTTTTAAATCAAGAAATCTACATTAAAATGGCATCTAAACATGGATTTCAAAACATTTTTCTCTCTCAAAATATGCATTTCTAAACATATTTTGATGTTTTGTGAGCTTAGAATTGAGTCAGAACATCCAGGAAGTGTGAAATCTAAGTTCTGATTTGTACATTATTCCACGAGGTTCAGTTGAGGTCCATTTCTTTTGGGATTTGCAAAGATCAAATTTCTCAATTAGTCCTATAGTCAGGAAATGTAGACACAATCCTATGAGGGCTTAGAACAGAAAAAAAGTCCTACAACTCCCAGCATGCCTCAGCCAGCCATGCAGGTTTTTGTCTAAGCCTGTATAGGATTGCACCCTTAAACTATGTACGTATAGAAAAGTGTGTTAACTTAATACTACTATCCAAGTCAGCAGTTTTCCCAGTCTAACTGGGGGATGCAAAGGAGGAGATGCTCACAGTTGTCTAGCAGAGGGAGTTTTGAAATATGCGCCACATTACACAGAGTGCTGCACCGCCTGAAGTCCCCCTTTCTGCACAGGTGCAACCGATCCTGCCTTCCTTTGCATCTGTTCTCCTTAGCACTGCTGCACATTACATGAAACATGGAACAAAGCAAATTGTGTGGAGAGTACAATGCACACTGGTCTCAATCAGTGTCAAGCCAAAGCCAAACTAAATGTGAGCTTTTATGCGCCAATGCATTTAATGTGTCTAGATTTTGCATATAAATAATAGCCATGGGGTGGAGGGGGAACAGGATTGGGACCGTGGCATATGTAGAGAGAGGCCAATGAAAATCTGCTATTCGCCCTGGAGGGAAGCTTTCATTAGCAGCAATGAATTTGAGGGAAGCAATTTTCAGTGAGGCCATGGTGGGAAGGAATGCTTAACACCACCCAATCCACTGTAGTCCCAGTTCTGATTGCCTTCCTCCTGAAAATGTTGTTTAACTGTTAAATGCATTCACACATTTAGTGAAATGTCTACATCCCTGGCCTACCCACACTCACTCTAACCTACCTCACAAGATTGCTGTGAGTATACAATGAGAGGGGGGAGGACAGGAAATACATGTAATGCCGGGCTCTCCAACGTGGCACCTGAAGGCACCTCTAAGGGTACCCACAATGCTCTCCACTTCCTGCCCCTTCTAAAAGATTTTTTAAATCCAACTTTGAAAAATGTTTCCAAATAGCCATCTTCTTTCTCTCCCTTTCTAGCCTCACTATTTCTATGCCCCACCTCTTAAACTCATGGTTTCTCCCTGCTCTTAGCCTTTAGCATTACTCCCTGGGTATGTCTAGATGAAGTGATATCCTGGGGATCGCCCCGTGATCATCCCTGTGCGTCCACATGACGCACAAGGGATCCTGGGGGGCAAGGAGGGATGATCCCTTCCTTTCCCCAGGATATCACCCTACCCTTCTATCCTGACTTTTCTCGTGGTCTTGGGATGATCCTGCAGGATGTGATCACCGCGGGACGTGTGGCCGGTTGTCCCGGTTTTGTCCCGGCTCCTTGGAAGTAACTGCGAGGAGCCGGGAACCGGGCAAAGGGAGCAGAGCTCCTCAGGAGCTCCAGGCCCACTGGGGGTGGGGTGGGGGGAGTGGGAAGGTTTTTTTTAAAACAAAACACAACTCACTTTTTCGCTGGAGCGCTCCTACGTTCTTTTTTGATTAAAAAACAAAAACAAAAAACAAAAAAAATGGCGGGCGCAACGTCATCTTCCTCCCAGGACATCGCACACCGCGTGTAGGCTGAGGGGAAGGATCTCACAATCATCACCCCCCTCCACTCCCCTCATCTAGCCATGCCCTTTCTCTAACCCTCTGCATTCCTGTTCCCACTTCCCTCCCAGCCTCTAGCTTTGCTATTTTTCTCCCCACCTCTTTACCTTGCTGTTTTCACACACACACACACACACACACACACACACACACACACACACACACACTCCCAGCCTCTAACTTCGCTTTTTCTCCCTTTGCTATGTTATTGTTCCTTCCAGCCTCATTGTTTCTTTCCCCCTGCTCACAGCAGCCATCTGTTCACAGATGCTCACAGCATCTGCTCACAGCAGCCCTCCACGGAGGATGTGACTAGCTACATCCTCCGTGGGAGCCATTTTGTGGTGGTGTCCATAGCAGCTTCTCATAACCCCAAATGTGCTCAACCAGTCAAAAGAGGTTGGGGACCTCTGGTCTAATGTAATAAATAAATAAATAGCACAGTAAAACACATCCAATAGCTATACTTTCTAGGTCAAGTATCACAGTTTACCAGCAGAGTGTTTGAATGCTTTGGTGATGTTTTCTGAGTTGATCATTGATGCCTTATTTGATGGTTGTATAGTTCCCATGGGTAAGCCATTGCATAGTGAAGGATTTCAATGACCTGAGGGATGAAAAGCAGCCACAAGACCTGGACAGGAATGAGTCATTGCAGAGTTTGCAAATGATACACTACCCAGAACCCAAATGCGTCAGAATATTTGCTAGTCTGCATGAGCTTCTGATGTGGCGTGGGTGGAGAACACAGTGAGTGTATCATCACAGTGAAGCACTTTTGTGGAGTTCACCCCCAAGCGCCAGTAACAGCTGTGCAGATGTAACCATTGTGAGAAAAAGGTACCATATATATCCACCAAATAGATTCAGTCAGAGATATATGCGCCATGAAGGTAAGCTGCAGTCTCATCCCAAATTGGTCTACTTGAAAGTAAAACCTGATTGCACTCTTCCCTGGGAGTAAAGTCCTTACTATCTTAAATGTATTTTAAAGTAAGGACCATTGAACTCAATGGGACTTACTTCTGAGTAGACATGCCTTAGTTTCCAATGTTACGTACTAATAAAATCTTACACATTTGAATGGGATTTACAAAAATAATGCTATATAAACTAACTACAGAGGCATATATATGTGTGTGTAAAATGTACTTTTTTAAAAAAAACCTCAGAATAAGTTTGCAACAGGACTGACAAAAGCAATGCAACTCAGAAATCTGAAAGGTAGATTTGACATCTTTGAAGTCATTCTGATCTCTCCAAAAGACACATATTTAGGCCAGATTCTTTTTTATAAGCCATGTATTTTTAAATGATAGAGAAAAAATGCAAATTATTTGCCAAATTGCTTGGAATATCTCCTGAAGAAATACATATTTATTTATTTTTAAAAAAGCAATCCATATATTATTTACTCAGTGAATGAGAATGTCTTCAAAAAACCCGTTCTGGTCTGTCAAATAAATACATATTTATAAATGGTTTCTAAAATGCATATTATTTACTCAATGGACTGTAATGGCTCTGTCAGTGCCATTACATTTAAATATGTAATTATCCATGTAATAAAATCCTTATAAAGGTCTTCTCTGGAAAAAAGAAAGAAAAAGAAAATAAAAACCATTAGCTCTTCATCTACCAAATGATAACCTATTGTTTTAATTTTGGTTTCAAAGTCTCTGAAATATTTGCATTTTGATGAGCCAGCACATAACTTCTCATTTCAAAAAAAATCAAACTTATTTTTTTAGTTATACAATGGGTGAATGGTTTTCCAGTCTGACCTCTCCAAGAACATTGCCTCTGCACAAGGTCCTACCATGAAGATGTCAGGAGGAAAGGCTGACTTGGTATTTCTGAAAAGCAGGGACTAAAATTCATGATACAATAATGTGCATTTTACCCTATGTATCTACATACTCTGACAATACCAAGGCTTCAGGGTCATGGCAATGTGTCAAACTATTTGGTAGCTTGCTATGTTAAACTACAATGGGCTAAGAAGAAATCCACCAATTCATTGGTTCTGTTAATAAGGAAGGATAGTGACTGATCTGGCAGACACATATGGGGTGGGGGTGGGGGTGGAAAAAAGAAAAAAGGAAAGTTGAAGAATAGTGTCATGTATAAGTTGAGAAAAAAGGACACACTTCCATGATGATTTCTATCAAACTGGATCACTTATTCAGTGATCCTGTTTCATAGAAATTGACATGGGACGTGCTTCCTTATTTTTGTGAGGATAATCTCACATGAAAAAATTGAATCTGGAATACCCCTTACTACACACTTACTACTTCTAATGTGGGCTATTAGATGCAACATTGATTGAAATGTAAATGTGGCTCTTTATTCTGAAAATCAGGTGATTAATTCTTGTAGCACAGAGATCAATGTGCTATAGAAGCTGTACCCAATGACATTTTTGGGTTTGTACATATTAAGTACAGGAGAGTACCACCAGCACAGGTGTCTCTTTCATAGTTGGGCAATATTTCGGATTTCCTGGCAACATGAGATTGGTACTCAAATGTATGTAGTTCTGCCAATTTTTTCAATTAGGTTCATTATTGATTTGATGAAAAAACAAATTAAACATACTGTGGTGGTATGTAAATTGGAGGGAGGGAGAGGGAGAGAGAATACAAAAGGCTCTGTTAGTGAGCTTCTTCACCACATGTTTTTATGCAAGTTTTTATCAACTATAGTTTACAAATGAAAATAGTTTTTATCAATTATAGTTTACAAGTGAACATGTAAGTTCAAGAGGCTTTTATTGTTGGTTCAACAGAATGGGAAGCAGGATGCTAAACCATCTAGCTTTCTGCAAATATCCAGAGGAAAAAATGCTAGAGATGAGTGTGGTGTAGTGGTTTGAGTGTTAGTCTACTTTTAAATCTCCATCCACTCATGAGCTCATTGAGTGGCTTGGTTGTTATGAAGATAAAATGGGTGGAGGAGTGCCAGATATAGCACCATTGAGCAATCTGAGAAGAAGAAGGGATAGAAGGGATAGAAAGCTATAAAGACTGATCTCTTCCAGCAGGCCTATCCAGTGGAATTTTAGGATGTTTTAAGAATGTTTTTAGGATGTTTTAACAATGTATATTATGTTTTAATTCAGTTTTATGTATTTTATATTTACTGTTGTTCCCCGCCCTGATCAAAATAGAGAGGCAGGTAAGAAATTATTATTATTATTATTATTATTATTATTATTATTATTATTATTAATCATTATCCAAACATTTTTTTTAAAAAAAAGATTTTTTTTGGACTTACTCATTCGAGGAAAACGCTGTAGTGCTTCTAGGCAAATAAATCTCTTCCAGTGCAAATTGGAATCTTTCTTGTGTTTCACTGTAGTGAGGAAACTTGTGTGTAAATGGATATTGCATTTCAAACCGTCTGAATGTTTGGCACATGGGATTGATCCTGAATGTGGCCGACAAGTAGTGCTTTGTAATATTCCATAATCTATTTCATTTATACGCCCTCTTTTACTAGAAAAGAGAGCAAAACATCCCTGTGCCAAGAATGAATTACATGCCGCAATGGCTCAGCAGTTCATATTTTCATGTTTATAAAGTCTACACTCCGCCTCCCTGCCAACCCTGCTAGCAAAATGTCTCAATGGGATTTGGCTTCCCAAACAAGTAGAGCCTCCCACCATAGATATCTCTTACCTAATTTGCACTTAATTTATTTGGAAAATCAAATCAAAAAGCTGCTGTGATCAAAATTACTGTTACTGTGGCGGCTGCTGGGACAACTTTTGCAGTATCTTGCCAGCATGCTACCTACCACATATGTGCATCATTGAGTGATATGCTTGCAGAGAGGTCTTGCCAATGGCTTGGAAGCATTCAAGAGTGGAAGGTTCAAGACTGGCATTGATTTATCTGCATATAGACACAATACTATCTTCTCTGAAGGTCAAATGCACAAAAAAAGGCATCAAAACCTAAAAATGCTAGAAATGAGCATTCCGTTGTCTCTGAAAACACTAAAACTCTTCCTGGAGTAACATATAGCTGATTTAGAAAAAAGCAATACAGATTAAGGCAAAGCTCCTGGAATTTCAGAGGAATGTTCTCCTTTGACAGAACAGAAGTTAGTGTGAGCTTCCAGAATTTTCTGATTTTTTGAAAAACTACCCTGTCTCAGATTAAGCGTGGTGGGAGTGTGCAGAAAAGTTGGGGGGGGGCTCTCCCAGGTACATTGTGATAATGCGCATGCTTTTATATTACAGACATAAAATAAAACTTGAAGAATAAGGATGAATGAATCTGTCAGTTTCACTTTCTCCTGCATTTGAACTTTTTAAATTTCTTTTCTTTCTAAACATGAGGAAATTTGCACATTTTGTTAAATTCTTATCAAAAACCAAAACTAAATTCTCACCCATCTGCAGAGCACTGAATAAATGAAGGAGGTAGAGCTAGTCCCATCATAGGGAATACCATGTCTTACCTGCCTGCAATGTAGTTGTTAAAGACAAAGAGCCTGTCAGAAAAAAAGGGCGGCGAACCTAATTCAGCACAACATGGATGAACACACAGGGATTCAAAGCCAGACTTTGGAGAGCTAAAACTCAAAGCCCTGGGCCTTTGAGATGGACAACTCTTCAGTTTCAGTTTCTTCCACTTTTTTTAAAAAAAAATCTTATATTCTTTCCATCTTGAATATGAAGCAATTTGCACATTTTAGTAAATTCTTATCAAAAACAAACCAAAATGAAATCCCCATCTATCCCTATTTAAGAATAATCCTTTATCTTCATAAACTTTTTGGCAGATGGTTTGAAATAGAACTGGTGAGATGGAAAGGTATGGAGTCCAGAGAGAGAGAGAGAGAGAGGGAGAGAGAGAGCTCTAAGATATGGATCAGTATTAAAGAGCAAAGGCACACATCCAATAATGCCTGGCAATGCATTGAATCAAGACATAACTTGCTGAACTGTTTGTGGTTAAGGGGGCATGAGACATCCAATTAGAATTGCAACTATTTTTGATTATTTTAGTGTTTTGTGTTTTGGTTATTTTTGCAATGTCAGGGAGAGGGATTGCTGAGAAGGCTATTTAAATTTCCAGACCGAAAATTGTCTGAAGCTTTTGCTTATGTAAACACTTGCTTGTTAAAGTTTTTCTCTATGAAATGGTCTTAGCCGGTTTCCTAAACTATATATAATACCATCTAATCACATTAGAGTCATGAACAATCTAAATAGAGGAGTCATAGTTCAATAGTAGAGTACATATATTGCACGCTGCAAGCCTTGGAGATAATAAGGGTATGGGGGGGGGTAGAGGAGATGTGTAGCTACTCGCTTGCATAGTCAGGGTCTCCTAGAAGATTAGATGAAGGAAGTGGATCTTGGGCAGTCAGAGCCAACTGCTTCTAGTAAAGCATTTAACAGAGGGGCAATTCAAAAGAGTAGATCAGAGAGGCAAGCTGAGACCAACTCCAGAAAGTCAACCCAAGCAGATGAAAGGAGAGAACAGCAAGATGGGCAGGAATGAGAGACCAAGGGAAGGCTTGTAATGCCAGAGAGCAAAGCAAGGAATAGAGTCTTGAGCTGGGGGAGGGGGGGAGTGATCAATCACAGCAGGGAGGAATATTGCAGAGAGGATCCACAGCTGTGTGAAAGAGCATACAAAAGGATGCTGGTGGTACAATTCATACCATCTCCAATTCAGAGGGTCTCCCATAGCAGGGATGATGAAGATCTCTGCTTAAGACCTGGAGAGTTACTGTTGACAGTATTGGGCTAGATGACCCAATCGTCTGACTTTGTATAAGGCAGTGGCATTCCAGGCGTTGTTCAACTTCAAACGCCATCAACTCCAGCCAGAATGGCCAATGGTAAGAGATGTAGCCCAACAACATCTGGAGGGACACAGAGGCTTCTAGGCAAAACTAAGAATTTGAATGGACTGTTTCAAAATTTATGACAGAAAGCCAAGAAGCTATGGAAGGTGCTGAACTGAGCTTCAGTTTCTGGAACTTCAGTATTTCTAAGGTTCTTCCACAAGCATGAGCGAATGCCATCTATTGTCCTAGTTTGTTATATTGTGAACTAAATCTTATATCCATGTTTGTTACTGGAAAGTGGCAGGTTTATGCAAAACCCTATTTTCAGATCTAATAAAAGTAATATAAAAATAAAGTATTTAAGCAGACAATGAAATAATACCTGAAAAGTTAATCTGATTTCTTTGTCTGCATCCTAAACATAAGGAATGCTGTGTTTGGTCTATCATCGCAAAGGCTCTTCCAAATAATTACTATGGACATTTACTTATTTATATGATTGAACTCTGAGGTTTTGTTATATAATAAGTATTTAGAAATATATTCCTTATATGGCTGCCCGTGAAACACATAGACAGAAATTCCTTCCACACCTTAAAGTACATGTAAACCTGGAGTACAAATAGACCCATTAATGGAAAGCAACACATTCTAAGTAAGACAAAAGAGCTATTAATTAATCCTTAGGATGCACATGAGGCAATCAATTCTCTCAAATCCCTAATCAATTAGAAAAGGGAAACAATTTGAATTTCTATATCTTTACAAAGAAAAAAATGGGTTACTCAATTATTGTTAAGTCCTCTGCAGTTTTGTCCTGTCTTCTTTATAAATAGCCAGATACTAAATAACTCATGAGCAAAAGAGGTACAGAAAATATATGGAGTTACAAACCTTAATTATCTGAACACCCAAGGCAACATGAAATCTGTCCGAAGTAGACGTATACCAAATAAAACATATTGCTATCCAGCATTGTACCTCAGAGCAGTGGACAGGTTCTAGATATGTGAATGAGTGGGTCAACAGGGTTCTCTACCATAAACACGTATGCTTCATCCTTTTTTTCCCAAAGGACACAGCATATAGTTTGTTATGATTGCCCAGAAACCTAGAATTTGTTGTGTGTGTGTTTTTCAAATGAAAAAAAAAACAGACTTCAAAGAATAATTAGATAATCTTCAGACGGAAAAGCTAAGTGTAGAAAGAGATCATGTACATGACAAATATTGTGAAAACTTTCTAAACGATTGTTTTAGTATTTCAGAATATGATGCGATTTGGTGGGGGGGGTAGACAACTTTGCTGTTTTCTTGCCATTTTGTGCAACAATAGGTACGATGGGTACTTAAGTCATTTCATGAAGTTTGACCAGTGCACGTGTGTGTGTGTGTGTGTGTGTGTGTATTAAATATAGCAGTGTCCATTTGAAGCTTGTCTGTGAACTTTGCATGAACCGCCAGAAATAATGTAGTGTGATGACAAGCCAGTTATACCTTCCACTAAATTTGCTGTCTGGAATGAACTGAAATAGTGTTTGGTTTGTGTAATTACGTCCATCTATCTTTATATTCCAGCGGCATATCGCAAATTGAAAATACTAAAAATTGACTGTTGGTTCTGATATTTAATGATTGCCAAAGACAAGACGATGATTTATTGGTTACTTACCGATGTGACACATTTGCATCTTATTAGACAGAGATTACTATTCCTTAAAATGCGGACGAGGCCTGATCATGTCTGATGGATTGATTTGATTTGCAAATGTAATCAAACTAATAAGAGGGAAAAAATGAGCAATAATGCCTTGTTTTTCAACTGGCAATCACTCCCCTGCCAACAACGCTGATATCCCTGACTAAGCAGCCTTCACACAGTCTTCCTGTCTCCTCAAATAAACAAAGAGAAGCAAAGAGGCTGATAAGAGGATAACAAGCCAAGTACGGATGTACCATGGAGCAGACACTTCAGAACGTACAGATACATTTAAAGGCTGGTATTTGGAACAGCATGGGAATTACTGCAAATCCCTTAACGTTGGGTTAAAAAAAAAAGGGGGGGAACTTGAACAATAATAAGTAGATGTAAATTGCTATTCCAATTTAGGGAAATCCCTGGGGATACCAGACACTCAAACTCTCCCAATTTTCAAAACCTCTGTTCTGGTAAACCTGTCCCTGGTCAATTATTGCCCCTATTTTTGGCTTTTCATGATTCTTTGTTACAGTTCTATCACTGTGAGTGGCTCGAATTGTCATTCTTCAGTGTTCAGCTTCCTTCCTACGGTGTCAAGAAGTTAATGGGGGAGATGTATCTTGTCCCTAATCCACATGTATGTAAATACACACATATGAAAATTAAGATGCCATATAGTGGCTGCTATGTGGCTGGTATTCCACATACTTGTGTGGCTAATTTTGCATGGTTGATAATGGATTGTAAGACAATTCTGTTTCTTTTTCTCTCTCTAGCAATATCTTAAACTGAAATGAAAAAGAAACAAACACGTTCTTGGTTTTATACAAGACTCACTATTGATGGATGAATGAATGAATGAATGAGTGAATAACCATAAAGCAACGGAGAACCTTCACCAATGTGTAAAAGGAAGCTCAGGTAGTAATCTTTGCTAAGAGCACACTTGTGAAAAGCATCCCTTTTTTTTCACTGGAGAAATATGATAGGGTATGAGATACTCTTCACTATTGGGGGCAGACCCCCAACAATTCAGATAGAATGCCAAACACTGGAAACACCATGGAATCGTAACGGTTTGGAACTGTATGGCTGAGATTACTACCTAGTCAGGGGAATATTTCCATGGAATTTTTCTATGGAGCTTTGATAATCTTTCAAATCTGATATATGATGTCTTCAGTATCAACATATACATGGATACTCACAATCCCAGGATAATACATCTCTGCACTTTCCCAAAAAAGAATACTAGGAATGGAGCTTTTTTTTTTCAAAACCAAGTCTCAAAAACAGAAGACCAATGTGAAAACACGCACCATACAATACATTTCAATGCAACCCAGACCTATGTCATTAACACTACTTTACAAGTGCCTTTCCGGCCAGTTCTCTCCCTTCACAAGCTAAGTTAAGGCAAGCAAGGGAATGCTAAAACCCTACCTTTTTCTTGCAACGGTGGATAGCTAGCATTAGGATGGAGCCAGACATACAGCAAAGAGGGTAGGATGTTCAGGGAGGGACATTCCAATTCCTACTCTGAGATGAGGTGGCTTGTGGCTAGTGATGTTCTTTTTTTCTTTTTTTTAAGGTTTTGTGCTCAGTTAATGCCAAGGCAAGCTGCTGTCACCCTGCCCTGCATACTGAAGTCTCAAAAGTTCCTTGGAAATAATGGTATATGGTAACATAGCATTGTTTCCATTTCTTGGGCATTGTAAGGCAAAAGAAATGGCCTATGAACCTATATTTTTCCATATTATGTCCCTGGAAACAGAAACAATGGTCTAGCATCATTTCCGTAGGGTATTTGAGGCTTCAATTTGCAGGGTGGCATAGCATCTGTTTAGCAGCAGGCCTACCTTTGGATTAATGAATTTTTTAAAAGAGAAAAAAAATACTCCTTCCCCACACCCCAGGGTAATTGAACAAAAGTCTGTGTGGAAAATTAATTGGGTGTTAAATTAATTGGGCATCTAGGGTAGGGCGATGAGCTGAAATATTTATTCTTCTGTGAAATTCAAATTCCTGTAACTATTTCAAATTTTGCACCTACACATCTAAATTAGTACATGCAATTTTGCACAAAATAGTGGTCTGGGAATTTCTGGGAAGAAAATGTTGCATAAAGGGGCCCTTCCCAGAAGAGGCTGAGCTGCCATTTTGCACAACATGGCAGCCGTCAGTTGACAGGCAACTTCTTCCCCCACCACCTGTCAACCCTTCATGGTGTCCTTCCTTGCAAGGAGACCAGAAGGGCTTGAAAGCTGGCAGGGGCATGCTTTCAAGTCCCATGCCTCCTGCCAATCAAGGATACCATGAGGGGGTGACAGCTGGCAGGAGTCCCGTGCTGCCCCCGCGGGCTGTCATCCCCTCATGGTGCCCTTCCTTGCAAGGAAGCTCGACCTCTTCTGGGAAGGAGATATTGTACAAAAGGCCTCTTTATGCAAAATTTCCTTCCCAGAAATTCTTAAGCCATTTGCGAAATGGCAGCTCATATTTGGGACGGGGACAGCCCTGCGGCCTCATCAGGTGCTAGACAAGGCTTGTACAGTGCAGCTGGCTGGAGCGGGCAGTGCAGGTGGCTTGACATACATCTGCCAGGACCAGTTCCAGGTGAGTTCACCCATCCCTAAATAGGAGTAATATTTGGTCCTTGTGTCATATTTACCCAAGATTTTCCCATGCCATATACCTAAATGTAGGAAAATATTTTCTGGCTATTTTTTCATTTGTTGTTTATTCGTTCAGTCGTTTCCAACTCTTCGTGACTTCATGGACCAGCCCACGCCAGAGCTTTCTGTCGGCCGTTGCCACCCCTAGCTCCCCCAAGGTGAAGTCCGTCACCTCCGGAATATCATCCATCCATCTTGCCCTTGGTCGGCCCCTCTTCCTTTTGCCTTCCACTTTCCCTAGCATCAACCTCTTCTCCAGGGTACTCAATACATATTTGATACAGTAACTAAAGACTATCCAAAACACAGGAGGGATGCATTTATTACACAGAAGGTCTAGAATCTGCATTAACAGAAAAAATATAGGATTGATCACTGGTAGTGAGATCCTCTGGGGAAGAGTTAGATGGTAGGAAGGGTTGCTCTGGGAAAGTTAATGTAAGGCATTAGATAAAATAACAATTCAATAATATTTGTCCATTATTTTGCCAAATTAGAATTAAAACACTGTATTCAAACTACTCATATTTTTCTCCTAAAATTTGCTTTCAACTTTAATGTTTCCTTTCATTTTTCAATTTTTCGACTTCTCACTTTATTTATTTATTTATTGCATTTTTATACCGCCCAATAGCTGAAGTTCCCTGGGCGGTTCACAAAGTAAGGTGTATTTAATTGTTTATTAATTTATCTACCAAGCCTTAGCTCACTCTAGAAGGAATCCATTTCATTCCATATGGCCAACACTCGTATTGAAATATACCTAAGAAAGGCTCTTCGATACATATTTCAAACAAGTTGTTCAATTGAATTTGACTTGTTTTTTATATTATGTTGCATAGCTGAACCATGAAGAATAGTATACTTGGTATGCTATACTTGGTATGCTATTTACTGCACACCAGATTAGCAGCAGATGAACAAAACGGTTAACTTAACTTTGGCGGTTTATCCAATAAAGGCATTCACCCAAGCTAATAATTCTACCAGTGAGTCCATTTTTTTAAAGTGATGCTTAAACTACTAAATTAAACTACTAAGAGAAATTTGCTAATCTTAAGGGACACCAACAGGAAAGTTATTGTAAGTAACTAAATAAGGACATTTTTACCTAAAACACAATCATTCATTGGTGAAACACAGCGTAAAATGAAAGTTGCTATGTTGCCACTAGAAACAAGATCCAAGCCAATTTACAACGGGAAACAAGTTTTTTTTAAAATTAAAAATCAAGAATGGCTAATTGTCTCCCTTTGATCAGAGTGGAGCATGTCTTGCCATTTTCATTCAGTCATTCCTTTTGCCCCACAATACCTAGGTCAGGTCATGTGCCCTGCCGGAAGTGTGCTGATGGATCGTGGGGCCTTACAATTCAGGTCATTAATCCTATTCCAATCTAGGTTAAGTAGGTGGAGAGCCTGTTGCATCCAGAGAAAGTAGAAGCTCTTTAAAGTATTTAACTGGGCACAGCTTAGTTCAGTAAACTAGACTGGTCCATTCTGCTGACCTAGTCATGCAGGTATAGACCTGTCTGCTCTAAATTCAGTCTAAGCAAATCATCCATCCATCCATCCAGCCCCCTGCCAGCCACCTTCCGTGATTTACAGCATCAACAACATGTGGCATTAAGACCAACCTCCTGTTTTCCACCCACTTCTGTTAGATAGAGAGCTGGATGATTAGCTATGACCCGGTTAGTTTTGCAATAAACTAGCCACAGCCATGGTTGACTTAACATAAAGGGCGGCGATTTGTTTTAGCTTTCTACATAGGGCACTGAAAGGTGATCCTTTCTAGAGGGGTAGCTATGGCAGTTTGATGCAGCAAAAACAACAGCAACAAAGAGTGTGTGAACACATCAAAGATGAACACATTTATTATGGCATAAGCTTTTGTGGACTCTACAGTCCTGAAGGTGCCACAAGACACTGTTGATTTTTATTCTTTCTGTGGCATATAACACTTAATATTCAGATAATGATGTTCCCCCTACAAGTGTTCAAAGTGAACTCAGCAAACCTTATACTAACCCTATAAGGTAGACACATATTACAATGGTCATAATAATACTAATACTGTGGGAGAGGGGGTTTAGACTGAAAGGTGGAGGTTTGCCTAAAGTTATGCATTGAATTAATGGTTGATTTGAGGTTTCAGTCAGGCATTTTCCAACTCATAGGGCCCGTTCGCATGATCAAAACCAAGCACCATGGTTTAAACAAGCTACTCTGGCTTGATGATAGCCATAGTATGCGCTGGCATTATCACCACCCAGCTGTGACTTATCATGTCATTCAAACCTGGGTGGGACAGCAACCCGTGGATCATTTGTGGGTTGTTTAACCCTCCAACAAGCCATGCCAGCTAGGTTTGGCTGACATGATAAGCCGTGGCCAGGAGGTGATTATGTAAATCAACTCACAACAAGCCTCCATGTTTCAGCCATGTTGGCTTGTTTTCATTGTAGAAATCAGATCATAGTCATGCCAGTCTCAAGCATTATGCCAACAGAGTCCTTGCCAAGGCAAAGATTTTGCTCAATGGGAAGAACGTGTACTTTGCATGCAGAGGTTTCCAAGTTCAATCCCTGACATCTCTAATTAAAGAGAATCAAGTAGCAGCAGATCGCTAGAGCCCTTAGAGATCTGCTGCCAGTCAGAATAGACAAAATTCACCATAGTCCGGCTCGCATGCTGCTCACCGGACCCCCATTGGCTGGCCGACAATGCTTGCCATACGTGGCGAGCTGCTGGGCACTCCGTGGGTGCTCAGCAAACAGCTGCCTGATCCCTTGCCAATCCGCCATTTTGCATAATTGTAGATGAGTTGGCCCCTGTCTTGTTCCTGCCCACCATTCTGCTGTTGCAACTTCTCTGGCAATATTTGAAGTCTCTAGAATAGTCGTGCTAAAATCCTCTGCTGCCATGCTAGTGCAACGTCCTTGGTTGGCTTGTAATGCTGACACAACACAGCAGTTAATGAAACTGCATTGGCAGAGTGGTTGCATTAGCCCTTGCTAAACACAGATTTTCTGCCAAAGGGACTTGAAAGGACTGGGCCTTTAGTAGCCTGTTTGGGATGAAGTTAACTCCCCTCCTGAATTCACTTAGATGGAACAGAGCATACTTCACCTTCTTTGAGCTTCTTTCACTTACTCAGAATTGACCCTACTTAGTGTACAATGTAAGTTGTTTAGAAAATGAAGCCCTGTGAAAGATTATTTCAGCAATTTAAATTGGTATTTTATAGCACTCTCCTAATTAGAAGTCATTTAAGATGGCTGAAAATTGCACTAAATTATGTGGGAACAGCATGATTTTAAGGAAATAATATGTCTGTAAATGCCTGGGATGCCCTGCTATATCTTGTGTGGCACTCCAGATGCTCTCCCATTTGCAAAATTCCACCACTGCTTGAGTCTCAGGTCAAGTTTGAGGTCAGTCACTGCAGCAGCTGCCCTATTAGATTTCTTACAAATGAAGGGGGTAAGGAGAGTATAGTAGTAGCATGAAATAAGGGAATAAGATGCACTTTATATTCTGTTTCGTTTGCTAATAAGGTTACTTCTCTGTGGAAATGTTAAGAATGAATTCAATGCACAGCCTGCTAACCTAGCAAAATCAGAGCGGCAGAAGCAGTCATGAACACATTGTGGGCCCATTCCTGAAAGCCCAAACTTAAATTAAACAAGTGTGCTCAGAGGTAAGTCTGATTTAAAACAACGAGTCCTAACTCTGAGTAAATGTGTTGAGTCTCTTACAGAGCATACCTTTAAGATGGGAATGTACGCATTTAATTGGATTCTGTATTCATGTGGGCTTTGCACAGAAATGAGACGCATCTACTGCTGTCATTTGCGCGCGCGCGCACACACACACACACACACACACAGATCCTTAAAGAATTTGGGACCAAGGGACCTAAAGGAACCCGTCTGTCTGTCTATTGAAGTCATCTGCAAATGACACTCTTCTCTGGGTACCTCTGAGAGGGAGTTTCTTGCTATGATGCTGTGGGTCTGGAAATCCCTCCCTAAGGAGGTCTGCCTGGTGCCTTCCTTGTTATCATTTCGGTACCAGGTTAAGATTGTTTAGATTTACTACCACATTTTCGATCTGTGTCTGATTTTAGCTGGACTCCATATTCTGCTGCTTTATTGTAGTTTTGGGTGGTTTGTTTTATATTGTGTATCATGTTTTTATGTGACTGTAAACTGCTCTAAAATCTATTGACACAGGGAAATAAATAAATGAACGAATGAATTGGACCAGACCCTTTTATGATTTTACTATGAAGTACTGACAACCATGAGTTTAGCTAGGCAAAATGCAGGGATAAACATCAGTCCATAACATAAATTCAAACATATACTCATCTACTCGAAAGTCCCATGGAGTTCAATGAGATTTACTCCCAGGTAAGTGAGTATAGGATTGAGCCTTAAGGCCCTAATTCTGAGGGCAAAACAACATATTCCACCACCACCTCATGTCTTAAAAGGCCAATCGCTGTGTCCCTTCTACAAAGTGCCTTTAGAAGGGAGGTGATTTGCAGGAAAGAAGCACTGTATAGGCAGGGGATGGATTAATCCCTCCTTCTTACAAATCATCTTCTCCCTTGTTTTACAAAGGAGAAGCAGCTGCTGAGTTTTCAGCTTCTGATGAGAAGCAGACTTTATAGTTCTGTCCTGAAACGAATGTAAATAAGTAGGGCTTGATGACATAATATTGTTTTGTAAGTGAAGCTTACAGAACTCATATAAAATCATTTCTGCACAATGACAATTCCACATCCAATAATGAAAACAAATTTGTTGCTCTATATTTCTTAAAGTTTACAATCAAACCTGTAGGGTTCAACATTTTAAAATGGTAGAAGGTTCAAGTAGTACTAGTAAGTTCATTCAGTTGTATGGAATGCTAAAGGTCTGTGCAGACATTGGGTGGATCCAACACTGGTGTTTCACTGATGTTAACAGTTCCATCAGCGGAACCAGGAGGGAGGGCAATTTCCTCCCTCACAGTGCCTTGCAAACCCTCAAAATCTGTTTTGGAGGACTGGGAAACCCTCCAAAGCATAGTTTAGGGTAGCGTTGAAGGCTGCAGAGGGGCGGAGGGAGAAGGAAGTTCTATTGCACTTGCGGACATCTATTAGCATGACGTTGGATTCAACCCTTTCAGAGAACACTTGTGTGTAAATCTTTCCCACTCTCTACACTTCAAACCTCCACGTATTTATTTGAACGACTGAACAAATCAAGGCATGTAGACTCTCTGCACAATTGGGAACCCGTTCATAAGCCGGCTGTCGATAATCCTGTGGATGTTCATAGGCTTCATTCATAATTTTCGATGAACATAGAAAGTAAGGAATATTGACAGAAGTTGAGATCTGATTCCCACCCTGTCATTGCGAATGTACACTAATGTCTACACAGGGCTTTAATTCTTTGGAACTGAAACATGGAAAATAGCATCTGACCACAGGAAGCTAAGGGCTGGTTTACATATGCATATTCATCACTGAAACTTCAAGGAATAACTTGGATGCTTGTTTTGAATGTGCAATTTCAGATGAATCACCACACACCGAACTTTCATGTAAGTTCAAAGAAAATACCTTTCAATAGGGTCAGTTCATACATTACTGCTGTTAATGATAAAATGTACAGCAATGAGGTTTAGAGACATCAACAGATATACATGGATACATGAACCACCCTTGTGTCATTTAACTTTGGTCCTACCAGAACCAAGCCTGTTATAGTAAGATCAACCCAACCAAAATGTTAAATTTAATAGTACCGTAAAACAAAATCTATTGTTAAATATTTATATTAAGTCTGGTTCTGTTAAAAGGAAAAATCTTGCGTTTACCCTGTTGTTGATGGCTACTGTTGATTTACAATGAATTATCTTTAGCATGCCAGAAAGACTGGCATTGAGAAAGTAATGTATAGGTAGCATAGCATTTTTTGCAAATGATGAAACCACATTCCTTCACATGTACAATTATTGGGCATATCTCTAGAATATAATTGTTCAAAATGTAATATCCAGATGTTTCACTGTTGGCAATGGGAGTTAGAGGATGTCTTCATATGCAAAATGTGCCAATCCAAATCTGCAGTGCATATAACACACCTCGTTTCGGCAAACAGTTTTTTATTCTGTTCAAATGCATATGTTTTCAAGTTAGCCAATGATATTCTCTTTTTTTAAAAAAAAAAGAAAAAGAGAAGAAACCTGTGTCTCTTCTGTGCTTCAAGTCTCCAGCTGCCATGCAATTTATATCTCTTTCCTCTCCTCTTTGTTTTTCAGCCATTTTCCCTGAATGTCAAAGTCAATTTAGTGCATTTCACTTTGCTGAATAAATCAGAGGCGAAATCCTTGCTAAAAGTGAAAATTTGATTTGCTAAAAGGAGCTTAGGGCAACTATTAATCAATATATCCAGAGTGTCAAAGCTAAGGCCATGATAGGCATGCATTCATTTGGAGATTGGTTGAAGCAGATAAAGGGGGGATACTGGGGAGGGGAGTGCAGTCACCAGTGTGTGTGTGTGTGTGTGTGTTGTAACCATGCACTCACAGATGTGTTTGTTTTGGAGAAAAGGTAAAAGGAAGAGTTGGCTTGAAAAGATAGGAAAATAACAGCAAAGAGGAGAAACCCTGCAGAAGCAAACAAGAACTTACAAACAATATATAGTTATATTTCAGATTGTGGGTAAAATATTGAAGGATATGAATATTTTAATTTCAATACATTCAAATACTTCAATAATGATCTTTTTCAAAATCAGATTTTTTTTAAAAAAAATCATTAACATATGATGAACTTAATGGGTTTCTCCAACTGATTAACTTTTTAACCGGTGTTTAAGATTAGATCCAAAAAGTATGGTTCTGGATACTATGCAGATATGTGTAGATGGTGTGTGGTTGTGGCTGTATATGCATACACATGCATGCACACACATATAAATCTATTCATATCACCCATTTGAAGTAACATGCTTAAAGGCAACTTCCTGTTGCAAAACAGTCCGCTCATCATCCCCAGAAAGGTTCCCAGCATGGCTCACAATAAAACTAATTAACAAAGCAAATACGATAAGAACTCCTACAAACAGTAAAAATAGCAGAACAGAATAGATATTAAAACAGATTAAAAACCGCACCAAACAGGACCGAAATACCTATTAAAAGCAGGTGTTCTGAAGGACTGGGTGAATGAAAAAGGTTTTCATCTGGCACCAAAAGGTCAAAATCAGTGACATATGACCCTCCCTGGGATGACGTTCGAGATATGTAGTGCCACCACTGAAAAGCCCCATTTTTCAAGTTACCACCCATCTCACCTCCGACACTGAGGAACACTGATCCTAAGCCATGTATAGCTTTAAAGATGAACCCCCAGCTATTTGAATATCAGACTGGTAAGTTATGGTCTGAATGCCCCGGTCTTAGTCAGTAGTCTGCTGCTGTATTTTTACACTGAGGTTTTTCAAAAGCCACCATATGTACAATGCATTACAGTAGTCTAACCACTTTTACTTTTAACTGTGTTAAATGAAAATGTACCTGTGGCAGGTTAAGCAAGCACACATCTGAAGCTACCCTAACTCAATAGAGAACATAAAAAACCATTTTTGTAAACAAGCTACTTTTGACCCTATAGCTGCTATGGACCCCTTTTTTCCATGGGAGGGGGGGAGGCCAGGAGGTGAAAATGGCCCCGGGCCTCCCACTGTTGCCCACCCCTGACCTAGTGCATATCCTAACATCTTTTCAGTTCCAGGCAAATACTTTTATTATTCTCACAGGCTTTTAAATGCTTTTATATTCTTGTTGCCCATTTTGTATCTTAAAGTGGTTCTATCTTTGTTCAACTTTTCATAGCTTTTAGTAGTGGGAACCGGTTATGTTGTAGTCTCTGATGGTTTTAAAATGATTTTTCTGCTGCTTTTGATGTTGATCTTATGTTTTATTAATTTGTATTTGTGCTTTACCTACATTTATATAAGTTGCCCTGAGAACAATTTGTTATAGGACACCTCATAAAGTGAGTGAATAAATAAATAAATAAATAAATAAATAAATAAATAAATAAATATCTGTGCACTAAGTCATAATGTACCACAGTATACCCCATAGTTATTGAATACTCACAAAAGCCATTATGGAAATTGTGCTACACCAACTATAGGACACAGGGACAGGGAGTTTGTATCTGTTTTACGTTACATGTTTTAATAAAATTTTGTAAATTAAACACTTAATTATGGTTTTATCTATTGCTGCTTACCCCCAGTCTTTGGTTCTGAGTATAAAATAAATAATGTGGAAATATAATTCCTACTTTTTAAAAAACTGTTCTCATCAATAACTTTTCTTTCTCTCACCCTTCCTTCTTAATCATCCAGTATTCTCTCCACTGCAAGTTGAGCACAGTTCAAGGTTCTGGTTTTTACTTATAATGCCCTGAATGGTTTGGAGGCGGGATATCATGGATTGCTACTAGTCATTGACAGGGCCGGCATCAAGGGTAACCATGATTGGGCCCCAGACAAGAGTTCTGTGGAGTTGCTCCTGCTCTTCACTACTTCAACCTGCTTATTCACCTGCCTCTTGCTCATATCTACTGCTCGCTTCTTCTCACCACCACAGGGTGGTGGTGAGGAGGAGAAGAAGTTGCCACTGCCTATTTCATGACTCTCTGCCTGTCAAGAAAGTAAATAGTAGCAATGATGAGAAAGGAGGAGATCAACTCACTATTTTGAGGAGCCATAGCAGCTGGTAACAATGGTAGTGAGGAGATAAACTCAGTGACCTGGTTCAGACAACATGCTAAACCATGCTGCTTAACCACAAAATGGTTAATGGAATGATTTGTCTGAACCAGGCCACTGAGGAAGGTTGTCTTGCTCAAGCGCCCTGGTCATTGATATATGTCCTCCAAAAATAAAGGCAGTACACCTCTCAATACTTGTTGCTGGGGAACATGAATGGGACGGTGCTGGTATTCTGATGTCCTGCTTCCTATAGCCCATGTGGTTATCCACTATGGGAACAGAAAGCTGGACTAAACAGTCTGAACCAAAGGTTTTTTTTACTTTATTTATTGTATTGTTTTAAACTTTACATTGTTTTGAAAGGCTGGTAAGCAGAAAAGCAATTTATAAAAATTTTATTCAAACTAATTCTTTTTAACTACTGTGTGAAGAAAGTTTATTCCAACAAAAGGCTGCTGTATTGTGTCATCTGGCAGTGTAGAAAGTTGTAAATTTTTCAAAATTAGAAAGTACAACATAGCACAAGTATGAGCAAGGGAGTACAGTACAGATAAAAAATGAAATATACAAATTATATGTTATGTGAGCCAGACTTAGTGAGTCAGTACACATAAGCACATGGCTGCCCTGTGTTTAATCCTCTGAATTCTCATGTCAGTTAAAACCATCTCAGAAAGGTTCTTTTTCCAGTTCTGCTTTCTGCCACTGCCAGTCAGAATAGAAAGTAATGGGCTAGATAGATCAAATGGTCTCTTCACAGATTCCTATAATATGTTCATAAGACTCATCTTACTCCCATGAACTTTCCAACAAACATATCCGATAAGTCTGTATGTGGCAATGCCTAGTTCATAAGTGATGTGATGTCTTTGTTTCAAAGGCTTGGGCCCAGCTTCACCGTGCATAAAAATTTGTTGCCAGGCTGAATGGCTGAACTGACTTTGCAGCGTAATCTGACACTTGTCTACTCAGACGTAAGCCACTAAATTGAATGGCACTTACTTTCAGGTAGCTGTGTACTGGATTGCAACTGTAATGGACAATTAAATTTTTTTTGGCTTTGGAAAAATCATCATAGGGTGTTTTAATATATACATTGTGCATAGTTAATATTTCTTCTGAATATCATCACTACATAGAGCATCGGTCCCCCAAATATTTGGGTCTATGTGCACTTTTAGAATTCTGAGTGTGTGTCATGGGGCTCTCATAAAATGGCGGCCATGGTGGAGGCTTATACATTCATAAATGGTCAATAGCTAGACACAAAATACAGAAGGCCAACTGGTGAGACTAAAAGAAAAATAACTTGTCCAAGATCCTAAGGACAAAGCAGAGCTCAGTTCTGATCTGCAAAGCACAAAAACCTACAGTTTTGAACCCACAGTTTTCTGCTCCAGTACACAATTCACAGAAGACAAACTGATAAGGTTCAGAGGCAAGTTGCTTGACCAAGAAACTAAGTACGAGGCAAAGATGGGCTCTGAGGCTGAAATGCCAGGTCAGATATTTGCTCCCATAATGCACAATAAAATATCCACTTGACAGAAGGTGAACTTTGGTGATGTTCAGAGAAACACACACACACACACACACTACCACCACCACCTCACCACCAAGCAAAACACTCAACACATACGCACGAAAAACAGGGAACACACACACATACAACCAGCACAGGCAAAAAAAAAACCACCTTTGCTCTGAACCACTTCTAGCAACCCTCCCCAACACCACCCTACCACTAGGACATTCCCTACCACCACCATCACCACCTGCCAGCTTTCTGGGTGACTGGGCATGCTTCAACAAAGCACTAGGCTGCAGCCACCCACCATTTTTATTTTCTAAGAATGTCTGTGGGGCCTAGAGGTATATTTGGAAATAAAAATTGTACTGAAGGGCAGCACTTGCCTCTGAAGGCAACTTGTTTTATTTTACAATTCATAAACATATTTTTTTACAAAAATAACTGGGAGTTAATGTTTTCATACCAATTAAAATTAATTTTAAGTGTAAAACATTGCAAGGTCTTTGGTCTAGTTGATGAGTTTGGTGTCTGCAAAATGACAGAGAACATTTTGTCTCTTAAGCTTCCTGTTATGCACATTTAAAGAGCTTAATGTTTCCTGCTTCCACTTAGTAAAAGGAGAGCATTGCGCATTTTTGTAGAATGCCAATGAGACAGTTGCATTACAGAAACAATGCCTAAGTGACTTTGAAAATGTGGTCAGACATCAGCAGAATCTCATCTCATGGAAAAATAGGCTTTATTCTTTTAAGATGTCCAAAAGCAACACTGACTCTCCTCAAAAATGCATTGCACAATAAAATCACAAAATGCTTCCAGTATCCAAGTTAGGTTCTGTAAACCTAACTCAAAGCTTTATCTAGGTCAGCTAATGTAGGCATTATCTGACCGGAAACAAAGCAGTCTTGGTCCCTTCCTAAATACCTGTAGTATTTTACTAACGAAGTTACAGTACATAGGAATATTTTAATCTGACATGAAGAACAACAATAGATCTGACTGCTGGCCTGATAATCTTCTTATCACACCCTGTGAAACCTAGCTCTAATATTTGACAGTGTGAGCTTCCATTACTTGGCAACCCATTCTATAAAGGCCAACAATGGAGAAAGAATGAAGTGGAGTGTGGAAGAACCTCCATATCTACATAAAAGAGATTAGAGGCGACAGCGTTCCATTTTACAGCTCAATCATATTGTGTTAGCATGCGCTTATCCGAGCGCGGATGAAATTGAAAGAGAAATAAAAAAGAGTCAGGCAGATAGGAACCAGAAATGCGAGGCATGAGCAATTTCCAAGGATATAAAAGGATGCTAATGGTGGGGCCCTGTCATTCTTAAAAAGGGCTATTAGGGCACCATCATCTGTTCTTGTGCCTTTACGCTCCTGTAACTAAAGTCAAGAATTTCTTAATGCCATTGTGATCGTTTTCCTCTGAAGATAAAATGTGGTCGTGTTTTACAACAACACTTTTCATTTGTTTAATTTATTAATGCAAGTAAGGCATTATATTTACTTGATAAAGCTTTTCATTCATATGAGTGTTAGTGTGTGTAATATATTTGCAAAATATCATTTTCTGTAAAATTATGTATCTTCTTGTTCACAGCATATTGCACATATTAAATTTATTATGCTCAATGGCCACAGCACACAGAATTTAAGGGGGGACCAGAATTTAATATAATTTAATAAGCAACAGGAAGGGATAATTAAACATCTTAAGGAATTACTCCAAAGTTGAAAAGTGAGAAGAAATAGTTATAGAGTACAACAGTATTTCTTCTAAGAAATTAAGAATTCTACTTCAAATTTTCCTTTTAGTAAGTTATTATTATTATTATTTATTTATATAGCACCATCAATGTACATGGTGCTGTTGTAACTAAAAGGAAAACTTTTAGTTGTAACTAAAAGGAAACTATTAGTTAGTTGTAACTAAAAGGAAAATGTATCTGCATGACAAAAATCATTTTTGATAAAACTTGTACTAAACTTAATTTTTTTTTTTTTAGTTTTACTGGTTACATAGGAGTATGCAAAAACCCTTAGATTGCAATCCTATAACATCTCACCTGGGATTAATCCCCACTGAACTCAATTGGGCTTACTTTTAAGTAGACATGTTTAGGTTTGTGCTTATTTCAGAATTTGTTTGGATATTGTATATCTACATCAGATTGTTTCGACATTATGTATTCTATAGAACTGTCGAATACTAGTGTATTTAGAATGTATTTTTAATATATACATTTGTCTTTGCTTTTAACTATGTTGTAAGCCATCTGAGGGGGCTCTTGAATCCAAAAAGCAGGATACACCTTTTCCAAACAACTAAATACAATAGTTTTTAAATCTAATGGAGTAATTTTTTTTGCAAATGCCCATCATGAAGGCATTCATACAAATGTAGAAATGACTACATAAGAATAATTATAAAATGGTAATTTTTTAAAAAAAGTTGCAACCATCTCAAAATTTAGAGGAAAGAAAAAAATGCCAAAAAGGGTCATCTTCAGCTCTTTTTATTCTTTTATGACCATTTTCTATTCTCCCTAAGCCTGTCTTTAACAACTAGTTGATGATACTGGAAAGCACTGGGTAGTTCTACTGCAGCAGATTTAGATTAATGTAAGCCATCAAGTTTGATTTTGCAGTAATGGTTCTCCATCATTAAAAAAACTACACAAACACCAAATTTGCAACTTTTTACATTTAGCTATCTGTACCTGTATTTTGGTGATCCAATACCACTTAGTAAGTGGACATTTTATCAATCTTTGATAAACTTTGCATCCAAAAAAGCTTACCAGAAGTTAGCATCTGTACCCGATTCAGTCTTCCTTTCCCTCCTGCCAAGTGGACACTAGTATGTATACTTGGCTAATAAGCCTAATAGAGCATCATAAGCCAGCTTTTGAATTTGCCTCTGAAGTTAGCCTGCTGTTTAAGTATTCTTCAATAGCTCACAACTGGTTCAGACTGCTAGTCTGTAATTTAGAATGCCAGTCTAAAGCGTCCAACAGATTTCATTGCTAACTGCAGGCATTGAACCATTGTTCTCTCTCCCTCCCTCCCTTCCCTAGTTTCTTCCACACCCCTAAGCAAGCCTGTGCCATGTATTGTATTCACAACACAAATCAAACTGATAAAAGATATTTGGCAATCACCATGATGCGTTATTGACCGCCTTGTAGGGCGAATGCCCCCATATTGGTAAGACTGATGCAGGCATTGTCCAGAGATGAAACTCAAACTCACCTATTTAACTAGCTTTGACTTAATCTGGGGTGCTTTATTAGCAACCAGTGTAAGACAAAGTAGCTAGTATAATACAGAGTGATGTTTAAATTAGTTTACAATTTGCTTGGGCTCATCTAGACCTGCTCTGAACAAAGCCATTCAGAAATGTCAGCTGTGTTCCTAACCACTGTAACAAATTGTTGCCTGAACGCTGCACACCTAATGACTTCAAATTAGCTTCACTGCGATATTGCCTGACAGTTCGTTACGACTGTTAGTAACATAGCTGGCGTATCATGACCAATAAATTGGTTTCAGTGTGGGCTGGGAAAGGGACTTCCATCAATTTGATTAAAGAAATTACTGTAGCATTCAAAGCATAAAGACAAACTAGTTTAGGAGACAGAAATAAGTTAACTGTACCAGAAAAACATTGCTCATGATTCAAAAGCTCGCTTATAAGCCATTTGTGATGCAAACTCTGAACAACTATTTTTTTCTGTGAAGAAAATATGGAGCAGATCAGAATGTGAGTTACTGACCTCCTTTCTCAGCAAATTATTATTTAAATGTCTATTGGTAGTTGCTTATTATTCAGTTTTCAGAAATAATTAGAGTAATTCAGAATTGTGCTTTATATTGTTCAGATTCTGTGAAAGAGACAATGCCTGAACCAAAGTGTTAAGCTAGCATTAAGGAGAGTATGAAAAAAACATCTGTTTCAGAAGGAAAGCTACATGCTGAAGAATCAGTGGCAAACAACTACAGTTGTTTGTTTATGCTCCTTGTCAATACATCTTGCAATCTTGATGATACATACAGGTACCCTGATGGTGCTATATAAATAAATAATAATAATAATAATAATAATAATAATAATAATAATAATAATAATAATTAGGGCCATATTTAGATAGAGGCTTCTATGCACATATCCCTAGCTAATTGAGGAACCATGCTATACTAAGATGCTATATAAATAAATACATAAATAAATAATAATGAGCACGTATTTCCCCAGTTTTAACATTTCATCCAAGAATCTGCCCCAATCAGATTGGTTGGGGGAGACAGCACCCACCCCCAAACAGCTGAACATGACAGACCATGTGATGAGGGACAAATGTGCAGATAATATGTTAGAATTTCTGGTACTATTGCTTTGACTTTATACTTTAATATAAATCAAAGATAAATCAGACAGTCAGTGGCGGAACCAGAAAAAAAAAAGATCAGGGAAGGCACAGCAGGGGCAAAGTATATTTTTAAGCAGGCGGGCTGTATCTCACATGTTAAGTTCTCTGAAAGAAAAATAATAGTGTATCTCATACTAAAACTGCCACCCTAACTATAGATTCTGAAAAATAATAATCATATATTGCTTAATTTACATTTTTTTAAATAAATAGCATGAATTAGCCAAATTCAAATTACTATAAGGAAAAAGAGGCTTTCAAACAAGGCAGAGTCACTACACAAGTATTTCCATGACATACAGTTTAGAGAGACAGAGCACTTTCTTTAGAAAAAAGATACTTCTGAACCAGTGCAGGCAGAATCAGGAAGGTAGACTCTTAGGCCTCATCTACACCAAGCAGGATATTGCACTATGAAAATGGTATATAAAAGGCAGGAGCCACACTACTGTTTTATAGCAGTATTGAAGTGCACTGACAACTGTTGGGGCCCATTGACACAGACCACAGACCACTTTCATAGTGTTATATCCTGCTTGGTGTGGCTTCTGCCTTTTATATACCGCTTTCATACTGCAATATCCTGCTTGGTGTAGGTGAGGCCAGAGTGTAAGGAAATAGCAAACTGAGACACCTGGGCTGTGTACACCTAGGAAACCCAATGCATATGAAGTAGTAGTCTAAAGATCCAAAAGATGAAATTTTTGAAGATGAAACTTCTGATATATCACCTTTGTACCATGGAATAAAAGAAATGAGGCACTGAATGTGGTGGGATTAATTGATGAGTAAACATTCATAGGCTTGCACTGTGAGTAAATTCTCCCCACCCACCATTCCTGTCCTAATTCTTTGAGGAGAAAATACGGCTCTCACTGATGATGCTGGAGTTTAGTTTGGAGAACTGCCAAAAATAAGTTTATGCATCAGGGGTTTTAAATATGATGGAGTTATGAGTGCCCCAACCCTAAACCTCAGTTACCTAATCCTAATTAGTGGGGTGGAAATTGGTTTCACTGCAGGCAGATCTAAGGGGATCATCCCCCTCCCAGAAACCTCTCCAGAATAACACAGAGAAAGAAGTTTATGGCAGAGCCCACTTATGGAAGCAAAGAGATGTGGGAAAGGAAGAAGCCCATTTCACACACAGGCAAACTGAGGCAGCAGGCAAATAAGAGTCAATGACTTCAAAAGAGAGTGAGGCCTTAGCTAGACCTACGTTTTATCCCGGGGTCGTCCCGGGGTCGTCCCTGCCTGCTCCCGGGATCCCCTGTGTGTCATTTACATGAACAGTGATGACCCCAGGACGATCCTGGGATAAAACTTAGGTCTAGCTAAGGCCTGAGCATGGGTTACATAATTGCAGCACACTTAAGTTCTCAGAGCCAACAGAGAGCAGACCTTTTTTGAAGTGTCTTTAAAAAAGAAACACCCCAGTTTATCCAGGGTGTCACAACACAGAGAAAGGCATTTATAGCCAAGCCCACTTCTCCAAGATTTAAATTAAAGGGAGATGGGAGACCAGAATACCCGCTTCACACTTAGGCAAAGTGAGGCATCCGGAAAATAAGAGTTGTTGGCTGTAAGTGAGTAAGTTTGCGTTACATAATCACAAGTTTAAGGGGGAAAAGTGTACCCCATAAAACAGGAGGAATTTAGTCATTTTGTTATTGGAAAGAACTATGTTGTTGTTTATTCGTTCAGTCGTTTCCGACTCTTCGTGACTTCATGGACTAGCCCATGCCAGAGCTTTCTGTCGGCCGTTGCCACCCCTAGCTCCTCCAAGGTCAAGTCTGTCACCTCCAGAATATTATCCATCCATCTTGCCCTTGCTCGGCCCCTCTTCCTTTTGCCTTCCACTTTCCCTAGCATCAGCCTCTTCTCCAGGGTATCCTGTCTTCTCATTATGTGGCCAAAGTACTTCAGTTTTGCCTGTAATACCATTCCCTCAAGTGAGCAGTCTGGCTTTATTTCCTGGAGTATGGACTGGTTTGATCTTCTTGCAGTCCAAGGCACTCTCAGAATTTTCCTCCAACACCACAGTTCAAAAGCATCTATCTTCCTTCGCTCAGCTTTCCTTATGGTCCAGCTCTCGCAGCCATAGGTTACTATGGGGAATACCATTGCTTTAACTAAATTTTTAATTAAAATATAAACAGAAGTATCTGTCACCTGGTACAGAGTTTTCCCATGGAAAACCTGGCTGGTTCAATTGGGACTGAAATGTACTTACACATGACTGAAGGAGATGCACTATATATAATTTTAGGGGCACTAATCATTACTGTACTTATTATTACTGTACTTTAAATATGGTTAAACATCCCACAGTTATTTTGCTATTTTATTTCTACAATTCCTTTTCTCCTGTTTTTTCTTCACCTCTCTTCTTTTTCAGGCTGAATCGTATGCACATTTACCTCAGAGTAAATCCTATTGATCTCAGTGCAGCTTACTTCTGAGTAGATATACTTCTGATTGTGTTGCCGCTCTGTTTTTAAGGTGACACAAGATACACACATACCATGTTTACCAAAAGAACAGTTTGCTGGTTACTAGAATCATAAAATAGTAGAGTTGGAAGGGGCCTATAAGGACATCGAGTCCAACCCCCTGCTCAATACAGGAATCCACCTCCAGCTGCCTCTTGAAGGCCTCTAGTGTGGGAGAGCCCACAACCGCCCTAGGTAACTGGTTCCATTGTCGTACTGCTCTAAGTCAGGAAGTTTTTCCTGATGTCCAGCCAGAATCTGGCTTCCTGTAACTTGAGCCTATTACTACATCATATCTACTTCAAAAAAAGGGTTTTGACACCCTAAAATAAACTGTAGGGAAGATGAGATGAAGTACCCTCTTCCCTTCTTCCTGCTGTAGCCCCCAGTGTGACCTCCCACACTGTTCCAGTGGGTACCCCAACCTTTAAGGTATGTGGGGCGGATAGGGGGATGCAAGGGATCTGCAGGGCAGATTGCAGGAGGTAGACTCTGAATCCAAGTCAAAATATAAAATACAATCTACTTATACTAAAATTGCTGGCCAGACACTGGCTGCTCCTGCCACACTGAAACTGGTAACCTTGCTATAGACGGGCAGTGCCTGAATCTATTGTTTAACATCCTTTTCCTGCTCTTTTCTATTGCTCCTTCTCCAGATTTTCTCGGTTTGTATACGATAGATTCCTGTGGGTATGGGTTTACCTTTATTTCTCTTGTACAAAACCTAGTTCCATCAAGTGTTTAATGATTAACAAAAATAATATATATATATCTTGCCTTTTTAGATCAGACCGAGATACACATCTTTTCAGCAAGATACCTCTAGAAGCTGTGATCACCTGTTGTTGTTTTTCCTAGCATCTGGTAGTCAAGAACTAAAGTTTATTTATTTTTGACATGTGTTTATCACCATTCTCCCACCAAGAGGGTTTGAAAGAGGTTAACAGCATATAAATAAAACACTGCAAAAACAGCCATTAAAAACGCGACGAATGTCTCTGTACATGAATACCCCATTTAGCTATCATAGTTAAAAGAGATCTGACTATTGGGCAGTATAGAAATGTAATAAATAAATCAATAAATCATTGACAAACCTATGTTCAATTAATTTCTCAAATCTTCTTTTAAAGCATTCTGTCAGTAGCTCCCCCCACCCCCGACCACCCGCATCACCACACACATACACACATCTTCTGGAATAAAATTCCATAAGTGAATTATTGTATGCAGAAATACTTTTTTCTGTCTATCCTGGACATTTGGAGATCCCTGCATAGTATTATGAAAATAAAGTAATTTAGTAACAACAACTTAACCTGCTGCTAGATTTTGCTAGGTCCCTTACGTTGAAACTTTGCCCAGTTCTTAAAGCTCAGATGCTGAAGCTCGGAATATCTGAAGATTAATGGATTGTGTTATTCTAGATTTAAAGAAGACACCTGGCCCATAAGAAAATTGTATTGTGCACATTTATGGTGGCTGGTTTCACATTTATACGAAGCCCTCAGCTACTATGGCTACATCAACATGCCAGAATGATACACATTAAAATGTGAACCTACCTAATTTGCACTTTCTGGAATAATATGTTAACTGAAATACTGTTATCTTTCAATATTAGAGCTTCTCTGAGTTTTCTAATGCTGTGCTCCAATTAAAAATGCATAGAAACATTTGTATATTAGGGAACGTGTAATAATAATATATTATATTAGAGACTATTGATTGCAAAAATTGTGTATACTTTTATGTATATTAAAATGTGTACATTAGGAGTAATGCACATGGAAATGCATTCAAATTTTCATGCAGACATTTAGCCTTAAGATTGGGGAAACGAGGAAAACTAAAATTGACAGATCCATCCATACATTCAAGACAAGAAACCCAGTGTGCTAATACCCACACACATGATGACCAAACTCAGATGAAATTCCAGGTGTATAGAATTTCCTTACACATAAATCAGGTCACACAACCCACTGCATCCTCCACAACTTTAATGGACATCTACTCCTAGAGTTTCAGGGTTGGAGTGATCCAACACAGTAGCAATGAAGTTCTGGGCACCACACTTCAAGAAGGATGCAGACAAGCTGGAGGGGGTTCAGAGGAGGGCAATGAGGATGATCAGGAGTCTGGAAACAAAGCCGTATGAGGAAAGACGGAAAGAAATGGGCATGTTTAACCGGAGAAGAGAAGACTGAGGGGAGATATGATAGCACACTTCAAATACTTGAAAGGTTGTCACACAGAGGAGGGCCAGGATCTCTTCTCGATCATCCCAGAACGCAGAACACGGAATAATGGGCTCAAGTTACAGGAAGTCAGATTCCAGCTGGACATCAGGAAAAACTTCCTGAGTGTTAGAGCAGTACGACAATGGAACCAATTACCTAGGGAGGTTGTGGGCTCTCCCACACGAGAGGCCTTCAAGAGGCAGCTGGACATCTGTCAGGTGTGCTTTAAGGTGGATTCCTGTATTAAGCAGGGGGTTGGACTCAATGGCCTTATAGCCCCCTTCCAACTCAACTATTCTATAATTCTATGAAATCCATGGGAAAGAAGTATGTGTGCTGAAAGGCATCTCAAACTTGCACCTTCAACATATCCAGTAGTAGAGCTGTGAAATGGTTTTTAAAAACACGATTAAGTAGAATTACTGAGTGTAGATAATACTTAGGCCAGCCTTTCCCAATTGTCATGCTGACTAGGAAGCATGGCAGTCGCAGTCTAACACATCTGGATTGCGTCAGGTTTGCGAAGGCTGATTTAGATAATGCCGAAAATGTTGTCCACTTTTGCATCCCCATTTGTAGGCCATGAAAGTGGGCTAGCACTTTCAGCAATGTTTTCAGGGGAAAGGGAAATTCTGGATAGGGCTAAGCTTGGCAAGTAGTGGCAGTGGCAACAGCAGGATATTTGGGGGTGTTCTTTTTATAATGAATTGCTCCACTGTTGCTTGTGGCAACAGATCTGCGAACTTACAGTAATTTCCCGACAATATTTCTGTAAGGCCTTTATACCGGCTATTGGGTGGTATAGAAATGTAATAAATAAATAAATAAATAAATAAATAAATAAATAAATATCACAACATGTTGTTATTTCAGAGGCACCAGGGTGGAAAAAAAAGATTTCTCTCCCTGCCCCGCTGGCCTGAAATTACCTTTCCTTTTTCCGCTCCCTCCACATTTTCAGTGTGGAAAAAAGCTGTACAGAAAATGCTGGCAAAGTTGTAATATATAGTCATATAGGCCTAATCTACACCAAGCAGGCTATTGCACCATGAAAGCAGTATGAAAGCAGTATACGGTATGTGTCAATGGGCCCCAACAGTTGTCAGTGCACCTCAATACTACTATAAAGCATTAGTGTGGCTCCTGCCTTTTATATAACGCTTTCATACTGCTTTCATAGTGCAATATTCTGCTTGGTGTAGATGAGGCCTTGGTGTTCATGCACAGTATAGCTGTTGTGAGATAAAAAGGGGAGAAAAATTCAAAAAGTTGTTTTAAAAAGTTACATAGGGTATACCAAAAAATAAATACCGCATTTCTTCAATTCTAAGACACACTTTTCCCCCATATAAACATCTCTAAAAATGGGGTGCGTCTTAGAATTGCAGGTGCGTTAATTATTTCTTAGAATCAAAGCTTTTTTCCTGTTGGTGGTACTGAAATTAGTGTGTGTCTTACAATCGATGGCGTCTTAGAATCAAAGAAATACGGTAAATAGTGGCTGCTGTTGACAGGCAGATGTGTTGGAGAAAAGGGCACAAAGGCAAGAGAACCAAGGGGCAGGTGGTCCAGGAGCCAGGATGCTTAAAGGAAGAGAAACACAATAGAGAGTGATCTGAGAAGCATGGGACTGAGGGAAGGATGAGGTCTTGACAGAGGGAGAAGGCTGAAGTTAAGAGTGGTGTAAGTCAACAGCTGAGGTAAAAGCAAAAGCATCGGGTTTAAAAGCAAACCTGACAGGTACATAGGACAGAAGAAGATACGTGCTGTTGGGCAATTGGGGTGGGTTAAGGCAGGACATATAAAGAAGCTTGGGGGGTGGGGTGGATAGGAAAAGCAGGACCAGCTCTACCATTAGACAGAATGAGGTGGCCAGCTGATTCGGGATCTCATAAAGCAGTAGCAAAGTGTTAGTTATTTAATGAATTATTATTGCATTTTTCCTGCCAAGGAGAAGAAGAGTGGACTTGTGGCATTTTCTGCCTCTATTCCAAAATAAGTTGACCAGCCATGGGGGATGGCAGAAAGGTGTCTTGTAACAGTCCTGAGGAAGAGAAAGGTTGCTGAGGGAGAGGGCTGAATATAACATATTGATTTGAAAAAAAAGTGAAAACTTTGGTTGTAGATCGCTAGTACAGATTATATTGGTCATGTAATCAAGAATTGTTATGTTGTCTGAAGACATTAAAGTACGCCAGTCCCTATGGCTATACCTGCCTAAAACGCCAGCTATTTTAGGACACTGCCATGCCAACACAAATCCACACTGAATGAAATGTACAAATGTAGCCTTTCATTTGCTAAAACATGAACAGGTATTTCATTCTTCATCTTCTCAACTCCTGAGTTTAATATCTGTGAAAGGGAACAAAATGACAGCTCTGCAAACTGCCTTGTCTATTAACTCACAAAGCAGTTAAGAGTGGAGTGCCTATGATATCCATGTAGGCTGCGCAGCACTGCAGTGAAAACATGTCCCAAATCTGAACTGAAGCATGGCATAGAAAAGAGAAAAAACCTGTGTGTGTGTGTGTGTGTGTGTGTAGTGGGAGGGCAGAGAGCACAACCTCAGTGAATCCAAGGAAACCTTAATTCTTAGATGTATTCAGGCTCTTTCCAAAATATTACTTCCAGCTACTTCAGGTAAAATGTATGAGTAAAAGATAAACAGTTGTTGATGTTTCTTCTCTGGGGAATATAGGGAGCAAATGGAAATAAAAAGTCAACCCGAGTGCATTCTGATCATTAGCACTCTGTGTGCTATTCAAGTGGCAAAGGACATTTTAGACAGTTCCTTCTGTACTTTGCTAAATCAGAGCCACAAGAAATAAGAAGGGGTCTGCCTCTAACCCTACGCTCATCTGCATCAGAGTCCCTTTAAAGCACTAGAACATTCAAATACAAGTCACACAAACATGAGCTAATCCAGCATAATCTTTACATACAGTGTTTTCTGCTTCAGCCATATTACCTAGTAAACACCTGTTCTACACTGACACAAAGGAAGTAGCTTGTTCAGAGCATATGATAGATAGCTAGAGCTGCTAGTTTTCTTGAATTCCAGTGAATATTTATTCATTATGAAACCAAGTAACAATTATCCCCTGCCCTTTTAAGCCAGTTCTTACACACACACACACACACACACACGTATACATACACGAAGTGCCATACTGGATCAGACCAATAATCCATCTAGTCTACCACTGGGTTCACAGTGGCCAACCAGCTGTTGGCCAGGGACCAACAAAGCAGGACACGATGCAACAACAACCTTCCACCCATGTTCCCCAGCAACTGGTGCATATAGGCTTACTGACTCCAATACTGAAGGTAGAACATAGCCATCAGGGCTAGTAGCCAGTTGATAGCCTTCTCCTCCAGGAATTTATCCAACCCACTTTTAAAGCCATCCAAATTGGTGGCCTTCACTACATCTTGTAGTGAGTTCCATGGTTTAACTATGCGCTGTGTGAAGAAGTACTCCCTTTTATCTGTCCTGAATCTCCCACCAATCAGCTTCATGGGATGGCCCCAGGTTCCAGTATTATGGGAGAAGGAGAAAAAGAACAGGATTTAAACCATGCTTTGGAGGATTCAGCTATTTGGGGGTGATTATAACAAGAGACCCTCTTCAGCTATTTCAGAGGAATTTTGGGCAACTGCACAGCCAGATGTTGCATGATCTTACTAAATGGAGCTGATTAAGCCTCATGTGGCTAGGCAGAATAGCCACTGTAAAGATGGCTTTGTTGCCTAAATTATTATTTCTTTATAAGGTCTTACCAATTAATATCCCAGCTAAGTGCTTTTCCAAATGGCAAGCCACGCTGGACCATTTTGTAAGTGGGGGCAAGCGTTCTCGTAGCCGCAAGCAAACGCTATATAGAAAACGCTTTACAAAAGAGGCTCGGCAATGCCTAATTTGCAGGCATTCTTTGAGGCTTTCCAGCTCAGGCAGCTTATCAGAATAATTAAAGGTGAGACTGAAATTCCATGGGTGCACATGGAAATGGTCCCCCAACAACCTACAATATCTGCTCTTCCCTTTTTAAATCCCTCCTGGGTGACCATTAAGCGAATCTCAAATCCATTTACGTGCCTAACTTTTGCTATCTGGAACAAATGGTCATCATATCTTTCCCCATTAGAATCTCCAGTGCTACCCTTCCTGGACCATTCCTTTATTAGACATGGAGATAAATATGCCCAGTTTGCAGGGTGGGACAGGAATAATATCTATCACTTGAGAGACTTTATAGATAAGGGGCAAGTAATTAATGATAGTAAGTTAAAAGAAAAGCTAAACGATATTAAACCTACTTGGTTCAAACTGTGGCAAGTAAGAACTTTTCTAAACTACAGGGAGAGTTCTTTGTCCCCCACTGCATTTGAACACTTATGTTTAGGCCCCAAGGAGAAAGATAAGGGTTTGACCTCAGCAATTCATGATTTACTGCTAGATAAAGTGGGAGGCTCCTCTCCGGCACTGAAAAACATATATGAAGCAGACCTACACATGTATATAAAAGATGACATGTGGAAGCAAATATGGACAAATCCTCCAGTTAGAACTATATTGTCCCATATTCAGGAGGCAGCCCTAAAGATGCTACTAAGCTGGCACAAGACCCCAATCCAACTTTCACACATAACGAGCTCTATCTCCCCATTGTGCTGGAGAGGGTGCAATGAGAGGGACTTCTTTTTGCACATGTGGTGGGGCTGCAAAGCCTTAAAGCAGTTTTGGGAACTAGTTTTCAAGGCAATCTCAGAGGCCACAGGCCAAAGAATTCTGCCTGAACCAAGCTTGGCTTTGTTGTCCCTGCCAAATGTCTTAAATCCATTCCTCATTCACAAAGAACTTGTAACAATGTTGCTTACAGCAGCGCGCTTAGAAATTGCTGAGCGTTGGAAAGACCCAAAGGTCCCCACGCTAAATGGCTGGAAAGAGAAAGTGTGGACAAAGCTGAGACATGATCCTTTTGATACAATATGGTCCCCATTTGTCAATTATGGTAATGGAACTGCTGGTAGATCCAGGCCCCTGTTAACTCCACTCTAGGCCACCCCAACTATTGAATCTTGATAGTAATTAGAATTGGTAATGTATTCATACAATACAGACAATGTAACCTCTCAACCCGAAATATTCTTGTAAGTATGTATTTTCATCATGAAGAAACAACCACCATACTTGTTGTAATGTTGTTAATGTAACTTTATCTTATTTTGAAATAAAGTTTTTAAGGTCTTAAAAAAAAGTATCCCTATCCACATTCTCCACATGATGCAAAATTTTGTACACCTCTAACATGTCTCCTCTTAGCCTCCTCTTCTTCAAGCTAAACAATCCCAGCTGTTGTAACCTTCCCTTATAGGGAAGTTGCTCCAGCCCCTTGATAGTTTTAGCTACTCTTTTCTGCACTTTTTCCCAACTCTATAGTATCTCTCTTTTTTTGGTGTGGTGACCAGAACTGTACACAGTATTCCGAGTGTGGTCACACCACAGATTTGTATAAAGGCAGTATGATACTGGCAGTTTTATTCTCAATTCATAGAATCATAGAATCATAGAATAGCAGAGTCGGAAGGGGCCTACAAGGCCATCGAGTCCAACCCCCTGCTCAATGCAGGAATCCACCCTAAAGCATCCCTGACAGGTGGTTGTCCAGCTGCCTCTTCCTTTTCTTATAATGCCTAACATGGAGTTCGCTATCTTTACAGTGAAAAGGTTTGCAGCAAGGAAGTCTTCATTGTTGCAATCATTCGTGCTTTACATGAAGATGCTAGAGGATGGAGCAAGCTGGAAAGAAAGCACTTCCATTTTCTCATAAGAAATTAAGGGATGTCTTTTACTGCCACTTTTTGTGGGGGCAGTACAAGATATCCCAAGATAACTGATGAAGAATTGTGGGTGTTGTATGTTATTTAAAATGGCCTCCTGGAGAAGCACTATTTTAATTAATTAAATGAACAGATTCCTACAATGTAATAATCATCTAAGGGATCACTCATAAAACAAGGAGGCAGGCCATGCTACTGGTCCCATCCATGACACCCAACAGCAGGCCTAGCCCTGCATTCCAAAGTGACCATATTGGTGCAGATTTCTGAAGAGGAATTCCTGTGTGTGACCCAGTGCTCACAAGGAGAGGCTCTACTCAACAGGAATGCCAGCTCTACACATGGAGAACTTCACATGTGTAGGGAACTCTACTGGAAATAAAAATATATAAAAATAATAATGTGAACTACAAACCACAGTACTTATGACAAAGGTTTACTGAATTCAATGAAATCTAAATAGACCTAACTGTGCTTTGCACTGAAATCTTGTTGTCTACCCAACTCTATTATAAAATTGTAAGCAACATAATAATTATATAGATATAACAAAGCACAGAAAGACAACAAGATAATACAATTTACTAAAAACAATGTATGTTGCGCCTTTTAAAAAACCCCAACAACAGACAGATTTCACAGAAGAGAAATATTCTGTACCTGGAATATGTTTAGCCCATCCAATGATGACCACCAGTTCTCTGTCTGCCAGGTCACAAAGGGTGGTGAGGGCCTTGATGTCACTGTCTGGCACAGTGGGGTCCGGCATGGCATAGATCTTTTCTGGTTCAGCCACCAGCAAATGGGAGACAATCTTGTTATCTGCAAAGACAGATCAGGGCTTAGGTTATTAGTAGTGACTCTATTTTTATGAAAATAATTTTATTTTGTTCCACTGACTCTACTTAAAGAGTTACCCCAAGGTTAAAATTTTCCCACTATAAAATTTGCATTGTCACTATTAATTTTGGGAAGGTAGCCGTGGCCTAATATTTCTTTCAATGGAATCGGGTATGAGCCAATCTTACAGGGATATTGTGAGGATAAATTGGAGATGGCCTGGAATATTCTCCTGTCGGGATAAAAGGGTGGGATAATAATATTGTAGTAGTAGAGAAGAAACGTTAGCACTTAGGACTGCAGTTTGTGAAAATGACATTTGAAATCCCCCCTTTGTAAACAAACACCCTGTATAAAACAAACAAACAAACAGCACATAGCTAGAAGTGGATTGGGTTGGAGGCTTTGCCAGTTATGTGCTGATTTATTTTGTTTTGTTTTATTTACAAGGAGTTGTTACATGGGGTAGAGGAGAATTCATAAATGCCATCCTCCACCTGCAGCCTAAAGTGGTACAACCCTTTCTGATTCAGATATATTTGTAAGTGAGGACTCAGTCATGCTCTTAAAAGCTCCAGATTCTATCATATTGCTAAATCATAAAACAAAACCCAGGGCAGAGATATACAGATAAAGGGATGGGGCCATGAAGATGAAGACTGTCTCAATTCTATGGGACAAAGCAAACTAGCAGCACCTAAAATGTTTACTATGGACTTCTGCACTAAGGGCAATCTGTCCATCATAAATACATGCTTTTTGCTATTTATTGGATACTCTGGCCACAATTATAAGAAATCTAAGAACAATTGGACAGAAAGACACAGGGATGTTAATTGGATACTGTCAGGAATGTGCCAAGACAATTTTGGTCCAGGTAACTTTTCCACCACATGAGATTGGTCTTGATGGCACCTGGGACCCTTCAAGTGCATCTATGCTTCTATGAACATTTGAAATAATATAATTTTCCACCTGGGGAAAAGGTGATAAATATAACTTGGATAAAATGAAAAGCCTGAATTTTATAATTTCTGGTAGCTGTCTCCAATTAGCATTTTCTATCTCAGAAACCAGATCTTTCCTAATGTGAATAATTCAGTCTATAATGTTTTACAACCCTACTCTTCTGTTAAGTATTCAGCTTCACTCTGTAATAAAAAAAAATCTTTAAAAAAATAGTAAGAAACTAGATGTGAATTGTATAAGTACAGTTGAATTCAGCTTAAAAGCTGTTTCACAGTAATTACCAGACTGTGCCAGAGCACACTAGAGTGTTATGAAGGCAGCTGAAATGTGCCTTGAAAAATTAAGAACACACCAAAAGGGCACCATCAAAAAGTGTAAATAAACAGAAATCTACCACATGAAGTCGCACATTTATTAATCCAAGTAGTATTCATTCCAGTGTGTTTTGAGCAATTACCTCTTCATCAGGAGCATTTCATAAAACTTCTTAGATGACCAGTTCAAAAGGAGGCACTGCTTCTTGCAATTGGTAGCAGCAAAATTAAACCACCATGTTGGATGTAACCAACAATGTGGCACAACCAATATATGGGAAGTAAGAGTATCCTGAGGGATGGAATAGACACACACTGGGGCTCCTCAATGCATCCCACATTACAGTTGAAAAGGACAGGGGGGCTCTGGAACAGCAGCATTGCTCAGAAAGCACAGTCCAATCCCTGAGCCCTATATAACTGGTCAAAATAGAAGCTGGGAAGCACAGCTGGAATATAACATCCTGAACTACTTGGGACATCATGGCTACATAAAGAGCCATCTCGTTCTGCATGAGCTTGCCTAAACCCTTGATTCTTCATTTTCGGTCCTCCTTCTCAATTGTGGGAACTCAAATGTAGAAGCCCCTTCCCAGATAAGATCAACTGGTGGCAAATGTTATGACTTTTTAGCATCAAGTAAAGACTTTATTTGCCCAAGCATTCCAGTACATTCTGTAGCTGATCTTAGTGTTTTGATAGATTTGACGGATTTTAGTGGGGTTTGCTGCAGCTTTTCATTGTTCCTGATTTTATTATTTTATTGTGCTTGTTTTAAAAATTAGAGTCTTGTTACTAAAGGGCAGCTGATGTATTGAAGATATAGACACTAACTGAACTACCTTGCAGTTGTAATGAGCTTGCCTGCTTATTGTTCTGAGAGCCCATTGAGAATGTATATATTAGATTTTGAGTGAACTGTGCCTCAGTTTCAAATTGTATTGATTAAAATCAAAGCAATTTAAATCAATGATTTAAATAAGCAAAAATAAAGGCTGATTTAAATAATGTTTTCCACTGATATTTCTTCATATATTTTGTAACCAATGGTAGAAAACAGCCCACAAAATCATGTTAATTTACAACTAAATAGAGCATCTTGTTTCATTCTTATGACTAGGTTTTCTATCTATTTTGCACTGTATATGTTATGCATACTTTGCTTCCCCACCCCTATAAGAGTATGTCTTTAAATATTCCATATAGGTTCATTTTTATGACCAGGAAACTAGACAAAGTGAAAATAGTCTTATTTGTGGAATTATAAAATTGTTTCTTCATTTATATAGAAAAGCCTTCTTTTTAACTTAGGGTGCAATCCTATGTATGTTTAGACAGAAAAAAAGTCTTTTTTAACTCCCATGCTGACTGGGAGTTGTAGAACTTTTTTCTGCCTAAATGTGCATAGGATTGCACCGTTAATTACACTGATTAAGTTTAGAGAGTAACTGTGGGGCTAACATGCTTATATTCAGATTATTTAATGTTAACCAAGTTATTAAGATAAACTTAGTATTTACATTTTTTTTAAAATAATCCAATTATTTTTTTAAAAAAATCAAATATTAAATTTTTTAAAAATACTAGTTATCGACCCATTTTTATTCAAACAGTGATAATAGGCAGAATAGGTGAAGGCAGAAACTGTCTGAATTGTGCAGCAAGACTTTTTCAGCATTAGTCCTAGTGGAGGAGGTGGCATTTGAGCTCACCTTCAGGCAACAAAATGTATTGGGCCAACACTGGATCCAGAAATAACTTTTATTCTCATTTGCACTCACATAAATAAGATTGAAATGTACTAACTATCAGATCTACACGTGTGAGAAATGGTTGCAAGTCGAAGATCACTCTTTTATATGGTATTTACATGATATAGATAGATACATTCATTACAATCATAGATCAGCACACTACATGTACAATACTGACACAATGTAAGTATAATTATAGAGAAAATCAAAAACACTAACATGGCTCCAAGGTATTAGCCTGGTGAAATAGTACTATTTTACTAAAAGTTTATGGTAAGCACTAGCATTTGCCCAAAACCTGGTCACCTTATCTATGATCTGGGAATCCTGATTGGAAAGAAGAACAGAAACATAAAATTCATTTGATCTGTCTGGGTTTTTTTGAAAAATAGGTGTAGAAAAAGTACGACAAATTTCTCGATAAAAGGATTTACATGATATAGTTGGTTTTGAACATTGTTTTTTCTCTCTATAATTTTTCTATGTATAGCTTAGCTGTGTGTTTTATCTTCAGCAATATGTAATAGAAAAAGGAGAAAAATGAAAAATGTCAATGTCACATTACAAGGCCCTAGAGTCCTTTTCATATGTTTTGTAAATGCATGGATGGGGCCTGTTGTCCTCACATCCAACCTCCACACATTCATCTGAAGGTCATACATTTATTTATTTATTAAATTTCTATACCACCCCATAGCCGAAGCTCTCTGGGCGGTTCTCTCCACACCATCAGGAATCCTGTGAAATAAAGCATTCCTGATCATAAATAGTCTATACTGGATTGATTACAGGTATAGGGATATGATGAGGGATATAATGAGAATTTCATCCCAAATGTGAACATGAGGTAGAGTGCAATTCTCAGAAAAATTTCGCAATTTTCCGTGTTTGTATTTGGGTCTATGCTCACTTTTTGCTAAACCTGTGAGAGGAAAGTGTGCATTTGGGGTGGGTTTAAAATGTAAATTTTTCAGATTAGTAAAAAAAAAGGTGCTTGTGTTTGGGAATGCAGATGTGGTGAACCGAAGTTCGAGGACAAACTTAGAGAACCTAACAAGTTTGTTTATCCCTACTGGGTAAAAATGCAGGGCTCAGTCCTGCATGATGCTGTACATAACGCTCCTGACCCTCTGTGGAAAGTTAGGCAAATCTTTGTATGCTTCTCAAAACATCTCAAGTGAGCATACAAACATCTAACATAGGTACAATAGGAACACTTTAGGCTCTTGAACATTTTATCATTGCTACCCTAAGGACAGACTGAGCTATCCCGTTCTGGTTTTCAGCCTACCGAAAAGAAAACCGAAGGAGCACAGCTGCATGACCCCACATTAGCTGCTTCATGTATGACACTGGTTTGGGAGAAGTGTATATGAACTCTACTCCCTTGCCTGATGCAAGGTTCAGAGGCTTTGGGGACAGGAAGTCACTTTAAAAGACTAACACATCTATATTAGAACACACTACTAGGTACCTAAAATATCATATCTGCCTTACTTGAAGAACCGCCTTCACCCATATCAGTCTGCCCACACTTTAAGATCAGAAAGAGAGGCCATTCTCATTTGCCCATCTGTGAGAACAATTAGGTGAGTGTCCACACAGGAGAGGGCCTTCTCTGTGGGCCCAAACCTCTGGAACAAACTCCCATCAGAGGTATGCCATGCACCATCCTTGCAGTCTTTTAAGAAGGCCTTAAAAACATTTTTTTTTACCATGGCCTTCCCACGATGAGTGCTGCTGTTGGTTCTTGTTGGTTTTCTTGTTAGTTTTCTTGGTTTTAATTGCTATTCTATTGTTATTTTATTGTCGGTTTTATTGTTAATTGCTATTTTATTGTTATTATGTTTTATTGCTTTTAATGTTTTAACTGTTTTATGTATTTTATTGTTGTAAGACACCTTGTGAGGGCAACCAAGAAATGTTTTAAATAAATAAATAAATCTTTCATAGAATGGTGGGGGAAAAGGTTTGACCAGCATTCTGGTTCTTCAGTGCCCACTGACTATTATAAATATTGTGTTGATATTTACTGGAAAGATGCAGATAAAGTAAAGGGAACTCAAGTCTACCACCAAGTAACTGGTTTAACACGAGTTTCCAAAGTGACTCCCATCCTGCATGCAGTTAGGCTGCTTAAATCCCATTATGTCAATGGTGAAGTTCAACTGTGTGCATAAAATGCAGCCAATAGCTTTAAAACCTGAAAAAAATCATTCTAAAAAGGTTTTTAAATGCTCTGTTGTTATTCTGGAGTTCTGATCTATTTGTCTCTGGTATTTTACAAATGTGTTTGTCAGAAAGGTGAGGTATGTCAAGTCCTTAATAAAACAAATGCAGGAGCCAACTGAAAGACATCACATCAAGCATGCTTTATTATTATTAATTAGGGCTTTTTCACAAGTGACAAGAGGAACCCTTTGAGTCTGTAATGCATCACTTATGAACGTTGTTGATCTAGGATACGTAGTGGAAGAGGGCCATTTTAAACAGTGAGTGGACATTTTAACGAACGTAGATTGTGTATTCAAATTACAGATGAAAGAAAATCAAAAACTGATTTTAATGTTACTTACTATTTTGACCTGGAGGAAGATCTGCATTGTTTCATAAGAACTGCAGGAGCTTTGCCAACAAAAGAAATCTCCCCACCCGCATAAAGTATGCTACTATTACCAAATTGATAAATGGGGAATATTTATCGCATTTAAAGATGATTGATTTCAGTTTTAGCATTTTCTAGTGAACAGTTTCCCACAATAACATTAAAATTTTGGTCAGGAAAAACATACATAAACACACCATCCCAATAATCCACATCTTATTACTCCAAAGTTGTCTTTTACAGCTTGTTTTACGACTTAAAACAAAATCACCAAAATAAACTGATACTTTCATATTTTTTCTTAATGAGTCCCAGTTTTTGTGTTGCAAATAAAAAGATTAAAAAAAGAAAGCCCCAGGTGTGTCTAGCATTAATAATAAAATATATGCTGGCAAAGATCATACTTAGGTTTTGAAACTCAATAAATAATTATCACAGTGCAATTTTTGACAAATTCAGTTTGAAAACAAACAAAACATAGATGAGAACAGACAGGCGTGGGAAGGAGAATAGAAAAACAGAATATTTCCTGTTTTACTGTGTGTGTTTTTCTTCAAAGATAAACATTTCCCTTTGTGAAATAATTCAGAATGCTGTACAATTTAATTTATGCTCCACAAAATTTCAACACCAATTGTTCTGACAACATGACAAAACCTGTAGGCAGACCACTGGGTTCTGAGGAAAAGGAAGGGAATAAAAAATAGGGTGGGGTCAAGCAAGAATTATAACATGTCCTAATCTCTATTATTTCGTGATCAGGGAAAGCATTACAAGTATTGAAGTACGAACATAGGGGCATTTTGAATGTGCTCAGAAGCCCCATCAGTCAGAATTGCCGTAAGCACGGTTTCTAGGTAAATCTTATTTAACGTTTCCCTAATTAGAATCAATAAAACCCAATTTCCATTCTACTGCCTTTGTTGTGCTCAAACTATCTGTCAGAACCAAGAAAATCTCCCCGGCTACTTCTTCAGCCAAAGCGATTTCAGTGCTTCCTCCTGACAATTGCTCAAATGAATGAAAAGAAAAAGTTAACTTATATAAGGTGTTTCTTACAGGATGAATTATCAGGGAGCCATTAAATCAGTTTTTTAAAAAAAGATATGTGAAGACTGGAGGGTAATTTGTTTCAGCTCATACAATCCTCTAAAATAGATTTAGTTATCTTCTTTCATGTTGCACAATATACCACTTCAGCTTGACACACAGAGACACAATTTACTGAGAAGTTATCCTGCACTGGTCCCTTTGAAATGAATGGGAGCTGCTGAACAGCACAGTAGTATTCTTTTGTATAGCTCCCATTCTATTCAATGGGGCTTTCTCAGGACATCTTACGGATAGATTGTGCCCTTTCAATTCTTCACATTTTTAGCCTGACAGCATTAACCTATGTCTGTGATAAAAAAGACTTAATTGCGTGTGCATGTGCCGAGCTGTCAGCAATTCAACTCAATGGCACAATATAAAATAAATGAAAAGCTGGCAATCTGTGCATCCAGAAAATCTAAACCTCTAATGAAATTAAGCATTAGAGTTTATTGAATTTTATTGTATTATCAGAAAGTTTTTATTATAATGCGCAAAATCTGCTTAATGCAACCCTAGATTGTATTTACAGAGTGGTGGAACAGCTTATGCAGACTGTGTGGAAGATGCCAGATTGGACAATGAAGGTATAATCAGCATAATGTTTTTTGGAAAGGCAAAAGGAAACGATGCCATATGTTCACTTAAGCCTTAATTTTATGTAAAACTGGTTTCTTTTCCCTTTGACATAGCTAAAATGCCCTTTCGCTTACAGTTCAAACTCTATTTATTTGCTTTCCAGATCTCCATATGCTCATGTGTATTGTACACAGCAGTGTCCCCTACTGGGAAATGGGAGGTGAAAAAACAACATACTGCTTTTTGACACAACCAGGTAAGTGCCATCAGTGTAATCCTCAGAGCCTTTTATTACTGTTGTCCAAAGTAAGGACTTTTGTACCCTAGAGCCTGTGACATTCCTTAGGCACCAAGAACAGCCATTTTGAAAGTGACATACAAAAGGATTCACAGGGCCTCTTGGATGCTAATTCATGTCTTTGTTGGCTAACTAATCTTCTTCCTGTGTGGAACTGTTATTATACTTAAAAGAATTAGGATTGCTTCTACATGTATTTGTGCAATCTGCAAACATTTTAACGTATCTGTCTGTACCTTGCTCTTTCTTTTAAAATTATCTGGATATGAGAAAAGTGTTAGGCACATCAGTTTAAAAATACAAAAAAAAACCAAACCCCTACCTTGTGCATGTTGTAAATGTACAACATTTCTGTTTTAATCTAATACTAGCAAGTGTGTCAACCCTCTATTGCTATAAATTAATGAGGCTCCTAATGTATTTTCATTGGGAGGTTGAGCAGTCAAACTCATTTAGTTAGTGAAAACTACAAAAATCACTTTCTTGTAAAATCTGAGACTAGAAGCTTCAATGAACTAATGATCACAGCATGAGCTGTTTTATGTACCACTGAAAATAAAGATCACCTGTAAATGTAAAATTTGTACTGCATAAATTGTGCATTAGCAAGCTCTCACCCTTAAAAGCATCTTTCCTTTGACTGTTCTGAGATAGGATAGGAAGATAAGAACAGTTTACAAAACCATCATTGATGGGGAACATAATGAATATGATTCATTTGTGGCCCTTCTTGCTTTACTGAGATTTTGATGGCATAAAGATGCACCTCTTGTGTACATATTAAGAAAAAACACCATCATCAAATGTACTTACATGGCTTTTTGGCTGGCTGCACTAGTTGTGGGTTCAGGTATGGGCTGTTCTCTGCATCTATTCTGCGCTTGTACTTCTGGCGACCTCCACGTACTCTGTCTAGGCGCACCCCTAAAGGTAATAAAGTAAATGGAGATGTATTTAAAATACTTATCCTACACATGTATTAAATAATTATATGAAACCTTCTGAGAAATCAATCAGAATTCATGAGACTTGCCTGAAAACTGTAGCAATAGAAAATGATGGGAACAAAACAATATTTGGGAACCATTTCAATTTTTACTTTACACCTGCACAAATAAATTGCTATGGAAACCAGAATCCGATCCAACCAACAAATTATCCATAGTGAGCTAAAGTCATTATTTGGTAAATGTTTCATTGTGCTTAACAGCTGTGAATAAAACATAAATGGATTTGTCAATCTAAAAATACTGAGTGTACCCAATAATTTAATCTTGCCATTTAAATCTACTTCAATGATCGCTAGAATTTTCTTACAACATTTCGTACCTCACAGATATACACACAATTATTTAGTGGTATTCCCTTTATTTCTGGTATTCAGGTGCGAGGGCTCATGCTTATGTAGCCAAAGTAGCACCACCCATAAAGAGGAGGCTACCAGCAGCTTCGCACAGCCCCGAGTTTGTAACAGTATAAAAAACATCTAGAAAACTGGGTTGGAGGGGGAAATAGAGTAGAATGGAGTATCCTGGAGGAAAGCTTGGTTGACTGATTGGAATACTGAATAAGAGCATTCCACACAGCAATGTTTTGTTGGAAGTCTGTCTTGTAATCGCCCTTTAGCCAAATGGGCTTCCAGAATGAAATACAAAAACCATTGCAATAAAAGCAGTACAATGCATCAACAAAAATAAATTATAATAAAACCTCAATGAAACAAGAGTTAAAGGGGCTGTTCACACAACATGCTAACCCAGACTCACAGGCTGAGCGTAGCTTGTTTTGAATCACGGGGTGGTTTCTTGAACTGTGATTAGCATGTTGTGTAATTAGACCATTCACACCTGTAATTTTGTATAAGTGGGCCTCTTTACTTCTGCCATTAATGCAAAACGGCAATTTACGGAAAAGGCTGAACAGCCAATCTGTGAAAAATGGGGGGTGTCAAATTGGGCAAGCACAAGGGTCTGTGGACTCCAGTCCTAGGGGCCGAGCTGGCAGGAACCCATTGAGTTGAGCCCCCAACAGGACACTCACGACATCCCTAGCTTTCAATGAGGCCACATGGTCCTGCAGTGAATGATAAAACTGTAAACCATGGGTGGGAGGGTGCTGTTGCACCATGTCCTGCTTTGTTGGTCCCTCAACGACAGCTGGCTGGCCACTGTGTGAACAGAGTGCTGGACTAGATGGACTCTCGGTCTGATCCAGCAGGGCACTTCTTATGTTTTTAATTAATTAATTAATTAATTAATTACATTTTTATACCGCCCAATAGCCAAAGCTCTGCAAACTTAATCTTTTATTCCAGAGGAAGAGACCCTCACGTCTATGGGCAAAATCTGGCCCTCCAATCTAGCTCTCCAGGATTCTGCAGACGGCCACATTCCTTTTCCCTAACCACTGATCATTTGATGGTTTCCCAAGTTTTCCCTACATTCTAAAACATTGAAATGTGTCTGATAAGGCTTAGTTGGTAGTAAGGATTTTAAACTAAAATATGCTGGTATTTTGGCCCTGCCCCACTTTGCCTTCATACCCGCCCATCACTGGAAAGCAGCCCCCAGTTCTCCAAAACCAAATTCACCTCTTGCACTCAAAGAGTTTCAACACCTCTGCTTTCCTCAAATAGGCTTATAAGACAGATTTACTGACAAGCCATTTTCCAAATTTCTCAAGGCATTTCAAGCATAAATATTCTTCTTCCCCTGAGGAAGAAGAAACACATATTGGTATAATAGCATAATGACACGGGTGGGGGGGAACTGTATATGTGAGTTGTCTGATTGCTTCGCCATAGCATCAATACATCAACAGTTATAAAAGGTGGACAAATATATATGATACATGTTACTGATTCTTATATGTGGGCTAGATCAGCTGGGAGAGGGAAAGCATTGAACTCATTCAGTTTTCCAAAATACAGGCACAAAAATAAGACAGATGTACTGGAATGAAGGGGGGAAGGAAGTGGTGATGATACTCAAATCATACATACAAAGTATCATTCAAAACCAAAAACACTGTTACAATTTAGCCCTGGTGAATTACACTCATGGAATTGATTCTCTCAAAGCATCCTTAGAGGAAACTGTCAGATAAGGAAGAAAGAAGTCAGAACAAAGTTGTTAGCAGATTCTCACAGAAATAGGATAAGACTACAATAAATTACAGGGTTGACTTCAAATCTTATTTACAGTAGAGTTAATCTAACTTTTAAAGTAAATAAATAGGTCTGCCATAGATCGAGCCAGAGTATCTAAGAATAAGAACAGAATTTAGAGTAAAGTTAAAAGAGTTTGTGCATTTTAAAAATCTATCTCCAATATTTAGGAAATAGCATTTCTTAGCCAGAAGTATGATACATTTTTCTATGTAAACTGTATTCCAAGTTGCACCAACGTAAAGCAGATTATGCTGAAGTAAAGTATCATCAACCATCTGAAGAAATAGAAGCAGAAGTAGCAGGGGCAAAAAAATAGAAGAAAAATGAAATGGCAAAAGGAATTTTAGTGGCACACTCTTATTAGAATATTGTCTTAAAGGAGAACTATGGGATAAATAAACATCTAAATGTGGCAACTGTTTTTTTTAATCTGGAAGAAAACATATTTGGATAATGACATATGCAGCATCATTCAGCAATCTGCATGTTTCAGGCTATTGTAACTAATCATCTCCTGAACTCCTCACTTTACAGACAAAAAACAAAAGGTGTTTGCTTAAAAAAAAGTCAAGTTTTGATTACACTATATAAATAAATATTAATAATAATACCCTTCAACATTGCTGGAATTTACACCGGAAGAAAAGAATTTACACCGGAAGAAAAGAAAAATGAAAACAAGGCATCTGTATTTAGAGGGGCCAACACTTAGTTACACATACTAAATAGGTCCCAAATTATTCAACTAAATTGGTAGTCACAATACTGATAAAACTAAAAAGTAATGTAGAGATGCAAAATGCATGTCCATTAGCTAGGCAGTTTTTTTGAAAACAGAATCCTAAGTCATCAAAAAGATAAAAGCTATGGATCACATTAAAGCTTTCCTGCTCTACTGCTGAATTAACAATTAGCAAGGGGAAGTCAGTTTTCGTCTCCTGATAGCTATCTGCACTCTGAGGCATCTTACCAAGTGTAGTACAGGAACCTTAAAAGGTATCCAGCTCTTCAGCTTACACTTTACAGTTCAGAGGATGAAGAACATGCCTAATATATTCAGAACAGAAAAATAATAATGGCCAGGTTACAAAAAATTGTAAAATTAGCATCATGACCTACCCATCATGGTGGGTCACTGCAATGGAAAACTACTTTTGAAAGTAAAGGAAGTTTCAAAAGAAGTTAGCATGACTTTAAAGATACAGAAGACAAAATTCTAAGCAGCTATCTAGATCCTAGTCAAAACACTGGAAAAATGGAGGTAAAATAGCCCCTTTTCATCAAAAGAAAATGACTACTGGTTGCGGTCTGAAAATTTAGCTGGGGAGATGGCCACCCATTTGTACTCTAAGGTCTGCTCAGGCTGGATATATGCTTCCAGGTAAGATTCAAGGATAGATTGGACCTTTAAAAGTCATAGCAAGCACTTGGGACCAATATAGCAATAGCTTAGACCATGAGCCTTCTCATGGGCAACCTTGATCATCAGGTTCCAAAGGGATTATTGTTCTGCACGTGTTTCAAAGAGTTGGGAGCATGTAAAATTTGGAATAGCCCCAATCTGTGCCATTTACAAATAAAAGTTAGATCACAAGTAACACGTGACACATTTTAATTGAATGTCTTCTGTCTGCAATGCTGACAGAAGGTAAATAGAAATAAATGAGTCTGGCAAGCTAGCCCTTGAGCGTTACAATACCCAATATCTCATTATTATTATTATTATTATTATTATTATTATTATTATTATTTTCAACATCTATCTATAAAACGGCGACAAGACATGAACCTTTTCTTTCTGTTCAGGATGAGGTAAATGTTTTAATACATGACAGAAAAGGACATATAACAATGTTGCATTAAACATGGAACACAGCCATTATCACTTCTTCAGTGTAATCAAAGTACAGCCCTTATTCATGGCTTTTTTTCTCTTCTTCTTCTTTTTTTAAAGTTGCTTTTATTTTCCAAGGGATTCAGAATATACTCAAGAAAACCAACGACCATAATTTTCATCCCACTGAATTACTCTCAAGTAAGTGCGAAGAGGATTTCAACTTTACAGCCCAGCACTAACCACTGATTTGAATAGAATCTACTTCCTGCTTAAGTATTAAGACTATATCCCAAGTCTCATTGCTCCTTTAGACTGGCTTTTTAAACATCTCTGACTCCAAAAAAAATTGTAGCAGATTTTTGTCACCCAAACCCCCCAAACTTAATTTGTCCTGTATGAAAAGGCAACAAGGATTTTGCAATTCAGAACTGTCTTTCCTCTACCTGTTTCCCCTGCCCTTTGCCCTGCAAACACATTTAGGGGAAAAGCAAATACAGGCAAGTTAATTCTAAATAGTCTACTTTAGGTGCCGCACTACAGAACTCCATCAGTATCACTAGAGTTCAAGAGGCAGATCAGTAATCTTAAAATACCCTTAACAACAGCCCAAAATTTTGCATGTAACATTGCACAGATGCAGGGAATCCTGAGTGCTAGCACTGCAACTTGACTTTCAACCCATTATGTAGTAGTAGGAATCTTAAACTTGTGGGGCTAAACTGTACAAAAGGTATTTGTCATCTCTTAGCCAAATCTCAGGTACAGGTAATTAAATATATAATGGAAAACGTGTTTCAAATAAATATATACTTTAAAACTAACATTTTCTGGCGTTGTCCCAAATCCTACTTTTGGTGCTCCCTGCCTTCTGAGATCCAGGCCCAATCTACACCAAGCAGGATATTGCACTGTGAAACTGGTATGAAAGTGGTATATAAAAGGGAAGAGGTACACCAAGCAGGATATAGCACTATGAAAGCGGTATAAAGTATGTGTAAATGGGTCCCAACAGTTATCAGTGCACTTCAATACTGCAATAAAGCAGTAGTTTGGCTCCTGTCTTTTACATACCACTTTCATAGTGCAATATCCTGCTAGGTGTAGATTAGGCCTAAGTAACAAAGCCTATTTTCTTCCATATAAAAAGCCTCATTCTTGTGAGACCTTGAAGCTGGTACAATTATGAACAGATCTCTGCTTAAACCTGGTTCTGACGTAAACCAGCTGATGTCCATCTGAAAGAAGCCTAGTTGATTCTCATTGAGAACTGTCAAGAGCTTTGATGTAGAAAATCCTGTAAAAGATTCATAGTCATCACTAAAGGGCAGATTCTGAAGTTTACTAGCACAAAGTTTTAATTAAACAATCTGAGCCAGGGGTTTGAAAGAAAAAGGAGGAAAGAAGCATACTAAAAAGTTGATGTCATTTGAAGGACAAAAGTAGGCCTAGATTCTAGATTACATTGGCAAACCTTTTCCAGTGAAAGGAATTCTTGTGATAAGCTAGTGACACCTCAAAAGAAAGAAATCTTACTGTTAAGTTCTGGACCATTTACTAGCATCTCACAAGAGATATGGGGAGATCGAAATAAAATTCATTATAGTAATCCGACTGTGAAGTACTGATAGCATGGAATCAGGATCTCAAAACCAGCATCAGAAATAATATGCAGCTAAGCACTATTTCATTTAAGAACCTGGAAGCTTCAGAATTTATTTGGAGATCCAGAAGTTAAAGCAAAGATCCTCATGATTAACATGAGGAGGACAGCATCAAATACTTGTTCCTACCACAAGAAGTTTAGATTCAGTCTCTCTATGGAAAATAGCATTCCAATGCACCAATAGTCAAGAACTGCTTGATGATCATTTGGCCCCACTTTAATGGTATGAGGCATTATTCTCCGGGTCAATAGGGAAATGCATGAACAAAGCAGAATACATATTTCTATAACTTAGAATGGTTTGAATCTTAGACAAGTGATGATGAGATAACACGGAGGGAATAATTTAATAACAGTCAGCTAACTTATCTTCTCCTTAAATATGATGCCCTATCATTAGGGCTTTCACAAGACATTGTGCTACCTGGAGCAGAGAACATGATGGTTGCCTCTTCCCCAATTTCATGTACACAAGCTTACTGTACTGGTAGTATCTGCCAGTATCTGCTGTCTGAGGCAACTGCATTACCTCCCCATCATTACCCACCCTGGGGTGATAATAAAACCTGCTAGATTGGTTTACCAGACCCTGTCATATTGGCATTCAAAAGCTTTGCAAGATACAATGAGCCTGAATCCAAAGAGCCCAACATTTGGCACAGCACGCAGCCAGTCAGAATAAGACAGAGCTAGATGGCACAAGGGTCTGACTCTACATGGCAGCTTCCTATGCTTGCACATGAAATCATGTGTGAGGTGTAAAATGTAAATAGGGACTGCTTGTGTACCTGTTTAAATAACCCCGGATCTTCAGCAAATAGACTTAAATTAATTGCTGCCCTTAAACTAAGTCTGTTGTACAGCTTGTGACATTCCAAGCTGAGTACATCCATCAAGCCTTGTATATTGGGTGACTTGACAACCCACCATACTTTGGGCAGAAGGGGTTGGTTTGTTCAGTTTTGCTGGCTGCCTGGGAATGCCAACACAGGGAGTCCATCACTGGCTGATGGGGTATGGTTGCCTTGGGGTGGGGGTGGGGGTCACAAGTTGTGCAGGCTTGCCTTAAACACAATGGGATTGTATGTATAAGCACCCAGATTTAGGTGCATGCAACTTGGCTGGTGGAAATGGTCTTCCCCACGTCCTCCACCCCCATGAAAAAGCTACAGGGTGTTGTGGGACCCTATTGAATGGAGTGAACTGTGGTGCAAGGGGAGGGAGCCCCTGAAAATCTGGCAGAGGAACCTTTCATGAGTGGAGCCCTTCTGTTCCTGGAAGGCAAATTGTGGATACAAACCAATGTTATACTCTAATCAATAAAGACCCAATTTCCACCCACGTTTGACATGCTACAGCCATTAGGATGTATCAATGATGCCCTCTGAAAATGAAAGGAATCCTTCTAGTTGCAGAAGAGTTTTTGATCTAGTAGAGGGCTCTTGCTAAGGGAAGAGGGGACATGATTTTCATCGTTACAGTCCCAATGCCACTTTTCACAGTGTTCTGGAGGGTACCCCAACCAGAACAGCGGATTTCGAGGGGCTGCTGGGGCAATTGGTAAAACACCCTGCCCCTCCTTTTCTGCAGTGCGAGTGGAAAGTTTTATTTCTTAGGAATCCACCTCATAAAATGATAGCTAGTACTTACCGTAGGTGTATCTTATCTCTACAAATATTTCCCACATGGAATTGCTGTGGCAATATCATTACAATGAGCCATGCTGCACCCACAGAGTTACTTCCTATGTTACAAAGGAAGGACTGTTAAGTGCAGTGGCAGCTGGCTACTTTGATCCTCCAGATCCCTGGATTAAACACAAGAGATCATACAGGCAGCCAGATGTGGAGGATTTTACTCCTGTGCAGGAGCTTCATAGGCTCACAGGCAGGGTGCAAAAGCTTATTTTCATGGAGAGATTATGTTTACTGGATTGGGGCCAACAGTGAATTCACCAAAGTATTTGTGTGCTAATTTAAATGGTTTGCATCTGCAACAGAGAGGGGGAAAGTCATACATTTTAATATACATATAAAGGGTTTATTTTTGTTCAGAGATTAAGATGATATAATCCAAGTATTAAAACGCCCAATAATATAATTGCCCAGTCAGAACTTTCATGTACTAATTTGCCATTTTGCAGCCAGAAATGTGTGTGTGTGTGTGTGTGGCCTGAGATGTTTGAGTTGACAACAGCAAATATCTAAACACAGGTAGTATATTATGTTTAAATTAAAATTATTTATATTAAGTATATAATTTTATGCCATAAAATCTAATTGTAATACAATACAAAAAAAATGCCAAGTACCCACCAATTTGTTCTCAAAGGAGAAAAATAAATATCAAGTGCCCACCAATTTGTTCTCAAGCCACAAAATCAATATCACTCCAACAGCCAGGAACATAAATGCAGCCAGGAAAATAATGCAGCTATGGCCAACTGGAGCAAAAAATTCTTCATTGATCAGTGCACGCAAAGGAGGGAAATGAGGCGGGACATCACTGCTTCCTTTGCCTGTCAGTCATCCCAGTTCGTGAATACTCATTGGCCAAATCACTGAAAGGAAGGAGCAGGATTACTACTAACAATTTGGTAGAATCTTTCCTGTATGTTCCATTCTTTCTTGTAATACACAGGCAGCTGCCTCATGCCTATCTCTTTGGTGTACAAATCTACACAACCTAGTACACAAATCCATAAATACCTAAGAATTTGGTAAGATATGACATTCAGGAGGATATAATATTTTAATGTTATTATTATTGATTTTATATTACAACACCCAAATAGTAAAGAATAGGCAAAACAACAACCAGGAAAGAATATTATACATGCTTGTAATCAGAGGCAAGACAGAATCAATCAATCTCCAAAATTGCTTATCATCAATGTATGAAAAAAGTACTCTTACGTAACATTTACTTAAGTTGAAATAAACAGTTAAAAGAGCTTGCAGCTCTCTGTTTTGAGGTCTTCTACAAAACAGTGATACAGAAGTGAACTACCCTTAACTATGGCAATAGATGTTCATTTCATTCATTTACTACATGTGCTAAAATACGTCTCAGAATCCGATGAAAGACAAGTTGAAAGATTAGGAAGCAAATATAAAGTTACATGTGGGACGGCATGTTTTATGTAATGAAATATGTTTAACTGTACATTTAAGGGTGAAATTCCATGAAGCAATTCCACTGACAGAACTGCTTCCATCAGCAATTCCTCCCTTTTCCTGTAGCCTCAGAATCTGCTCTGGAGGTTTGAAGGACCCTCCACAACACATTTTCATAGGGTGCAGGAGCTTGAAGGAGAGGACAGCGGATGGACGTCTAGTTATGCTTAGAAACAGGACTAACAAATGAAATGTGCATTGTCACAATTGGAAAGAATACCCCACCTAGCTTCTTTTTCTAGTTAATATTCATACGGTGACACTGGTATGACATGACTAAGTTTATTTTAGCTTGCTGTACACCAGTATAACTTCATCTAGCTAGTAATGGACGCCGTTGCTATGTGTGTTTCGACATCATGAAAAACTATGGCAATGATAACCCATCAGAACAAATCTAGGTAAAATTCGATTTCACACGCGCCCCTCCCATGTCCTCTTCCAGAAAATGTTACTTCTGTTTTGATAATTACAGTTTTACATTCTAACCTTAAATTGTGGATAATCTTAACTATGTTTTATGGAAACCAATTTCATAAACCAAAGTTTGAAATTGGCTTGTTTAAGGAAATCGTAATTAAGACCAACTACAGTTTGCATGGATTCAGAGAAAGTGACAAACTGCAGATAGTCAAACATGGAAGCCAAAACTTCCAATAATCTCCAGTCAGCCATGCCACAGGAGGAAAGCTTCGGGAGGGGGAGCACAAAAGTCAAGGTTTGCCTAGGTCATTACTTTGAATACAGCTCATATGTCTAAATTTGAGCTAAACGTTCAAAAGTAATTAGGGTTACTACCTTTTTTGGGGCAGTGATCTTATGCTTTTATAGTATCTTTGTGACACACCAAAATTCAGCTGGCAAAGCTTTCCTCATTCACCTGTCCAGATTATTGTTGTTGTCCTGCAGTTGTTGAAGATACAGAAGCCCTGATTTCCTCCCAAATATAATGGTCCCATCTGTAAGATGCTCTCTGTTGGTCTTTAGTCATATTATATCCAATTACTTTTGCCAGGTTCTGGGCTAATAAAATACAACTGGAATTCTGATAAGCTAAAATTCAATGTGACTAAGAACACAATTTTTGCACACTTATTTGGGAGTAGTGGGACTAACTTCTAAATAAATATGAATGAAATTGGATAAATATGGATATGATTGGGTTTTAAGACCCATTGAAAGCAATAGGACTCACATTACTCATGGCTAACTTGTTCTCCTTTCCCACCAGCATGCTCCCTTTTCGCTCTCTTCAACTTCTCTTATGAGGTCACAACTACGATCGGATATCCTTCTCCACACTCATAGCTCAGTCTAGAAGCACAGAGGAGAAGTACCACAGCATTCTAACTAGGGGACATAGGATTGTTCTCTAAATAATCTATAGAAATTTTCCTATCTAAACAAACCAATAAAAGATTATATGTTGCACTGGGCACTTAACTTAGCACGAATTGTACTATGCCGCAGAGAGAGCTTCACCCAGAGAGCTTCGGCTATTGGGCGGTATAAAAATGTAATAAATAAATAAATAAAATACAATAGAGTAGACAGGACTGATTGCAACTAGATGCTCAAATTGTTCACCATTCCCTATGAATAAGCATGTGTGCATGTGAAGTGTGTAAGTTGAGTATATGGGGAGCAAGGTGGTGTGTATGTGGCTGGAGAGATGAGGGCATGTTAGCCCTAGCCATGGCCATGGCCAAGCCAGGCCAAGCCCTGCCCTCTGCCAGTTCCAGGATCCCCAAACAGTTGTGAATACATGAGTTGGGCCTCTAGTCTATATATAGCACATAGAAAAACTACTGTCACCAGATCCCAGAAACAGGCCAAAGTGTCTAAAGAGTATTAGCCACTCATGAACAATTAATACACATACATTCATTTACTATTTTTTAAAAATAATAATTTATACCCAATTTTTCCTCTTGAGTAAAAAAAAGATTTGTTCCTTTTAATTAAATAATGAAAACGTGTTGTGTGGTATCCAATGTTAGTCCTACTTAGAGTAGATCCACTAAAATTAACTTAAGTCCCATTCATTTCAATAAGTCTATTCTAAGTGAGTCTAACATTGGATACTACCCATTTACAACAGTTAAATCACCAGCAAAGACAAAACACACAAAGGACTCAAATTAGCAGAGAGTAAATAAAATTAAACAGCACAGGCAAATGCTTATTTAAAAAAGGGAAGTCCTATTGCCAGCAGAACACAGATAAAAAGGTGACCTAACTTCTTGAGGAATGGAGTCCCGCTGCCATCAAGGAAGCCAATCTCGTCATACTGCCATATCTGGCTATAAATACAAACCAAGCAGCCAGAAAAGAAAGAAAATTAAATGACGGAACCTATAGAACATTCTCATTTTTCAAAAAGACAGGAGGAGGAAGAAAGCCCCAAGAAAAATTATGCTTGGGCACTGCACCACAGGCATCAAAACATATTGGGCTGGACATCACAGGGCTGCAATAACTAATCATTATTTTGAGCAGCACTAATTTGCAGATGCTGCCTCTGGGATGTCACCATGGCTTCTGTAAATGAAGAACATCTCGTATTCTCATTTTAACAGTGATATCTTGCTTTAAAACTGGCCCCACATGTATAAAAGGGTCTCCCACAGCCTTAAGCTTTACTTGTGTTAGAAAACTGCTTGATCCCAAAGGGAAAATTTGGACCTATTTGTGTTCATTAGAATGCTCACTATGTTGCTCCATGAATGTAAATACAATCAGAAGAACACTACAGGATACTGCCTTTTTTAAATGGGTTTAGAAATACAGAGACAATAGCATGTTTTCCCATGTTGTTACTGGAGTTATGTGACCAAGGTATAGATCTGGACAATACCAGAAGAAGAAAAAAAACATACACAGAAGAGTCCACCCTGCTCATAGTAGAGGAAGGGAAGGAAGGAGTTAGCAGCTGCAGAACAAGCCTGAAACCATCTTACATCTAGCAAAATTATGTGTCACTTATAAGTAACATCAGTATGTTTTCTGGGGGGAAACAGTCAGGCACATGTTTATTGGGGAAAATCAAAGCAGACGGCAATAAGGATAGATCTGGTGAGGAAGGCCCAGGGGTCTGAATGCCAGCTCTTTATTAATCTATGATCTCGGGCATCTTAACATTTCAGTATTTTCTGATACTGTGTCTTACTGTTTTACATCTTTCTCACATGCTGAGCAGATTTAAGAGATGATTCTTTGTTTGATTAATGTTTAGGTACATTTGTTTCTTGGAAAGATTTCAGTCTTACGAACTCTGTGTTATTGCGTGGGTGTGCTTCCTTGTATTTTACTGTACACAAGATATACCGGGACCATTCTAACTATTCACTATTTTCATCATGTTCCTTGTAATATTGTTGTATAATATTATGAAATCCATAATCCTGTAGGCAAAGCTTGCAACATGCCACAGATGCACACAAACCTTCTCCAAACTCCAAAAAACAAAACTGATTGGGATTTTAGGTAATGAAGCCCATGCATATCTGGACTGAAAAACTCAAGCTATGGTTAAGACCAGCAGCACAGCGTTTATCTCATGTGTCCAAGCATGCCAGCATGTTTTAGAAGAGAGTGCTCAAAATTCATTCATTTATAAGAAAATGTGCATCTAACCCTTCTAATGCTTATGCATCACTTAGGGCGGCTAACAACAATTGCAACTCACCATAAAATACAATAAAATATAACTTGGGTCTAATGGGAATTAATCTCCCTATTTTAAGGATGGGAGAATGGGCAATGTTTAGGCCATTGAGTGTCTCTTTTTTCCACCTTGATGCTTGCTTTTACTTGTTTCCGAATGCATGTCCATTTATTTATTTATTTACAAACAGAAAAGGTATGCACTTTCAAAGAAGAAAAATGCACATTTTTAAAAGAACGTACCCAAATGTGGAACATATCCATTGATTAAAGTGTGGCAATGTGTGAAAAATTTGAAGCATACGTTTTTCAAAAGGGACGCATTTTGCGAATCCAATTGCAAGCTCGAGAAGGTACACACTTTTTTCTGAAAATTGTGATCATGTTCAGGGTTGCAATCAAGCCATGTTTGGCTGTTTTTCAAACTGCAACAAAAACCTTACCCTACTTGATTTGACTATATTTCATGGCCAATTTGCACAAAAGCAGAGATTTTTCAGGTTTCCTTGGCTCTAGAATAGTGTTCTGCCTTTGCCTATCAATAATGAGATCACTAGATAGATTATTTGGGGTTTCATGGTCCAAGTCTGAATTTCCCAAAAAGCAAATTTTCTGATTCTGCTGAAGAATCAAGCAAAGTATAAGATCTTAATGTACTTTAATGATAGGTATATAAAGCTAGAAAAATGCATTGCTTTTTTTTACTGGATGGCTACATAAAATAACATCTTAAGTTATATCATGTACTTGTTAAAAACGCAAGACCTTTAAGAACAGAGCGCAAGGAAAAAATAGATAGAGAGAAAGGTAATGAAGTAAGAGTAAGGGTGGAATAATATTTTGGGTGAGGAAAGGCGAGAAAGCCATATGCTCAGAATGTCTGGGTTCTGTCCAGAAATAGTTTGTCCAAACTAGACTTTAAAAAAATCCATTGAACTTCCAGAATGTAATCAAGACTCAGTCTTATATTCTGGGCACATAACCTGCTAGAATTCAACAGATTCCCCCAGTTTTGAAGGCTTCCCCAATATTTTAAATGGCAGCATGCATGCACAGAAGACTCCACACTTATATGGAACAATTAGTAGCCAATAAGCATAGGTTTCTATGTCAACACTTACTTAGGGCATGGCTAGATGGGGCGATCCCCGGGAGCAGGGAGGGATGATTCCTTTCTTTCCCTGGGATATTGCCCTACCCTTCCATCCCGGTTTTCCCGCGGTCCTGGGATGATTCCGAGACCGCGGGACATGTGGCCCGCCATCGCTGTTTTGTCCCGGCTCCTTGCGAGTAAATGTGAGGAGCCAGGAACTGGGCACAGAGTTCCTCAGGAGCTCAGTGTCCATCGGGGTGGGGTGGGGGAGTGCGAGTTGTGTTTTTTTAAAAAAAACACACACACACACATACAGTGCCTTTCAAGCGCTCGTGTGCTCCTTTTCCTTTTTTAAAAAATCCAAAACGGCAGGCACGACATCGTGCACCATGTATGGATGTGGGGGATGATGTCGTGGTCATAAAATCACGAGATCATCCCCCTCAACCCCCCTCATCTAGCCATGACCTTAGAAAGATAGCCCATAAATCATGCAAGGACTTAGAAAATTTTCTTCATCTTGTCTATCTGAAAAATGCATAGTTCTAATATATTCAATGTGTTTCAAATACAGCACCAGAACTAAGCCTTGAAAAAAGACTGCAGAGGAAAAACATAATAGTTGGCAAAACTGTTATTTCTTCCTATGTACAAATGAATGGTCTGCCATTGATATATGTTGATTTTGTGTCCATGCTCAGCAGACCAAATCCTGCAATTCTTAATCAGGGGTATTGGGAGAGGAATGGACAGGACCTCCCTCTAAAAAAACATGGTGATAGGACCTTGATTGCCTGTTATTTCCAATTTAAATAATATTCAAGAAATGTAAGCAAGCTTAATTAATGCAAGCAGTATTTCTGCCATTTATCTTTCCTTCTTAATTCATTGTTATTCTTTGTCTCTGTGACTAGGATGGTATGTGTCCTTTTGTTAACAGTGATTCTATATTTTTTTTAAAAAAAATCAATCACATTTCCAAGCAAATCAGTACAGCTGAAATGGAAGTTTTGCTGTTTTAATTAAGCCTGAATGTCTCTGTTTAAAAGTATTCTTTAAAAAAATAAATAAGCGATTTGAAATTTGAAGTGAAGCCTGGTTGCTGTTTATTGGAAGGCCAGAGATGGTCTATAAAAGCATTTCAGGTCTCAATTTGAATTTCATAGCAGCTTTGAAATTTATAAGTACCAAAGTGACAATTAGCTCTTTATTTTTTCCCCTACCAATAATTCAAAAGGTTTTGCTTTGTGAATGCACTCTTCTCTACACAAAAGTGTTTTGGATTTTATATTGGCTTGGAGAAAGAAGATAAACCTTAATGAAGACTAAAATGCAGTAAAAGAACTGGCAAAAATATCCTCCAAAACAAAATATAATCCACTATATCCAATGATAACGAATACAACAACACCATTTGATATCTCTCCTTCTGTCATCATTCCTTTTAGAACAGAAATGCTAGGTAATGGCTTTAGAAGTGCATTTATATTTTGGGATTGTTACAATAAATAGGATATATTTTTTAACATGAGAAGTCATTTACAAAGGCATAATTCATCCATATTTTAATGCTTTCTTTGAACAGTTGAAATTCTGAAAACATTTTTGGCGGCATGTCTTCAGCCTTTTTCACATGTTCAAACCATCCAGAGAGCTTCAACTATGGGGCGGAATAGAAATATAATAAATGAAATGAAATGTTTATGGAACACGTGGAGGAGGGAATGGAATTGTGCCCAGTGCCATACTTTCTAAGTCCACACGTTCAGCAAAAGGTGTCGATAGAAGCCATATGTGCAAGTTGTACACACATAGGCTCTCTCAGTACAAAACCTTGCAAAAAAGTAGGGCCGCTGATTATGAATACAGTTATGTATAGATAGGCTCTGTATAGATAGGATCATGAATACAGTTATGTACAGATAAGACTTTCAACAGATTGCATGGAAGACAGAAGGGATATGTGGACATGATCCTGCTCCCACCTCCATGATTCATTCTATGTGTGATGGCCATCTGAATAGGGCTCCTATGTTCTGCTTAAGAGGAACAGCTGTATCTTATGAACATACAATGTTACTTTATATAAAGTCACACCACCAGTACATCTAATTCAATATTGACTCTCCACTGAATGCCAGTGACTCTTCAATGTTTCTGGCAGGAGTCTTTCCCAGGAGTCTTTTTCCTTGGATGTTCTGCATGCAAAACATGTGCTCTATCGCTGAGCTATGGCCCTTGAGATCTGGTAATGGTGACGGTTGTCTTCCATTTTTGATTGGATGGTAATGGGGAACTGTGGTTTGTTTAAAATCAGAAGCAGATGCTTCAAATGTTCTCCTTGCTGCCACAAAAGAGAAGGGAGGGCAATGTGTGAATCTGATGCCCACCACATCTCATTCATGTATTGGGAAACCATCGTTTCCCATTACATCTGAACTGGGCTCATAAACAAAGAACTGGCTAGGAAAAAAAGAGATCTAATGTCAACATGTTCTCTACTGAACGCAATGACCACATAGAGCAAAACAAATGGAAAATGAAAATCTTCAAGAAAAGGCTTCTAATATTTCTAATGTTGCACACAACGTTGTCATCACTGTTATGTCATGTTGCACAAATGATAGTCACAATCCTTAATTCATGAAGAGCTGTGTATTTTTGAGGGAAAAGTACATTTATTTATTTAATAGGTTTACAAATTGTACCCTCTGCCTAACAGTTTACATTTATAAAACAGTGTTCTCTGTCTAAAAGTTTCAAGACCCCAACAGCATATGGTTCGTGCTGAGGGGAAACACTCAGCTTGGGGTGTGCCCCACTCCAACTGCTGGGAGCAAAGTGAGGGGAGGGAAGATGAGGGTTGCATACGTTGGTTATTTGCATGCCACCGCAAGTGCCAAGGTGATTAGATCTGGATCCTGTGGCATGCTGGAAGCCAACCTGTGCAGAGATCACCAGATGCCAACGGAAGCAGACGTCCACTATTCCCTTCCCCCATCATGCACAACTAGTGCTGGAACTCAATGTAGCCTCAGTGTTTTCAATGCAAGCATCTTCTATGACTTGGACCTAAAGATGTGTACACTGCTGCAATTTTTTTTAAAAAGAAGAAGTCAAATTGCTGTAATTAAACACACACACACACACACACACACACACACATTTAGGCTGCAGTCCTACGCAGGAACAATTCCCTATGGGTTTTGCCTTCAGTCTATTAATCTGCTGATGGAAGGGAGTACAGCTTGTGGTCCTTACTTTTGCCCCTCTGTTTTGAACACAATTGATTCAGTGCTGTGTAGCACCTCAAAGAGCAAACAAAAAGCTTGCTTTTTAATGCCAACTTTACTTTTTCCTTAGTATGTGTTTATATGCAGTCCACCTCTTTTATCCCATACATCCCTAGGGTCAAAAGGATCAGTGAGGAAGCCAGACGAGGAACAACACAAAACATGATTACTCTTCTAGTTTTCCCTAAATGCTCTAGGTAGCCGTCACTTTATCCTGTGTACACCACATTCCATTACTGCCCAACCTAATAAAGACTTCTGTCACTGCGATAGCTTTTCATCTTCAGGGCTCCTTTCTACTCTCCTGATAATGCTGCCAACTCCACTCTCTGTAAATGAGCTCATGCGAACACTTAATTTTCAGCTTGTGAAAACAAACAGGCCACCACTCAGTGTCGGAGCTTGAGGGGGTAGAGTTCTGTCTTCAAAGCTAGAGCAAAGCATTTGAAATGGATTAAAACTAACCCAAGAACTTTAGCTTGAGAAAAAAAGAAAATGAAACAGAGTTATCATACTTACCGGCCCTGCTTGTTTGCTTGCAGCAGAAATCAGGTTCTTCTGCTCGCAAACTTTTTCATCTCACTCAACACGGCTAGCCAACATTCACATCGGCATGTGCACTTGAACTGAGCAGTTTATAGGCAGGACAGATGGCTATCCCATTACAATACAGTCAATTTGAAAATAAGTGAATCGCTGCTACATCTTCTCTATCCAAACAGTCACTAAATTTAATTTTCTTGCAACAGAAGCATATGTTTGCATCTGTTTACAACATGACCCGGGCCAAATTTGTGCTGGCAGGTTCCAGTCAGAGACATTCCACAATTGTATCAGCATATATTATTTATTTATCTATTTATTAATTTTTTTGTTTGCCGAGTAACCACAATTCTCTGGGCATTGTACATGTTAATTAATGTAATCCTTATTACCAACTCTGTCGAAGATAACAAGGTTTGTTTTAATTTTTGTGAACTGCCCAGAGAGCTCTGGCTATTGGGCAGTATAGAAATGCAATAAAATAAATAAATAAGATGACTTGCTTTACATACCCCCACCCTCCACCATGGCATCTATTTTTAAGGATCTTTTAAAAAGAAACACACAAAACACACACACATACATTCTTCTCTTTTCTTCTCTTTAAGAAAAAAGTGCTATGCTTCGCAAACCACTAGTCCATCTGCCTCATGAGTTTGTTTACTGTCAATGGTCAAGCCAGATGCCTCAGGGCGCTTCACAACTGTTTCTATCCACAACAACTCTTTTTATCCACTGATATGAACTTCTAGTTTCAAATAGTCATAGCTATATTTCTTCTGAAAATGGAGCTTGTATAATTGGTATTCATGGCTTGTAGCCCTGGAGAGACCAGTTCTCCCACAGGCCTGGAGTCTAAGAGGCCCATCATGTGCACACAGACATGTACATGTGCAAGAGGTGTGTCCCCCCTACAAAACAACAGGAAGCAGGCTTCAGGTTTCAGAGGGGACACCACTATCCGGCATCCATCTCTGTGTGCCAATTAAAAAACCCAAAAAAGAATGTTAAGCCAGAGCAAAGGCTGTCATTTTCGCATCTGGTGTGAAACTGTCTAAGGCTAACACTGACTTTCCTGGACTGCAGCTTGTTTTCCATCAGCCCATACTACATCACAAGTAAACCATTAAACCTCAGGGAATTTAAATGCCTTGTGTGATGTAGAAGATGGAGACTGATGTTTAGGAAAATTGGGGAAGGGGCAACCATAGAGTCATCATACACTTTGACGCAGAGCCATTGTGCTGGATACAATTGAAGATTTCTGTGTCCACCCTGTTGCATGGCAATGGTAGTAGTGGTGCTACTAAAATAAATCCAGCATTCTGTCATGACCTTGAGAAGCAGCAAGGGTTCTAACACTAACGAAGAAGAACCAGATAAATCAGAAGTCTACTAGTGCAAACTATGGAGGTATTGAGCCATGGCCTGAGCCTGCAGCCATGCGCTCCTTGAGCAAGAGATCCCCAATCTGGGATTCCCCCCAAAAAATCCTTTAAGCCAAATTTTCACAAGGAATTAGGCCTCTCCTACACTAAGGGCTTCACAGTCCCCACTGCCTGCTCTCCAGTACAAACAACATGCAAGGAGGAGGCAGACTGAGACACCATGGAGTGCTAGCTCCAGCCAGATGAGCCATAAGGCTCTTCACCCTTCAGGAAGTGGATGAAGCCTAAAAGCTGTAGTTTTCCCTAAGAGTGCCTCTGTTGAGCTTGAGACACTGTGGAGCACGTTGTCTGCTCGGAACTATCCAGGGCCCTGCAACTTCACCCTGATTCAACTTGACTAAGTCACCATGACACGTGTTGTGCTCTGTAGGCTCCCCTACATGGTCAGAAAGGACACCGCCTGCACCCCAGCCAGATGCTTATCAATAGAACCCAAGTTTACAGAGCCCTGGGTAGTGGATTAGGCTGGGCCTGGGGCTCAGGCATGAACACCACTATCCTGGGTAAATGGCTATAGCTTGTAAGAACTTGGGTCTGGGAGCCTGGCTGGGGGCAGGGAAAGGTATTGTCTGAGACAAGAGTTAATGGGGAAACCATTCCTTCCTTCTGTTGCCACCTCTCATCTGTAAATTGCCCCCTACCAATGCTGCTCTGCAGAAGAGAAATTGAGATTCCCAGACATGAAGTGAAAGAGGAGAATGTAGTTCTAACGATACATAGAACCACTCAAAAAGGAAATGGTATATTTTCACATATTCTTTTCCTCCTGTTTTGTATGACCATTTGACTTTTGATCTTTTAAGATATAGGCGATCTGTTACAGATTTTTAAAAAGCTATTAGAGGTACTGAATATTTACATTTGTTTTCAAACACACAAACATTTCAGAAGACACTATGTTCTGTGGCCGCTGCTAAATATTTCACAGTACGATAGTTGAATACATGTGGAAACAATAGGTTTGGCTTGAGTGTTTGTCCAGTGACTGCAAATCTCATGTACAGGGAGTAAGCTGCCATGTGGCAGGATTCTAAATCAGCCACTATCTATTGCAATGGCATCTGAATGCATCCTATTTGATCTAATTTTAAAACTACTGTATTTCATAGAGAATTTCCTATGTCCTGAAACGTTAATATTTTTAATTGTGAAGCATCCCTATTCCTCTTCTAACTTATTTTAAAAATAAATTAAGTTTAAATGAAGGTGGGGGAGGGAGAAAACCTCATTCTGTTTTTATCCCTCAACTGCTACAGATCTCAAAGTCTTCCATATTTTTTAGCTATTATCCCTTTCTTTGCAAAGAGCCCACTTAATAATGTTCACTCTAACAACCTCATTTATTTTCCAGAAAATTAACTCAGTTTCAACCCTGATTAATGATTTCATCTAAATGAATCAAATTAAAAATTGAAAATTATATTTCAAAAGCCAAAGGAAAAAAATTGACCATTTCCAGTTAACAAATGATCCTTTCAAATATTAAAAGATGACCATGAAGAGTGTGTGATAGTAATGAAATCTAGCTGGGGCCTGCTGCTTATCTAGGGTTCAGGAAAGAGGAGAAAGGGGAGAAAAGCTGTATGCATTGTTAACACAGTATTCTCTTGGGATACCAAAATGACTTCCACTAAGACTTCGCCTGTAATCAGCACACCAAAATAATATACGAAATTCAGACTTAATTAAACGGGTAATGCTAGAGAGTTGTACTATTGCTAAAGAAGGATTAGGAAAGTGCATAGTTACAAGTAATTGTGTCTCTTAACAAAACCTGGAAAAAACATTTATCCAATCAAAACTACTACCAGTTTGTTAAAATACTTATGACAGAAAAAAGAGGTTTAAAAATGGTTCTTCATAATACCTGCCATAACAATTTTAAGAAGAAGAGACAATGGCACTGGCAACAAATATCATTCATGGTAATAATGCTTAATAGAAATTAGTACATAAAGTGCAATCCTTTAATGGTTACTTGGAAGTAAGTTTCATTTTGTTCAGAGAGTTACTCTGAGGCAGGTGTAAATAGTTATTTGCAACCTATATCCTCTTCCAGTTCTGAACTGATTAGTTGAATCTTATTCCCTCATTTTCTCCAGCAAATTCACATAAAAACAAGATATCTAGTTAGCGAACGTAGAATCATAAACTATGATTTAAATGACCACTCGATAGCCTGCTGTGACTAATTTGCACTGCACTTTGTGGATAAAATCTATCGTATCTGGGCTGACTTGTCTTGGATGCCATAGTTGATACAGATCTGGTGGAACCAGGTTGTCCGGGTACAATGGATACTTTTCCATTTGTACAGAACAAGCATATGGTACAGAATTCTTGGAGAACTGAGGCCTACCACTTGTGTGCTGGACCCTTGTCGTTCCTGGTTTATAGAAGCAGGCAGGCAGGACTAGCTGAGTGGGTAAGGGTAGTGATGGAAGCCTCTTTACAGCAAGTTGTGGTTCCATCTTCGCTAAAGGGGGCAGTGGCATGATCTTTGTTTTTTAAAAAACCAAACCTCCCTGTATTGGATAATTTCCAGCCTGTCTCTAATAATCTACTCTTGTGCAAGGTGCTGGAGTGTATGGTGGCTTCTCAGCTCCTGAGATTTCTGGATGGGACTGATTATCTAGATCCATTTCAATCTGGCTTCAGGCCTGGTTATGGAACAGAAACTGTTTTGGTTGGTGGATGACCTAGGCCAGGAATTGGACAGGGGAAGTCCTTGCTGGATTTGCTTGCTTCTGTCTGAGATGGGACTAGGAGGCACTGTTATATGGTGCCTCTGGAACTTCTTGGAGGAGTGTTCACAGAAGGTGGTGCCGGAGGGCTCCTATTCGAGGCCATGGCTGTTAGCCTGTGGTGTCCCTCAGGGTTACATCTTATTCCCCATACTACTTAACATATACATGAAACCACTGGGAAAAACTGTCCAGAGTTTTGGGGATCGGAGCCACCAGTGTGCTGGTGATACCCAACTTGATCTCTCCTTTCCATTCAAATCCAAGGAAACTGCTCTAGTTCTAAATCGGTGTGTGATGTAGGTAATGGACTAGATGAGGGCAAATAAATTGAAGGTTAATCCAGACAAAACAGAGGTAGTCATGGTTAGTCAAAAGGAAGATCAGGGAATAGGGATTCAACTTGTACCAGATGGAGTTACACCCCCCTTGAAGACTCAGGCTCACAGTTTGGGAGTACTCTCGGACACTGAGCTGAACCTGGATGCCCAGGTTTCAGCCGTGGCCAGGAGTGCATTAGCACAACTGAATCTAGTGCATCAACTGCGCCTGTTCTTAAACATGTATGATCTGGCCACGATCACATGTGCCTTAGTTACATTCCGTTTAGACTACTGTAACTTTATGGGTCTATCTTCGAAAAGTATTCAGAAACTTCAGATGGTTCAGAATACTGCAGCCAGACTGTTGACTAGGGCTGGTTACAGAGAGCACACGACTCCCTTGTTACAGCAGCTTCACTGGCTACTGGTCTGTTTCAGGGCAGAATTCAAAATGCTGGTTATGATATAAAGCCCTATACAGCAAGGGTCCAAGCTACCTTTCTACTATATGAGCCTGCTCAGTTTTTAAGATCTTTGGGAGAGGTCCTTCTTTCAAAACTGCCATCTTCAGAGGTGCGTTTGGTGGCAAGGTGAGGGAAGGCCTTCTTGTGCCACTCTCTTGCTGTGGAGCTGCTTGCCGAGGGAGGCTAGTTTCACCCCTTTTTCCTGTTGTTCTGCCGGGAGGCAAAGACTGCTTATTTAAGTGGGCAGTTGGTGTTTAAGTGGGTCAGTTGAGCTGGATGCTGTTTTCACTCTGTTGTGGTGGTTTTAACTCATTTTGTGTTTTAATATGATTGCTTATTATTGTTTTTAATCAGGTTGTATTAGCGATTTTATGAGTGTTATTTGTGGTAGGGAGGCAGGGTATAAAACAAATACATAAATAAATATCTCAAGTTAAATTCTGGATTATTTGTTTGCTCTGTTGAATTTGTTAAACTAAGCTGGTGCTACTACCATTTACGTTTTCATTAGTGAGTTGGAGTTACTTGCACTGAATGCTATTTCTTCTGTATGTCCCCTTCTCCATTGCAGCTTCTCTCCCAATGGTGTTCTAGGGTCTAGAGTTCTCAGCCTGATCTGTGGAAGTGGTTGCAGCTCTCTCTGGAAGGCTCAAATGGAACAAGGATGGTCTCAGTTCCTTCCTGCGATATTAAGCATTGTATGGGAATATCCTATTGTCATTGCAATACCTCCAATATCTCAGAAATCCATGGGACAGTTACTGTTTCACAGTCAGGGGCTCTAAATGCCCTGCTGTTATGTGGTTTTGTTTCATAAAAGGACTCTTTCTAAGCCTGTGACAAAAGTCAAGTTTAAGTGGATAAATCTCAATGGAGTCATTGAGCTATAATCCTTGATATCTGACTTCTTAACAGTGCCTTAGAGACTTGTCTCTTTTTTTATTCATTCACGGGCCACTTGCACAAGTTTCACATACAGAAAAAGCAACCAAATCACATTTTAAATTCTAAAATATTTTAATTGATTGTGACATCCTTGAAATTTGGGGAAGACTATTATAGCTTTGTGCCAAGTTGATTCCAGGATAAGAGCCAGGTCTACAATTTGGACTTGAATTATACCAAATTGTACATCTGGTTCACGACCTTAGTTGACTGAAGGCTCTTTCTATCAAATATTAAGGAAACTCACCCTAGGGTGATTTCAACCTTTCTCAGACAAATCTGACCCATACTTTTATACTGGCCCTTATCAAAATTCTAGTTCTCCACCCTTTCTGGAGCTGAGGGTGTTATTCGTAATTAAACTATCAGATAAGTTACAGTTGTGGCATGGATAAATGGACCAACAGTTAAACCAAGAATACATGTCAGTTTATAGATCAGGCACTGGTTTAGTTTTGACTAAATTGTGTAGTAACATACTTGGATTGATTATATTCTAATATATATTATATGAATAAGAGGTCTACTAAAATGTTCACATGAGAAAAAAACATGGAAGAACTGAGTTGTATTATAAACCAGAAAATGCAATGTAGATGGATAAGTTATTTACACACATTTGTTGGTATCTTGTTTGCTGCAATGCTGCTGAAATTTTCTTGCAATTCTGACATAACACCATAGTTTCAAACCAATGGTTGGTATATAGCATCTTACACTATAATCCTATACATGTCTACTCAGAAGAAAGTCCCACTGAGTTCATATACCCACTTACCTGGGGTTATTCCCAGGCAAATGGGTATATGATTGCAGCATCAAGCACTTATTTATAGGCATAACCCATCAGTGAACTTTTCTAATATGAATTGCTTGTAAAAGAACATCTGAGCCTGAAATCTTGTGACGGCTTCCGCAACTCAGTGAAACAAACTTCTGAGTAAATGTGTCTGGGATCATGCTGCAAATTCTAAACTGAGAAAGGTCAATACACTTTTATAAAACAATATTCAATGGTTAGTGCATTTAATGTAATTTCTGTAAAATTATTAAATTCCACACAGATTTATGGCTAGATCATGATAACAGATACAATATTTAGCTATTTATAGCCTGGAACTATAACTATGAAAATAAGAATTATACATTGTATTTTAATTATAAGAATTATAATTGTTCTTTGACTGCGGGATCTCTGGATGCATATAAAAATATTTTGCTACATGCGTATCTGCATTAAGACATGGATATCATCTACTATATTCATAAAACTTTTCCCTCTACATACATGTATTGGTAATTAATAACTACAGTTTATTGCACTTTAATTGCATATGTAAACCATTTTTGAGCACTACTGATACAATTATAAATACGCCTAGAAATATGGTTTAAATGCAAATCTTTTAATGTTATAGCTAGTGAACGTGGTCTAAGGTTTGTGTATTTTAAAAGGATCTGATAAAAGGGCCTCATGAAAAACCACATGAATAAGTAATAGACAAAGGGTAAAAGAATAAACAAAAGACAGTCTCTCATCTGTACAAGTTCAAAATGTGTGAGCAGAATAAATCAGGAAAGAATCCTTAAAGGGCAGGCAGGAGCACTGAAGTTGCTGCTATCTGCGTAATAACATGAAAGTTGATTTTAGTTTATTTGTTTTTCCTTCATTGTTTCCCAGATAGTAGTCCAAAGTTAAGGAGGGGGGAGAGATATAAAGCGCATGAAAGCAAATTCACATCAGTAGTATAAAACAAATCAGAGGGTAGTAATAAATGTCAATGCTGGAGCGGCAAAGACGAGTCACTGTTTTTCCTCATACTTAAAGTGAAATACCTAGCTGTTATCTTTGTGCCTGCAGAGCCTCCCTATTGTAGATTCAATAATACAAGAGGCTTCTTATCAGCAGTCAGGGTGACTGATTGGAGCTGTGATATGTTTAGACAATGCACTGTGTTTAACTGAATTTACAGATGCCCCAACTCAGACCATAGTAGTAAACGCCAGAGACTAATAGGAAATTAAACATGTACAATGGACTAACTCCATTTGCTCTCTCACACTGTAATGTGTTTAGTTAACTTACTCATAGTCACACTTTATCTTTTTCTCCATGGATTCGTTGGGATATGTTTCAAATTGGTCAAAGATTAAATCTTCCTTTCTATTTCCTTTCCCCCTACTATTTTATTGCAGCATTCTCTTATTATTTGCCACTCTTTTCTCTTGCTAAACAAGATGACCCCAGGTATATACTCTCCCAACCCAATTATCAGATAGCCAAGAAGTAAAGCAAAAAGGTAGAGAAGACAGCATAATATTAATATTAATATAGCAAGAGCGGAACAAAAACCAGCACTTATTTCAAAGCAGTGGTATATTTAGCTCATTTGAAATTAAAATGTGAATGTGAATGTAACTGTGGTGAGTAGCATAGACACGTACAGGGGAGTATGGGAAGATAAACTACAAGACCAGTTTTAACTGTTAGTTATTTTATCATTTTCACTAATGAAAATTGCTTGCATGAAAGCATATTGAATAACAACATTATTATTTAGTGGAACAGAGAGGACATAAGCACAGCTTCAGAGTCTTCAACTGGCCTACTGAAGGAAATAATTTACTGTTTGATACATTCAAGAATTGATCGGTAGATCTATCGGGGTTTGTTGTCAGGAGGTTTTTTAAATTGAAAGTCATATAATAGCAACAATGGAGTGGTAATGCATTTAATGTCCTCAAGAAATATGAAGTGCTTGCCATGTTATTAATATGCATTGAGCTGGAAGTACAACTGGAAGTACAACTTTTCTTTTATCCATTTCCCCTAGGGAAAAGTAGAAGAGTTTTAGTATAAGGGGCATACATAACCCAAGAAAAGAAAACAAGGGGTGAGGTCATACTGGTGCCATATGCTGGGGAAAAATCTGTATTTTTATGAAGCTGGAAAATTATCTCTGAAAGAATGGGAAAGGATCTCCCTCTGACATATATGGAGCCAGAATCTGGTGTTTCTCCATATCTATTGGGAAAAATCCCCATAAATTTACCTCCACTTCTTGAGAATGTGAGCGAAGCCTTCTTTACACAGAGAAGTCACTCCCACACTATTTGCAACTAACTTAAGGAAACGTTAGCTTCATGTCCCTCCACTGAGTGCCCAACCATCTTGTGAACCGCCCAGAGAGCTCAGGCTATTGGGCGGTATAGAAATGTAATAAATAAATAAATAAATATGCCTGAGCTAACAGAGGTAGTCTCGGAGGTGGTGTTGACCAAACTTATTGTTTTGTGGGTCTTCAATATCCATGCTGGGGCACCTTCACATAATACATCTTAGGATTTTATTGCAACCATGGGCTTTTCTAAGTTCACATGTAGGCCCAAAAATGTGGACGTTCAAACACTTGAATTGGTGTTTGCTGATCAGGGTGAAAATGATTTGTGAGCAGGGGGATTAAAAACCTCCATACTTAATAGGTTTAGATTTACTGGAGTGGGACCTATTAAATTGGTCTGTCGTCAGAGACAAATGGATCCTGAGGGATTCCTGAATACTTGAGGGAATTTTCTGGCCACTAGAGCTGACAATCCTACAAAGCCCTGGTTGATCTGTTGAAAGGGGAGATAACCCAAGCGACTGATATGATCACTCCTAAATGTGTTCTGTTTGGATGGAGAAAGACAGTTTCCTGTAACTAGAGTTCTTCGAGTGGTCATCTGTGTATTTACACATATGGGCTCTGTGCCTGCGCGGAGCCTCGCTTTGGGAATCTACCACAGCTGAGGAAAACTGTTTTTGGTGGGAACCCTTCCCCCACCATCTCATTGCACAGACTTAGATGGTTCCCGCCCATCTCCTCAGTTCCTTGACACTGACAAACGACCTCGAATCTGAGAATAGAGGCTCTTTCAGTACCAACATCATTGACATTGACACCTAGAGGGGACAGTGGGAGGATTGTGTGAATGTGGCCAACCAGTTGTTGATTCACAAGCAGGACATGGTGCAACAGCACCCTCCCATCCATGATCTCCATACAGAGGCTTACTGCCTTTGCTTCTGGAGGTAGCACATAGATGTCATGACTAGTAGCCACTGATAGACTTCTCCTCAAGGAATGTATCTGGCCCCTTTTAAAACCATCCAAATTGGTGGCCATCACTACATCTTATGGTAGAGAATGCCATAGTTTAACTATGCACTGTGTGAAGAAGTACTTCCTTTTATTTGTCCTGAATCTCCCACCAATCAGCTTCATGAAATGACCCTGGATTCTAGTATTATGGGAAAGGGAGGAAAATGTCTCTCTATCAACATTCTCCACACCATGCATAATTCTGTACATCTCTATCATGTCTCCCCTTAGCTTCCTTTTTTCCACTTTAAACAATCCCATCTGTTTTAACTTTCCCTCACAGGGGAAATGCTCCAGCCGCTTGATCATTTTACTTGCCCTTTTCTGCACTTTTTCCAGCTCTACAACATCTTTAAAAAAAAAAAAAAGTATGGGGACAAGAATTGTACACAGCATTCCAAGTGTGGTCACACCATAGATTTATATAAAGATAGTATAATATTGGCAGTGTTATTCTCAATTCCTTTTCTAATTATGCACAACATGGAGTTTGCCTTCTTTACAGCGGTCGCACACTGGGTTGACATTTTCATTGAATTGTCCATCACAACCCCAAGATCTTCCTTGGCTGATCACCACTAGCTCAGATCCCATCAGTTTCAACTTGGGATTTTTTGCCCCAATGTGCATCACTTTACACTTGCTTACTCTGAACCACATTTGCCATTCTGACAGAAGATCGTTCAGTCCTAAATTACCAAGGGCACCAACTCCTCCAAGTTCTGAGAGTTACGTCATTCAGCCTGGTGATAAATCTCTGTTCAGGATTAATCAAATTTAAGACAGTATCCTTCTGGGACATTTAGCAGACTTGGGGGCAGTGTTTTGCGGCGGTTCTAAAGCTATTTGGTTGAGCATTTCCAGAAGGTGGTGCTGGGGAACATTTGTTCAGTGCCTTAGCCATTAGCCAATGGGAGTTCTTCAAGGCTTCATTTCCTTCCCCCCACCCTATGCTCTTCAATATGTAGATGAGGCTTCTGAGGGAGGTCATCTGATGTTTTGTGGATTGATCTCTTCAATATGCTAATTCTTTCATAAGTAAGGCTAACATTACATATATATTTTTCAAATTTTCAAGTACTGAAATTGAATCTTATAGAAGATTCATGTGCTTTGCATGCCAAGGGTCACAGGTTCAGATCTCTGGCATCTCCAAGTAATATTGGGAAAGATTCCTATGTGAAACCCTGGGATACCACTGCCAGTCAATGTAAACAATGCTGAGGTAAATGGACCAATGGAAGCAGTTCGCTTTTCTCATATGTATGTCCTGCTCAAATTGCATTTGTATAGTAGAAGCTGCTGTAGTGTGGGCCCTTCCTATGTAGTCTCAGGTACATTATAAGCTCTAGGCATCACAGGAAGCACCAACGTTACAGCTCCTCCTCACACCATTATTGACACTCCTGGCTGGGAATGATGGAAGTTGCAGTCCAACACTTGTAGGGTACCAAGTTAGGGAAAGCTGCTCTAAAACGCTGAGTATTTTTGAGTGTTTATAGTAACCTTTCGTTTCCCTCTTAAGACTTTTTTTTTCAACATACCGTATTTCTTCGATTGTAAGACACCATCGATTGTAAGACGCACACTAATTTCAGTACCACCAACAGAAAAAAAACCCCTAAGACACATCCACGATTCTTAGACGCACCCCATTTTTAGAGATGTTTATATGGGGAAAAAACTGTGTCTTAGAATCAAAGAAATAGGGTAATACAAAACTCCAGACTGTACGTTTCACACTGCTCTAGCAGTAGCATGGTAGAAGGCAAATTCTGCCTTATTTTACATTAGAATGCAAACTACATTACACCTTTTAAAAATTCTGACATATTTATTGATGGAAGGCCTTCCTATTCTTTCCCTAGATTTTATCTTATTAATCCTGATGTAGTGCTCCCATATCCCCTTAGTTTCTAAAGTTCAGAGTAGAATGCACCCAATTTTTTTTCACTGCTTCCAGGATGTTTCCACATACTTAACAAGGGCCATAACAGCAGGGAATGTATGGCAAACGAAAAAAGTAAAGTCCGGTACTGTTTTTATGGTGCTCTAACTCCCTTGGTTGCTAAGGGTCACACAGAACTGACCTATATTATTTGAAAATGAGTTTTTCGGCATGCAGATTGCCCTGCTGGGTATAATTCACATGCATAGAAATGTGGTAAGTAGAATGAAACACTGAATATCTAGGACTTGGGAATGTAGGTCCAATGATGATTTTTACTAGATTTTTATTGGGTCCACAAACACATGATTAGCACTAATAACTCCAGTCACCTGGGTTTTTGGTGGATTATGTGTGTAAGGATAGAATTCCACCCTTCTCTTCTCACAGGTGATTGGTACTGTTATTTATTTATTTATTGCATTTGCATACCGCCTGTGGGGCATAGGCAGATTGAATTAACCATTTAGATTCATAGTGGATGTGTCCTAATGGATTTTTTAAAATCCTAAAACATGCCAAATACCCAAAGAATAATTTGATCCAACATGACCAATTTAGACTAAAATATAAACATGATCCAATATGTTTATATTTTAGTCTAAGCTAAAATAATTGCTTTATTCCAATTAACATCCCACTGTGCTGTTATAGTGCTTTATTTCAAAATCTCTTTTGTTATGTCTCAACAAGAAATAAATCTGAAATCATACTGACACCAGAAACAACAAGCCTCAGTTTCTAGTAATTAAAAATTAGTAGCACCATTAGAAAATCAGTAGCCAAAAATAAAAATGTTTAGGATTTTTTTAAAAAATATTTAACTGCAGTTCCCTTAATTTCCCCCAATGAAATAAGTAGGTAGATTTCTCAGAATCATAATAAAATTGGACCGTAATAATATAGTCATTTCTTAGCAAGATAGGTTTCATATTAATCATTCTTTTCAGCCAGTGGACAGTGCTATAAATGTTACTTCTCCTAATCAGGTCTGATTGGTATTTGCAGTATGAGACACAGGCAAATCTTTGACCAATCTTTAATTAGTATCACTGATGAAATATTTATTCTTTTAATTTGAATCTGGAAACCCAATGAAGCTGTGTTTGCATCTTTCATCAACTTAAATAATATCCTGCGTTATTGCTTTTGTCTTAACTCCAGACATTTTGAAACATTTTCCTATGAAGAATATTCACACTTTTTAACCACGCTTAATGAATTCATAACCACTGTGAGATCTATATGCAGTAGCACATATCTGAGACTGATTTGCAGGTCACAATTATTATTATTTTCAGGAATAATGTTCAGCATATCATCGCCCTTATGCAGTAATCTGCTTGGGTGTGCAAAAAGGGGGCTTTGAACACTCTATGGAACAGGTAAATTCAATCCAATCTGCATTGGATGCAACTATACATGGAAGTTCTAAAGATGCACCTTCTACATTAATAAGATACTGCTCAGTTTAGGAAACCTGATTTGACATGTGCATGTTCCACTAAGGGTTACTTTGGTCAGGAAGTATAGAATCATAGAATAGCAGAGTTGGAAGGGGCCTACAAGGCCATCGAGTCCAACCCCCTGCTCAATGCAGGAATCCACTTTAAAGCATACCTGACAGATGGTTGTCCAGCTGCCTCTTGAATGCCTCTAGTGTGGGAGAGCCCACAACCTCCCTAGGTAACTGATTCCATTGTCGTACTGCTCTAACAGTTAGGAAGTTTTTCCTGACGTCCAGCTGGAATCTAGCTTCCTTTAACTTGAGCCCGTTATTCCGTGTCCTGCACTCTGGGAGGATCGAGAAGAGATCCTGGCCCTCCTCTGTGTGACAACCTTTTAAGTATTTGAAGAGTGCTATCATGTCTCCCCTCAATCTTCTCTTCTCCAGGCTAAACATGCCCAGTTCTTTCAGTCACTCTCATTTAGGGGTCACTCTAATATCACTCTCATTTAGGGGTTGATATTGGCCAATCTCCATGCACTGCTCTATTTTTGTCAGAGCTGGGTGCTGACATGCAAGCTATATTTACATGGGACGTCTAAGGATCATCAGTTCAAAAGTTTGTTAGCCATCATCCAGCCCATCACCAAATCCAAACACAGGTTCAGCACCTGTATAGCCTCACCTGACTCAGAGGAGAAAAGAAAACAGAACTGGTGTCAACAGCATATTCACTCTAAATCCCCTGATAACCTCACCTGGCAGCTTCATATTTTATCATCATCATCATCTATATTATAGTAATTATCTACATAATATAACATATAATCATCATCATCATCATCATCATCATCATCACCACCACCACCACCACCACCACCACCACCACAGGGGAATGAAAGGGAGCCCAAACACAAAGCCCCCAGTATTGTTTTCTGAAACTGACCCTGCAGGTAGAACCAACATATCACCATGTCTCTGACATCCAACTGATAAAGAGATGAAGGTTCAGGATATTGAAAAATACTTAACTTTATTCCAAGAAGTAGCCCTATGTGTTTTGGCCCTCACTAATATTTACAAGCCTTCTTCAGGGGCTAGATTTCTATGGTTTCTATTCCTTTGTCTAATTTTACTATTACATTATATTGTTTTTATAAGTTTATGTACACTACCCTGGGATTTCCTTTGGTGATGAAGAAGCGGTATAGAATTTTTAAAAAAATGAAATGAAATGAAAAACTTTTAACTCCTTTAAAAGGGTTGTTTGGTTGTTGTTACTTTTTTACCATACAAATTTGTGTGTCCAGGAATTCACAGCTATTCTGACAGCATTTGAGATATAGCTCCTCGTTCTTGGGGACAACAACAGGGAATCCCCACTGTACCTGTATAATGTTTTTCATGTTCACGAAAAGTGCATGGCAGCCCCTGATTAAATGTAGCAGGTGTGTACATGTACATGTGCGTATACTGCAGCTGCTGGACTACAGTAGTAACGTGTCACAGTTGTAAAGTTCTGAGATTGACTGAGAAATAAGTGTGTTTCTTTTCCATTTTAAAAATTTAGATTTTCTTAAGGTAAAAGTAGGTGATATTTATCATCTTAGGGTGCAATCCTGTGGGATCTGTCCTGGGTACACATAAGCCTCTAAGTTTCCCCATCTAGCTCTTGCTATGCGTTTAAGCTAGATGGGCGATTTCACCCATCTAATGGAGGCTTCAGGGAGTAGGTGGGAAGGGTATATCTTGCTATGGCTGCTGCCTTGGTCTCCTCTCCTCCCAGGCTTTGGAATGCCCCTTCTCCCTCTCTCTGCACTCTGTTTTCTAAGCATAGAGATATAGCCAGTGGGGGGCTACGAGGAGGGGGAGGGGAGCATGGCTTCCTGGCTCCAGGCTCAGACCTCAGATCCAGGAAACCAGACTCTACTATGTCCCCAGACTCTGTCCGGGGGATATAGGATTACTCCCTTCATTTTATTTTTTAATTTTCCTGCTTTTCTTTGGCCATGTTCAGATGATAATATCTCAGCTTAATAAACTGCACTCTGTTTTCTAAGCACAGAGATATAGCCAGTGGGGGGCTACGAGGAGGAGAGGGGAGCATGGCTTCCTGGCTCCAGGCTCAGACCTCAGATCCAGGAAACCAGACTCTACTATGCCCCCCAGACTCTGTCCGGGGGATATAGGATTACTCCCTTCATTTTATTTTTTAATTTTCCTGCTTTTCTTTGGCCATGTTCAGATGATAATATCTCAGCTTAATAAACTGATATATAAACAAGCCTTTTTCCCACGTACGCAGTCCATTCAACCCTGTCTTCAAAGCAGAAGAAAACAAACCAGGAAGCCTCTAATAGTGTCATTCAAATTAAGAAACTAAGCTCCATCTGACTTTGCCTGAGCAGAAGCAGGCTCACACAATGGACTTCTCCCATTCGCTATTTTCCCCTATACCATCCATTCGCTATTTTCCCCTATACCATCCACACCTGCTCCAGAGAGTCTGCAACTCTCCAGTGCAGTTTCATTTCATTTTTTACATTTCTATACTGCCCAATAGCCAAAGCTTTCACAATGGTTATAAAGATCCAAACCCCCAAAAAATGAAATATTGCACATAATATAAAGAAGTATTTACATACGAACATATAAAAAGACAACACACACACACACACACACACACACACCTACCATAACAAGTTTAACAATCAACAATAAGAAATCCAAAGACCCAATTAAAAGCCTTATCATATGCTGCCAGATGCCTGAGCAATAGAAGGCCTTAACCTTGAGCCAAAAAGATAACAATATTGGTGCCTGGTGGGCCTCAATCAAGAAATCGTTCCATAATCAGGGGGCCACCAATGAGAAGGTCCTCTCTTTTGTTGCCATCTTCTGAGCCTCCCTCAAAAGAGGAACCTGGAGGAGGACCTTAGATGATGAGTGTAGTATATAGGTAGATTCATGCCACTAGAGGTGCTTTATTAGCTTTTGTGGCCTGAGCTATGTATGGCTTTATGGGTCAAAACCAGCACTTTAAATCAGCCTCAGAATTATACAAGCAGCCAGTGCAAGTGTGCCAGAATTGTTGTTCAGACCTCCTAGTCCCTGTTAGCAATCTGGCCATTGCATTTTGCAAAAGCAGCATCTTCTGAACCATCTTCAAAGGCAAACCTATGCAGTAATCTAATTTGGAGGTTAGCCGCATATAGACTACTGAAACCAGGTTATCCTTGTCCAGATAGGGGCATAGCTGAGCCACCAACTGAAATTGTTAGAAAGCACTCCATGCCACTAAGGCTAAATAATTTTCAAGTGACAAAGATTGGTCCATGAGAACTCCCAAGCCATGAACTTACTCCTTCAGGGAGAGAGCAACCTGATCCAGAACATTTGAGCACCTTCCATCCGGCCAGAAAATTCACCTACTAACAGCATCTCGGTCTTGTCTGGATTGACTTTTAATCTATTAGCCCTCATCCAATCCACTGTCACAGCCAGGCATTGGTCTAGCACATCCACAGCCTCATCTGATGAAAATGAAAAGGAGAAATAGAGTTGCCATCATCTTATTGATGACCAACTCCAGATGACCACACTCAGGCCTTAGCTAGACCTAAGGTTTATCCCAGGATCGTCCTGAAGTCATCCCTGTTCATGTAAATGACACACAGGATATCCCGGGAGCAGGCAGGGACGACCCCAGGATGACCCCAGGATAAACCTTAGGTCTAGTTAAAGCCTCTGTGGTTTCATGTAGATGTTGAATAGCATGGGGGACAAAACCAACTCCTGTGAAATGGAACTCCAACTGAAAATCCATGGGCTCAAGTAGTATCCCCCCAAAGTCATCTTCTGTAGCTGACTATCAAAGTATGAGCAAAAAACTGCAATGCAGTACCTCCCACTCCCAATTCAGGCAATTGTCCCAGAAGGACACCATAGTTGATAGTATTGAAAGATGCTGAGGGTTCAACAAGGACAACCAAAACTTTTTCCATGCCAAAAGTTGGCCTGAACCTCAACTGAAATGAATCCAGATCATTGGTCTCATCCAAGAACATTTGGATCTGGTTGGCAACCATCTGCTCAAGGAAAGGAACATTTGCCACTGCCTAAAGTTATTAGAATTTTATGGGTCCAGGGAGAGTTTTTTTAGGAGTGGTCTTTCGGGCAGCCCAGGACCACTCTTTCTTGCAAGGAGGCATTGATCACCTCCCTGGTCCTGCAATGTTCCTTCCCTGTCAGTTTTTATATAACCAAGAGGAGCAAGGATCCAATTCAGAAGTGGTTACGCAAACTTTTTATAGATTTTTTTATTGTAGGTTTCAACTAAACAAAAACAATAAAACAAAAATAAAAATCCAAATGTAACTGCATACTTTAAAAGCCTCTGTTTCAAATATTACAACATTCTAAAAAAAGATTGAAAAATGGAAATCACACATGAACCTGTCCAAGCATCTTGTAAATGTCCTCAAGCTGTATTAACTGAAACTCATCTAAGAAAGCTGGGTAAGGCTGTAACCTGGATACTTCACCTGCTTCAGTTGCTGTAACACTGGAGTCTAAGACTTGGCAGCTGCAAGAGATTTTATCTTGCAAGTGCCTAGCATATTACAGTGGGCCTCAGATGGACCCACAGCATCCTTAGGGGTATCATGTAATAAACCCTGGCTGACCTTGAAAGACTTTGCTGGGTGGCACATAGAGGCAATGAGATATTGTTTCTTTGCTGCCCACACTGCCCCTGAATATATTTGACCATAGGTACACACCAGTGCTTGATTACATGCAGTAGGAGTTCATTTTCCATCTGCACTCAAGCCATCTCTTATTTTGCTACATCACTCTGAACTGTACAAGCTCTACTTGAGTACGGGTTGAATGTGGGCTGTCACATTGTGTGAACACTGTCGATGGTAAACTATAGCTTATTAGAGGCATCCTGATTCAATCACAGCTTGCACAAAGCAATGATTGAAACGGCTGCATGCATGGGCGAAAAGGCTGTCCATATTTCAGTTTATTAATATAATTGTCTGAACTGGCCACTTGTGTGAAGTCAAAGTGACTTACAGGAAAATAATAAAATACAGAAAACAGTAATGCAATAAAATCTCATCATCCAGCAACCAGCTAAATGATCTTTAAAAAGAGTACAACAGCAGCAATGATAGAACTACCTTTCTTCAAAAGAAAAATCAGCCACCTTCAAAGAACATAAAAAAGAAGTCAGCACCAAAGGCTTCCCTAAAACACACACACACACACACACACACACACACACACACACACACACACTTACTTTAAAGAGGACACTTCCTTGGGGAAGCACTCCATAACACCATTGACATGATAAATTGAAAAAGCTCTGATTCTTGAATTCACCCACGATACCTGTGGCTGAAGCTGAGTTTTCAGGTGTTGAAGGGAAGAGTAGCAACATAGTGCTAGTGGGGACCAATGTGGACTGGAACCCCATCAAGGTGTCCTATCCTTCCCACTTTCTTTTCAATTAACACACTTTCTCAGTGACAGCTGGAATTGCTGTGAAATAGGTTTCTGCTGGTGCTGAAAGTGTGGATTCAAAGGAGTTATTTAGTGTGTTGGGGCCCAGAACCCACCTCTGCCTTGTACTCAGTCAGGTTACTAGTCCTTTCCCATGCCTCCCATGGCAGTCATTTTGTGGAGGGGCTGAAGAGAATTTCCTCAAATTGTCAAATGTGCCCATGGCACAAAAAAATTGGCATAAGAATTAAAGCTCCGTCACACCGGGGGTTAACATGCTCCCTACCTTCGCTTCTCCGCCTGTGTTTTCGTTCCTCAGTTACTTCCTCTTTTCAAAAGAGGAAGTACAGAACGAGCACGAGGCCCATTGAGTCCACTGCTCTAATGGTGCTGCTTCTCCTGCACACAGCAGGAGAGAGCAGCGATTCTGAGTTTAAAAAAACAGCAGACTTAATGAGCATTTTTCTTCGCGCAAGGAAGGCCAGAAGGGGTGGAAGGCCTGCGGGAGGCAGATGATGTCATGGGAGGGACCTGAGCAAATTCTGTGAGTGCCCTATAACGAGCGTGCAATAAACACTCGTCGGATGGAGCTCTTAAGAGTGCATAGGGAGCACAGGGTTTCCACCAGAAATTGGTTCCCTGTGTCAATTTCCCTCTTTTCTCCACCTCACCAGCAGTCAATTGCATGGAGCATGGTGGGGAAATGCACAAGGATGTCATGCTTCTTATGACTGCATCTCGTGGCAGAAAAAAGGTGGGATGTATCACAGGCTTGCCATTCTTAGTGGAAACTCTGTGTTTTGGGTAGCATTCACTTCTGTCCTAAGTTTGAAGAGAACCAGACATTGTGATATGTATTCTTCCATAATTCCCCCTCTACCTGCCTATTATATTATTGACTTTAAACTACAATATTTGCAGGAGCACTATGGAGAAGTACTATACCTTCATTCTATTCTATAGCCATTCAGTGCACATTTTCCCTTTGGTTTACCCAGAAAAAGACCTTGTCTTATGTTAATACCCATATTTCAAGCTTTATAGACAAAAGAAAAGACGTTCAAGTCAGCTTCTACAGCTGCTATGAAATTTCACCAGGGCAACAGATCATAAGTTAACTACAAATCTTTATACCTTGAGAAGCTTTATGGACAGATAGATCTAGAAATAGATAGATAGACAGACAAACGGACAGACAGATGATGAGTTTTGGATGATTTGTATTACCACTTTACCAAATTTCAAATGTATAATGATTTATTACGGGATGGTTCAAGCTAAGGCTGGTTACTCTGATGTTTAATCACCATTCACGTGTTGTCATCCTCCGCACAAGTGAAGTCACCTGTCACAGAAGGCCAAAGCCATCACTTATGCCATGTATAATACATCTAGGCATGTGTCTATACAGGAGGAATTACATGATAAATTCATTAGCTACTATCTTGCCCCAAATTGTCTCCACACCTCCTGACCTGTAGAAGTTGTTACCAACTGTGAAGGGCACATAGGCTTCCATTGTCATTCGGAGTGTTAGTTTTGCTTTGGAAAAATACGCTCAAGTCTTTTCTTCAGCAAATCCCCAGGATAATGAAAAGCAAATCCAGACAATTAGTTAAGGAATTCTAAGCCACATAAAATAGGTAATGTGATATTTTTGATTGGAGAAATTTCTAACCTTTCAAATTACAATCAAGGACCACTTCAAATACAACAGAATTTTGTTCTGTGTACACTCGAAGTGTACAATCAGTTGCAACTTCCTGGAATGCATACAACATGTATGATAATCAAACTTGACTACATTCAGATTTCTGCATTTATTTTATTTTATTTATTATTTATTTAAAACATTTGTATCCCGCCCTATATCATTAAAATCTCAGGGAGGCGTGCAAATAATTGCTAATACTGTAGAGCTTTTGTCACATGCGAAGTAGTCTTAGAAAGAATTTAAAAAGTTAAACCTTAAGTAAATTTTAAGCTAATTAATGCAAATCGTTATTTATCATCTATACATTTTATTAGATTTATATGCCACCCAGCTGACAAATGCACTTGGGGCAGTTTACAATAATAAAACCCCAAAGCAGCAATAGAATAGTAACTAAATCTATAATACAGTTGACAAAAGTATCAGAATATTAAGATATTAAAAATATTAAAATATTAAAGAGCCAGCAGTAAACCTGATAATAAAAACAACAAATTAAAGATCAAAAGCCTGCTGGGAGAGGAATGTCTTAACCTGGTCTAAATGTATATAATGAAGGTACCAGGAAGATGATCTTATGATGGGGGAGGGGCCACGACAGACTAACTAGTATAATAGTAACCAGGATAGGTAGCAAATAAGGAACATGATCCAATGTCAAGAGTTAAGTTTTTCTAGAGGGGTGGGGGAAGGGTAGCCAGCTTAGCTTATTGCAGCAGAAACAATGTAAGAGTCTTGTGGCACCTGAAAAGACTCATGAATTTATTATGGCATAAGCTTTCATGGACTACAGTTCACTACATCAGGAATAACAGAGAGAGAGAGAGAGAGAGAGAGAGAGAGAGAGAGAGAGAGAGTTTTAAATAGTAGCTGTGGCAAGGGGATGTGTGCAATCAGGATTGCGACCATGGTACATAGAGATGGGACCATGGTACAAAGTTCCCTCCACACAGTAGATTGTAAGACTATGCGGCAGAGTCTTGCTATTTACTGTTTTACTCTGTACAGCACCATGTACATTGATGGTGCTATATAAATAAATAAATAAATAAATAAATAATAATAATAATAATAATAATAATAATAATAATAACAACAACAACAATCTCTCCCACTCCCCAGCTGTTATTGGAACCAATGGCAGCTTCCCTTTCAGGGTGATTAGCAGCTTCAAAGAGGCCTGTTTTTGTTGGGACAATGGCACATGAGATGATCCCAAACCTGACTGAGTCCCTCTGCAGTTTTTTTTTTTTTAAATAGTCATGTATTCTGTACAATGAATTCTTGTGCCCTTAGCCTCTTTAGTTATGACTTTAAAATGCTTAACTTTGCCTGGATTGTGACCAATATTCATAAGCTTGCTATATTCAATAGAATGTAAGCCTATGCGGCAGGGTCTTGCTATTTACTCTTTTACGCTGTACAGCACCATGTACATAGATGGTGCTATATAAATAAATAATAATAATAATATATTTATTTGGCTATTACGTCAACGTTCTATTTCGTTGGATAAAAACTCAGACATTTCCATACCCTCACAGCAACAACAAAAAATGTTTAATGACAATAATTTTGCCTTGCTTCTTTTGGATATCTCATTATAGTAGATCATATACTACTACTACTACTACTATTATTATTATTATTATTATTATTATTATTATTAATTTATATAGCACCATCAATGTACATGGTGCTGTACTAACCAACTATGGGACAAATAATTTCTAGCCTATGTGCTATCACACTTTAAGATGGGAGGTTTTAAGGAAGTCTTCTGAACCAAGTAAGATAAGTAATGCTACTCTTTATTTGAAATATGATACCATACCTTGAACTATGGCAATAATTAATTGGTAAGGCAAAAAAGCCTGTTCATTGAGCTATAGTGGAAAAAAGAAGTAAATAAAGAGGAAATTCAGGCTTCAATGGTTTATTTATTTATTTATTTACAATATTTATATACCACTCCATATCTAAAACAGATTCCAGAGCAGTGAACATAGGAATAAAACAGTAAAAAGATTAAAAACAGCAAATTAAAATTGTTCAATTTAAAACAAAGCAGCAATAAATACTGGTCATTTTAAGAATGCTTCCTGCAAAAGAGTTTTTTTAGGAGGAGCCAGAAGCAGCATAGTGTTGGCATCTGCCTGACCTCCAGGCGCAGGAAATTCCAAAGAAAAGGGGCCACCACACTAAAGACTGTTCAATTGGTGGACTCCAATTGGACTATAGGTCCATATGGAACCACCAGGAGCATCTACTAATGAACCAACATTTTAGATCCTAATACATTTGAGGAAAACATGAAGTTACCATAGTTACACATTCATTTTTAAAATCAGAATGACAATGCTAGAACCAACATCACAAGGATGTACAAGAATACAAAGAAACATACTAGTTATACTAAGTGTTGGTTCATCATTCTAGGTCAATACTATCAATTCTTATTGGCAACAATTCAGAATGTCAAGCAGAGGTTTGTACAAATGCTGCTATCCAATGCTTCTTAACTGGAAATGCCAAGGATCACATCTGGTACTTTATGTATGTAAACCTATCTTTACCACTGATGTATGACCCCATTATAGTTGTCTGAACCCCACCCACCCCGCAGTCTGCTCTGGAGGGTTGTAGGACTCGGCAGATAAGATTGTGGGGGCTCACAGGGGACTGCGAAGAGAGCAGAGGACAGGGATGGTCTGCTTGTGCAAAACACAGAATTCTCAGGAGTATTTATTTCTCCTTAAACTAATGTTTTAGATACTTTGTTCTGCATGGTACATCTCTGCAAATAATCATCCGAAGTGTTCAGATCAAATTTAAAATTAAGGACATCACCTGGGAAGAGAATTTAACAAGTTTACCAAGAACAATGGAAAAAGCAGTGGAGGGTGGTGATCACAAAAAGAGCATGAACATACAAGGGGAAAACAAAGCAGACATAATACTTAGATGTCATCTGGATTATATTAGAAATGACCATAAGTTGAACCTAGGTCACAAAGGCCCTGTTCAGAAGACGCCTTAAACCATGGCCTTAATCATGGTGAATAAAGCAAAAAGGGGCCAAAGAGATACAAGTAAGATTCTATACAGTTTCTTGGGAAACCAGTTCAATTCCTATCCCTATTCAGCCATACACCAGGCTTGTAAACACCTGGTGACCCTTATTGAGTAAGAATCACTTCTAGGTGACCAGGCTGAGAAATTGTGTTTTTCCCACCTAGGTCACAAATGAATGAAGTAAGTATGTGGGTGCAGGTGATCACTCAAAAATGTATAGACCAGTAACACTCCTGGGCTTGTTTGCAAGATGGAAATGAAAAGAGAGGGGGGAAAAACAGAAGGGAAGACACCTATACCCGAAGAAAAAGAAGAAATGGAATTTCAAAGGTAGATGGGAACAAATATTTAACAATCCAATGTGTTCTGAAGATATTCTTCAAGGGCATGTATATGCACAACACTGTGTCTTCAACCATAGACATTTGGTCACAGAGCATGGTTGAGGACACAGTGTTGTGCATCTAAGTGCTCTTGAGGAATAATGTCTTTGAAATACATTGGATGATTAAGTATTTATTCTTGTGCATCTTTGTGACTCCATCTTTCCTTTCTCTTATTTTCAAGGATGGCCATGGAGACTTACTGGCATGTGCTTTTGGCAAGACACACAGGGGTGACAGTAATATCACCCCATGGTGCTTCCCCCTGCCCTATAGACTTTTTAAAACATTTAAAATATTTTAAAGTATGTACATTGGTATAGAAATCTATTGATCTATTAATCTTTGTAAACCGCCCAGAGAGCTTTGGCTATGGGGCGGTATATAAATGTAATAAATAATAATTAATTTTTTTAAAAAAAAACCTCAGGAAAAGACCACAGCTGCAGTCCACAATGAACTTCCTCCAGATGTTAACAGGAATGCCATGGTCAGGACCCCATCTGCAATAACGGCTTACCTTACAATGCTATTTTATCGACAACTGTCGGAGGGGAAGAAAAAAGGAAGGCGTCTAATAGGAAGTGGGGGGAGGGAAGGAAGCTTCCATGTTTAATAAGCCCAGTGCTTTTGAAAAATCTTTTCAGGGACACTCTTAGGCACAACCAAAAGCATTGACATAAGAACATCAGAAGAGCCATTCCGGATCAGACTAAAGGTCTATCTGTTCCAGCATTCCGTCCAACCAGATGCCTATACAAAACCAAAAGCAGGTTATGAATGTAATAGCACCTCCCACTTGTGTTCCTCTTCAACTAGTATTTAGAGGCATACTGGCTCAGATATTGCAGGTAATATATAGCCATCATGACTAGTAGCCATTGACAGCCAACAGAGTGCAGGGCCAAAACCAGGTGTTCAATGAGTCTAAGAATGTTGCTGAAGATCTTTGTAATACACTGGGCTCAACAAAATTATTTCTGTGCACCTGGAGGCTCCTGTCCTTCCCCCGCCCCCCATCAGGATTACTGGAATAATGAATGTGAAGTGCTTTGAGCAACTGGGAAAAGCAGTGTGTAAATATTAAGTATTATTATGGTAGAGTGTAATTGTTATTACAGATCTTCTGCTACCAGAAATTAATTGTCTAACTCCACTCCCAACCTGCATATTTAAAGGCTCATGTTTGATGTTTGTACATAAAAAAGAAGAATAAAATACATAAGATAACTTGACTCTTTTGCTTCTTGAGTTTTGTTGTTCTTTTTACAGAAAGGGAAGCAAAGGATAAAACATAGCTGATGTTCTTCTGACTTTTCTAAGAACATGCCTTTAGCTGAGAACATAACATTACAGCATTTATTGCCTGTGATTTTTAGTAATATTTCCCATTATCTATCGCTGAACATTAACAGTTCACCCTCTACACTATAGGGACATTTTAATATCCATATTCTTTTACTTAAGAGAATCTCAAACCATGCTACCACATATGGGTCCATTATATTCCTCACTCATCTGATTAAATACTATCATCCTAACCATTTGGTATTTAATTTCTATCTGGAAGCAAAGCAGTTAAAGTTTTACAAAGTGCTAAGAGGTTTCAGATATTCTGTTTTCCCCCTTTAAACTTGAATAATTGATAAGTTATTAATCAATATGTTCCTTTACTTATGGCCTGCTTTCCCCCCAACTAACCTACATCACGATATCAGTTTACACAAAGAGCAAGTTCCTGTTTAACTACTACACTAAAATATCACTTACAAGCCCTTTTCAGCTTATGTTGTCTATGTTGCACTAAATGCGAAAAAACCGTCTCCCTGATTCTGCACCCTGCTTTACAAAAACACACCGTTTGCAGATCAAAGGAAGACGATTTATGCTTTCATCCCAGCTGACGGACGATTAAATTAAAACAGATCAGCAGTACAGTGCATGGGCAGGTGGCTTTAGCCGCCACTGTCGGCCTCAGAGCGATTAAATTGCGGTGGAGATGGAGGGCCTTCCGCTCCCATTCCCGCACTTCCAGATCAAACGGTGACAAATGAGATGTTACTGCTCTTGTAAAGCAAGGCTACAATCTGTCAAAATCCAACATAATTTGTGACCCTATGTGACATCTTCCTTCTCTTTTTTTACCCTGACATTTGAATACAGTGATTGTGCTAGAGTCAAGTCCATTTAAGTGAATAGAGTCAATCCTATCTAAAGGAATATAGCCCATTGGCTCCAACATGGGAATATATATATATATATATATATATATATATATATATATATATATATAAATCTCCGGTCAGTACTTCCACAACCCTACATGTTAAGTGCAATGCCATTAGCAATGAATTCTAATTTCGCCACCCCCACTTCTGAAGTTTTACAATTTGATGGGATGACAGTTTGAACACTTAAGGCAAAATTAGTTGTTTCAAATGGATTTATTTTTATTGCTTAAATGCCAGTATCAAAATAATGTAATCTATACAACTCTTTTTAGTTACCACTCTATTGGAAAGCATTCCTGCATTGGGGGGGGGGGAGGGAGGATGCTTTGAAAGAGTTGGTCTAAAAATGGACTGAGTCAATTAAAATGTCTTCATGGCATGCTAAAAGGCCTCACAAACCCTACTTAATGTAGCTTTCTTTTATTTTTGGTTTAATGGGTGAGCTTACTAGCATGCCATGCATGAACCATAAACGGATTGCAACGTATTAGTTCAAAGACATGCTCACACTAGCGAAAAGCCAGCACAAAGGGGAAGAAAATGCAACACTTCATTTTCTAATCAGATATTTCTGTAAAGTACTATAAATAGGGATAGTGCTGCTCTAAGAGCTAACTGATATGAACTCTGAATTTGGCAACAACAAACAATGAATATATGCCAGAGTTCTATAGATCCCTGCAGATGTGTGATTACTGGTTCTGTCAAATGTGTAATACTTGGAATGAGAAAACAATGTAATATTAGCAGATATCAGAACATATCTAACTACAGGATCACCAAGGTTAACAACCTTTCCTTTAAGCCCTCTAAGAATTTATAGCATTCTCTTAACCTTTTAAGGTATCTACCTCAAAGCAGTCAAAGATCTCATCCAGAAAGGTCTTTAGACTTTCCAGTGACCATTGATCTTAGTTTGGACAGCTGTACCCTCTAGGGTATAAAAATGGAAACATCTTTATTTGCACAAAATAAAGCAGTATATAAAATTTCTCAAGTGTAAAACTTTGGAGGAGGAGTGGGGGAGAATTTATTATGGAGACACTTTGAAAGTAAATACAGAGTTAAGGTGTGTGAGATTTATAATATAAAAGGGAGTGTTCTATTCCAACTGGAATATGTTTTCTCTGCTGTTGTCCATTGCACTGTGATATATCTTTTTTCCTTTCCTTTTCTTTTTTTAAAAAATCCTCAAAACCTCAACTGCATCATTTAAGTATCTAGAATTTCAGAGTTTTCTTGAAGGAAGATAACATTTGCATTTAGCCAAGTTTTAGAGAGATGATACAGAGGAGGGAGAAGGACAATTTTGCAAATTACATATACTATTCCATCCTTATCATGACGGACCTTACAGTCTCTTCAGGCTTCAAGGCCTGTCAACACCCCATTGTTGTCCATTTATAAAAACGGAAACCTCAGCCCGTGAGCCACTCCACACTCTTCTAACCTTGCCTAATAAAGGCAGGGTTGCTCCAGCTGTCTGACATGTCAGCAGGGGTCATGTATACAGTTTATGTACACAGCAAAGAGGCATTTCCTAAAGGGATTGCTGCAAGGCCTGGAGTCATTGGGCCTGTTTTGTCAGGCATGCTTCAGTCAGAGGCATCACAACTTGCTGGTAGCTGTGCAGCACACTTACTTAGCAAAGACTGCATATCCCAAAGCTTACATGAACGGACAAACGTTTGGTTGTTAGTTGTAGCATGGGGATAGGAAGGAAGAAATGCCTCTCTTACAGCCTGTTGGTCCCTAACAGAATTAAAAAATAGTGCCACATCCCATTCATACATCAAGGAGGTATTTGCTGGGAATTCCCTTTGAGGATTAGTCTGCCCATTTTTTCCCTGTTAATAATTACGTCTTGCTAAGTGTCTGCAATGGGGATGTGCTCTTACTGGTAAATCTGGTGTAAACAAATGACTGCAGTAAATGTTAACATGCTTATTTAAGTACTTATAAATACTCATAATCATAATAAGTAGGGTCATTTTTTTTAAAAAAAAATCCACGTTTCATTGTCCAGTTATTCACCTCAAGTCCTTTTACACGGCACGATCAGGAGGGCAGAATGGTTGGGCAGCAAGCAAAGCACAGTAAGCACTAAAGGAATGATAAATATTAACAGTAGTATTTTGCTGCCACTGATTACCTATAAAACGTACTGGGAATCTTTTGTTGGTTTTGCAGCAGGACATCTTATTGTAATGACAAACAACCATCGCTCAGGGTTGCCAACTGGCCCATGTTGGGAACAGATTACTAGCTTTTATGAGTTCTGTCTGGCTCCTGTTTTTGTAAAGGCTTTTCTGGTTTTATAGGATGCCGCAAACCACAAAGCTGATCTCACTCCTTCGCTTTCCCATTCCTCCCCTCCTCTCCCTCCTTCTGATGTAGATTCTATACTAGTCACAGGGGACGCGAGGCAGGCTTTTCACCTTTGGCTGTGAGCATGATAGGAGGAGAGAGCAAGGTGGCAAAAATATTATTAACTTAAAAATCTCTGCTCTTCTTCCAAGATGAGAATAAATTGTCCCCCAAAGACATGCCAGGCTAACGATAAAATGTTTCTATCCTCAGGAACCCTTTCCCACATCAGGAGAGGGTTGTAGTTTTTTGTTTTGATTTTTTTAAGGGTAGGGAGGGGGGGAAACACCAACTGCATAGCTTAAATCAATCTGTTATATTTCAAATGCATCTGATCATTTCTTCCCTTTTCATGATGACACTACAATATCTTTTAATTGTACAGCCTAGTTACGCGTTCTATATGTTGTGTGCTTGTTTTCAGGGATTAATTTTGTTTCACAGTTTTTAGAGATTTAAAATGAGATTTACCCCAAATCACCTCAAGCTTTGGAGTGGTTGGATATAATTGTTATAAATACGTAATATATATGTACATCTACGCTACAAGTGCCCTATAGGTTCGTTAGTGAGACGCTCTTATATTTAAATGTTCTTTCCATTTATCTTCCCCAGGCAACAAACATGGTGCATGTGTAAGAAATGCTAATAGAACCGACAATGCAGTGAGAACATAAGAGAGTCTGGTTTATAAATAGGTATCACCATTTATAATGCATAGACAAAATGCCTCATGATTTGTAACACTAAGCCCATGCAGTCAGTTTGTGTGTGTGTGTGTGTGTGTGTGTGTTTAATGCCTAATGTCTACAGAAATAGTAACAACACTCACATCATGGCAAGTTGGCTGCTATCATACAGATTCAAGCCAGTTAACATCAAGTGCCAACTAATTCGCTCTTGTCTATATTTAAGAAGGGAAAAAGCCCGGGGGGGGGGGGGGGAGGAGGTTTGCATGAAGTAACACTGTATCACATAGCAGAGCTGAACCAAATCCAGGTTAGATTTAATGTTCAGAGATGAACACATACTGTATTACCCATGTCCAGCAGCAAAACATTTTGATTACAGACATCCTAAGCTTCTGGACTCAGCCACAGCCAACACTTGTTACTGAAAGATTATTAATGTTATCACTGGATTTAAGCAAACTTCGTGTATGGACAAAATTAGAATGCAAAGTGTTTGGCAGTCATGGAACAGTGGGCTTGTTTTTAGCAACAGTTTTAAGACCACTTGAGAGGTGCAAGTCATGCGTCTTAAATGAATGGTTAATACACAGCGAAGGGGTGGTGCTAGGAAAAAATGCCTGAAGACTATGGAAGAAATCCTGTCAGAAAGAGAGCAGCCTGATCCACTCACTCTCATACCAGCGGGAATACTTCAGGAAGAGGACAGAATATCAGTATTGTAGCTACTTCTTGGAAAGGTGGGGTTGAAACACTGCATGGCAGAATGACAGCAAATAGAGAAGCAGCATTCAATGGGAGTTTGAAAGTAAGTATGTCTGGGACACTACAGAGTGCTTCGATGTGAATTCTTGGGCTTCTTCAGTGTCTTCTGGTTGCATTAGTTTCCTCACAAAGCGGTCTTTGGGAAGTGCACTTTCAGAGGAATGGGGACTACATATCTGAAGAAGACACTTTAGAATGAAATAATGTTGCAAAACTTTGAATGGGGAGCTCAAAATGCAAACTCCTCCAGCTTAAAAAGTCTACCCCCAATTTGGGTTGGGACCTGCCAACTTCACCTCGGAGCCCAATTTGAATTAGGGCTCATATTCTGGTCTCCTGCTCGTTACCTGTACCCAGTCCTACTCTGCCAGTCACTTATTTGGATTTTTAAAACCCTATAATTCCCATGACTAGATGGAAATGACACTCCATGTATCATTTCCAGCCAAAAAAAGGCCTTTGCTATGTGGAAGAAAGACGTCACCATTGCCTATTATTCCTTCCCTCTTTTTTCTGTTTGCTTGGAGGAAATGGCGGTGAAGTGAGGACTGTGAAGGAAATAAGGAACTGCAACTAACTGAGGTTTCAAGCATTCCTATCAAAAGGCTTGAAAAGGCCTTCAACATTTGAGTGTTTGTCAGGGACTCCAAAAGCCCAAATTGTTTCATTGTTCAGAAGCTGTGGTGTGCATCAGAAGTTTTGTGCATGGCCTTTTGGGCCCTGGTCTCTACAGTTTTAAAATCCTCCTTAATATCAGTAGCATTACAGTGATCCCCATTTACAGTCCCAATTACTTTAACCAATGAGGGTGATTATTAAAATGCTGAAGTTGAGAGTTAAGGGCACACCTGCCTGCTTTGAAGACACGTTTGGTTCTAGTTGTCTTCTTTTCTAAAAATGAACGGCTTCTTTCTTTCTTTCTTTCTTATTCTTCAGTATTTCCACCTTTGTTTCACCTTTTGTTTCTCAAAAAAGTACAAGTTGTCACAAAAGTAATCTGAGCTTACTTTTGCATCTCGCCTTAGGAGGTCTGTTACAGCCTATGCTATATTCTGTTCCCTTAAACAGAGAACCCAAAGAAAACTCAGAACTCAATTAAAAATGGGACCAGAGAAAAGCAACACAGAAGCATGATTACCTCAAGGTTTGTAAAAGTATGAAGAACCTTTAGGGGGGTATCTAGGGGTAAACTTCCTCAAAAACAGCCCAATAAGGACAGAGCGTGCTCAGTATACACACAACTCTGAGACCCTATGAAGAGGGGAGAGGGAAAGTGAGGGAAGGAATGGAATAGAAAGGAAATGAATATGGCTGGCTGGAACAATGAACAGGAGCACTCCACACTGCAACTTTTTGTTGCAGGTACCACATGCAAATGCATATTTTAAATAAATATGTGCTCTTGCACAGCTCCCATTCACTTCTATGGGATTTTGCAGGAGTTTTCCTGGTGAATTCATATGTCCTCAACCTTTACATCTCCTAAACTTTTAAACCTGAAGCCTAAATCTCTAAAGGTTTCCAATACTGATTATTAATGGCACAAATATTTTAACAGAAAGATTTTTATATCGAAATCAACATTGTTAGAAACTTTATGTGAAAATTAATGTACAGCTTATAGTGTTCTACAAAATAATTCATGCATACATTTTGTACAAGATGCAACAGCCATTAAAGTTTGACAGCAAGTCAAGGGACAGTAATCTTTTTATATATATAATTATGACATACTGTAGCACTAGTGGCTCCTGCTATTAACCCAAACTGTAATAAGGGTTGTATTGTAAAACTGAGCTTGCATTTAATGTGACGCTAAAACGGAGCATAATCTGAAGTGAAATAAACCTTGGTCATCGCTTAGGGTTTTATTGTTATTATTGAGGTACACAGAACTAGAAGGTAAAAAAAAGTTTGAAAAATCAATGAAAAAGAGCTCTTTTTCCTATAATTTCCAGAGAGGTTCTGGAAATTATTGGAGTCTGTTGGGGCAGCAGCAGCAGCAACAACAACAAAAGGAGTCTTGTGGCACCTTAAAGTCTAACACATTTATTATGGCACATGCTTTCAGGGACTAGACGCCAGATGCATTATAAGTGTTATCTATTGCATTGTAAGTGTTATCCTCTATCTTTACATGTGTATAAAAATCATTACAGAGACCATTCAGAAAGCAGTGTTAATGATAACACTGAGTAACCTGTGCCCCCCCCTCTTCATGTGACATTAGCAGGTTAGGCTTCATGACAGTGCACTTGCTCTCAATAGCTGTACCAACAGAAACTCCCAAAGATAGAAAATGCTCGTCTGTATCAATCATTTTGACCGATATCTCAGAGAAATGGGAGAGTCATTTATTCTATGCAGAATACGTGGTCTTCAGTGTTACAGGTGCCTTAACACTTGGCTGGTGTGTTGTGGATGTTTTTAAAGAAAAAACGCTTCACAAAAATGAAAAGGTAGCAACGATTCTTACAAAATTGGCGAGATGAGTAAGTGAAAAGGGAAGCATATATGCAGCCAAGAACCCCAACTTCACATAGACATTGATAGGATCTGGACTGTCTCTCTCTGGGCAGGAAAACTTGGGGCGACAGTAGTTAAAACATTAATTCAGCATGAGGCACTCTTTAAAAAAAAGGCAAACTGCATGTTAGGGATTATCAGAAAAGGAATAATACTCTCCCTTTTCCCCTTCTCCATTGTTGCTGATAATAAGTATGTTTTAGAAACTACCTCTGCCTATATAAAACTCTGCCAGTGGGTATAAAATCTTTTTGGTGTTGGCATCCAGACTCTGGAATGGCCTTCCAAGAGAAGTATGCTTGGTTCTTTTGTTGACCGCTTTTAGGCAAGCTTTGAAAAAATATTCTTCCGGCAAAAACCTTTTTCATCCCGTGATTAGGGCACTTTTAAATTGACTGTTGTTGCTTTTAAATCTTAGTTTAACTTTTTATTATTTTACTGTTGACTATTTTATTGCATTATATTATATTTTAAACCCTTGTAATCCACCATGAGCATAGCTTGATAGAGAAGGGTGGAATATAAATTATATAAATAATAGCAAGATATAATAAATAAGAAAAACAGCAGGTGGCAGCTCAGAATGTCAAGCTGAAATTCAAAGGGATTTTGGCTCAAATTGCAAAAAGCCCATTTCCAATTTGGGGTGAGAGAGGAGCTGGGGGGGGAGGGAAAAGATATTTCCAAAACCCTCCCCCAATTCCAAGACTTAGCAACATCACTAACCTTTATGAGTACCAAATATTTTACTATGGCATCCCGCCAGCCCTCCCCTACATGTCGCTCACCACATGTTTCAGAATACAATTCCCAGCAGCCCCAGTTAGCTTTTGTAATGATCAGAGATGATGAGTGCTGGAAACCAGAATATCTGTAGGGCACCACATTGGGGAAGGTTGCTTGACTTACTGGCTCAGTTCAGACAACACATTTCTCAACTGTGGTTTTAGAACTCCACGGTGGAGAAATGTGTTGTCTCAGTTCCAATATAAGAAATGTTTTTAAACAAAAAGTACTGGATACCAGAGCACAGATGGACATGGCTGCCCTGTCAAACACAAGGTCTATGAAGTGGTTAGCAAGGGCTAAAACCCAATTTCAGGAAGAAAAATATCTCTTCTTTCCAATGAAAAGGGGTCAGCGCATAGCCTTTACCCTTCTTTGATTCCAGCAAATGGACTCAATGATGCAACAAGGAAGATTTTGAGGCATTCCAGTAGAACACAGACTTTGAATATGTGGTGCATCTGAAGTGGAAGATCTGGCTGGTTATATTCCAGTTGTAGGGAAGACTATTTCTCTCCCTTTCTTGGGTGTATGAAAAACTGGGTGGTTGAAGACAATATGAATTTCCTCTTACGAGGATCTAACCAGTTTGTTACCCAAAGGGTTGCCCTTATTGTGGTTAAGGTGGCCAGTTTAAGGGAAATGGAAAAGGAAAAATGTTTATTATATATAGGGTGACCATATTTGGGAAACTAAAAAAGAGGACACCTAGTGTGTGTGTGTGGGAAGCAGCTTTCTGAGTCCTGCAGAAAGTATGTTATTCCCCCGCCACCTTAAAGAACTGGATTGGAGTGGAGGAGGGGAAAGGATTTCATTCTGCACCACCACCATCTACTCCAATTGGGGCCTTTTCTATAATGTCCACGAATGACCCACTTTCCCCTTTAAGACCTCAATTGGAGCTCGGGGTGGGGGAATGATGTGCCTCAAGAAAGCATGTCATTCCCTCCTGCCATGCTAATGGCAGCCTTAAAGAGGAAGGTGTGTCACTACAGGACATTATTGAAAATTATAGAAAATCCCCCCTGACACCATGGAAAGAACAAAAACCAGGACAAATCCAGGGAAATCCTGACGGTCACCATATTAAATGAGCCATGTAACAGCTTTTAAATCTTGGGGGGCCTCAATAGGAGAATAAACACTCATTTTAACAAAAGCTATATGTACTTTTATCCTTTTAAATATTTTATTACCTCAATTTTAGACTTTTTAAAAGTAATGATTTAAGATTCATGTATTTATTGTTTGTTTCTAACATGTGTGAAATGATCTGAAGATTTATTCAATAAACTTTTGATTGATTAATGTGTTGTCTGAACTAAGCCATTGTCTCTTTCCCTGTAATGCAGTTGTGGACAAAAAAAGAATCTGAGAGCCAAAATTAACAACTGAAATTAGCAACGACTAAAACTTGCAATATATGTAGTAATGAGTTCTTTGGGACTTACTCCTAAGAAAGTGTGCACAGGACTGCAGCCTTACAGTGCAATCGGTAAATGTAACATGTCTACTCAGAAGTAAGTCCCACTGAGTTCAATGGGACCTACTTCCAGGTAAGCATATATGAGATTGCAACCTCAGTCTTAACTAAATTCCTACCAAAAGGAGTAATCCTTTTACATAAAAAGGAAATTTAGATTGCACATCATACATTTTTTTAAACAAAGTTTTGTTCATGGTTTGCTAAATTTGTTTCCCTTTTCTCTATAGATGACAAAGTATATACAAACTATATACACTTTTTTTCCATTTTAGATACATCTCTACACCTTTTTACATAATGAACAAATTAATGCCATGATATACTTCCTGCATAGAATCCTCTCCCTGCTCCCTGCAATAACATGGGGCCATTTTTTTTTTAAAAAAACCCCATCAACTAAGAAACCTTGTATAATGTAAAAAGTGACAGACCCCTAACTACAGTGTATGCATGTATAATAAAAAAGAATTAATGTAGTCAATTTGTACAACTGTTCTTGCAACAAAAAAGCCCTATTTCAACAGCAATCCTTTCAACAGCTGATTGGCAAGCTTGTCCGTTTCTAGTCTGTGGTGTTGTCACTTGTCTCCAACATGATAATGAGCCTGTCACTATATTCAAATAGCCTTGTGACAGCATGTTTTGTGAGCATGACGTCCACTGCAAAGGGTCTGTCAAAAAGCACCTTTCAGAAAAGAGAATGCTTTTTTTTTCCTTTCTAAATCTAATTTCTTCATAGATAGACGAGGGAGATTTCACCCCCACACTACCAATCTGATTATGTCAGTGTTGTGTTGCGTCTCTGTATTGTCAAATGTCCCAGCTTTTTTTTTTTTTTGGAAAATAATGTTTTAAAATGTACTGATTAACACCAAACCAAAAAATAATACTAATGGTGGGACAGGAGGAGAATCTCATGAGTAATGGTTTACTAAAACTTGAACAGTGTAGCCATCAGGAGGGAGTAAAATGTTACATGGAGTTGGCTTGTTATCAAAAGCAAATAAAGAACAAAGAACAAACAGCACCTTCATCTCATTTGTTAGGTTCTTCATTGTCTTCCTATTAAAAATCCTCCTTTCTCTGTGTGGTCCTTGTTAAAGCACCAGGATGCTGTACAGATTTTATCCCCTTGAGAAGAGGTGGAAGGAATTATAGATATGTAGGGATGTTTTCTCTACAGTCAAGATTCATGTCTGGTGTACAGGCCATGGTACAATACAGTCCACGGTCCAGCTGCCGCCAATATCACTGATCATCTGTGAAAGGTTTTTAGATCGTTCTGGGACACTTGGTGCACTGGTGCAATGATCAGGACTGGACAGGACTGTCATTACGAAGGGGGAATAAATCAAGGATGGCAATTTAGACCATTCTTTTCCCCTTCTCAACTTTTATTAATGCTAGCTAACACGTACTGTATTTGTTTGGGCACAGATATAGCCTGTTTTGTTTTCTCATAGTGATTGCTGGTTTTAGTTTGACTCAATTTTCTTTATTAAAGAGGAACATTATTAAAGAGGAACATCATCATCATCATCATTGATTCTCTGACAAGAGGTAAGTGTGATAAAGAAGAAAATACGTAAACGTCATTTTGTTCCTATGGGTCAACTGCTTAGAACAAGGAAGCAACGTGTGCGATCTTAAACTGAGTCACATTAATTTTTGAGCAGGAATGGTCAACATTAATCAAGCATAATCACTGGCTATCAAGAGAGGAAGGAAAAGGTTATGCATAGACATTTTTGAACTTTTACTTATTTGAAGCTACACATGTTACAGCCTTAGATGGAGAGTTCTGTGGTTTGCAGAAAACCATAGTATACTCCTGAATATTAATTTACTATTTGCATTTATTGCGAAGAACTTGTAACTGTGAGTCCAAAGCTGAGGCCATATGCCAAAAATCTACATATGGTTAAAAACCACAACCCTATCCCAAGTTCACTTTTTTCTCCCCAAAAATAGTGTCTACCACAGTTGTTTCTCCATTTATCCACACTGCTACACTGTGTTGGTTTGTACAATTGGCAGGCAGTTAACAAGCCACAGTGGCTTGTTAACTATGTTGCAAATGCCAGTCACATGCTTGAGGATTTGCACAGCTTGCTGTGATGTGTGAACCCAGCCAGGGTGGCTTGTTGCCATGGGTAACAAGCCATTCAGAACCCATGAGCTATTATACTGTCACTGGCTAGGTTAGCATGATCATGGGGGTGAGAGAAAACATTGTTGGTTCTTTCCCTGCCCCTGCGCATGCTGGTCACATGACCATGTTTTACATAATTACATGCAATGTAGCACAGGTTGCTGTGTTGTCTGCTGCATGGTGTGGATGGCTTTCTACCCAGTCTCCAACTCCTCCTGCAAGTGCATGGGTTGTAGGAGGGGTATGAAGCCACATGCTGGGTTAAGACGACCCAGCAATCCATGCTGCATCATGGGTAATTATGCAGTCCCACTGTTTTCCTTCTGTCCTACTATGTGGCCAGCTGCATGGAGGAGAGTGATGGCAGAAGTTTCAGTTTCAGTTCATGGTTCCCAAGGCCTGGTTTGGTTGCCTATAAAGATGTGAAGTCAGCAACAAAGGAAACACCCACTTTATGACTCGAAGTGGCTGTGCATCTGTAAAGAACAAAGCAAGAACATTATGAACTCTCATTTTATCAATGATGCATTACTGCTCCCAGTTCCGCCACTGAATCTCAGTGCTGGTGGGACAAGAAATTGGTTGCTTCCTCAAGCTGTGCAATATTCAACTGTGGAACATTAGTAGTGCGTCCGCTTTTCATTAAAACACCATGTTGATTTGGAAGAACAGAGCAGGGCCTTCCATCTATTAGCCAAGTCCAGAGAAAGATAGAAGGGACTCTATCACACCATGGCTCAGTGAGGGACAGAGCAAAACAGATAACAGGAAACAAATTGTCTGTGTGCTCTGAGAAAAACTCAGATGAAGAAATAAGAGGTTAAAATCCAATTATGACAAGCAAGTTGAAGACTTGTGAGACTAAAGTCCATTCTTTATAGAGCATTGACTCTTCCTGCCACCTCATTTTATTTGGCAATTATATCCCAATGGCCAAAAGGAATTGTTCTTAAGATATCCATGGGAGGTAAACAGTTTTTCTTTATGACTTTTGGAACATTGAGATGAAAATAAAGTAATATACTTTTATAAACTAATTTCAGAAGGCCAAACGCCTGTGGACAGGCAACTCACTACTGAGCATCAAGATGTCCCATGTACAAAAAGGCATTCTCATTTACTGGAATGCTGGGTCAGCTCTGGAAGTGCCCATCCACAGTCCACACAGAACCGTCCTTAAACATTACAGCAACTGGGAAAAACTCTGATTCCTGGGCGTTCCATGTGCCTCTCAGAACACCTTGCAGAAGTTTTAAACAAAGGTCATTTTATTTGCCAGCAATATGTCCACATCAAAAGAAATTGCAAATATGGTATTTTAAACAAAGCTTAACTGAAAGCAACAAACTTATTATTACACAGCTCCAGAAGCAGCATGAATAGATAATCAACATTGAAGGGGGGAAATATCATTGATTATCTAGAGGGAAGCGGCGTAACTAGCCAATGTACAGCACTGTGGACAGCTGGCTCTGTGCAATACTTATTCTTTACCGGAATTTTCAAGCCATTCATGTCTTCACATAAAAGAAAGGAGGACAAAAATGGAAAAGAAAGACTTCTAAACTAGGCTATACAAGTACACAAAGCAAGCCTGGCGGAGGCTTCCATTGTCTCAGAAAGTCATCGCCATCCTGATCCCTCGTTAAAGCTGGGGAGATGCTGGGATGGCATTACAATGAAGGCAAACCGTTTGCAGCAATCTTCTGCTCACCCCATCTCCAAATGAAGGCAGGCATTGCATAATCCGGGCAACGCAAGATCTCCTGACAGGTGGATGATTTATGCTCATAGTCGGAAGAATCTGTGAGCCTGCGGAGGACGCAGCATGAGCAAGGTGGTGGCAAGACAGATGCTCTCAGTGGGCTTGCAGAGCCTGGCAAGCTCCAGCCAGCTCAGGTGCAACCTGAACACTTTAGGACTGAACTCTTATTGCTATGTTTCCATCACAGCAAGGGTCCATTTGCATTATTATGTACATTAGGTATACTTTCAGAGCTGCCCATATGTTACTGGTGAGTATTTTCTTTCCTTTTCTTCTCTCCCCATCCCAGTTCCACTAATTTGGAAAGGGGAAACATCACCTTCATGTCATTTTTATCCACCAAATATTAATAATGCTTGTTCCAGGCATAATATCTTTTGTACACAGGTGTAGGAAAATCTGCATACAAAGCGCATGCTTGAAAGCTGGATTCCAAATGCATCTAGTTTTAACCAAATCTACTCTTCTGCTATTTTCACATAAAACAGTGAACATGGTCCATATGACCCGCATAAAAAAGCATGTGTGAAACAGCCTTAAATCAGATAGAATTTGTAAATGTTATGAAAAGATTTGGCTCTGATTACGTGAAAAATTATGGCTGGATGGATGCGAACAATGCTACCCAAGTTCACTGAAAGATGTTTACAAGTTTCTCTATTTTAAAATGTGAAGCCCCTTTGGTATGGCTGCAGAACATATTGATCATCTAGCGTTTCGGGAAACATGAACAGCTCTGATGGCTCCAATTCAACAGAGAGGGGTCCCACAGAGCCAAATTCAGCTTCACACTACCTATCCTGAACAACTAAAAGGAAGGATTTGAACTCAATATTGCTCTGAGATTGCAGCTCCAAAATACTAGATTGTGTAGGGGAATAAAAGCAGGTTTAAAAACCCTGCATTTGCAAAAGTATGTAGAATGCCTGTACAAATAAGTAATACAGTTGCATGGTACAACTAGGATTTGTTTTTGTTTTGTTACCCGACAGCCGGTTTGCCATTGTGTGAAAAGAGTGCTGGACTAGATGGACCCTCCCAGCATTCCTGACCATGTTCCTTGCTGGCTGGCTGCTGTGATCAGATTTCACTTCATGTCAAAAAACATAAAACAAACACTCAGGCAAATAAATTCCAAAATCCTCAAATCCTGTAAAATCTCCCTGATTAAAATAGCTCTTCCGCTAAGGCCTGTTTTCTCCTACCGCAAGTGAGGTGGTAAATCTATTTCTGCACCAGGGATGGGGAACCTATGGCCCGCAATTCTAATCTAACCTGTGGAGGTTCCCATCTGGCCCACAACCTACATCTGGTTCACAACCCCCATCCTATTCCCTCCCCACCCAGAGGCTATCTGGCAGAGGAATCCCCGCTGTTATGGCATGCTCTGTCATCGGACATAACAGTTGGGGATCTGGAATTCCCCTTTGCTTCCCGCTCGCCCTCCTAATTAGTGAGTGGTGCGCTATTGCTTTGATGGGCCATGTTTGCCCCAGTGGAGAAGTCATGGAGCAGGTGAACCTATCCCAGATGAGGCACAAGGCAGAGGACTATTCTTCCACCTTGTGGCTCAGTTGGAAAGGGCTTTGCTTCATCTAAGGTTTTCCCAGATGGGGAAAGCCAGCATACAGCAAAATCAGGTTCCTGACAGCAGTATCAGCTGGACAATTTCCAGCTAGTACTTTAACTGGGGACCGGATGACACGGCCTCACTCCTGATCTCAATGGCATGGCCAAACCAACTGACATCATCTAGCCCATGGAGAGCCTGGCATGTGTGTAGGGTGTCATTTGCTCCCCCATCCAAAAACATTTCCCACCCCTGTTCTAGACTGTGATGCTTAAGATTGCAGGTGTGGGCTCAGGTGATCCAGTTATCTCCCATACATATTTCTAGTGCATTGAAAACTAGATGACAGAGCAAAGGCTATGCTATGCTTCACTCATATAAGCCTTTCTCTATGCCTTCAACAACAGCGTCAGCTAAGGATAGTGTGTCTCCTCTGAATGAATGCTTAGAGGCGGTAATGGGCTGGATGAGGAAAAACAAACTGAAGCTGAATACAGACAAGACAGAGGTGCTTGCTGTCAAAGGCCATAACCTGGGTTTGGAGGTGTGTCAACTGGTTCTGGATGGGGTTACACTCCCCCTGAAAGACTGTGTTCGCAGCTTGGGGGTGCTTCTGGATCCGTCGCTCCAAATGTCAGCCCAGATAGATGCGACTGCCAGGAGTGCCTACTATCAGCTTCGGCTGATATGCCAGCTGCGCCCTTTCCTTGAGTTGGAAGACCTAAAGACGGTAGTGCACACGCTGGTAACTTCGAGGCTTGACTTCTGCAATGCGCTCTACATAGGACTACCTTTGTGCCTACTCCAGAAACTTCAACTAGTTCAAAATATGGCAGCCAGGCTGGTCACCGGTACACCTAGGGGTGACCACATTACACCAGTCTTAAAATCTCTTCACTGGCTGCCAATTAGTTTCCGGGCGAAGTATAAAGTGTTGGTTATCACCTTTAAAGCCCTACATGGTTTGGGTCCAGGTTACCTGCAGGATCACCTTCTCCCGTACAATCTGCTCTGCACACTCAGGTCCTCTGGGAATAATTTACTCCAGCCAACAAAAACAAGACTGACAACTACCCAGAGGACCTTTTCTTCTGCCGCTCCCAGTTTGTGGAATGGCTTGCCGGGAGAGATTCATCAAATTAATAGTCTTCCAGAATTTAAGAAAGCCATAAAGAGTGATCTCTTCCGGCAGGCCTACCCAGTTGAATTTTAAGATGCCTTTTTTTAATGGTGTGCTGCTTTTAATGATGCACTGGTTTAAAACATTTGAATTAGTTGTATGAATTTTATGATGTTGTTATTTGTGTTGTACCCTGTCTCGATCCAGAGGGAGAGGCGGGTAACAAATAAATAAATATATTATTATTATTATTATTATTATTATTATTATTATTATTATTATACTTCAGCCTGAAATGATACAATTGAGGTACAACTTCACCATAGCACTTATTGTTTGTAAGAACAAGGCTCGAGTCTATTCTTCAGCATAATTACAATTTCTGCTACAAATCTATAGCACAATTTTGATTAAAGTGAAATTATGAACTTATACATTAAAACTAACTTTTTCTGGCATTGTCCCAAATCCTTCTTTTGGGGGCCACTGCCTTCTGAGATCGAGGCCTAATCTACACCAAGCTGGATATTGCACTATAAAACAGGTATGAAAGTGGTATATAAAAGGCAGGAGCCACACCAAGCAGGATATAGTGGTATGAAAGTGGTATATTGTATGTGTCAATGGGCCACAACAGTTATCAATGCACTTCAATGCCACTATAAAGCGGTAGTGTGGCTCCTGCCTTTTATATACCGCTTTCATGGTGCAATATCCTGCTTGGTGTAGATTAGAGCTAAGTAGGTGCTATCAAGGAAAGGGCCTTTCAGTGGTGGCAACCCCTCTAGGAATTGCTTTCCCCAGGGAGGCTTCCCCGGCACATATTCTCCTATCCTTTCAGCACCTGGTTAATGCCATTTTTGTTTTGAATTGTCCAAGGCTTTTTAAAACACTGGCGGAATTAGTTTTACTGCATTGGCTGTGTATCTTCATTTTCTGCTGTCTTAACTCAATTGTTTTAACTGTGCCATTGCTGCTATCTTTGTTGCATAAAATGCTTTATGATTATTTTAAAAAGATTTTTATTTGACTGTAAGCTACCCAGAGAGGGCAGAGTACACATTTTCTGAACAGACAAACAGATGGAATAAGCAGTCTCAGAGAATTATCCAACTCCATTACCAAAGGCATTTTCCTCAATAATAAAAGAATCATTCTTTTGCTAACTGCAAAGGGTTAAACATTTCAGGTTATCTAGGTTGAATCTGGGACTTTGCTGACTCTCAACTCCTCTCTACTTTAACTGATAGGGTCAAAGGTGGAACTGCAGATGAGAATTAAAGACACATACATCCCTTTAATCAGATAACACATTCAAAGACTTTCAAATTCCCAAGAAGCCACTTTGCCAGGCACGTGTCACAGTCCGATCCATGTAAGAAAGTAGAGAGGAAGCAAAAGGGGGGGACAGGACGTTTATTCCAGCTGACAAGCATTTAAAAAAAGGCAGGAAAATTAAAGAAATAAATAGGAGCAAAATAGGATAGATAGGTAGCCATTCAAAGTATCTTCTGACTGTACAATTCTCCCTTGAGAGTATCTCCAGCAATTGAAGTTTCACAGTCTGCATCCAAATGCATTTTTTAACTTCATTAAGCGGCTGTGCTTAAGAACCCTTCATAACAAGTATTTTAATTAGAGATGAGATGTTGCTGAAACATCTCAACTATCCAGATAGGAGTCAGCATCACTGAAGAGATGTCCTAGAGGGAAACAGGGTCAACCAGCCTAAAGTATAATATTACAAAGAGAGGGGCTTTCCCCCTACTCCTCAGGGAGAAGACTAAAAAAAAACCCAATCCTCGCCTAATAATAATAAAAACGCTGCCTGGAGAAGGGATGCTTATATGAAGTGTTCTCTCATCAGCATTCTACTCCACTGCTAGAGCATGAACGCAAAAAAGCATGAGAAGAAAAGAGGGCTGTGGAGAAGCAATGAGTAGAAACTCTATTCATTTTAATGGTGCTGTAGCTTTCTTACTGTGTAATGGATGCAACTCCATTCCGGTCAATACATTAGCATGTGGTACATTCAGTACCCATCCACATTCACACTACATTTAAAAGTACATGCTGCACTTCAGCTTGTATTTGTAGGCAGGGGTTTTTTAGTCATTAATATTTTGAGGGGGGCGAAATGTGGTGTAGTGGCTAAGGTGTTGGACTGGGAGTCGGGAGATCCGGGTTCTAGTCCCCACTCAGCCATGGAAACCCACTGGGTGACTTTGGGCCAGTCACAGACTCTAAGCCCAACCCACCTCACAGGGTTGTTGTTGTGAGGATAACATGGAGAGGAGGAGGATGTACGCTGCCTTCGATTCTTTGGAGAAAAAAAAGGAGGGATATAAATGCAATAATAAATAATAAAATAATTATATAAATGGGGAATACCTCAGGTGTAATTCAGGAGTGGGGGGAAAGGCCTTTCCCAAATAAACAGAAATAACCATATTCATCGCTGGTCAGTCAAACTTTGTACTGTGTCAGAAGTATACATTACATGGAAACACCTGTAATCTGGGAAGCCTTCCACTTTTAATAAAAATAGGCAAAGGATACATTAATATTTGTAATATCATTTCCCTTCCCTCCATGTATTCTACCTATGAATTAGGTTTATTTAACCTTCTTTAAGAACAGTTTCACATGCTTTCAAACTGGAAATGTACCTCTGTTCATAATTAGTAGGAATAGCAGATCAGATAATTAAAAAATGGGGAATTGGTCCAAATCAAGGCTCAAACACTGACCTGCATTTATCCCATGTTCGACACATTCAATCCTGGGGCTTGTCTATGAGTCTTCTTTACCCCGACCTAAATGCGCATATTCACATTTTAGGTTACAAGATGCAGCCGTCCATTCGCCTCAGCATTGGGTTTTAACTGCATTAATGCGCATATTTGCATTTGCGATTTACCGCGACTTTCAGATCAGATCCAAGTTTGCACCATGTTATGGCTGTGTGTCTTTGGGGGAGTTATGACGGATTTTGATATGTGGGCAGAGCTTTGAGGGTAGGATAACGTGATTGGCCCATTCCCCAATTTTATACCAATCCCCTGCCTCCTTCGTTCGCGCCAATTTTAGTTTGAAGTCTCTCTGCGGAGCTCCGCAGAGAAAGCTTCTTAAAACAAATTTATTCATTCATATATATATATATATATATATATATATATATATATATATATATATTCTGTACCGCCCAATATGCAAAGCTCTCTGGGCGGTTCACAAAAAGAAAGAGAGGGAAATGGGCAGCCAGACAATGAGATGTGTTCTGCTGCCTCCTTCCTTTCCCTCTGTAGCCTTGTCCCCCCACGCTCAGTTTGTGTGTTATATTAGTCTGTGGAGCTCCGCAGATAAGATTTATAGCTTCATTGGCTTCTACTCTTTATCATGGTATACTTATTTAATTATTTATTGCATTTCTATACCGCCCAATAACTGGAGCTCTCTGGGCGGTTCACAAAAATTAAAAACATATGGGATAACGCAATAATGCGCGTGTGCATATTAATAACTCACTATAAAAATAATAATTCCGGAAATAAATCGCTGTTGCTGCTGCAGTGTGATGCTCTTTACCAACATTCAAATCAATGAAAAATTGGGTTTTTATTTAATGAGGAGCAATCCCACTGCCGTATAGACGAGGACCTAGATAGATTGTGGCGAGGTATGCACAACCCCCTCCATACTTTGAAAGAATAGATGAAGGGGGCTACAAGGGCTAGCTATGCCTGCTAGCAAAACTAATCATTGCTTCAGCCCTCCACTGTTGAACATCCAGATGTATTTGGAGAAAGCTCCTACATGCAAGAACAATCAGAGGTGCACATGGGTAACTCCTTCTCATGAATCTTAGGGGAGAGGGAAAGCAGCGGTGCCTGTTCATCCCCCACTGCAGTCTCCAAATGTTCTTTCAACGTGTGGAAGGGCTCATGTAGATCCCTATTTCATTTATGCCTATTCAGGATCTCTTTTAGAGCCAGAAAGGACTTTAGATGTTATCTAGTCCAACCCCCTTTTACATGAAGGATCCACAATATAGGATGCAGCTACAATTATTCTTACATAAATAGTCTCCCTTCTTCAGATTTCATGGGAAATGATTGAGCAGTGACTCCTCTGATATTTCCTCCACTTCATACACCATCTGTTTTTTCAGGAAAGGTCAAAGTCAGACCCACAAGCAGCAGAGAGTATATGAGATGGGGAAATTACCTGGCCTTCCAGAGATTTACCAAACTTGGCAACAATTCTCTAGATGAATTCCAGGGATTACTAGCAGAGGAACTCCTTGATAAAGGAGATAATACTGAGACCCTTGTTTGACCCTTTTCAGATCGAAGTGTAAGATCCTTCTTGCCTTTGTAGAAAAATAATGCTGTGGTCAACAACCCATGGAGCTAATGAAAGATAAGGAAAAAATAATAGAATAAAAAGAGCTGCTGTGTTAACAGTCAGAAACTTTGACAGGTTTACACCAAATGAGCATGAGCATCCAAGCCAAAGAAGCAACATTTTCAGTAAATGCTTTACATAATATAAGCCTGTAAGTGGCATCTTCTTTATACAGGTTCTGTGGCATTATTATTATTTTATCCCAACATGCTGTTGGAAAATTATAAGCTGCATCTAAAAACTACAGTATAGATGAGACTTCTCGACTTGGGACCTGAAGGATCGCCTCATCTCACAGGTACCTGTGTCATGACGGTATCACCTGAGGCCCTTTTCAGAGTGTCTATGAGGCATGCCGGAATCACAAGTGATCCAACAACTGTGGAATACCCTCCCGGAAATGGTTGACTGGCAACCACTTTAATGCCTTTCTGGCGCCAGGCAAATACCTTTTAATTTAAATGGTGGCTTAATGTTGCTTTAGCTCCATGAATTTTTATACCTCTGCTTTGTATTTTTAACTGAAGTAATGCTGAGTCTTTTGACTCTATAGTTGTGTTTTATTTGCAGCATTGTATTGTATTTTCATTGTAATTGGGGATATTTCAGCTTATTATAAGCCACCCAGAGAATTTCTGTTACACGGTGGCTAATAAATACTATAAACAAATAAATAAATAAATAAATACTGGCTCCTGAATATTAAGGGTTTCATCTTCATAAATGTTGACTCTGGATTATGTTTGGACTAGGCTGACCATATGGAAAGGAGGATAGGGCTTCTGTTTCTTTAACAGTTGTATAGAAAAGGGAATTTCCGCAGGTGTCATTTGTGTGCATGCAGCACCTGGTGAAAATCCCTCTTCATCACAACAGTTAAAGCTGTAGGAGCCCTGCCCTCTTTTGTATCTGCTCACTCTAGTATAGCTCTTGGGTCTAGTAAAAACCAAAACCAAAAATAAAATAAAAATAAAGTAGATACTGCAAGCCTGAAGTCTGCCAGGCCCCTGTCCAAAATAATAGATAAATATGAAAACATCTTAAAATCCTGTCATTTTATCTCTGCTTAGAGTTGTGAATTTGGTATACAATACGTAGCCATAGAGACACGTTTTCTGTGCTCAAAGCACAGCCAGGTCTGCCCTCTCTAATGACTAATAAGAGCATTAAAGCATTTTTTAAGCCAAAGCAACCAGATTTCAAATTGGATTTTCTCAGCTCTTACTTTTTTTTTATCACTTATTAGGCATGCTCTATTTTGTGACTCTGGCTGAAAAGAAACTATCACCACTAATTGCAGACTAATATGAGTGCACTGTGTGGGATACTTATTGTTCTCCACTTCTGTCGTATTTAAGACGGTCGGCTCCTGATCACAGTAGTCATGTTGCAGACTGCAAATAAAATCATAATCTGGCTCAGACAAAGAGTGTCCCAGACGGTGGAAAATGACAGATGCTGCAGACTGGCAGAAACTCCAAGCAGCTGACCAAAAGGATATCATTGGCTCAACTGGAGAAGTGTGGCTTGGTTTGTGACTGGCCCAATGAAATATTGCTTGGAGCAGTTTCTATAGCAAGGCAGAGCTCAATACACAGGGAATATCTGAGGGACAGCTCCATGAGATCACACATGTGATATTTACAGCTTGTAATTTTAGTGTTTCTTGATACCCTGTCTGCTTTGATTGATTGAGGAGGTCATGCGGAGTTCCTCAACTTCCAGCAGCAGGTCTGGTGCCAAGGCCACAAAGGTTTGCCTGTTTAAGCATTATGTGAATAGTACTTGGTGCCAGGGGTTTAATGTTACTCGGGCAGGACCTCGCATTGAACAAGAGAGAAAACTGGCCCAAACTTTGTTTACTTCATTTCATTTTAACCTGGGGAGTGGTTGAGCGGGATTACACGAGAGTTCAAAGGGGAGGGGGGAATTAACCCTGACCCCCCTTTGTATCTTTTTTTAGTCTTAGAACAGTATAAATCTCTCAGCGCTGAGCCTATTCAATATCTTATGAACATGGGATGTCAATCCTATTCGCCTTGTGCAGCAGATACAGAGAAGTAAAAACAGAGGCAAAATAAAATTGGTAAAATAATTTGCACAAGCAGCCTTTTCGTTTTCTTGATATAACACAGATGAGCTTTAAGTTCAACTGAGGCATTTTGAAACAAATGTACTTTGGTGCCAAGAAGAAAGGGTAAGAAGGCAGCTATTTGTCTCAGGGATGATGGGAGAAGATGCCAGATCAAACCCAATCCCACAAACTGTGGGCATGTCTCTGCCCCCACCCCCACTTAGTTATCACATAGCTGTCACTATTGCTGGTACATAAGCAAAAGTTCATCCATTCCCAACCCCCTCCTCCACCTCCTTGGGCTAAATCTAGTGAATTTTTAAAAGGAATAATATTTTCCTAGTAAGACAAAAATGCTAATTCTCTTTATAGCCTAAGAACTGAGTATATGACAAATGCAGATGTTCGTAAGTCAAAGAGGGGCCAATAGACTTCAGTTAATTAAAAGTGATGGACTTCTAACAGTTATATAGTGCAGGAAGACTTTTGAACCCACAGAAACTACACCTTCTAATTCTAAGGAGAAAAATTGATCTACAGCATACGGAATAATCACAAAAGAGAAATACATTACAGGAACTTCTGCCCCCCACTAATACATTTCCTTCACTAGAGGTTAATTTGAAACACAGCTCGATATAAAGATGTTTCTTTTCAAATATATTAGTCAAAATAATTCAGCAATACACATCTGCTGTTTTTACCATTTTGCCTTCCTTCCAATTACAAGACATGAATCGGGCCATAGGTCATTTTAGGACATCCAAGTAGGGCTTGATTATCTGAATTGGGCTTTTTCAGTCCACAGGCTGGTTAAGAGGCAACAACATCAGCAGCTATGGTTCAGTCAGTCAGTATAGTTCAGTCAGTATCTACACATCCAATACCTGTGGTTGAAATCAAATCCCTGAGGGTATTCTTATTCCCAAGGTAGAATAAGAACACACTAAAAAAGAAGGTGCATTGCTGCTTAATATTTTTCATTAAAGTGCAGCTTAAGTATTTTATTACAGGATGGAGCACAAGAAATGTTACCGAGATAAATTCCTTTCTTTTACATTTCCCCCCTTAAAATATCCTTCGAAGCTTTTGCTTTTTCTTCTTCTTCCCAGTTTTTGAAGGCAATGGTGAGTTACCTTTCCTCACACAATCACTTCTGTTTTCTACTTGGCAGAGTAATGGTATTAGACTGTGAAAGAAATTTACCTTGGCAATCTATTATGCACGGGTCCTTTGCAAAGAAGAACTTGCTATGAAGAATGTTATTAAATAAGCTTTCCCCTCCGTGGCCTCAAAACACAGAAGGTGATAACGCATTCTTATTTGCAAAGTCTTAGATGGCTTATGGTTTTTGAGAGCATGTCTAAAAAAAATTTGTAACAGTTTCTATGCATGAATTTGCTTATGGCCTGAATATAGTACTTGGCCTCTTTATTGAATAAGACATACTGACTTAGGTATTTTGCTGATACCTAAACTACATGTGACCATAAATATGTAGATTATTTGCCAGGATTTAGATTGGGACCACTGAACAGTCTAACCTTCTACCATGCATTGCCTAAACTAAACGTTCTGCTAATCACACATAAAAAAAGAGAGAAAACATCTCCCCATTGGAATCAACGCAGATGTGTTGTGCGTGTGTGTTTTCCCGCCACCTGCAGGGTTGAAAATGGGAGGGGAAAACAGAAATCTCCTCTTCCGAATCACCACAATCCCAATCCAAATCAGGGCCGTGAGCGCCTACACTCATGTACATAATTGTAACAGATTGTTTAAATTGGCTCTCATGAAACACCCTCTGAAGCCGCTATTATCCATGCAGGAAAACACTTCTGGAAATAAGCCATTAAACCTCTATGTTTTCTCATCCGAGGTTCAAGCAGTTTGGGGTGAACAGAATGGTTGGCAAAGAATCCCCCCTCCCTTTCTGCATGTGTCAGACCTGGTCTCAGTCCAGTCCAGACCACCTATGATGGCATTCTGTAATAAAATACATGTATATCAGAAATTCCGGTCACCAGACTCCTAAGTCACATACCAGTATTCTCCAGGCAATCATAATAGTGGGAAGAGGAAGACCAGGGCTTGGCCTGTGACTCCCACCTCTATCCATGCACTGGGGAAATGGCTGTTAACAGAGAAGCCTCTCTGTGTGATTTGGACCCCCTGATAACGCAGTATTTTTTTATTCTGACTGAGAAGTCTCAGGCAAGTATGCTGTATTATAGTTTTGTTGAACCTTAGTAACAAAAATTGGCAGTAGAACACAGCTCGCTATTGAATTAATAGTGATGTCCATATTTACATCACCTGAAAATCTTGTGTTCCATTTAGAACTGAAAGGCAAAGCCTGAATATTGTTACCCTGTGTGTTTTATCATCTACGGAGTTCTTGATGTTGACTTACAAGGAACTGTGAAGAATAAACAAAAACAGAGCTGTTTCTCCCCTGTCTCAGTGCTGATTGATTATCAAATGAACTTATGGTATACTATCTAATTAGTGAACATGCATCAGTTGCTCACTTAACAAATGAGTCTGGCCAGCCACTAAGAGAGATCTCAAGAATTTCAAATGACAGCAGAGCATAAGTAATTAAAGATAGCAACTGTAGATGCATAGACGCTAATACATAGGAAATATCTTGGTCATTACCGGCAGTATAAAAAGCATAAATGAGCAGTCCATAGCAACGGCAGGATAAAAAGGTCTATTTACTTAGACATCCATCCTGATTCTGTAAACAAGGAGAGCTGTTTTCCTATGAAGGGCTGTTGACCCACAGGAAATGTCAGTCGGTGGCTGTAGCTGATGGTGTATTGAATCAGATCCAATGGTGGGCGAGTCAGAGTGAAAACTGGGTGGAGTGTGCTGTGTGTGTGTGTGTGTGTGTGTGTGTCATCCTACATGAGACTAGGCCAAAGGCCACATGAGAGCCAGAGGGTTGCATGCATCCCAAGCTAGTTCTAACACTACATGGTTTGGGACCTGAAAGAACATCTGATTCTCACATCAGTCTGTCCATTGTTGAGGCTAGCAAATGAAGGTCTCTCCCATGCACTACCGCCATCTTAGGTGAGGCTTTTGGCAACTGGAAAGTGCTACTTTGCTATATTTTTGGTCAAGGCAAATATATTTTTATTCTCCAAGATCTCTTAAGCTTTGGCTTTTCTGGTCTTATTTTTTGCACTGTTTGTTTTAATATTACTTTATATTGTTTTCATTCTGGTTTACCACCCTAAGAACCAATTGGTTGGAGAGTAGTATATAAATTCACTAAATAGACAGACAGTGGAGGATGGTTCAATCTGGACTAACCTATCCCAACGGAAAACGTAATTTGCTCATGGAGTTATGGCTTCCTATGTCCAATCCTGGAAAAATGTTCTCCATTATTTGAGATTGTGTGGTGTATATATGAATTGTTGCATATATGCACCAACAAAGTGCATCTTGGGAACTATAGTATGTAGTTATGATATGTGTCATAATGTCATGTGTTGCTATGTTATGTTGTCCTCTCTGACTGGTTGTTTTCATGTGTCCTACTGGGTACCCTACTGTTGGCATGGGGCCACTGGAGCTGATGCACATGGCCGTGGTGTAAGTAGAACAGCAGAAAGGGCATCTGCTCAAGCCCAGATCTTCTCCTTACTCATCAGCTGCCCCAAGATGCACTGCTGCACCCCTCTAATCTGATCTCCTCCTCCTTCGATTCCCTTCCAGTATCCTCTCATAGTACCATCCACAAGCACCCAGGCCTAAAGTAAATGTCTACTTACTGAAAAAACAAGGACGTGCCTTAGTTGACTAGCTGGGTACAGAAAGGGGTGGATATTTATTTATGCATTTATTTATTGCATTTTTATACCGCTCAATTGCCAAAGCTCCCTGGGCGGTTCACAGTTTGGACAAGGAGTGGATAGCTTGTTGAACCATTTCAAATCAAAATGTTTACAACAATTGGTTTGAATTTGGAAAACAGTAACTAAAGGGTTAAGTGAATGTCATTTCACAAACATGAGCATTGCAAATGGGACATTTACATTTCCTTCAGAAAGTAAAGGGTTAAACCAACCAATATCAGGAGATGCGCAAACGTGGTTGAGTTTAGATGGAGCATTGAGCAGGGGATTGGACTCGATGGCCTTATAGGCCCCTTCCAACTCGACTATTCTATGATTCTATGATTCTAGTCATGCAGACTGCACAAGCGCTCATAATCAACTTCAATTTGAATGACAGAAGTTCCTTAACTGGCCAGCCAAGCTTGGTACATATACAAACATTCCAAACATAACGGATGCTACCAATGAACCACCTAATTTTGAGTTTTGGCCGCTTCCCTACTAATAACTATGAGCAAGCCTTTCATTTGTATTTGGACACCAAAGTCTGATTTTGACACAAATGTTCTGCCACTGCGTTTTTCCTTCTCCTCTTCCTTTTACCCCATCCAACTATTTGCCTCTCATTTCCCCTGAGTACCCTGTCAAATGTAGTTGTCAAGAGTTAAATTACAGGAACTCTAGGAGGACAAACTTCCTAATATGGACTGCGCTCTTCTTCTGCAACTCCTTTGTTGTGGGGGGACCAGTTCTTCCGGGTATTTGAGGTTTCCCATGAAGACTCTTTTATCCAGAAGAGACTTTTCACTGTCGGAGGGTGGGGGGTGGCAGTTAGAAATGTCATTTGCCTGTTTTTATCCTGACTTTTATCTGGCTGTATATGCTTCTGTCTGCTTGTTGTGTTTAATGTTTAGATTTTAGTGGCTGCAGTTTATTGTTTCATTTTATTGCTTTTATTGTTCACCACCCAAAGAACCAGCATGGGTTGATCTGGAAAGGTACACATCTGAATAAAGAAATGCATAACTTCTCTGAGCTCCTTGAAGGATTAGGGTTTTAAAAAATGTGGGTTTTAAAAAGTGTATATTGCCTTTCATTCTATATAATAATAGCAAAGTCACTATCCAAATATGGGCAAAACCAGTAGCACCCATACACTACAGGGAGGTACTACAAGGCTCAGAGGAACCTCAAGGTTTGCAGACAAACAAACAAAAATCGTATTTCACAGCCCAGGGAGGACTGTTCAGTCGCCACTGATTTCTGGCTGACAGTCGAAAGGGAAGAAAAGCTTTCGGAAAAAAGGAGAGTAAGGGAACTCATGATAGAGGTGTACAAAATTATGCATGGTGTGGAAAATGTGGTTTGGGAGTCTCTCTCTCTCTCTCTCTCTCTCTCTCTCTCTCTCTCTCTCTCTCTCTCTCATAATGCTAGAATTGGAGGTTGATTCATGGGAGATCTGGGACAGATAAAAGGAAATACTTCTTCACTCAGAGCATAGTCAAACTATGGAATTCAGTACCACAATATGTAGTGATGGCCACAAATTTAGATGGCTTTCAAAGGGGATTAGACACAATCATGGAGAATAAGGCTATCAATGGCTACTAGTCCTGATGGCTATATGCCATCACCAGTATCAGAAGCAGTAAGCCTATGTGCACCAGTTACTGGGGAACATGAGTACAAGTGCTTTTTTGTTCATATTGTGTTTGTGGATTTCTGGTTGACAGCTGGTTGGCCACTGTGTGAACAGAGTGCTGGACTAGATGGACCAGCAACACTTCTCTTATGTTCTTATAATTTATATAGAATGAATGGAGACTGCATATGCAAGATTTTATTCTGCACTGGAAACTTTGTTATGGGAAGCACGAAAGTGCTTTCAAAGTACCTGGCATTTCAAAATGGCATCTGGCAGATGGATACTGAAAACAAATGCTGGACTAGATAGACCTTTGGTCTGATTCAACAGGGGGACACCACCGCCCCATACACACACACTTTTTCTTACTAGTTCCAAACTGCTTTAATAAACATGTTTACATAAGAAACACATCAACAGTTATACTTAAGTAAGTTCCAGGATGAGATATAATGTTCCCATAAAAGCTGTAGAAATGTGATTTTATTTTAGGTCTTGCAACAAATGTTTTTTAAGTAAGTAGATTTAGGCTGTCAATTCTTAGTCACACTGTGCCATCAGCATGTAGCAACTGCTGTAGCCAACATGAAGGTTGCAACAGTAAATTTTATTATAGACTGGTAATTGAATTGAACAGGTTTACATTTGAATAGATTTCCTACAGCATGATCTCTGACATGCTGCATGGGATTAAAATCTTTCTCTATGCATTAAAAACACATCTGAGACACAGTGCGTCAATCCTGCTCCACTCCAGTGTATCCAAAATTGTTACAAGAATAAACCTGACACCTCCCCCCCCACCACACATTTTCTAGGTGTTGGAGAAACAGTAGGAATAAGCTACATACATTTAACATAAAAGAAAGAAAAAGTCATCACTCCTTCACTATATTTCATCATATTTCAACAAATTCTAAATAAAAAAAGTCCACCCTTCAACCTTCTAGAAGTAGTGGGGGAAATAATTCAAATAAAACATGAGCAGTGTGATGTGTCTTGATATATTAAAAAGCACCACCGCAACTTAAGCTGACAGACTGAACACTGAGGCGAAGGACTGAATAAGGAATAAGGGTGACACCTCCTGTTAGCCTCTGAAACTGGCCCCTAAAAATCACGGCTGAATCACCTTAGGAAAGGCTAAGGTATGGCTGCAAAATCTCCTAGTCAGCCTCAATCTCCTAGCCTTTTGTTTTAGCATCTGTCATGAGCATTACATTTAGTTGAAATGCAAAAGCTAAAAGCTCTTAACTTATAAATCAGGGCAAACTGGAGTGAGTCCCTTCTATTGCTTTCTAGAAGTTAGGCCAAACAAGTACCCCCTTTAACATCACTTAAGAGGTCATTGTTAATTCCCATGCCACGACATGAAACCACAGGGGGAAGTCATCAGGAGGTTTGGGCTGAAGTGTCATCAGGATGTCGATGATACTCAGCTCCACTTCTTGTTTCCTTCTAGACCAGCGGTTCTCAACCTGTGGGTCGGGACCCCTTTGGGGGTCGAACGACCCTTTCACAGGGGTCGCCTAAGATCATTGGAAAACACATATTTCCGATGGTCTTAGGAAACTGTATTGACTGAACTATGTCATGTATCATCTTTTGTATTATTAAAGCTATTGTTATGTATTATTTTCATTAGCAAACCATCCCATGACAATGAATCGTGTAGAGAAGAACGAAAATAATGTTATGGTTGGGGGTCACCACAACATGAGGAACTGTATTAAAGGGTCGCGGCATTAGGAAGGTTGAGAACCACTGTTCTAGACATTCCAGGGAGGCTGTTGACCTCATGAACCAGTGTCTGGAGGCTGTTTGGGATGGATGAGGCTGAATAAACTGAAGCTTAATCCAGACAACCTGGCAGTACTGTGGATTGGGAAACCAATTACTCTGGATGGAGGTTTACAACTGGTCTTGGATGGTGTTGCACTCCCCATAAAAGACCACGTGTATTTTATCAGATTGGGCTTGTACACCAGCTGTGGCCCTATCTGGAAAGGATAGACCTTACCTCAGTTATCCATGCACTACTGATATCCAGGCTGGACTACTGTACTATATATGGGGCAGCCTTTGAAGATCTAAAGGCCAATACATTTTGGAATAGATAAGAAGTTTATTAACTCGTCCCATAATTCACCCATCTTTATAAAGGAGGACTCTGAGATTTCAGATGTGATATGAAAGATTCGGTTGGTTGTCAAGGTTTTTTTGTTGGTTGGTTTTTGCTTTTAAACTTTAAAGAAGATACGAGGGCTGCAAATTTGACTGGTACAGTAGTGCTGGAGAAGGGGTTGTTTAACCCTTTCACAATTGCCCCCAATCTAAATTGCCAACTGAAGCTGCTATTAGCTGTATTGGGGGGGGGGGGGATATAGTCAAGATACTGGTGCCTGTGCTTTTTCTACTGTAAAGTTGTTGCTTTTAATATCAGGAGATCCAGTTATGGGCCTCCCTCATCACATCTATTTTGGAGCCAAATTTTCCTGTGAGATGACACATCTTGAATTTGGGACAAAGGCTCCTTCGATTAAAACAAAACAAAAACAGCCGTGTAAATAGCAAGGGAGAAGGACCCATGTCAATCGCATAGACGAGACCCAAGCTCTACACAGATCTGACCATTAGATGAGAGCAAAAAAAGCCTGCTACTTGAAGTAAGAAAATGCCAATGCATGTCAGACCTAACAATGGTTTTCTATTTTAACTGGCCAAATATGCTAAACAGTACTGTCTGTGTGAAAAGGAGTCATATTCAAATATGATTTTCATGTCTGAGTTCATCTAAAGCTTCCATTAACGATTTTTGTACTGTGGTTTTGTAGTATGAAGCAAATTAGGTTTTCCATTAGGATTTCCTATCCAGATCCAAATAAAAAAAGCCAAATCCTGTATCTTTTAGTGAAGGAGAATCCCTACTGAATTAGACAGGATTTTTCCCAGAGCAAGACTAAAGGCAGCAGGCTTTGGCTCACAGGATCATAGTGTCTGCCAAAGCAACCACACACAGAATGAGGTTTATTCTTAGCAAGTATAATCCAATAAGAATATGTCTGTAGGTGTGTGATAGGCCTATATTTTTCTGCCATCTCTCCTTCACCCCATGTTCTTTCAAGAACAGCAGCTGTAGCAAAACTGGTTACCTAGGAAAAAGCGTGAGTTTCACTTTCAGAATTGAAGATCAAATTATATTTCCCTGTAAACGGCACTTTAAAGCAATTGCTTAACATACATCATTGTCTATTGGGACAACTCAATCCAGATTCCTTTGGATAAGAAAGGAAATTGTGACACATGCTATAATAGCATCTGATTTGTCTGAACTGCAACACTGATGAAATGTCATTCTTTACTTAGCAATGTAACTTAAATGCAATATATTTGTTTGCTTACACTCATAGTCACTTATCCAGTAGTGCATCCCATTGTTCTTACTTCTGAGTAGATATGTAAAACAAAAACTTTACCCCCTCAACCTTCTTGGTAAAACCAAAGCAACTTCATAAACGTAAGTTCCCAGGCTTGAAAAAAAGATGCACACACTCCAAGGTCATGTCCAAGGTAGGGAGACCATATGACAAGGAGGACAGGGCTCTTTTATCTTTAACAGTTGTATTGAAAGGGGAATTTCAGCAGGTGCCATTTGTATGCATGCAGCACCTGGTGAAAGTCCCTCTTCATCACAACAGTTAAAGCTACAGGAGTCTTGCCCTCTTTTGTATCTGGTCAAATGGACAGGGCTTTAACTGTTGGGATCAAGAGGGAATTTCACCAGGTGCTTCATGTGTACAAATGACACCTGCTGAAATCCCCCTTCCTATGCAACTGTTAAAGATACAGGAGCCCTGTTCTTTTCATATGGTCACCCTAGTCCAAGGTGAAAATCTGGAATCTTTCTGCAAGCATAAGTCTTCATCTGCTGGGTAAGAGCAATTACTGACTTGCACAACAGTACCACTATGACAATGCAAAACTACGGTAAAAAAAAAGAAATCAGGTCCCCAAATTTCATAGTCAGAAACGGGTGAAGAGAAATGCTCTAGAGAGATGCATAGGCTAGATACAAACCTAGATTCAGAGATGTAAGGATCACATAAGACATTATCCAAAAGCATAATGAGTTATAAGAAATAAAGAGGCCTTGGGAGGACTCCTCCTCTGAAAGGTGGCTTATTACTACTACTACTACTACTACTACTACTACTACTACTAATAATAATAATAATAATAATAGAAGGGGTGGGTAGGTGTGTTCTTAATATCTGAAGTCTGCATTGCTCAGTTGATTCAGTATTTAAGCCAGTAGAAATGTCAAACGGAAAGTAATCAGAAGAATTTTATTATAGTGTACGTTGTGAAAGGACAGTTGTTTCCATTTCAAAGTGCTCGTTCTGATACTAAAAGCCCTGCAGTTTAAGTCCCGGGTACCTTTTCCTACACGTTTCTCATTGACATCATCAGATGATGTTGTGCTTTCCGGCATTTGCATGCGTCCACTACTAGAGGTCCAGCATGTGAATTTTCCAGGGCCTTCTCCATAGTGGCACCTGCCCTTTACAGGTTCTCCCCTAAAGAATCCCATGTGATCAGTTCATTCCAGGCTTTTAGGAGATTCATTTGGGTCACTGGAAGACAACTGATGTTGGTTTATTTAGCTTTGCTTCTGGTTTTATACCTGATTTATACTTTGTTGTCAGTACATATTTTAAAAAACAATAACCAGAGCATCACAAAGTGATTTTTTATGTAACGGTTGCACTGATTGGTTGTTCTTCCCAGTCCGAACTGCAGTTCTGAACGTTTGTGGAAATTTATGTAAGAAGACTCTATCAGCCTTACCTTCTTTCAGCATGCCGACTTTTAGACACTTCATAAAACGACAGGCTTGGCAGGACTTGCGTCTGCGCTTTGTAATTTCACATTCGTTTGTGGCTGGGCAGCTGTACTCAATGTTACCTGTGACATTTAGGATTCAGAAAAAGAAGAAACCTTTAAGAAATGTTAGCTATCAAATTATCCTAATTACCATAAGAGAAGCACAAATATCGCGGAATGCAGATGCAACTAGCATATGAGACTGCAAGTAGGGATAGGCAAGAAATTTGTTCCATCGCAGGTGTTTTAGGGATTTGTTAGATCCGTACTGCCCCAGAACCAAATGCGGAAATGGATGCAATTTGTGTTGGAAATTCACACGATGTACACAGAAGGCCTGCAATGTGCACAAAAGAAAACAAATGTGCTTGGCAAACCCTCACAGAATGCACTTGAAACCAGCACAGAATAGAGTTGGAGGGAAAAATCCACATAGACAGACTTCATTGGACAGCCCAACCCTAATTAAAAGTATTGACGATTGAGTTTAAATTCTTTTTACAAACAATAAAGTTTTTGTTTCAGTTATTTCTTTCCTTCAATGAAATGTGAAACCAAAAAAAAGCAAAACTACACACTTGAGCTCTTGTGTCATGATGAGGCCATAACTTCAGTAGAGTCTTACTCAGGATGGCGATCAGAGCAGTATAACAAGCTATTATTATTATTATTATTATTATTATTATTATTATTATTATTACAGTGCTGAAATACGCAAATTGGCTCCATCTAAATGCTTCATTAACAAATAGGAGGCACTACATGTGCACATGTGTGTGGTGGGATATTAACTACATGCTGTCTCACCTCCTCAGTAGTCCAGGAAATTGCACATCATGCATTACATGAATTGTTTTATTTTGATATAAAATTGAGATGCTCTGTGATGTAGGTAATAGACTTGTACCAGGGAGATGGGGGTTCAAATACCATTCAGCCATTAAGTTCACTGGGTGATCTTGGGCCAGTCACTCTCAGCTTAACCTACCACCTAGAATTGTGAGGATAATCTGGGATAACCCTCTGTAAACTATTTGGAGGGAACGCACAATATAATTGTGATGTTTGCAATATACGTCATTTCAGACACATTCTGCTCTCAATTAATATGGAACCCTCACTAAGCTGCCTTTGGGGAACACCAATCCTGGTGTAGCTTCAGGAGATCAGAGACTCAGCCCCCAGAACTAGATAAGAACTTATTGGGAGTGTTTGCAAGTCACGCTAAACCATAGTTTAGTGTGACAAGAATGAGCTGCAGTGAGCCTTGGGACCACATATTCTTCCCCTCCCTGCTCCTCTGCTGTAGCTATGAGGAGTTCGGAAGCTTTTCCATCTGTTCTACATTAAGCATAGTTTGCTGTGCTGTCCAAATCCAACACTTTTTGGTTAATCTCAACTACGATTGGTGGAAACAAGCTAACTTAAAACCATGATTTATGAAAGTGGCCTATTTCAACTAACTGCAATTTGAACGTCAAGCTTGATGTCACAAAGGTTCTCATTTTTCCACTGCCAAGCTGTCCTATCCTGGTTATGTGAGATTTTTCTTTCTTTCCACATAGAAATCTGTACATATTTTTGTGTGCATTTTTGTGCGCATTTTTTAAATGTATGCATTTTTGTAAACATAGACCCATTAAATCAAGTGTATTTCTATGCATTTCAGAAGCATACACATTTTTCTTTATGCATTTTCCAATGCATTCAATGCATGTTGTCGATTTTCCAACCACAAATTGCATTCAGGTTTGGAAGATGCACATAAAAATATGAGCCCAACTAATTTCTTAACCATCTTTAACCGGAAGTATTTCTTCACACAGCTTGTGGAATTCATTGCCACAAGATAAAATGAAGAGCACTAAATTAGATGGCATTAAAAGTGTATTACACAGATGCAGAAAGAATAGATCTATCAATGGATATAGCCAAGAATATCTAAATGGAGCCTCCATGTCCCGAGAACAAATGCCAACAAATACCAGCTGCTAGGGCAAACAGTGTGAGTGTGCTATTACCTAAATACCCTGTTTGTGGGTGTGTCTGGTTGGCTGATGTGGGAAACATATGATGATGGACTTGATAAACTTTCAGTCTGATCCAACAGGGGCTTTCTTATGTTCTTATCTAATATCATTTTGCTTATTCAATGAGGGGAAATTAATGTAATCTCTATAATATAAACTCAGCTGTTTGCTGACTATCTTTGTTCTCACCTATCTGGATATTCACAGTTCCTTTCAATGCCGTTTGCAATGGTAGTACTTCATGGAAAGAATAAAAATGTCTTTCCTCATCAATGCTGCCCCATCTCACTTTAAAGGTATTTTGTTACTTTCTAACCCTTTCCCCCTGTGATTAAGTGCATTAGTATCTTAATGAAAATGCATTCTGTTTATTGCTCTCTTGGGAAGTGGGAGGTCATCACACCAAATGCATAAATTGTCATCAGAGACAGTCCAGGCATAATTGCAATTTTGCTGCTCCATGTTTGCTGCACTCAGAGTCTGCGGAAGTCCCCTGAAACATGCACAGATTCTAGTAATTAGCATAGAGTCTGCCTGGGACCACAGCATTGATGAAATATTTCAGAGTTAATCACACTTTGTAAACACTGATTTATATTGACTACCTTTCTCCAGACTGATGTCTCCTCATTAAATATCACATTAGCAGATTGCAGAATTGTACAAAGATTCAAATCCTCTGCAACTGCTAACTCAACAAGGAATAATACTACTCACACGATGTGTATCTGCTGCAAAATTGTTACGAATCTATATAAAAAAGAAGCCTCGCATGTAGTAACATATTCAAGATGAACTCCACAGAAACAGTGCACTAAATTAGCATGGCAGCTCAACACACATAGGAAAAAATTGAAATCATTTGAACCATCTTATGTGTATTGTGAAAGCCATCCAAATCTACCGTAGAGGTGGAATTGGTAGTCACCTAGGGGAGCATAATTCAACGAATGTGCATCGGTAGTACCAGAAGAAAGGGGGAGAAGGATGGCCTGCAAAACACCTAATTTGCCCTCCCGCCTCCTATTGTTAGACCCATGTAGTTATGGGTAGTTATTTGAAAGAAAGGCACTTTTCCCATACAAATTTTAACCAAATCATACTCTCAAAATTAAAATAAGACTTCTATTCTAAGCAAGCTTACTTGAAAGTTAACTCCATTAAAACCAATATAACATACCACAGAGAAAATATGTTAGGGATGGAAACTTGAATGTGAAAAAACCATTATTTCTCTTTCAGAAGTCTAACACGTGGGACAAAGCTAGCTCCACTCCCTAGTAATGCACTTTTTATTGGGGGCTTCCCTAGCAATTGGGAAGCCCCCAATATCTTTTCTGGTGTTGCCACTGGGAATATGCTGCTTCTAACGGGGTTGGCTCAAGCTGTTAAGTTGGAGTGTATCCAGAATCTCTTTAATTTTGCAATAGGTTCTCACATTTAGGGCTACACCGGACATGAATTTCATTAGGGCCACAACATGCAGACAGTGGGGTTTTTTTTTAAAACCTTTCTTCACCTGGCTTGATTTCTATGAAAATAACCACCAAACAATGACAAGCATTAATTAAAAACAAATAAACCCTGAATGGTTAGTAAAGTATCGTATTACATCTACTCAGACCCTACGTTCACACAAAAACCAGTTATTTTAGGCAGTTGTGTGCTTATCTAGGTCTTGCCACACTTCCAGTATAGCTAGCACATAACTCAAACCAAAAGTGTACCCCAGAACTGCCTATGGCCTATTCAAACTCTAGCAAAAAATCTCAAGCCCTTCCAGTATAGACTCAGGCCTTAGCTAGACCTACCTGTTATTGCGCAACGGAGGGGTGAAGATCTTGCAATGTTTTTTATCGTGAGATCCCCCCTCTGTTTACACGCGGCGCACGACGGCCTCAGAAGGAGAGGACATTGCACCCACCATTTTGTTTTTTAAAAAAAGAATCAGAAGATGCGCACAAGCACTCGTGTGCAAAAGGTAAGGGTTTTTTTTTAATCCCCACTCACCCCACCCCACCCCCGATGGGTGCAGAGCTCCTGAGGAGTACTACACCCCGTGCGCAGGTCCCGGCTCCTCGTGAGGAACTGGGACAAACCGTGACGCCTGCACGCACGTTCCACAGTCTCGGGCTCAGCCCGAGAACATGGAAAAAGTGGGCCTAAAGTGTAGGGTGAGATCCCAGGGCAAGGAAGGGATCATCCCTCCCTGATCCTGGGATCCCCTGTGCGTCATGTGAGCACACAGGGATGATCCTGGGGATTGCCCTGGGATTTCGCCCTGTCTAGCTAAAGCCTTAGATTCTTTTAATTAATCATAGTTCAAGTGTGGCTGGATCAGCAATGTTCAAAAGGCAACAGGGAATCAGGATACTACATTACAGCTTGAATCTTGTTTTAGTGTCTGCCTTATCTCTGGAGCCTCTGTTCACCATGCCCTCTCCTTCTGGGCAGCAGATTGGGTCACAAGGGAAACATCAATAGGTAGTGGTGACAGCAACAATGTAGATGTTGGGCCCCCTCAGGGAAGGGATTCTGAGGGCATTTGCCTAAGGCCCCTTTAAAACCTGTTCCTAACTTCTTCTTTTTCTTTACTCTGTAAAAGCACACCAGGGCCTAATCAAGATTGGGACCATTGAGTGAGAGTAGCAGGGGTTATATCTTTCTACCCTGCTGTTCCCCACCCTGTAAGTTTGCCATCCAGGCAGGGGCTAATCAAGGAGGGCAACTACAATGGTACCAATGGAGTTTCCTGCCTTTCTTTAGCTCCCACATGAAGGGGAGAACAATTTAGTGGAAAGTTATAACCCCTTCTGCACACAGCGGTCCCAATCCAGATCGGGCCCTTTGTGCTTCCACTAGAATAATAAAATGCCAGGATCATCTAGAGGCTACACATTTAATGTAACATCTACTTTACCTCTGAGATGCAGCCTGGAATTCTATCTGGATATCCAGTACCAACAATTCCCTACCCTTCCCTGAGATATAGGAGGTATAAGGAGATCACGGAGTAGCACTAGTAGCAAGGGCTTGGGGAGACCAAGTCCAGGCATGAGAAGGCCAGTAGATGATGAAACCTACTTCATTGAGACATAAGAGGTTTTCCTTCCATGTTGATATTTGGCAAAAGGCCTAGGCTGTTTAGCAAGTTTTGGTATAGTTTTCCTCACAAATCATTCATACAGCTAGTTGGTTAAAGTTCACAACAGCAAGCAATGGTTAATTATAACCATTTCGCTATCTTGTTTAAATCATTCATTTCATACACCGCATTTCTAAATTATACCATTTTTGCAGTTTGGACAATCCATGTGGATCCTGCTGTTGTTCCTCCTCCTCCTCCCCTTTTTGTGTGTGTGTGTGTAAATGTGCTTGTCACAGAAGAACATGAGGTAAGCAAACCTCAACAACCAAACCTATCCAGTTCACAATGGTCTATGGATATCTGTGGATTTATTCACAAGAGCCAGATCAATGTGAGTTTTTACACCGATGTGTCTACAGAAAACTGACTCACAATCAAGATGAGGGGCAGGAAACCTGGCAAGCTTAATGCACCCTCAAATTTGGGATTCAGCTGGCCTATTCAGAACTTGTTCCATGTTTTTCAGCAATATTTGCAAAACATAAACACTTTAAAAGATGGATCAAGGAGCCATCTTTGTTTCACAAGACAATAAAGTAAATCAACACAGGACAGTTTTGCACTTATTTCCACAAACTATATGTCCTTGAAAGTCCTCCCTGATATTTTCTTTCTTGCCCTATAAATGAAAAAGTGTGTTACACTAAAAAAATGTGCTGTTCCAAGCACCCTTTACACTATTACATCAATTTCGGTAAGAGTTCAAATTTCATGTACACTGAAGATCAAAGGTTTCTTGTATTGTCTTGTTTTCCTATAATTTATTGAAAACTGTAGTAGTGCCAAAATGTTTTAGAAAAAGCTCAGAAAATCTGCCTGTGAATTCTCAGCCTACAGAACTATGGAGAGAGCTGTATACAAACATTAGGCTTTTCAGGATTTCTTTGAGCTTTCAAGAGAAAAGAAAGAATATTTCTTTAACTAGACACACTATTTGAGGACAAAGCTACTAATGGTGCAAACTTGAGTGTGCCCAGTTTTGTCAACAGCTGGAGAAGAAATTGCATTATGCAAGAAACAAAATCAGTCTGGCAGCTCAAGGCTTTGACTGAGGCTGACAAGAATGATAGAACGGTTTATCATATTTTCTGGCTGGTTTTCAGAGAGGACTGGGCTCTGGATACTTATTTAAAAAGTCTTTTGTCCAATTAGTTTGCAGGCAATATCATTTTCTCACTTAGAGCTTAATACAATCTTGCATCTAGCTGGCTGAGAGAATAACAGAGTGTATGTAAAGTTGTGCCTGAAGTGCCGTGGCGTAACTTTGATACTCCTTTCAGTGGCGTTATGGACTTTTACAGTTTGGCAGGGGAAAAGCTCAAGAACATAAAATAGTGTGATGTTTCAAAATAAGAATATATGCCAAATTCTTGCTTCACACAGACACTGGCCTGCAGCAAGATTTGCATCAGCCTAGAGTTTCTGTACTTGCTCCGCATTACCCAGTAATGTTTATTTTAAGTGCTTTTGTGGATTTTCTGGCAATGGTTTCAATTTTATTAAGAAGGGCAAATGGCATGCAAATGAAAATGAAACAACATGCTTCAAATGAGACTAAAGTCCTCACACAAACATACTCTAAACTCATAGAACCGTAGATGAGTTTGAGGTAACAAATTAGAAGATTTTAAAAGCACACAGTAGATAATCTACAATCTGTCTTAAAGTGCCTTGAGTCATAAAACGTCTTCATATCATACATGGCCAAGCTGCTGTTCCCCGTTCACAAAAAGGTAATGACATAGGAAGCTGCCTTATAATGAATCAGACCATCCAGCCCAGTATTGCCAGCACTGACTGGCAGCAGCTCTCCAGGGTTTCAGGCAGATTTTTTTCCAGCCCTGCCTGGAGATGACAGAAATGACTGGTGTTACTGTCTTTTGGGCTATTAATAAACCATGCTTTTTATTTTCAATATTTTTCATTGGCTTTAAAGGGCCAAGGACAAGCTAGAATCTTGCACTATTGCCCAATAATCAGAGAGGGCTTTCTGCATAACCAAACAAAGCAGGCCCCAGCCAGATTTTATGCTTTGGACAATATCCTAGGGTGACCATATGAAAAGGAGGACAGGGCTCCTGCATCTTTAACAGTTGCATAGAAAAGGGAATTTCAGCAGGTGTCATTTGTATATATGGAGAACCTGGTGAAATTTTCTTTTCATCACCACAGTTAAAACTGCAGGAGCTATACTAGAGTGAGCAGATTTAAAAGAGGGCAGGGCACCTGCAGCTTTAACTCTTGTGATGAAGAGGAAATTTCCCCATGTTCCCCATATATACAAATGACACCTCCTGAAATTCCCTTTTCAATACAACTGTTAAAGATACAGGAGCCCTGTCCTCCTTTTCATATGGTCACCCTACAATATCCATATAAATCAATCCAGTGTTAATAGCACAATATTCCTTCTCTGTGTAATGTGGTTAGATGTATGCATGAGAAGAAGAGCACACAGATACTAAAGAAAGTTAAAATTAAACTAATGAGGCAGAAATTAAATTTTATGATCCCAGCACTAACAAAAATTTGTGCTAGACTAGCACTTTATCTTCATATAAACAAGGAAGTGGACAGCCACTGAAGAAACAAACTTTAGTTTCCAAATTTGTGTGATCGTACCATAGATAGTATCCAATAAGAGCCTTTATACACAACCAACATTGTCCTCTGCAATCACTATGGCAATGGATGCAATATGAGATGGGAAGACCATCTTTGTACCAAGTACAAAGAGTATTATGTGTAATACTCTTGCTGGATCAGACCAAGAGGTTCTCTAGTCTAGCACCCTGTTCCCAAAAGAAACTAGTCAGATGTCTTCAGAAAGCTCATAAGCAGGTCACAGTTTGTCCTTCAGCACCTGGCATTCAAAGGCGGACTGCTTCGAAACCTGGACGTTCCATCTAGCTAGTGTGGCCAATAATCTATTGACTAGACCTACCCCTTTGTGAATTTGACAAATGCCCTTTTAAGACCATCTTAGGAAACGGCCTTTAACACGTCTTGTGGCCTGAATTCTATCATCTAATTATGCAGCTTCAACGGTTCTTTCTGTGGTTTGTCCTGAATCTCTTGTCAATCCTGAATCTATTTAGTTGGTGATTCTCCAGTTCTAGTATCAGGTATAAACTTTTCTCTGGATTCAGTTTTTCCATACCATATATAATTTCATAAACCTCTACTGCATCACTCTCTATCCCCATCCTAGTCATATCAACTAAAGCATTTTTTATGCTTTAGCCTTCCTTCATATGGAATGTGTGAAAATTCATTTTGGATACCCTTTTCATTTTCATATTCTTTTTGTCATGAGGGAAGCTGAAGTGTACACAATATTAGCTGAGTCAAAACGGGGACCTTCTTTGTGTGAAAAATTTTGCTTCCACAAATATGCTCCTCAATTCCCGTTTTGATTGGCTTATTGTCACTTTACTGTAATTGAAAGTTTGCCTTCCTTTGTTCCCTCATTTTAACAAGGCTTTTTAAGAGAAGACATATTTAAAAGAAGATTCCGGCTGGACATCAGAAAAAACTTCCTGACTGTTAGAGCAGTACGACAATGGAACCAGTTACCTAGGGAGGTAGTAGGCTTTCCCACACTAAAGGCATTGAAGGTGCAGCTGGACAGCCATGTGTCAGGTATGCTTTAAGTTGGATTCCTGCATTGAGCAGGGAGTTGGACTCGATGGCCTTATAGGTACCTTCCAACTCTACTGTTCTAAGATTCCCCTACTTATTAAAAAGATGGTATCTTCTTGGACTTGTTTATACATACATATATATTATCCAAACTTCTATTAGAGTATTTTTAAATAACCTCCAAGCAAAAACAAATACTCTTGAAAAAAGACTCTTCATTTCAACTCCATGTATTAACTAATCATCTCATTTTATAGAAGCTTCCTCTTTTGAAACAAAATGTAACCATGCTGAACTGTCTGGATAACTTTTCACTAACAAAAAAGCTGCATTTGCTTACAGTTGGTCACTGTTCCTGATCAGTTCAACATTTATCCAGTCAATAGCCCAGTTTGCACATCCTAACAATAGAGAGTTAACAAACTGGGTTGTTGAAAAGATGAGCAGGAGCGAGCATTCATGCTGGTTCCCAGCCGTCTTGCCCACTCCCACCACAATAAACTTCTGAAAAAGTGTGAGAGGTGGCTCTGAGGGAAATCAACAACTTTGCCACAACATCCACTTCCCTTCAGAGGAAAGCCTCTGATAAATCTCAGTAGTCTCCACAAATGAAAGGATCCCTTCTGTTCACAGTGGGGCAAGTCTGGGTGCAGTTTAACTGCTACTGGAACCCCCAAATAATCCTGGAAAGGGTAATAGTGAAGGTGCTGAAAGTTACCTATTCTACATCTGTAGTATTCTTCCCTCAACAACAATTCCAGGGGCCTTCAGTCAGAAGGAATAACTATTTACATAGTTTCAGATGGTGTAGATAGGACCCAAGTGCTAGGAAGCAAATGCAGTAATGTTCATAAATGCAGGTTGGGGGAAGCCTTGGGGAAAGACAAATTTTGTGTAACAAAATTACTAACACTAAAAATCACATTACTAAAAACTGCCTACTTATTGCACAACAACATGAACTTAAATTTGGAATACAATGCCTCAATTTGAATCACATTTATTTTTAAGTACTTTCTGCTGAAATCAATTTACTTACAAGTATACATTATGGATGACAATAATAATAAGGCTTTGCATTTATACTGCACTATTGACTTTTCAACATGGTTCACACTGAATACCCCTGTATGGTAGATCAGTATTATTCCCATAATCAGAGGGCTTGAAGTCAAGATACAATAACCTGCCCCTTTATTCGGCTATAGAGTTCGTAGCAGAGGTGTGATATGAACTGAGGACATTCTGGCTCAGACAGATTTAAATGTTTAAACAATTAAAAATACATTTAAGCTACTCTAGTTAGATCCTAACCAGATCTACTCAAAATTCAGTCCCATGTGGCTTACTCCCAGGTAAGTGGGTATACGATTGCAGCCTTGGTTTCTTGGTGTACCTGAACAATGATATTACTGAAAGCTTATAAGTTTGGATGTGATGGGAACTTATTCATGGTTAAGTTAGTTAATCAATTTGGAGAAATTGGGTGAGGCAGGTGAAAGTGATCCATCATTGCTTGCTTAAAATATTCTTGGAAGGAAATGCTGATACAAAGTCTTTTTACTTATATAAGGAAGGTGAGCGATTTAATCAGGTAATGATGGATTTAGGTGACACTTTTTGTCAGGTTCACTGGAGGTCTGCCATGTTTGCACTGAGACCAAGAACTGCATACCTTTATATCCCAAGGCCTCTTGTTTCATTTAAAAATACTTTCTTAACTCTTGGTAGTTAACCCTCCTCCCATATGTACCTGCCCGGACCCTAAGGTCATCTTCAGGGGTCCTTCTCCGTGAGCCCCTGCCAAAGGAAGTGAGGCAGGTGGCTACCAGGAGGAGGGCCTTCTCTGCTGTGGCATCCCGGTTGTGGAATGAGCTCCCTAAGGAGGTTCGCTTGGCACCTACATTATATGCTTTTAGACGCCAGGTGAAGACCTTTTTATTCTCCCAACATTTTAACAATCTATAAATTTTAAATAACATGGTTTTAAATTTGTAATTTTGCATTGCTGCTGTTTTTATCTGGTTGAGCTTTTATATTGTATTTTATATTATGGTTTTATACTGTTGTTTTATACTTTGAATGGTTTTAATTTTTGTGAACCGCCCAGAGAGCTCCGGCTATTGGGCGGTATAGAAATGTAATAAATAAATAAATAAATAAATAAATAAAGTGGTCTGCAAACCCAAACAACTCAACTGGTTTTCATTTTCTTCAAGACAACCTCCTAGACTTGCTTGGGATGGCGTCAACTCAGATTTGTGTAAATGTGACCTTTGAAAGGTGTGACCTTTGAAAGGTGTGAGGAGCCAGAAAGAAAACCCTATTTTTCTCATTTCAAATGTAATCTTATCTGAATTTACATAACTAGTTCCACCTTTGTTTACTATCCTAGTATGATTGAAGGCATACTATAGTTATCATACAGTATTCATACGTTTGCAGATCAAACTGGCTCAGCAACAGATAAACATGGCACCGTTCACTGAAGAACTAAGTATTCTTCAGCTATAGAGAACAAAGCAACCAGTAGCAACTGTTTAAACATGGAAAGACCCACTCCTCACCCCTCAAATTATAACTGAAAGGAACTGCGGAGACTAAGGCTGTCAATTACTTTGTTTGAAGTTTGCTAGCATTATTTGTTCAATTATTAGCATATCTCTGGCACCACTTTGCTTGCAACCACAAATGGTCAAAGACTGGATCTCCAAAAAAAGACCAAAATAAAATAAAATAAAGTTTTGTCTCAATAGATCCACTACTAATTTAGTGGTGATGTAGAACATAAGAACATTAACTTCACTGAGTCAATGGGCCTCTGCTAAGCCATGCTTAGGCCATTAACCCTTTTGCAGCAAATGGTTATTGAGCATGTTTAAACTGTGGTTATGTAGCCACCATAGTTAGGGATGGCTCACATAGAATCATAGAGCTGGAAGGGGCCTATAAGGCCATCAAGTCCAACCCCCTGCTCAGTGCAGGAATCCACCCTAAAGCATGACATACTAAGCCATAATGTTTAGTTCAAAATGCTTAACCACCATGGCTTAGCGTGCCATATGAATTAGGTCAATTGCTTAATTTCCAGTCTTCATTAGGGACAAGATGAAACCTACATAGCTTTATCAAAGCTAAATATTAGCAAAAGAAACTTCTTTGGTGGGGGTTTTTGTGGGGGGAATTAGATCTTTACTGAAGATAACTCCTGTTTCCCTCTGCTTTGAGCAAGATTCCATAGCTTATAATGGTGTCATATGAGAATCAATCAGACGCTGAATTTCTTTAACATTTGATTGACTGGGGAAAACTTTCTAAGGGTACTTCCACACTAGGCTTTTCCCCTGATATCAACACCACTTGTTCATTTTTTTCCTGACAATAAAGAGCAGGGAATATAGATCGGATAGACTGACATAATAAGACATCTTCCTATGTTCTAACTGTTAGCAAATCTAGCCACCCTCTAATGTCAGTGACAGGAGACACTGCCCACAGCCAAGGCAACAGGAACTTCTCTAACACCATCATCTTCTCAACGTATCAATCCACAAATTATTCAAGCGAGCAGACCAGACAACTACAAGCACAATAGTTGGGTGGGGAGAAGGGCACTAAGGTGGAGATCCTTGTACACAGTAGCTCACATTATAACCTACTCTGGCCTGCTTGCATTGGCTGCCTGTATGTTTCTGAGCCCAATTCAAGGTGCTGGTTTTAACCTATAAAGCCTTACACGGCTTGGGGCCACAATACCTCATGAAACGCCTCTCCCGACATGAACCTACTTGTACACTACACTCAACATCTAAGGTCCTCCTCCGGGTGCCTAGTCCGAGGAAAGCTCGGAGAATGGCAACAAAGGAGAGGGCCTTTTCAGTGGTGGCCCCTCAATTATGGAATGATCTCCCCAACAAGGCTCACCTGGCGCCAACATTGTTATCTTTTCAGCACCAGGTCAAGACTTTTCTCTTCTCCCAGGCATTTAACAGCATATGCGGACTTTTTTAACTGACCCCAGAAAAGTTTTTCTAAATGGATATTGTCTGCTTTTGTTTGTAAGTTACGCTTTATAGCGTTTAAAATTTTTGTATACATTTTTTAATGTTCACTGTTTTTAACTTTTGTAAACCACCCAGAGAGCTTCAGCTATGGGGCGGTATATAAACGTAATAAATAATAATAAATAATAATATGTTCTCAGTTACAGAAGCCACACGTTCCAGCTGCAAACCAATGGGAATCATGTTACCATGCATGAATGCTTCCTGTGTGAATTTTTGAAATTAGTTTTTCCCTTGAAATGAAAACTTTTTGGAAACTACAGTCAGTGCAAAACTCTACAGGGGTGGGCAGAAGGAACAGACTACACCAATACGACTTTGATTGTAGTGGTTCCTAATATGCTTGTGGACTGTATTCAAGGCATTTGTTATTACCTTTATACTCTTTTGTTCAAATTTGTTTTGTTCTTTAATTTGTAATGTTTTATTGCTTTTTAACATATTGGGTTTATTTATATATAATCTGAACATCACTTTTGAGTATTTTCATGAATAGGAGAATGACAGAATTATATTAATAAATAAAATTACAAATAGGTATCCATCCATTCAACAACTATAAGTAGAGGCATCCCCTAACTACCAGGTTTTGCCAATCCAGTCAGTTGTTAAAATACTTCAGAGAAGAAGCGAAAAGGAAGACAGCGGGGGAGGGGGAGCACCATACTGTGGTACTTTAGCGCAGATTTCCCAACCTGATACTCTCCAGATGTTAGGGGGTAAAACTCCCATCAGCCAATGGTCAGGTATGATGGGAGTTGTAGACTGAAATATCTGGAAGTTTATGGGGAACTTCAGTTTATGGGGTTGGGGAAGTTTGCTTTAGAGGCTAACACAATGTTGCCAAAATTGAGTATTTTCAAGTCAAATGAAGTTCAATGAGTAGATAGACCACCTGCCTCTCTCATGAGAAATGTGTCACTTTGGCTAGATCATGCCCGATTTTGCTTAATCCTCCATAAGAAAAATAGCTATTGAAAAATCCAGGTGAAAAATATTATATCAGGGTGTAATCATTGCAATTTGTGTATGTGTTGGGGAAGGCAATGGCAAACCACCCCACTACAAAGTCTGCCAAGAAAATGTCAGCAAAAGTAGGCGTCCCTCTAGGAGTCAGCAATGACTCAAGTGCTTGCACGAGAGGTTCCTTTCCTTTCCTGTTGTTTTTACCTTTTATTATTACTTATTTATAACATTTCCACCATAAGATGCCCAAGGCAATGTACAATTTCTAAAGTCAGTGACTCCATTAGCTTTGACAAAAATTTCAATAGAAGATGATTGTGTCCAGTATAGTTATCTCTATGGTACTTCTAATTAGCTGAATGACAAGGAACTAGTATATTGGTACTTTATGTGTACTCAGGAGCTTGGGCATGCCCAGTAGAAAAACCGAAGTAAAAAATCTGCTTAACTGTGCGGAACGTGATTTGCATGGTTCTGTGAATCCAGCCCATATTGTTCAGCATTCTGTATTAATTTATTCCATCCCTTGTTTCTCTGCTGATAAATTTCTCTGCTGATGCCTACAGTTAGAAAATTTGGATTTTATTTACTTATTAATTAAAATCATGTCTTTTTTCAAGATACTACTAAGTACAGAAAATAAACTGGCAATATACTTAAAAAATCAATGTACTAGATTTAGAACTTGCTATTTTCCTCCATTCTTTAACATGAAACCAGTTTGGAGCAGGGTATAGCTGGGTAGGAGCGCTTTTAGCAGAGAAAGCTATTTTTCCTCTATGAAAATTATTTATGGAACAGCAGTTGTGAGACTAAATACCAGAACAATCTGAAACCAATGCTGTTCATTTTGTGGATGTCACAGTAGCAGAAATTTGCTAAATTGATAAGCCGCAAATAGATATACTCAGACAGGTACAGCCTCCTAGTAACGCCATAATTTATTACGTTTTCCGCATTCATTATTACTCTGTTATCAAGTGTATTGATCATGTATTAGCAAGTTGTACATCAAATGGTGGGAATGCACAAGAAAATGCAGCCGTGAGGGCTTGCGTAGTCATGAGGGTTTGGTGTGGGCTATGTTTACTCATGGAGAAAGCTGAACCAAGGAGAAAGCGTTTCTGGCTTCCTCAAGACAAGTATTGTCACTCTGTTGTTTTATTTAGATAATAGTTGCAATTCTATATGCCAATGTTCTTTTCCATGTTTACTATTCATAGCAAAATTGACCCTTGTCTACAGCCCCGCCAAACACAGACACTTGTTTCCCTGTTTTCCTAACCCCAACCATTCAGCATATTGATTAAACAATTATTTATTATCATAATGAATTTTTATGCTTTTTAAAAAATATTCCTTTCTGAATGTCAGTGGTGCGAGAAATGTAATTCCCTGACAGCTGGGCCAGATGCCCCAACACGGCCAAGTTGGGGAGCAGTTGGTTGCTAGGCAACTTTTGATTTAGCAACATGGAGTGCACTTCAGTTCTAATCATGCAAAATAGGTGTGAAAAGAAGAAGGAGACTAGTTTAATAGCTGCCAATATCATAGATGGTTTGAAGCCCATATTTGCAGGTAGCCTTGCTGTGGGCTCTTTCCTTGTAGCTAGCATAAATAACAGTTGTGTGGGGATGGTTTTTTTCAGGTGAAAACTGACAAAGGGGACCAAATGCAGGCAATTAACCTGGCAGAAAGACCTATAACAGAAAGGCAGCCATCACTCATTTGGGAGATAAGGAACACTATATTGGTTTAGGGTTAGTTTTCAATACAACCAGGAACAATGCCAATAAATGAGAACCTGCCCTAAATCAGCTCCACCTTTATCACCTGGTGCCTCAAATCCTAAAAATATTGCTGCTTATAGATTGATAATATTACAGACTATCCATCAATGGAAGAATTGAAGACTTTACTCAGATGCTATGTTTCAGTGGCATTTTCCCCCCATAATGGACTAAAAGTTAGAAGATTTGGTGTTAGTCTCTTCACATTAAACCGTGTCTTCTGATTTGTTTATTTATTACTCTAGTATCATCAGCAAGCCTTTTTTCCTCCCACCTACAATCTTGAGGTCTTCTTTTCTTCCACTTGCAAATCAGGGACTTCACTGTGACAACTAGGCAGAGGAATTAAGAGTTTCTTTGAGATGTCTTAACAGATGGGTTTAGCCATACTTCACAGTAAATTATTTTCTGTCTTGGAATTGCAAAGGAAATTTCTCCCATTTTGCCTTTGATCCTGCTTTGTGCTCTGTTTAGTTCTGCTATCTCTGTGGATTATCTGGAGCAACTTAGTATCTGCAATGTTCCTGTAGGAACATGGGGAGCAACCACAGCTCAAGGGCAGAGGACATGTTCTGCAAGCAAAAGGTCTCAGGTCCAATTCCTGGCATCTACAGTTAGGGCATGTGTAGACCTGGGGAGGGGGAGGATCGCGAGATCCTCCCCCTCAGTCTACACGCAGCACGCAACATCCCGGAAGGAAGAGGACATCACAACCGCCATTTTGGTTTGTCTTTTTATTGAAGATGGGCACATCTTTTATTGAAGATGTTGTTGGTTTTTAAAGATCCCACTCTCCCCCACCCCTTGATGGGCATGGAGCTCCTGAAGGGCTCTGTGCCCCATGCCCAGTTCCAGGCTCCTCGCGTTTACTCATGAGGAACCAGGATGAAACCAGGACTGCTGCCCAGACACCCCGCAGTTTCGAGACAATCCCAAGACTGCAGGAAAAGTCAGGATTAAAGCCGTCCCGGTTATTCCAGGGAAAGCGTCATGTGGACGCACAGGGATGATCCCGGGGCAATCCCCAGGATAACACCTCTTCTAGACATGCCCTTAGAAAGATCAGGTAGCAGTTGACACTAGGAGAGCTGCTGCCAGATAGAGTAGGCAATACTGGGTTATATGGACAAACAGTCTGACCTGGTATAAAACAGCTTCCTATGCTCCTTTGTACCTTACTCTTTGCTGAGGCTTGCTTTTTTCTGGACTGATAATTGGAAGGAGACTATGTAGACAGATAGTTTTGCCAAATGGGTCTTATTGAGTTTTTTGCTTCAGAAATATAGACTTGCAACAGAGAGTTAAGAATGATAGCATTTAGATCCTTTCTATCTTTGTCATTGTATAAAATATATTGTGGGGCTCTGTAAACATGCATTAGATTAATTATTTCTAATATTTTTAATTTGGCTGAGCCTTCTTTGTTATGTTACTAATAAACTGATCCAAGTAAGTACTTAGGATGGGACATACCAATTGCCCCCAAAACGCAATGTAAGAAGCCATGATGTCACATAGGCCTCATCTACACCAAGCAGGATATTGCACTATGAAAGCAGTATGAAAGCGGTATATAAAAGGCAGGAGCCACAACAAGCAGGATGTAGCAGTATGAAAGCGGTATATGGTATGTGTCCATGGGCCCCAACAGCTGTCAGTGCTCTTCAATACTGCTATAAAGCAGTAGTGTGGCTCCTGTCTTTTATATACCGCTTTCATAGTGCAATATCCTGCTTGGTGTAGATTAGGCCTCTGTCATACATGTGGTATAATGTAAGTGCAAAGCAATTATGTGTCCACAGATGCCTAAGACCTGGACGCAACTGAATAATCCATTATCCATGGCTAAAACTACAGTAGCACTATAGAGGTAATTAGTAATTAGTAATTGTGCTGTGCTCACACATACAAAGCTACCACGAAATTACACTGGAGTTTAGCATGAAGACCATTGGACACAATAAAATAAAACTAAGTAATTTAAGGGATGGGGAAGTACCAGGCAGGGAATTGTGCTTCTTTAGTTTTCTTTGGAGGAGAAAAGTGTAATCAAGTACTGACCTTGAATTGTCCTCTTGAAGAAAGCCTTGCAGGCCTCACATGAAGCCACGCCGTAGTGGTACCCTGACGCAATGTCACCACACACCAAACACAGTCTTTTGGGCATTGAGTTCAGCATGTATTCACACTTGGTTTGTGAATCTTCGGCAATGGTACTGGAGCAGTCATCATATCGTTTCCTGACAGGCCCATTGCCCCCAAGACCTGGGGCAGAAGGGTAGAGTGGTGGTGAATCTAGCCCATTCTGATGTCCATTCATGGTTGAACTGTAGCTCCCACTGGCGTCAGAGGAGCCACCAGGGCTATGGTGATTGATACTGTCCGTCAAGGAGGCGGGGCTTGATGGTTCCGTCTTGATATATGACGAACAGCTGGAATCAATGTGTCGATCCTTGCTTGACATTCTGCAGAGAAGCCTGCATTTTAAAGAGAGAGGGAGACAGAGAGAGAGAGAGAGGTTTCTGTGCATTAAAGACAATGCTCTTTAAAGGCAGCTCTGCAAGGGCTAAGGACCACACATCATTCATTCATTAGTCAATACCTCTTGTTTTACATGAAGGTAATCAGCATAAGGCCACGACAGAGCTTTATCAAAGCTTCCGAGAGGCAGTAAACAAAAGTTTAAAGAGGCCGATTCCATTTTACGTTCTACTCCCTGCTCCTCCCCTTGCTAATTTTCCTTAAATCAACTCTCTAAATTCTAAACTTGTCATCTTCAGTGGCAACCAATTCCCTGCCACAGAGCTTCCTCCCCACCCCCAACACATGCCCAGTGGTAACATTACTAGAAAAGAGAGTCAGAACTAATTTTGTATTTACATTTGAGCAGATGAATATTTTGCTCAGTAATTACTGTTTGTCAGCCTGTTTCACTAAAGCATAACTGCATCCTCTATTGATTGGGCATCAGAATCTAGGAATAAATAAATTTAGGGATGTATAGTTAAAATGCATTATTTAGATCATCTCAGTTTCCAACAAATAATTAAAGCTTGACTTCTATTTCACAAAATCTAAGTGGAATGATTCATCTTTGCCTACAATTACTTTTTAGCCATTATCTTCAAGACTAATAGTAATTATTATGCAAGCATCCCATATATATACGGAAGTCCGTATGATGCATCATCCAATATTTGTGTGGAGTTCTTGTTGTTTTTAAATTGAGGAAACAGACAGACAAGAAGCTTCACTTGACTGCTCTACAGCTCTATCACTCCTCTTTAAAACTGAGTATTTTGAGTAGCACAACATATTTGAACTTACAGATTATCTGCCTGTCAAGGGAAGAGAAAAGATGGAGTTTCTGGTGGTAAGCAGCAAAATTATAAGCTATTATTATGCACTCTATAACTGAAGAAATAAAGATGCCACAGCAAACACAATGTTAAGTCTATCCTCCAAACGGATTCCCCAAATACAGTAATAGGGATTACAGAAGCAAACCCAAGTTGGATGTATGTTCAAGAGGGAACTGCCCCCAAGCACAGCTCTCTGACAGGTGTACCCAGGGCTGGGCAGAGGGGGAGCCAGTGAGGCCAGTTGGCATGGGCCTATGACTTTGAGGGGGCCTACTCCGAGTCCCCCTGGGCAAAGTTGCTTGATTTTTCTGTTGTTGTCGATGATGATGATGAATTTGCCCAAAGAAAAGCATGTAAAGGATTTCTGAATGTATAGAAGTTGTGTCTTATATACATCTTGGAAAAAAGTATTTTCCATTACCATTTTTATAAGTCATTGTAGTTCATATATATTTAGAACTGATTAAAAAATACTTAATGAGCAGTTTGAAATGGGGCCTACATTTCCTATTGGGCCCGGGCCTATTACCAGCTTTGCCTGGCCCTGGGTGTAACAGAGGCACACATTACATTTTTAGTGAAAAGGTAAACATTTTATGCCTCAGAAATGTAATGTGAACTGCCCTCAGAAACCAGGGTGAGTTGTCAAAGCCTTTATAATACTTCTAGAATTCTTTTTCAAGTTTAAATGTTTTACCTGATTAACTGTTTAACATCTAACGGATTAAAATCGAACAAATTCATGTACATTTACATATTGTGATATCTCAGTAATGGCTGTTTATATTTATTTTATTTATTACATTTTTATACCGCCCAATAGCCGAAGCTTTCTGGGCAGTTCACAAAAAATAAAACCATGAGGAACATAATAAAACAACCAACAATCTAAAAACACAAATACAAAAAACAGTGTAAAAAGCACAACCAGGATAAAAACATGCAGCAGAAATTGATATAAGATTAAAATACAGGATTAAAACAGTAAAATTTAAGTGTAAGTTAAAATTAGGTGTTAAAATACTGAGAGAATAAAAAGGTCTTCAGCTGGCGACGAAAGGAGTACAGTGAAGGTGCCAGGTGGACCTCTCTGGGATGCTCATTCCACAGCCGGGGTGCCACAGCGGAGAAAGCCCTCCCTCCTAGTAGCCACCTGCCTAACTTATGAATAATACTGAGGTTTGCTCTGAAGATTGAAAACGTAATCTTATTTTTAAAAATGCGAGGGTTCAATCAAATTTGTGAAGGAAGAGAAAGTCTGACTGTCTTAGCTGAGAGGACTTTGGTTCTAATCCCCCAATCAACCATGATACTTGACATAATCGAGGGATGTGCTTAATTTGGTGCTAGAGAAAACTTCTTAAAAAAAGAATGTTGTCTTGGTTGTATGGTGAACAAATATTCCCCAGGGGGGAGGGAAAACCAACTCAGTGTTCCATCATTACCTCCACCTTGCCAGCAAGAGCCTGACGGGGCTTTGGAAATGTCGGCAGCACCGACATTAGAGCTCTGACCAGCAGAGGCTTGGCAAAAGTAGCTCTCTAAGGGTGCAATGCTACGTATGTTTAGACAGAAAAAAAGTCCTACAAATCTCAGCATTCCCCAGCCAGCTAATTGTAGGATTTATTTCCATCTAAATATGCATAGGATTGGACCCTAAATGTGCTGCTTGCAGTTCTGTGAACATGCATTCAAAAATGCAAATATTAGTTGCAGAAGACTACAGGCAGGATTGGGACCACAGCAAGTAGGAATGGTTTTTTTAAAAAATTTCTAACCGTTGGAGTCTTGACAGAAACACCCCTCCCCCAGCTGCGATTTCCATTGGAAATTTGCATTCCCTTTCAATGAAAATGGCTTCAGAGGACGGAGCAATTCTCATCAGCTAAACCCCCCAATTCTGGCATGCTGAGGTTCTGCTCCTGTCCAGGGACCTCCACCACTGCTCTTTGCATTTTATTTTCAGGTCACAGAGTACAAGTTTAGCATCACATGTAAGTTTGGCGCTTTGCCACTAAAAGCAAAGAAGTTTTACAACATTTCCGGAAGGCATACAAGTCTGGACTTTGATGGACCTTCTCTAATGAGAAGGCAGCTCCAGAACTGAAGGGCAGCCACACAGAATGTGTTCTTACACATCCTTGTAGTTTCAACTTGGGAGCACCAATAGAGCTGGGAAGCCTGAAAATGGCTTCACAATTAAAATGACCTCAGCAAAATAAGAGACAGTAATATGTAAATACTGAGAATTCTTTAAATGCTCCACAGAAGATTTTGCCTCATAGTTCTAAAAGCCATTAGACAGTTATCTGACCAGAAATAAAATCACTAATAGTGGCCCAGGAGGCAAACAGGCTTTCAAACTGTGTGTGGCGTTAGGCTTCCTGAAGACCTAGTAAGGAGAGGTGAAGGGGGAGTCTTCTAACTCAGACCCCTTCTCTCATTGAACATTTTTTCCCTCTGCATCTGCTGCCTTGTACCTACCACTGTTAATGAATGTCACAATTAATAAATCTCTCTCTCTCTCTCTCATCTTTCTCCTTCTACTCTTGGCTAAGCACTTTTCTCAAGACAACATCTGAAAGAAAGTGGATCACCACTGACTTACAGCAGCTCTGTGAATTCCTTTTAATTTAGCGTACTTACACCACCACTCAACTTATTACCTTATAATTACTGGACAGCTCTCACATACATTATGATCCGGGGCTAGAGTGAGAAGTTATTAGGGTACTAAAACATGGCCACTCTCCACCAAGCCCTCATCCTGACAGAGGATTTTATATAGCTATGATTAAAATATCAAATAATTCTCTCACAATCTACCAATTAGAGAATCCTATACGAGTGCTTGGTGCCTTTGTGTCAAACTTCTCTCCTTTTTTACAAATACGAACTGTTATAAGATTTCCATACCTGTTGTCACAAGGGGAGAGATACAACTTAGGAACAAAAGTGACACATTTCAGTGGGGAGTCATGCTTCTACCATGTCAGCATTGGCATAACCATGCATTTAACATTTATATCCAGACTTTCCTCCAATGAGCTGAAAGCAGTGTATATGGGTCCATTTTATCCTCAGGTAGGTTAAGCGGAGTTAAATTAAGCTAAGAGACAGTGTCTCGGTTCAGATAATCACAAGGGTAAAAGAAACCATCATGTCTTCTCCCCCTGCTCCTGTGCATTCCGCACATGTGCTTGTCATTCGCATAATAACCTGCACTGTAGCGCAAGTTGTTGTGTCATTTGAACCTGGCATGGCAGGGGTGGTTTCATATTTGTGAGTGCCACAATAGCTTCTTTTGCCCCCGCAATCATCTGAACATCCCAGTGATCTTCACGGCTGAGTGGAGATTTGAACCTGGGTCTCCCTAGTCCTAACCTGCCACCCCAATTACTGCACCCCAATGGCTCACAGGAGATCACAATAGATGGGTAACGGAAGGCTGGTTGGGGCACACTTGTGTGGAAATCTACCTCCTGCGTTTGGTATTCCTTAGCAGCTAAGTAGGCTACTGTAACGCTATTTAAATAGCAGAGCCATCAGGTTCTGCTGTGTTTATATTGTGCTACATGGTGACGTGGCACATGTCTACACCTGCCAGATATCCAGGGGTCGTCTCTAGGTCATCCCTGATCATCCATATGATGCAGAGGGGATCCCAGGGGCAACCCGGGATGACCAGGGACTTTCCCCAGGATATCTGGGACCGCAGATTTCCCAATATTTCCACAGTCCTGGGGACATCCCAAGGAGCGCGGGCGTGTCTGCTGCTTCCAAATCATCCCTTCTTCCCCATGAGTACCGGGGCTGGGCATGGAGCTATGTGGGAAGGCTCTATGACCATGGGGGTGGAGGGCAACAATTTTGCCATCCCTGGGATAGGTGGGCAGGTTGGGCAGGTTTTGTTTTGTTTTTTACCTTTTCCCGTGTGACCAGCTCCTTAAAAATAATTTTTAAAAGGCAACTGCAATGTCCCTCTTCCCTTCCAGGACATCACATGGCCATCTAGATGCTGGGGGAGGATTATGGAAGCAGGTAAGTCCGTGATCCTCCCCCTCCCTCCTGCTATACCCTTAGACATGCCCATAATGTAGACATGCCCGTTGTGTCCTTCCAGAGGAATGCTATAGGGGGAAATGGCTGCTGGAGCACACCAGGATTGCTGCCACTGCTGCAGTAGCCAAAAGGGAAGTTAGACGTCTCTGCTGCCAGCAGCTTGAAATGAAAGTCTCCCACTGACCTCCAAAATTTGTAACTATGTTCTCCTGTCTCCAGAGAACACTGATTTGTTTCTCTCCCCGATTTTCATCCCAGCCCAGCCCTCACAAATGTTGATAAAAAAAAAGTTCCAGTTGGAAAGTTCAGCACAGCACTAACGTTTTGTACTTCTGCAAACCCTGGGGTTCTGTGGATACCTTCTTCTTGTTTTTTGGTGGTCCAGTTTTGGCTACAATTCTGTTGGCACTCACCACCCAAGTTTGTTATTAGGACTGCTGCCTAGAAGAGGCATTTTAAAAAAAGCAGTTGCTCCTAATTACTACTTATCTCATTACACTGAAGACTTTCTAGAGCCACTACTATCTTACACCAAAAAACCATAGTTCAAAATTAATTCCCTCTTCCTCTTTGTACCTGGTTTCCTGCAGCTCTTTTATGCAAGCCTGAAATATTCACAACTGTCTATAAATTCAATTGTCAGCTGGTGATTTTTATTCTAGACCTCACTTCAATCTAAAATTAGAGGCACTAAAATTCACATTAACTCCAAGAGGAATGTAGTGAATAGGACTTTATTTCAAAAGAACACCTTTTTGTCAGAAAGAGCTATTCTCAAGATGATGGCTTTATCTGCATTCAAAGTCCAATTCCACATTGCGCTGTTAATATCGTTTTTTTTTTTTTTAGGTCACAGCAGATTAATAAAAATCTAAATGTAGTTAACGTTTACAATAAGAAATAATGTATCATATTTAAGTGTACAATATTTATTTTAAAGCCATGGTGGAATTGTTTTCCCCTTTATTATTGTTTTTATTCAATTGGCTGGTAACTCTAATTGTTCTTCCATGTATATCTTCTAAGGACTAAGCCCATGTTGTAGGCAGAGGGGTGGACATTTGTAAGGTAAGGTGCGTGGAAATGAAGCTAAGGAAATGTCACATTTACAAATTATTTTTTCTAAGAGAAGGTAAGTAGGGCAAACAGCCTGGAGTTTACACCTCTTTTTCAAAAAAACAAACAAATAAAAATGAGAACTGAAAACTTAATTTTCACACATTTGGAATCATACTATAATTTTCTGTGTATTTCTATACTTGTGATTTTAAAAATTCATAACAATCAGGTTTCTATTCTTCTTATTATAGAACATTTGCTCACACTACAGCTCCACAGGAAAAAGAGAAGATATTTCAAGTAAGGTAGCTCCTTAATCTATGTAATGGGAAAGCTGAGTGTCCACAACCTCCAACAATAATAAATTCTTTAAATACATCAGAAGCAGGAAACCGGTTTGGATGACAAGGTAGTTAAAGGTGTGTTGAAGGAGGATATTTCAGAAAAGCTGAATCAATTCTTTGTTTCTGTCTTCGTTGTGGAAGATGTAAGGCAGATACCTACCTGAACTGACTTTCTCAAGAAGGGAATCTGAAGAACGAGGCAAATTGTGGTGACAAGAGATCAAGTTCTACGCATTATTGACAAACTGAAACTTAGCAAATCACCCGGTTTGGATGGTATCCATCAGAGAGTTCTTAAATAACTCAAAAGTGAAATTGCTGACCTTCTAACTTGTAGCTAACATTTTCCTCCATACCAGAGGACTGGAAAGCAGCCAATATATTACCTTTCTCTTTTTATATATAAGCATCCTGCGTAACTGGTTAAAGAACAGGAAACAGAGAATAAAAACAAATAAAAATAAATAGAGATTTCACATAATGGAGGGATGCAAAAATTGAAGTCCCCAAGGAATCCGTATTAGGACAGTGCTTTTTAACAGGGTCATAAATGACCTAGAGGTAGGAATAAACAATGAGCTGGGGTAATTCTATATTGTTTGTAAATAGTATTTTGTTTGTTTGTTTCTACAATATACAAGTATACTTTGTTTATTTCTACAAGATTCTCTTTTCTGTTGTTTTTCCCTTTTCAAGCCAACACTTTCTCTTATCTTTTCTACAAAACATACACATCTACGAGTCCATGCTTATCCATGCTTATAAACACAAAGAGAGGTGACTACACTATTTTCCCCCATGTTGCTCACCCCTACACCAAACTATTCGGTTTTAAAAACAAAAAGAGATTGAGAAGAGCTCCAAAACTATCTCCTCAATCTGGGGGAATGGGCATTAAAAGATATGGCTCAATGTAAGCAAATGTAAAGTGCTGTATGTTGGGGCAAAAAAGCTGAACTTCACATATACATTAACGGGGTCTAAGCTGAAGAGAACTGACCAGGAAAGAGAACTTAGTGTTGTGGTGCATAGTTCAGTGCAAATATCAAATCAGTTTGTGGCAGCCAATGAAAAGGTGAATTCTGTGGTAGGGAACTGTGAACCGCCCAGAGAGCTTCAGCTATTGGGCAATATAAAAATGTAATAAATAAATAAATAAATAAATATCAAAATGCCAATGCCATAACGTTGTTATATAAATCTGTAGTGCAACCACACTTTTTGAACATTGGGCCTGTTCAGACAACACACTAAGGCATAGTTAGGCCACTGACACTTTTTCAGCAAATGGTCAGTGAGTGTAAGGTTGTCACGAGCATCCGAGTGGGTCTGGGAGTCTGGCAGACACCCCTACGTCTGGCCCCCAGGGCTCCTGAGCACTTGTGAGGCCCCAATAAGCCCTTGGCAGCCGCCCGCTCAAGCCCCGAAATTGCATACTTCCCCCTTCCTGTGTCATTCGCAGCCACCATTGACACAATGGTGGGGGGAGTAATTGGAGCATTTATGCCTTTACCCTTGCATCAGTGTGGCCTTAAAGGCTGCCATTGGCGCAGCTGGGGAACGTGCAATTTACGGAGGCTCTGGGTTGCCTGTGCAAAAGACCAATTAGACACTGCCCAATGTCCTCTAAATGAACACCAGCATCCCATACCATATCATAAATTGCTCTTTGCAACTCCCCCTCAGTTTCAAAAAGTTTTGCCATGAAGCAAGGCCAAAACATCCCAGGTTCAATCCCAGGCCAAATAGCTCTGGGAAAGGCTCATGTCTGAAAACCTGGAGTGATGTTGCCAGACAGTGTAGACAATGCTGAGGAAGAAAGACCAACAGTCTAACTCTGTATAAAGTTTGAGAGACAACTCAAAAGCACCCATGGATTCCAGCTGAAGACTACGAAACTGGCTAACTTTTTCAAACACGTGCGTTTTTCCTCCTTTTGATTTGCCAGGCATGTTATATAACATGGAGGAAATAAATTTTAAATTCCATGGCACATTTTCCAAATTTCTTAATAAAAGCTGATAAAGATTCTGGTTTCTTAACTTGATAGCTATGATAAATAGCCACTGGTCACTGCAAAGTTCGGGCCAAAAATACACATTGAGCAAATCATATTTAGAATTAATTGGACTTCTGTGCAAGAGAACAAAACTCAGCAGTTCCATAATCCCATTTTTTAAACCAGTTTTCATGGAATATTAGGAATATTAAGCATCCTGGCTAACATTCTTAGTCTAACCTCAGTATATGCAATAAACTCCACTGTTATCACTTAATTCCATGAAGCATGTCCAGGACTAGGTAGCTGCTAGCAAAGAACAGTTTTCTGGAATTTAAGTGAAACATCACCGTCTTGAAATACTAGACTATGATCAGTGGGATTCATTTTAAACATATGTTCTTTATATCCAAGAGCATCATCAGATGGGCTGGGGGGAATCGTGGTTCCCTACCGTCACTTCTCCGCCCCTGCTCCTGTCCCACGATACTTCCTCTTTCTACCCGGAGAAGAAGAAATAAACAAAGACCATGTGGCCCATTCAGGGACCATTTTTATTGGGCCCCACATTCCATTTAAAAAAGTCTGATTAAAAGCGGTCCATTTTGTGACAGAAAACAGGCAAGAAGGAGCGGGAGGCATGCGGGGAGCGGACGTCATTGTCTAAAGGACATGTGAACACCCATAAGTGGACAGTAGCAATAAAACACTCGTCTGATGATGCTCCAAGTCTCACAATAATCCTGGACAAAATGGGTTGGATCCAGTCTTAATCCTACTTAGCATCAATTCACTGAAAGCAATAGGATTTAACTTAGTCATGACTAACATGCTCTATTTATTTCAATGGGTCTACCCTAAGCATAACTAAGTGAAGAGACAACCCAGTGGAGTGGATCCAGATAGGCCATTTCATGAACTGAAAGGCTCCTTCCATTCATGGAACGCACTGGGATCCAGCAGAGACTCCCCTCTGGAAGAAGGGGGAGGCAATCTTCATCAGTTCCCCTTTCCCCCTGCAGCTCCCTGCATCACCTCTCATGCTGGTCCGGAGAGTCCCTCCAGCCATCCAAAGAAAGCTTTCCAGGAGGCACAAAGGGCTGCAGATGGAAGGAGAAATCATGAATATCACTTCCTTGCTCCAGCATAAACGGAACTCTGCTAAACACAAAACTTCATCTTTTTAAAAGGCTACAGTCTTTTGATTTAATTTCTTTGGTGGAAATTATGTTCCACTAAAACGAATCCATCTTGCTTCCAGGTAAGTGTCTTTAGGTTTGCAGTGTATATTATTATTATTATTATTATTATTATTATTATTATTATTATTATTTCTCTAGCGTGATCAATATACACAGCGTTTTACCATTCCATAAACCATCACACAAACAAAATCTCTGTCCACAAGGAGCTTACAATCTATATTTTCACAAGGTAACGACAACAAGGAAATGGAAAGAGGGCAGCAGGACTCGGGTCCTTTTGTTCAAAGAGCTCATGATTATATATTGTTTAACTGACTATAAGGGGGGAAACTATGTGTAGGGAAGGAAACCTAAATGTTGCTTCCCCTGCCCCGACATCCGACTCACCTCGAGACTCTCGCTCACCAGTTCTTGTTACAGAGTTGAGTTACAATCTCAGCCGAGCTATTTTACAATGAGCACTTTTTTTTTCTGCTTCAGCTAATTGCACTCTAGCAAAGTGGCAAAATGTGAATCACTTAGCGGGAAAATGGGCACCAGCTGCTATTGTCAGAGAATGGCAACGCCGAAGAAAAGGAAAGCGACTGAATGAAGTGTCATGTCAGAAATCAACGGTGCAACGTGTGATTTGAGAAAACATGACTACTTTACAGAGACAGGGTGTCATTATGGCATCACTGTAATACGATGCTTTGACAACTGCTGTGTCTAACATATCATCATTGCATTAAGGTGCACTGGCTTAGTTGGGAAAGGAATAGAAAGCATTTCCCCCCCTCTTCTTAATAAGAAATATCTTAAGGGGTACTTGGTTAACCTAATGGATGAAACCATTAGTAACAAAATAATCATAACTAATCCTGACCCATATAAACTATACACTCAAAAGTATATTTCATTACATTAGGGTTTTCTTTAATAAACACTTGCATAGCAATTAATGAGGAAAAATTCACGGCTAAAAATACACTGGGGTTTCTTCTTCGTTTACTCAGTAATACTAAGAATACTTTCATTATTTTTCATTTATTCTGCCTTTTTTTAAGGTGACTCTCTCTTCACCAAGCATGGTGAGAAGTGAGAACTATTCTTCCACAGTAATGTCCATGTTGCAGACACTGAAGAGAGCTGTGACACATAAAAAAGCAACATAGCAGAGAAAAGGTTTAAAATTCTGTCCTTCTCTTGACCCTATTCTCTCTCTTTCTCCCTCTCTTTTTAATGTAGTGCAGTAACTTAGTGTGGGCTCAGTTTCAAACAACAGATCAAAAGCAAGGATGTAGTATGGACACAATGTCCGTCTCAGATAAGCATGTATGGATCCATCCTTCAAGTACAGGGAAGAAATAAAATGGTCCTCTGTGACATCACAGGACTCTGCAAATTAGGAACTGTGACTATACTGCAGCATATATGGATTATATCAGAAGCGGCAAATGCACACAGGCATAATTTATCTTCCGTTAATTTCCTTGGGCCTATTCCAATTCAGAGTAAGCATCTCTTGTTTATAGCTCTAAATATTACACATAGGAAACTGGCAAATCAATAAAACTGTTAAATGCATAATAATACTATGTAATTGCATATGGGGTGTTTTGCATAATTAACTGGCTGAGGTGTTCATTGATACAATGGCTATTTAGGTTGTGCAGTGGAATCTATAAGCCTATAAAACACACACATTTTATATGAATTAAGATTACACAGAAACCTCTTGTCCTAATCATCTAAATCAGGTTTTGGCATAATATGACTGAGAGAGAACGCATGTGCCTTTCTTTCCTGCCAAGTCCAAATCAATTCTTATGGCATTACTTTATAACTAACGTGGTATTTCACTGATAATCACCATTACCCTGATGACTTTTAAGTAACGTAATAATTGAAAAAATACACTTGGATTAAACAAACTACTGCTATTTAATCAATATTATTGAGACAAACTAAGTGTTTTAACAAGTCTGTATATATGCACTAATGCAGCTTTAATTAAATGTGTCCTTAGACATGCACCGTCTCTGCAGTAGACAGAGCTGACGGATCTTTAAAGGCCATGACATGATGCTAGATTTTGCTTGCAAGGTCAAAATTAGCAGCAATGTTAGCAGCAAAAGTTAAATGTTCGTCTAACACACAAATCATGTTTTGTACAACAAAACAAAACAAGAGTAGAAGGCCTTATGCCTGGGAGGGGGGTGTTGATGAGAATGCTGCAATTAAGTCAGAGCCAAGCCTGTGCTATGCATGTTAATATGACACTTATTCAAATAAAATCATCAAAGGTAATAAGATAAATGTGTGAGTGAAAATGGAGACCCAATTTTATAAACACACATACACAATACTGGACATCCATTTTCACGTAGCCTTTTTCTTTTATTTGTGTTACACAAACACACACAACTTAGTTGTACCAATTCAACGTGCTACTAAGAAGCTTCCTCTTAACACTTTCTGAAGAGGAGAGAAAATAATTCAGATCTTTCAAATAGAAATATGGATCAATACTTTATTCAGACAGTTCAGTGTTCTAATACTCAAACAACGGAGCCAACAGAAGTAGAGGAGTTAACGGAAAATCCTATTGGTGTCTGAAACTCATTTTAAAAATCATGCAGTTACTGGGGAAAGCGCATACAGGGTGAGATATGTGGGTGCATGCAAATACGCACTCACACATGCATATAAATAAATACGCAGACACTCTTATCATAAAAAAAATTAACCATATTTTACTACTTTGCTTTCACAGCAATGTAAAATGAGGATGTAGTGATGGCACTCATTTAAAAGGGCATTTAGATTGATTTTGCAAGTTCCATGTCTTCTACTTTTCGTTATGTAATATTTTTGCTAGGCGTAACTAGCATTTTATATCTTGAGAACCTTGTCATATTTAGGAAAGCACCCTTTTAAATCATGTTAAATTTCTAACTCTCACAACTGCTGACGTACATATAAAAATCAAAGGGCAAAAATTTCTACAGTAGCCTTAAATGCCAAACACTGCTCACCCCTGCAATACTTGCAAATGCAGCACCCTGCTTGCTTTATATCTCGCAAGCTGACTGGGGTCCCATGGAAAAGTAGCTATGGAATAAAGCTATCCCATGTCCGCCCCCAAAACATACAATAATACTACAAGTGATGGAGGGGATGCTAGTCACTCCTGGCTCTTACAATATGCGATAAAACTAAACTAAAGTAAAAAATACTGGACATGCAGAGTCCATGCTCCCTTAAAGTATAGTTAAATAGTAGCTTAGAGAAATAGCAGCTATAAAGGATTTTTTAAAATTTCTTTTTCAGTATTTCATATCATACTTTTCAGCGAAGGCATCAGTCACTCACATCTGGTTACTTGTGAAAACATGATGAGAAGATAAACAACATTTCAAGGCTAGGAAAGATATTTACGATCCGTAGAAGCCAGCCCTGCATTGTTCTGAATAAAGCACTTCCATTTTCTAAGATGTCCAGGGATCTCGGAGTCTTCTAACCCTTCCCTAGGATATAGGTTTCAAGCGTGCAAGGGCATTATACATATAGCCCTCCAGCAACATTTGAGCTTGCGGACAAGGAGCACGTGTCCTTAATAGGGTGACGTGGCAAGTGAAGAAAGCGGGTGATATGGTCCATAACAGCCCAGCTATAGTCTCATTGCTGGCCACGTCACCCTATTAAGGACTAACATGGCAGACTGAAATGGAGACTATTCTGCTACAGGCTGTTCCTGCGATTAAAAGTGGAACCTGATCCCAGCAGAGGAACATTGTTCATTTGTCTTCCATACCCACTTGCCCTTACTTCAAACCAGGGATGCTGGGGTTTTGCCTTCCTTACAGGAAAGTCATTTTTGTATTTGTGCAAGGTTTGGTCAGTTAAAATGATTATGTTAGGCTCAGTGCAGATATGCCCATTCAGTTATAAAGGGGACCAGGGGGCTGCCTATACGGCAGCGGGTTGCCACTGCGCTAACACTCGTGCTTTTGCTGCTTCTGGTTGGCAGCGACTAAACCCGATGCTGCAGCAACAGTGCAGGGTTTCCGGCAGCTGGACCCACTCCTTGTCCAGGGAGACGGCAACCAATCATGGGTCGTCATCCACCTGACCACGCCTCTGCTGCGACTCTGGAGCGAGGATAGGCAGCGGATGCACCATACCCGCCTCACTCCGGAGAAAAAAGTTGGGGTAAGTCACATACTTTTTTTCTTTGCAGCTTCGACAGACAGCCCCATGATGGCTGCAAGGTGGCTGCTGCATCGTATAATCAATACAGCGCCACCACACTCACACCCACTGGAGCTGGCAGCCCCTGGGTTATTTTTACACTGAAAGAAGCATGTGAAGGAGTGGACCAAATGACCTCTCCCCTGCCTTACCTCTGCTGCTTTAAGTTGTTTTCTGCCTACTGAGCTGGCGAAGAACAACACAGCATCATAAGGCAGTGATGGCAGCAGTGAAGGGATTTCACTCCCCTCCTCTTCATGCTCCTTTGTATACAAAGTTAATTTCTTACTACTTTATAGACAAATAGATAAGCACCTCTTTAATAAAAAATACACACTTGTAGTTGGCCCTTAGATCCTAACAACACAACTAGGCTTAGGAATAAGGCTGGGACCATGGGGTTGTAGCAAATATTAGTCTGAGTTACGTCCCATTCATTTCAATGGGTCTACTCTAAGTATGACTGTCACTTGATACAGCCCAGAGGGTTTTGCTGAGGAGGAGGCAGAGGTAAGCTGTGCTCACTTAAAGGACATTGGGCACACTGGTCAGTTCAGCATGGTTGCTACGTACAGGTGGCTGAAATGGTAACAGTTCATGCTACATGATGTCTTATGGCACATTTCCTCCCCTGGTTTACCCTGCACATGGGGCAGTCCATTTCCACAGTCACCATTTCAGCTGTCAGGAACACTGCAGTGTACCTTGCCTGTTTAATGGCAAATGCATGGAATTCGACCCAAGTGTGTCTCTCGTCCCCTCTCCCCATCCTGCAGGCATGTGAATTCACCTAATAAATCACACACACACACACACCTGGAGCAACCACAAATGATAAGGAATCTATAAGCCAAGCTGTATTCTGATTTGCTTTAAAAAAAAAAAAACCAAAAAAAAAAAAAACGCTGACTGAAATAGCGGAAAGAAAGTCAGCATTGCATACAGTCAAGAAAACAAAATAAAGATACTACAAAAATAACGGAAGATTTGTTCCAGGACGTAACAGGCTTTTCAAATAAGGATTATATTGAAGTGATTACAACATCAAAAGCAGTTACTTGTGCCAGTCACAAATCTGGTGCTATGGATCATGAGTGCCTATTTGTCTGTCATTTTCAAAAGGAATAAAAAGCAATAAAGGAAAGGGGAAAATATGGCTAGGAATCTCCAAATAGACTCTAAGTTTCAATTGTTCATCTTAAAAAAAAAAAAAAGGATTGCTAAAAGTGCATTCATTGAACATGCTGAACTCTAATTGATTATATCAATGATCTGACTAAATGATTTCCTCTGCTCCTGAGTATGTATTCTTACATGCATGTGTGTCCAGCTAACCATATAATGCCTTTTTGTAGATAATGCAATAGGAAAATATAACTTTAAAAAAATCTCACTATAAAAGCAGTTGGGGGGGGGGGCACTATCTGTTTATGAAAAAATTAAGCAGGGAAAGAATGAATGTGTCCCCCAGCTGATCCTGATTTCCACCCTAACTCCTTTGCCCCATTGCCCCATTCTTAAAAAGAAAAGAAAAAATAGCAATTGGCAAGTTGTGAAATGACGTTTCCCTGCAATCACCGTTTAAGTGAATGTTTGTCCTAGTATGTTACACCATGCTGTCAGCTAGCAGCAGGGAGTCGTTGAGTTGTTACTACATTTGATTTGACTGCCAGTAGGAAGCTTTATTTCCACCAACTGTTAGTTGCCAGCTCTAAGGATCTTGTCTTCACTTCTTGAAAGAGGATTCCCCCCCCACCCACCCACTCTGTTTCATTTTCGTGTGTCCCCCCCCCCCCCCCAGCACTGGAGCAGTCTGCCATTCACCAAGTATATGCCGTCCACTCCAGTCCAAATGCAAACTTGCCATATTAAATGCAATAAGTGAATTATATTAAGCACACTAGAGGGCTGAATTTGAAATCTGCCTTCCTTGGGAGTGATGGAGGAAATCCATTTACATAAACAAATAGATTGTCTGGAATTACATTCTGATCTCTGGGAAAAAAAAGTGGGAAGAGGGATTGAGGAAATTACAAATAGCTCCGCAATAATTTTGGCAATTTATTAAGCTCTTCTCAGATTTGACAGACTGTTACTTTTAAACGCTTCTTTGTGTGTGGGGTGACGCTATAACTTTAGCAGTTGTTTGTGATTCTTTTGCTATACACAATAATGATTTTGATAATTAAGAACTAATTAGAATGGATCTGACAATAACTTCTAACAATGAAAAGAATCTTTAGAAAAATGATAGCATATGCGTCAGTGGGGGGAAACCTTCCTATGAGACAGACTCAGAATTCAGGCTGAATGGAAAAGTAATTAACACTAAAGAGCTATAACTGTAATTAAAGAAAATTTCATTAAAGGGAGACAGGTGATCCTGCTTTCCTAAATATGACAAGGTGCTGTATAAAAATAAAATAGAAGTCCGTTTCAGTGAGTGGAGCGGGAAAGCCATGTCTTTAACCAGATCAAATTCTCAAAATTGGCTGTCAAGACGGGATTGTTGTGATTTATACCCGTCTATCAAGTGCATGAAAGAGAAAGACAGAGAGAAAAAGAGGCAAAGCTGCTGTCGCTTCCATTCGCAAAGCACCTTTAATTTCCACTGCACCATCTGTTACAAAATCTAATTCATATTCACCCCCCCTAATCTGATTTAGTTCTGTAATACTAATTCTTCCACTACCCTTATGAACATGGCTCTCAAGGAAAAGCTTTGGTTCTGGGTTGGTAAGAAATTGAATATTATATAGTTAAGGTTCTGGTGACTTAAGTGAAGCAGGCTCTCCATTAAAATGCACTCCTGGTAAAGGGATTTGTTTCCAGCCAATGCAGAGATATGGAATTTCTTGCATTTGGGAAGGGGAGGAGGGGGCAGAGAGAGAGAGAGAGAACCAAAAGGGAATAAAAATGGTGATAGGAAAGTAGGCTGGGGACATGAAAGCAGAGGTTGTCATAAAATACAATTGTTGTCAAGTTTAGTCACTTTCAGTACTAGCTATAAAATCACTTTGTCATGGTCTCATACAGAAAGCTTGAAATTGTATTTTCGTTAAGGGAACCAAAATGAGTTGACGGTATAATATTCAACGAGAGGGCGGAAAAATATTTCCTTCGAAAAGTGTAAAGTGCAAATTCACCCAAGACAGTATTACAAAAGAGATTTTTTAAAAAAGAAAAAATTGCTACAAGAACAAAATCAACCCACGATGCATATGTAACATATCTGATTTCCTATCCATGTATTACAATATAAGAAATAGCTCTGAAGCTGAAGGATCAAACTGGAATCCAGAATGTCTTGCTCATCACCCCTCCTGCCCCAGCCAACAATCTAGGACTAGCCCTTCAACCTTCTTCCATAAGAAATGGGCACCAATCGTTTTGGAAATAACTGAGCACTGACAAGGCTATAGGCCTCACAAGGCTATAAGATAATAATTTTATGGTGAGGGAGAGAAAGTTGTTTATCTTCTGTCAGGGCCTCTTAAAGGAAAAAGATTAAGGGAATGGATCTTGGTCAAGTTAGACGAACCCTCTTCCAATGAGTGCTAGTCTGGCCGAAGTGTTTGACAGTGGGACAACTCAAACCAGTTGATCAGAGAGACAAAGTGTGGCCAATATCAGGAAGTCAATCAAACCATTTGCAAGGAGAGAAGGCATTACAGGGCCCTACCTGTAATGCCTGAGTGCAAAGCAGGACATGGCTGGGCCCTACCTAGGATTTGAGTCTGAGCTGGGGGACAGTGCTCCATCATAGTGCAGAAGGGACATGGTTCAGAGGCAGAGCATATGCTTTGGATGCAGAATGTCCCCAGTTCAATCCATGACATGACTATTTAAAAGGATTGAGTAGCACATGATGGGAAGGACCTCCACCTAAAGTCTCTTCTCTTCAAGCCTTCTGATCTCTGCCTGAAACTCTTGAAGAACTGCTCCCAGAGTAGAACAAGAAATAGAAGAGTCAAGAGTATAAGAAAGCTTCTTATGTTCCTACACCAAAGAAAGAACCAGGAAAGCTTCTTGAGCCCCAGGAGTCCTATGAACATTAGAAGAGCCCTGTTGGATTCGACAAAGGGTTAGTCTAATCCAGCATTATGTTCACACAGTGGCCAACCAGCTACCCGTGGGAACAAGCAGGCCACGAGTAGAATAGCAACCTCCCATTTCTGTTCCCCAGCAACTGGTGTACAGAGGCATACTGCCTGATACTGGCAGCAATATATAACTATGATGACTAGTAGCCATTGATGCTTTTTCCTAGAGATATAATGGCTCAAGGAATAGGATTCCAGCCCAGCTCCTTATAGATCTACAGTTCAACATGCCCATGGCCTGTGGCCCTAACAGTGTGTTCTTTACTACAAGGCCCAAGGGCCACCATCAGCTCCCAATCACCTCAAGTGCGGCTATCCATCTCGTTCTCATTTATTCATTCATTCTCTTTCCCTATCTTTTTGCAGTAGCTGCTCACTCTCAGCAGAGTGTTCTCTAGTTTTCCCTTGCTGAGGTGGGCCAGCGGCTATGTTCTGCTGTGATCAGGGGTGGAAAGTCAGGAGACTTGTTGATCAGCTATCAGATGCGTAGGAATTAGCTGTGATGGGGAGGAGCCCACACTACCTATAAATACTTTTCTGGGTCACTTCCATTTCTTCCCTGAGTAACTCAACTCTTGGTCCCTGTTCTGGCAACTCTGTGCAGTTACTCATCTGCTTGTTCCCATTTCTTCAAGCCTTCCAGTTTCTATTTATACTTTTTCTTTATAAGCCATCATCTTCCCCCTTCATACACCATCCAGTTAGAATTCTTATTTCGACCATTCGCTTCTCCCGGACTAGCCCTTTAAATCATTCTTCAGCTTGAATTTTGTATCTCAGCATGTTCCTACTATCCCCTCCCAGGACCAATAAACTATTAAAAAGACCAAAATTCTCTCCTCATGAATTAGAGCTAGTGGCCATCACTCCTGCCCTGAGAACCTTTAGTCTTGCAATGTGCTTTGAATGTGGGGCTGCTGCCAAATATTGTTCAGAAGCTGCAGATGGTGCAAAACACAATTTTCTGCATCTTGAAAGGTGAGGATCATCAAGATCCATGCTGTCGTGTAGAGCATTATAGGAACATCTACTACTGCTGGAACTATATGTATGTTGGAGGGAGGCTCCTCCCAATGGCTTTGCTTTCCCAGATTCAGCTAGCATTTTTCACCCTAGAAGGGGATGCCAGTCAGGGCGGAACTGTTCCACCCTGACTTGCCCCTCCTCTGTTCTTTTCCCCACTGTGTTAATGGCGGTCACCATTAACATAGTGGGGAAAATACACAATTTCCCCAAGGCTGGGGAAATTGCGTATTTCCCCCCTCTAGTCTAATGCCAGAGTGGATGGAGAAAATATGCAATTTCCTGAGCCTCGGAGAAATTTTGTTTCGCCCCCGCCCCCGCCCCCCCCCCCCGGTGTAGAAGGGGTCCTTAAAGGCTCTATTAACAGAGCCAGGAGGGACACGATTACCTCCCCCATGCCAATCATGATTTTAAAGGCCCTCTTAATCGTGCATTAAGAGGGCCTTTAAGGACACAATGGCAAAGAGGGGAGGCAAAGCATGCTTTCTGAAAGTGCATACTAACGGTATGCCAGGGGAATTGTGCACTTTGGGGATTCTAGTTTTAAAAGGAATTGGTGGATAGAAGTAGATTGCACAAGACAGTCCGCTCTAGTTTTGTACTACAGATATTTAGTTTCAAGATCTGAACCACCGACAATTAAGGATGCAATCCCATGTATGTTTAGATACACAAAAAAGTCCTACAACTCCTACAACCCCAACCAGTCGTATTTCTATGCAGTTCAATACGAATATCCTGATTGACTACACTAGGATTCACCATATGGTTTGGACCTCAGGAATACACTTTTTAATTATCTTAATACAGTTTTCAACTAGAACATTTTATGTTCAGGCTCCTTTCAATAAAGAACAATAAAAGTCTTTGTTTTTAACTGAAAGATTAGTTAAATGTTCTTGCACTAGTTGAAAAATGTATTATGTCCTCTTTGTCTACAGCTTACTTCCCCCCTGCCAAATAAAAAAACATGAAACAAAAACAGCCAGTGGCACAAACAGATTTAGCTAACACAGAGAGTAATGTGTGAGCAATGTGTAGCTGTGAATAGCCCAAAGGTTTGTGTGTGTGTGTGTGTGTGTGTGTGTGTGTGTGTATACACACACACAAAGTAACGGGTGAGAGAAAACTCCAAGGAAAAATGCAGTTTGGAAAACTATCAGCAATATGTATACTATAAATTTAAATCTTTTTAATCCAATATTTTAATCTTTGTAAACTGCCCAGAGAGCTTCGGTTATGAGGCAGTATACAAATGTAATAAATAAATAAAATAAAATTGAGAACAAAGCCCTTTAGAGAGAAAAAAATTCAAATACACAGCACAAAATAGTAAACATAGGGCAGTATCCAGTTCAACATTACTGTTAATCTAAATTATGTTGTGCTAGTGTAAGCTACCTCTAGCACAACAGCAATTGCATTTAGTGAAACGGGTTTCCTGGATACTGCCTGGATATTCAACTACAGAGAAAGTGACAAAGTTCCTTTTATTGCCTGATTATCTGACTTCCAAATTGCTAAAGTTATCCTCACTGAAAGTGCTCAGTGGAAAGAATGAGAATACAGAGTTTGATTGCATTAGGATGTTTAACAACCTAGCTCAAGACAATTGGCCTAGTCCAGTTGTCCACTGCTTGAGTGCCTAGGGCTGAATTTAAGAGTCTGAAGCAAAGCACAACTGGGCAAATGCAATGTTGGACACTGCTGTGCCAAAAATTGTTTCTGGCACCATGTTAGAGAATTTGCCCTGAATCATGCCACAGAAGGGAGGTAAGAACGGGTTTCATCAAACTATCTTATGCTAACTCCTACAAGTTTTTTCCTGGCCTTTTGAAGGGGTACACATATACTAGAAGCCATGTGTATCACCTGTCAGGAATCTGCATGAGCAATAAAAGAGCCCAATTCTCAATACATTTAGATGCTGTACAACCCTAAAAACGACAGACTATGCTGCTGCACAAACATACAACTACTTGGGGTGGCAGGACTAAGTTCAGGATGGCAAAGCGCTTCTTCAAACAATGCATAATTACCTTATGGAGTTATGGCAACTAGTTTTAGAAAACTTCATGAAGATAGCTATAGACAGGTTTCAGCTACAATAGCTAAATACATGTATCCTTCTAACTACCAGATGCTGGAAACATACGGGGAGAACTGCTGACCATATGAACCTGTCTTGTACTGAGTCAGACTATTGGTCCATCTAATCTAGCACTGTCTTCTCTTTAGGTACTGGAAAGGTTGTCACACAGAGGAGGGCCAGGATCTCTCTTCAATCATCCCAGAGTACAGGACACGGAATAATGGGCTCAAGTTACAAGAAGCCAGGTTCCGGCTGGACATCAGGAAAAACTTCCTAACTTTTAGAGCAGCACGACATGGAACCAATTACCTAAGGAGGTAGTGGGCTCTCCCACAGTAGAGGCCTTCAAGAGGCAGCTGGAAAGCTACATATCAAGCATGCTTTAATGTGGATCCCTGCATTGGGCAGGGGGTTGGACTCGATGGCCTTATAGGCCCCTTCCAGCTCAATTATTCTATGATTCTATACTCTAATTAGCAGTGGCCATCTTTCCCATCACCTGCTATCTGACCCTGCCAAGGATTTAACCTAGGACCTTCCGTGCTCTACACAATGAGTTATGGACTCTCCCCAAATTAGTCTTGCTATTTACTGTTTTACTCTGTACAGCACCATGTACATTGATGGTGCTATATAAATAAACAAATAATAATAATAATAATAACATGTGGTTCACCAGTGTTAGATACCAAATGCTGACATTGGTCTGATCTAGAAAAGAACAATTCTTATTATCTCACATAGCTTACTACTGCACTAGCACTATTCCACAAACCACAAGTAAAACATCAACAATGCAGGGGTATTACAATGGTGGTATACAAAGATAAAGCAGTGCAAATATTCAGGACAGGGGACCAGTGCCTATGTAAGGCAACCAGCAGACACTGATAAAGAAAACAAAATCCAGTACCTTATCACACTTATGAAAGCCACAGCTAGCTATAGCTGCATGTTCACAAATATGCTGTCAACAAATAAACTAATAAATAAATACATTTGGTGGCTATTCCTCTGCCTTCTAACTCTGCAGATATTTCTGTGTAATCCTAGACTAGTTAACAAAATGATGTAATAAAGTAGTTGTGTTTGAGCTTAAGGTTATACTATATACAAAATAATGTATATCACAAGGATCTTATCAAACTATAAAGAGAATATATACAAATCTGAAACCTTTTATCCTTTCTAAGATATTAGCGAACATGGTGACAGAGCCTAGGAAAAACATAAAAACCTTTGGCTTTTCACAGTTGCACATCATTCACATATTACTATGTGTAATTCAAAGCCATTTATGCCATTGGCCTTACGTGCTAGAGCTCTGCCTTTGGATTCACGGAGCAAAGGTCAGGATGGAATTGGCATAAATGGCTTTCACTTCTTCAGTGTCTATATGAATAAAGCAAGTGAATTCACACAATAAGCATCTTTATAGAGTCTCAAGATGTCTCTTTATTCCTAAACAAACAAACAAGCAAATACATTTCTTTTCTTTTCTTTTTTAAAAAATAATAATACAAGGAACAAAGTTTGCATTCCCTCTGAATCTTTTACCTATAAGATTCTTATTACAGCTAAATACTTACCATTTTAACTTACCTATCTAAATGATATCTTTAATATATGCAGTATGCATCTCTCAGGAATGGTGTTTGATTATGTTCACTATTTGCTTCAAAAAGGGTACAAGATTAGGCCAGCAACTGTATTTATTCTCCATGTTCACTACAAAAATCAACTGATATCTGATGTGGCTATTTTAATGCTAGAAACACTGTACTATTTCTCGGCATATCCAAAATAACTGCTGCAGCCAAATGTGTTCTATCAGGAGGTCTTTGCATACAGAAAAGAATCAGAACTAGATAGTGCATCTGATGCATTAACTAGGTTGGCATACACTTGCTGGGTCCAGTAAACTGCATGTAAATCTCATTGATTTTAGCTAAATGTGTCGAGAAGTTTAAAGGGGAAATAAAAAAAATGTCCCATAAGTATCATAAATTGGGGCTTGAGTATAATATTATATTTGGCTACTTGGAAAACATACTTTTTAAAAGTGGGGCAAGCATATAAAATCTACCATTCTAGACCAGTCTAATATAAAAAAGTAAAGGGCACAATCTACCAGAAAATGTACCTATATAAGCACCATTAAAATAAATTGGAAGTGTTTTGGTGAGTTCCATTCATTTCAATGTTTCCTGTTCTGGAGAACTTCCCAGTAGATTGTGTCCTAAGTGCACACAATAATTACAGACTGAAAGTGAATACCATCAAGTTCAGAAATAGACCATGAGTATGGTCTCTCTCTTATTCCATTGCCTAGCTGTATCAAACATGTCGTCAACCTTAAACTGGGATATCTTCTAAAACATCTGTCACAGGAAAACAAATAAATGATAGCCAGATGATGATATGTGATTGGTTGGCTCTGCATTACGGAGGGATTGCTAGTCTAAAGGTTTTTATTAAATATGAAAGCTTTAGATTTATGTTATAGGTGATAAGGCCAAGAATGCTGTAAAAGTGAAAAAATATGGCAACAGTATGCAGTACATCACTGGCAAGATAATTATTTATATAAAAAGTTGGCATTCTTAGACTTCCAATACATAGCAGATGAAATTCATATATTCAAAGGAGACATAATAATAACCTGTCGGCTGGTAGTGATGGATATGTTTTTAATCCAAATGGCCACAATCTTCAGTCTACCTGTCACAAAGGGACAGGAAAAATTGGAATTTTCCTTTCATAATTCTTAAAGTTGAAAGAGAAAAACCTAGAAGCATGATAAGTGGCTCATTCCAGTGGACAGATGGACAGGTAATACTATAAAATGAGCGGCACAGTGCCTTTGCTAATGCCAGTTCCCCTCGTTACACTCTCAAACCCTATGACAGCCATAGCATCCCTTGCAAAGAACAACCCTATTTTATTAAAGCAAACCACCCACATTTTAAATTGACACTTTAAAACAAAATGTAATTAAAATAAATGAATACTGAAATGAAAATCAACCTGCAAACAGAAGCAGGTGTCTCTTGGCTTTGATGATCTCCTTTGAAGCTTCCATTTCTAACTTCTATGTTACCAGAATGACCTGTAGTTATTTAATTTATAGAATTCATCCACTCAGTCTATTCTGAAATTTAATAAATGTATCATTCATATCCAATCTGGGTAAAGATAAGAACTAGTCTAAGAAATACATGCATACACACACACACTTGTCTGATCACCCTCCAGGAGAGCTGATCCATAGTCCTAATGGTTTCCCCCTTTACATGGGGAAAATATTGGCTGCTTCTACATGAACATACCTTGGTTTCATTAGATGAGATGTGAACAAGCCCTTTGCTGGTGCAGGCAAACCATTCGCTCCTGCCTTCTTATGAGCCACAATTAAATCAGGAAGTCTCTAATTAACCATAGTTTCCCATTTCATCCAAACTAGGAAATTATGGTTAGTGACTTCATGGTTTAAATAATGGCTCGTGTGAAGGAGCTATGTGTGTGGGGAGAAGGCATGTTCCTATCTCAACTTATGATTGTCCAAACTAGGTCGTCATGTATGAAGAGAGAGAGAAATACAGGGTTTTCTCTCTTTAAAATTCAGGATAATTTGGCTTTAAAAAACAACTTCATTCTCCATTTATATTTTTCCAGTATCATTTTCAGTAAACTCACAGTAACAACATGTTCCACTGACAAATTAATAATTTCCAAGGTATTTGATCATATAAATAAAATATCACCTTGAGAGGGAAAAATCAGCTTAATCAGTCAATTTATCCCTTCTTTAAGGACCCTGTCTGAAAGAGATTTAGGACGTAACCCCATGCATGTTCAGACAGAAATAAAGTCCTACAACCTCTGCATGTCCAAGCCAGTCATGCTTGCTGAGGCATGATGGAGTTGCAAGACTTTTTTTTCTGTCTAAACATGCAAAGAATTGCACCGTAAATGCCATTTTATTGAAGAGAGACCCCTGCAAACATCCTCCACAACCCATCAAGAAGATGGCATTTTTCAAGCCCAAAGCACATGGCGTTCTTAAGTCACTGCACCAGCTGCCTTTTCTGTTGGGAAAAGACTTCCCTGTGTCAGAAAAAAAACAGCCTGAGGAAGCTTCATTGAGTCTTATATCATCTCCTCATTAATAGGAACTACAGTTCTCCAACTTCTCAATTTTGCAAACTGAGATTCAAACTAATAGACTACTAAAGAGAGAGAAAAAAAACACCCGTCATTGTTTACAAACACATTTACAAATACAAATATTTTCTTGTGTTCTCTCATTCACCTAGGCAATAATGCACTCTAACTGTCCTCACAGCTGGACAAAACAGTTTCATTTCCTGAACATTCTCCCATACTCCTCACTAATTTTGGAAAATGATTTTTGCAATTACAAGAAGTAAGGGACTGGCAACATTAGACATGCAATATGCAGAAGGGAGGAAAGTGGGTCCTATTCAAGCCTTCCCAAACTAATTTTTAATATGACTCATTTCTCTTACTGGAGCTCAGCAGCAAATGTGCCATTTGAGGTAATACAATCATTTGATCTCTATGAGAAATTAACTTCTCTCCTCCATATTCCTTCTCTCTCCTTCTGAACTTTCATTCAAAGATGGCTCCTTACTAAGCAGGAAAAGCAAGAACAGAAAGCCAAACTGTACCTTTGTTAAATCAAGCTGTTCTTAATTTGCCATGTTTAGCTATTATTCACACGAGTGTGGATGTAGACACACATACAAACACGTTTCTTGTTAGAATTGCCATAATCTCGAAATACTTGAACTCTGCACTTTAAAATATTGCACTTTGAAAAGAAACAGCAACATAGAAAAGTTTCTTTCTACAAGGGGTGTCTAATGGTACTAGTTACATAAATCTTGCATCTTAGGATACCCTTCTAGAAAAAAAAAAAATAAACGTAACAATCTTCTTACCAAAATATCTTGAGGCAACCTGCAAAACAAAATCTATACCAGACATCTGGACAACCTTCTTTGCTATTCCAACCAATGCTATCCTCCCTTGTCTCTCCAAATACTAGCAAACTGGGATGGGCGGGGAGGGGATGCATGCCATTAATGACCTACTGTGGAACAGAGATAATGGAGCACTCTATGTAATGTTATTAAGTAGTGGCATAGATGCTATTTACCCATATAATTAATAAATAATGCCATAAACAGCTATATTAATGCTATCAGACATTAAAATTAAAGGCTAGCTTTTAATTCAATTGTAACTGGCTGCATTAGCTTATAAATGGTTGTTACATGAAGCCTAAGTAAAAACACAATTCACAGTTCTAATATATTTTAGAATAATCTTATTGGCTAGGGTGCTATGCAGATCTTTGGATTCCAACCAGCCAGCATGGCCAGTATCAGGAATTAATGTGAGCTGTAGTCCAAAGTAGAAGGAGGACACCAGGCGGACTACTCCTGGGCTAGAACATGTAGGTTTTAAACGAAATGCTATAGTGCCCCGTGATTAATTTCTGAACTAATTTTTTCAGTCCTGACTCAGAAGGCACTTATACCCCAATACCTCCTTAACTCCCCACTTTCATCTGCAACTGTAATAAAGTCTATGTAAGTGCATTTGCATGGGTTTTACCTCTTTATTACTCTTGCATCTCCCGTCCATATCTCTTTCTGTCATCTTGTCAATGTCAAACTTAGGGAGCAATCCTATGCATGTTTTAGACAGAAAGGTCCTACAACTCCCTGCTGGAAAGTGTACAGGATTGCACACTTAGGGTGAAAGTATCTTGGGACAGCGATCTCTTCATTTCTTATACTATAACACAGCAACTACACTGATGGTGCTGTATACATCGCATTAGTTGGAAATAAGGGATGCTTGGAGAGTATCCAACGGTGTTATTCCTCAAATAGAAGTAGTGCTAGCCACATCTTTCCATTTCACAAGCACGTTTGCACAAGTACGTGCACTACCCTATTTGTTCAAATGTAATTTTAACTGGATTCTCCTCTTGCACATTGCTAACAGCCTAGTTTCCACTAACACAGCATCATTTGCACTAGTGGAATGACACAGTTGAATTCTGCCCCTTGTTATAAGAAGGCTTCTGTATGGAAGTGACTTGCCATTGCCTTTGCATAAATGGCTGCTTTACACAGCAAACCACTTTGTGTTCTGGTTCAGCAGATGGATTGGCCAGCCCCACCTTGTGCTTTGTCACCACGACACCATCAGCTGTTCTCAAAAATGTATGGCAGCAGTATGAAAGCAAACTACATACTGGGGACAAACGTGCACAGTGACCGACCTGGTACGTACAAAACACTTCTTAGTGTAGAGCTGTCATCACATAGAAACATTCTCAAACAATGAGATGCAGGTCTTAGTCTAATTATTCAAACTTATTTCAAGGGCTTCCAGTCTCAGAACTCTTTTTCACACAATACAGTAAATTAAATCACTTTGTAGTCTTGGCCCCTTGATTCTAAAAGCATTTACTTTAAGTGTCTTGAGAACAGTGTGTGGGTTTGCTCCATTATGTCTCCATCCTGACGGTGTCAAGCACTGCTGGAGAGCTACAGAATAAACACCAATGCCAACCCCAGGGTGATGACTCTACTAGATGCAGCAGTTGCGAAGCTACATAATTGTCTGTTTTGAAAAGCAAAATAGTGTACTTAGAGTGTAAAAAGTTTTACATCAGTTCCATTTGATGTAGTAAAGGAAGAAACGGAATATCTGGCTTTAGTAGTATAAAGCCTATGTCAGGTACCCCTATATTTTACTAATAAAAGTGTTTTAGATTTGCCCATCAGAGAATGAAAGGAATACAAAATCTTAATTTGAAATAATACAAGCAGATTATTGGTTTGTTCCAAATGCCGATAGAATGATCCATTACCATAGATATTCTATTGAAAGTACATAATACAGTCCTAATAGTCGCTGCAGCCCTATTGGCTTAAAAAAAACATTAAAAGGGTTTTGCATGAGAATTGAACTTAATAGATTTGACAAGGACTAACCTTAAAAATCCAATCCACTCAAATCCCTTTGAAGACTGCAGCTGAATTTCATGCAAATCTTAGAGAAGTAGCTAGGCAGTTGGGATATCAAGATGCTGAGTCCCTTTCTTCCATAGATCTAAAACTAGGCAAAACAATGACACCTAACCCTGTACCTTTTTTCAAAGATGCATCTTATGAGCGTTCTGCTTTTATGCTAGGCTCAGAAAAGTCAAATAAAATTAGACTAAGATGGAGACTGCTGAGGAATTGAAAATACTCCCCTCTCTGGGAAATGTGACACCTGGGCTCTGTTCATTTTCTATCATAAAAATTGCATTAAAAGTTTCATCTCTATTAAAAAACGGAATAGTCCTCACAGATAAAGATAACATGCCAAATATACACAATCAATATTTTAAAAAACTTGAGTAATAATATCGACCTTACCTCACCTCATGTTCCTTGCTAAGTTTTAAAAGCAGACTAAAACTTCCTGAATTCGCCCATTTTATGATTAGCAGCTTATTAAATAATTGTACTTACAATTTTGTTTTGTCTGCTTAAGAAGATTGTTCAAGATGTCTCTATTAAACATGCACATATAAGATATATCTGGATATAGATATGTTTGTGAGTTAGAAATCAGTTTTAAGGGGTTGGGGAAATAAAATCCTTTTTTGGGTGCATTAGACACTCTTTTCCAACTGAATTCTCAATAAATGTAGCCATGACTGTCTAAAAACGTCACATGCTGTATGACGCTACAGTACTTATAAACTCTTGGTTAACAAAAAGCACCCAAAGCTCTTAAAAAAGGGAAATGTTTTATTTCTGCTAAATTAATGCTAAAGGCATTAGATTTCATCAGCTTCACTTCGGGTAAAAAATCCCAAAAGATTCTCCTCGTGAAAACAGGCTGTATTTTATGGACAAACCAGGCTATCTAAATCTAGATAAAACTCATTGGCTTGTAATCTTCACAATCATCTATACGTCTAAATCTATATGCAAATCAAATGCTCTCATGCATTAACACATTCCAAAGCACCCAGGAGTTACAGAGGCTCACTGCCTCTCCAAAGCACACACACACACACACACACACACACACACACACACACACACACACACACACCGGTCAACCCCCACCTTCTATTTCCCTTTCTTTATTTACACTAGAGGTACCTAAATAATTCACACTGCCTCCTTTTCAGGCTGAACATTCTTCTGTTGAAGCTTGCAATGAGCAATTGCAGTAACCAGATGGACACATGAATGCAGCAGGTGGGACAGATGGCAGACCGCCCTGTCTGACGCTGGCTGCCTTGGCTTGCACTGCTTTTTCCTTCCAGGTACATTATCATCAGTGTAGCAGAAAGTGGTATGCAAGAAAGAGGAAGGGGAGGAGAGAGAATCTATGTACAAAACTACGGGAGTTAGTTAAATAAATGACCAGCTGCTCACTTGCATATTCCAACCAAATGGAATTCTTTTCTTTTCTTTTTTAATCTCACAGGAATTACTTATTTTATCAAAGAAGCCCCCACTGCACGCACACCCCATTTTCTTTTACTATCATACTGTTTAGAAATATAGGTGTGATTTAAGGAGGAGATAAATAAGACCTCCACACACAAGGAAAATGTACTGAAGCATCTCATGCTTTTGAAACTAAGGACAAAACCCAATTCACACTGTGGTTTCCAACTCCGAAATACATTTCTCCATTTGCAAACAGTTATGCATTCTGTGGTGTCAACTGATCGCTGAAAGGACTGTTCTGGGTTTCTGCCTGAAGCCATATTGCTTGTTACATGCAAACCCAAATCCCCACTGATTTCAGTAACAGTTTTAGGTATAGTGGATTTCATCTAACTTCTAGCTTCAAGGTATGTACAAAGGACATTTTACTATAGTGCAAATTTAGAGTCCGAAAATGCAGGGGAACCAATAGATAAAGCAACGCATACAAATTCTTTTTCTTGATATAATGGAGAATTAATATGGCTACATTTCCAAGCACTGTAGACTGAACATTCAAACTATTTTCCCCATCCATTCTTGTCCCTTACACATTCCTTACACTTCACCAATAGCGCTATCAATTTGTTTCTTCCTCAGAAGTCTGTGCACTGGAAAAGGGTACGGCTCAGTGGTAGAGCACATGCTTTGCACGCAGAAGGTCCAAGTTCAATCCCCGTTGCCTGAAACTCTGGAAAGTGCTGCCAGTCAGTGTCAACAACAGTGGGCTAGATGGACCAACGATCTGACTCAGTACAAGGCATTGTTCTACATTCCTATATTCCCGTCTCCAAATGTACCCTTCTTCCACAAATCCAAATGTCAGCTACCTCCTTTCATTTTCTTAATGCCTGCTTTACTGAAGTTGCCAACAAGATCTAACAGTGCAATTCTATACATGTCTACTCAGAAGTAAGCCCCATTGCAGCCTTAGGATTTAGTAATTCTGATACCGCAACGTCTTTGCTCACGACATAATACTGTTTTGTTTATCCATCACATCAGTCTACTATTTGCCCGTGCTAATCAGTATAGCAAAATACTGCAAGAAGCATCCCTGGGCTGTGCAACTAAAGATATGAAAGCAGCATTGTCAGATTACAGTAGGAACAGAATAAATCCAAAAAAGGGTCAGAGTTTTAGTGTATTAATAATAAACTAAACTAGCAACAGCACCTGGAGAAAATGTGAGCTCGAATTCATAGATGTCTTTGCACTTAAAAAAAAAATGACACTGGATAGGGGAGAAAGAAACTACTGAAATCCTATTTAAAATTCTTGGTGTATTTCTGACCTGGCACAAACAAGGTTCTATTTAAGATCTCGCGAGACAGTCTGCTCTCATAGGATTTCCAGACCGATTTTGAGGCCAGAGAGGTTAAGCAGTTTGGATAAGCTCCAGATAAGCATGCAAACTTTTATACGCTTATGAGCAGTGGTCAAGGCTCTGAACCGTTAAAGGTTTGTCCACTTAATGCCAAAGTAGGAAGAGATGGAAATGTTCCGGAATGCTTCTAAGAGAGGATACAGGGTCAAGTTCTGCCTATCCTGTTTTTGCAGACTATTAGGGTGCAAGGAAAGATGCAGCCAGTTCTATGCGGTTTGAAAAAAAATTGAACACCAGCCACCAGGGGTTACTACTCAGCCTGGACTTCGGTATTGGGAAGGAGCTTAATCCTTCCCTATAACTTGCCCCATCCCCACCCAAATGTGACGTGTCCCACAGGGGAAAACAAACTGATACTACGTATATAGATCAAAACAAATCCAAGGCTGCTTCCATATGCCCACTGGGAAGTTTCAGGTTCCCCCTCCCCAGGGTAGCTTCTTTTCTTTCTTCTCAAAGAGATTTATGGAAATCAAGGCATTTTCCAGTTCAACATACATCACATAGCACAAAGGACTGATGCCACAAACAAAAACAAGCAAAGCCCTACACACAGCTGGAACAACTTGGAGTAAGGGGACTTTGAACCTCAGCCATCAGAAATAACAAACAGGCAGTTTACACGTAGTTACTACGCCATGGTGGCTTGTTAACCAGCCCCATGCATGCCAGTTGTGTGCTGGCTGATTTCCCTAATTACCCTTGCTGGGCGTGGGTTGTTCTGATCGCTAAACCTGGCGGAGGTGGTCAATAAACCACCCAGCAACTCTAAAACAAACCATGGGTTCTGGGTGGTTTGTTATTGGGTCCAGCCACCCACCCTTGCAGAGTTTGGATGCCATGACAACCTGCGTCCAGCAAGGGTAATTAAAGAAATGAGCTGGCATGCAACTGGCATGCACAGAGGTGGTTAACAAGCCACCGTGGCTTATTAACCAGCCTTGTGTTCTGTGATCCCTGTCAATATTACTGCCATCATCTTTAGTTTCATAAATCTTTCATATGTATTACTTTATATGGCTGTTTTTTTTTAAAAAAAGTATATTTTAAGATATGCATTTATATCATAATATTATCTTAATATTTTTATTTTTTAATAGGAAAGTAAACATAAAATTATACTTCATGGTTTCCTCTTGTCCTTTTTTTCTTCTCACGATTTGTGTTTTTTTCATTTTTTGTTAAATTTACAAAAAAAAGGGAAAAGAAGTTAATTAAAAAAATATTTACTTATGGGATTTTACATCTTGCCCTTCAATAAAATTCCCAGTGCAGCTTATAAAATTTAAAATGTGCATCTTTCACTTTCATAATTTTGAAGCAAATTGAGCACAATCATGTTTCCATTCATTGTATTGGTCACTGTGCTTCTGGGGTGCTGTTTTTCTTTGTTGTAGGAGAACAATATCCCTGAACCTTTGGCTTAATTACACCATGAAATGTACACATTTTCTTTACCAAAACTATAAATGTATTTAACAAGCATGGCTGCTTTAATATAGTATGGTATGTCTTTAAAACATGCGCTTGATTTTAAAGAGACTGCCCCATGATCCTGTTGCATGTGTGCTGCGCAATCCTGTATATGTTTTCTTGAAAGTAAAACCTACCGAGTTCAGTGGAACAAACCCTAGCAAGTGTGTTTAGAACAATCATGAATAATTATAGCTGCAAAGAACTGTGTTTAATCATATAGTTTGTTTAGAAGTATGCACATCCATGCTGGCGCATGCACACACACCGAGAAAATAGGACAACATAGTATTTGAAAAATAACTCTTATGCCCGCAATACCATTTTCAAAAAAGCAGAAGATATTTCTGCTGGGTGAGAAAAGAGCTGTACTTTTAAATTAGCTATATTGAATCTAGATACCATAATTCACCAAAGTGCACAGCTGCCACAATTGAGGTCAGAATTTCAAAGGCGCTGAAACACAGCATCCCCTATTTTTCTCAATGGGAGCTGCAGGGTGCACAGCAATTTTGAAAACCTAGCTGGTTTTGTTACTAAGCACCTACACAAGATAGCTGGGCATTGTCCAAAATCTCTCCATATATTAAGGTGTTCAAATGAATGTTGCCGGGGGTGGGGGGGTAGTGGCTTCTGAGGTTGACTAGAAATCTGAGCCAGCTAAGACATCCATGCGCTAAGAGAAAATAACACAGAATATTTATTTATTTTTAAATACTCTCTCACCTTAAATATATATTTTCCTAAGAGTCTATAATTGCTCAGGTCAAATAAAATGCCAATTTAATGAAGCCAACTCAGAAATTGTCATGTTGAAATTCTAGATAAACAGCAAGGGTAAAAATGTGGGCTCTTTTATTCATCTCTAATGCAGCTAAATGGGGGTAAATAAGGGGAATGGGTAAGTTAGTAACCCCAGAAGAAATATACATGTGTTAATAATCACTTTTATTCATTTCCCATAGTAACTGTCTATTTTTCCTTACAAACAATATGTCTGTATTTATGCATGAAATATACCAAAATAAACCCCCCAACATCACAGATTCTTTAACATGCCCTTATAAAGTTACCAGTATTAAAGCTATCAAACCCATCCTTAATATCTTGCATTTCTATCTTCATCCATTTCCTAGTTTACCCGTGTTCATTATGAAGACCTCAGCTTTGGCACTTTCCAGCCTAGATTTAATTTTGTATTAGTGCTGTAATTGACGTGAGCCAAGTTTCTACACCCTATTAAAGGTCAGGCATTTAATCTCAGGACCCTACCTCAACTTTCTCCATTAACACCACGGCTCATGCAAGCTTGCCCCTAAAAATAATACCACGTTCCCATACCCTTAACTTCTGCAAGACCAGAGTTACACCATTGTTCTTTCAAATGAAAGAATATACTAACATATAAATTTAAAAAAGCCAGAAACATACCCTGGGGTGTACAACATACAGAATTCAAACAGATCTATGCCCTGAATGGGCTCACAATATCAGCCACCCAAGGAAAAAGATATACAAAGGCAGAGGAACAGGCTATGAGAAAGGTTACTCAGCTCTCTCCAGCAGTTGAGCAGCACCATTTACATAGCCTACTGGACAATGTTTAGTAAACAGGGTGTGTACGGTGAGTGAGTGTTTCTATTAGACCATCCTTCTAAAAGCAAGGGAAGGCTTCTGTTTTTAGTGCACACTTTGGTTCAGTGTTAATCCTGTTTTATGTTGTTCACACCTGCTACTGACTAGCAGCCTGCTGATGGTTTATGGTTTGTGCTGCTCTAAGTGAATCTCTACTTACCCCGCCTAAAACATCAACAAAAGCCATTCGACTGAACCCCAAACAAAAGCTGATCCCAGTCTTAAAAAATAAAAATAAAAAAATCTAAAGCAGAAGGCCTCACACTCAGGTACTTCGACGGAACGTACAGAGGCTTTCCAAAAAAATGATATTTACCTCAAGGCTAAAATACTATTTGCTATTCTCACAGTCGGTTTTAAAAATACATTCAGTACAAATCAAGTTCTGCAACAGGAAAATTTACTCCTGTGAAACTATCCACTTTCATACTGACCCGCAACAGGAAATATATACATATCAGGCATATACTCAATAATTTGCCGCTCATTTCTGAGGAATTTTTGTAATAGGACTTGCATACGATTGAACTGAATGAGTTCCGATTTTGCTTGCGGTGATTTGAATAAAGAATGAAGAATGGCATTGAAAGTATAAGCCCCATATAAATATGCAACATTATAAATATGCAAGCCCCACATAAAAATCAGAATAATTTTCAGTTCCAATTAGAACACTGACATTTAAAGATGTTCTCTGCACCTAGTCCTGCAAAAGTTTCTAAACATACTTCGGAACTAATAAGCTTCTTGCCTCTCTTCTACAGAATGACCCATTGGAAACAAATCTACAGGCCAAAGATTTATACAGGTTTCCTATGTATGCTTATTCAGAAATAATTAGTGCTGCTTTCGATTGGTCTTATTATCTCATAAGTGTGCATATGATATCAGCCTATTATTAAATTCATTACTGCAAAACCTAACTTTCAGTCACATTAAGTTTCTCTCAATAATATTAAGGTCCATAGCCCTACAAGGGCAGCTTTGGAAAACAAAGCACTTCTGCTGTAAATAATCATGTTTATGTCCCGGTTAGAACTCAACTTTGCATCTCTATTCTTTTTTCTGGGCTTTTCCCTACTCCTAATTTTTTATTATTTTATTTATTGCATTTATATCCTGCCTTTTTTCCTTCGAGTAACCCTTCTCCTCTCCATTTTTATCTTTACAATGACAAGCCTGTGAGGTAGGTTGAGCTGAGAGACTGTGACGGGTCCAAAGTCGCCCAGTGAGGTCCCGCGGCCGAGGGGCCAGTTCCTTGTGCCCATTACATTGCAAAGCCTTGGCAGGCATCGTATCAGTTCCAACTTGCTTGTGCTCTCTGTGCTGCTGTAGCCTGGCCAAAAGCCCATATTATCTGGCCTTAGCAAATACCAAGCAAATATTCTGAGTCCTGTCATAATTCTTGCTATGCTGGTGAGTAGGCATTTAGGAAGGACTTACTGATTGTTGCATCCATGCTCTGTCACAAAGCATAGGAACTTCCAAAGAACCCTTATTCCATTTCGCTCAGTATTAACAACACTGGGATGAGCAGATTTCAGGCTTCCAGGATCGCTGTGTGTTTTTCTAGAACCCTGAGAGTCACCAATCAAAGCCCAGGTGCAAAACAGTTGTGCGGGCTGGAAGCCAGGAATTAAGGAAATGGGTGCATCCAAGTCATGTTCAGCTCAGGAATTTGTGATCAATACTTGAACCAAGGTCACAAGTCCTTTCACACAAAAATCCACTCCTGGTTTTCTCTCAAGGATTAATTTTCAGCAACCTAATTTAAGAGGTCAGGGGGATCTTCTTAGTTGTTCCTATAGTTATAAAATTGGGAATAACAAAACCCTTGACAATCTAGCACAAATTGCCCAGGGTCTAACAGAGTATATCCCAGTCTATCTTCTGCCCATTCCTGATCTACAATAACTGGTAGCAGCTCTCTAAGGCTTCAGACAAAAGCCTTTCCCAGCCCCACCTGGGGAAGCCCAGGGTGTTAGATATGGTCTACCCCTGAGCTACAGCAAGCATGTGGTCTACCCCTGAGCTACAGCCCTTCCCCATATTGTTTTTGGACCACTGTCGCAGGTCAGAGAACCAAGCATCTAATTTTAGATATGCTCTTTTAAAAACTGTTGCCTATTAAGCCTGTTTACGCAACAACAGGGCTGATTTCATCTCACTTACTTCCACATGGTCCAGTTTTCCTGAGATGGTTGAGCACCAACTTCACAACTGGTCGCCAGAGTTCGCATGGCATTGCAGATTGAAGCTAGTCCACAATAAGGGTGTAGATGACCCTGCGTCATCATCTCTGATGCAATCCTACCACTGTCATGTGCACAGGAGACAGAACAGTGTTTGCACAGCCTCTAACTAGTCACACTTACTGCAGCAGCAGGAGGAACAGAGAAGCCATAAGCCAATTCCTAACTTTTCATCCCATGGTCTTCGCTGTAGCCAACTGAAAGAAGCCAGACCTTTAAAATGATATTAATGAACATTCCACCAGCCTATAGACAGATGGGAGGGAAAAACCCAAAAGCTTCTCAGAATGTACAAATGAATCTGTCACACACCCAAAACATCTCTCCTGTATCTCTACTGTGATTGCTGCTTAAAATCTAGACTCGTGACTACAAACTGAATTTGCATGTGTTTGCAACTTTTAATTCTGTAAAAAAATTTAAGAGGGGAGCATTTTAAAAAGCTAAAAAAATAGCATTTCCAAACAACTGAATATAATACACCATACTGGGCATGATTGTATGGTTAAATGTTGATCCACATCATTGGCAATAGTAATTTACTGATCATATGGTATTTGTGGTTTAGTAGAATATTGTTGATTCCAAGGCTATGTTTCGTTGTTGAAGGAAAATAGTGGTGTACCAAGCTACCTTCAAGCACTGCATCCAAATATGTCTGCTTCAGGAGGAGTTAACACTACTTTATTTTGATTGCAGTGTTTTCCCCAGGCAGAGAATTTTATTTCAGTTTGAATCTTTAAACCATTACATTTTCAGTGATGCATTTTTATATTTACAGTTGACATCTTCACAGAAGAATGAAACCTCTGACCAACAGCTCTAAAGCATGAAGTTTGCCTCGAGTAAGTACTTACATTATTTTACACCCAAATGGAGCCAGTTGTTTTTAGCTAAAATTTGATAAACCTTAAACCGAAGACCTTCTCTTTAAACGAAGGTCTTGGATTGTGAAAATAAACTTGCCAATGAAATATATATTTGTCCAAAAAGCCTATTGAAACCTGAACAGTTGAGGCAGTTTATCAGCATGTCAACATTTTGCTCTTAAAGTCCCTGTCTCAGTTAAAGGTACAGAACAAGGGTGCCTTGATTAATCAAATACGAGCAACGAAAATTGGTAACAGTGATGTCACTGAGGGTAATCAATAAAAATCCCAAATAAATCTATTGTGGTTTGCTCTACAATTTATCAACCTGAATACAACAAAGTTATCTGCATGCTTGGAGAAAAATATTAGCCCAATATTAGAAGAGCCTGAAAATATCAGTCTAAAAGAGTCGCCAAACCAGATTTCATGCTAATTTTTTTTAATTTTGCAGAAAGTGTGTCAAGACTCATACAATCTGTCCACTTTTGATCTACTTAAGGGATGGTTTTGTTGTCTCCTTGATTTGTGCTTTATGTATACTTATACTTTTTTATTATTACATATGCAAATGTTTATTTCAGTAAGGTGTGTCTGCCTGTTTCCCTTATTTTTTGTACACTGAAATATGCAAACTAAGAGTTCAGTTTTTATTTTTGTTTATTAAAAAAAAAAAAGACAGCCATAAAATGGCGATAGCCAAATTTTAGCTGTAAATAATACTGATCACAATTGAATCTCAGGTCTCACATATTAAAAACAATGGTGGATATGTTCGATTCTGAAGTAAGCTCCTAGATTAGGACATGTATTTTAAGACTGAAAGAGGATAAAGATGCTGAAATTTCCTGAAGAATGCTTGAAACAGATATATTCCACTTATCAAAAGAGCTTTGTTGCCAAGGGCCCCTTTCTCAATATATTCACCTGCACTTTAGTCAAGGTAATAAGTCCTCCTCTTCATTACTGCATACTCACAAGCACCATACTATTCAATTTAAATGGAAAAAAGGCATGACATGTCTAAAACATTTACTTTTGCTAATGTAAAAGTGTTGGCATTTTGCTCTATTCCTGATAAGCTGGTGCCAGTGGAAGTGATTATTCTTTTCTTATTCAAAGCATATCAGCAGTCGAAAGCACTCTCAATCTTATCAGGTGTATGAACAGCACAGTTACTGAAAACAGTTTGTCCTGCTTCTCTCTCTTTCTGCCAGGCTATCAGATAAACCCAACTAACTAACTGTATTTACACACAATCAAACATAAGCTGTATCTTCGAAGAACTGTTGACTGATTTCAACATGCTACAGGTTTGCTGCTCGATATTAGTGTCAGAAAAATGCCAGCAGTGTGTATCCTCAAAAGACAACCAGGAAGGAAAAACTATATATACACACACGCCAAGCACGCCACTAACAGTAAACAGAAAAGTAGGCAGCAGGAGAGCAACAAATGGTCCAGAACTAACCTTAGGAATTAACATTTTTGATGCAACCCTCCCACCAAATAATGTTAGCATCTCAATACTGTTCCGATTTCATGCTACACGAGATTTGTATGGCATTCGATATATGTTTGCCTATGTCGCTTTTTATTGTGCTCTTCGCTTTCCTTCATATTTTTATTTATAGATTAATAAACACAGAAAGAAACCATCTGCACCAAGGAGAGCATATTCAATAGAGTTTTTAAAGAAATGTTACATTTGACAAGAAGTTACACAATCCTTGTTCCATAGATGTTAAGGCTTTGATGTGTCGATATGACCCCCCCACTTGTATCCATCAACTTCTGCTGAACACCTTTGGCTAAACAGAAAAGTGTAGGCATATTCCACCACCTGAGCCCCTCCTTGTGCTTCTGCCTCAACTCCAAGAAGAGAATGAACCATTCTCTAGATTTGTAGAACAATTAGATGAATTAAGCTAAGTGTACTGTGCAATTCAGCTGGCTGTTGCTTCTCCATCTGTGACACCTTGATCCTCTTGATTAATGGGACAGGTGTCACTCATACAAATGTAAACCAGTGGTAGTATATGCTCAGCTCCTGCTAATATGACCCCACCCCTGCTGTAGAAAACCATTCTCTAAGATGATGACGATACAATGCCCAGTAGTTTTCCTTCAGATACTTGAAGTCCCATCTTCTACATCTACTGCTTCTGGGAAAATACAGTTTGAAAGAAATGGTGTTTCATGCCATTTCAAAACATACAATCATCCCTCTAGGTAGATGGCTGCTATGAGAATATTTACCTGATGGAACAATTTAACTGAAAAAAAATTTAATATTTAATGGAAGAAATATTTCATTAACTAGCTAGGCTGGAAAACATATGTGAATTTTGGACACTGTTTATTATCAGTCATTACATTTATTTGCATGTTGGTATTTCAGAAATCAACTATCTTGTTTCCATTTTTAACGTCATCTTCTTATTATCTTTTCCTGTCTTTGCTTAACTTTTAAAAAAACAAAGTAAATTATTTATTTGTTGGTTCACTAACCTACATGGACCAGGCTTGCCAAAATGAATTCCTCTGGTGTATATTGCAGCCATAATAACCTTTTCATCTGACATCACCTGGGAATATTTAAGAAAAAAAAAGAACCTTTAACTTAAGAATCAAACTAAAACCTACAGCAAATCCCAAGAAATTACGAGATGTGGAAATGTATTGGAAATAAAATAAAAAAGGCAATTGTATATACAGATATAAAGGTCAGCCCTTGTTTTCTCATGCCTTATCCATAATGGAGCGTTATTTTAAACAGCAGTTTGAATGCACTGAACAACCTGGCTATGTTGCATACGATATTAATATTTTACTAGCTGTTGCATGTACAATATAAAAATGCATGGAAAAATATTTTAAACACTACAGATGTTAGATGAGAGTAGGCGTTTTCTCCAGTATTATTTCTGTCAACAAACTATGAGGAAAAGAAGGAACAGAATCCCAGGCGGTAAGAGCAGCAAGTATAAAACAAGCCATCTTGTTCTCATCCTCACACACTCTGTCCTTATCTACTTGTATCTTTATATGGGTAGGGTATTGCTCAGGGGCCAGTCAACATCACGGCATGTGGCTTCTCTCCATTATATTTGTTACTGACTATACATCTGTATTCTTTTAAGGAGACGAAGTATGAACTGGGGTTGTCTAGTTTCTGGCTGGCTTTCTACGTGGTTATTATTATTATTATTATTATTATTGGGCTGGAAATAAATTGGCAACATGTTCTCATCCTAACTAGCCACAGCCATCAATCTCTGATCACACCTATTAAAATCCCTTTGTAGCCCAAGCAACGTCTTGCGACAGCTTGACCAGTTGTTTGAGGAAAGGGCGTGTGATGGAGCAAAGCTAAATCGACACATCTGTGATACTTCTGATGCCCCTCAGCATGGCTAATATTAATTTGTTTTCTTTGGCTAGGTAAGTGCTGCCAAAACACATTACATATGGTATGTAGTTCCAATCAAAATGATGAAAAGGAGATGTGCACTTTTGTCTCACTCAAAACAACATGAAAAAGACACAGAGGAATAAGTGAGACAGCAGCTTGCAAACAAGTAATGCGGAGAAAGGTCTAGATAGATTTTGCTTTTCTATTTTCTTCAATGCTGGTTCACAAAGAATGTTCTATTCATTTCAGTAGCTTGTAACCAAAGATTCCACTACACAAGTGGAAGGAACTTTTACTTGTGTGGGACATTGCCAATTCCTCTGCCCCATTTGCACCCCCTCTGATCTGCAAAAACTGGCTTCAGAGGGTTGGTGGGTTTTCCTGAGGAGCTTCTGGAGAGAATGCAGGTTTGCAGGTGAGGAAGCAAATCAGCACGCACACCCCTGCACAAACAAAGTGCCTTCTGCTTATGCAGCAAGACCTTTGGATCCATGCTCACACGATTTAAGTCTATGAAAAATCTGAAGTTTTATTTTCATGTTTAGTCTCAGAACTATACAAATTCAGTACCTTAGATTAAAAACAAATCTCAGCTTTACAGTTACTCAGGGATATATCTTTTTTTCAGTTATAAAGGGGGGGGAATCCTCATATTATGTCAACATGTACAGAAATGAATTCCTATCATATTTCAAAATGTGTGAGTAAATGTACACACTGTATTGTTGTGGAGCTTGGGGGAAAGGGAACTTTTTTCTTTCTTTTTTAAAAGCAACTCCTGGCACTTCAGTACAATGAAGGACCACTCTTCCAATGCATGTATATGTGTATTGCTTTGGTTGGAGAGCGTGACTTGAGAATAAGTGCACATTTCTGAAGAATGGTTAAGTCCCCCCCACCCACCCACCTTTACAAGACATAATTTTCAACACTGTCTTTAGCATTAAAAAAAACCCAACATAGGGGAAATAAAGAGACCTTATGACCCAGAAATACAAATTAAAGAGAAAGTTTTATATATATAATACAGACACACATATTTTATAGTATACATATCACCTCACTTGAACTAAGAATTAACAGTGGGATAAAACAAGAGTCTTGCGGGGAAAACAAAAGCAAATTCTAGGCAAAACTTTTCATTCTTAAAAAAAAAAGAATTTAGAAGAATTTATAGATAAGCATATTTTGAGCACTAAACTGCTCTGAGTGAGAAGTATTCACAACTGGAAATAAAGGAATACATAATAATTGCATTAGGTTTTATTTGCTTCAGGAGCAAATAAGGATACCTAGCCATCTTAAACCTTATTATTCACTAATATATCCCACTGATGAAACTAAATTATATGCATTTTTTTAAAAGACAGCAGCCTTTTAGGATAATTTAGACTGGGGGCATGTGTCATTATGCAAGAACGATACAAGTTACTTGGAAGTGCAAACAATGACAAATTGATTATATAATCATAATCCAAACTGTACTTAAAAACTTGGAAAATTGGAGTGAAATCCTGTAAAGAATTTTCTTTAATGTTCTTCTAAGTGTATCCAAGTTCAATACAAAATGTTTAGAATAGGAAAGCAAAAGAAATTAAAAGGCGTATGTATCCTATATATTTAATGGTAGTTGTTTACATTAAAATGGATTTTCAATTTTCCCTTTAGAAACTAATACTTCCAATATAAAATTGGCTATATGTCAAAGGAGTTATGCCTTCAGAATGCAGACATAAAAATTCCAGCTGTTATAATTGATGAACGCAGAAGTTAAAAAACCTGAATTATAGCATCTTCTGTTGCAGAAAAATATGAATGTGAAAATGACAGCACCTGGATTACATATCCAAAGGAATGCAGCAGTGAATGCCAATCTAATATTTATTGAGTTAATTTTTTTAAGGCAACAAAAAAAAATTCAAAAATGTTTGTGTGTATATTACAAAAACAAATATAGTTAGAATACATGTAATATAAGGTGCATGCATATAAAGCATGCAGCCATATGTCCATATGACAATTAACGGCTATGATAAAAACATATAATCGTTTTATATCAAAGTAAATAAGCGTTGATATGTCTTAGCCAAAGAAAACTGGATGCTAAAAGCGAGAGAGAGAACCCTCCCCAAAAACGTGGAGATCATGTAAAATGGGGATGTCAGACTACAGGAGACTGCTGGTTGTCATCCCAGTACTATCAAACAGATACACATGAGTATGATTGGAGACAGAGAAGCTAAATATTTCACTGTCAGAGCATGTCGAGAAGCGCAATTCATTTCTCTCTCATGTGCTTTAGGACAATGACAATTTAATACAAGGCCAGTGGATGTAAAAGAGATAAAAACCAAACCAGCCCAGCATAATCACAGATTTCCTCTTGAGAGCTTGCTAGGGCTAGAAAGGCACTAGGCAAAGATCAACATTTTATTGTTTCTGTCCCCCAATGAGTGTGCCATGAAGCAGAATTTGAAACATATGTAATATAGCCAAGTTGCTTTAAAGTTCTAGACGGATGCCCTATCTGTTTTACTCCAAATTTCTTATATCCAGCATTTTTCACCAAATGATAACAGGCTAACAAGAATATTCATAAAAGGCCATTGCTTTGAAAAGGGTCAATAAGTATTGGTGTTGTTCATTCCTTTTTGTTTTTGCAGTGAGACCAAAGCCAAAAGGTCACTGTGCATCCGAAATGTTCAATACCAGGAAGTTTGCCAGGCTACTTAAGTTCACTGTTAATAATAATAATAATAATACCTAGCATCATATTATTACAATGTAATGTGTTATACACTATTAGGCTCTGTCTTAAAAGGGGAAGGGTATTCAAAAATTGTAGAAAAATAATCACAGATAAGTTAACCTTCTTTGTTTGATGCATAGTGCCATGTATTTTGAAATTAATTGTAAAAGTGGGGCTTTACTAATGAGGCAATACTTATCTTTCCTCAGCAGTCCAAGCGGAAGTATTTTCTCCTTTGGGCTTAATATGTTTTGCCTTTCTTTAAATGCCCAAAGTGATACCCAAAGTAACTTCAAATCAGATGAAAATAACAAAATCCATCTGCTGAAACATCATCTTTATCCAAAACACTAGCTCCAAGAGAAAAGGATTGGTTTATTTTGATTATATTATTTTTCTGATAATATGCATTTTCTAAGACCTCCCCTCCCTTCAGACGTACCAGTTTCCCTAAAAACAAAACAAAAAACACTAATCAAGAGTGTTATCTCTGTTACCATAATTTAATTTTTTTCCAGAGTGTCAGTCTATCATATGCCTTATTTATTTTTAAATGAAATACTTTTTTTGAAATATCTTAAGGTAAGGACAGCAGGGGGGAGGGAGAAAACAACTGGGGGGGGGGATGAAATGATCATCCATTCAAGAAAATTAATGGATATTCACAAGGGCTTTGCTAATAACACAGGTTAATTACTGCTGCAACACACCAGGCTCAGTAAATAAAAGAACAGAACCATAAACACATTAAAATGAGCAACCATCACTAAAAGGGGGGGGGGGCGGGGGTCAGGCCCAGCGAATAAAAAGCTGTCAGACAGCAATTTCAGCACTAGCTCTTTGCACTTTCTGTCAGCTGTAAAAACTGAACAACAGAAATCCAAACTTGGAAAATATATAGGAAGCAGGGGCAGGGTGGGAGTTATGCCTATTGAGGAGATATTTAGGAGCTCCTTATGAAAAACAATTTATTAATACTTCTTTAGTCAGCAGGTATGGTTATACTACTATATGTAAGTTAGGGAGAAAGCAACCTTCAGTTTTTTTATGCATACTGACTGCATGTTAGATAAATAAATACACACAAACACACTTAAACTACTGATATTTATAGGACAGCTATCACTTCCACTATATAGGGTGCCCTCACTCTAAAGAAACCTTACAATCAAATCAGAAGTCTTAACTTCCTTCCCAATTAGCTACCCTTCTCCCATAGCAAATATTGCACATATTTCCAGGTCAATTTTTTCTGGAAATAAGAGTTTACAATAAAAGAGGGAGGAATAAAAATGAATAAACAAATTATGATATCTAGACATTTCATGAATTACATTTTAAAAAGAGGAAAAATGCAGATTCCACAGAGCAGCTCTTAAAAATAGTAATGTTTTTGAAAGTAAACGTCACAAAATTTGCGTAGTATTTCAGAGCACTCTAGCATCTTTTGTCTCCCAATTCCGTCATCAATGCTCGCTATTGAAATTTCAGCCAGCCATCCTAAGTTTCAGTCTTTGGCATCTGTACATTTTATCTCATGTAGTACAAAACAAGTTTGCTTATTTGTTTATTTTTAAAATCATGTGTACTGTGACTGACATTCACATTAGCTCTGTCTCATTTCAGTACTGTTATGTTTTAATGGAAGAAGTGTGGAAGAGGTCGAGGGTTCAAATTCATGAAACGAACAGAGCTACAAAGAGAAATGTACACAGTGCAGAGAAGATATCTGAAGTCACAAATCTATTTGTCTTTCTATGCCTGGCATTCAGAGATCATGTTTAAATTTACTAAGCGTGTTCCTCCCCCCTCCCCTTTTTTGGAGTGTTTCAATTGCCTTTCCTTCTTCCAACAGCTGTGACAACTGTTAAAACAGTCAGTAAAATTAAGTCCGGTCTATAATCCTTTAGTCAATGTTACATTTTAATCAGAGGTTGGAGATTTCGTATTATGAGCACACCGTTTCATTTAGAACGATTAAAGTGACACACGTGTAAATCGGCAAATATATTTATTGCATCTGCTCTGTTATTAACTTGTATTTGAAATTATTAGCATTGCTTTTTTTTGCTGAAAAGGCAAAAACAAGTGTTGCAGATGGTGTTAAGTTTTCGCATTCTTTAACATGCGGCTAGCCAGATATCAAAGCATACCTAGTGACAGTAGGGCAGATGTCTATGTGTTCCCAAATGCTCTATCATTTTTTAGCCTGGTTCCACCTGACACACACTTTCACACAATATAAAGTGCAAACTCTAGAAATGATCTGTTACTTTTATTTCATCTCTATAATTGCCTTTATAGCTCAGTGTGCATCATATGCCACAAAGCAAAAACACAATTACTAGCAATATTAATAGCAAGTAAAGCTCTGTGGTTTATTAATTGAGACAGAGAGACAGATGTGTTGCTGGGCATTAGATAGTTCTGCCTGCCCAGTGAACCACAGATCCATCCAGCTATACATCCGGAAGACTTTTAAGAGAGGGAGGGGGGGGGGCTTTGAGACAAGAAAGCTAATTGTGGAAAGGAAGGGGAGAATAGCTTGAATCTTCCACAAGAGCCAAAAAGGCACGTGCCCTGATTTCATTTAAATGCATCTACTTTAAGAGGCTTATCAAAACTAATCATTCAAATTAGCTCTAAGAAGGTAAATTCAAGAAAGCTCCTTAAAAAAAGAACATCTTCCTAACTTTAGAATCTCTCCCCTCCCCTCCCCCACCAAAGAAAACTACAGACCTCAACTTGGAACAGTGACAACTGCACTTATGCACAGATTAAGATATTTTAGACCACTCTGTACATCACCTTACTGAGTACTGATCTATAAACCACATCTCAGTGAGCATGCTAATATTGTTTATTTACTTTCTTCTGCAGATGAACAAGGAATCCTGTCTTCCCACACACCATGCCAGTTTCCTATGGGCAAGCTTTTATTGCCCATCTATATTATTTCCCATCTAAGGCACTTTTAAAAAAAATTGACTTAATTGAAATTCACCAACGTAACATACAGACACTAAGGACAGCTAGTGGGCATATACCCACAATACACTGACACTTCCCAGTACATCCACACTATGCATTCTTCTGGGGCTGAATCAGTTGACAGCTTCCACAGTGTGTAGTTATTTAGGCCAACATTAAGTTTCCAAGCTAAGTTCTAGATTGCTAAATTGGTGTCTGGAATCTCCACCCACCACAACAACACCCATTTTACAGTCACTTAGGAGCTAAGAGAACTTGCACTAAACTCTATATCTTTGATAGGTATGTTAAATGTGCTGAATGCAGCCAGCGTTTATTATTTTTGTTTTACATAAGAGTATTTTACTTTGTGGAATAAATAGAATAGTAGCAATAGCCTATTTTTAAAAACCTATATCTTCTCAACTAAAACAAAACAAAACGCACACTGGCTCAGAAAATGTGTCCCCCCCCCCCAACGCACACCCTTTCCATGCTACTTAATATACTGATTTGTCAGTAAATGACTGGAACTTTACCTTACAGCACTTAATTACAGAGCACTATCCTTAAAGTGGGATTAAAGAGTTGGACTAGTTTTCCCATCCTAGCTATGCATGGTAAGACCCTGCAGAAACATCAAAATATTTACCTAGCTTAAAAGGTCCTAAATGTCTATATCCTGTTTTAGAATACATCCCTTCATAAACTCGTTTCAGGGAGGGGGGAGAAGAGGGGAAGAAAATGTGTCTTTCTGAAAGGTCTATTTAAACAATTCACTCTGGCATTTGTGCCAAGTGCCTATTCTTAGTACCTGAATAAGAAGTGACTGTCACTCACACAGCTGTTTTACTGACAGCCACACCGCTTGCGACTCAAAAGGTAACATTGTAGGGAGAGAACAATTCTCCCACTTACTGAATTAGCAGATAAAGCCGGGCACAAAAGAGACAAGACAGACACAAACAGCCCCACTCATGCACACAGAAGCCAGAAGGCATTTTACCTGAAACAGCATTTAACAGTGGGTGTATCACTAGGATTATTCCCCCCCCTCCCACCTCCGCAATTTTGAAAGGCTGGCGGGGGGGGGGGAGAGGAAAAGAAAGGGAAGGAAAGGGGGGGTTATAAGAAGAAAGGTACCTACTCTTCTTCGTAGTGCAAGGAAAAAGATTCAGGAAGGCAAAGTTCTACCGAATCCATGTGCGCTCGGCAACCATTATTTGTGCACCCCAGCTATAAATCAAAGTTTCCTTGACACCGCACAGTGCAATTAACACAAACGTTCTCCTGGTGACAAGCCTATAGGCACAGCCAGTTGGGACCAAAAGCTCTCACACTCTCCTAATCAAGGACTTAAAGCCCCGATTGGAGCTTATAAATATGAAGTAGGGCTTTACATATGCAGTCCCACTGGCCCAGGCGGAGACTGGATTGGTAGAGCGCCGCCCAATCAGCGCCGGCGAGAACAGAGGCTGCACAGATTGAGCGGAGCTCGGCAGGTAGAGAGACGGGGCGGAGGCGGCTGGAAAGGGGACGCGGGGAGGGCGAGGGGGGGGCAAAGAGAGAGGAGGGAGGAAAAGCGACAACCGAGGCTACACAACAGACCTAAACGCTGCAACGTTGTAAAAGGGCGCTTCACAAGCGCGGCTCTTGTTTCACTCTTCAGGGGGTGGGAAGGGGAAGGCGTTAACTCTTTAGGGGACCCGGGGCTCTCTGCTTCTTAAACATACAGTTTGGCAGGAAGGAGAGCAACCTCAGTTATTTTTGTGAAGATTTCATCATAAGGTATAAGTTTGTGCTGCTCTTCTCTTTTGTCGTTGCGTTGGTGCCCGTGTGTGTGTGTGTGTGTGTGTGTGTGTGCTCGCGCGTGTGTTTTCCTCCTTTTCCCCCCGTTTCGTGTAGCGATCTCATTTGGTTACAGATTAGTACTGAACCTTCCCGCCCTGTCCTGTGCCTGCTTACTCAGACAGTCGCTCCGAGTTCAGTGGGGCTTACTCCTGGGTCCTAAGGCACACTTACTAGAGGGAGAAAAGGAGGAGCCGCGCTGATCTCAGTGGGACTTACTTTTGAGTAAACATGTGTGGGGTTGGCTGAATGTATCCTTACTCAGAAATGTTTCATTTAACTCATCGGGGCTTACTTATGTGTGGAAGAGTTGGCATGTCGACTGAAATCCTCCGCACACTTACCTCTATACACATGGATAGGGCTGGGTTGATGGTTTTTGTTGCCCCTCATGTAATTCACGTAAACTCCCTTTTACTTGTCTAAAGACTGGGTTAAGTAAGGGGTTTATATGGGGTCGTTTTGCTCTCCTGACTTTTGTAAACATAGAAGACTAGCAGTGTGTTTGTATTTGCATCACTCCGTGAAAAAGTGTGAAAGGGAACTAATGAGAAAAAAAGTATACTTTAACAGCATTTATGCAGAAACAGAAGCATGCATTTATAGAGAACGTTGGCTATTTGGAGGAATAGAAATGTAATAAATAAATAAAAGTATAATCCATGTTGACATATATATTTACTTGCTATCTCCACAAAGAAATAAAAGAGACACTTGGTCAATATGTTCGATATGTCTTAACTTGAATTCAAGTCACATTGATTTCAAGGAAACTTACTTCCAAGTAATCCAGTGGGATATCCCAGCAGAATAGGTTCTTTAGCAGTGCTAAGGCTCCAGTGCTAATTACAATAACTTGGTCATAAGTCACACTGAGGTCCGCAGGTATGACTCCAAACAAATATTCACTGGATCAGGCTGTGTCCACTTAATTCTTAATGCTTTAGTTTAACTATATGTGCTTTGAGTACATACATACAAACATGCACAAAAAACTCTAGGAATTGCATCTTATGGATGCAAATGCTTTGCATGATGTGCATCCCTGCCCACAAAATTATCTAGCTCCCTAATTTCCCACCCCTGGCTACTGCATGTCAAAGCTGCTGACCTCCCCCCCTAAACAAACCTGTTTAATGCAAATAAATGGATACCAGGCTCCAGACCAACACAAAACGTTCTACAAGGATTCACACACAAAAACTGGGACACAACTTTTGTCCTAAAACATTCTTTGTTAATTTAACTTGGTATAGAACATGTCATAATTATCAGTTTTCAAAGGAAGAGTTATTTCCTTTCTATGTACTCAAAATAAATACTTCCTATATAAGGTGATGAAATAATTATTACAATCATAGAAAATACTCCAACCACCACCACAAATTCAGCTTTACTGCTTGTAAAATTTCTTTCCTGAGTGGAGCACTCCGGGATGCAAATGGCATAATCTTTTAGATCAAAACAAATCAGTGCTCACCCTCAGAATGCATTAATGCCATTCACAAATGGGAATACAACAGCTGTCTCCAAATCTATTTGACGGCTTTCACCAAAGTAAGATGACAGAAGTGAAGACAAATATATGTAAGTGCAATGGACATGTTTGCATCTCTTTGTTTTGCTGAGCAACTTCCAGTGTGTTATATATTTATCACTTGTTCAGTTGTGAATCTGCATGCATTTTTCTGCATGTGTAAGAAGCAATGTTTAGGAATCAAGAATTCACTCCGCAAAACTAGAGCTCTCACCACTATAGAAAAGTAGGTAGTAAAAGCTTAATTACTACTAGCATTATGCTGCCTGTATTGCTAAATGTAGACTCTAATTAAGATGTAAATTTTGGTTGTGAGCAGGGAATTAAAAGCACTATGAGATGCATCCTACCCAACCATTCTGCAGATTGTCTTGCAAGGGAAAATAGGTATGTATTTTTGATCATTTAGAGCCTAGCACACCTCCTTAAAATATTTTAATAAGCGAGATTACTTGTTTATAACAGATGTACTTTATTTCCATATCACTTACAGGTAATGATATCCAGAGTCTATTTCCGTAAACATACTGAACTACATTCCTATACAGATGTAATATACTTAACGTATATTGGTCTTTGAATTCAGCTATATATTCAAAAGCTATTCTGTCACATGAGTTTCAAAGTCTTGTTGAAAGCACACCTTTGTTCAAGCTTTATACTCGCTAGTCAGGATAACTAAGTATATATGCAAAGACTATGTATTGGGATGTGACACAATGCTTATCAATTATTATTAGAAAATGAAAAGTTTACCTCATATTAAGACCATTATAGTTAGCTGTGAATGTTCTTTGGACTACTGTCTTCTTTTGTGTGCTGCCTTCCCATCTGCTAAGCTTTTCTTATCCACATAGTTTCCGCTATCCTTTCGCTTGTCCATGTCATCTTATGCTACCTCCCCCGCCCGCTCACCAAATTAACTATTGCTATCTTTCCACCAGACACCTTGCAAGCATCTGTCTTTGCTGATGGTGCTGCTGCTTAGAAGACCACAGCCGTACTATTATAATTTATGCATCAATGAAAGGCAGTTGGCCTTCTCCCCTGGGACTCAAAATGTCACCTCCAGTAGACCTGGGCCTGGAATTTCAGCTGCATTCTTGAACTTGAGAATGGCAGTTACAGTTCAGTTATTTTAACAAAAGAGGAAATAAGGCAAGTTAGGAATATAATTAGCGTTGTTTTACTGGTGGGGGGGACTGTTTCATTAAAGATGCTTTAAAAAGAGAGGCTTCTGGAAACAATCAAGGTAAATGCTTATTGCATAATCTCTACATTATTTAAAATACGATTCGGGGTGTGCGCTCTTGCTAGCTTGCTTTTCTATACACACACACACCCTAGTTAAATCAAATGCTCCTGTGTAAAATCTCACCTCAAGCAGTCCACACAAAGCAATAGTAATGGAATCAGCGCTGGGAGGGTGAGAGAAGCTGTCATGAGTATCTGCACCAGTCAATGAGCACTGTTGAACGGTGTCTACATCTTCACATCCCTCTGTGTGTATAATTATCCCCATGTAGAGTACTGTACATCTTTAAGCGCCTTCACACTTAAGTGCTACAGACATCTCATTGCATCCAAATTGCCAGACTCCTAAACCACAGCTACCTCAAGGCTACTGAAGTAGAGATTCAGCGGCACTTTCCAGAAGCAGTACAGTTAATTGTGCCAAGTACATATTTACTTTTTTAAAAGCACAGGAAACTGTGTGCGTGCGTGCGTGCGTGCGTGTGTGTGTGTGTGTGTGTGTGTGTATGTGTGTGTGTGTGTGTGTGTGTGTGTGTGTGTGTATGTATGTATGTATAGGGATGTATAGAGTGGAGAAATCTGCTATGACCTATGTATAACTGCTTTGAACCCCAAGTAGTTTAAAGGACATTATATGTCCCCCTATACATCTCTTCCACACCAACAAATCCTATCATCCTTTCAATTAAGTTTGAATTAAACACAGTTAAATAGTGCCATTCATCCTGGTTGTCTGAAATTAATCATGAAAGGATCAAAGAAACACATCTGCTGTATTTAGCTTTTTGCATGGTAACTGGATAGAAAAATGTCAGACTACACTACACTGTAAATAATGCTTCTTGGTAATAAGTGTGTGGACTGCAAAAGGCCTACCTTGAAGCTTTTGCACAGTAGTTTTTTTATGCCACACACACAAATTCTGAATATGCTTACTTGAAAACAATTCCCATTGATTTCATTAAGGCTGTTGTGTTACCTATTTTAGAATTTTTCAATGTGTCTTTTCTTTTCCTCTTGAGTCCAATATAAGATATAGATATATACACAGACAGCTAGTGACAAGCTTACTCTGAATTTCTTTGCATGCTTATATACACTTGAGCAAATGGTGGTAGATTACTACTTTAGAACCATCTGCCGCTTTCATTTATATTTAGCAGAAGTAATGACCACCCTGCCTGGATTTTAGACAAGCCACAATGTTAGAATACGCTTTCAAGTAGAAGCCACAGATTAGCATGCTTGTGCACACGTATGGTGCATGCACACGCAGGGTTTGTCTTCTCTATACTTCTAGCTGGAAGTACACAAAGTTTGTTCAATAAGAAGTTATATCAATAATTTTATCATATCAGTGCAGTACAATAGATTACCCATATCAAGTGTTCTATACCAGTTCAGTAATTCTTCAGTTCTAACCACTGCTATTTAAATTAGTACTTTGCTGTAGTACAGAACCTGTTTACACTGCTATAAATTTCCTGTTTACCTTAAAAACTCTTAAAGCAGGGGTGGGTGGGCTTCCCTTCTGTAAAAAGAAGAGGGGGGAAGTGGTTGTTTTTTAGCGCTCCCCTAGTACATCAAACTCTTTTCTTAGCACATGTTTCCTCAGAGAACCACACGGTGTTACTGTCTTAGAAAGCCAAGGAGAGGATGACTGAGGGAATTCAGTCACTGTTTAATTAATACAGGATTATTTCACTTTCATTTTGTGAAGCTAATAATATGACTAGTGGAATGTCAGTAAAAATTAAATCGTAAACTAGTGGAGTGCCAAGGGAAAAGCTTACTTTAGTTATGGAGTATTCCCAATAGAAATCTTGAAAAATCTTATACATATTTACACTGGTAAAATACCACATGCTGTTCCATGGGATAGTGAAAGATTTCAAGAATCAGTATGGCATGTACCACAGAGCAAGAGTTAACATTTTCAGATTATACATTAATAAGTGGGTTGAAGGTATGTTGTTTCCTGAATGTTAAAGCGCCACATGCTAAATGGAGAAGTACACTCAAGGTCAGCATTGCATTTTGGACAATCTCAGTCACTCTGATATTATGATAATCATACTTAAAATATTCGTATAGAAATAGCAAATCAGGCTTTTCAACTAGAAAGATTATTATGATAAACAACAAATCTGAAGGGTACAAATTCTTATTGCTTTATTTCCCTCACAATGAATTATTGGGGCTATAATGCTTCTAGAAATAGTCCTTGTATTATTTTGGTTTAGAGTTACTTTTATTCTTCAAACACATTGTTTTCTAAGAGAAAGCAATTGTTCAATCTCTCCCCTTCACCTAAACTAAAATGTTTAAAAATTACATCAAATTGAGAAATACACATCCTGAAATACTAGGATTGTAACTGTCCAACTGTAGGACAAGATCAGATGGCTATTTTACACACACACACCCCTCAGCTTCCTACCTAACTAGAAGCTCAAAGCACTAAAAATAGAAAAGAAGATGGAGTGCAAATATTTCCCCAGTGAAAACACCAATAATCTTTACCGTGAGCTGACACGAATTGCTTGTTACACTGCCTTAGGATATCATGGCCTGAAGCGACAGTACACACACACACACACACACACACACACACACACAAACAAACACACTCAAAGACACTAACCATCTCCAAAGCCATAGTCATGTGTATTTGTATATGTACATTTGTAGCAGTCCTATGAAATCTGACTTCTAGCTGATACACCTGCCATGCAAAACCCATCATTTGTAGCCTGCCAGGTTTTTTTTCCCTCCCCTGAATACCTTTGCCTATCTTTCTCTCTTTTCTCGCCTTCTCTATTCAGTTTTCTTTGGCATTTTTATTATTAATGTTACTGCTATTATTACTGTCCAAGCATAAGCTGATCCACAGGGGAGCCTGTGTAATTTAACCCCTGAAGCACTAAATTTCTTCACATGTGCCAAAGACACAGGTTTGTTGTTGCCTCTAGCAATATCCCAGAAAGACGAGTGATGGCGGTGTCATATCATCACATAGTGACTTAATCTATTGCGACACCCAGGGAATGGGCAACTGAAAAGATTTACAGAACATGTTTTCTTAACTGCATACAAACACATCATCCCCATTTCCCAACAAGCCAGTCCCTGGAATCAAACTGGAACAAATTTCACCCACTTTCCGTTCCCAGTCCCAAATGTTAAGCCCTGTGTCATCTAATCATCCTGTTTCATGAGTTGAAATCCCAGTGAAGAATATAACTCTTAATAACACCATATTCATGACATCTTATTTATCCTTTGTTCTTTTCATGTCTCTTGATTAACAAGCAGTCAGAGCGTGTTGAATTGCTGAATAGTGCAGCCTTAGTAGCATGATCTTCCATGCACTAAAAGAAGGAACCTTACTTCAGTATCCTTTTCAAATGTTCTGACATCAGAGGCATGTTTCAAAAACAACTCTTTAACGAGGCAGCACTTCTTAAAGGTGGGAAGGACATGATACATTTTAATTGTTTAGCTGCAATAAATATTGACAAAAAGAAAAATCACCTGTACCTTCTACTGATATATATTCATTCTCCTAGCTTGAAATGTTAAATATGAGGATCTTGATTTTGCTTTCTGTTAAATTTCAGGTTTTTTTTTTTTTTGTAACTAACACATTCAGATATAATGAAAGACTAAGCATTATTTCAGTGTTTAGATGGCCTTACAATGTGAGACACTCTGCCAGCTATAATATAACACAGAATACAGTTGACCCACTATTGTGGTTGGGTTGACTCAGACACTGGCTCTTGCACTGTCTTACACATGGTGGGGAATGGGCCTGAATCTCATGAACATGTGTGCTCACCACTATTAGCAGTATATAGTTTTATGTGCATGAAAGGATCATAAGAACATTTAATTTCCATAATATTTTCACCATCAAAGGTGGTGGTGGAGGAGGAGGAATTACAATAGAAATCAGGAGTAATAGATCTGCATAAACGTTATACAGGTTATATCACAGTCCCATATGGAAATAAGTGGTCTCAATCCCTAGGCCTGCCATATGCCAAACATTATTGAGATTACTTTATTTTAAAAATTGAACTCCCATCTTTCAATGATGTTCTCAAGACTGCTTACATATGTTCATCAATGTTTGAACTCGTGGTATGATTACCTTAAAACCCATTATTATTATTATTATTATTATTATTATTATTATTATTATTATTATTTATATAGCACCATCAATGTACATGGTGCTGTACAGAGTAAAACAGTAAATAGCGAGACCCTGCCGCATAGGCTTACATTCTAATAAAATCATAATAAAACAATAAGGAGAGGAAGAGAATGCAAACAGGCACAGGGTAGGGTAAACAGGCACTGGGTAGGGTAAAACTAACAGTATAAAGTCAGAACAAAACAAGTTTTAAAACCTTTAGGAAAAAGAAAAGTTTTTAGCTGAGCTTTATTACTTATGATGAATCTGCAGTTAGATAGCTCCCTGTATAGCTTACTAGTGTAACAATAACAAAAAAGATCCCTGCTGGATCACACCAAGGATCCATCCAGCCCAGCATCCTGCCTCTAACTGTGGCCAGCCAGATGCCTCAGATGCAAGCAGGGCATGATATCAAAAGCCTTCCTCATTATATGTCTCTAATTTGCAGAGGTATATTACCTCTGGAGGTTCCACTTAGCTATCATGGCTAATATGTCCATTGATATAATTTCTCTAACTTTTTTAATGAGAGCATAAGGGAAGTTCTACTGGGTCAGATTGAGTGTGATGTAACACTAAAGCAAAAATGGAGGGGAAAGTATGTAAAGAAAGTCATACCAACACTGGGGTTTGTGCTACATTTACTGTTCTGGATTGGGCTACCCATAGTGATCATGCCAGCCCTTGGTCTGCCACTTGAACTACTGGCCATGAGTTTGAAGAAAGGGACATTTTGAATCAGGTCTCCTAATTGTCAAAACATGCTGAACTTAGAAACTTCGTCATTTTCGGATTTTCATCTCTAAAACAAAGTTATGACTGCACAGATTTCAGGTGGAAGACATGTTGCAGGCAATTAGCTCCATCTCCTTAAATTCTTGCAATCCTTGTCACCTGATTATAACCACTGAAGATCTTTTAAAGGAATGCAGCATGTTTATTTTAGATCAGGATTTTTCACATATATTGAGTAAAATGGCATTTACAATACCATTACTACAAAATGTCCAAATGTATTTGTTGTTAATGCCATAAATATGTTTATAGTATCAAAAATGTTACTAGTAAAGATGATTAAATGAGACAGTATAATCCTAATGTGATCCTTTTGTGGCTAGGCCTTTCCATTATTGCTCATCTCTATTGACCAGCCAGTTACCCTATTCAATTATTCAATGGTAATCAATAGACTTAGCTCTATGATACATAAATACAACTCCTTGCCATGCTTAATTCATAAGCTAAATTATTTGAAATAAAGTGTCCAGTTTCTATCATTTTAAATACACAAAAATGGGTATCTGGGAGATATTCCCCCCTCCCCATACACACACCCCTCCTGTCAATAGAAATAGCTTTATGTGTCTAAAATATATTAAATCCACTAGATTTCTTTGTTGGATGACTTAAAAATATACCCAGTGAACAGCCAAAAGCAAAACTATAGACCCACACTGCCCTTGGAAAACGTATCATGAGCACAAAAACCATGGGTTGGATCCAGAATTTGCCTCCAGTGGACGGAAAGATTCATTCTGCACACAGACGCCTTCTGATCCAGTGAAGGAAACCTCTTTGCAGAATGGGGATAAGGCAATTTTCTTAGATGCCCTGCAGCTCCCTTTGTCCCTGGAAAATCTGCTCTGGGGGCGTTAGATGGACCTCCTGGGACACAGAGGGAAGGGCTACTAAGGCTGCAGGGGGAGGGGGAAATTAGCATATACCACCTCCCCACCATCTGAGCATACAGAATAACACTCTTGATCCAGCCCAATGAGTAGGCATTTTTGGGCAACAGCTTATACTGAAATATCAACCCCATGTTACATAGCTGACCTCCCCTCTCAACCAACTATATAAACTTTTCTTATGTAAACAAAAGAAGCTCTGCTCTTTTGGATGTAGATCAGGTCAGCCCAAGACACTTTGGCACCTGAGTCACATGGTAAATAATATTACAGAACTGACCCATTTTCTTTCCTTTATTGACAGTCAAAATGTCTGCCTCAGTCCTGATGTAGCACCATGTCAGAGTAACGACTGTCTTAACATCTTTCCTCTTTGTTTCAGTCTTTACTCAACTGTGGTACTCCTTTGACTTTATATTCAAAACTAGTTCTTCTTAATCTTTGTCACTATCCACTTTTCAAGTTAGGCCTGAATTCCCACCACAATACCCTTCAGAACTGAAGGATGGCTGTTAAATGGAAGCCCTTAGTTGTTTGGCATGGTGCCTACAGACACTGTGCTGCCCTTTTAATATACGTACAAAACTCAAGATTGAATAAACAGTAAGTGTTTATCCATAGGTAGAAAAAACAAAGAATCTTTCACTTGAGATAGATTTAAAACACCTGTGCAGCAATTCTATGCAGTTGAAATAGCCCATATTTGACATACAAATAACTTACATAACCATGTTCTCCATCTTTACCAGAATGGAAGCCCCCTGATTTTTCAAGTGATTGTGCAAAGGATTGCTGCCTTAGAATATTATTGCTCAGGTCTTCCATCGAAAACACTCATTGGCTTGAAGTATGGTTTTTGAGAGAAAAGATTAAAAAATGGGAGGGTTGTTTTTAGATGGCACAGTAAGAGAAAGTTTTTTGAGAGTGTGTGTCCTAAGACGGAAGGCAAGGAATAAAGAAAACCGTTGTGACATTCTTCAATTTTCCAGACATGTCCGTCAAAAGCAGAAGCACTGCATTTTCTGCAACTTCAAATAATACTTTTTAGTGAAATGCTGGAATCTGCTCACTTCACATTGACACCAGGGAGTGACTTGGAACCTCAAAAGAACTGGTTCACTGGCAGCGAAAGGAAGAAGATGCATTGATAGAAAAGTCCAAAGTAGTTTTTCATTTAGAAAATCAGTTTTCATCTCTGTCAAAGACAGAAGAGCTATAAAAGAAAACAATAGTCACCCACAGAGTGCATTTTACATCTTGATCCCGAATAGTCTGCACCACCATACTCATAAGAACATAAGAAGTGTCAAGGGGCCATCTAGTCCAGCACTCTGTTCACACAGTGGCCAACCAGCCATTGGCCAGGGATGAAAAAGCAGGACATGGTGCAACAGCACCCTCCCACCCATGTTCCCCAGCAACTGGTGAACACAGGCTTACTCAGTGCATAATTTCTAAAATTAAAGGCAATGTCTGCCTTGAACTTGTTCTGCCTGCCCTAAAAGTCTTTACCCTTAATCTAGGAAATGCAAACAGTTAAGTTTTAGCTATTCACTGGGAAAGAGAAGACACAAGATAACTGTTTTTGAAAGCATTTCCTACATTATTACTTGGCATATATTTCTGGGCTGAGATTGGACCCTGAAAACCATTCTGGGAGCTCAACATCCCATCCCACTCAAATTCATTTATTACATTTCTATGCCACACAATAGCTGAAGCTTTCTGGCTGGTTCACAACAATTAACAAAATATCAAGCAGTTGACATAACAAAAGTCCTCAACATAAGCACTATGCTCAAATCCTCAACATAAGCACTATGCTCAAATTACATTAGTGCTTCACCCAAATGCACTGGGTCCCAGTTTATTTCCAGGCTTTATTCAAAGTGTTACTTTTCACCATTTAAAGCCTTTTACTATGTGAGACTCGGATACCTAAAGGCCTGCCCATTCCCTTTCTTCAGCTGAGATCTACCATCTAAGGTAAAGCAGGTGGTCTCAGGGGAAATGCGCTACTTCAGGGGTGTGGAATCTGGCCCTCCAGATGTTGGACTACCAACTTCCATTATCCATGACCATTGGCTTTGTTGGCTAGGGCTATTGAGTTAGACTTCAACACCTGGAGGTCCAATGGTTGTCAGGCTTCAGACTAGAAAAGACCTTTCTGGAGGACTGGAATTCCACAGCAAACCCAAGTTTCATAGAAGACCTGAGAATGCCATTTCAAGGATATCTCACCTGAGGTCCCAAAGAACTCCTTCAACCCCACCCAAGCCTTGCTTTTAGTTACTGACTCTCTTCTCTCATCCTGCAGTTTTCCAAAGCACTGGTGGTAGCAGTCCATGTAGAAGACTCAAGAGTTGACACTGGAGCACAGGCCTGGCCACCACAAGATGCTTTCACTCAGGGTCTACTCAGGAGGAGGGGAAGTCCCAGCTGTGCCTGCTGAATCAGGATGAGAGACAGCTGACAGGTCCCCATCTCAGTGGTGGCAGCCTGATTGTGGGGAGCCTCACTTGGTATCATTCTCGAGCCAGACAAAGGCCGTTTTGTCTTCCAAAATTTTCATTCCTCTGTACATTGCATTTATGCGGCTTGATATTTGATAGCTTTTATACTGCTCTTCAAAACGGTGGTGTTAAAATTTCAAAATAAAATAAAAATACAAATTTAAACTTTGTAAGCTTCTCTGGGGACTGTTGAAGGGTAGGATAAATAGTCAATATTCACAATAAATATATTTACATAAATATATGACTGATGAGCCAGATCCATGCATGTATGCTTTGAAATATTGTGCCACGCCATGAACTTCTTTGTCCTGAACAATTATATTCCAGTTCAAACTTTAGGATCAGTCTACTTGACAAATGTGCAGATAATAATATAGATGTAGCAGCTGTGCAGACAGTATTCAACCACTTGTGAAGAAACTTTCCACTTAATTCCTTGTCCTTTACCCCCTTTAGTTTTGCCAATGGATGAGGAATTAACAAAGAGACAACCCATTCTTTTTTAAAATCTTTGTTGACAATCTTCTTTTGAGCCATTTATATAGAAATGCTGAAGTCTTTACACAATAATAAATCTGGTGCTAAAACAAGAATGATTTTTTTATATAATTTCTAAATAGATTCTCACAGCCTGAATGAGCTAGTTCCTTGTATATTGTGCTTCAAAACAAGTACCTGAATTAAGAGTTTCTGGACTGAGTCAAGTACTTAAAGCAAATTAAGATTTTTTTTTTCTTCCTTCAGCTACGGAAAAGGTTGAGAATCAAGATGAAAAGGCTGCCTTGCCTTTCTCCTAACTTACACAGCTCGGTTCCTTTATTTTCCCTGTAGACACACTTGCAAATCTTGGAAGTGCAGAGGTCTGGCTTCTGACCTCAGTTAGGTTAGTCTGTCCCTGCTGAAGAACTCCTCCTTAGATCACTGACTTGCTATTATTCTGTGGTTAATAGATCTGACCTGGGCAATATATATATATTGTTAGAAGAAACTGGCTAGCGTCCTATCTCTAGTTTTGAATGCGTAGCAGTTTTGTACACGAGGTCTGCTATATAACGAAAGGCAAACAATGAAAGGGCCAAATCAGTTTTACCCAAAAAATATTGTCAAAAAAGCCAGGAGAACTGATGTTTCCAATTTGGCAATTGATAAGGGAGTTAAAATTGGTACTACATAAAAATCAAGGCATTTTGCATGAGAGAGGTTTTCTTTCGAAGAGCCTTTTCTTTAACCTGTAGCTAATTTTTAAAATCCTGGCATCTATGGGAATTTTCTTACTAACAGGATGCCTGTTAGTGAAAGTAGCAGCACAAGTCTTTCCCCCCCTCCATAGCCCCCTTATGTCACATTTGCATTTCTATTCAGCTGAACTGCCTGACAATGAAGCAAATGGGTTTGCCTTATCTGTACAATTCTGGACAACAGAGATTCCTAAGCCATACAAAAGAACAGGCTTACTATTCAGCCGGTTCAATACTTTCCACAGAAGCCCCCCAAGATCCTGTGGGGAATGTTGTCACACAAACACCTGTCTCTCCCCTCCCTGCAAAAAAATAAGTCTACAACCCTTAAATTGTAACATGTCATGGGGGGAGGATAATTTAAAAACAAAAGACCCAGCATGGTTTTGCTGAAGGGAAGCCAACCTCAAGGAAAAATTAACAAGAAAACAAAAATACTAAGACTCCAGTATTAAGGTTTTGAAGTTTTAACCCCAAATAGGAACATGAAAATCTCAATGCAGTTCCTAGTAAATTGATTTCCACCCCTACAGCACCATGTACATTGATGGTGCTATATAAATAAATAAATAAATAATAATAATAATAATAATAATAATAATAATAATAATAATAATACCCATCCATCCATTCAATTGGCCCCATCAGAGTAGGGCTCCATCAGATGGAATCCACATACAAAAAATAGTTAAACCTACCAATTTGCTATAGTTTTTAAAAATCAAATAACACTTAGAAGTCAGTCCTCATGACTTGTGTCATTTCATTCCTGTGTGAGAAAATTTTGAACTAATTCCTTTAAAATTAACATCTTCCTGCTGATAAGTTAAAAGTGATATCAGCCAGGCACTAGCTGAAATCTCCAGCTCAACTTTTATGTTATGAGACTTACACTAGCTATAACACAGACTAGGGCTTACAAAGGCAAGAAAAGTTCTAATCAGGCTGATGTACAAATGTTTGAGCCTTGTGCTAGCTTTATATATGATATCTTAAGTTGGTTCTCTGACATGTCTGCAACAGAATGGGTATTCTGGATTCTATGGGCTTCAAAGAATGTCTATGGGGAGGACTGTAACCATAGGGAAATCTGGCAAATGGGATCTAAGTGTGATAGTAGTCTCTTTCAAAGAGTATTACCATAACAACATGGTTTCCGTTTTCCCATGGCTAGGTCTCATGGTAGTATAGTAACATTATAGCCAGTTATGCTGTTAGGGGTAGTACCCATGGGACCCTGGTAATGAAACATCACTGGTGATCAAGACATTAGAGATTAGGGAAGTCCAAAGGTCTCCCAAAGGGAAGCATAGGTTCTTTCCTGACATCCTTTCAGAAGACACCAGTACCCTGTTCAGAAATCATTCACAAACAGAACTACAAATTTGGAGGGCGAGTAGGAATGCAGATCCTGGTCCCTCTCCAACCTGGTCCTCTCCACCCACTGGTCATGCCCCTAACATCACATGTTGAATGCAGATGTCTGCAAAGGGGTGCCTATGCATGTTCAGCTGAACTTGAATAAGCACTCCAAATAATAGATGGTCCCCCTCCATTGTTCTAGATGAAACCATGGAGGATGATTTCTATAGGACAAAGGTTTTATCATATTTAGACTGGCAGTGGAATCTGTAGGGTCCCCTATGTTTTAAAAGCTTTTTCCTCTGGTATCTTGCATTCTGGGGATCCTGGAGTTCCTCAGAAACTGATTAAAGGCTCCTCAATAAAATCCATAAATGTGCATGTGTTTCCCTGAATGACAGCTTGTTTGCTTTTACTGATCCAGCAATATGCAACCACGTGAAACTGCTGCAGGGCAGTGCTGAGTGTACTCTAGGCTGCATTCTGTTTTCATGGGACAGTGATAATGCCCAGGAGACCTAGTGAGTGCCACATTTGAACTGAGCATATATTCTAGAACATCCCCATGAATCCAGTGCACAGCATAAGGGCTCCCTGGGAGACAAACTGATATGGAACAGGTTCCTTGAAAAGAAAAAGTTTGGAAAACCACACTTTGAACATCTCAAGGGCCCATACAACCCTACTTCCTTTCTTCTCTACTAATCCCTTTGCCCATAATTTGAGAACAAGAGTGAAGATAGCAAACAGAGCTCTTTGTCACATTTTGAGAGGCTTCACTTGACCAAGATAATTTTCATCCATGGTATCTGAAATTCCTCGACCAAGATAATTTTCAGCCATGGTATCTGAAATTCCATATCTGTAGTTGCCAAGGATAGAGCTTACAGATTCAAAACATTGAATTAAACTCCCTGACCCTTTTTATATCTCATCTTGAATCCAGATTTAAGCCGGATCAACTGTACTGATAGAAGTGGACTTCCCCACCCCTCCTTCCCATGACAGATCCTCCAGGCCCCTGAAAATGCTACACAGTCAGGTGACCCTGTTGAATGGGGCTGAACTATGGTGCAGGGAGAGTGGGTATACCCCCAAATAATGTGGCAAGACTTTTCAAGAGCAGAGCCCGTCCTGTCATTAAAGGTCCTTTCTCTCGTGGAAGACAGAACCTGGATCTCCCCTTTGGAAAAAGTGGAACTAAATAAAACAAAACGTGTAAGGTAACAAGGAAGGTGCAATATGCAAATACCACTTGTTAAGATGACTAGTTGAATGCGTCATCTTTAGATCTGTGTGATGTACCATGTTTTTCAGTGTTTGGTTATGAACATCTTCCATCTGTTCTTCTTGCTGGCTCATTGCTACCACGGTCTCAATACTTCACAGTTTTCAAGATGTTATTCTAGTTTGTTTGCTCCAAGACCCATTTGTTTTGCTCTCCTTCTGTGATACAGAATTCATCCTTTTATGTTTCTCTCTGCAGCTTTCAACTTCTGTTCAAGTGTTTATATTTCTGGTCCATTTATCACAGTTGGCACTATATGCAATACAGGTCAGACAAGCAAAGGTGTGCTCATAAGCTCTCTAGATTCCCATACATATGCAGAATTTCTGGTATTAAGGAACAAATAATCACTGCATGGGACTGGGAAGAAGCGACCGTTTAGAAATGGAAGTGTCCTTCCCTACTTTTCCCTTTACCTCTTGTTTATCTTGTCACTGATGTTTTATTTGCAAAACCAGTGGTAAATAAATCACTTATCCTTGACTGAATTCAAGAACAGCGAGCAATACTGGCCCAGTTCACATATAACACTAAGCTAGGCTTATGTGCTCTCCTCCTCTCTTCCTGCACAGCTAGGAGGATGACTTAAACATAGTATAGTTTTAATTGCCTTGATTCCTGGCTTATCGTTACATATGAACTAGGAATCGTCGTTTAAAACAACTTGTAGTCAATTGCTAAATAAGCCACAACAAAACCTGTGATGTTTAGCTGGCTTCTTTAACCATGACTTCTGGTTTGTACATAACAAGCCAGGAATCTGAGAAAGAAAAACTAAATACTAGTTAAGTGCTTCTCCAAGCCATGCAGGGGGAAGGGGAGAATGCTCACCTCTGAAGCACTAAGCCATGTTTTAGAGTTACGTGCAAATGCAGCTACTGCGTATAATACAGAGATCTATGCAAGTTCTTGCTCAGAGAGTTCTAACTAAGCCCATTAACTGGAACTAGGCAGTGAGAGAGGGGCACTGAAACTGACCTGATATTGAATGTGTATTTCTGGTAGCAGAGTCAAGAGAGGCTAGGAATGTTGCTAGTAGTAGTTGACAGTTCAGTTGGATCTACATCTATAGGAGAGTGACGTGGAAGTCAGGACTGCAGAATTCTGAGGTGACAGAATGGTCTGTACCTGACTATGGATGACAGCAGGAGCACTTCTGAGTGCTTTTCCATCACACAAACCAAAAGAACAGTTGCATAACAGCACGAAATGTTACAGTTTTGCACCTTTTATTTATATTTGGAGGGAGATTTTATCAGAAGGTAACATTAAAAGGTGAAAACTCTTCCCCATGCACAATGCACTGCACTGCACCCCATTCTACCAGTGCAGCTTTCTGCCACCTGATTCTGCTGCATGTGCAGACCATGCCTTCCATCCAAACATTGGAGAGTCATGTGTGAGGTTAACTGGGGGAAGGTACCAGGAGACCCTCAACCGTACTGCCTTTCTGATTCTCTGAGGGCCAAACTACATTAATTATGTATCATACAACTTCCTTTACTCCTTTCTCTACTCCAATATCGGTGCAACTGGGGGGGGGGAGCGGGGGAGCAATCTGGACTCAGACCACCGTGTGTAGCAAAGAAAGGTTTAATCCTTCCCTCTGGAAATTCATGCACACACTTTGCATCAATGGAGGCTTCCCCCACCCCCATTTCTTTAGCTGCTGTGCAGAGGGCACGGGGGTGGGCAGATTTTAGGAGGACGCAGCTACAGAGAGGATTAAACTTCACTTCCAAGCACACAGTGGTCCCAATACAAATCAGGGGCCACACGCTTAATTTAGAGTAAAGACTAACAAAAAAGGGAGTGGCATGTTATGTAATTAGTGTAAGATGTAGTTTGACCTGGACTGCCAGGCTTCTATATGCAAACAAAAGTTTGTATATATTTCAGCAACTGCATCAGTTTAGTCATTCTTCTCCTCATACATACATCACTAAATTTAAAATAAACTAACACAGGATTCATTCATTCATCCACCTCCTGAAATAATTTATTTTAATAAGTATTATCAGAATATATTTAACCATTTTCCAACATAATATTCAACTATAAAAATATAAAGACTTCAATTTTTCTAATTCAGTACAGTTTTGCATGCTTACCGAGTAAAAACTTTAAAATAGTATTCATATTTTCCCTCCGCCTTCCCTCTCGTGGGAATGCCCATAGATTCCACTCCCTTTAATACAACTAACTGGTCAAAATTGTGTAATTTCATAGCTCTGTAACTTCAGACATCCAACAATCACCTGCAAAAATGTGGATTTGGGGTGTGTGTGTTCCCTAAGCCTAATTATTATGCATATTAAATGAAATTACTTCTTAATTCTGAATACTTAGTTATTGAACTCTTAGTACCGAGGCACAATATATCTTTTTAATTCCATCTCAGATTTATAGGTTAATGTAAAATGTGGAACCGGCTACTAAGGCGTCAATAACGAGGACTGAAAATTAAGGAAGAAACAATGGCCCAGGCTCCATCTTTAGTTATATGCAGGCTTGCTGCCATGTTTGTTCCAGAGTGTAAGAAGCAAAGTGGGTGACAATTTTTATTAGACAAATGCTTGCTGGTGAGAGTGCAGAAGCTTTTGACCTTCACATGGCCCGATCCACAATCCTGTTAAGATGAAAATCTTGGATTTAAGCCCGTTTAATTCCATTCACTTCAATGAGACTAATTCAGCTTAAACAAACGTATTTTGCCTCAAGAGGATTGTGCATAGAAATTTAAGAGATTCTGTGCCTTGTGAAAGAGCTCTATATAGTTTCACATCATTCACAAACATATAAAAAGAAGTGTCTAATACAGAAAGAGTCACTTTAAGAGTTCCTTTATATATACACAATCAATACACACACACGTGAATACACTTATCCGGGATTGTGGGAAACTATCTAAAACATTCTAAATCTTGCTGTTTCTAAATAACTGGTCATGTTTAGAGGGACTTCTTTATGCAGGGCTAACTCTGAAAGTCCATCACTAACACAACCACTTGGAAGAGCACTATATACACATTTACACAACCCCAACCACATAAACAAAAGGCAGAATCCACTGCTGCCCCTGCACCTCTTCAGATTGTATCGCACCAGCAGAACCCACTGCTGGTGCAACAGGAAGATAGTGCTTCCTAGAGCAATCCCAGAAATTAGCCAAAAAGTGAATCACCCTTCTGAGAGCCACGTTGACCTGTTCCTTTCCGGAAACAAGCATTTCAGCTCATATCCAGTGGCTTTAGAGTGTGCAAGCCTCCTATTATGCTGGCAGTGGGTCCCAGGAGTGCATAGGCAGTGTTGGATATTGATTCTACTTACAACATTTCATTGGGCATGTCTAGACGGGGTGATATCCCGGAGATCATCCTTGGATCATCCCTTTCCCTGGGATATCACCCTACCCTTTAATCCGACGTTTCCCGTAGTCTTGGGATGATCCAGAGACTGCGGGACGTGTGGCTGGGCATCCCATTTTTGTCCCAGCTCCTTGCGAGTAACTGCGAGGAGCTGGGACCCGGACACGGGGCACAGAACTCCTCAGGAGCTCCGTGCCCATCAGTGGTAGAGTGGGGAGAGCAGGAGTATTATTATTATTTTTAAAAAACACAACACTTCCCTTTGCGCTCGTGTGCTCATCTTAAAAAAAAAGGCTCATCCCGTCCTCCCGGGATGTCGCGCACCGCGTACAGACTCAGGAGGAGGATTGTGCAATCATCATATTGCGAGATCTTCCCCCTCCACCCCTTCATCTAACCATGCCCATTGTCTCTACAGTAATCTACTTTCTGCTAAATTCCTCTTCAGAGAACATTGAAATAATAATGCAAACCTAAAAGTCTATATACTTTGTCGCCTACCATACCAAGATACAATAGGAAGGATTAAGTAAATGTGTGTATTTTGAATTCTAATGACATAATCATTCATAGTGGATCTTAAAAGGAAAAACAATACTGGCCCAAATCCCAAGCTCAAAAAACAACTAGAACCTCCCACTTTATTCAGATGACTTCAGGGTGAGGGGAGAGTGCAAGAATTCAATGATGTTACAGTTAGATTGAATTTAACTCTGTCTTAATTTGCTTGTATCTCTGTAGAAGATTTGTCTCAAATATTGTGAAAACAATATACTGATAAAAGAATGTTACACATGTATGTTTGTGTGGTCTAGTTTATGCCACTGCGCACACTGTGCTGAACTGACAAATTTTAAAGAGAAAACAAACTAGCAGAGAGACAAAGCAAGCAAGCTAGCAGAGTGATAAAACAAATTATGGTAAATTATGAAACATGCAGATTATGTCCTATGATTAAGGGATGCATAGGCACATCTTGCAAATGAGCACAAGAGAAAGATGTATCTTATCGTCTGTACCTGGCTTTAAATTTTTCATATTTCCAAGATTTCATCATCATCATCTGGCAACATTTGCAATAAATCAAGCACGTGGCCTGGATTTTCTAAACAAGAAGGACTTCGATGCTACTCTGCTTTTAACATGCCTCTTGTTGGTGGAAGAAGGGTAGCATCGAATGCCATTGTGACTTGGAGCCTTTCATTCCACAGTTACTCTACAGCTTGCTGTGCAAAAGCTGCCAGGCAAGAGGAAAAAACACTGGCATTTACCCACAGCTAACTATAGCCAGTGTGGTAAGGAAAACAATCATAAAACCATCTTACTTTCCTTCTTGTTATTTCTTACATGCTTTATATAAAGGTTTAGCTTAGTACCATAGAGCCATGACTTTTTTCGTTCTTTCACAAACACCCCATTTTGCCTCTCTCTCTCTCTCTCTCTCTCTCTCTCTCTCTCTCTCTCTCTGGTGGCAGATGATAGTTTCGCAATTGAGTGCCATCATGTGCAATGGGGCAAATCCTACCCTATTGACCAATGCTACATATTTGTTTGCATTGTCTCCCTGGTTCAACAAGTCTGCACTGACGGCACCTGTTAAAGCTGCTTCAACTAAGCTGTTCTGCATTTGTCTAGCTGGATTTGGGCTTTCTGGATCCCTGACTGAATACAAAGTGAGCAGGAAAAAAACACCACTGTTTGACAACAAGCACAGTGGGGATGTGCTCTGTGTTGGTATACAAATGCACGGATGTGTTCCTCATAACATCGCTAAGGGAGCAGGCTGCTGGAGTCTCGGTGCTGTTGAGATCAAAATGATCTCCTTTGTTGTCAGTTGTTTAACAGCAGCTGTTTAATGTAACTTCAAATGATCTGCTTGAATGAAGTTGTCATTCTTGCATTCTCTTTCAGTGTCGTTAAAAAGCAAAAGCCCAGCCACAATACATATTTTTTCCTGTTGTTCTACGGAAAAGTTACGCATTTTGTATATTTCAGGTATCCCAGAAAAATAACGAGGGCCAAATAGATATGTAAGAATTGGTTTATTTTGCTTTTAATTTCCCCCCCCCCCCAGAGGTACTGTATGTGATTTTGAAAGTAAATGGATATGATTTTGTATTCAAATAAGAGGCACCTCCAAGAATGAATATTCCAGAAATTGAAGATGAGCAGCATTTATCAGTATAACTTCTCATACCTGCAGCTACTGCATTTCTTGGAAGTTACACAGAATAAAGCAATTTAATTCTTCCCAGTACATACTAAGTAGGAGAATTAGGTAAGCATTTTTCGTTTGGGTAATAGGGCTGATAGCACACAGTAATACATAATCCTTTAAAAATATTTGCAGTCCTCTAATGAACAATAGAGGGCACTAATGCTTCTAATCTGGCAAAAACATCACATCAGAGGGAAGAAAGTAGTAGCAAGACAGCATACAGTACACAAACCCCATCTATGCTAAAGATGTCTACAATACATACTTTTATTACTGCTCTGAGTTTCATTAACAGTTTTCACTTTTCTCAAAACGTATTTTGCTTATAGGAACAAGGTGATTATAATAAGTGCAGCATTCAAAGTCTTGGAAAGTGTTGATATTAACTTTTCTTCACATAAAGTATTGTCAATATATTTTGCAACACCATTCTTAGCCAGATATCTGCAGCTCTATTCTCCCGTTTTTAAATGGTTAGCTCCACTTTAACAGAAGACATAATATGCGATTTATTCATTTTAATTGATGTTAACTAGGCAAAAGCAATTTAAAGCAGGTGCCACAAGCTAACGATGGTAGTCAAGCACAGGTAAATATAACCAGGCTGCAAAGTGGTATGTGAGACACAGACGCCATACACACAGTCTGACATAAAAATGCAAAGGAACTGAGCTAGTAACAGAAGAATAACATGCTTTTATAATTGGTTATGATTCCTCTTGATAACAGCAAAATATTTTAAATACCAAAATACACCCTTTTCCTTTCAGCTTCTACACTATTTCTATATAAAATATTCAGATGCAAAAAAATCAAGACGGATATTGCCTGAACAAACTGTAAGTATTTCCTGATCATCAAGTAGTAGTATTCACTTTGTTTTATAAAGCACCTACAGGTTCATATTATAGTTGTGAAGCAACATTAAGTTTTCACAGTTACTAAATACCTCTGCTTCCGAATAGCAACTCAGACACCTTGGGCGCAATTCTTGACATCAACATGATCCATTAATTTTTTTGGTCCTGCTGCTTCCTGTGGAATCATTTGTTTAAATCAATTTGCAACCCCAGTTTTGTTAATATACAAAACTTGTACATGCCCTTTTTCAAGGTCCTGATCCAGAGCCTATTAAATCCAGTGTGCGAGTCCCCTCATTAAATTCAATTGTTTCAAAGCAAGACATCTGTGTTTTTCTTTGTTTATGGAAGCATGAAATATATTGGTTTCTAAATGTTTCTTAGTGCCTACAAAGTTCTCATACAACACATTGGCCATAGCTAGACCTAAGGTTTATCCCTGGATTGTCCAGGGGTCAAACCTGTTCATCTAGGTGACACACAGGGGATCCAGTGCTCAGGCAGGGGTGAACCCTGGATGATCCCAGGGTAAACCTTAGGTCTAGCTGTGGCCATTATTAGAAGACTGTATTTACAAGTCCCCAAAAATAATCTGTTGAGGAAGGAACAAGAAGGATGTGCTTGGCTTACGTATATGTGTTGTCTGAGTAGAAAAAACAAGATGACATCTGACTGGCCAATAGATTACCAGTAAATTCTAAGTACATAACTACAAATGTATATATAAAATGATATTAGTACCATGCTGATTACATACCCATACTTTTTGCTTTTATATGCATATTGTAGATATGAAAAAAGTGATATAGACAATAAAGAGTAGACCAGACCTGCATAATGTTTGACCCATTAAGCTGAACACACCACCAGTCATGGATACGAAGCTTTAGATTATATGCCTGTTTTATTTTTATACAAGTGCCTAGCAATTTTAGATGTTTTATAAATAATAAAACAAATAAGAATGAATTGTGCCCTTCTCAAGCAGACACCACAAACAAGATGTTAATACTGAGTCCAGAGTGGACCAGCAGGCATGGCTTCTGGCTCTGTTGAGAGCTGGGTGGTTGGAAAGATGAGCAAGTCTGAAGTAAACAAAGGAAAGTTAAACCAAGAAATTTAGTCTGAAAATCTGATTTACAACAACTTCCAAAAGCTATGAATCCAAGAAACACATGTCACAAAAATGAAGATCAATCCAGATAACTTCATGTAGTATCCTATTTCTTCGATTCTAAGACACACTTTTTTCCCATATAAACATCTCTAAAAATGGGGTGCGTCTTAGAATCGCAGGTGTGTCTTAGGTTGTTTTTTTCTGTTGGTGGTACTGAAATTAGTGTGCGTCTTACAATCGAAGAAATACAGTAAATATGTAAAATATGTTGTTACTGAATGTTACTTGAGCTGGTTTGACCAAATCGGGCAAGGTGATCAACAGGAAATGTTGGAATAGATGAATGAACTATTGATGTGTCAATAAGGAAATATGAACAAGTTATTTAACTCTTCCATGCGAAGTGCACTGCTTCTTAAAAATCAGGATGTTGCACTTTATAAAAGGCAGCAGAAGAAACAACTTTCCCAGAAACTTGTATTGGATGAACTCTTAAATCTATAAGATGTGGTCATGATCCACACCTTGCCTCTTCTATTCAAAGTAAGATGTGGAAGAGCAAACTGAGAATCCATCCCAACTGAAGCAGCTATAGAAATATGAAATTCTAACCAAAAACTGTTGTTTGTTCCAACGGTCATAGCAAAGTTGAGAAGGTCTAAGACACTTTTGGGTTACTGGTACCTTCATGTCTTTGTTATCATGGCAACACAAAAGTCATTTTTTCAAACTTTAAAATTGATTAAAGGATATCCCTGAGACTTTTGTATCTGAAAGCATTGATTTCTTTTCATTTCCCTTTTGTCTCTCTCCAATAACCCATTCCTCTTTTTCTTTTCTTATTGTAGGATCATTTTATATATTCTCTTATGTCATATCTGGCTACTTGTTCTATTAGCCTTCTGCCTCCCCCTCTTTTTTTCCCTTCTTCTTTCCTTATTAGTTGGGCTAGGATGGGGAATAGGGTTAAGTGTGTTATTGGACCATTTGGGGAGGTGTTATTTGAATCCTTTTTATTATTCAAACTGATAAAATTGATCATTATATTTCTTGTTCATGAGGCAACTTTAAAAACACACACACACAAAACCCACTACTAGTCTGACAGGTGACTTGGATTGCTTTAAAAGGGCACATTTACATGTTACATGCCTTGGGCCATACCTAACTTTTTTGAAATTGGAAAGTCCCAGCTAAATTAATTTCTCAGAGTAAAGGTATAATTCTGTAAATAACATTTCCATTTCAACACAACAACAAAATCAAGTGAATTTTGGTGATCAACCACACTTTCCTCGAGAATAAGGAGTTCAAGAAATCAATTTCTGAACACATACCAACAACTCTTACTAGCTTTGAGTATCTACTCAGATGAACCAAGACCACATAAACGCATCGGTATATAAGCTTGAAATAATTTTAATTTATATTTTGTGCAAAACGAAGAATTGCAGGACAAGGGAGCTCTTATAGTTTGGTACTTCAGAAAGTTACAAGCTGGGAAGATTCATATTCCAAAATCAACTTCAAATTCCAATAGAACGTTATAGGAAACAGTCTTATAGTATTGTGTAGAAGATATGCAAAAAGGTAAGAGATAAGAAACAAAGTTAAGGAAAATGGATTTCTAATTCAAGAATGAGAGAAGGATTAGCAGTTGAACACTATTTTTTATTATGTAACTTATCAAAGCCTCAACTCTGGAATGCTGGGGGTATAAAAAGACAATGGAGAGGAAAGGGTGTTTCATCAGAAATATATTAAATAATTGGCAGAATGTTAGATAGAACATTAGATTTTAGGGATATCTCTTGTGGAAAAATAGGGGAGTCCTGCTGCTTTCACAAGGTCCAAAGTTGTACTAGAGTATAAAGGATAGCCACAAAAATAAAGAGAATCACATTAAAAAAAATTGAGCTTTCTTCCACTTGTCCATGCAACATAAATTCTCTCTTCCTGGCCTTCAGCAGCTCAGCTATGTATGACTGCACTATTATTATTCTGTATGTCATTTGGCTGTCTTGCCATTGTTGCTTGGAGGCCCCATGCAGGTCAGAAATTATACTGGTTTTCAGTGTTACTCTTTTCCCTTAAGTCATAAGTACTGAAAAAAAAGTAATTTCATTACAAAACTACAGGATACATAAAAACATAATTTCAAATATTTTGAAGGACACAGAGGATGACTCATCTGTAGCACTTGACCCTATTTCTGCTTTTCTCCCAAGGCATTGTCCACTACTTCTCCATGCTGATCAGCTGTCTTCCTCCATCTCAATCACTGTCTGGCACAACATTATTTTCTTTTCAACCCACAGATCAGAAAGCACAGTACAAAAAGTAATGCTGAGGCCAAAACTATATAGCTATTAGGACTCCAACGCTCCTAGATCGCTAGTATTAACAGAAACCAACTTAATTTTACCATTAATTCCTTCTCAGAATTCATTAGCTTTGTCATTAGGAATTGATATATATATATATATATATATATATATATATATATATATATAGGAACAAGGTGGTGTAATAGACTCCCAATGAATTTCAAGGCCAAGCTGGACAAGTCATTAAATGTTTTGGCATTTATTGTGAACATTTTTGGCAAATAGCACCTAGGATATTTGGTAATTATTGGGATTGCAGCAGCTGACTGTAATTATAATCCTTTTCTTCAAGAAGACACAATGATGACATTGTCATGAATTCACATCATACGCAGTTTCATGTGTGTTCCTTTCCCCCATTCTGTCTTCTTTAATTCACCCCATCTCTTATGCTGAACTGTATTCCAACTCAGCACCCCATAACCTTTTTCTAGTTCCACATCCTCTTCAACTCCCCCATCTCTCTCCTATCCCTCCTTATTTTTTCCTTTGCTAGCTTCTCCTCTACTTTCAAGTGAGCCATAATCACAACAAACTTTAGAAACAACTCTAGAGCCTTCCTTGTTTTTAATTCCTGTCTAGATAGTAGATTAATCGAGATTAAAAAACAGCTTTAAAATAAATTAAAAGAAAAAAATGTTTTAAAAACAACAGGACATTACTGGGGCTGGGAGGAAGCAGAGAAAAGACAACCTCAAAAGTGCTTGGCTTTTTTAAACAAACAAACAAACCCAAAAGATGCATGATTGCTCCCATGCTTGAGTGGTACAGTGGGGGAGTGCTCAGCCTCTTAAGGTGTAAATAGTTGTTTGTTTGTTTTTTAAAAGTTTCTGGCACAGTGAGTATCCAGTTCTGGAAAAGATGAACCATGGTGGAGTCAGAAGGAAGCAAGTCAGGCAATAGTCTGGAGCAGAGGACACTACAGGCAAGGAGGGTGTACCAATTCAAAATATTAAGTAGCAGAAAGCAAGACTGATCAGAGACAGATCCTTCAGTACCTTGGACAGTTCCCTAAGAAGAGAACTTGTACTATATGAGTCCTTATATACTTCCTTTTCCCAACTATCTATTCCAGACTCTATCCCCTTGCTCCAGAATGGAGAACCTGAAAGGGAATAGCCCTCTGTCATGGCATTCCATCACCTTTCAATCATTCCTTCACCCATGAGACCCTTTGGGGGGAAGGGTACTGGTTTCTTGGTGGATCTAGTTTGGTGGCTGCTGTCCATAGGAGTGCTGGTTCAGATGTCTCTGATTCAGATGGTCCTTGGTTGTTGTACAGAGAGGCTCATTCTAAGAGCCTTGTGCTACTGACTCAGTTGGACTCTCTCTGTCTGAGCCAGGATCCAAGTGACTACTGGTTGCCTGGGTCATCACAATGAAAGTGATGAAACCTTGTTCTGTAATCATGCAGGAAACTGATGGTATGTGAGGCAGGGTTGTCCTGGGATGCTCTTCAGCTGTGTCAAGAGGCCACCTTCCATACCCATATGGTGAGTTGCCATTGTGTTTTCACCATCAGCTAGCTGAGTTAGACATCTTTGGGCATACATAAAAAGATCTTGCTAGACCACTTGGAATATTAGTGAACTGTGGAACCCATTTCAGGTTCTACAATTTATTTGAGAGTTTGAGTGGATCAAAACAACTATTCCACTCACCAATAAAGGCTACAGAACCAAATAAAGTTCTTCTCTCCATTCCACATCCCAGTTCAGTGTGTGAAAAAAAGTTTGCCAATCAAATCAACTTCTGTCCTCTTTAAAGAAAGTGCAAAGAGCCCAAACGTTGATGGGATGTTGTGGCAGGAATTAAACTACTGTTGTAAGTGGCAAAAAGAATATGCACAAATCCCAAAACCATAATAGGTATGCAATTCTTGAGTTTACTCTGATAATTTTTAATGTTCGTTCATTTCATTTGCTCTTTAAAATATAAAATATTAGTATATAAAGATGCCCTTCCTTTAAATGGTATTTTTTGTCTGTTTTGACAGAAAAAAAAGATTATTTTAAGGGAGTGTATTTGAGTTACCAGTTCTGTACACGGTATCTGCTCTAGATTAGTCCTGCTTGAGTGGCATCATAAATGGGTCCATTCCCCAGCAGTTGTCTACTTCAGATGGAAACCTGACAACCTCTACTTAGTATGTCTTTCATAGTACACAATGAAGTGTAAAACTGCTGTGAAAAAAGCCTGTATTTCAAAACAAACCATTTCTGTAATAAGCACTTAAAACACTTTCATTAATATATTTATGTATAAAAACAAAAACTTAATGTTGCTGGAAGGGAATTGGAGGTGGGGGTGGGTGGGGAAAACAGGAATTACATTTCAGGTTTTAACAAATCCAAAATATATGATCTCAAACAAAGTGTGAGGATTTATGCATCACTGCTTAGTGGTGTGGAATTTTCTACACACACACACACACACACACACACACACACAAATCCTAAAGCTCAATCAAAATCCTAAATTAGTAAATATTGAATTTAACCACTTTTATATCTCAGGTATTAGCAAATACCTTTGGTCTACAGAGATACAGCCCCTTCTAATCTTTATCTGAATTTGCAATTAAGACTTCAGAGCTACAGATATCTGTACACTGCTCCATTTGCAGCTCTGCTCTCTTATTTTTAAACGATTGGCCCCAAATCAAATCAGTCTCCCAATGCATCAAAAAGTAAATGTCTGATGTCTAATTGAACTAATAGATAACACTCTTTTAAACTGTGCTGCTAATGCTTAGTGCAGGTTTCCTTTACGCTGGAGAAGAGAGAGAGAAAGAGAGAGGATGAAATGTGCACAGGAAACCTGTCATATTACCTTTCAGTTGCTTGGTATAAAGACAGAGCTGAGTAAACATTTAGCAATTATTTGCCAAATATGTAAAAAAAAAGAAAAGAAAAGCCTAAATGTGTTTGGAGTGAGGTTCCTACTCTCTTCCACTAATTGTCACCTCAACAGGACATTGTAAGAGCCTCAAAATGAGCACTTATGAGTTTTCTTTTCCAATCTCTTGTGGGCTTCTCTCAGTTTATCGCAAATGAACAATCGTGTTGGAAAGGCCTCCGTCTGTTTAATGTCATTAGTGATTGTTTCATAAAACAAACAGCCGCTCCAGCATTCTGCTGCAGTTAATCTTAAATCTAAACGTGGCGGCACTCAGGGAGAGTCTCAAACACGGTTTGTTCTAACCAATGCATGTCTCTTAATCTATTGCAAGTCAAGGCGCTTATCTCTCTGTACTAAACTCAGAGCAATGCTTTCTTTGTCCAAATGCTAAACCAAACCCAGTTTATATCATGTTTCCATATATATTCCAAAAGGTTTCTTCCCCCCGTTCCATTAAATCATGGTCTAAACCCCAAGGAATTTTTATTTGTTACATGTTGCATTTTTATGAATATTCTTTCAATATTGGCAAAGTCAAACTGAGTGAAAGCCAGAAGGATATTTTTATTGGATTGGCCCAGCAAGGTGAACCATTAACTGAGCTCTAAAATCTAGGAGGCTTACCTGTTCATATTAGAAAATCATTTACCCAACACTAAGACTATGGGGTGAAGGCCAGCTTAAAACCTGTGTATGCTTACAGATGGGCCTCATGCTGGTTGAATTCTGAAAACTTCCACTCACAATAATTTCATGGGTGGCTCAGAAAGCTGGGCAATTTCCACTAACGAGGTCCTCTGACTTCAGATGTTTGTCTCTGTGTTAATTCCTAATAATGTCAGAGGCTCCAATAAAACCATCTCTCCTTTACAGAAGTAGTTACCAGAGACGACACGATCCATTCATTGCTGTCACATTGTTAACTGGCATAGTGTTCATCCTGGCAGAACACATTTCAAACAAGACCCTCTCCTTAAACTTAAAATGATGTCATTTGTGAATGTAAATCTGAGGTGGGTAACCTTTTAGGGTGGGGGTGGAGCTGCATTGCACCCCCACAGAATCTTTCAGAGCTGCACAAGTGGCCAGGGCTGGTAGGTGGGATGATGACATGCACATACCACACGCCATTCAAATGCACATAAACACCACACTTACACACCCCAAAGACAAGAGCCATCTCCATCTGCCCTTTTTCCTTGTAGATCGCATTCCTGTGGGGGCAGGAATAATACCAGGAATAATGTGATCTTGGCAGCTCCCACTAGGCTGGCAAACAGCTGTTTGGAGCTTGAATTTGCTGAAAAACAGGGCATGTGGGGATGGCTATTCTCACGCACATGGGCAGGGGACAGCATGGGGGGTCAGGGCTCCCACAGCAGGCCACACAGGCAGCGTGTGAGGGCCGCCTGTGCAGGCCATAGGTTGCCCACCACTAATGTAAACAGTAGTTGTATGGGTCATTCTATATCCCCCCTTCCTGAACACAACACATGTTACTATACAACAGATAATATATTCCTTATAATTAGGTGTGTGCGCAGAAGCAGGCTTTGTGGCGACAAAAATAGAACATCACAATTTGCATGCTTACAGGTGTTACCCTTGAAGGAACAGGGAGGTTGCACTACAGGAACAAGCGCTGTTGTCTTGCAGTCTGGCTCTCACACAAGAGATGCTTGTTGAACAGCAAGCACCCTATGTGAATAAATAGCAAGTCTTTGGTTGATTAATGGACTTGCTTTTTCAAACCCTTGACCTATGGAAACTAAGGAAACAAAGCCTATAGGTGAAACTAAGCTTGGAGAGGACCAGCTCACGTTTTTTCCCCTTCCTGCTGGCAGGATGTGGGTCTCTTTAAACGAGAAATGGCCCCCCAACAACAGCCCCCCCCATAAACGGCAGAAAGGGTTAGAGGGGGGCATGCTCTCAATTCATAAAGGGGGGGCAGGCATGCCAGGAATAATGTGACCTTTTATGTATATATCTTGAAATTTATACCCTGCACCATCGGTATTGCTACTCCCAATGCTACCAGAAAATTGCAAATGTTTCCAATATGGAAGAACCATATTGTGCAGCCTAGTCCGCTTGTATGGTTGAGCTTTATTTATTTATTTATTTAAAATATTTATTTATTTATTTTTTACATTTCTATACTGCCCAATAGCCGGAGCTCTCTGGGCGGTTCACAAAAACATTTCTTGGCTGCCTTTCAGGGCAGAAGCCCTCACAAAGCGGCTTACAACAATAAAATACATAAAAACAGTTTAAAACATTAAAAGCAATAAAAACATACACAGTAAAACAGCAGTTAAAACAATAAAAGCTAACAAAATCAAGAACAACAATGGCCCTAACAGTAAAACAGTTCTCATCATGTAAAATAAAATGTTTTTAAGGCCTTCTTAAAAGCATGCAAGGATGGTACATGGTGGACCTCCGATGGGAGTTGGTTCCACAGGTGTGGGGCCACTGCTGAGAAAGTTCTCTCCCATGTGGACAACCAACTAATTTCTCACACAGGTGGGCAAACGAGAAGGGCCTCTCCTTCTGATCTTAATGTGCAGGCAGGCTGATATGGGTGAAGGTGGTCCTTCAAGTAACTTGGTTCCAAACCATTTAAGACTTTGAATGTCAAAACCAGCACTTTGAATTGGGCTTGGAAACACAGAGGCAACCAGTGCAGCTAGTGCAGTATAGGCATTTATGTGGTTAAATCGCCTTGCCCCCACCAATACTCAGGTGGCCGTATTCTGCACCAGCTGAAGTTTCCAAATCATCTTCAAAGGCAGCCCTACATACAATGCATTACAGTAGTCCAGCATGGATGTGACTAGTGTGTGGATAACTGAGGTAAAGTCCATTCTTTCCAGATAAGGCCACAGTGGCATATCAGCCTAAACTGATTGAATGCACTCATGGACACTGCAGCCACCTGGGTTTCCCCACTCAGCTCAGAGTCCACTCCCAAACTGGTCTTTTAGGAAGAGTGTAACCCCATCTAAGACCAGTTGTAAACCTCCATCTAAAGTAGTTGGTTTCCCAACCCACAGTACCTCTGTCTTGTCTGGATTAAATTTCAGCTGGTTCACCCTCAACCATTCCAAAACAGCCCCCAGCCTCTGGTTTAGGAATTCCACACCCTCTCTGGAATGTGCAGATAGATACGAGAGGTAAAGCTAAGTATCATCTCCATACTGATGACACTTCAGACCAAACCTCCTGATGACTTTCCCCAGTGGTTTCATGTAGATGTTAAAAAGCATGGGGGACAAGATAGAACCTTGTGGCACCCCACAGACTAACGGCCATGGGGTGGAATAGAAGTCCCCCAGCACCACCCTCCGAGACTGCTCCTCCAGAAAGGACCGGAACCACTTTAAAGCCATGTCTCCCAAGCCTAATCCAGATAAATGATCCAGGAGAACCAATAGGGTTGCACTCCCTCTATCCATTCCCTGGCATAAATCATCAACCAGGGAGACCAAGGCTGTTTCCGTCCCATAACCAGACCTGAAACCTGATTGGAATGGATCCTTGGGTAAACCAGACGTTGATCCTTGTGTTCATACCATAGTGGTTTACTGTAGTTGATCTCTAGAATTACTACTGAAAAGGTAGTAGTATGTGCAGTATGTGCACTTGACCATTAGTAATTTAATCTTATGTTTGGGGGGTTCTGTTGTACTTCAGCACATGATAAACATATGCAGCTTCCCTATACTGAATCAGACCGTTGGTACAAATGGCTCAGTGCTATTGGTACAAATAGTTCCAATAATTAACTCTGATTCAAAGTGCCTCTCTAAAGTCTCAGGCAGAGGTAAACTACAGTAAACCAATGGTTGCCTGAACTAGTTTTTCTCTCCCTCCCTCCCAGTAAAAAAGTAACTGCTTTTTCTTCATAAAGAAAATGAATGAATGAATCAGTAAGCAAAGACATATAACTTCACTGAGTGGAAAAGAATTTCATTTAATTGCAAGGAATCCAAATAAAGGCCAGCTCTTCTGCACTCCTCCTGGCCGTGCACCATAACTGTACAAAGACCTATATTTTTCAGCCAGTGACACCACTTACTAAAAGAGTTACTCAGTTTTTGATAAAGGATCAAAAGCCAATCACTCCTGTCTGAGTGCCAAACAACACAAGAGTGATGTAAGTTTGTGCTCAAACTGGACTTCTTATTTCATAAAGAACATTATTGTAGTAAAAAGGATATATTTTCTACTGCTTGTATTCAGCAAAATAGTACTTTTCCATATGTCTACTAACATGTTCCAAGTCTACAATCCAAATTTCATCAAATCCGACAAAGAACAAAAAGTCTTCATCTCCCAAACATCTACTATTGCTTAATCACTCTTACTCTCATTTAAAAAGATATTTGATATCATTGTATTAAGCCTTAATTACTTTTGTTAGTAAGCTATTGAAAAACACACTGACTGTGATATAATCTTTTATACCTGGGAAACTTCTGGCCAATTTTGATATATTTGAGCCAGTTTGGACATCACAATAAACCAAGTTTTATCATGATGTTAATGAGCCACAGTACGTCTAGGGTTCTCAAGCATTGCATCACTCCTCCTCTGGTGCTGTGAGGAGGAAGAAGCATTCATGTCCATTTTAATTAATTTTTAATTAACCATTGTATCCAAACCCTAAACTGTAAGAAGTCTTAAGTTTGTGCCTATCCCTCTATTCCAGTGCAACCATGAAAATGGAAGTTTTCCCTTTTTCTTTTTTGCTAACCACAACAAAACTGGTTAAAATTAACTATGGTTTGTTGAACAAGTCAACTTCATAACCCATGGTGTGCAGGCTTCCTATGCCTCTCTTCCATTACAATAAACCATGGCTTATTAAAAAATAATTTCATATTATTTCATAATTTCAAACCTAGTCAGAATATCATATTTTCTACTTTCTTCCCCTGCCAAACAGTTAATAATTATTAGCGTCATGCACTGTAGAAAGTGGCAGCAAAAATAAAATATTGCGTCATTGGCTTCTTTACAGACATTGCTTCAATGTATTATGTGGAGAAGTGGAATCGTGTACTGTACCTGTCTTTGACCTACATTCATTCATATTGGACAAAAATGGGAAAAAAACAGAGGGCATTGGAAATTTAAAGAACCTAAAAGGACACAATGAAAAGTAAAACAGAACCTGGATGAACAAGCTGGGTGACAGTGGTGAACTCTCTCCAAAAGAGAATAAGAAAAACAGGCTTATTAGGAAAGCAAAGTATGTGGTTTTTAGGGAACATATTTGTTGTTGTTGTTTTCTCCTGCAGGGGTTTGAATATGAGGAAAACATATGTTTCAGTAAAACATGTTCCATGATAGCTAAGGGATATTTATTAGAAAGGAACTACAAAAGGACCACATGCTCAAGCTGGCACTATACAAACCTCATCCTCATGAGGTCTGGGGACCTCTGAGAAGGAACAGGAATCTTTGGAGCTATCATTTATTTGACAATAGAAAATGAAGTGGGGGTAGTGGTTGAGCTTAAGAGCTGTTTCTCATACATTTCCAGAGATGTCTATTCAGCACTAGAGAAAGCTACAGACTGCATGGAGAGGAGGTGGAAGAGGAAGTGATTTGACAAATGTTCCCTTAAGTGCAAGGGGGAAATCTGATGGAGAAGGGGTCAGTAGGTTGGAGAGTATCAGAATATAGTTGGTCAGTAGCTTATTACCAAAGCCTAGAGCTGGGCCAAAGTATTTGCATCATATTTTTTCACTGCATTCATAGCAAAGTTTGGAGGATCATGGACATTTGAGGTGGGGGGGGAGTTTGGGGGCAGCAGTACTTACAAATTTAATTCTGAGGTAGTGATGGTTTCCTTCTCCTTCCTTTCTCCGTTTTTACACTATCAAAAGGCAATGCTTCTGAGAATGGTGTTACACATCATCACAGCACTACTTCAACACATAGGGCCTGTTCAGACAATACACTAAGCCACAGTTAGGCAACTAATCCTTTTCCAGCAAATGGTTAGTAAGTATGTTTAAACCATGGCTACATAGCCATCGTGGTTTTCACAGGACATGCTAATTCATGGTTCAAATGACATGGTAAGCCATAATGTTTAGCTCAAAATACCCATTTTGGAGGAGAAGGCTATCAGTGGCTACTAGCCCTGATGGCTATGTGCTACCTTCAGTATCAGAGGCAGTAAGCCTATAGGCACCAGTTGCTGGGGAACATGGGTGGGAGGGTGCTGTTGCACCGTGTCCTCTTTTGTGGGTCCCTGGCCAACAGTTGGTTGGCCACTGCGTGAACAGAGTGCTGGACTAGATGGAACCTCAGTTTAACCAGCATGGCTATTCTTATGTTCTTAACCACCATGGTTTAGCATGTCATCTGAACAGGGTCTAAGTGTTCCTCCCAGAGGCATTTTTGGGACAACAACATGGCAGTCCTTGTTAGCACACAGTGTCATTCCTAGGACATTAGTGTCCCTATTTTCAAAGCAGTGAGGCAGACAGGGTCCTGAGTGCACAGCCAAGCCACAGCTTGGCATTTATTTATTTATTTATTTATTTATTTTATTACATTTATATACCGCCCCACAGCCGAAGCTCTCTGGGCAGTTCACAACAGGCGGTTGTAATGTATAAAAGAGAGAATGCTAACGCCCCTGAAAGTAACTTAATGTGTGGCGCACTAAAGTCAAAATAAAACAAAAACCCTCTCTCCACCATCTTTACTCGAGACCAAACCTCCCGTGAAGATTGTGGAGGGTGGGGAGATGAGAGGAATAATGCCATCCAATACAAAAGACAGCCCATTTTCACTTGTTACAGAATATTTTTTTTATGTGCATCTTCCTATTACTACTTTTTCAGGAGAAAAATACCTTTTCAAACGTAGAAAGTTCCATAACGAAGTCTGAATAACCATTATGTTGAACCAAAGGGTTTGAACAGCACTGTGTGTTCAATCTGATCGGCTTTGTTCAAAAACATAAAAACATTGACCCTGGCAGGAATTTCAAAGGCATAAATGTGGATTAGTTGAAGCATAAAAAGCAAGAGAGGCAAACGGTCCTCTAGCCTGAACTCTCTGATATACTAACCACAATCTAATCACATGTGGTGCCCAATTGAAAACTTTGTTAAAACAATGAGATAAGAAATCATCTCAAAAAGGCAGACACTGAGACTTTGTAACAATGGTGGGTGCACAGATCAGTAGTGGCTTAATCTTCCCACAGCACTGTAAATTCAGATATATTCTACCTGTTTGATTAACACACTACAGGCACTTTACAAAAACAAGGTACACGACTGCATGAATGAATGGTGAGCAAACACTGCTGATCCATATACAAAGGGATGGATCCAGTTTTACACTAGAGCAACTATGCTGATAGAAATGGATTTCCCTGCCCCCTTCTAACCAAGCCAGCCACTCTGGCCTCCTGGAAATGCTACACAGAGAATTAGGGGACTCTACTGCACGGTGTGATCTGTGGTGTGGTGTGATCCCCAAAAATCAGAAGAAGGGACCTTCTGAGAGAAGCCCTTAATCTCACAGAAGATTCATTTCTATCCTAACAGCCCTCTCTGGCTGGTTTCCTGCTTCTGATATCTTATATAAGAATATGGTAGTGTAAAGCTTTTTACTCAAGATCTACCAGAGCTATTTTGCTCATTTTTGTTTTAAACTGAAGTTTGAGAAGTGTAGACATGCAGAAAAAATTGAAAATTCAACGAAGTTCAAAGCTTGAGTTTTAATAGCAATTCATTTCCTTTGGGCCAAACAGGCAGGACAGCCCATCCGCCAGTGGGATGACAGACAGCCCTGTTCAGTCAATCAGTGTGGCAAGAAGGTGGTCTCCCTGCTGCAGCCACATGGTTAGGCTGTACCTGCCAGCAGGGATGAGGAAGGGGATGGAGGCAGCCAATTGGGGTGTGTGAAGGAGGGGACAGGGCTGGACCACGTGCAAATTTCAGAGGGGGGGACTCACTATGCACGAGCCACATTTGTATTATACATGAGCCCATCTGTAGTGAGAGGACTGAGGGGCAAAAAAGTGGGAAAGGAGCAGGACTATTAGCGACCATGGCAACATGGGCTTTACACTAGTATTTAAAGAATTCTTTATTGTTGATTGTGATTTTTTAGCGATATGCTCCTCAAAATGCTTGTTTGCATCTCTCAATGCCTGCTTGCATCACCTTTGTGCAAGCTTATGCTCCCTTTTGTTTTCCTCATTTGGGCAAGACTTCCACTTTTTGAAGGAAGCCCTGTTTTCTACAATAGCTTCTTTGACACTGCTTGTTAACCATGCTCGTGACCTCTTGCACTTGTACTACCTTTCCTAACCTGTAGTATATATTCTAGCTGAACTTCCATTATTGTGGTTTTGAGTAACCCCCAAGCATTTTGAAGGGATTTAACCCTCTTGACTACCTCTTTCAACTTCATTTCTACCAGTTCTCTCACGTTGCAAGAAGTTTCCTCTTTTGAAGTCAAATATGACTGTGTTGGACTTCCTTGGCAGTTTTCCACTTAAATATATATGAAAACTGATAGCACTGTGGTCACAATTTTCAATTGGTTCAACAACATTTACTTCTCGTACTAGGTCCTGGGCAACACCATTTAGGATTAAATCCAGGGTTGCTTCTCCCTCTGGTCATTTCCATGACCAACTGTTCTAGAGCACAGTTATTTAGGGCATTGAGAAATTTAACCTCTTTTAGGGCATTGAGAAATTTAACCTCTTTGTCATGACTGGACCATGCATTGATCCAGTCAATCGGGAGGTAATTCCATATCTTCATTTGGAAGCATCCCTGATTTCGTTTTCATTATCCGCTGAGATAATTTCAACTGAGCATGCTAGGAACCAGACCTTAGGAGTCATATGTGCAATGTACCCCATCTTTATATTGCTTTCAGTATATTAACTATATACAAAACATAACTTTTACTGTGCATCCATCTACAGCAGAACAGAGCAAAATCAAAATAGACAAATAAGTATGTTCCAAGCAGTGCCACTACATTACAACAGAATATTTCACAGGAACAAATTTAATTATGTTGAATTTCCAGCAGCCCATGAATATAATTGTCTGGAAGGATTATGTATCTAATGCTCTTTGTTCGTGGAGCACAATAGTGGTTCTCCTGGCAGAGAAGCTGCTACAAAGGCAAAGACAATTGGTTAACTAGTAGTTCCAGGTCAGCTGAAATCTATTGTGGCACCTGAAATAATAACAAAAACAAACAAATACAAAGGGGTAGAAATGAGAGAGGATTCCATGTGTCCATTATGCTGTAGCAGGAGCAATTCTCAAGGGCACATTTGTTGTCAGCTGCGACCACAGCACCAGATAAGATCATGGTGGAGGCTTTTCAAATTCATAAATATGAATATATATATATATATATATATATATATATATATATATATATATTTATGGCGAGAGAGAAGGGGGAAGATACTAAACTTGACTTTTTGGGTCTTATTTTACTTTCATGAGCTTTCTCTTTCAAACAACACAGAATTATGCACCAGTTTGTGCTGATGTGATAGGTTCATCTCTAATTTTATAGTATTGTTGTATAGAGTGCTGTATAAAGAGAGACAAAAACAAGTACCGGAAGTATAAGTGGCATGAGCTCCAACATGCATATTATTTGACTCTTCAAGTGCAAATATCCATAAGGAGCAAAAATTAAAAAAAAAATCATTTTGTCAGGATGATCATTAGAAACATTTCTAAAGGATGATTAAAAGTTGATCAAAGATCTTATTTGTGCCAGCAGAAATACTACATTCTCTACCTGTATTATATGTGTAACACTGGAATACAGTTTGTTTTATATCTCTGTTGTTGATTAAAAAAAAGGTGGGCAGATGTGTTACAAACGGCTAAAACTGATCTTAAATCCAGCCTGTCTTTCTGATTTATTGATTTTGAGGCACTATAGAAACTATATGTATGTAAGTTCGATGGTGTTCATAGGAAACAGAGTGCTGGGGTTATATTTATACTTCAAACCTTTTCTAGACTCCAAGTAATAGTTCTGGGAAGTTTAAATGTGTTTCTGTTAATGTCACTTTACATATCTTAAAAACTTTGTGATGTAATTCTTGTTCCTTGCAAATGATAAGAACATATCTAAGAAAACATGTGCTGCTCATCATGTGCTAACACGAAGAGAATGTTGCCATGAAGAACCTTGACGGTGGGCCTTCTCCGTAGCGGCCCCCTGCCCTCCGGAAAACCCTCCCTCATGCGGTTCGGAAGGCAGAAAATGTAATAACTTTTAAACACCTCCTAAAAACATGTCTTTTTACACAAGCCTTCCCTGGACTGTAATTTATTCTGGTTTACGTGATTTAAAAGTTGTAAACTGGATTTTATGGTTTTAGTTATAAACTGCCCAGAGAGCTTAGGCTATTGGGCAGTATAAATATGTTAATAATAATAATAAACTTCTATTGCACTTGTACTTGAATGCGCACATATGATCTTATAATCATTTCCCTTCGATAACAATAAAACACTTTAGTTATAGTAGAAGAAACCTGTTCCCTTAAGCTGTGTTAGAAGGTGCACTTAAATTCATATTTTTAACAGGCAGGGACATTTGCACTTTGCTACCAGATGACTGAGTAACTCACTCATGGCTGTGCCACTTATGAGTAATGGCACGCTTTCCTCATTCTTTGACTGTTAAGCATTTTCTCTCCGTCTCTGTCTTGCCTTGTATATATTAATATATAATTTCCATGTGGGTTATCAAGATGCATGCAAACAATATCTGCTGCTGTTAGGAAAAGAAAGAAGGACATTTTCAGCAGCTATTGAGAAATTAACCTCCCAATCAAGGTGCTAACCGGTTGATTTGCAAGAAAACATGCATCATTTCCAACCTATATTTATTTTATTTTATTTATTTTTAATGCAGCATACAAACTAAAGAACTGGGTCATTTCATTAGATTTTCTCATTAGCCAGGTTTTATTTCCCTTTTATTTCTGCTTTCAAGAATTCTCCAGCATTTATCAATGGAGTTCAGAGTAGGATGAAGAATTTATCATTCTGTGTTTTATTCCTTTTATCTCATAGTGGGATGATAAATTAATTCATTTCGGTCAACAATTCCCTTAAAATATAGGTCAAAGACAACTTTGTATAAAAATGAAGCGCACGCACACACACACACACTATATTTAAGTGTTCACGATTGGTCCAATTTGGTTTAAAGTAATACGTGCTCAGAACCCAGAGAAATATACTGTACATCCATCGACGTCACATTGGTACACACGTGAAAGGAAAATGTGGGAGCTCAGCTGGCCAGTTCCTTTTGCTAACCAAAAGGAAATTCCTGCCATTAGATTAGGGCAAGCTCAAGCCATTTTGCTGCCTGAGGCAGAGCAGCAAGTAGTCCCCCTCGCCCCAAAGCTGCACAATATCCAAAGCCAGCTTCATTATTTTGACATATGAGGCAGACAATCCCACAACCATCTTTCCTCATTCTTGACAGTAAAAATATTATGTTCAGTATCCAAAGTTAGTCCTATGTAGAGCAGACACATTTAAACAAATTGAGACTTAAGTTAGTCTCAACTAACTCAAGTCCTATTCATTTCAATAGGTCTACTCCACAAAGGACTAATATTGGATACTACCGTATACTAAAAAATTAAATAACTATTTGCTACCTTTTCATGATGCAAAATCTGCTGCCTAATGGTAGGACCAACCCTGTTAGATGTATGGATTCGATATGGTAGATCATCCTTTGTCTTTTGTCTCTATACACTGTTTATGAATTCCTAGACACCTATACCAATAAGGAAAGGCATTGAATTGGGTTGTGAAACAAATCTCAGGTTTTGGAGGTTTGCACCATACTTTTAGCCTACTTCTACTTTCCTAATGGTTTACTGCCAGATTCCAGTTCTCTTTTTAAATTTTCCAACAAGTTGTACTTTGCATTTAGACTAAATTTCAATGTTTTACATATAGGCCCTGTTCAAACAATCTGCTAAACCATGCTGCTGAACCACAAAATGGTTAACGGAATGGGTTAAGCAGCATGGTTTAGCATGTTGTCTGAACGGGGCCAATGTTTGGGGTAGAACATGCCTGCTCAGAAGAATTAAAACAACAACAACACTAGCGCCTCCTCAGGCTGTGGAATATCAGCATTTGGCTTCAGACAAATGTGGAACATGCCCAGGAAGAGAAAACAACCAATGGACCCACATGCTCACGACAGGCTATTTCCAAGCTGAGGGAAGAGTGAGGAAGAAGAAATAATACTCCAGTTCCTTTGCTGCAGCTCTTTACATCAAGTTGACCCCTTCTGCCTTGCGAAGAAACCACCCAGCCCATTGAGAAGAAAAGCAGCCTGGCATCTCTATCCAAGAGTGAAAAGATCACAGATGAATGGAACAAAGTAATTATGGCTAAGAGAAGAAAAGCAAAAGTGGCTAGATTAGGGATGAGAAAACAGGTGAAACTGAGGTACTTTAGAGAACGGGGGGGGGGGGAGAAAATAGAAGAAGAAAGGAAGTTGAGGGGAAGTTCACATATCTACATGAATATGTACTGTTCAGTGAAATTTCACAGGTCACTTGTATTCATATATTTTAGAAGAACAACCCAGAAGTATTCTAGAAATTTTTATCTTGCCATTATTTCTGCTGCTCCAGTTTATGGTCTTTGTCAGCATATGCCACATATATAATTCACTGTTCTGTGTAAAGAAATTCTCCCTAAATTCCTTTAGTGCCTGACCCCGTGCACAGCTAAAGTTCCTGCCCCCTTCTTCTGGTATTTGACACCCCGCTCAAATAGTCTTGTTGCTGGTTATTCCCACCATCCCTAAATAAGTTTCTCTTACAAAAGTTTCTGGCATTTTTCCCTGACCTCTTTTTATTGCTGCTATATCAACTTATTGAGCAGGCTTCCAATTGTGTCATTTACATACTCTTTCCCCATTCCATATTCTCTGTGCATTCAAGACAGAGCTCTGTAGAAGTTGCTGAGCTTCTCTAGTAGTAGTTTGATTTAAAAGGAAATGACAGGCATATAGTGCTTTACTAGGTAAGATTTTAAATTTTATAAGTAGACATTTCCCCTCACTTTTCAAAGGTTGTCTTATCTCTCTCTTTTCAAATAATAGTTTGCATCTCTCCTGTCTTACCAATTTTTGCTTGGTTGTTTCCCTTGATTTCTGTTGGGAAAGCCCTTTTTATTATTATTAAAAATGCTTTGCAATCCCTTTGTTTGTAAAAACATACTTATTTCAGTGGTGATGAAGGCAAGATACAGCCAGAAGACAATGGAAGTGTGATCAAAGAGGGATAAAGCATGATGTTGGCTGTTAAGTACCCATATCAGTCTGCCCACATTTTAAGATCAGAAAGCAAGGCCCTTCTCATCTGCCCGTAAGTGAGAGAAATTAGGTGGCTGTCCACACAGGAGAGAGTGTTCCCAGCAGTGGCGCTACACCTGTGGAACAAACTCCCATTGGAGTTCCGCCATGCACCATCGTTGCAGGCCTTTAAGAAGGCCTTAAAAATGTTTTATTTTACCGTGGCCTTCTCATGATGAGTACTGTTTTGCTGTTATTACCCTTGTTGTTCTTGATGATTTTATTGTTAGCTTTTATTGTTTTAATTGCTATTTTACTGCACATTTATTGCTTTTAATGTTTTAAACTGTTTTTATGGATTGTTGTAACAGCCTTGAGAGGGCTTCTGCCCTGAAAGATGGCCAAGAAATGTTTTAAATAAATAAATAAATGCTAGTGTACTAGTGTAATTATTTGCCAGGAATTGTAGTGCAGTTCACATTATTCCAGATAGAAAAAGACATTGGCGTCACATTTAACTTCTGTCCGCTGCTATATTGTCCCCTGCCCCAAGTGAGGATTTCCCCCCCCTTTGTGGGAGGGGGAAGGCATTGCCAGTGACAAAAGGCTGGGTGAAAAACAAACAGCATCAAAGCTGGTGATCCAACTGAAGTGGGCAATGCCCACTTCGGTTCTGTTTGCTAGCAAATGAGCAGGGTTCTGCATCCCTACAACTGAGCAGGGATGGGCAGGACTGTTTACAGTAATTGTGGGCAATGTCCTGAAGCCTGCTTCTTCCCCTGGGGCCACATGCACAAACACACACCCTGATGCTGCCCTGCCCAAATTGCCGCTGCTGTACTGTCAAAACTTGGCAGCATGGTGGCAGCAAAAAAACCCTACATTTTGCTGTATGTTGACAGCAAAGAAGCCTTTTAAAATACGGCACATGGGGAGTTGAGGTATCTAGGAGTGTGATTTCCCTTCAAAACACATGCCTTATTTTAAAGAAAAATGCACCTTGCATCCCATCTGTTGCCCAACTTAGATTTACAAAAATGGAACAGCTAGAACCTACCTAGGAGGCAACTGAGGAACACGTGCAAATACCCAAATAAGCAGTAAATGTGTATTGAGAAGATGGTCCTAATGAGTTTTTGGCTCACAGGATTAAATGTTCCTCCAGAAAAGAAAAGAAAAAGCTCTTTGTACATAGAAAAAATCTTTATCAATGACAAGAGTTCTAGCTCAACATTCTCTGTAACATTTTGTCTATGTAGTAATCATTCATAAGAGAACATCCCACCATACCAACCCCAATCTGCAGTCTGAAGTCAAGAGACAGAGATTTACAAAATAAATATTAGCAAGCAGTCTGCTTAACAAAGAAACAGTCATCTAGTACTAACATGATTATAAAGTATCTTTGTCGATCATTTCAACTAATATTTTACCCATATTTGAAATCATAACTGATCTGTTTTGTTTTTGGTATTTTCAGAACTAAAGCTTACATGGCTTGTAGCACAACATATCCCCCACTGCCTCCCCCCAAATGTCTGGGACTGATGGGACGTGGAGCCAGGGACATACACACACATACACACACACACACACACACACACACACACACACCAAGAATGCCTTGCCAGTTTTATCCTACCCTGTTTTGGAAACAGTAGTTCTTTGCTCATACAAATGTGTGGTATTACAATGAGTTATCGGCACAGTGTCGACTACACACACACAAAATCAGAGTAATAATACTACACTGAGTGAAGTGTATTTGAGCAAAGAGGTGAGCTGCATCTTCTCATTTTAATCTGGCACAAGCTGCTGCCTTGCATTTCTGAAATCAAAGATAAACTTTATGGAACTTCACAGTCCTGCTAGATGACCCAAGACCAAATACATTATAGTATTTGTTCCTTTGCCGAACTCTTGCTTTTCTGTTAACTGATGTAGTCAAATATAAATGAAATGATTTTATCAATATCTTAGTGAATGTGTTATAGCTCAGTCAGATTTATAAGATATAGTTTATTGCGTTACACTGCAGATTAAAAAGAAAATATTGATGTTTGTTATTCTCCAAGTTATACGTCTCAGGAAGCCACTTTTTAAAATATGCTCCTTTTGGAGGGTATATTAAATAATTCCTGAATTCTGATTTTATATTAATATGAAACTTCTTTGAGAGATGTGGGTATGTAAACAACTAATGGACATTATTACTTCTGCCAGTAAATGACACTTCTAAGCTGTATATAACTTAGAATCCAAAGGTGATGTTCCACTCACAAAGCAACTTTTGATCCAGCAGATACCTCTGCTGTGGAAAGGGGGGTAATTTTCACTGATTCACCCTTCCCTCTTCCATGCCATCTTTCCTATTCAGGAGGGTCCCCCAAACCTCTAGAAGAGGTTTTGGGGATGGCGCGGAAATGGGCTAAAATCGACTCCTGTTCCATTTGCAGGGACATCTGCTGGAAACAAAAAACACTCCATGAACACAATGGCACCACTGGATTCTACCCCTTAGCGTTTTAAGAAGAAACAGAAAATATTTTCAAAGCAGCCCAACTACGAAGTTCTTGAGAGCTATCTGTACAAATATCCACATCCAAGCTGTGATTTTTTTTTAAAAAAAAACATTTTGAAAAAGCCCTTAGTCCTTTATTGCTGAAAATAATAAATCTGATGGCGTTACGAGGTGTCCTTATACCTTTTAACTTTAATTCAGTGATCTAATAGGTTAGCAGAAAACAGTGTCACTGCACTAATATGCAAGATGCTTCATAATACTTTTAATTTAAAAGCACATCCTCTTTTACAATTTAAGATACAATTAGAACAGCAAATAAGATGTGATTTATTAAAAGTTACTAATGGGAATACTAGCCAGCTGGGTTCAGGATGTACGAGGAAGGATGATGGATGAAATGATGGATTCATAGTTCATTCAAGCAACCAATCCGTGCAACAGCTGCAGTGACTGTTTTGAGGGAGGCTGTGCAGCGAAGCACAATTAACAACGAACAATAATTTGCACTTCTATAGCATCAGGCATCTTGAAGCATCATCTCGCACATATAGGGGTAAAGTAAAATATTAAATGAGCACATGACCTGGGCTGCAAATCCATAAGCCAGTTATATGAGACATATTGACCTCATTGACCTCCATGTTTCTCCTCCAGAATAAGTAGATTGCGACCTTCGTCAAAGTCACATTCTAAAAACACTTGCAGTCAAGTCCTATACATTTTTACTCGAAAGAAGAGCCAGTATTTGCAAAGGGGCTTGCTCTCAACTAAGTGCAGACAGGAGCCTTAGGCCATTTCTACACCTGTCTTCCCCCCCCCCTCCGGGGTCGTCCCGGGATCATCCCTGTGCATGCAGATGACTCATGGGATCCCGGGAGCAGGCAGGGACAATCCCTCCATTTTCCTCGGATAATCCTTAGGTGTAGAAAAGGCCTTAGACTGCAACCCTAAGCAGACATAGTAGAGAAGTCCCATTCAACTCAGCACCAAGGTTCTTACTTCTCAACAAACATTCACTGGATCAGTCTGAACAAATAATTTTACATAAAGGCATGGTATTCATGGGGAAAGAATTCAAAAATACTTCCTGCCATGTTCAAAATCCAGCTTTTAACATGCATTAGGAGTATTGGTAGTGGCATGCTAGAAGCTGAATCTTCTGCATGGTGGTGGATCCATATTCCTCCTGCACTTTTCTTGAAAAATTGGGCTTTCAGCTTAGGAATACTACTAGTTCCAGCACTTACCCTGGATTCCCAAATAGTATAGAATAGTAGAGTTGGAAGAGCCATCAAATCCAACCCCCTGCTCAATGCAGGAATCCACTTTAAAGCATACCTGTCCAGCTGCCTCTTGAATGCCTCTAGTGTGGGAGAGCCCACAACCTCCCTAGGTAACTGGTTCCATTGTCGTACTGCTCTAATAGTCAGGAAGTTTTTTCTGATGTCCAGCCAGAATCTGGCTTCCTGTAACTTGATCCTACACTCTGGGATGGTCGAGAAGAGATCCTGGCCCTCCTCTGGGGCCAAGAACACTTGTTCAGCTAAGGCTGGTGCACCAGTGATGCCCGTTCTGGAAAGGACATACCTGTCTGTAGTCACTCATGCTTTAGTTACAAATAGACTTGATTACTGCAATCTATTCTACATGGGGCTGCCAATAACATATGGACATTTCAGCTTGTATAAAATGGAGAAGTAAAGATTTTGATTGGGGGTGGCTTTTTGGAGTATGCTATATCAACATGATTAGGTATTAGTCAGTTCCTGGGTGCAATTCAAAGTACTGATTATTATTGTTGGAGTCAACTTGGCCCCAAGCTGTTTAGGGCTTTAAAGTTTAATACTAGCCCTTGGAATTGGGCCTAGATATGCAATGGAAGCCAGTGTAGATTGTAAAGCACTTGTGTCATATGTCACATTCTGTTGTAATTTGTACCTGGGCAGACTCTTCTGATGTAGCACCCAACTCCCTGCCCTGAGATGTTCATTTGGCTCCATCCTTATCAGTGTTTCACTACTGGTTGAAGACCATATTGTTTCAACAACCTTTTGCAGCCTGAATAGGTTGCTGTTGATTCCTTGTTGCTTTTGGTCTTGATATATTGTTTTATAGTTTGCTTGTTTTATTATTGATATTAGCCATATTAAGCAATTCTTCAAAATTGGAAAAGTGGGGTTTCCCCCCAAACAAACACCAAATTGGACAGTCTGGTAGACAATCAGTTTGCCAGTGATAGGGGGCCACCACACCCCCAACCCAAATGTAGAAGTTTTAGCATAATTCAGCTTGGGGGGCCTTTTACCAGATTTGGCCTCTCCTGGACAGAGATAGTTTGGCCATGTGGTACAGGTACTAATAACCTCAAGACTAGATTACAGCAATGCACTCTATGTGGGGCTGCCCTTAAGGCTGCTCCAGAAGCTGGAGCTAGTGCAGAATGCAGCAGCTTGGCTGTGGTCAGGAGCTGCGCCGTTTCGGCATGAAACTCTTTTGCTGAGGGAACTACACTGGCTGTCTATTTGCTACGTGGGCAGGTTTAAGGTTTTGGTACCAGTGTATAAAGCCCTAAACAAATTGGGACTACACTGAAATAAAGTACTCAAGTTTGAGTCTGGCAGCACCCCGAGGCCAAGCCATTTCACAGTTTAAAGCACACCAAGGGAAGGTCAGTGTCCTTCAGCATAATATCCTTCCTTTCACCCATGAACATCCCATGTCTACAAGCCCCAAACAGCACTAAAAGGCTCTTTGACCACCTACATACAACTATGTCATTTTGCATATTTGGTAGCAGAAATATATGAAAACAGAAAAAAAATCAGTGAGGACTGAGTATCCAAAGTGCCTTCCAAGTATTCTAAATTGTTATCTGTTTCGGGAAGGCGGATATGCCCTTTTCCCTCCTTGCCATCCCACTTTACAATGCACTGGTAACTTCAAGGCTCGACTTCTGCAATGCGCACTACATAGGGCTACCTTTGTGCCTATGGAAACTTCAGCTAGTTCAAAATATGGCAGCCAGGCTGGTCACTGGTACACCTAGGGGGGACCACATTACACCAGTTTTAAAATCTCTTCACTGGCTGCCAATTAGTTTCCGGGTGAAGTATAAAGTGCTGGTTATCACCTTTAAAGCCCTACATGGTTTGGTCCAGGCTACCTGCGGGATCACCTTCTCCCATAAAATCCGCCCCGCACACTCAGGTCCTCTGGGAAGAATCTACATCAGTCAGTCAAAATTAGGCTGACGGGTATTACCCAGAGGACCTTCTCTTCTGCTACTCCCAGACTGTGGGATGGCCTGCCAGAGGAGACTCGTCAACTTGACAGTCTATTAGCATTCAAGAAAGCTATCAAGACTGATCTCTTCTGGAAGGCCTATCCAGGGGAATTTTAGGATGTTTTTAGGATGTTTTAATAATGTATATTATGTTCTTAATTCAGTTTTATGTATTTTATATTTACTGTTGTTCCCCACCTCAATCAAAATGGAGGGGTGAGTAAGAATATTATTATTATTATTATTATTATTATTATTATTATTATTATTATTATTATTATTAAATAACACTATAAGGCTCATACCTCAAGCTGGCCAGAATTGGCCTTTGATGGACTGGGGATATACTACAACATTTTGCTGTAGGCTCCCACTTGCCTTTCCTTCTAATACCAAACTTGGGTAGCCCCAAATTGGGAAAGGGGTGTGTATACCATAAGGTTTAAAAACTCTTCCCCCCTCCTTTCCCACTCTCAGAAACCTATCCCACCATCACTCCATTTACTAGCCCTGAATCCAAGCTCTTTGTTGCTCTATAGTACATTGAGGGGAGGTTTCAGGGGAGTGAGATATATGTCCTGCAAGCTCTGAACAGTACATGGTGGCTTTTGTTCCTGGCTGACTTGAGCCTCTGAACTGGAGCACTCCTGTTAGGGCTGGGCATACATTTTAACATTATCTTTCGGTTTCTCATTTGTATTTACTTGAAAGCATATCCACTGATATCTAACAAACTTGATCGTAAGCAAGTGTGCTTGACATCTTAGCCTCACCTGGCGTAAAGTTCTTAGATTAATTTATTGAAGATAAACCCTGTTATTGGCATTAAGCTGTCTACCCTTGACTGTTAAAGCAGCAAGACATATATGAACAGTTAACTAGGTGATAAGAGTACAACAAAACTATCGGTCACCATCTGAAAACCTAGTTATGTGATTGGTTCATTTCCTAATACAATTACTTAAAAGAAGCTTTGAAGTAAGGAGCACCAGGTAATTCTTCATGATACCTCCTATGCAGCAATAGGCATTGGGTGCATATTTGTCAACATTGTGAGTGCCCCACAACAGTGTTTCACTGACAGAACTTAGGATCCAAATCTTACATGGCTGGGCTTATCTGTCACCAAAAGGGTAACTACTACTCCTTCAAATGCTAACCAGAGTTTTGGCGCGAGGTGGGATGGGGGGGGGGGAGGAAGCAATTTTGAAAGCTGAGTTTCTTAACTCAAAGTGAAACCTGGAGGTGCAACAAATCCTGTGTAATTCAAACCTAATAATACTTTCTTCCAATTACTCCATAACACATAGTGCAGCAACATACCCTATTTCTTCGATTCTAAGATGCACTTATTTCCCCATATAAACATCTCTTAAAATGGGGTGAGTCTTAGAATCGTGGGTTTATCTTAGGGTTTTTTTTCTGTTGGTGGTACTGAAATTAGTGTGCGTCTTACAATCGATGGTGTCTTACAATCAAAGAAATACGGTATTATTATTTTTAAAAAAGAACTCCTGTTTTACATTCTCAAGTCTTTTATGTAACATGTAATTAAACTTATCTCCTGTCATGACATCATAACACAATATTTTCTTGAATCCAGCAGCCACCTCCAATGTTTTGGAGCAGGGGCAGAAAAATTCCTAGTGTAATCTCAGCAGAACTTTGGGGTACTTCACACAAGCGAAATAAGGCACACTTGTGACTGGCCACTCACAGACATATGCGGGTCCCTTTCACAACATTTTCAACCTCCTGCATGTCACTTGCGCCTTCTCCCAGTAATCCCATTCTTTAAAAAAAAAAAAACTGGAAATCCTGATTCTTCTGAAATAAATATTGCAGGATTTCCTACATGCGCAGCCAAAGTTGCACTACAAAGCACCAACAGGGGGTGCTGTTCCATTCAAGGCTATGAGGTGGGGAAATTTTCAATTATAGACCCCGTGGTTGCCCCTCTCTACCCATTTAATGCAGCCCATTACAAATGTGCAAAAGAAGCAGGAAGCAAAGCCCAGGTAAGGCAATGCAATTTCCCCTTAATGTAAAGAAGTCAATTTTGTAAATTGAACTATACATTAGAGAGGAAACTGCAGAGAGGAATTTGACATTTTAGGCAACAGGCCTATGTCCTTTTGTTTTTTAAATATTTATTTATTTATTTATTTATTACATTTTTATACCGCCCAGTAGCCGAAGCTCTCTGGGTAGTTTACAAAAGTTAAAAACAATGAACATTAAAAACAAATATACAAAAATTTAAAAGCATATAAACAGCAATATCCATTTAAAACAGCTATTCTGGGGTCAGTTAAAAACTCAGCATATGTTAAGTTTTTAGGAGCAATCCTGTGCACATTACTCAAAAGTAAGTCCCACTGTGTTCAATAGGGCATTCTCCCAAGTAAGTATGCATATATCTGCGACCTATGGAAAGTTTTCCCCACTTGTCTCATTGCATCTGCCTCTAACATGACAAAATAATCAGATAACTGTTTGACCAGTTATAATATGCCCTGTGATTCTCTGTTCAAAACTGATTTGGAAGATCTTTTAAACAGCCTGTTCACAACTCACACTACTGCTGCTCTTTAGTCTTGTATGTAGGCTCAAGGCTTAAAGGAAATAGACCAAATGCAACAGCAGGTGGAAACAAAAGCAACAGTAAATATTTTAAGCAGACATGCCTTGTTATTCACATCTCCCAATTGGGTTTGGAATCCTAGTAAATATTTATATATTCCCAGCTTTTCTGAAAGTGTACTTTTTACAAATATGATCCCTAAAAATATACTACTTACACAATCATTAATACTTAGTGACTTTGTATGTAATATACCTCATTGTGGTAACATTTTTCCAATGTTTTGCATAAGTAAAGAGATGGGGGGGGGAAACAGATGGAGGGTACTATAATGTATTGAAATGTTCTATTTAAAAACTGTTTGTCAGCTGTAGTTAAGTTGACACTGTCATCATGGCAACAAATCACAACACTTCACACATTGTGCGGCATGTTTAAGACAGCTACAAAGACAGGAGAGGTTGGAACTTAAGATTTGAAAACTCATAAATGGAATGGCTTACAGAGTAAGGAGTGGACAAAAATGGCTTGGATCCAACACTGCTGTACTGCAAGCGAAAGGAACTTCCACTTGTGCAACCGCTCATCCTGGATTTTGCCAAAATCCCCTCTACCTACAGAACACCAACTCACATTTCATGCTGTTTCAAAGGATCCTCACCAGCAACTTTTTGGAGTGCCCAGGGGCCAAAGTGGAAGGAGATGTCGGAAAATGGCTACAAAATGACAGGTTTATTTAGCCAGGGAGAAAAAAAGAACTTGTCATGATAGTAACCTATTATTATTATTATTATTATTATTATTATTATTATTATTATTATTATTATTTATATAGCACCATCCATGTACATGGTGCTGTACAGATTAAACAGTAAATAGCAAGACCCTGCCGCATAGGCTTACATTCTAATAAAATCATAGTAAAACAATAAGGAGGGGAAGAGAATGCAAACAGGCACAGGGTAGGGTAAACAGGCACAGGGTAGGGTAAAACTAACAGTATAACAAATGTAAATGAATTTGAGGGAATTTGGAAACAGTTCCTAGAACAATGGCTATGAAGGACCCCCATTAGTCTGCACTGAAGCCAACTATAGGCATTGATTGCACCTGCTAATCTATATATTTTATACTGAATTATTTGTAACCGTTTTGAGCAAGGGATTCTTTTTTCTCACCCAGACAAAAAGACATACATTGTCATGCATAAAGATCAGACATGGGTTGAACAGCGATGGCTTGATTTATTAGAGCTTTAAACAAGTTTCATGCATTAAAGATCCTCATAGAGAACATGACATGTTCTTTCTTTAAAAACAGCTACACGTTTCAGGACAAGTGACATGATCCAAATGATCTAGGCTGACTTTGATGGCTATTCTAATGCAGTGCAGGGATGGCTGAATGACTCACCGTCTACATTACTGCTTTAAACAAAGAAAGAAAACATACAAAAAGAGCTTTGCCTTTTTTCATGGTTTCCCCCCCCCCTTCTTACGAGAATTGAGCACAGAAAAAAAAAATCATTTTCGGAGTCCATCGTTGCAGCTCTTTCGTTGATCATAAAGACTGCTGCAGAGTAACCAGAAAACTCCCAGGAGTAGTACAAGTGATCTTAACTACATCTTGTTCCACTAAATCCTGAACTCAGTTACACTGGCATAAATGTGAACTAACCCTTATTGAGGGTGGACTTTCTCTGCATCAGATACTATCAAAACAGGCTTTCCTGCTGTGACAATGCAACAACTTTGGGGATTTGAATGGAGCGGCCCCTGGTCCGTCCTGATTTATTTGCACAGGCACTGTGCCTTTTGTGACAACACTGATCACTTTTTGTCTCACAACCGTCAGCTCAGATTCAAGTTATTCCTTCCCAGCTCTAGCCATCTCATTTAACATCATTCCACAAACATTCTCATGCAGTTCAATCCTAAGCATGCTTACTCATAAGTAAATCTCATTTAGTTAAATGGGGCTTACTCCCAAGGAAGAATACATAGTATTGCAGCCTAATATTTTTAAGAACATAAGAAGTGCCCTGATGCTGGATCAGACCAAGGGTCCATCTAGTCCAGCACACTGTTCGCACGGTGGCCAGCCAGCCATCGGCCAGGGATGAACAAGCAGGACATGGTGCAACAGCACCCTCCCACCCATGTTCCCCAGCAACTGGTGCACACAGGCTTACTGCCTTGAATACCCTTGTGTATCTTTGGCCATGTGCTAACAAAGGGAAGCACCAGTTCCTCAATACAGCTGGGTCAACTCTTCCTCCATCACACCCTGCCCAGAGTGACACATACTATCAGCTCAATGTATCAGCACATGCTAACAACCAAAACATAATACAGGTCCTCTGACGCTATACAAACCTGAGCATCTGGTTTAGTAGCTAGTCAGTGACTGGGTTTGGATGACACGATAACCAACGGTGGGTTAAATAGTCAATGATGGGTTAAATAGTCAATGATGGGTCATTGTGTTGCCTGTTGGGACTTTTTCACACCATGCTTGGTTATTAATCTGAAATAACCAGTGCTGTGAAGAGTTGATTATTTGAACAACTGTTGGTCATCATGTCGTGTTGTCATGCACTGTTGGCTCTTTCATTGCACACAGTTGGTTATTTTCAGCAACTACAGAGTCCCCTGGCAAGAGCTACCAAAACAGTAGCAGGCTGCTCTAGTCCAGCCAGCAGAACTCACAATGGCTGGAAGGATACCAGTGGGAGGACTCAGTGGGGAGAGAGGGCAGGGGATGTGTCAATCACACACACATTTGACTAATAGTCAACTCAACACTGGCCTTAATTCACACCACAGCTGACGATAATCACATTGTGTAGGAAGTACCCCCTCGTTAATCAACCATGGAGTTGACTATTAACCCACCATTGACTATTGTGTTGTCAAAACACAGCCAGTGTGGCTCTTTGGAATATTGCATTTGGACAAAGACATGGGTTTTATGTGGCCTTGATGAAACCTATCTGTAAAATTTAACTAAATATTACACAATAACGAGCATAAACCAGATAAGAACTGGGCAGCAATTTGTGCAATGAAAGTGATTTTACATATATCATATACTTTTTTTAAAAGTAGAAGTTATTGGATCTATGTGGCTACACTCCGGAAAGCAGCACAGCAATGACTCACAACTGCAATCCTGAAATAGCACTTTGGCATGAATAAAGTGCCACATCTTTGGCAGAAAAGTACAAAGGAAGGCAGGATTTGAGGCAGAAAAATGAGCTCTTTCTGATGCCATGAGGATATAGATATTGGGAATGAAAGCATTGGAACTACTTAGAACAGTAGGTGGCAGAAATGAAGTATTGTGGGAAGAGTGCAGAACAGTTAAACAGGAGAGACTCTGAAGAAGAAAACACACACAATCACCTCTAGTAATGCTTGTACTTTTTGGATGCAGTTAAGTTTAGGTCAGAATAAATGTTTTCCCGTTTGATTATCTGGGTTCATATAAGTTACCATATATGCCTTTGATGTCAGTGGATCATTTTAACCTGGTCTAAACCAACTAGGAAAGCATTATGAGAATTGAGTTGGGGTAGAATTGAAGTAATTTTTGCTGAAATCCAACATCGCACTAGCAGACCTCCGCTCGTCCAACAAAACTTTTCCTTCCTCCCCCTACAGCCTCATGTGCCCTTCTAATTTGCTCCAGAGGGCCTTACAATCTTTCAGGGTTGATTTTGAGGGTGCATAGGGGGACTGCAGGGATCAGTAGAACTGCCTCCCCACCTGCTAATTCCAACTATTCGGTTGGCAGGAAGGGTGAATTGGGTACCACCCTGTAGATTTTGGGAGTCAGCAAAAACACTCAGACTTAAGAAGTGTACATTTCCCCCCAAAAGGTAATGCAGATACTCACAGGAAATGAGTCAAATAACTACCTAATTTTAAGTAACTCATTGGCCATGGCTAGACCAGGCCTGTATCCTGGGATTGTCCTGGGATCATCCTTGTGCATTGAAATGACACACAGGGGATCCCAGGAGCAAGCAGGGACGACCCCTCCATTTGCCTGGGATAATCCTTAGGTCTAGCTAAGGCCATTCTGAAATACTGCTATATCACTTTAAGCCTTGGTGCCAATTAGACAGCTATGCATGTTATGGTATGGCACTGTCATTGTCAATATTATACCTATCCATAGATACAACAACTTGGAAGAGACCAAAAAAAATGACCCTGTTCAGGTTGCGCCTGGTTTGTTTCAATTGAGCCTGGTTTGTTTAGAAAATCTCATACAATGATCACACACATCAACGGTATGTCCTTCTCCTAAGCAAATTAGGCACAATGAATGACCATCAGCAAGAGGTAGCTTACTGCCACAACACACACATTTCTTGAACGGTGCCTTCAGTGCCATGAGCTCAGGAGGCAAGGCTTGAAATGCCAGTAGGAGAAGGGAAGAAAAAAAGGGTTGAAAAAGGGGAATTTTTTTTGTCTTTTCATAGGAAGCAGAAAAAGAAGAACGTGAGGAAAAGAAATGAAGATTAAGGTGTTCCAGAGAGGATTGATCTAAGTGATCGGAGACAAACTTCCTGAGAAGCGTCTGGCAAGGCGGTCAAAAGAGAACTGAGGAGATGGACACGGGAACCCCTCTGGACACGGAGACTCCCCCACCGAACAGCACTCCTTAGCTATAGAAGTTTCCGAGTCTTGGCTCCGCGCAGGCTCAGAGCCCGTAATGTGTGATGCACAGAGACCACAAAGAAGAACAGAGAAATTCTAATTCACAGATGTTTGCTGACAGAGGTTAGGATAGGGCAGACAAGCCCCTCTACCAGCAGAAAAGAGCTCTCCCAGATGGCCAGATCCATCCCAGAGGCCCCAGTTGCACCCACGGAGAGTCTATGGGTGTACATCTCTCACTGGTGGCATTCCTGTAGACTCTGAAACAGGGCATTCCACTGGTGGAGCGGGAGCAGCTTTGGATCCATGGGACCAAACCCCCTCTATTCCCAGTAAAGCCACTCCCTCACCTCCTGCTCTGGCCAGCATGAAACAGTGGGACTTTCGAAGTGGCAGACCATCTGCCACTCTCATCCCACGCCACTTAGGCACGTCCAATCAGAAGTAATCCTTTACTCCTAGGACTGCTGCATAAATTATCTAGAAAATTAAGTAGCCATAGAACAGAAGATTTCCCTGCTGTTAAAGCATGACCAAAATACAATAACTATTTGTGTTAGTGGAAGCATCTCTGAAACAAATTTTGTAGAGTGTACATTTCTTATGAGAAGGTTCTGTTATTCCCCATTGACATCACACCTTTTTACTCCTTACTTACATACTGAATAACTATGACATAGTTCCTTACAAACACCAACAGAATTTTCCCTCTGCCCATAAATTTCCATCTTTTACTGCTCTTGAACTACCCTGATAGTGGATGCAAGCCAGCTGAAACCTGCTGAGTGATCATGGCACCACATTAAGGCTGCAATCCCCACTTAGCTGTAATTAAGACCCATTGAATTCAATGGGACTTACTTCTGAGTAGATATGTATATGATTGCACTGTAAACGAACTTTAGTACTCACCCTAATACAACAGAAGGTCTCTGCAGGAACACAAACTGCAATAGCATTTTCCCCCTTAAGTAGTACAAGTCTTATCATACTTTAAATTTAGGAACTCATAATAAACCTTAAGAGTCAGGTCTTTGGGCCCTCAGGTGCTTCACTTAAAAAATGCATCCTTGATTTTTATGCCTCACTTGCACAAAGACTGCTTACCTGTCAAAACTGTGAACATTGACTTGGAAGAATAAACTAGGAGGAATAGTTCAGTGATGATCTAACTTTTCTCCAAACTGTTTTAAATAGAGCTGCAGGGCCACTTGCAGCTGTCCTGTCATCCAAAGAGCACATTACTAACTTTGCCCTAACATAATTGATTAGTACAAACATAATTTATCCAATAACTAACCATGGTTAAAAAATATCAGGAATGGGTTCCAAGGTTCAGAAAACCCCTTAAACCACGGCTTTAACCATGGTGAATAAAGCAAAAAAAAAACCTTATTCACTGTGGTTAAAGCCCTGGTTTAAGGTGTCTTCTGAACATAGCCTGGCTTTCTGGCTTAACCACCATGGTTAAAGCCATGGTTTAAGGTGTCTTCTGAACGGGCCCAATGCCAATCTTCTTAATTACTAACAATAGTTAAAATTAGAACCAGCATAATCTTAACATGATTTAATGCTGTTGGGGGAATAGTAGTAGAATTTGTGTAAGATAAGGGAGATGCTGAAAGCCAACATAACCTTATAGCTCATTCTTAACGATGGCTAAAATCATCAGTATTATATCTGCACTGTTCCAAAGGAAAGGAAACAACATGTTTAAACAAATAAAATGAAGAGTATATGGTAAGTGTTATAAATATTTATGGATAGGTAGATGACATATGTACTGGGAACATATATTTTAAAAAGCTATTGAAGGTTTGTGTGAAAACAAAGGATGATTTTTTACGTCACAGTATGTAATGAAATGGCTTGATATATCTCCATTCTTTATATTCCCCTAGTCAGAGACAGATCTGTTTTTCCAGAATGAGGACACATGGAAAATAATTATGGAACAGTTAAAACAGAATTATGAATGATGCTTATCAATGAAGAGGGCTAAACACATATGGCACGGTTCTAGAATATCTGTCTAGATAAAGGATTCAGACAAAAATTATAAGCACAGATACCATCACTTTTTAGGCCTTGATAGTCTTTATCTCTGCAAGCAATGTGAAAAATTCCGTGAGTCCTCTGGTAAAGACCATTTCTATGACAGAGGATACTGGCTTTGTATCCATTTCAAAAAACACTTTGGCACCATGAAAACGAAACATTTCATTCTTATAATCTATTGTAATAAGCTTGCGCATCTTTAGTGGTAGATGAGCTCACCTGGCTCGCCTCCTCAATAGGCTCAGTTTTTTGAAGCTGTCTCAGAACATTCTTGATAAACTCATTCAAAATCTCGGTATGCCTTGAGAAGCTGGCTGCCAGCCTCCTCTCTTGCCCATCTCTCCCTTCCCCATGCACTAGCCTTGTAGAGGGAGCGGGGAAGGACACCAGTGCTGGAGGAAACCTTACAGCAGACAGTGCAGCACCCTCCTATTTAAGAACTGAATCAGGTGGCATTGTGAACTCCATTTCACAGACTCCCTGACAGCAATGGATGCTGTACGAGCAACCACACCTCAAAGGCTTATGCTACATCTGCAAGCTGCATCTGGTACTGAACTCTTTGTGAAGGTATATTATGGAAAAGCAGAGAGACCCTTGGGAGATTCCACTAGGTTAGTGAATGGTACTATTTCTGGAAGAGACAAGCCCTCTGTGTCAATCACAACTTTGGAAGAAGACAGCCATAATATAAAACCTCAACTTAGTAGGAGGGTCCTCAGCCAGAGTGAGCCTTGTTTCCTCCCAGATTCACAGCTGAAATGACAGGCATCCACGCCATCCATGCGCTCCACCACATTTTTTTATTATATATCCTCACCACTTAGTAGAATGGTACAAGACATCTGGCTTACCAAGTAGTTATATCCAGAGTATTTGGTAAATGGCTATCTGTATCCATATCCTATCCCTGAGAAGATTAGCATAAACAAAGATAAGTGTAAACAAATAAATATTTTGCTAACATTATTATTATTATTTATATAAATAATAATAATAATAATAATAATAATAATAATGTTAGCAAAATATTTATTTGTTTACACTTATCTTTGTTTATGCTAATGGCTAAGAAATTTTAATGTATAGCACTGTTACCAATGCTAAATTTAAGTCATAGTTTTTTGTTCCCACATCATTCTCTCTCCTTTTATATATTTCTTTGAGGCCAGGTTCAAATAGTAATTCCTGGCTGCAGTCCTTTCCTCTGTGTACATGATGGTGTGTACAATGATTTTTGCAGTTGCAGCTGCACTGTGAAAATAAGCATTCTGACTGTGTATTGGAAGTGTAAGTTACATTTCCAAAATTATTCTGTCAATCCCCTGACAATTTAATTATATTTTTTTATCTAGCGCTTCTTGACTCTGTTTAGCTAGCAATGTCTCATCAATATCTCATTCAGGTGTAACATGGAAAAGCTGAACTACCCTGGGCTAACAGCCAACCTTGCCTGTGACTGACGCTCACTTAACTGAGCAAAGAGTTGCTCTGCTCCAAGCAGGAACTTGACTACACAAGAACCAGTAGTGACAGCAAGGGTATAGGCTTGAATTCTAACATCACAGTTTCCAGCTTGTGCTCAAGCAAGTGGAACCAGCACTTTAACTGAATGCTAAAAGGCTTCAATCTAGTGCTTTATCCCAATTTACTTCCTGTATGAAACCAAGATGTTTAGTAAAAGCAGCAGGGCAGGTACGTCATTCATTCTGCTGTAATTTTAAAGCAATTACAATTGTATTAATTTTTTAATTGCACACATTCTTGATAGTTAATTTATGGAAATAAGCAGGTAACCTGACAACACCAGCAGCTATTTAAACAGAAAATATAATTTATTTGTAAATACTGGGACGTACATATGTAAAATTAATTAAATAATATTCTCAACTAAAAAATATAGTTTTAAACTACTCTGAATGAGCAATAGATTTTCAGGACAGTGGTATGGATTTTTACTATTATTATAAATAATATTTATTTATAAAGCACCATCAATGTTCATGGCGCTGTACAAAATAAAACAAAACAAGACAATATGCCATATGGCTTATGATCTAAAATCACAGTAAGAGACAGGGGAGAGAGGGGAATTTCTGTAAACATAAATTTAAAAGACAGGCATAGAAAAAAGGGAGGGAAAGTGTTCAGAGTTATGATGGGCACACATGGAAAAGATTATGCATCTATTTAATGTCCATGTTTCCAAAGACTCATACGGTACGTATGGATTTATCTTAACATTGATGTGGTATGTATTAAGACTGGGTGCTCAACCAAACCTTTACCAGTCCTGAGGAGCTCTGTGCCGCAAGCCCGGCTCCCAGCTCCTCACAGTTACTCACGGGACAACCCGAGACGCTCGCCCACACATTCCACAGTCTCAGGATCATCCCAAGATTGTGGAAAAAGTGGGGGGAAAGGCTATGCCAATATCCTGGGGCAAGGGAGGGATCATTCCTCCCTGCTCCTGGGATCCCCTGAGAGTCATGTGAATGCACAGGGATGAACCCGGGGCGATCCCTGGGATATTGGTAGGTCTAGCCATGGCCTGAGACTCTCTAATAAGTACTGGTGCCATTAGCTTTGTGCCAGATACCCCTTTCCTTTAACAGTGCACACATGCAGGACAATCTATTTTAGCCATAAATTATGTTGCTGTCCTGTTTCTTCTACTTCCCATAAAACTATAAAGCAGTCGCAGCAGAAAGCATTGAAAGCACCAGTTAAAAAACATGCAAAGCATGTTGACCCTAAATCCACCGAGAACCATATTAATATCCCAGCTCTTCCTAGCACCTCCCCTCACCTGCCATTCATCTTCAAGTATTGCGGTGATGGGAGTGCCAACATTGTAGCGGACACTATGTTTGTGTCAGGACCACTCGAGAGCCAGGAAATCAAAGCTGACTGGAGATTCACCCAAATCACTGGATGAAGATATGTTTGACACTCATGAAGCAAAGGATATCAGTAGTATTGCAAGCACTCATGCAATGATTCTTGCCTCCACCAGCCAGAACCGGGACTATAGTAGACCAAGAGGTGTGTGTACCACTTACTGATCAAGAGGGGCAGTGCTTCAATTTCCATTTACAACCATGCTTTCACAGTGGACCACTGGCCACATTCCAATCCCTGCCACAATGAGTAAATAGTGACCCTGTTCAGAAGACACCTTAAACCATGGCTTTAACCACGGTGAATAAACATTAAGGCATCTAATACAATTATGGCATAAACATCAGTATCATACCAAGTGCAAAAGCAGCATCCAATTCTAAAGATAAAACAATAGTTATAACATCAGTTAGTTTAAATATACCCTATTTTATTTGTAGCAACAATATAATTAATCAGATTGTGTCAAAGTGTGTGTGTGTGTGTGTGTGTGTGTGTGTGTGTGTATTGCACATGTAACATTCTTCAGAGACCAAAAAAAAAAAAAAAAAAAAGGTGGGGCAACCAGTGTATGATTTTATTACAACAACATTAGTATCAACCAGGTACTTAAATTGAGGCCTACCAGAATCTTCCATGGCTACCTGACCAGATCTAACTTGTGTACAGTTTTAACCTGTTGGTTGTTTTATTATGGTTTTAATTTTTGTGAACCGCCTAGAGAGCTTCGGCTATTGGGCGGTATAAAAATGTAACAAATAAATAAATAAATAAATAAAGAGAGAGCTTGAATTCTAAATAAAACCTGGTTTGGAATTCTTCCAGATTCCAGTATTCTAGGAAAACATGGCATGGATAATATATTACACCTTACTGAAATCTGAATATCAACTAAAATTACTTTAAAAAGTACTTTTAGATTAAAAGATTTTGCTATAAAAAGCTTCTTCATAAACAGTATCTATATCTAGTATCTAGCAACAGAACATGTAAGATTCAACTATGTACAATATGCATACTGGGATGTTCTTCTGTATAAGAGCCAATAGAGTTTTAGAACTGTGTTCCTGCACAACTCCTACTCATTTCAAAGGGACTTTCATAAAAGTTCTTAGTGGATTATGCTGCTTATCATAGAAAAGTAGTATAATCACATACAAATGCTCTAAAGTTACATGGAGATAATTTAAAGTGGCTGCTAAGAGAGAGGGGTAGACCTGAAAGCAATTTCTAAAGCACCAGGCTGCCAGTAATGGGTTTTGTCTGCTTTTTAAGAGTCAGGGACACATACAGGTGCTACTCAGCACCACTCAGAACTTTGGCTCTGCCAATACTAAACAATGACACACACACATGGTTCATATTACTGAAAACTGATGAATTAAAAATAACACATTAAGCCACTGTTAACAACCAGCCTCTCGCAAGCCTGGATTCTAAGAACTCTGTTTCCTGACTATACTCTGTGCAAGCAACTAGAACCCTCACATGCACTGCATGCTAAAGGCCGCAGCCTTTGTCTTCTCCAAGTTCTGTCTATTTCAGAGGCTAACATGCTGCAATTAGTCTAATTAATGTGAAACAATGAGCTGTGTTACCACTTATCAAATTGATTGTTCCCCTATCAAAACAAAACAGGCTGGCTTTTTGATGTAATTTCAAGAGATGATTTGAAATGTCATGTTGCTGCAAGCCAATTACCTTATGACTGGAGTCACGGTCAACAGAATACATAATTAGCCAGAGTTTGGGAAGGCTGCTTACTGCTAGTATGCTAATTAACTGTCTTTTGTCATAAAACAAAAAGGTTGTAGCTAGGGTTGTGAAATAGGTCTTTTTTATTTACATTTCTTTGTGCTTATCAATGTGAGGCATGACAATGCAAAAGAATGGAAAATTTTAATTCCGCTACTTCAAATTAATACTGAGCTGCAAGGTCAGGCTTAATATGGGACTACAATAACATTCAAACTCTGTTTCATGCAACACTCAGGCTGCATATAATAACAGACACAGGGGGAAATTAAGCACAAAGCGAATCTCATTCCCAAGAGTCATTGAGACTCACCTAATGAATCACAACATTAAACCAATATCATACTCTTTTTCTCCCAAATTAGAAACTGTCTGAATGTACTCTGGGCTATCCTGCCAGTTCCAAATTGCTCTCCGCCTGCTATTTTAACTGCTTTTATGAAAGAACAAAAGGCAGAATCTCATTCCTAAATGCATTTATTTTGGAAGGAGGTCCTATTAAGTAAATCTCCTAAGAATATTTTTCAAACTTCTAACCTGCTCTACACCAGATCCTGGGAAGTTGTGACTATTAGAGTATGTAACTGATATAAATTTTGGGCCAAAAGACAGAAGCACATTCCTATATTTGAGTCATCACGTGTTGCCATGATAGACTGCTTTCTTTGTAGCACAAGTCATTCCTTAAGAAGAGACATCTGAATTCCATCCCAGTAATTAAGTAACAACTACTAGGGTGACCTTATGAAAAGGAGGACAGGGCTCCTCTATCTTTAACAGTTGTATAGAAAAGGGGATTTCAGCAGGTGTCATTTATATGCATGCAGCACCTGGTGAAATTCCCTCTTCATCACAACAGTTCTGCAAGAGCTATACTAGAGTGACCAGATATAAAAGAGGGCAGTGCTCCTGCAGATTTAACTGGTGTGATAAAGAGGAAATTTCACCAGGTTCTTAATGCATACAAATGACACCTGCTGAAATTCTCCTTTCAATACAACTGTTAAAGATACAGGAACCCTGTCCTCCTTTCCATACGGTCAGCCTAGTAGGGTGACCATTTGGAAAGGAGGACAGGGCTCCTCTATCTTTAACAGTTGTATTGAAAAGGGAAGTTCAGCAGGTGTCATTTGTATATATAGAGAATCTGGTGAAATTTCCTCTTCATCACACCAGTTAAAGCTGCAGGTGTCCTGCCCTCTTTTAAATCTGGTCACTCTAGTATAGCTTCTGCAGCTTTAACTGTTGTGATGAAGAAGACATTTCACCAGGTTCATATATATATACAAATGACACCTGCTGAACTTCCCTTTTCTATGCAACTGTTAAAAATAAAGGAGCCCTGTCCTCCTTTTCATACGATCACCCTAAATTTGGACATTTTAGGCTTTCCTGTTTCCCCAAGGAGTGTGTGGCAACCCACAGAGTGTGGCTCACAGAAGGGTCGAGGGGGGAATTGGCACAGACCCCCCCCCAAGTTGCCCACCCCTGATCTAAGACTTCTTAATGTCTCTCTGAATTGCTAACACAGCTGTTGTTGGCAAACAGAAAAGATGTTAAAAATATCACTGCATGTACAGACTATTCAAGAGAGCTATGCAGCCACCAAGGGAACCAACATTCAAGGGGTGCTTCTGCAGACAGAATGGAATTGTAGTCTGGGTATACTGGTGAAAGCTAGTGTGGTGTAGTGGCTAAGGTGTTGGAGTGGGAGTTGGGAGATCTGAGTTCTAGTCGTCACTCAGCCATGGAAACCCACTGGGTGACATTGGGCCACTCACAGACTCTCAGCCCAACCTACCTCACAGGGTTGTTGTTGTGAGGGTAAAATGGAGAGGAGGAGGATTATGTATGCCACCTTGGGTTCCTTGGAGGAAAAAAGGTGGGATATAAATGAAATGAATAAATAAATAAATAAATATGCACATTATTTCTGCCATGGTTCCACCTGATTGGGGAACACACTAGGGCTGTGAAAGCCCAGGAAATAACTTTTTTTCTCCCTTTCCCCCCCAAGAATCAGTTTGGCTTTTTCAAAAATAAAAATAAAAAATTGAACAGCTTTGGATTATGAAATACTTTCTTTTAAAATTTAAGACAAGTATTTATATATTGTTACCCAACCTTTATGCCCCACAAAATGATTGTTAAAAACTATGTAATAAGAACACTTCTATTGGAAAAAAAACCCTACAGATATATAATGTCTAGAAATAATGAAGTCATGGGAAAAGGTGGTTTTTTTAGACCTTTCTGTAAGATTCCCAGCATAGATATTTCTTTAATTCCTTATTAATATTATTGATCTAAAGTATATTTTACTGATAAACATTTATGCTTAGTTTCCAAACATGTGAATAGAGTCCTGACCATTGGCCATACTGCCTGAGGCTGATGGGAGCTGAAGTCCAAAATATATGGAAGGCACCATGTTAAGGAAAGCTGTCTTGAAGCAATAAAGTGATTTTAGATCTGTAAAGAGCACTAAAAATAAGTATAGTTTAGTTTTCAATTTCCCCAAAATTTCCATTTCCCCCCAGAAAAAAAAAACTACGAGAGAAAAATGGTATTTTTCCATGGCCTCAAAATTTCTATAAATTCTACATCTCTAACCCCCCCCCTCCAATCCCTCCATCCCTTGCTAGGATGGAGAAAAGCATTCAGCTGACTGCCTGGTACCATTAATCTAGAAATATGTTGCACCAGTTGCAGAGTACATGGCTGTCTTGTTTCCTTTGATTTCTTACATTCCACTGCATAGTCAGATTTGAATGCTCAGTTGATATCACTTGCATATCTCTTGAGACGGAGATATTTGTGACTTGCCAGGTAAGCAATTACTATTGCCAAAAACAAACAAACAAACTCTTTCTGTACAATTAAGATGAAAAAATGTTAAAAACATTATACAACTTTATGTCAATTTCCTATTTTTTAATAAAACAAAATAAATTCAAAGTTATTGATATGCGACAGTATTAGAAAGATAGAAACATATACGTATGTTTTTGTATGTTACAGACTTTGAGGAACTGAGTTCACACATTTAACATTCTTGGGAAACTGAAAGTCAATAGCAGTAGTGCATTTTCTGTAATTCTTACAATCAGATCCATTTAAAAGACTTCCATAAAGAATGTCAGGACAACTGTTGTGGCAGAAAATAATACCAGGTAATATCTGTCTTCCCAACAGTTATGAGCTCCCTATACTTCATCATATTAGACTCTGGTACAGGAAAGTATTTAAGTGCATGCTTAATTTTGCAGACAAGAGTAATCCCATTGAATACAACAACCTCTGGCAAAGCAGATACAAAAATCATCATACAAATATTTATACAATACATTTTGTATTAAGTAAGGTTTGCTTAAATTTATGATTTAGCCAAAGAGAAATTGCTTAAATTTGAGGTAAAATTGATTATCTGTAATATATAATATATGCTATGATTTGGTTAATTTAAAGTCTATATGTTAAACAGTTTTTCATGGAATATAAAAATTGACATTTCAGAGAGTGTAATGGCATAATGAAATGTAAACTGAAAACAGGAATGAGTTAATTAGACTAATGATCCCTTGACTCCTTTATTAGCTGGCTCTTTAGAAATTGGGATTAGCTTTGTTTTCTCTGCTGAATAAAGACAGGAAGGATGATATTGATTCTAGTAAATGACAGCAGCAGAAGAAATTAGTGTTTTCATGTTAGTTATAGGTTTCATAATTCATAATAAAAATGTAGGGTTATTTCCAGATGACCTGGGAAAGGGAGTGATATTTCTAGCACAGCCTTCCACAACCTGGTTCCCACCAGACATGCTGGACTACAATCTCATCATTCCCAGCCCGGATGGTCACTGGTCATGCTGGATGGGATTATGGGAGTCATAGTCCAAACACATCTGAAGGGTTGCAGAAGGCCACTCTAGCAGTAAGCTAGCAGTAGGCCCAGTCTAGTCGGCAACCCCATCTAATTTATGGACAGTAACTTTGCTTGGAAAAATGGGGATAACCTTAATGCAGGAACTTCTTTTCAATTAGGGACCTATCTCCAAAAGAGGTAGATGTGCATTCACTGTACATTCATCTAGAAGAAGAATGTACAATGAATTATTATTATTATTATTATTATTTATTGAATAGCAAAGGTTCATAAAATGGGCATTGCTGCAAGAAGCTTTGTTGGTGTTCAACACTTGAAAGAAGTACTCATGAGTGCTCTTTTAGTTCCATAATGCAACAGGAGAATTCCCTGCTTTTAAAGCAGTGCTGGACTGAAACTGGTCCCCTATTTTCGGGAACTTTTTCTCTCTCCCCATGAAAGAAGAATGTTTTTTTCTGCCTCTTTCGCAGGGAGGGGGGAAATTGGGAGAATTTTCTCCTTGGGGGTGGGGAACAGGGTTTCCACATACCTTCTTTAAGTGTAGCCGGTTGCTGAAGGCTTTCCTATTATTTACTTTTTCAAAAAACAAAAACAAAAAAGTAACCCCCCCTTCCTCCAGCATTTGGAGGAGCCCAGCAATTCTTAGTGAATGCCCACTGGAGACCATGTGACCTCTCCCTCTCCAATAAGCATTAAGGAAGAACTTCTGGGCTCCTGAAAATGCTGGGGCTGTTTTGAAAAAGAAAAGAAAGAAGGCTCCTCAACAACTGGCTACATTTAAAAAGGTATGTGGAAACCCTATCCCCCTCCCCAAGGAGAAAATTCTCCAAAATTCTCATCTCTCCCAGCCTCTTTTGCCCAAGTTTTCATTTCTCCCACACCTGCCATGAAATGCCAAAAATGGAACAGTCAGAATTTTCCTCACAGCACTATTTTAAAGAAGTGAATACATATATTTCTTTAGAAGACCATCACATATAAAGTGACACAAGAAGGTGAATTATACTGTTTTATCACCAGTAATGTCACTGACTTTAGACAAATGGCTGCATTCTGGCATAATGCTATATCATGGTTTAGCTTTATGAAGATGAGAGCTTGTGTGAGCCTTGGGCTCATATGCTCCCCTTTCCCCTCTAGCATAGGTACAAGGCGGAGATTGCAAGCTTCCACTTCCATTTTTGTTTAACCATAATTTGGCAGTATGTCCCTAAACTTTAGTTAAGCTTAACTATAGTTTAAACAAACTAGCTGCATAAACCACTGTTAGAAGTTGGCTTGTTTTAATGAATTTTAGTTGAGGGTGCAATCCTATGCATGTTTAGACAGAAAAAGTCCTACAGTTCCCAGCATACCCCAGCCAGTATGGCTGGCTGGACAGATGCTGGGAGTTTTCTGTCTTAACATGGATAGAACTGAGACCTAAAACAGTCAGATGTAACATCAAGTTGTGGTTAGTCAAAAATGGAAGCAAAAAGGGAAGAGTGCATGAGTTAGGGATTTGCACATGGTCATACTCATAACCCTAAAACAGCCTTCCCGAAGCTGGTGTTCTCCAGATGTTCTGGACTACAAATCTGAATATATCTGACCAGGCTGCTGTGATGTCAATGGGTGAAACAGCGTCACTGCTAGGTTGGGAGGACTGTACCAGGACAGGGGGTGGGGGAATGACTCAGATTACGCACAGTAGCTTAAAAATCTCTGATTGTGTGGGGCATAACCTTATACTGTATCAGACCATTTGTCCATCTAGTCAGTATTGTCGATTAGGGCCCTTTCTACACCTGCCTTTTTTCCCCTGGATTGTCCCTGGATCATCCCTGTGCATCAAAATGACACGCAGGAGATCCTGGGAGCAGGCAGGGACGATTCCTCTATTTCCTCGGGACAGCCCTTCAGTGTAGAAGGGGCCTAAGTTTCAAGGCAGGAGTTTTTCCAGCCCTACCTGGTGATCCCAGGGAATGAGATCCCAGGCATCTCCATGTAGGGCTGGAAAAACTCCTGCATGAAACCCTGGAGAGCCACTACCAGGTAGTTTCAACAATACTGAGCTAGATGGACCCATGGTCTGACTCAGTGGCTCATTCAGACATCACTTTAAGCCATGATGGGTTAATAAGCTACTCACAGTAGCTTATTATGAAAATAATAGCTGGGGATTTTTCTCTTGGTGAACTTGCACTGGATCTTGAATAATCAGAGATAGTTCCAGCTCTATCCTGCCTTCCTCATGAACAAGTACTAATATCAAATATCCTAATATCTGTTCTTTATGGAGCCGAAATGGCATGATCCACACATATCTAGTGGGCAAGGAATGCTGACTGATAGTTGGAAGGAAAATATCAGCAACAACAGAAATCCAGGGGATAGGTTTTCTTGGAAATCATGCAGAGAGCTTTGGCTAATGGATGGTATTGAAATGTAATAAATAAATAGATAATAGAATGCAAATCTTGGGGAAAGGCATGGCTAGTTGGTTGGAATCCTGAACAGCAGTACTCCACATTGCAACATTTTGTTGTTAGCTCAGCCTGTATTTCCCATAAGCAGGCAAATAGTGATGGGTGCTACATTTTAGATCAAGAATAGGATTAACTTTCCTTCCCCATTGCCATAGTCCCAGTGCAATTTGGGTGCTCTCTCCCATCAGCTGCTTCAAAAAATAAACACCTGGCCTAGATGTTATAAGCAAATTGGTACCTTAAATATCAAACATGCTGTCAAAGTTGTATCTCTTTAGGGGCTCACATAATTGAATTGCTTTCCAAAGCCCCACATGTAGAAAGCTAGCATGTTAAGGATAAGGCTAGCATAGAGTCCATTTCCCTGCTGGTTTCTATGTGGAGGGATTGTTTTGGACAGAGGAGCACGAAGTCGGATGGGCCATCACCTGCAGTCTGATTCTGTACTCATTGAAAATAACAAGGGCTATAGCTAACGTGGCACTTGCTAATGCTTCAGTGATAGTGTCAGACCTTTACTTCTCAGTAACTTAGGCTCTTAGTGCTTTGCAGCATCACCTGTTAACTATATGTTGTAACAGGACATGGCATATTGTAACTTGTCATCATGTGCCTGGAATCTTAAAGTACACACATACATTACACTTCCTTTGAAAATACATGTGTGTGCGTATTTATTATCTGTTTGAAGTAACTTTGGAACAGATGTTTATCAAATAAATAACGTCCCATTCAAAAGCAAAGAAAATATAGAAGATGGTTTTTGAAGCCGTATTGTTTTTATAATAGGCATCATGATTCTCTCTACCTCTTCTTTAAAATGTTAAGCTTTCTTTCCTTCTAGCAAAATGTCAACCCTTCTATTGCTAGAAAGTGAACAAAGTGATTAGGTGATACCTAACACTGTAGGAAATGCCATAAAAAATCCTTTATTTGGGCTTTTAAACAGACCTGAAATATTAAAACAAAAACAAGTGCTAAACCCAGAGCTATGGCACCATAAGCCCTGTCTAACAAGGTGTTGAGCACCAAAGCCCAAGGGAGTGTTGGTGTTCTCACTGTGAAGATTAGACAAGAGCACTCGCGCAGGACACAGAGGGAATATGATGGGACAAGAAGTGAGCAATCCCAGCAGACACTCTGTTGAAATGTCAGTCAGGCATGCTGCCTCCACCACCTTTCACAGAGCTAAACATCTCTTTATGTCAGAACAAATTGGGCAATCCTCAAATCTTTTTTCCTCCCTTTTCCCTGACTTCAATGCGAATGAGAAAGACAGAGAAAGGGGGAGAGGGAGAGGGCAGGAGGAAGAAAGGGAGGGAGGGAGTGTGAAGAGACAGTTCAGTTCAGTTCACATGAAAGCACTGTGACACGCTACAAGACTGAATACTGATATTGGCAACTCTTACAATCTTATCGGAGTAGTCGTATTAACAACAGCAGCTAGCAGCTCTTACTGCAACTGCATCAGATTATTTCTCCCTTTCCCAAACATTCAAGACATTTCTTCAGAAAGATGCTCATTCTTTAACAAAGGCCATAAAAACGTCAACACAGAATTTTAATTATTTGTGCATTAACGTCTGACATCTCTATCGATGCCTAACTTGGGACAGTATGATATAAATGCAGCGTTCTCATCTACAAAAACCTATGGTTAATGGTCAATTGATTTTAATGAAACCTAAGTTCAACTATCTTACTCTGGATCCAACCCAAAGATTTTAACAGAAATCATGCATATATCCCATACATGGAGATACTGCAGATATTCCTACAAATATATTCAATGGCCTTATGAAAGCTTAAAATAAATGTAATTCAGGTATCACAGCACCATGTACACTGATGGTGCTATATAAATAAATAATAATAATAATAATAATAATAATAATAATAATAAAATATGTCCCCAACTTAAACATTTCTATCCATAATAAAGGAGGAGGAGGAGTTCTGTCCATTGTCATTTTTTTATATCTGAAATATGTTTGTTGAAGCAGCGAGAATACTTTTACGTACTGCTAGAATACTGTATGTAAAAGTACCAGGATGAATTTGCTCTGCATGGGCTAGGATAGATAAATCTAGTTTAGGCAAACAGAGAGGAGGAGGTAATGATAGATGGATCTCCACAATAGCAGAAATGCAATATTATGACACTGCATGGACAATATACACATGTACTCAGAAGTAAGTTCCAGAGTTATTCAGACTTCAATGGGCTTACTCCCAGGTAAGGGGGAAGAGCATTGTAGCATAAGTGGTACGGGCGTTAGTAACGTCAAGACTGGATTACTGCAATGCGCTCTATGTGGGGCTGCCCTTAAGACTGCTCCGGGAGCTGGAGCTAGTGAAGCTGACTCTTTTCAGTATATAACTCCTTTGCTGACGGAATTGCACTGGCTACCTACTGGCTACCAGACCAGGTTTAAGGTTCTTGTACTAGTGTATAAAGCCCTAAACACTTGGGACCAGGATACCTGAGAAAGCGCCTTCTCCCTTACCAACCTGCCCAATCACTGAGGTCATCGGAGGGCATGCTCCTGGTGGTTACACGTGGACCTATGGTCCGATTGGAATCTACCAGGAGAAGAGCCTTTAGTATAGTGGCCCCTTCTCTGTGGAACTCCCTACCCCTGAATATCAGGCAGGCACCAACCATAGGCTGTTTCAGGCACCTCCTGAAAACAACTCAGCTTCAAGAAGCCATCCTCAACTGACTAGCCACTGTTTTTCTGTGTCTTTTTTTTTAATTGAATTTTCTTTCTTTTACTGTTTATACTTATGCTCACCACTCTGGAATCTGTTAGATAATTGAGCGGCAATAATAATAATAATAATAATAATAATAATAATAATAATAATGTGCTGTACAGCAATTTTATGTGACATTTTATCCAATCTACAATAATGGTTTTCAGTGTAGCAGTTCTAATCCATGCGGTTATATGCGTGGCAACATCTTCAGTAAATCCTAAACATGAGCAGAGCAACTCTAAATGAAAGGCAAGTGAAGTAGTGGACAATTTGCCAGTCCCAAAGCTCTGCCGTTTCTCACCAGCCAGGGCAGGAGAAGTAGGGGGGAGGTTTTCCTACAAAGACAGTTTACAGATCTCTATTTCATTTAATTCTGTTGCCGCATTGAAACCAATGTAGGAAAATCTCTGCTGGCTCCAGGCAGGTTCAGTTGATGGGCCTGATCCTGAAGTCTTTTGGGGGGAATTATGGGGCTTTGGGTCCAGTGGACCCAAGGCCACCTACAACATGTCACAACATACCCTGTTTCAGGGTCAATAGTTGGTGGCAATACTGCTGGCAAGAGAATTACACTTGCAGACCTTTCTGCAGACATATGGGGTCTCTGTTGGCAGAGGGGCACTCCCACGCCATCCTATCCCTCTTAGCCAGCCTTACACAAGGGTCAGAAGTGCACTATCATTTATTGATAAGTTACACAAAGGACTACAAAATATAAAATGATAGTCAAAAGAAAGAGAATAAAATCTATGGGGAAAAGCAACTTTATCTATAATCTACAGGCTTGAGTTGATCAAAGACAAAGAAAAACCAAAAATGTTTATGTCAAAACTTTGGATCCTTAGTTTATTTTAAATACAATTTTATACAAATAATTCATTCCTAAAGTTTAATTAAACTTTAAAATTAACCATAATCAATAAAGTAATTAATTTTCTTAAATTGGCAAATGAACTGCATTTTAACATTCGACTATGAAATTGTTGAATACCTATACAGCTCATCTAGTCAGTGTCCATTAACACTGTACAACAACAAAAACAACAACATATAATAAACTGTGTATTAGTTCTGGTATTCCTAAAAGGAAGAGAGTCTTTTTAAGCAAACGAAATGCCATTGATTTTTGCAGGTGTTTAACAAAGATAAGCTGAAAGGGGGACTTCTATTCTAAATTTGGTGGTGGCAAAAATGAATTTGAATATGTTCAAAAACAAATCTGAAGTCTTCTAAAATGTCTGTATAAGGAAAACGGAGAGATTTAAATAACATTTCTCACATTATTGTGAGATATGGAATAAAAATGTTCAAAAATTCAAAGAGTCATGCTGCGGCAAACAGCATTTCATTTAAATATCATATTATTTAGAAACCATCAAAACAGATGTGATGCTTATTTATTTGTCTGCTATTAAATCCAGAATGCATTTTAAGCTTCTCCAGATGTAGCTACAATCCAGAATCGGGAACAATATACAGCCACTGGATAGGAGGGAGAAACTGGGCTTAGAACAAAAATACAGGAAATTAAAACAACAGCTACTTCACCTCAAAAACAAACTGTGGGGGAAATATCCCATTGGTTACTGCTACCATCATTCAGTACAAGGGCAGGTGCACAGACCTACCTCCTACGTTGTAGTCTTTTTGGTACCATGTGAAAGCCTTTTTATTTTTACTCTTTTTTGTTTTAAAAATATGTGTGTGTCAATGCTTTTTAGATCCCTGAACTGTGTTTGCCCTCTGCTGCTGGTTTTACTTTGGTATCATTAGGGGCTGTTTTAATTTAATCTTTTAGATGTTACATGATGTTATTACATTTGTGTGTTTTATGGTTTTAACCATTATTTGTGAACAAGTGAGAGAGCTTTGACTATTTGTCAGTATAGAAATGCAGCAAACAAATCCTTAGAATGATTTCACTGGGGAGCGTTCTATATTCATCTAGGAACTACCCACATTTCCCTCTTTGGGAACACCATGAGCAGATATACAAAATATTACCATAGTTTATATTGAAGGGGATAGTCAGCAAAGAAAGCGGAGGGGGGAATCCCTCAATTAAGGCAGCAAGGTTATTTTAAATTGGATGAAAGAAATGGAAGAGACCAATCTACATAATTGTTAAAATGGAGTTTGGGATTTAAGCTAATTTGGAGACACTTCACATAGTCCTTTTTTCCTCCACACAATTGTAGGTTCATAAAATATACTGCAATCCATGAAATGTGGATGATGTAGGTATAGAAAAATTACCCAAAAATTGAGCATGTGAGCAGCACCAAATAGATCTTAATGTGTGCATTTTCAGCTGACGGTATATGTCATCAATGTATAATGAAGGCAGCTCTGAAAGAAGACTGCAATGGCTATGTATATTTTAGTATATAATACAGAGTGTGAGAGAAAGTTATAGACAGAGTTATAGATCGATATATCCATATCCAAACCTGTCATGGAAGTGTGAATAGGTTTTGATCAAACGTATAGCTTGAACCCTAACTTCAAAGATATACAACTTCATCTGATATATGCTCAAATGGCATAAAACATAAATAAAAAGCTAGTAAAAGGAGATTACATTGTTAAGGAGGCACACAAGCAACATGTTCCTATGAGCTGTTGTAAAACTATAGCTGTTTGTAGGACTGTGCATAAGGATTCCTGCTTTGCCAAAGCAATCACTATAAGACCTTGCTTGAGCCAAGTGGAGCAATAGTCTTGGTTATCCTTTTGTTAGTATAATCCCTCTTTTAAGAAGTACTGAGGCATTACTAATGGCAACTGGGCAGAGTTGCATAAGTCTAACTTTGGGGACATGCTTGGGGTTCCCCTTTAGTTACAGCAACGTAAACCTCTGTTTGCATCACTGCAATACAAAGTGCCCGTTTAATAGGTAAGAAGTAAATGATGATGAACTAGTCCTGTGGCAGTAAGGCATGCCTAAGCCCCATTGATTTTTCCAGGTCTTAACATATATTTAACTGTCACAGGATTGCAGCCTTAGTCCATTATCAATCTCCCCTAATAAGCTGTGGTCATTTTATTTGTGTAATCAGTTACATCATGCGGTGATCTTAATTCTCCTGTGGAACTCATTCCATTTCGCAGATACAAGCTTTTAGATTGGTTAAACTTAGCAAAAGTGTTCTGACATAACTTATATGTATGTGCCACATCCTAACTTCAAATTCTTTTCTTTCTGTAGGTACTAAAATATGAATATGTCCTTTAGTGTAACACTAATGGGACTGAAGCCTTCTTTGACTGCATAAATGTTTGAGTCTGTAGATAATTTGAATTATGATGCAACCTTCAAGAGAAGCTTTGGGTACAGCAACAAGAAGTTGAACGTCACCAAGTACAGAGTGAACTACTATACTTGTTCTCCTAAAGAAGACCATTCTATCTGCAATCACATTATGTGAGCATTACTTTAAAGAGTACTTTGTTCTTTGCCCTCTTTTATTTTTATGGACTTGGTTCCCACTAACAGGCAACTCACTATGGCTTGGATTCTGAATTGCTCCTCCATTCCTGAGGGGCCCCCAACACCCAAGAAAAGATTTTAGTGGGATGCAGAAGGCTTCAGATAAAGGGAGGAGAGGGGGAGACCCATTCTGTGAATGTGAACTCTGCTTCATTCATGGAAGAAAAGGTAGGATCCAAGTGAATAAATTGAAAAACAAAAAATAAAAACAAGAGTCTCCAAATGAAGTAGATAAAAATGCTGGTCCAGGAGGGGGGGGGGGAATCCAAAATTCACAGTGGGGCGATATCTTTATTGCAGGGATGTGCAACTTGTGACCCTCCAGATGTTTTGACGTATAAATCCCATCAGCAACACCAATGGTAAGACAGCCTCTCCAACAGTATGGGAGTTGTATGCCAAAACATCTGAAGGGACTCAAGCTGCTCATCCCTGCATTAAGACCAACCAGAATCCAACAAAAATGTGCAAGCTCTCAAGTTCTCTAGAACCATTCAACAGGCACAAAAAGCAGGAAATGGGGAGCAGTAACAGAAAAGTAAAAAAAATATTAAAAAATCAGACCAGATATTGTAGCCATGAGGTCTGCCATTTAAACAGACCCTGTAAGATAGTTCAGATGGGAAAGGGGCAACTTGTCCCATCATATCCAGTGAAGCTCGTGGCTGGCAGAGATTTAAATATGGTTTTCCCCCATCTAAGCCAATGTTTTGCCACTGCACTCTACCAATGCCCAGTAATGTGCCACCTCCATGGGGAGGCAATCTACTGCATTGAGCATTGGTATCTTCTGCCCTCTAGCACTTTAAATCCAGACCTTACATCTCCAAGTCTGCCAGAGTTTCATCACAGTTCAATTTCAATTAAGCCACTTGGTATTTACAGCAATGTAACTGAAAGTAGATTTTGGCTCATTATCTCTATAAATCTGAAGTAATATACTAGTGTCTCAAGACATTACTTCATTTTCATAACTAGGAGAAGATTTCATTTCTGTGGATTTGTGTAAAAAGCAATTTGGAAACTTTGCAACAATGATATTACTTACCATAAAACTGAAAGCAATGAATGTATCATGAGGAGCAGCTATTGCGTAATCTTTGTATCTAATTCTTCATTCTTAATTACTGTGGGAATTTAAGTGCGCTATGTTCTTAAGTACTCTAAAGAATTAGCTCATTTAAGAATTTGCTAGGAAAATATCATTATTTCAAAATAACCTTTTCTCTTCCTACTCTCATTTTTGTTTTAAAAATTGTAACGTGCCTGCGTCAGGGAGGAGGCATATATAAATAGATCCAGATAACAGGACCAACTCTGGGAGTTCACCATGGTCTAAACTAAATATGATTCTTTTGTGTTATTAAGACCTGGATAAAAAGCTTGTCCCCTGACATAAATTATAGTGATTTATTGCAAATGCAACTAAAAAAATGAGTGGTCAGTAGGAGCACCTGAAGAACCCACGTAGTCACCTGCAGTCTACACAATACCAGTCTGCATATTTGAACAGCCCACGGTGGCACATTTAAGCCTCAATGGGCTGCAGTGCATGTCAGCACATGTCAGCAGACATTTTTAACATTCATTTCCCACTTGCAGTTTCTTGTGTTGTGCAAAGCGGAGATCTATTATTATTATTATTATTATTATTATTATTATTATTATTATTATTATTATTTCAATATCAACTGCACAAACTGCTGAGAAGAGTTGAGTAGGGGAAAAATAAAAACAACTTAACTGTTAATTTACTCGCTCTCTATTATCTTTTCCTGAGATAGCATAACTTCACCGAAGACTGAAAGTAACTTATTGAAAATTAGATTAAAGATTTAAAATACTTTCACCATATAATTTGCCTTTCTTTTTCTGGCCAGTGCAGTGAGGTTTTAAACATGCCATTCATGGATGAGCATCAAGAACTGTGGTCATTTAACACACCCTATAAACACAGACTCGATAACAAGTATTGATCTTATGTTCCTGGAACAGTGGTTCCTGGCCTCAGCTGTGAGTGGTTACGCCTCCTGACCTGATGTTCATAAACTCAAGCATCGAGTCTCTCTGAGTAATCATTGCAGAAGACTGAGAGTGGATTTTCTGTGAAATATAATAATGCCAACTCTTAATCTACTAATGCTGTAATTTGAGGAGGGGACAGGGAGCAGAACTTAGGGAGAAGGTTAGAATAATATTATGTAGGCCTATCAATCTGGGAAACTATGAGGCCATGAGTTACCTGAGTTCAAATCCCCACTCAACTATGAGGATTACTGGGTTATTGTAAGAATCAAATGAAACAAAGATGGTAAAGTAATTATTAGTACACTGAACAGTGCTACAGGCATGACAAACAAAACATAAGGGAGTTCCCGGCCCATTTTAAATTGTATGCATGTCACAAAACTGCTTTTGAAAGTGCTTTCAGTTCTAAAAGTGGTTTGCTGCCGTTTGAGAAACAAAAGCCCCATAGGTACATGGAACTAGTTGTCTTGTTCCCTGGATCCTGATTCCTGGCTAATAGATCCCAAACTATGCTCATAGCTTCCTTAGCTTGCCCATTTCAGATAGCTTTAGAAAATGCTTTTCTATTTGCATTATAGCAACTTTTGGATATTTGGAAACTCATCATCCCACCCTCTTCTCTTTGAAGGAAGCATCTTCCTTCAGATTCTTCACTTCTCTCACATTGTAACACCATTCATTTCTCTGAACTCCCTGTTGTTTGTCTCTGCTATAATTGGACCAAATATTTGTCTCTATGAGTAATTCAACATAATAGCCAAATCTGACTGGATGAATTAAGGAATGAATACTGTGGTGCGATCTGAAAAACCATATGTTTGTGCCAGAAGGCCAGCCAGCATTGGTACTTATTCTTATCTTCACTCATGTTCCCATTACATTTTTGTCATTTCAAATGTGCTACCACGGATTTTTGTGCCCTGGCTAGTAAGGAAGGAAAGAAAATCTTCCATGGGTACTGAGGCACTGTTGAGCATGGTATCCTTAAGCCATTTAGAGAAAACTTACCTTAGTTATAGGAATATTTTAAGGGCCCTCATTAGTATAATTTTTCAATCATCTAACCACAAGGAGCCATGTATAGAGGTGAACATGTCTTCAGCTAAAGAACTCAAGTAGCCTATGGAAGGAAAACATCTGCTTGGAATCCTGGACACTTGGGATCAACCACACAGCTGATTTATAGGGCTGTCATTTATAGATGAGCTGTTGGTCAGAGTCACATTAAATTAAGGGCAAGTAATTTCTTGCCCTTCATCATTGCTCACCATTAGCATTGCTGGCTAGGGCTGATGGGAGTTGTAGGCCAAAACACCTGAAGGGCCAGACATTGTCCACCCTTACATTATATCCATAAACATTAATCAGTTCAAAATACATGAAAATAAAACAGGGACATATAGGCCTTAGCTAGACCAGCGTTTATCCTGGGGTGAACCCTGGGATCGTCCCTGTGTGTCCAGATGACGCACAGGGGATCCAGGGATCAGGCAGGGATCAATCCTCCTTGACCCCGGGATACAGCCCCAAACTTTGGGCCCGCTTTTTCCACGGTCCTGGGCTGAGCCCGGGACTGTGGAAGGTGTGGCCCGTTGCTGTGGCTTGAGCCAGCTCCACGCACCTGGGAGCCACACTGCACCCATCAGTGTGGGTGCAGAGAGCGGGGAAAGTATTTTTTTTTTAAAAAAAAAACAAAACACCTTACCTTTCTACTAGAGCGCTTGTGCGCAACTGGCCCTTTTAAAAAAAAATTAAAATGGTGGGCGCAATGCCTCTCTTCTTGAGGTTGTCGCGCCTTACACGTAAACAAGGGTGAGATCTTGCATTATTCACAACGTGAGGCCTCCCCTTCTCTCCCCCGCAACAAAAGGCAAGTCTAGCTAAGGCCACAGTCTTATTTTACAGATGAGGAAATGAATGAAAACACGTCATGGTTTGCTCATCTCAGACTCATGTCGGTGGAATCTACAGTATATGGTCAGTTGCCCAAATGTGTGCTGTAAGGCTGGCTACTCTACACTTGACATATGCCATTCCTGACACAGAGGACAGAGCATTGGACTTATAAGAAAGCTGCGGCCTTCCCACCTGCACCCTAGACTCAATGTGCTGCAATATGATGCCTCTTAACATCATATATCTAACTGTTAATGAAAGCTGCATTTGTGTTTAAAAGGAATATCTATGATAACAGATCTGTGACAATTAGTTTATACACTCAAGGATCAATTATTACAAATTATATACATATGAGCAATGACACTTATTTGTATTTAGCATGATTCAGTGAAAATTAACATATTTTACACTTTAGATACACTTCAGGGCAGCATTAAAATGGACCATTTGATCAGTCAGACTAAAAGGTAGGGATGGATGAATCTGTCCATTTCATTTTCCCACCTTCTCATTTTTTACAGCTTAAGTCCATTCTTTCCCATATCCACATCAGTTTGCAAATAAAAAAAAGTATGCACAAACTTTTGGATATGTTTCTGTGCACAACTGTAAAATACATGAATTATTATATACAATTTTACCTCACACATGCATTTTCTGTAAGCAGTTTTTCACAATATAATGCATTTGTACATTTTTTTCACTAATATACACATTTTTGTGTGCTCTTTCCCCCTAACATATGCAAAGTCTGAAAGGTGCAAATACCGAAGGATAACTGCTTTCCAGTTTTCATATTGTTCTAGGAAGTGCAAATTTGATAATTCTTATCAAAATGTGAACAACTGAAATTCTCCCCAATCCTTACTAAAAAGCAGAGTATAAATTTAGTATAGTACAGAAAATTTCAACTGAATGTCATTGGTTCTCAAAGAAAACTATGAGATGGATCCCGAAACAAAAATGTGCCACACATCAGAGACAATGTATGAGTTTCTCTATCAGACAGTGAACCCCAAAGCAATTCCTCTAAGTGAATTCTTGCATAAAATCTGTTGAAAAGGAAATGTCCTTTTCGGAGGGCAAGAGGGCTATCCCCTTCTGTGGCTCTGTTCCAAACTACTATTTATGGTTATGGAACTTCAACCTAAACAAAGCCTTTGGTTGCTTCCGCACAATAGCCCTTTAACACTGTTTAGACACTGGTCTTCTGCAGGATTAAAATGGAGATTAAGTTCTTATTATAGCATAATATTTTCCAGCAATACTCTTCCCCATAATCATGCAATTGTGAACCGCCCAAGGAGGCGGTATAAAAATGCAATAAATAAATAATCATTCTCCAATAAATGTTTACTCACAAGTCACATTCAGCAAAAGTTCCCAGCAATACTAATTGAATGTTTCCTCTTTGTAGCTTCATGTTTCATTGCTTTGTTATGGGCACAGGTGGGGGAATCATAGAATAATTGAGCTGGATGGGACCTATAAGACCATTGAGAATTAGTGATGAATAACCCCAATTGCCTCAGTGGCCGTGTTCAGAAGACACCTTAAACCACAGCTTTAACCATAGTGAAAAGCCTTATTCACCATGGTTAAAGTCATGGTTTAAGGTGTCTCCTGAACACAGGCTGGCTTTCTGGCTTAACCACCATGGTTAAAGCAATGCTTTAAGGAGTCTTCTGAATGGGGCCGTAGTCTGTTTCTGTTCTGAGGGGTGGGGGAAAAGATTTTAATCATTATTTCCTCTCATGTTTTAATAGCAAAATAGCACTATTTTGCTCTTTTAAAAAAGGAAAGGAAAATGGAAACCAGTAATTATTTAAACTTTCTTCCCCCACTTCTCATACTGTAGAAACAGAAACTGCCATTGGGCAAAGAACAGAGTATATTCAGATAGAGATCCTTACCTATCTGTTAGCCACACTCATAAGGAAGCTATAAAAGAGGAGAAACATAATTAAGCAATAAAATGGGAGTGTTTATTTAATAGCACAGGGTAGTACCCTAAGCTGCCTTAGCACTAAGAGGAATTATCGCTAGTACAATGGGAAGCTAGTGCTTCCAGTATATCCAGAAACTAGCCAAAACTAGCACTTCCCGTTTGGAACAAGTCAGTGGAGCTCACAGGAGGAGCTTGGTTGACCTGTGCAGAAACATTAGCTTCTACTAGTTTTCAGGATTGTTCTAAGAAGCATCAGCTTCCTGTTCCACCAGCGGTCATTCCTGCTAGTGCAACCTAAAGAGCACTGGAGGACAGCCAACTTTGGATGCTGTCCTTGAATAGCACCTCCTCTGTCCATACTTGATAGGGCGGTGCTCCAATTACATTTATTACAAAACAATTTTTAAAAAGATAACCACAAATAAGGTCCCAAACTCCACACAATCGGATAACACAGAAGACACTTGGATGCAAGGGGCTAATAATGTTGTCTGGATCTTTCATAAAATTGGAATAAACAGAGGATGGCAATTCCAGAGAAAAGGGCTGGTGTGGAAACAGCCTTGGATATATCCATAAACTTACCCATGTCAAAAACTTGTTTCAGATGTTCTGGTCCTTTGTTCAAAGTAATCAACACCAATAATGTAATACAGCTTTGCAATATCAAAATCTAGATTTTTCTCCTATTTAATCCTAAAATTAGAGTGGCTCTCTAATTCATGTTTCAGATTAGAACTAGATTTCGAAGGGAAATACCCAGAAAGGAACTGTGTGTGACCCCCCACCCCTCACCCCCAGCTTAGATTGGATGAATTGCTGGGCTGAATCCTGTGTCTTAAAAAATCCTGTGTCTCAAATTGGATAGCCAAATCATCCTAAAGTACCCAAAAGAAGATGTAACAACATTTTGAAAAATTAATTAAAGACACATTACTGTCAGCTCCAGGAAAATAATAAAAGTCGAGAGATTAAGAGGCAAGCATATCTTTCTGAATTGTAAAATAGGTTTATAGGTCTTCTAATAACAACTTTTACTCAAACCTTACATAAATAGGCTTATATGATACAAATATTACGTGGGCTATGTGGAAACTACAACGTCCATAATCATGTTTAGGGATTACTTGACAGAACAGAGACATTTCATTTCTATTGGACCTAGGGATTACAGAAAAGAAACATCTAATATTCCATTTTTTAATTTCATGCATTTTTTATTTACCTTTAATGATGCTGTATATATTCATCATCCTGAAATATTAAAACAGTATGAAAAAAGTAATAAATTGGTGGAAAATTTAGGGAATGGGAATGCAACAGCACGCAAATCATACACTATCAAGTGCTTGATACACATTTAAAATTACTGCCTAGTACGGGAAAGCCAAATTCCTGGCAGATTTCTGAAGCGCAAAGTCACAATAAGAAGATCAGCAGAACAGCCTGAAATAATAGAATATTCATCCCCCTAATCCATATGCAATTCTTTAGGGCTTTTTTTTTAAACAATGCATATGAGGTCTGACTGTATTCAGGATTTAAATAAGTTGTCTCTCTTCCTCTCTCCACCCCTCCTCCCCCTTTCCCTGTCTCTCCTCTCACACACAATCACACTCTATTTTTGTTTAAAAAATGTATATACAGTTATCATTTCTGCTCTGCTGCACGCACGATGACAAGGTTAGCACATCTTCTCACACCTCAAATAGAACAATAGCTTTTTTAAAAAACAACAGAAGTGTTAAAAGAAATACATTTATTAATACAAAATAAAAAGATAGCCCTATTTTGGTTTTTGAAAATGAGGTTTTATATTTCTTTCTTTCTCTTTCTAAATAATAAGGCAGTCGTGTAATGTTTTTAATTTTACATTCACTTCCCCCCGCCCAGATAAATGGGTGGGTGGGTGTGGGACACTCCTGCCATTAAATCTTTGAGATTGTGCATATCTTTCCAGATATATGTGATTTTAGATATATTATTTAAAGAAGGATTGTGACCTACAGAAGAATAAATTCAAGAAAACTCAGACACATGCTAATAATGCTAACACAGCAAATGCCAGTATGGATGTTAATATAGCAAAGAAAGTGATGTTTTGTACTATACAAAGATACAATTGCTATGGATCTGAAATCAGGAATGATAGAGAGGCCCTCAAACTAGTCTTCTTCATTCAATTTTCAAGAGATATGTATTGCACTGGGTCTAATCCTCAAATTGAATTTAAATCCATGTTCATTGAGTGGTTTCTGCAGTCAACTAAAAATACAGTCAGTACTACAGAACTAATGCCCTGGTCAACTCATACAAATTTACATGAATGATGAACAAACTGTTAGTTATCTCGGATTCAATTGCTAACCAACACTAAAGAAATGTGGAATGTATTGTATGAGACGTCAACATTTTAGAGGGGGAAGCACTGTTTTTTACTAGAGAAGTAGATGGAAAGGGAATGTTACTTCTTCGCTCCATCTTAACCAGATCCAGCTTTCTCATGAGGTGGACTGAAGCGTTCTCCTCAGGCGCCTACCACAAACCTCTCACCACCACTGCTTCCACTTTGCCCATAGTCACATCACTGTTTCCATACCAGTTAACTACCTCTGCTGTCCACTTCACAGGCCAGTTACAGATGGCCTGCCCTGCCTCCTGCTGCCCTGCCTAGGAAAGCCAGTTGATGGATCCCTCTCCTCTGGTCAGGTGCCAGCATCCTGGCGGCTGGGCTAACTTTCTTTCTCTTGGATTAAAGGGCAGGAGGCACTGCGCATCAATCCAAGAGGCTGTCTTGACGTCATCTTTTCCCAAAGTGGCTCTGAATCCGCGCTGTATCAGTTAGGTGACCCAGCCGCAGATTCACAGCCACCCCAGGGCAAAGAGGCGAAGATACACAGCTGAGAAGTCAGGGACTTGCTGAACTTTTCCATCCAGAGCAAGGTCAGCCCCAGCTCTTCACCGATATGTTCTCACTTGAAGCCACTCTGGGGGCATTCCTGGGTGTAAGATAAACACCTATTGGTTGCTGGAATGTGTGGGAAAGGGTGGGTGGGCGCGGCAAACCTAATGGCCGCCAGAAAGCCCGCGCTGCCTCCCCTCATTAGGCCAAGTTGCCACTGCCACACACCAATGAGAGTGTGGGGTTTATTTGGTGGTGGGATGGCGCCAAACTAGCGCCATGACGACAGCCCCCAAGGGAAAAAGCCAGCCAGCAGGTGCCGTTCAGATCACACTTGGAGGTCACCATTGCTGCTGCTATTTCTTTCTCAGTTGTCATCTCACTCCAGCTGCAAAGGAGGAAGAGGAGGAGCAAGTGGCAGAGTAAAAGCATGCAGAGTTGAGAACTCAGTTAATTGTGTCAGCTGTGCTTGCTGCACTGCGGCTTGTCGAGCTGAGATTCAAGCAACAGTAGGGAAAGGCAAGCCAAATGCAGTGTGCATGTATAGATGTGAGCCTCTGAACTGGCGCTCCCAAAATATAAAAAATGAAGTTCCAGCCTCCCAAGCTGCAGCCCAAATGCTCAGCAGCTGCTGGGACTGCTACCAGCCTTACCTCCTCCCCGCCCCCTACATTCCCTTTCCGCAGCGTCCTTCTATTCATTGGTGAACGAAATGGCAGAATTAAAAAGAGGCCCTGCTCTGAATCCAAGCTTGCCTAAGACTATATGAAGCCCAATCCTGTGCATGTTTACTCAGAAACAATTACTACTGTGTTCGGTGAGATTTACTTCCCAGTAAAGGGTGCATTGGACTGCAGCCTGAGTAAGCCCATTGGAACTCAGGACTTCCTCATTCCACAGCTACTGCAATCCTGTACATACTCCTGAGTAGACATGCCTAGGCTTAGACTGACTCATATTTGAAGTTCATTTATGCCAACTACTGGCTTTGATTTGTAAAGCCTTATGATTTCTGGTTACTAAGCTTACTAGGGTTAATACACTTACTAAGGTCCCTATCACTTTCTCCCCTTTTTCATTTCAGCAGGGCTACATTTTCATTAACTTTCAAGATTATAAGATGAATAGACAGAAGGGTTTTTATAACAGAAACACCTTGTGGTGATCTCAAAAAAGGTGTGTGCGTGCCTTCTACACAAACATTTTGCTATGAACCTGGGTACATGCATAAGTTCAACAGCATTGGCCTAAAGGAGATTGGGGACTGAAGCTTGAGTTTTTTGGGGAGGAGAGAAGCATTGCTGCTTCGCCTCATGCACAAAGCGCCTTGAGCCAGGCCTGATCTTATACTTTTGCTTTATGGAATTGGTACAGGAGCCAACAACCAGAACATCAGCTTGGATGCTACTTACAGAGACAACTAAGGGGGCAAGCCTATGGCCCCTATACAGTGTCTGTGGGGCGAGGGGTACAGGGTTTTTCAGATTTCGGGATCCAAGGTTGGAGACAGCACTCCGACCTTGGACCCAGTACTCTGAGCTTCCCTCCCCCACCCCTTGCAGCTGGCATGGAGGAGGGTAAGGGTGTGTACTGGTGGGCAGGGAAGAAAAAGGACTAGGGAGGCTGGTTTACGAAGGATCCTCTGGCTCCCCAACCTCCTTCCCTCCTGCTCTGCAGAGCTCCAGCTAGATGGGCAAAAATGCCTGTCTAGAAAAAATGCAAAGTGGGAGAAACATGGAGGGGATCTTTGGCTCCATGCTCTGTGCTCCTCCCATTCTGCATAGGATGCCTTTGTGGCAGCGATAGAAAGCACGTCTAGAGCCCAATAAACACAGATGAGAGAGGCAGAAGATGAGCAAAACCAGCAGTCTGTCACAACCCTCTCTGTCTAACAATGGGTTTCTGGCACTACTTTGGTTATGACAGAGAGCAATAAACGTAACCCTACCAGAGTTCAGCATGCCACACTGCCAAACATGTGACCAAGGAAAGGTCTCTAGACTCAGGAGTGCAGGATCCATATCAAGGCCAATGTTTAATATTTTGCCTTTTGAATTGGTAAAATACAAACTTGAGTGAGCTACCTACCTCAAAGGTTGCTGGGAGGATGACCACAATGACAATTACAAGTCACTTTACACAAAATAATAATAATTCATCAAGATAATATAAAGCCAAAGTGTAATCTGAAATTTGTAAGTAAGCTCAGACCTGGTGTATAGTTGTGTGTGTGAATATGTGTGCAGCTCGTTTCTCCCACAGTTTATAGTCCAGCTTCTGTCACTGTGTTAACCTATTCAGAAAATAGCATGACAAAACCACCCTTATCCAATCAATACTATAAACACACCTAGATAGGCCCTTTTCTTTAAGGTGCTTCCAAATGGCTCTTACCCTAGCATCTGTATGTGTGTAATCCAAGCATTGTGCCTTGCACGTTCTGTGATGATCCAAACAGCTGTGGTTCACACCATAGTTCACTTCTAGACCACCGGTTTTTACCACTGAGTGGGGGGAGGGGGATCTGTCACCCTTACTGGATGGCTTTACAAGGCTGTGACAGAAGCACAGGGGATGTGACTTCAGCCTTGTGCAGTTTTGTGGTTGCTGGGTAGGTAGCAATAACATGCACATTGGGTGGTACTATCCTCTGAGCATCTATGCACCTGCATCTGCTTAAGTGGGATCCCAGTACCACAAACTGACTACAAGGGATCCATCCAGGAGGCCAACTATTTCATGAATTGCATAGGGCAGCTTGGGGGGGGGGCAATAAAAGGTCTTAGTCCAGCCCTACTTCCTCTGCTAATGAATTTTAAAGGAGTGCTCTGTTCTGCTATGATGAAAACAAGGTGTTTTTGTTTTTTGTTTTGCCATTCCTATTAATCTTCCTGCTAATGTTTAGAAAGGTGACTTCTTGGCACTGAGCAGACCTGACCAAAGTAGTTTCAAGCTAAGTAATGTGTAACTATTTGTAAGATTCGTCATACTTCCTTTTTTAGAAATGGCATTTAGATTAGCTATAGGGCTAATTTATTGTCTTGTAACTCCTTTCTGAGACTTGCATGCAGTATTTGAATCACATAAAAAGAAAACTATATGCATATCAGGTTTCCAATAACTGATCTCATCCAGGAACGGATGCCAAAATTATCTAATTCTAGCTGAAAGGACTGAGGTTAACTCCTTAGGCTCATCGCTCTAGCCGCTCAAAATGGTTTTGCTGCTGATTTTGTATATATTTCTACTCCATGGCTAAGACACTTTCTCTCTGTCTTTGGATCAGCATAATCTGTGATCGAGTACTTTACTATCAGACCTTTATAGAACATCTTTGATTTTTCAAGCTGCTCCAAATACCACTACTGACACTGTAAGAGGAAATAGCGAAGATCTGTATAAGCTGTTCATCAGAGCTCAAATCTTCTGATAATACAATCCTTGTAGGAGCCCAAGTACTTTCACCTCAAGGTTCAACTGTGTTGACTTCAATCAAAATTACTCATAACGTACATGAGAAGAATCCGCTACAAAAATATCCCCTGATCTGATAAAAAGGGTAAGAAATATACACGTTTTTATACATCATAGATTAGCAGAAATTGACAATACCTTTTGAATCAACCTGCCAATGCCTTAATAGCACCATAGTCTCCTAGACCAGTGCACTTGTTATGTTATCTGTACGAATGTCTGCTTGGAGATGGTCAGGGCTGTGAGCACAGATACAAAAAAATGTGTTGAATGACCTGACCCTAGAAAGCACCAATATTTCATACCCCTAACCCACTGGAATTCATTATTTATACTCTCAAGGTCTTTGTACCTACCTGAGATGAGGGCCCTTAAGAGTACAAGAAATGAAGAGCAGTGGGTTGGGAGAGCAAGAGGTGTGAAACATTAGTGCTAGCAAGGACCAGATCTTGGCCATCTCCTGGCAAACATTCAGGCAGAGAACATGACCTAACAAGAGAAATAGAAAACCACAGATGAAGCTGGCAGCAATTCATATAATTATAGGAACTTGTGGTGGGGGAGTGTTACCACAATCATAGAAATTGTTGTGAGCTGCATCCATGATCACCCATGGATGCATCCATGATCACACATTTTACATGCTGTGTAGGGGCAGCCAAAAACTGCTTGCAAAAAAAACTATCAGTTTTCTATGCCAACCAACCTTATACAGTGTGGGATTAAAAATAGTGATAATTACATACATGAATAAAAACATTTGGGGTACAAACCTATATATGTTCAGACAGAAAGAAGTCTTAGGGCTCATCTACACCAAGCAGGATATTTCACTATGAAAGTGGTATGAAAGTGGTATATAAATTGCAGGAGCCACACTACTGCTTTATAGCGGTATTGAAGTGCCCTGCAGGATCTACACTACTGCTTTGTAGTGGCACTGAAGTGTACTGACAACTGTTGGGGCCCATGACACATCTACACCAAGCAGGATATAACAATGAAAGTGGTACAAAAGTGGTATATTGTATGTGTCATGGGCCCCAACGGTTCTCAGTGCACTTCAATACTGCTACAAAGCAATGGTGTGGCTCCTGCCTTTTATATACCACTTTCATACAGCTTTCATAGTGCAATATCCTGCTTGGTGTAGATGAGCCCTTACAGTTCCAAGCATGCTGGGAGTTGTAGCACTTCTTCCATCTAAACATGAATAGGATCGCACCCTTTATGAAAATAATCCAGCACAAAGTGATATATCCCAATGCCTTCTCCAGTCTTTTAGCCCTTGATAAATATCCTAACTACTGTCTTTGAACAAAGCTATTTGAATAATTTTTAAAGCTATGTTTTCCCCAGCCCAAGACTAGATAAAATGTAGAGCAGGCCACCATTAAGTGTTTCCTGAGTATTAGGTAAGTCATGCTTACGAGGCTGTAGTGATTAACAAAGTTTCTCTGTTTGTTCATGTAATAGGGCCAAATGCCTTTCGAAGCACTTCAGAGCACTTAACTAAAACAAACAAGCACTTGAACTTTGAATATCTAACAAGAGGAGCTATTGATAAGTATGACGCTACTTGGTAAATCTTAGTCACTGGCAACTTTAATTCAACAGTCTCAGGGACAATTTGGACATCACTCGCTGAAGTAGTACAGACTTCTCAAGAACTGCACCACCTCAATTTGTTCATGAGGAGGGCTTCTTTGAAAGCACTTGCAGTGAAAATCATGTGCTGTGAGCATGGACATGCATACAAAATAATCAATGATATTTGGTGCTGTTCCACCATGTCCTGCCGTTCATCCCTGGCCAATGGCTGGTTGGCCACTGTGTGAACAGAGTGCTGGACTAGATGGACCCTTGGTGTGATCCAGCATGCTTTAAAATCTTCTTGCACTTCCAGATAAAGAGCAAATCAGGAACTTCCACATTTCCCCCCACAGAGGTTGTAATCCCAGTTTATGAAGAGTTCATGTATCTCCCCATATGACAGGCACACAACTTCCCCCTTTGTACATTACCTTAGTAACACAGAAAGAATATGTACTTGTTCAGCATTTGTTGGTAGTGTATGAAGGTGCTATAAAACTCTATTCTCTATCTATAAGACAGGAATAATGATGACTTATCTCTCATAACTGTACAAATCTACAATGCAAAAATGAGGATGTCATATTGCCAACATCTGGACTTTCTCCTTTGACTCAAAACTGCAACTTAACATATACAGTGATGGGGCCTGAGCAATAACTGTCTAGGATGCTACAGTGGATAGTTCTATGAAAAAGTTGGCTCAGTGTCCGGACACTGAGAAATAGGCAAATTATATGTCAGGGAAATTAGAGATCATTACAAAAAGGAATCAAAAGTAAAACTGCCAATATCATACTGTCCATACCGTGTGACTCTATGGTGCAGCCACATTTGGAATTCTAAATACTGTATTCTGGTGGCCATACCTCAAAAAAGATATTGTAGCACTGAGAAACGTGCCGAACGGGGCAAACAAATTTTTCCAGGGGTTGGATGTTTAGAACAGCTTATAACATTTATGGCTTTTTGTGCAATGCTATCATAACAAGCTTGCTAGCTTATCACATTCTCATCAGTAATGCAACATTTTCCTACACAAATTTTTAATTGAAGCCTATGTTTCAAGTAAAAGTGGCACTGAATTTTATCATGCTATAACTCCGTGCCTTTCTAAAATTAGACATGTGACTGTCCAAGAGAAAAATTCACCCTCTTTCTGATAATATATTCATACTCATCATGCATTTAATATACTATCTTTTTAAGGAAATATCTGTTATCTGATGTGCAACCTGATCTTATCCGTGTTTTCTTAAAAGAAAATGATTTCAACTAAGCATGCATAGGATAGCAGCCTAGAAGCCTTGCTGATTTTCAATTCAAAATCTGTTTTTAAATGCTATGGGACAAAGTGGATCCCGCTGGCATGTGATAAAATGTATCTAAGTACTTTTCGTGCAAGACATAGGTTCTAAAATTCTCTGAAATACTATTAGTTATAATTGGGTTTAATGCATAAAATGGCTGAGTAATTTAAATGTTTGAAAAAGAAAACAGTCTTTCCTAGAGTTTATGAAGTGGTAAGCTATTTCTCATAACGATTAACTGTGAATCATCATTTCAAACGTGAGCATCTAGGAGCATATGCTCTATACAACTGATGCTGTGAGGGAGCACATATTAACCAAATTAATGGGTTCAATTTTCCATCACAGCCTGAATTTTTACACCAGCAAAAATCCATTGACCTCTGGGAACGATTCTTGATTTTTACTGGTAAAATAAATTCATATTTTAGCCACTCATGAATACCCCTTTGAACTGCAGAATACAGTGAAATAGCCTATGTGGAGCCAGTTTTACCAGGCTTTTTTAAAAGTCCTGGTAAAACTCCCCTTTTGGACAAGAGACTAGCTATGAAGGCAAAATTTTAATGGTAGAGAGCAGGGTTTCCCACACATACAGCCCATTAGTGGATTAGTCATAATGGATGGTCTGAATATATCAGTTTCAAAAGATAAACAGGAAGAGATGTTACAGCCAATTACTTGTTATAGTTGCTCCAGCTCTTTCACCAACATTGGGTCAGGCAGCAAGGAGTAAAGTCTACTTTGTCTCTCTGTGTTAACTGAGCTATATGTATTTGCTTAACCAGCTCAAGTCTGCTTCAGTTGTTACCACAGTGGTGTTGCTACTGCTAAAACTAGAAACAGGGGATTGAGTTCTAACTAGATGAGAAACTGATCCTAGATTGCAAATTCTGCCTCATCAGAGAAAACACATAAAAGTGGGTGAAGTCACCCTGCTACTAAGACGAGTTTATGGAGCAAGTGACCAGAAAGCTCACAGGTTTTGAGCAAAGAATTCTAGTTACATATCTGCCAAAGTTTCGTCTTGGAGAATAGTTTTCATTTGCAGACATTACCAGCATATACACAAGCCTGGCATGCTGATTTAGGGGCTCAATAAGCTCAAATACCTTGGGACAGAGATTCTATCATATTTGAGCCATCGAGGCCAAAGAAATCAACTATTTCTCTGGTGGCTTAGTTTTAAGCTGCCCTACCCCCCACTCGGGGACATGTTTATTCCCTTAATAATTGGAATTTAGTTACAGGGTAAGTCGAATGGTGGGTACAGCAACCTACATAGTGAGAAGAATTTTTTATTTGCCATGGGTAAGTAGTAGAAAGGTAGTCTGAGGACACACCGGCACTGAGAAGCAGACCATACTGCCAAACTTTAGGTGAGCCTTAGCTCTGTATATATTTTTTATTAACTAAAGCAACTGCAAAGGTTGAAATGTTAAGCAGATAAGCAGCCTGGGGAATGGGATGAAGAAGCTGCTTACCCTTTCCCCTCTGGCCATTATGATTCTGCTCAAAATCTCTCTCCTAAACTCCTTTTCGCCCTATGGGGAAGTGATATGGAAATGCAGCTTGTGGGAGAAATGCTGAGCAGAAAAAGCAGCTTCAAGTGAAAGAGTTGGGTAGCCTTTCCTCCGCACCCTCTACCACCACTGGTTCTCTGGTCAAGATTGTAGCATGTGTGTATCTGCCATTGGTTGAATTTCATAACCGGAAAAATATATATGGGGGCATGGATCTAGAGTAGTTTCTAAAGAGCATATAGCTTAATATGAAACATTTCCTATGTTCACCCTTGAGCTTTAAGATAATTTCACCATAAAGTATCAGTCAAAGCTGTAGGCAACTGTAGTACATACATTAACATTTTTATAAGAGATGCTGCATGCGATGTACTTTTGTTTTGTTCGTCACTTAACTAAAAGAAAACAATGCAAAGATATGTCAAAATTGAAAACCAATTTATTTAGTTTCTTGTAACACAACTATAGTAAATTACCATTTTTTGTGTACTTTAGGTTTCATTCTAAGCATTAGGCCAATGGAGCTGTATATTTACCCCTTAAAGCAGCTCAACAGCTGGATTCCATTTTGGAGACATTCTCAGAGGCCACATTCCAGTGGTGGGTGGGACAAAAGGGGAGGGGGCAAAAATATCAGCATGTTTTAGTGTAAAGTTCTTAAAGCCAGTAAGACTTAGTAGAGGTGTTTTTTTAAGTGTGGGGGGATTGTACAAAAGTAGGGAAACCAAATGATTAGTGGCCAGGGAACCTTAATGCATTCCATTAACCATTTTGTGGTTAAGCAGCATAGTTTAGCGTGTTGTCTGAACCAGGCCAGTGAGGATTGCTGTCTGAATACTTAGACTGCTGCAATATGGGTTTTCATATATAAGCCCTGAGAAAGGGGTGCAAAACCTCAGACCTGGAGCCAAAACCTGGCCCTCCTTGCATATTCACAGTTGTTTTGAGATCATACATTGATTAGAAGGCATCTCTCCCCTTCATATGAACATTATGCACGCACACACACACACACACACACCATCATCTTCAGTATGCATTGCACTAGAAAGACTGTAAATATTTTGTCAAGGTTTGTTGTGGCCATATCACTCATTTCCTCTGGGACTCTAGGGCAAAGAATTAACAAAGTTCTCAGTACAAATCACATACAAAAGAATGTGATCTTAAAAAAAGAAAAAAAGACCCAACCCATAGAAAGCTTCACTTTTTATTACCATTTTTTCATTGTCTAGAAATTTTTTAAGAGCATTACAATGTATTTATCACAAGGTGCTATTAGCACACAGCTTGCTTCAAGTGTTACCAATTCATGGACAGATTAGAGGGCACATTAATAACATAGTTAATATGAAGTGTTTAGAGCCTTTACGTCGGTGACAAATACGACTCAGCCAAATTTCCTGACCATAGAGGCCACGGAGGAACAATTTGGTAGATTTCATCAACAGTTCTAATTATGTTCCTGTCAAGTTGAGAACAAAGCAATCCATAACTGGGGGGCTGCTTAGAGACAGTGGCACATAAGAGTAATTTATGCCCGAGACAGAGGACCCTTTCTGAAGTTACTGTGAACAACAGTCGACTAACAAGTGGGTTCAAAAAGGAATTTATTAGGGAAAAATAAGAGCCTTCTAGCGATGACTGTCTTTTCAGGGGAAGTCTTAGGAGGCATTATGAGGGAAGGACTTCTAGTTAACTCTTGTCTATGGTAAGTTGTCTATGGCAACTTACTTGGACTTTACTTTGATGATTCAAGCAGTTAAAGTTTTTACCAAAGGCCAGTTCCAAGGTTTCTACATGTGACAAAAAATGATTCATAAATATGATGCTGATACAGACATTCACCTCATACATACACATGCAGATTACATATATAATATTGTTTGTTTGAAAGAATTTTCAACCTGTGGCGATTCATCAGAAGCAGAGTACTGTAAAAGATCCTTTTGTAGGAGGCTATAAATAAAGCACCAATGAAATAAGCAAAGAAATTATTAGCAACTGCCGTGATACACTTTGCGCATTTCATAAGACAGCTAGACTAAGAAGGTAGAATAGAAGAGAATGGGGGAAACCTCTTGTGTAATTTTTGAGTCATTTCCCACTGTGATTTATATTGGGATGCAGTTTGTGTTCTTTCAAACAGGGTAATTTTATAAATGGCATTCTTATTAGATTTTGTGAAAAGGCAAAGATGCCTCCCTGGTGTGAGGAAAAGAGTTATGATTGGAAACATATCATCAAGGTTGGGATTTTTTGTTGGTTTGTTACTAACACATTGTGGATTAGCAGAAAATAATGCTTAGTAAATTAAATTCAGAATAAAACTGAAAATTAAGGAAATGGAAAAATTAAACGAATTAGCTAAACTACATTCAAAATTTGAATATATTACAATGGTTTAATAATTGGCATTGAATCCTTATTAGTGTAATTATTATTATTATTATTATTATTATTATTATTAGGCATTTTCTGTTTATTTCAGAGAGAGAGAGAGAGAGAGAGAGAGAGAGAGAGAGAGAGAGAGAGAGAGAGAGAAATACTCCTAGCTAAGAATTTTGCCACCCACTGGGCTCCACTTTCACAGTAGACTAACACCATGATACAAATAGACTGGATGAGAACTAAAAAATTCAGCTTGATCCAGATAGGACAGAAGCACAATTATAGGGTGTTTCCTCTGACCAGATAAATGGGGCTCAAAGTGCCCTGGAGGAGGATGTGGTTCCCCTAAAGGATCGGTTTCATAGTTTGGAGGTCCTCTTCAATCCAACATAGTCACATAGAGGTCATTCAAGAATTCATATGAAGGCTACACATATTTTCTTACCTCTCAATCTCATTCTCTAGCCACAAAATCATTCTGTCTCTACTCATACCTTTGTTTTGGGCTATTGCCAGTGCAATTCTAGACATGACTACTCAGAAGTAAGCCCAACTGAGTTCAAAAGGACCTATTCTGAGTTAAGTGTGTATAGGATTGCAGCTTAAATACCAATTGTAAGATGCAGAAATAGCATGTGATACGGGCCTTCTTGGACTGTACCACTTCAAATAGATGAAAAATTGGCTTGAACCAGTTAAAACATACCTTAATATGGTAAACTAGCCTATCAGAGAGAAGGATTTTAGCCTATGCTAACTTTTCCTTGTTGAAGCAGGTTTAACACGGGACAGTAGCAAGACATGATGATTCCAGTAGGTTACTACTCTCAAAGCATTAGGAATAGGGTATTGCCACTATGCCAATTCTCTTAGATTTCCCTTTTCCACATATACACATTGCTTGATAAAAGTATGTAAAATTGAACTCTTGCTCACCTTGTGTAGAATACCTGTCAATAGAGGGTGTAACACTGTTTATGAAAGTATTCTCTTACAGGCCAAACCTCTGCAAATTTACTTGGTAGCAAGCCAAACTAAATTCAGGTGAATTTCTATATGCACAGAATTGCAGTCATAATGGTCTAAATTAAAAATGATAAACTGAAGGTCGGTGAACATTAATGAATGGTTCCCATATAACTGTACCTCTATGAAAGTTTCAATTATACTATCATAGAATCATAGAGTTGAAAGGGCTTTCAGAGACTCTACACTGCAGGATACAGCTACAACATCCCTGATGGCCATCCTTCCTTGCTTAAATACCTCCAGGAAAGGAGAATCCACAACCTCTTGAGGCAATATGTCCACTGCTGAACAGCTCTTACTGTTAGCAAGTTTCTGCTAATGTTTACCTGAGACCTGCTTCCCTGCAATTCCACCTGTTGGTTCTAGTCCTGCCCCCTGAAGCAACAGAAAACAAGCCTGCCACATCTTCTACTTACAACTTTTCAGATATTTGAGATTAACCTTCCTCATACATGTTTCTATCATACTTGCAGACATCTAGTGCTAAATCACAAAACTTTCCAATATGTTTGGAAGAAAATGCCTGAAATGCTTCTGTTTATCCTTGGTACATGGTTTAAAATTTTTGGAAGACAATCTTTTTGTTTTGTTTTACGAATCCTTTGTTCCATTATTATTTGTTACAACTTGAGAACATGTTTTGTTTCCTTTGGAAAAATTACAAACGACGGTAGGGTACAGAAACATCATCACAAATGGCCATAGATTAGAGAAGGTGGCTTTTTAGTTATTAAGAATCACTGTTAGGCAAGTTTCAGTATGACAGGAATAAAAACCAAGAATGAAATTAATGTGTACTTTTCATTGATGGGTTAAAAACAAAATGCTATAACTCAATAAGTTTAACTGCAGACTGTGCATCTTTTGTGGATATTTTTACCTTTCTGTTTCTGAAATCAGAGGAAGTACCTGGCCTGGCATGACTGTAATCACTCAGCAGGAACCTGGTAGAAGGACAATACAGCCAACAGCTAGGCAGCAGGAAGATGAAGGAAATCTCTCCCCCCGTCCCTCTTATGTTGTTTAAGGGGGCTCGGCATGAATGAATCTTCCTGGTAGCCACCAACAATTTGTTACTCATTCCAAGCAATCATCAATTTCAGCACAAGTGGAATGGTGGATCTTCAACTGGTAGCGGCAGCAGAGTAAGCCCAGCATGCAAACATCTTGGCTAATTTAAAGTCCTTGTGCTGCCGAATCAAACATGACAAGACAACAGCAGAAAGGGGAGGCTATTATCCCAAAATGAGAGCCAGCGGATGGCTGAAATTAGTCTGAGTGGCCTAGACAAAGGCAATGAAAAGTGCAGGAACAACTGAGAATGATGATCTCAGATAAAAACAGATACCAACATACAGAATTCATTTGAAACAGTGCAGTTGTGAGAATAGTGACAGGGAAAAGTTCTATGTCCATGCAAAGAATATACATTTAAAAGGCGTACAAAATAGTTGGTTAATCACATACTTTACAAGAGGAACACCTTTGCCGTAGAAATATAATATAATATTTGTCATACTCTGCCTGGATGAATATCCTGTTGCCTGATGTCTGCCATTATAAAGTCAAGGCTCTAAGGACAGAATAGTTTTAATCTGAAGAAACAATAGCAGGGCTCTTCCAGTGGGCCCATAGAGTTTATCCAGCTGCCAGATCTCAAAGAACTGGTGAGGGGAGGAGGAGGAAGAGGGCAAAGGAATTAAATTTTGAAAGGCATTTGGGAGAACACATTCAGAGCAAGCATGTTCCCGAGCCATGAACCCTGGTGATGGCTTCCAGCACACAGAATGATGACCTGTGGGATCACTGGAGAGCAAGCAAGTTGTCTTTTGCAAGATTAACAATGTAAAAGTGCTGAAATTAATTTTGTTTAATAGCTGTGGGTCCACACACTCCTTACAAAGAAGGTTGTAAGGTCAGTGTGCTCCGATAGCCATTTAAAATGCAGCTTTTTAATAGGGGCAGTAGATTTAGGGTGGTTAAAACATTAAAAGGCCTTTAGAAAGCACAGAAATTGGAATGGTTCAAGCTAGAAGTATATCCTATATCTTGGGTTAACCTGTTTACCTTTTTCATGACATGCAGTTTCTGTGAAAATAACCCCCCTTTTAGCAGCTATGGTCTTGTGATGTGAAACTAAGCAAAGGTGAAAGGTTATAAATGAAAAGAGTAAAAATAAATGAAATAGTGGAGGGGGGGAGATTACTCAGTCCTTAACTCAGCTATATTCTTCACACAGAAACATATGAAAGAAACAGACACACAGAGAGACAAAGCACCAACAAGATACTCCTCAGATTCTTTCCATCATTGTGAAGTAGTTCATTATTGACTCTCATCTGCCTACATGAACGAGAGCACTGAACTCTATAAACCACTCAAGTATTGCAAAAATGTTTGTTCAGCGTTACACAGAGGTGAACACAACTATGAAAATGACATTAAAAATCAGATAAAAGGGAGAATATCTGGCATACAGTTGAAATGAAATTCTGCAAAAATGTCAAAATATGCTATATTTTCCAAAATCCATAATTTGGATTCTGATGTCAAAATGTGTCCCCAAAATTAAATATTTGACTATTTTGATTGTTAAATGAATGAAGTCGCTATGCAAAATCTTTAGATATCAAATGTTGATGCTGGCTATCAAATAGTTGTACAACAACAGCACATCCGAACTAAAATGACACAACATGAAACCAAAATCAAGTTCTAAAATCTTTTACCAGTCATTAAGTAGATAACCAATGACAACATGCAAGATAATTATTGAAATTAATACTATGAACCAAGGCTACTTTGGCAGAGAATACCACAAAAAGGCTGCTGCTATCACATAGGATTACTCTCCCCAATACCTAGTTGAATGTACATCAAGTGGGATTGTTTAGCTTGGAAAAAAGGAGGCTAAGGGGAGACATGATAGAGGTGTACAAAATTATGCATGGTGTGGAGAATGTGGATAGGGAGACCTTTTTCTCCCTCTCTCAAAATACTAGAACCCAATGGGGTCGTCCCATGAAGCTGACTGGTGGGAGACCCAGGACAACTAAAAGGAAGTACTTCTTCACACAGCGCATAGTTAAATTATGGAACTCACTACCAATTTGGATGGCTTTAAAAGGGGGTTGGATAAATTACTGGGGAGAAAGGCTATCAATGGCTACTAGCCCTGGTGGTTGTGTGCTATCTGCAGTATTTGAGGCAGTCAGCCTGTGTGCACTAGTTGCTGGGGAACATGGGGTGTGTATGCTGTTGCACCATGTCCTACTTCGTTGGTCTCTGGCTGATGGGTTGTTGACCACTGTGTGAACAGAGTGCTGGACTAGATGGACCCTTGGTCTGATCCAGTATGGCACTTCTTATGTTCTTATGTTCTTACCTTCCAAAGAGCGAGGAAATGGAGGAGGGTTCTATCTGCCAATCTCAGAGGTTTCATAAGGATAAGGCATTAAGTATCTAAGTATTTCAAGTACACTACTAAGGACCTAAACCAAGCAGAGCTTTATAGCTAATCACTAGTACTTTGAAACACCCAGATCAGTTGCCAGTCTGATGCAGACTGACAACTGATGAAGACTGGTAAGAACAGCGTCAATCTGTTTGTTGTGTTGAATCCCAAAAGTAGCTGTGTTACTGGAGGTCCCAAGCAGTCTTCTGGGGCAGCCTCACATAAGGAATTTACAGTAATCTATCCAGTATTGATTATACTATCAAAATACAATGACCATGCCCTAATATTATAAAAGATTAGCTGTGACATGACATTATTAATTTTCAGATTCAGGAGGCATTTCTTGACAATGAGGGAACCTGCTCATCATTAGAAGGCTTAAATTAATTCAGCTGCATGCTCACCTCTGACACGGACCAGAGCTGTCATACCAACCATTTTTCGCTAACTGTCCCATTTGGAGACAGAACAAAGGAAGCAAAACTTTCAGGAAAAATTAAGACACTGCTGCAAGGAAAATAATTTTAAACTGTCACTGTTTACTGCTCTAAATGGCACATGCTACTGTATACCATATTAGTTGCTTGCTTGCTTGCTTTTCTCCTGCCTGTAAGTCAATTTCATATCCACATGCAGCAGTTCAAGAAAACCTCAGTTCATAGTTCAGCAAGGCCCTACTTAAAAGGTAAGCCTGATGCAGGTCCTTAGGGCATCTCATCCATCCTGTGCTTGGATGGCATTCGCCACCAAGGGACCCCATTAAGAAGGAAGGGCAAACTGAAATCCTAACCCAAAGCACTCTGAAACACAGCACCAGTATACTGGCAAATGCACGATGGATGAGATTCCATTTGTCTTCAAAGTATGGGAGCCAATATATCCACCTCACTATAAACTCAGCTTTATTTTCCAACCTTGTAGTATTCTTAAAACAAAACGCATAAACCAGCCCATCCACCTGGGGATCCAGTAGCCGAGCAGTCTCACCCAAGACTCCAATTAAACAGATTGTCCAATCCGGTATTACAGTCCAACAGTGTGCAGGAGGCCATTTAAGCTTGTACTTAAAATAATTCCCCACCACCACCAAAAAAACCCATAACCTAAAACATACAGTGATCTGCTTACCGGTACAAGATCTGCTTACTGGTAAATGCTTTTGTCAAATAACTGAAGAAGAAATAATGGACAGAAGCTATGCGTATTCCTTAGTCCAATCAAAAGGTTTATCTTCTACCTTAGTCTATTCAAATGATTTACCTATATGACATTTGATGGCCAGATCTATTTGACTTCTTCATTAAGTCCTCATAGGTCAATGCTTTCCACTTCATTTCAGAGACAAGACAAAGTCAAATATTTAGCTTAATTGGGTTTATATAAATATTTTAAAAGTTAAAGCAATGGCTGAAATCCCTTTTAGGTAGTAATCCTTGCCAGAAAGTATTTTTTGCAGAGTTTGGGCAGCCTAGACAAAAGCTTTGAGCCACCACCAGTCATAGTTCACTGAACATCCATTGTAGCTTTCACAGGCCTCAGCTAGACCTATGGGTCTAGTGAGATGGAGGGGTGAAGATCTCGTGATATTTTTATCCCAAGATCTCCCCCTCTGTTTACACACGGTGCGTGATGCCCTCGGAGGGAGAGGATGTCGCACCTGCCATTTTCTTTTTTTAAAAAAAAGAAAACAGAAGGTGCGCATGAGCGGTTGTGTGCTCAAAGGTAGATTGTTTTTTTTTAAAAAAAAAAAAAATTCCCCGCTCCCCCCCACCCAAGCCTCAAAGGGCGCAGAACTCCTGTTGAGCATTGCAGCCCGTGCGCGGGTCCCTGGTCCTCGCGAGTAACTGTGAGGAACCGGGACAAACTGCAATGCCCGGCCACATGTTCCGCAGTCTCGGGATCAGCCTGGGACTACGGAAAAACTGGGCTCAAGGATAGGGCAAGGTCCCGGGGCAGAGGAGGGATGATCCCTCCCTGATCCTGGGTTTCCCTGTGCATCACGTGAATGCACAGGGACGATCCCGGGGATTGCCCTGGGATTTCACCCCATCTAGCTATGGCCACAGTTCGTTGTGCCCTTTGTTCTAGTGTTGTAGTAGAGCCAGGACTCACATGGATGCAGCATGGGCACTTTTTTAAAATATGAGGCATGCTGATGTCATCTGCTCTCCCCACCCCCTCGGGCTTCTGACCTTAGCTACAATACTCACAGTATTAATTAAAATTAATTTCCCCCCCAACAATATATTGTTTCCTGTGTAATGCAAAGTATTTTGCATTGGCGTGGACTTGAATCGGCAGTTAAGACCCATTAGCTTTACAAAAGACCTCATCCTGGTGGAGATGAAAGTTGCTAGAACCAGTTTCTTGATATGAATCAGCACAGCTGTCTGCATTTTTTTTTTTTTTTACTCTTTTTTGGAGCATGAGTACAGGGACTATCATAATGAGCTCCTGCACTTCAAAATTTATCACTATGCCACTGATTTGTTCTATGGGAAGAATAAAGTAGAATTCCTATTCTCTTTCTACCTATTTCCAAGAGCAGCAGCAGCGGAGGTAAGGATGCATCAAAAAGCAATGGGAAAATTAGAAGTAGTAGGGAAGATGCAGTATAGTGTACTGGTTGGAGCGCTGGACTAGGAGTGTCATCAGACAGGAGGAAAATTGCAGTTCCCTACCGTTGCTTCTTCTCTCTCGCTCCTGTCCCACATTACTTCCTCTTTCTTCCCAGAGAAGAAAGAGGAAGTAAACAAAGACCACGTAGCCTACACAGGGGCCATTTTTACATGCCGCTTTTCCTGCACACAGCAGGAAACAGTGGCACATTCTGTTTCCCCAAAAAAGTCCGATTAAAAGGGGCCCATTTTGTGACAGAAAGAAGGAAAGAAGGAGTGGGAGGCACACAAGAGGCAGATGTGGATACGCAAAACACTGTGAGTGGGCAGTAGTGAGTGTGTGATAAAACACACATCTGATGAACCCCTAGGACTGGGGAGACTAAGGCTCAAATCCCCACTTAGCTATGAAGCTCAATGAGTGACTTGGAGCAGTCACTATTTCTCAATAACCTACCTCACAGGGTTGTTGTAAATATAAAATGGAGGCAGAGAGAGCCATGCATAGAGGATGGGCACCTGGGCAGGATAAAATGTAACAATGATGTTGGCTTCTGATGCCTCTCCCAGTTTCTTTCCTTCTCCTAAATCAACCTCTTTACAGGCTTGCAATATGCATTGGCTGGGGGTGGGAAACAGAGATGCAAATTTCTGATACATTTATAATTCATAGGACATTTATGTACTGAATATCATTAGAAAAGACACTGGTGTTCTAAATATTATTATGGATTATTTACATTAAATATTGCAGAGATACAACAGAGGTTCTTATACTTCAGTTCTTAGAATCTATCCCAAACAGTTATATTAAGCAAGTAATTGCTGAAAGGATAACACAATATATAATTTCGTTTTACCAACAGACGGCACAATCGAGCAAAATCTGTGTTGAGTAACCACTGTCCATTGATGTTAATGGGTCTTACATAAATCACAACTATCTAATTCTATTACTTTCAACATAACATGCAGCCTCTCTACAAGTATACATGTTTATTCAGAAGTTTACCCAGAACTCTTCCTCCCAAATAAGTCCACATAGGATTGCAGCTTTAAGAATGATTATTCATTTCCAGGCACAATTCACGAAAAACTAAAATTCAATGAAGTTTGCTCAGAAATTCTGCAACAGAGCAAGAACAAAACAGTTTGTCTCCTGAGTTATGATATAATATTGTCTCACAATCAGAAAATCATGTTAGCCTTCATCAATAGCTTGCCAAGAAATATTGAGCCCAAATTGAAAGCAGAGCAAAGAACAAGGGCAAATGAAATTTAACTATAGAATTTACTTCCTTCAGACAAAGATATAAACCATTCAGGAATTAAGTCTGCAGGAGCAAAAGTAACTCCATTATAATTACTGCACATTTTGAGCCCTCATCTCCCCTCACACACCCTGAGAGTGCAGAGACTTTCGGAAATTGATTTTATTATAGGAAGACAATGTATTTTCAGCAGTGTTTTACAAAATATTCCATCAGCAGAAGTGTAAGGCAGGTCGGATACAGACTAACTTTTCTAAGGTATTAAATTAAAAGATGTTGAATTAAGTTAAATGCCCCACATTGAATTGACATTTCCCTTTTTTTAATGCAAGCTAAGATTGATGAAAAATACCACTTATCTACATTAAGGGTCAAAATATCCAGCAAAAGAAGTCTCTGGTTCATCGCGTCAGAGCAAAGTCAGTCTTACATAATCCGAGGACCGGGACGCGGATCACATTCTGATGATCCAATTAATGGTGGGATACTTTGCAATCAGCCAGGAAGCAAGGCCCCTAACAGATTGTGGGGCTGTAACATCAATTTCTTAAGTGCATTTAAAGGATTACAAATGTTAGTCCTGGCTTGAGATTGAAACACCTATTGAGGTGCTCTGAACCACATTACGGTAATTGGGTACCTGAATTAATGCCATTTCTACTGATGGTGAACTGAATACATTGGAAATATGGGTATCTTTTGCTGTATTTCTCTTTTGTCCCCCACCTCTTATCTGTCCCTCCAACCTAAATCTGAGAAAGTACACCCTCTTTTGCTTTAATTACAGAACCATATCCTAATTTTATCATTCACATTGTTTGAGTGTGTTCTCGTTACACGTTTATTATTGTGGTATGCAGCTATTAAGATTCCTTGAAGCAGAAAAAAATTTACTAAGAATAAACAACAACTCACAAGAGAGTAGAGGAGAAACCTTCTACCATTTCCTCCTTTACTGTGTATACTAGTTTATGCATACACTAGATATAGTATTCTGTTCCTCTAGAGAGCAAGAATCAGGGTTGCCTCAATTAGTCTCCAGTTTTTACCAAGGTTGATTCAAGTAAAGGTCTTAATCATGTCAAAACAGCAAGAATGCTAACTACCTTGATATTAACACAAGAAGTCTATATAGCAAGTTAGTTTTTAAAATATATAGCCAATTCAACACATATGATTGAATATTCAAGCATGGTGCAATTGGCTTAAGGGAATCAATCTTTTGACTAGATGTCTCTCAACAATTAAAAGCCTGCCCACATTTACAACATAGAACAAAATGTTGATATGAAGACTTGTATGGAGAACAGAAGAGAAGGGAAGGAACAGGGCAGCCCAGTGAGCTGATGGTAACCAGGGAGAAGTATGATGGGATGACAATTCACATTCAGTGTTGGTCAAAAGATATTACTTATTCCATTCTCTCTCCTGTTTTGAGTTCAAGGATGGTTGCACCCCAAACGTTTACAGAAACTAATAGTAAACAAAATCTAAACATGATACTATCAATTGCTAGCATATTACTTAGATCTAGAAGGGTTAGGGTATATACATGGACCAATGTACTCAAATCCTATTCCAACCAGGTACATTCTTCAGCATCAGCAAATAATAATAATAATAATAATAATAATAATAATAATAATAATAATAATAAGATGATGATGATGATGATGATGATGATGATGATGATGCAGCCCTATGGCCTGCTAACATGCAGGATATCCAGGGCTATGCTAATGGCCTCCAGGAAGAACCAATGGCAAACAAGAAGAAAGTGCTACGTAGCCACAAGGACAAACGTGTGCATATGTATGTAAGCTAGAGTGAATGGTATATCATATTCTCTTATCATATTCAGTCGTTTTACAGTAATACATTAATGGCTTCTAAATAGGGACCTTGTATGAATCAGCACCACAGTATAGGACAAAGCCTGACAGATATTACAAATCTATGTTCCCATTTTGTAGTACTTTTTGACTCATTAGACTGCTCTGATTGAAATGATTTACATACAGATAATTAACAAGTAAACCCTAAGGACTACTTAGCTGTTTAGCAGTGTATGCATTATATACAACCATTTCCATATATCTAGTTTTAAATCCATTAACAAAAATTAATTTCTTCTCAGAGCATTACACCGCACAGCATGTTGCAATTGTATGCTTGCTAAATTACACCTTTTCATCACATCTCAAGTGATCTTACAGTTAAACTTTGCTGTTCTGGAAATAGGAGGTAATTTGGCAATGGATACATTTTTCAGTGGTTATATTTACTATGTAAAATGCAGCCAGAACCACAAACAGACTCAGGATGTATACTAAGTCTGTGGACAAACATTTTAATACAGAATTCAGGTAGTGAGTGTACCCAAAAGGGGGCAGGGGGCACTAAAAAACAAGAGAGAGGTATCAGCGTGCTTGGGGAAATCCCCACAGTTTGCAGAAGTACAAAAATCTTAAAAAACAAAACAAAGAAGGCAACCCTTCTAGAAAAATACAACTCAGTGAGCACTGAGTATGCAGAGGAGCTAAGGAATGCAAAGAGCCAATTGGAAAAGAAAAGAGAGGGGGGAAACCAGAATGTGGGTGAATGAAATGCCCTACTTGGAGGAAATAGTTGGGAGGAACCCTGAGCAGTACCACTTCTGATGTTTTTCTTCCACGGGGTCAGCACAGCAACCTCTAGACCCCTGCTCACTCTCTTTATGGTTTTTTTTTAACTTTAAGCTGGACTTGGACTGGACACCTTCAAACAGGGAACTGTTTTCTGCCAGATCTGTAAAACAGAGAAATGTCCTCTGTAAAGTAGGACACCAGGGTCACCCTATGTAGATTCATTTTTAATAGATGTATGTTCCTTTGAGAATGTGGGACACATATAATAAATAAGTATTTATTTTATTTATTTATAAAAGAGTGTTAATATCGATTTTCAGCCCTAATAAGGCCCCCAAAGGAGACATGAAAATTGAACACAGTTGAACAAGATACCATCAAATAAAGGCCTTAAAAACAAAAGGAGCAGATTTAAAACCTTCAGTTATATATTAAAAGCCATGTGGAGTAAGAATCGTTTCACTGTTCACCTAAACACTATCAGGGTTGGGGATAGTCTCATCTCCTTTGGGAGGGAATTCCAAAGCTAGGGTGTCGCACAAAAGTAAACATATTATTATATGTGGTTTCGAACAAATAAGTCACAGAACTGAACTAGTCACAGTGAAGCCAATTGTAAACAGTGACTGATTTTAGTGGATCTGGATTGCGTTCGATGTTGAAAAACTTTTTACATTACATGGATTTATAAAAAAAGAAAGAGCCTTCATGTACTCTTTCCATCATCATATTTCACAAATATTTGCAGTGTATACCTCAAATTTGAAATAAGCCAGGGAGAACTAATTCATTGTTTACACTTGGAATCCTAGGTGGCCCAGTTCCATAAGGGCAGTACAATGGTACCTCACCGTTCTTAGTGCTTATCTCAATCTTAATAACTAGCCAGACAACTGACTCCAGAGTCCTGGCTTATCAACTAGAATTCGTCACATGTACAGGAGAGAAGACAAGAAATGCATTATATAACAATGCCACAGAAGTAATTAATATTTAAAGGTATGCAGTCAAATACTGATATGAAACTATTTTTTATGGTACTCAATTCCACTTGTTATTAAATTTGATAGCAAATGAAAAAAAATCTTGTTATATCTTTATCTGCAACACAGTTTTATTTCTAAAAGATCAAAAGACTTCTTTTTACTACATTTTCACTAATACTATCTAAAGCAATCCTTTTGTAAACAGTATTTGATATGGAAAGATTATTTAGAAAACTCACTAATAAGCAACAAAAGGTTCAAATCTCTTAAGCACTGAAATAGTCAATTGTGCCTGTCTTTGCATTTCCACTCACACAGACACACACAGGATTTTTGCAAGTTATGACCTGCTCTTTATAAAAAGGAGAAAGATAACGAATAATGGGACATGGAACTTTGTTTCAATAGTATATTAGTAATGATTACAAAAGAGTGCTGGCTCAGGAAGCACTGCCAAACCGTGGGCCTGTGTCTTTTGGGAAGAGTGCAGCAAAACCCCATCCAAGGCACACACGTTGTATTCCCAGCCCCAGATCGGCTGATCCCCCAGTCAACAGTATTTCCATTTTATCTGGATTAAGTTTCAATTTGTTCATCCACATCCAGGCCCTTGCAGCCATCAGGCATTACTTCAGGTTTTCCAATGCCTCCCTAAGATCAGATGAAAATGGGAGAATGAGATGGCGGTCTCTGCACAACTTTACCCAGCAATTTCATGTAGATGTTAAAGAGCACGGGGGATAAGATGGAACGCTGCGGCACCAATAAACGAATGGACATGGCGTAAAGCAGTAGTCCCCAGCACAGCCTCTGGGACCTACCCTCCCCGCCCATGATGCTGCATCACATTGTGCTGTGGACACAACTGGGAAAGACAGACTCCACCCACCCCAAATATACCCAAAACAGTATGCCCATCTAGGAGTAACTTCTTGATGGCTGCTGTTTCCCCACTTACTGACCTAGCATTAATAGCAGACCTTTAAGACCTGCTATCATAATGATCGGGCCTTTGTTTGGGAGGAGGAGGAGGAGGAGGAATCACCACCAATAGCTCTCACCTGGGTAATCTAAGAACATAAGAAGAGGCATGCTAGATCAGACCAAGGGTCCATCTAGTCCAGCATTCTGTTCACACATTGGTCAACCAGCTGTTAACAGGAAACCCACAAGCAGGTCATGAATGCAACAGCATCCTCCCGCCCATGTTCCCCAGCAATTGGTGTACATAGGCTTATTGTCTTTGATACTGGAGGTAGCATAGAAGCATCAGGACTAGTAGCCACTAATAGCCCGAAAAGTCTTGTCTAACTCATACCACAGAATATATTTTTTCCTACAAATGCTTTGAATTGTGGCACCAGAACACAACCACCACCACCAATTTAACCTGTCTAAGCCCTCAATGACATATTAATCATTCATAGAGAAAGACAAAGATAAACCAACAGAAGCAGAAAATCAAGACAGATAGATCAACACCCAGTTCCCAAGCCACCCCAAAATACCCATCCTTTACCAATCCACAAGAGACATGGATGTAAAACGCCCCAAGTTCAATGCCTGGCATCTCCATGTTAGGCTTGGAAAGATTCCAAGCTGAACATACTAAAGAACTATCATCAGTGAGTGTAGACAATACTGAATTAGAAGAAACCAGTGGTCAGGCTTGAAAGGAGCTTCCTACTGAATGCATGCAGAGCTGTGTACACATATTGCCACACAGGAGATAGACTGGGTTGTCTCATTGGCCATGCAGCTCAGCCAAAGATTCCTAAGTTATTTCTTCCGAATCCAGCTGAATGTTTTAGCCATGTAAGTAGGTTTGAGCACAGTATATTCTTCTATTTATTAAGAAGGATTAGTCTTGAGTAATACAAACCATCTGATTTTTCAATTACTGGTGCAATTCTTTTTCAGATGGCTAGAACATCACTTGGAAGTACATTTCATTGATTTCAGATGTACGTGGTATCTCATACTTACATTTCTAATCCTAAGTATTTGCAATTTGTAGCTGCTGCCACTGGTGGTGCAGTAATCACCAGCACAGCTAAACTAGTTTCTGCTTATTGTATAACTGTGACATACGAAAGACCATTTTTGTATCTCAGGAGATGGAGGAGCCCTTTTCACAAGAGAGATAATGACCAATGGCTCTGCTCCACCTGCAATGCTTTGGCTAATGGCTAAGTTGTTAGATGCAATATTGTTTAAAAGCATATCTAATTTTATTGTTGATTTTAATGCTTTTTTTTAAAAAAAAAAACCTGCCCTGAGTCATTTGGATAGAAAGAGGAAAATGCTTAGAAATAGAGATAAACAATGGAATTATAACAGTCCATGCTTATAATTGCTACATGGCGGTGTACTTCCAAATATATGTAAAACTAAAGTAAGGAACAAGCTTGATGGGAAAGGAGCAGGATTAATTGCCGGATCCCTATAAAATACTTGGTGGAGAATATTTAAAGCACAGCATGGGCTGAACCTTCCCCACCATGGTCCCTCCCCCAAAACACTTTTAAAGCTGTTATTTCCCTCTAATGGGCTCTATGACCAGATGTATCACCACTGGTGATAAATGGCTTTAAAACACAGTTCACTCGTTTTTAATTCAGGAACAGCAGGGACAAGCCGAGGGTGCGAGCCTTGCACTCATCATTTCTACTTTAAATGAACAACCCAGGTATAGAACTCAACCCAACAATTGCCCATGGTTTGTTGTTGGGTTAACTCTGGGTTGTTTAACCCATAAACAACCCAGAGTTTCCAGGTTTGCACTTAATGAAACAATCGAAGAATGGGGCATTCCTGGGTTGTTAATTAAAAGTGGAAACAACAAGCACACAACTCACATGTTCCACTCATCTCCACAATTTCTGGGTTAAACAACCCAGAAATTGCTGCCATAACGTGTGAAACAGCGCAGTATGGATGGCATGGGCCTTTTCAGTTGTGTCCCTTACTCTATGGAATTGCCTCCTGAGTTATATATGGCAGGCTCAATCCGTGGCTGCTTTCAAAAGGGTTTTAAAACTATATTTGTTCTCTCTTGCTTTTAACTGTTAAATATTTGAAATTTATCTTATTTTAACTGGGTTATTTTATCACTGTCAAAATTTAAGATGCTTTAATAATTTGATACTGACTGTTATTGTTTTATATTTGGGAATACCAAAGTTTTGAAAGGCAGTTAAATAATATATGTAATTAAATAAATAAATAATAACAAAGTCTATAGATCTACTTATCAGTACTATTGTATCAGATTTTGCAAACGAACAATATTTGACATATCAGTTTCAACTGAAATTATGCATTTTCAATACATATTTGCCTTTGAAATAAAATAGGTCAACAGTCAAGATGAATATAGCTACTATATTATTCATAATTTTAAAAGGTTTTTATTTCAACTGAATATTGTGTACATACAAAAGAAAATTGACATTAATGGTCAGTCTGTTTTCTCTGTCCTCTTGCAAACTGTCCAGATTATCAGAGAAACCTGAACGAGAGACATATGTTATTACCTCTGGTGCTATTACTTTGTTGAGTATCACTAGGGTGTCGTCCATCAAAGTAACACCTCCTGAAGGACAGCATAGTGTCAGGGTTGACTGTCCACTGGAGAGAACATGCCATTTAATACTGAACACCAGCAAGTTAATTCTTCCTTCTGTGTCATTTCTCTGCTAAATACATTAGGGAAAGACCAACACAAGATGTACTGATAAAAAGAACATTCAAGTGGAAAAACATGTACAAGCAGTCTGAGCCCGTTTACTTGTATCCCAGACAGCCACCTTAAATTGAAGGACATGTGAAGGACCTGATAGCAAGTTCAGATCAAGAAAAAACAGGAAAGCAAAGGCTTGTAAGAACAATAGCAAACACCATACATAATGTTGTACACTTCTACCAGGACTCCCTTACTTTTCTTTTTTCCAAGCTAAACAATCCCAGCTGTTGTAACCTTCCTTCATAGGGAAGATGCTCCAGCCCCTCGTTCATTTTAGTCACCCTTTTCTGCACTTTTTCCAGCTCTACAATATCTTTTTTTAGGTGTAGTGACCAGAACTGTACACAGTATTCTAAATGTGGTCAGGCAGTAAGATACTGGGAGTTTTATTCTCAATTCCTTCCCTAATCATGCTTAACATAGAGTTTGCCTTCTTTACAGTGGCCGCATGCTGGGTTGACATTTTCATCGTGTTGTCCACCACAACCGCAAGGTCTCTTTCTTGGTCGGTAACTGCCAGCTCAATTTGCATACCTACCTAGCCTAGTTTCCCTAGTGTCTCTTTTGGCCCTAAGAATAGTTCACACATGCGTGACAACAACGCTAACTAATAAATTACATAATAACTCAACAAGCCATCATAGAGATGGCATCACAAGTAGAATGTTCACGTCTCTTAACGTCACCTCAAAAAGCGATGCTTTCAATGAGGTCCACATTCAGCTGACTGCCACCAAATGTGCATTAATCAACTGTAAAGAAATCAAGCAGTATACATGACTGCGTGAACAGGTCTAAACAGGCTTCAGTCCAAGTACTGTAGCACTCAAAGATTGTGGATAGGGTTGCCAGAACAAAAACCCCTCCTCTAATGTACAAATAATTAGCCCTCTATCCCATGGTAACAATAAGAAGCCACACAGTTTATTCAAAGTGATTGAACCACTTTTCTGAATAGCATCTGCGTGTCTTCTCTCCAACATATTGCCCCCTGACTGATTGGCAGCTACAAGCTCAAACACCTGGGTACCAGATCTGCACAGATGTAGCTTTGATGTTGCTGATCCATCTACACAATAGGCTAACTCTCAGAGCGATGACAGTGGCTGAGGTATCAAGGTGAGAAAAACACGGTCTCAAGCATACTGAGAAGTCCATTTTTAGTCTATGGATTCCTATTTTTAGTCTGTTATTGATATTACTTCTAGTCCCTTGTGCAGTAAGAAAGAAAAGTCACTTTTGGCCCAACTCTGGACAACTTCCAAACTGTTTGTTCATTCATAAAAAGCATTAAGTAGCATATGTTAATTTTCAGAGATGTATTTTTTTAGCTAGTTGTCTTTTGCTAATGCCAATAGTATCCTAACAGACAGTACTTTTGAAACTTGGTTTTTCAGTGCCTAAAGAAACTTCATACAAAACTCTCATTTAAATCTTATGATACAAGAACACCCAGTTTCACTAGGATATTCCATAGTTAGATAAAAGCTATTGTGACCATTGAGTTCCATTCCACAGTGCGAGTGGGAGCAGACTTCTGGTCATGCAATGGGACTTCCCTTTCCTCCCCTTTCCTATGCCCCGCCAAATCTGCTCAGGAGTGTCCCTCAGCCACCCGAACCAGATTTTGGAGCTGCGCAGAAGCTGCAGGAATGAAATGGAATCCGTTCTGCCATAGGTGTCCGTTTCGATGGAAAACAGATACCGTTGGATTTCATGAATGTGGATGGGGGACAGACAACAGGCGTTTGCGCAATATATCGTGAAAAGCGTTCTACCTAAAAGAGCAGTGGCTTATTTTGCAAAACAGCAGGGCATATACTGTGAGCACTGCAGGGTACTACATCCAACACAACTTGCAAACTAGCAGTTGATTTAAAATAAAATTTGAATCTTCTTGGAAGCACAGATGTTTGAAACATACACAAGTAAAACTAATTTAACCTTTGAAAAGTTATCTCTGGAGGAAGAATAGAAATCCCTTTATAAGGTTTTTAAGCACTGCAATTATTGACAAGGACTGTATTACTTCACTTTCTCTGATAAAAAAAACGGGAAAGAGAGAAAGAAAAAGAAGCAAAACCGCAGGAGACATCAGCAGCTGTCAGGCTGTTTTCCAATTGCAGCTCGGTAGTTTACAGTGGGCTTGTGCCATCTCTCAACAACCAGTTAAGAAGGCTTTTTAAAATGCCTTAAAAAGCCAATTCACACATTAATCAAGTTGAGCCCTCATCCATACTTACTGCAATACATCAATTACCATGTCTTTTTTATTTTAATAAATTCTAGTTGACAGCAGACACCTTATTAAGGGGTTGCTAAAATGATACAAGTAAAAAGCTATTAATATTGCTTTTTCCCCCTGCTGCTATTGTCTTGCCGCACTGGTCTGCAAACATATTCCGGCTGCATTACAATTAATGCCAGTGGAACTCCTTCTAACGACTTCCAGCTTGCTAATTTTTTACGCTAATAATAAAAAAAAGGCATTGCTATGCAAGAACAGCCCCCTTTTATCATGCTCACATGGCACGCTAGAGAGTTCCTGCCATTGTTCACATGAAAGACAATTAAACCCAGGAACATCAAACCCAAAAATGACAATCTGCTAACCAGCACTGGGTATTGCTAGATTCTTTCCTCTATTCTCTGAAATGATATAAAACAATCCTCTAAAGACATTTTCTCTCTCTTGCATGCACCCCCTTAAAAAAAAAAGGGAAAAAGTAGTTTGAAAAATACCCATTGCTGATTTATGCATTCCTGTTCAGAATTTATTAACTGTCTAGGGCCAATTTCACACCAGCACTTCCATAGCCTCCAGGTTTGAATTCTGGACATATTTCAGGAAATGCACCAATAATATTGTCCATATAGTTTCATATTTAAAAATAAACATTAAAAAAATCCGTGGTTCATGTTTTTCTGAAACACAATATAAAATGCCCAAGGGAAAGGTGAAAGCCAGTACTGCAACAAGTTTATTTCTCACAGACCTCTGGGGATGAAGAGTGAGGCGAGGAAAGTTCTCATGGCTGATTGAAAATTAAAAATTAAGCGTATTTTAAAAAGTGAACATTGGCTAAAATCCTGTGTGCAAATATACATGTACTGAAGACACCACTGAAACACGTAACAGTGGCTGCATTTACAACTTTATATCTTTGACCACCTCATTTAACGAAAGGGGAGCATCACTGATACCTAAATTAACAAGCTTACAATCACAGTCTTAGCAATGAATGCAATCCGTTGCAATCAGATTGTTAGCTTGCAATCAGATGTTATGATCAGGATAATCCACATTAAAAAAAAAAAGTTAATAGCAGCTATAGTGTGTGCCAGATTGGGACCATGGGATTTCTGTCAATTAAAATCTCTCCAAATGCTCTTTAGGGTTTTCCTTTCAAGGCAAAGAGCAGCTTGGGAATGTGGGCTTTAAACAATTTTAAAAGACCAGCCCAGAGGAAAGGTTAATAGGCCCGTCTTAAACACTGCATTTCTAATTTGATTTCCCCATCCCCGTTCCAGCTGGCAGCTGCTCTTACCTGTTGTTGTTGTTGTTGTTGTTGTTGTTGTTGTTGTTGTTGTTGCTGCTGCTGCTGCTGCTTTTAAATCTTGGGAAACCTGATCACAGACCTTCCACCATCATGCCTAGTTGCACCACAGCTACAAACAAATAATCTTCATAATTATGGCTATGACCATAAACTCACTAATTTAGAAATCTGGGAGAGTTTCTTTTCACTAAATGAGTTGGTCTAGTCAAGGTATAAAGCTGGCTGCAGTGGCACCCACTGCTATACATGCCATTTGCTTCAGTGGGTCTTCAGAACATGGCTATTCGCACACACGACTGCAGCCTAAATTCACACTTCGAATTTGCCTACCTTTTAACTTTGTCAGCCATGAGAACCTTCATCTCCTTCATTTTTTCTTCTTCTTTTGATCATAGATCTCCTGTGTCAAACCTAGTTGCAGACACATCCTCCCAACACACATACACAGAGTTTATGCTAGCTTAACGAGGATCTGCCAAACTTTGCATCAGCAATTCAACTATGTTTGTGAAAAAAAAATTGTATACAGGGCTTCTCCTTTGTATACACTGAGCTCATGGAAATCATACTATATGTATGCAATATTGTCTGTCCTTCAGATGAACAGCCATGGCTCACATTCTTGAGCTACTCCTGACAAGGTGGCCTCAGGATGTATGTTGAAGTCCCCCAGCACCAACTCCAGTACTAACTCATGACCTTTCAGATGTTTTGGTTTACAACCCCCATCAGCCGTTGCGAGCATAGCCAATGGTGAGGGATAATGGGAGTTGGCTGAAACATCTAGAGGACCACAAGTTGTCCATTCCTGCTTTAACTGCTGTGCAATGATCAGAATTCCAACAGTTAAAGCTTTTCCTATCATCACACAACCTGTATTTCAGAAAAAGTGTTCACTTACCAAATTTCTGTCTATTTTACCCCACTTGCTTATAGGCATATGAGCCCTGCCAGGGGAAAAAAAAGGTATCTTGGTAATCTTACATTCAATTGCAATAAAAGGCATCCAGACAATTGTTCAAAATCCATGACAAGGTTTTGATAAATACCAGATTCTTCAATAGTATACAACATTTTGTTAACAAAAAATGTTTCTAAGTTCTATGGAAATGTAGCATTGTTTGTGAAAATGGAGAACAACTATTTTAGTTACCCAATATTAATTAGGTCAAGAATTTGAAAAAGTCAAATGACTGGCATTCAGTGTTCTTGCACTGAAATGAAAACTGATGAAAACAAATACTGAACAGGAGCTTTCTTTAGCTTTCTTGACTTTTTTTTTTAAAAATGGATGTTTATTGTACATACACTGCAATTCACCTTTCTCTACAATTGTCATGGCAGTCATTTTATCACTGATATTATTATCCTCTGAAGATGGTTTGTGGACAGGCCTGTCCTAGCATCCCCTGCTAGGCTGTCCCAGTTTTATAAACGGCAAATCGTGTCAGTGCATTCTACAGGGAAATGGGGGAAGGGGGGGAGAGACACCTTATTTTCGAAAGAAAGAAGAAGGGGAAAAGGCAGTAGATGCTACAGTGGTGTCAACTACACTATGGGGTTGTTTATTGACCCTTGGCTATAGCATCACTATTCACTTAAATGAAGTCTCCTGCTGTGACTTCACAAAAATAACTAAATGAGCCCTAACCCACCTACTGCCCTTTAAGTGTAGCTTATCCTAATAAGAACATATCCCCCCTCTATCCCCCTCCCCAAAAAAAACAAAGGCTGGGAAAAACGATAATAGAATTTAATGCAATAAAAAAGTACTCTGGGCTTTTGTGGAATCTAAAGCTGCTTTCTGGATTAGGCCTATAGTTATAAGCACAAATATAATTCTTGTTAAAATGGTTGTTTTTCTAGTTTTTGCTATTCTTCTTGAAGGAAATGCATGGATAGTTGAAATCAAATAGCTCTAATCATTTACTCTTGTCTCGGGTGGCAGATTTGAAAGGGGTGGCGGTGAACTAAGTAAGCTTCCTCACAAGGCTTGCCCAGTCTCACACAATGTCTCTAGGCTTTCTGAGACTTCATGACATTTCGCAAGAGTTTGCCACAGGCTCGGCTAAACCTCACCAGATTTTGGTGGAAGACTTGGAGTGGCTTTTCTGTTATGTTGCAGCACCTCTTTGATGTAACTGCTTGCAGTGGGGTGATGTTGGTGAAGGTAGGGTGGCACTGCCACTCCACCTCAAATGGTGAAGTGGCTGCGTCCGGCCATGTAAGTGGAGGAGTCACAGATCTGCAATAAGGTATTTATAGAGGGAGAGTGAAGAGAACTCTCTTCCTCACTCCCAAGGCTAACTGACACAAGGAGTATGAGGAAGAAGAAGAAACCAGTGCAGCAGAGAAATCCCTTGCCTCTAGTGCTGAGGCCTGGTACACATGGACAAGAAGGGGCTTGGGAAGCTCTGAGCACCACTCCCTCCACCACATTCAGAAGACACCTTAAACCATGGTTTAACCATCATGGTTAAGCCAGAAAGCCAGGTTCACAAGACAACTTAAACCACAGCTTTAAACCATGGTGAATAAAGCAAAAAAAAAAAAAAAAGCCTTATTCACCATGGTTAAAGCCGTGGTTTAAGGTGTCTTCTGAATGGGCCCAAACTGTCGCATGTAACATAGCAGGTTGTGCACTGGGTGGTGCCTTGGAGTTCATGTTCAAACCTTTGTGTTCATGTCTACTAGAGAGACAAGAAGCATCCATCAACTCACTCAGATTTAAGTTCGAGAGCCCCTGGGAAAGGAGCTTAACCCTGAAGAATGCCAATGCTAGCAAATCACATGAACAAGCATCTTTAAAAGGCAAAGAAAGGGATAGTGATTTACCAAGGACAGGAACCAGAAAGTAGGGAAGTCTGGATAATTAGAGCATGTACCTTCCTAGAGAATCACATGGACAACTGTTGCGAGAGGCACACACTTTGATTTGACATTTTTCTTGCAAGTTTTGACTGGAGTAGAAGACAGCACCTCTCCCTCCCAATAAAAAAACATTTTTGGTTAAAATCTGCATTAACATTTTTATCCATTTTCATGAACATTTCTCGTAATATACGTATGTTTGTACATAATTTTGCCTAATACAGGCAGATACGTTTAATATATATGTGGGGGGGGAAATATATTACGCAAAGATGTATAGTATATATTTTTGCCTAATGTTTTGCAATGTATTTCCCTTTACATAACACACGTCTGTATGATTTTTTCCCCTAAAATATGCATTTTTGTGCACACTGTCCCTTACACAATTTTGTGTACACTTCTTTTGATTGGAGAACTGCACCAGAAGATTCGTAAAAGTGCAAAGAACAAAGGATAACTGTTTCGATTTGTGTACTTCTCTTCCATTCTTCCCCATCCCTGCCCAGAACTTATCATCAGAGCCCCCGGGCCCTGCTGCTGCTGCTGCTGCTCCTGTTGCTATTGATGCCTGCTCTGCTCTCTCCCTCTGGCCTAGAGAAAGAAAGAAAGTGAGTGACGTGACCAAGGAGAAGGAGCAGCAGCTGCTTCTGCATGCTCACTTACTTGATCTTTCCTCCTAGACAGAGTCTCAAATTACAGGAACGGGCAAGGGAGCCATGCCCCTGCCTTACTTTTTGTGGTTGCCCTCTTAACTACAGGCTCAAGGTTCGTGACTTGCCCTTCTACATTTGGCTATGCATTTGGGCAAGAAGGGCAGTCTGGTCTCCATCACCGCACTGCTTGTTTAGTCAGACTGTCTATCCAGATTCCCCCGTGTCATAACGTAATCTGAACGCACAGTAGCTACTGGCAGCAGTGGGAGTTTGGCCTAGAGGCAAAGGGGGAATGAGTGTGTGATGACAGGAGGATGGAGAGAGGGGCCACTGAGGACATCTTGCTTGAGAGCCTCCCAAAACCTGGAGCTAGCACAAATGTGTGATTGTTGAAACACTTCTTCTTCTTCTTCTTCTTCTTCTTCTTCTTCTTCTTCTTCTTCTTCTTCTACTTATTATTATTATTATTATTATTATTATTGGAGTCACACCATTTTTTAAAAGGATTATTTAAAGGAGTGTGTGAGAGTGTGACCTGCCCTCAGAAGAGCACGCCCCTGTATGAATCACGTCTCTGGGTGTGCATTCCTGACAAGAAGAAAGAAGGCCAGAACAGTGACTTGTACCGCGCAGTGTTCCCTGAGTGCTGGCAGTTCTGCCCCCTCATAGGAAGGCTAATAAAATGTTAGATTTTACAGGGCCCACAAACTGCAAATTTTGAAAAGCCATGGGAATAGTTGTTTATTGTGCAGGTCCATCATTTTATTAATATCTCATTCTTAGCTAAAATTATTGCATTAATTATGCTCTATGGCAAGTCCCACCACCACCACAAGAATTTATACATTAGCAAAGTGGCACTTTTCAGGTGCAGATGAATGCAGCCCATCTGTCTACAGGGAGCAAGAAAGGCAAAAACAGATCGGCATTGAATTCTAATGGGTCTCTATCCCATCCCCACCCCCCGCCCCGGCTCTCTCTTTCATTACAGCACTTTATGGGGAATAAAATTTACCTTCACTTCCAACACTTTCTATAAAGAGGGTGCTGAGCATTCTTAACCTTAAAAACAAAGCAAGGCCTACTTTCGCTTTGGTGCGCATTTAAAATTGTTACAATTGAGCTTTGTGCCTCATTTCACTTTAATAGATATGCTACTAAAATGTTGCCCGCAGTTACCAAGTATAAGTAATGAAAGACCCTGGTTGTTGCTTGTCACATTAATTGAAAGGGGAAAGGAGAAAGAAAGGGAGAATTTTGTTGTTGTTAAAAGTAGCAAAGAAAAACACACACTAAGAAATGCTTCAAAGGAATTGTATTTATACTGAATCAATCTAAATGAGTGTTATGGCACTGGATGTAACATCTGGCGAATGACACTTAGAAGAATATTCACTAGCATCTGGTATAATATTTAATAAGGACTGAAAATTCTTAAATGACAATTTCCGTCTATGAACAAAGCTGTGATCAGCAGCTAATTTTGAAAAGGAGATACATAATGAATAATGTTTGTTTTTACTCTTACCAGGTTCTGCTAGCATGAATTGTGTTTAAAGCTGTTATTCATGTTACATGAACTATATGTCATGGGGCAAATTTTTTTTATCATGCTAGTGAAGAAGTTGCAATAAATAGGCTTACCAGCTAAAGCCCAAAGGTAAATTTGGGCAGATCTGACTGGCCATTTAGAGAATGGGGGCTTGTATATGACTACCATATCATCCGGCATGTCATCATTAGACATGTCTTGCTGCTTACAAGTGAACTCTCTGCAAAATGAGACTTCATTTAACATGTAAGCAGAACAACTAATTAGTAGCTCCCCCCTCCCCATCCAATTCCACTCTCCACAACTAATACACTTCACTAATAGTAAAAGGAAAGATTTGGTGGAATGCCACGGTCAACGCAAAGGAATTCCAGGTAGTTATGGTGATGAATTGCATTGTAAATGAGGATCAATGTCCAACACTACTTTGGAATAGTAATTTCTAAATTCTTATTCACCTCCAGCTGGAAAGATAATATAACTTTTTCGGAATTGACCATGTGATCCTGATGGGATCCCATTAATGGGCTCTTCACTTAATTTATGTAATTTTTGAAAATTGAATAATCGTATTTTAAATCCCATGCAACTCTCCAGTTGGAAAGTACGTGAACCAATGTTACACTGTCTTCATAAATCAGCATGGCCAAAAGCTGGGATTGTTGACTGTCTTTCCCAAAGTGGTTCTTAATCTGTTGTTTCCTCTATCCTCTTCCATTCTAAAGAATCTATATTATTATGTAGTAACAAAGTTAGTTTTATGCATACCTTCTTATTTGGTTCTACACAGTGGGATTTGTAAACATGTTTAAACCAAAGGAAGCAAAGCTTTATGTTTATATAGAGTAATCGTAGAGCTTGGTTACAGGGTCTGTGAACCCGACAACATTCCATGTCTTGAAGAAAGAACACAAGCCTTAGGAATACCCAAGACCTATTCAGGCATTCAGTACCCATGGATACTGAACACATGAAAGGGCAAGCAAGAAAATGTGGGTTAATTCCACCCCCAGATGTTGATGTGTGTGGTGGCCATACACCCCAGCTAATGTGCAACTGCAGCAGTCTGAAGGAGGCCTACATGAATATAGGTGTATGTACATAGCACTCCCTTCATGGAGACAGGAACCTTGGTCAGCTAGGGTACCAATCTTCATTGGGTACCCATGTAGATATATGGGTTCCTTTAGACTGATGCTGATCATGTGTTGCCTGCGGGGCATGGCATGTTGATGCCTAGGAGACAGGGTAGTCAGTCCGTTCTTGATAGCTCCTTCATGCATTTGGTATCCATGAGTACTGAATACCTGAATAGGGCGATAGTAGGTGTCATTGCCACTGCAGCTCTTGTACAGTTATTAAACATTTTGGCTTGTCACTCACTCCCACCCCACATCAGCTGAAGCAAATGGACCTTCTATCTTGTCATGTAGTGCACAGGGGAGCAGCCAGCAGGACCTAGCAAAAAAACAAACAAACAAGTAGGAAGTACAGCAGTGGTAACATGTTAGACCTCTCCAGGAGCACTGAGTATTATCTGGGTTGAAACCTAGTAATCTAACCTCACTAAAGGAAAATACATGTACACACAAGTACACATGTGCACATACACACACACACACAGAGAGAGAGAGAGAGAGAGAGAGAGAGAGAGAGAGAGAGAGAGAGAGAGAGAGAGAGCTCACATTTCCATAAGAGGCACATTAGCATCTCTGGAAGGTGAACTAGAGTAGGTGCGAGTTTCTGAAAATATTCAGTAACAAAACTATTTTGCCATACCAAAATGTTTCTTGATGTGGTAGAACAACCTTAAACTTAATCTGGGAAAGAATGGAAGATTCTGTGGGTTGGGAACTCGGCAGATCTGGACAGTGGTATGAACCAGTTCTGGATGGGGTTGCAGGTGCACAGCTTGGCGTTGCTCCTGGACTCGTTATTGTCTGGTGAGTGGCAGGTAGCGGTGTGGCTAGGAGTACTTTTTACAAGCTCTGGCTTCTACCCCAGCTGCATCCTTACCTGGAGCAGTCAGACTTCACCTCCATTGCCCAGGGAGTGGTTACCTCCAAAGGCAATTACTGCAATGCACTTTATCAAAGGCACCTTTGAAAGTCTGGAAGTTACAGCGGGTACAAAATATTGCTGCCCAGTTGTGGTGGGGGCAAAGAAGAAAACATAACTCCAAAGTGCTGCTCTTAATCTTTAAGGCCCTAAATGACTTGGGACCATGTTATTGGAAAGACTGCCTTCACCTAGCCAATCCTGACCATATATGAAGATGTCTCAGGGGTCCTTCTTAAGTGCCCACCATTAAAAAAAAATCGGGTCAGTGAGCACAGAAAAAGGGCCTTCTTGGTAGTGGTGCCCAAACTCTGGATATTTATATTGAGTTATGCATTGCCCCTTCTGTCCATACTTCCAGGTAAGCCTTGAAGCCCTTAACTCTGTACAGCACCATGTACATTGATGGTGCTATATAAATTATTATTATTATTATTATTATTATTAATAATAATAATAATAATAATAATAAAGAACATAAGAAGAGCCATGCTGGATGAGATCAAGATTCATCTAGTCCAGGATTCTGTTTTTACAGTGGCCAATCATCTGCCCATGGGAAACACACAAGCAGGACATGAATGCAACAACACCCTCTCACCCATGTTCCTCAGCAACTGGCGTACATAGGTATACTGCCTCTCGTCCTGATACATCTTCAATGCCACCTTTAACTGGGGTGTAATAAGCATTATATTTCTGAAGAGCTTCTCAATGTACTCTGTGTATTTGTTAATGCTGCTCTGATTTTTGTACATCATTTTGTGAGAGCATAGCCCGAAAAAGACACTTTTTTAAAAACAATCTCTATAAAAATAAATACCAATAGATGCTTTAAAAACAAACAAACTATACTAGCCATTTTGTGGAAGTCTTGGCCAGCAGAAGGCACCCTTTTTAGAGGAAACTGTTTGATCTTCAAGGACTTTATACATCCCAGGCTATTAACGAAGTTTGCTCTAAACATCTACAAGCAAGCCCTTATTTGGCTGTGTGTCAAGAAGCCAACACACTGAAGGAACACACACTTGTTAAGAAATTGTATGAAGTACTGGTTTCTATTCTTGGCTTCAGTTATACTTGCTGACAGGGTCACAGCTGCCTTATTGTAATTTCTTCAGAATTTACTTGATAAAGGAGGACAACAGCATTAACTCTGGGGTCTTTGCAATGCACACACACCACAACATAAAGAAAGGTAGCATCAAGTTCTTAAAAAGCATTTTTGACTCCTACAGAATTTAGTCTGATGGAACAGTATTTAGTGAAGAACAGAATGTTGAAGAATTAGGGTACACATCAGTGAAGGGCATATGAAGGCTACTGAGGTAACGCTGATAAGAACAGAAGTGCTGGCAAAGGATAAAAACTATATGGGATGGGTTCACTAAGGGAGGGTTTATGGCTAAGTGATAGAGCACATGCTTTGCATGCAGGAAGTCCCAGGTTCATTCCCTGGCATCTCCAAGAAGGACTAGAAAAAATTCTGCCTGAAGCCCTAGAGAGGCACTGCCAGTCAATATCATTAATGCTGGACTAGATGGACCAGTGATCTGACTTCGCACAAGACAGCTTCCTATGTTCCTAAGACTACATATTAGGAGCAGTATTGTTCAAGCTTCCTGAAGTAGGAGGTAGGCTCTGTTCGGGATGTGTGAAAGCATCCTGGAACGAGTTCCCAATAACAGCAGAATTTGCTGCCAGAAAAGACTGTAGTTTGGTTATTTTTGGAAAGATGCTCGTCTCCCTGACAGATCAGAGGATGGAGAAGCAACTGTCCTGTCCTGCAACAATCATCCATAACAGCCAGGACAGTAAAGTACTAGTCAATGACGATAAATTATTTGGAGCACTTGTAAACCTCCTGAAATGCTAGTATTTATTGTTCCTAAGTCAATTTCTGCCTCCATGAAGCACCTCAATGATCAGACCTTATGAAGTGATTTCACCTTCCTAACCCCATCATGACACCAGAAATTAAAATTGAAAAGTAGCGAGCAATAGTGCAAGATATACTGAGACTGCAAACCAGCCCATAGGTGCACATGCTTAGGTTCCATTGAAATTCTATATTTAGATTCTTCAGAAGTGTTCTTCTAATTCCTAGTAAGAGAGTTCACTCTTCCCCAGAAAGAATATCCAGCATCCCAAACAGCAAGTGAGTGAATGGAAAGCCAGAAATAGAACCCGGTAGATCAATAGATTTGACTGAGAAAGCGTTTGCATTCTCAGGGGTAGAGATCATTGTGTTTCTAAGTGGATCAGAGATATGATCCCCAGCCACTGTGAATGGAATGGAAACTGGATGCCATCAGAGAGAGATACAAGTGCTTATGTGGTGAGGCAAGTTGGCAAAGAATAGAACAGTGGGAGGAATGAAAGGCTGCCTAGAAAATCTTTAAATAAGTTCAGCCTTAAATTCTAATTCGCAACAAAGAAACTGAATAACGGATGGAGGAAACAGTGTATTCTATCTAAAGATTGTTTGCAAACCTAGAATAGTGTTTGGCATTAATTTCCTTGCCAATTCTCAACATGTTTTTATTTACAGATAGTAATAACAATGTGACTGAGAATAGTTTTCTAGATGAAAATCAGAAGTATTTCCATTTAGTACTGAGATTCCACCAAACTTAATTTAGATACAGACACTGATTGTAACACCTCAAGGAAAGATGCTAAGGCATGTTTGGCCATCAGTGGCTAATGACCAACTGCTAGCACAAACCATAATTTTTGGAAGGGCATTGGTCCAAAGCTCACGGAGGTAATTTGCAAAGGGCAGTTTATAAGCTCTGACTATTGAGCTGATGAGAACCTCATCCTCATCTAGAGAGAACAGTTCTAAAGGTCATTAAATGTGTTGAAGCTTGGAGCAATCAAACAAACATATCTTCAACAGTGATGCTGCTGTGGCCACCTCCCTCTGGAATCTTGAATGGCATGTTAGAGACTGTCAAAGTGTTTCAACTAGCAACAAGGACAAAACTGACTTAGAGCTCAAAGACTAACCAAGTCGGTTCCACCAATAAATTGAGGACTAAATCTACATCAAGCACAGGCCTGGTCACGCCACTAGCTTCAAATCCAAACATTTACATTATAGCACAATGAACTACAACTCAAGAAGTTCTACTTTGAAACTCACTTCTGCCATGAACTCACTGGGTGGCCTTGGGCAAGGAGCCACACGCTTCCTTAGCCTTAGTGCCCCATCTGCTTTATTTGCCATGAAAATAGTTTCATAAAAGTCCTGGGGCTCTGTGGTAGCGCACATGCTCTGCATGCAGAAGGAATCAATTTCTCTCCAAGTAGGGCTGGGAGAACCACTGCCAATCAGTATAGACAGTACTGGTTTGGATAGATCATTGATCGGACCTGGTATAAAAGCAGTATCCCTTGTTCCCATGACCCATATAGTGAAAGTCAGTACAGAGGAGCAATTAACCAGGAAGTAAAGTCCCTCAGCTTGCTCTTCCTCCTAAGTCATGTAATTATAGCTGCTCCTGCTCCATTTATTTTCGTTTCTTCTTAAATCTATCCATTTCTTTTCTCACAGTCTACCTTTATCACTAGCACCTAAGCTCCTTGGCTTTCCAATCCCCTGCTCTGCCATTTCCATCAAGCTACCTTCTACTCCTTATTTGGCAAACAATAGTTTCCCCAATTTTTGTCTTTATCTCTAAGTTAGGCCTATTAAAATTAGTAAACCAGCCATATGCTAGGGGATGGGTACAGTAACCAAGTCGTTTTTTTTCCACCTCTGTAAGTAAGTGTAAACATGTTTGTATTTTTTAATAAACAAAAATCTGTAAGAATTAAACCTACGCTTCTTGGACTTTGATGAGTATTTGATCTGATTTTGCTGTTTTAGAAGTAATTTTCCACTTTGGAAAGTGCATAAATCCATTGGTGTCTATCTCACCTCTGGTTGAGTGCCCCCCAAGACCCAACATCCATCATTACATGTGTGCACATGACAGTTTTAAGTCCATGTTAATGAGGATACTTAGCAACTCTACTTGGGCTGGTTACAGACCTCAGAACTGGCACATGGAAAGGGGTTTCCCTGCCAGGCCATCTTGACCAATCCTAGGAGCCATAGACTCAGCAAAACAGCTTGTAGAATCAGGATCATCGACATTAAATATCATTTGTAATTGGATCCTGGCTGGAGAAAAACTTTCAGAAAATACTTTGTCTTTGGAAAAATAAAGAAATATTTTTTTAGAATGCTAAACATATGGGTGCTAAGGCTACAAATATGGATTTCGTGACAAAACATATGGAAGGCCATAAGGAAAACAAGGTTTCTTTGCCAAAACTGTGCTGAATTTTTATCCCTTGATAAGAACAGTACAAATCTACCCTTTCACTGTACAACACTGTTTGCCAATGGATTAGAACGTTATAAATTCACATGCAAATTTGACAAAATATTCCACTGTTATCATCTTTATTAGATTTACGAAGACAGTCCTGCTTATTTTCTTTTATTTTCTTAATCCCTTTCATCATTTAATAGCTCAGAAAGTAATGGATTTTCAGCAAAAAGAAGAGGCTTATTACAATCAATCCTGTTGCACTGTTGTGTGTGCTCTTTCTCTGTCTCTACTTGATGCTTAACTAATGAAACTTATTTTTCTCCAGAACCTGAACAGAAAATCTTTTTCTAAGGGGAAAAATATGCTTAATACAGCACTGGCTTGTAATACCACAACTACACAATTCTTCTCCTTTGGATGGCCACCTAGAGCTTCACAAACCCCATTAATCATACTGTACTCACCAATGCCTGTTCTGTAGTCTAAAGAGAAGCTATTGAAGCTTGCTTAACAAGATATGTCAAGCTTCAGTTCAAAATAACTCTGTGTGTGTGTGTGTGTGAGTGTATGATCGTGAACACTTATCCTCTGAGGAATACTGGTGTGTCCATTGCTCTATCCTTTCCTCACAATGGGATGGTGGAGTTGGGGTTTAAACTTAAAGAGACGTATTTCCTAATCAAGTAATTGAAACTGCCTGATACTCGTGTTTTTTTATGTGAAATTTACCGAGCATGACAAATTACTATTAAGAACATACTTACACTGGCCTGCTTTGCATGTAATAATAATAATAATAATAATAATAATAATAATAATAATAATAATAATAGTAGTAGTAGTAGTAGTAGTAATTTATTACCCGCCTCTCCCTTTGGATCGAGTCGGGGAACAACATTAGTACAGGAATCAACACATCTTTAAAATTCTTGATTTTACATTGATCTGGGTAGACCTGCCGGAAAAGGCTAGTCTTCAAAGCTGCCTTAAAATCACTGAGAGTTAATTTTACGAATCTCCTCTGGCAGGCCATTCCAAAATCAGGGGGCGACAGAAGAAAAGGTCCTCTGGGAAACTGATGGGGGCATGTCTACACCAAAAGGGTGTAGGGGGAGTATCACGGACTTACCAGCTTCTGCAATCCTCTCTGGGCGTCTAGACAGCCGCATGACGTCCCAGAAGGATGTTGCAGCCGCCATTTTTTTTAAAAACAACAAGGGAAGCGCACTTGTGCTCCGCTCTAGTGCAAAAGGTAAAAAACCAACAAACACCCCACCCCGCTCCCCACCCTCCACCCCAATGGGCACGGACTGCCGCTGTGCAGCTCTGTGCCCATTTCAAGTGTCCCACTACTCGCAGGGAGGACAGGACAACCCAGGAGCAGCGGCCACACGGCCACACTCCACAGGATAGTCCTGGAACCATGGAAAAGTCAGGTTTTCCTCAGTTCCTGATATCCCGGGGTAAGTCCTTGGTCATCTTGGGTTGCCCCCGGGATCCCCTGTGCATCATGTGGATGCTCAGGGACAATCCAAGGATTAGCCCAGGATATAGACATGGTGTAGACATGCTCAGGGTTTCAAGAGAACCCTGAACACCAAGGAAACAGTAATAAGTAAATAGTGGATGTAACAGTAAGGCAGCTTCCAGCTGGTCATGCAGCATGCACTAGCATGCTGCCCGTAAACACTAAAACAGCATTCCTGGAGGGTAACAATGGCTTAGCATTTATGGGCAGCGTGCTGGTGCATGCTGCCTGATCACTCACACTGCAAGCTCTACAAATTTAAGACCTTCTGTCTGTCATTTCTTTAGCCAGAGATAGGGCTTATTCTTGAGTTCTTTCAGGTATGCATGTTGCACTAAACAGGTATGAATGTTGCACTAAGCAAACCATGGATGGAAGGTCTTGTTTTGTTTGTTGAGCCACTTTGGCTACCAGTGGGAGCAATCTTGCAGCATACATTAGCATTCTGTTCAGAAATAGTAACAAAATGCAACATCTGAATTGACCCACTGTTTCTTAGCCAAGGCCAGGCTTACCCAAAACACTAGTATATAGAAACAAAATATGTATTTTGTGCGTATATCAGCTGTTGAAGAGGGGTTGCATCAATTTTTGGTGTATGTGTGTGTGTTTGTGTGTGTGTGTGTACATACTGCCTCCTGCACTTTTTATCTTAATTGCAAATATAAAAGCAATATTCCATCCTGCTCCCAATCCTAACTATCACCACAACTTAAGTGTCTTGACATCGAAGGACTGCCTTCTCCCATATGAACTTGTCTAATCATTAAGATCTGCAACAGACCCTTCTGGTGGTACCCCCAACTTCAGAGGTGAACTAGGTGGCAACTGGGGAGAAAACCTTTTTAGCAGTGGTACCCCATTTATGGAAAACTCTCTCCCCAATTAACTTTAAACAAGTTAAAATAGTTTGATTCATCAAAGCTTTTAAATTATTAGCTTATGATCTTCTGTTTAATGCCATGATTATTATTTTTATTGGTTGTTACCATTTCTGGTTTGTAAGATATATATATTTTGCTTGCTGCCATGTCTTTTCTGAATTTCATTATACTTAGGATTATTTTTCTTATGAGACAGACAGATTGATTGATTGATTGATTGAATGTAAGTACTCTTTTGGTCAAGTGCTGTACTTCGAAGCCTTTGTACAAACCTGGTGCAAACATGACTTTGCAGAAAGCAATAAAAGTGCAAAAGTGTATATCAGCAAGGTTAACTGGTCATAAAGCATCAGTAGAGCAAAGTCTCATAGGAGATACCCAGACAGAGTTCTTGTAGTAGACAGAGCAATGATTAGTAGAATATGATCCATTTCTGTTAGTATTTATTCATGTGATCAGCTTTATTCATATAACTCTCCGTATTGACTTTGGCCCTCATTCAAACCTAGGGAAGTAAATAAGAGGGTTTTTTCCCCCCAGTGACTTCATGAATGAAATTATTTGTGTATTTGTGGAATTGGGCCCTAAGCCCATTGAATGAATTGCAATGATAGATTGTTTGTAGAGATCTAACGAATGAAAAAGGCAGCTAAGGATTCTACTCCAGAGCAGGCAAAAGAGGATTATCACTCAGGCATGCTTGCTCGCCAGTGAGTGTTCCAAACTGATAGATTTGTATAAGGCTGACTTTGTGATTAGTCCGGAGATATGAATGCTTCCAGATGTAAGAACAAGATGGAAAAAAATAACTTCCACAAATTGAAATGCAATACTCAATTCAATTAAAACAAAATGCTGTGATCTGGAATTGACCCAAGGCTATACGATAATGTTATTTGTTTTATGCCAAGTTTAGTACATGTTTTTCCACAATGCCCATTCACTTGAGTTTTATGGAAAATTGACCTTTTCACCCAGAACAGAAGCAAATTAATTTCATTAAAGTTGTTAGATTCCCCACCCCCAGAACATCGCCATGCCAATTGTAGTATTCCACTCCTATTTTCATCTATATACTGCTTGTTTGGCAACACCCCTTTGCAATATAATGCTTCCAGTTCTCCTGCGTAGCTCGCACCAAATTTGTTCCATTCTTCTAAAATGGAGCTATCCAGGTAACAGCTTGTTTCATGAGGCCTTTACCACCTTAGTTATATACCAGTAGTGGAACAAAGGTATTAGAAGACAGAGGTACCAACTATCATGGTTTTGCTCAACCATTTCCTTTCCCCCCCATGTGGATTCCTTGCTAAATTCAAAATCTGCCATACGGACTAGCAGGGATCTTTGGTGGGGGGCCGGGGGGGGGGAGGAACACAAAACAGTTCTCACAGCTTGAAAGTGTTCAGAATCCAACATTCTGAAAAGCTTCCTTTTTCTGGATGTATCTCAAATGGGTCACTATCAGCTCCAAGTATAAATCAGGTACTATGAATTATGATGGGAGGAGGGAAGAGAAGGGGATCTGAACTTCTGTTGTTGTTGCTGTTGTTAAAAAGATTTCAATAAAAACACTTTTTAAAGAAGATGTCAGAAACTTTTTTAAAAAAGAATTTTAAGTAACAAAGCTCTTTCTCTTGCATTTCAGATTATAATAAAGCTCTGGGCACTAGGAATTATTTACAACAACCCCTGACAGCATGGTCTCTAATCAAATATCTTTACAATCTGCAGGACATGTTACATTCCCAAGCTCTTCTCCGGATTCCTTTACTACGGAAAAGCCGTTGTGTAGGAACAAGGGAGAGATGCTTCTTACTTGTGGTGCCTCATTTTTGGAATGCCCTTCCCAAAGAAGCTCAACTGGTGCTAATGTTACTATCATTCAGTGCCAGCTTAAAACATGATTATTTGCCAAGGCATTTTAACATTTTAAACCTTGTTTGTGCATAGTCTGCTTGCTGTTTTTATAACTCTGATTTTTTTTAAAAAAAATATTATTAAAAAAATGAAGAACAATACAATATACAAATATACAATCAGGGTCAAGTACTAAAGGAGCCAGAGGTAACACAATCATAATCATAATAATTAGTCTCCATTTATATTCACTCTCATTACATAAGACTTTCAACAATAAAGAGTAGATCAAAAATAGTTATTATCCTAACTTGAATATGGTTTTTCAATAACAAAATTACTTCCAGAACTTCTTCAATTAAATTATCATGATTATCTCTTCCTTTCCATTAAATAATAAATTTACTCCACTGTCTCATTGAATCTTCCTTTGTTGCTCTATCTCCCCCACACAAAAATTAAATAGAGTTATGTTTTTACACTAATATTCCTTGCCATGTGCTATTTTCCCATAATTAAATGATGGGGTTACTTTCTTTTTTCAAAATTTTGCAGTAATTTTGCAATGTGGGCTGCAACTAACATTTTATGTTGACGTTGTTTGACTGTTTTCTTCTATTTGTGACATGTTTTAGACTTTTCATGCTTCGTATAGATCAACCTGGTATCTGTTAGGATAAAGGGTGGTTAAAAATGCTTTTAATAAATAATACAATCAATAAATTTATTTATTTATTTATTGATTACATTTTTATACCGCCCAATAGCCGAAGCTCTCTGGGCGGTTCACAAAATTCTTAATTTTGGGTGGCATATTTGTATCTTTGGCACTGGAACTCCTTCTGCTTGTTCAGTATGTAAAATATTCCTAGATGTGGAACAATTTCAAAGTCTATCTCCCTTCAGCCTTCCACTCCAAGCACACTCTGCTGATGGAAGCTGGCCTCTAATGAGACGTCTAAGTTTCCCATGAAATGTTGACTCAGGGCTCATCTACACCAAGCAGGATATTCCACTATGAAAGCGGTATATAAAAGGCAGGAGCCACACGACTGCTTTATAGCAGTACTGAACTGCACTGACAACTGTTGGGGCCCATTGAGACATGCTATATACCACTTCCATACTGCTATATGCTGCTTGGTGTGGCTCCTGCCTTTTATATACCGCTTTCATAGTGGAATATCCTGCTTGGTGTAGATGAGCCCCTAGTGTGACTGAAAGGAAATGTCCAGCTTGTCCCATCTTGGATAATAAGCATGTAGTCTGTAAGGCTTGAAGGCTGGATTAAAAGTGTTTGCAATCTCCAGACATGGCCTCCAGTCCATAATTTAGCAACACCTGTGGACTAGAACCTGGGTAGCCAACAAGAAGCCTGGGTGCTACAGATGGCACAAATAGTAAGGGTTGGTGCACTCCTGCACAGGAGCATGAGTGTTCATGGATCTGGCTAAAGAAGGAAGTGAAGATGGTACTCCTGCCTGCCCCTCAGTTATAATTGTCTGCTTTTCAACTCAGGGCATTAGAGGCAAGAGCACCCCATACCTTAAAGAGCTACATATGTACTGTAGTGTGCACTAGATGGCACTGTCTCACACCTAGGACTTGAGTTGTGCTTTTGTCAAAAAAGTTGGCCAACACTGGACCACACTGACACAAGGTATGTCTAATTTACTGATCCATACTGGAGTTCCCCGTTGTCCCCGTTGTCCTCCATTTGATGCCATAGCAATGTTCCAGAGTTGTCATGACAGGTCCACATATGTACTACGCTTTTTATGAGCTTATTTTTCATCAGCCCCCACTTTCAATCATTGAATCATAGAATAGCAGAGTTGGAAGGGGCCTACAAGGCCATCGAGTCCAACCCCCTGCTCAATGCAGGAATCCACCCTAAAGCATCCCTGACAGATGGTTGTCCAGCTGCCTCTTGAAGGCCTCTAGTGTGGGAGAGGCCACAACCTCCCTAGGTAACTGGTTCCATTGTCGTACTGCTCTAACAGTCAGGAAGTTTTAGCTGCTTGAGGTTCTGACATGGGAGGTCCTGGAAACCAAACGCTCAGAAGAGATCTACTGTGCATGCACAAATAAATTTTGCATTCAGTAGCTCTAATAAACTCATGTGATAAAACTCTGTATAGTAACTTTAACGTGAGGCAGAGAAACAGCCTTAAAAGTTTCCTGGGGAAGGAGCAAGAAAAATTCATGCTTGATAGCTATTTATACCCCATAATTCTGAAAGAAGGAACTGTAGCTACTACTTGCCAAACCAGCACATGTTCATAGAGAGAATGCGGTCAAGTGGTCAGAAGCAGAGCTGATGTTAATTAGCAATGAAATGAGGAATGAACCAGCATTAGCCCTGAGACTAATCAATGGGAAAAATCACTCCAAGCAGGCAGCTTAATGAAGTACTATACAGCTGTTTATTTTTAGTCTTTTTTAGCCTGGAAACAAAATCTCTATTAATTACCAAAAAAATCTGTCTAAAATGTATTTAGAGACACGGTATAGTTCTGATTTAGCTTTTCTATTAACTATTTTAGTCTCTAGCACTGTCTAGCAATTAACATGCTAGGAAAAATACAGCAAGTCAAACAGACAAAACTAAAATATTAGTACATATTATGTTGTGTGATCAGCCCTTACTAGATTTCTTTCCAAAACAGCTATGAATGTGGGTAATAAAAAATGATAAGCATTTATGTAGTGCTTTTGAGTGTTCTGATAATTTAATATACATTATCCTAATAATCTTTACAATAATCCTGTAAGGCAGGCCAGTATTATCATCCTCATATTACAGATATGGGACTGAAGTTGAGAGAATAACAGCATGCTTAAAACTACCTACAGTTTCTGGCAAGGGAGATATTTGAACAGGGAATCTGCCGGTTTGTAAATACACACTTTCCTGGAAATAAGTCCCAGTGAAATGGTACAGCGCCATAGTACAGTGGTACTTACTTCAAAGTAAACATGTGTTGGTTTGTTCTGCACATCTCAGAGCCAACCTGGACTTACCTGCTCTTGCGTCTACAATTAAAAGCAGGTGTGTGTGGATGGGGAAGGGGTTGTTAGGACCACAGCACCCAAGGAGTGGGGTTTAATTCTTTCTTCCCTCATTAGCTCTTTCATACGTGACTGTGGTCCTGATGAAAATCCATCTCTACCACAGCTATTAGCCCTGAGTGAGGAGCAGAAATGAAAATTTCTCTTCTGGGGCTTATAGCAGGCACATGATATTTTCATCAGGACCATGGCAGGGGAGGAAATGGTTAAGAACGCCCCCCCCCACACACGTGACATGGACTTGATGAACACCCCCACACACACACTTGCTGTTAACTGTTGTTGCTTTTTAATGATGCTGCAGCAAGTGGCACATTTAGCATCTTGTCTAATTCAGCCCTTTGTTGCTGTGCTAGTCCAATTCTCAACATGTACTGGAGCTCAATGTAATTTATTTCATTTTGTTGGGCGGTGACTGTATGCTAATGAATTGTCATGACCCAGGACCCTGACCCTTTGTCCCCAGAGGACAAGGCCCCTGAGGTGGTGAAAGAGGAAGAGGGCTCAGCTAGAAAAGGGCATTATAATATTTCCACCTCCTTAGGACCTACTTCCTTAAGAAGGCCAGGGACCAGCTGCCCCACCCCATGTCCAGAGGGGGTTGAATTGCCATTCTCAAATTCTGAGTATTCCAGCCAAAAAGATAACACCATGCCACACCCATTTCTGTGTTGTCACAGCACAGGAATATTCAAAGTCACCAGGCCTCGTTAAGAAAGAAGGACAGAGGTGTGACTAATAAGGCTAAAGGAAGCCAAAGCTTTACTTAAGGCTCATTCAAGATATGCTGCTTGTTGGAGCAACATAAAGACAAGCTTATCTGGCTTCCAGCCCCAGCATCCATCAGAGCTCTCTGTGGTACAACTCTGTTCTTGCCTCTCTGGGAAAGCTGATGTACCAAGTCGTCAGCCTGAACCAGATACACTGTGACCTCACAGTGTTCAACAATGCTAAGCACTCACTATTACAGGGCCCACTGGCTTGAACAGATCAACAATCGGATTATAATGGAGTGTGTACTCTGTGGCCTTAAGCTCCACCCAGACAACCTAAATAATTAGTGTATATTGCCACTGGCCCATAATGCAACATTGTAAGAGTTATAGACCTTTTACTTAGAGCTGGTGTACAGCAGTAAAGAAATGTCATGGGGAGGCAAATGGAAATAACAGGGAACAGCTCATCACCTATCTCACTGTAGCTGCAGTCAAAGTTATCCCTTGACAAACAAGAAGTGGATATTTGATCGGCTCTCAACTGTAGTCCATATATTGTGGGGACAATTGACCACTTCTAAACCAAATTCCTTTCCCAAGGACAAATTCTTTTGTGTGATGGAAACATCCATCCAGTTTGGGGTGAATTTTAATGATACATTAAGATGATTGAAAGATAATGACAATATAAGCAGTATATCAATCGATAAGTACAGGTGTGTTTTTATCAGTATCGTCAGAAGTAAATCTAATGCAATGCTCAAGTACATACTTTTAAACTTACAAAATCCCTGGTTCCCTTCACATTTATTTGCCATATACTTTATTAAGTTACAAATGCCACTGTTCTGATTATATGGAACCCCTGTCTTTACCAACAATAGAACAAAATACAGGAACTTCTCTTAAACCAGCAGCTCAAGTAGCCTTTAAACTGATATCACCAGGGACATTTTTTAAGTCAAGTTCACCTCCGGAAGATGAAAACATTACTGTTAATGTATTCATTAGGTCTGGACTGACAAGCCTTAATTAAAATATACTATTTGCAAAGGAGGGGTAGAAACTAAAATGGGAGTAGGGGAATGAAAAAGTATAGGTCACAGTCCAAATGCCATAGAATATGTATGATGTTAAATATTATTATTCTTGTTATTTGCACTATGAGAACTAGAAAACAGGCCATAGATAACATAAGATTACATTTTCAAACTTTCTGTGTTTTCTTAGCTTAAAAGCTGCATTTTGAAAAGTAATGAAGTACAAATGTATTTTGAAATAACTCCCATCCATTTCAATGGAATTTACTTCAAGAAAGGATACTTAGGATTACAATCTCAGGGGAGAATTTTCAAAGAGCGTGAAGATTTGTTTTGAAAAGGGGATTTAGATACCTATCAGTTCGGAGCCTATGCTTAAAAGGTTGAACTAAAACTGAACATTCACAAGTCTGAGAGTAAATCAATTAAAGTAGGTCAGTTTATTTTGAATGTTTCCCCACCCTAACCCTCACTCCTGCAAGGGGAAGACTAGGGTACAACCATCCTTCCTAGCAGGCTTGCTTTTCCAAAGGCAGGGGGGTGCATTCAAACATGAAATCCCTTGCCTGTGAGAGCAATCCTAATGGGGCTGGGGGAAGTGACAAATTGTCCACCACTTCCAAAACCATGCCGGTTCGTGCCAGTCATGCCAGGGAACAGTTTTTTACCAGGCTTTTCTACATATCCGATTTTTAAAAACTGAAATCAATGAGAGAAGGAAATTAGCCACACCTGCTCCCAGCTGGCTTACCTAAAGAGCTTGATAAAAGATTCCCTTGAAGGGACTTTGGATCTTGCCCACCTCCAGAAATGCCACATTTTGAGGCCTACCACTACCCCTGAGAATCCTGCCAGTAGTTGACTGACCATGGGTGCAATTGAAACCTGTACAATTTGCTCTGCCATCATCATTTTTTTTTAATCTGCGTATTCTATGGATTAAAAGAAAGCATTGCCAATATTTCCTTTCATAGTAAGATAAACACTCTTATTTTTAAGCAATCAACACTCTTACAGAGTGGCAGCAGATATACATAATGAAGGCTGCAATCCTATGCACGTTTACTTGGGTGTGAGCCTCACTGAGTTCACTGACACAGTTCTAAGTAATCATCTATGGGAACGGGCTGAACATCCCACACTTCAAAGCACCTCTATGTAAGTATAGGATTGCAGGGGGTGTAATGAGAGATCCCTTTATAGAAACAGTTTTGTATAATCTCAAAGAAAATAATACTTTGTATTAAAATGGTGACCTGCCCTAAAAGCATATGATCTTATAAGTGAATATGTTTATGGTTTCCTTTCTGTATAAAATACAAATCTAGGAGAACAGAAGGGGTCAGGGTGAAGAAGAAAATAGATTTAACATCAGGTTCCGGTTTCCTTTATAGGCTTCCATGGTATTTCTAAATCGTTTTTTTTTTAATTAAAAAGCAAAACAAATATATGTATACTGTGACAGTAGTACAAGAAGAAAATGCAGTAACCTTATGCTTTTTAGTCTGCTTTGATTGTTCATGAGAATCTAACCCAATGCACAACACTATGCAATCCCAACAGCTAGTTTGGAAATTGCTGCAGATTGTTAGGAAGAGCTGCAAACTAGAGATAGGCATAGAAGGGCTAGAAATGATAGCCTTTCTTTAATAAAAAAGGAAGGAAGGAAGGTAGGAAGAAAGAAAGAAGGGAAGAAAAGACAAATTACCCCAAAGACCATATTCTTTAAACCATTGAAGCAAAACATGTTTATTTGATTTGTTTGTATGCCTATTACAAAAATGCTACTTTGGGATTCTAGGAACCCAGCCTGTCAATTTTTCAGCCTCTGCACTTTCATGGTTGCTTAGAGCTGTTTAATGCAAATACAGTTCCAATAAGAGATTTCATGCCCTTAAATTACACCCAGTTAAAGGCGAATGAAAATGTAAGGTAAATAACTATAATCAGCTATATTATCTTTCTCTGGGCACTTCTCACTTTACAGACATATTTAAAGATATCTCTAGGGTCCTATCCTTTTTAACAAGGAGCAGAATAGTTCCTGGAATATTACTTATGATGCGGTACTGTGAACATGACACAGGTTAAAATGTCACCTAGAGATCTAAAAAAAAGTATCTGTTGTAGAGTCTTGCTTGTTTTCTTGTTTAGGAACATCAGAAATAGATGAAAGAGGGATACTCAACAAGGAGATGAAAACGAGATGAAGAGGGTTTAAGATGGTCTTTCATGTGCAGAGCTGTTGATCAACAATGATGCCAAGCAGGGGAAACTATTCAGAAATTTCAGAAAGGGAAACAGAAAGACAGAAAATGCAAAGAAAGCACTTTGCATTCAGAAAGTCCCAGGCCAGAACCACACCAAGCAGGATACAACACTTTAAAAACGGTTTGAAAACTGTATATGTGATGTGTCCTGGGCCTGAACAGTTGTCATAACCATTATAAACCGTTATAAGCAGTAGTGTAGATCCCGCCCCAGATTCAAACCCTGCCTGAAACCCTGGAGAGCTACTGCCAGTCAGTGTCAACAATACTTGGCTAGATGGACCAATGGCCTGACTCAGTATAAGGCAGCCCCTGATGTCTTCAGAATACCAGCAGTGATCGGCAAACCATTATACACATGCTTGAACCTCTGTTCCATTCACATGAAGAGCCCTGCTGATCCAGACAAGCTGGAGCCTGTTCAGAGGAGGGCAACGAGGATGATCAGGGGTCTGGAAACAAAGCCCTATGAAGAGAGACTGAAAGAACTGGGCATGTTTAGCCTGGAGAAGAGAAGATTGAAGGGAGTCATGATAGCACTCTTCAAATACTTAAAAGGTTGTTACACAGAGGAGGGCCAGGATCTCTTCTCCATCTTCCCAGAGCGCAGGACACGGAATAATGGGCTCAAGTTACAGGAAGCCAGATTCCGGCTGGACCTCAGGAAAAACTTCCTGTTAGAGCAGTACGACAATGGAACCAATTGCCTAGGGAAGTCGTGGGCTCTCCCACACTAGAGGCATTCATGAGACAGCTGGACAACCACCTGTCAGGGATGCTTTAAGGTGGATTCCTGCACTGAGTGGGGGGTTGGACTCGATGGCCTTACAGGCCCCTTCCAACTCTACTATTCTATGATTCTATGTGTACCTAGTTCAGAATTCTATTCCCGTATTGGCCAAGCAAATGCCTATAAGAAGCCCACAAGAAGGAGAAGAACACAATAACAGCCTCCCACTCATGCTCCCTGTGAAGAATGTGTAAAATGGCTGCTGCTGCTTTTGCTAAATCAACCAGAGGAGGCAGCAAGCCCTGTGGAATCAACACCACCTGGACTGTTATCAGTGGCCACGTAGCACAACCAGGCCATCAAGGCCAGAGTTAATTGGTTTCCAGCTGTGGGAAATTGGCCGTTTTGCTGAGCCGGTGGGAAAGTTTTCTTCTCTCCGAGGAGGGGAGTAGCTCAGAGGGGCCTGGCAATGATTGGCCGAAACTGGTCGCCCCACTCGCTGGAGCTGGGGGGATGAAGTGGGCTAGCATTTTGGCGGCTTTTGTTCTCCTGAGGGCCCCATGTTCTAGTTAGATTGCAGGTAAAATCAGGTTTTGTTTTTGGTCTGGTTGCTCCAGGGAATTTGGTCGCCTCTGTGGTATGTTTTACAACTGTCAGTGGTTTTATTGCTTGCTGCTGTCTGTCTTAATTGACACCTTTTATTGTTCCCTTCTTACCCCACCCTTTCCCATCCCCTTTTTAAATAATCCACCTCTGCTAAAGCCTTAAATAATTTTCTTTTAATAAACTGCTTTAGCTCTTAATTGTGTCATTACTCTCGGGTGCTATTGGCTCTCAGATGGGTTGGCTGCTGGTTGTGGGAGGTGGGTGCCTGGGAATTCGGGTGTTTTGAACCCGGGTCTACCTTGCAAGAAGAGTGTGTGGCTTACACTCTTCTTCACACTCCCCAGCAACTGATATTCAGAGGCATGTTGCCTCTGCTACTGGAAGTAATATATACCACAACTGCTATAACGTAGCAATTTATAATAGCATAATAAATAGCTCGATCCTCTTCTTTTTCCATCTTCATTCATTTGACTGTCTTCCTGAAAGAAGTATCCAAGGCAATGTACAAAACATACAGAAGACTGAAAAAACAGATGAACAACACACCTCAACAATCAATAAAACCATACAAACTGCATATTAATTTGAAATGCTTGGCAAATGTTTTCACCCAGCAGCTACGTTCTTTCAAAGGAGGAACTGGGGGAGCTACAGAGGGGATTTTCAACCCTCCATTCTCTTTTTGCATTCTCTAGATGGCTCTCTATACCAGCAAGGCCAATATAATGCCATAATGTAGGGATACAGTCATTAGTACGTACCACCCCTACCATGCATTTGTTGACATAGCTTTTAAGCGACTAAGACTTTAAGGTGGATTCAGTGGCCTTATAGGCCCCTTCCAACTCTACTATTCTATGACTCTATGAGTGAAGGATAAGATGTTGCCCGCTTCCCAGTCCTCATACAGAAACCAACTGGACCGGCAGTTACCAGGATATTACTCTCTACCACACTTCAATCAGCAGGCTAGTTTAGGGGCACCTGAACAGGCCATGTAGCATATGCAGCGCTGCCCTCCTACAGATGGGAGAGGAGGGGGGTCAGGAGGAACAGCCGGGGAACTGCTGCTGCCGCCTCCCAGCATCTGCTGCCTGAGGCAGTTGCCTCACTCTGCCTCATGGTAGAGCCAACCCTGTCTCTTTTCCCTGAGATCCTAGAGCAGCTGTGTATCAGCCCAATATGCATTTTCTCTTCCAGCATTAATGATGTACCACTGGTAGGATAACAAATCTAAGACATAACTGCCAGACACTTGGTTCGAGATTAGTCCTGTTGTTGAGTAAAAAGAGACGGCTTCTCTCTTTGTTGTTTCATTATTATAGTATCCAGCTCCAAGATGCCTATAAGAATGTGGCTTGGAGTCCTTTTAAGGCAAAATGGGGAACTTGTTCAACACAGAATTCCACATGAGCAAGGGGATCGTGTTTTAGGTTTGTGTAATGCACACATTAGATAAAATTCATATCTTGCTAAGACAACAGCAAGATTTCCTTGCTTTTAGCCATCTGTACTACATCCCATGATTTGTATAGTATTTAAGTAAGGATGGTGAGAAATTTGTTTCAGGTCATCTTTGACCAGAAATTTATTCAATTCAAACTTTCTGAACCTGAACCCAAATACAAACTGTGATCTGAAGTATGTACATTTCCAAGCTTGTAATGTGATTTGCACAACAACAAAAAGTCTTTAAAATGTGCACATTTGAGTCAATAGATAAAAAATATGTACATTTAAAAATGTTCGCAACTGACACATACATCTGGAAAAAATGTGCACAAAAACATGCAAAATTTTTCATGCAAAAGAAAGAAAACACACAAACCGTTGTGGACATGAAGTGGAATGATCTTTGAGGTGGAATTCGAAGAACCTCAACAAGCTTGGGTATAATTGAGTTACACCATCCCAACTTTTAAGGAAACTTACTTATAATAAACAAAACTCATCGGAATAGTGCATTTGTTCTAATCATATTTCTATTAATATTACAAATAGTTTTCTCAAAGGTGAACTCATCTTTTAAAAAATGTCTACTGGACTTGAAAATTATTTTATTGTTTTTCAATTGTCAGAAGGTACCTACTGTTACTTTAATCATTGTTTGGACCCCTTTAGTGTTCTGGCCACAGTGAGGACTAGACACTTGTTTAAAACATACCAAACATGTGGCTCTCATGAGTATCATTCATTCTAATAGGGTACATGTTGCTCAATGCTATTATGAATGGTTTTTAGAGATTTTCAGGTCTCATACTCATAAATTCAGTAGAAAAATGAATGTATGCCAATTGCAAATACAATATTAGGCAAGCCTGGCAGTTTTAAAGTGTTGCATTTTAGGGTTTAAATTGCTGTGAACTGCCCACAGAGCTTCGTCTATTGGGCGGTATAGAATAAAATAAATAAAAGTTGTAATTAATGTTTTCAGATTATTATCTCTCATGTACATATATGTCATTGAAATACATATACATCTCAGAGTGAAATGGAACTTATAAATACTGACAGTGAAACTGAAGGTTCTCCCACAACCTTAGTGGAAGAGAGTTGAAATACATGAGTAGCTGTCAGCACATCATGCACTTTTTTGAGGTTGCTAAAATTAATTAGTGCGTTTTCAGTATTTTCGTTTCCCCCCTTAAATTTAAACAATGTAAGGGAAGTACATACTATTTTCTTTAAATTTTTACAGGTATTCAAATAAAAAATTCTACATAATATAACTTTTAAATCACATTGTATGTATGTTTAGATAGAAAATTCCTATAATTCCGAGCATTTCCCAGGCAGGACATTTTCTAACTAAACATAGGATCGCATCCTAAGTATGCTTTATTTCCCACCTCCTCAAATATTTCAGGTGTATTTGGTCAAAAAAAGTGGGGATTTTTGTTGTTGTTTACCATATGCAAGTAAAATAAACATGCTAAATTAGTCTTCTATAGGCCAGGGGTGGGTAACTAGTGGCCCTCGAGATATTTTGGCCAACAACTCCCATTAGCAAAAACCGGCATAACCAATGTGAGAGACAATGTGAGTTGTAGGCAAAACATCTGGAGTGCAAAAAGTTGCCCTATGCTGCTCTATGGCATCAAAACATTTACCAATGCAAACACAACATTTTCCGACTCAAGTCACTCTACGCAAATCAACCTAATTTGCATTGGAAAAATTTCCAGAAAATTTCCCGGTAATTTTTCTAATTCAAAATTTTCCAGAAAACCCAAACCACTGTTCATTCTAAAAATCAAAAATATCATTGAATATGTTGAGCAGCAATATTCAACTCATCTCAACTTTGGATAGTCACTTCATGCTACTCCCTTTTTTTTTTTACATATTTGCTAATACTGCTTAATGTATATTATCCAAGAGCTGCATCACATATTACACAGAATGCCTTCTGTGTACGATGCTCTACAACATCAGCCCTGCAATAGATCATAACCTGAGGAACACCACACAGGGATTCAGCTTGTAGAGACCAGCAGTTAACTCTAGCTAAAAGGAGAGAAATATAAGAATAGGGAGACCAACGAAGACACCTCTTAACAAGAATAGGCCAGAGTTGATTGTGCAGTACTCCTAAATCCTACAAAAACTACCAGATTAGTTTTACTCAATGGAGCAACAAGGAAACCCCACCTATGTATTCTTATGGTAGAGCATATTTGCCTTTATTTTGCCTCTCCTTTTACTTTACAAAAACTGGATCAAAAACGCTGCTAAAAATGTGTTTGATCAGGGTGGCTCCTAAAGTGCTGCTGTAAATCACAGAAATTACTTATACCTATAAATACTTAGTTTTCCATGAAATCCACATACCTAGAGACAGTTGGGAGGAATTGTGGTGGTGGTGGGCATTTGCATGTGTGAGCTAGCCTTTACTTTTAAGCATTACTTGCAAGAAACACATGGAATTATTATTGTCAAGCTGCCGCTAAGTGCTCACCTAAGCCTCTGACAGGGTGAATCCGCACATAAGACTTGCATTTTTCTTTTTGGATTGGGAGACTTAGGCATTCGTACTCCCTTGTAAAAAGATCTGAAGCATAAGCGGAATAACAGCCATATAAGAAAAGTTTTACCATATAATCCAGCCCTTAATGATCAAGAGATATCAGGAAAGTGTCAAGAGAGATAAACTTGGTTATCCCAAATAATGCACATGTATCTTCCTTGCCAAGAGCAGCAGATCTAAAAGTTTCAGTCCTGTGCTATGAATATACAAAGATGTCATAACCTCTGTAGACATCATCTTATCATTTACATCATTCAAAGCTTCCTGGTCACTTTTCTTCTCAGCAAGTACTTCTAAGATGACCCCCAAATGCACTCAGAAATCCAGCGCTGGTACTCACGTGTCTTAAAAAAATAAATTGAGGGCTAAACCAAAAAATTGAAACAAGCACTTCCAGAAACCCAGAAACACTACTATTCCCATATGTACCTGCCCGGACCTTAAGATCATCCACAGGGGCCCTTCTCCGTGAGCCCCTGCCAAAGGAAGTGAGGCAGGTGGCTACTAGGAGGAGGGCTTTCTCCACTGTGGCACCCCGGCTGTGGAATGAGCTCCGCAGAAAGGTCCATCTGGCGCCTACACTGTACTCCTTTCGTCGCCAGCTGAAGACCTTTCTATTCTCTCAGTATTTTAACACTTAATTTTAACTTAAATTTAAATGTTACTGTTCTAATTCTGTATCTTAATCTTATATCGATTTCTGCTGCGTGGTTTTATCCCGGTTGTGCTTTTTATACTGTATTTTGTATTTGTGTTTTTAGACTATTGGTTGTTTTATTATGGTTTTAATTTCTGTGAACTGCCCAGAGAGCTTCAGCTATTGGGCAGTATAAAAATGTAATAAATAAATAAATAAATACCTTGACAAATCATGGTAGCTTGATAACCCTGTCATGCGTGCCGGCCAGATTTCTATAATTACCCTTGCTGGTGTAGCTTGTTCTACTGGCCAAACCCAAGCGGCATCGCTTATTTGAGGCGGAGCAGCAACCCTTAAATCCAGGTTACTTGAGGGTTGCTGCCCCTCCCCCAAACAAGCTATGCCACCCAGGTTCAGATGACATGGCAAACTGCATCAGAAAGGTAATTAGGAAAATTCAACCACTACTCTGAGATCAGAGATAGCAGTGAGGATGAGCGTGGTAGATGGCCCTGTTTTCCCACTGCCAGTTGTGTCCTTTCACATGGTGCACAATAGCAGCCTCAAGGGGATGACGTACATCATGTGAAGCCAGGGATTTGGCTGGCTTTGGTCTATCTGGTTGGGTCTATGAATCTTTTTGCTTGTCCAGCATTTTTCATGAGACATATACTGTATCTCTTTCCTTACACTATCCAAGAGTGACCATGGGGTTCAAATCCTAATAGGATTCATCAGCTTTTATACATTTAATACTGCAAGCTATGGGTTTATGCTTCTTCCAGGGGTGATAAAATACACAAGAGGTCATTGTTCAGACATGATATGGAGAACACAAGAAGAGCATGTGAGCCTATCAAAGTGACTCGTTGCCTCTGGGTGCAAAGAGAAAGCTGTCTTGTGTCCTGAAGATCCCATTTTTCCTCTGTTATCTCTTTCCTGCAGGAAACTGTTCAGCTTAACAAAGCAAACTTGGCTTTACTTATCAGAAGGAGACCAGGAAGCTCCACAAGTAGTAGAAATCCAAATAAATCAGATGCAAACTAAGCACAAAACCCTGGAGACTGCTGAATACATATAATAAATGCCCCATGTCTGTTATCCATTTGGTTAAATTTTTGGTCAGTTAGGAAGCATGAACAGAAAGGGCCACCTAAATTTTATGTGAAGTAATTCATTAGCTTGCCAAACAAGAAGGCTTTTATATCACTATGAACATCATGGGATTTTAAAACGCTTTCTGACTCTAGCCTGAAGCACAAACTTGTTTTAAAAATCATTTTGGATTACAATAAAATTCAAACTCTCTCTCCTCGTTTTTAAGTAACATCTTCAGCCAAAACAAGGTGAAACCCCATGCAGAACCAGTGGAAAAGCTTATATGGTGCACACCTATTTGACTTTCTAAAATGGCAAGGCTAGAGAAACGATTCTGTTCACCAGGGAGTAAACAACACTACAGCCCAAGAAAAATACAGCCACAATGTGTGCTTGTCAGAATCAAATTTTTGTATATTGTTTTTAAGTAGTTTTTATCCTATGTAAACCACCCAGAGAGCTTCGGCTATGGGGCAGTATATAAATGCAATAAATAAATAAATAAAATTGTTCCTGAAGCTCACATAAGGATGTTCACAGCTACTCAGGAATGACAGTTTTGGAATGAAAGTCCACAGAGAAAGGACTTAATTCAATTTAACATGGATATTTACCAGGGCAATCATAAGGAGAGGGCCTTTTCGGTGGTGGCCCCCCGACTGTGGAATGATCTCCCCAATGAGGCTTGTCTGGCACCAACACTGTTATCTTTCAGGTGCCAGGTCAAGACTTTTCTCTTCTCACAGGCATTTAATAGCATTTAACAATGCTAAGTTTGTTTTTAACGGACCCCAGAACTGTTGTTTTTAAATGGATAATGTTGTTTTTATATTGTTGTCTATATGTTTCTGATGGTTTTTAAAATTTTGTATACTTTTTTTAATGTTTACTGTTTTTAACTGTTGTAACCCACAGAGCTTCAGCTGTGGGGCCGTATATAAATGTAATAAATAAATAAATTTGGTTTTTGTCATGTCATCACCCATTTCTGATATGAACCCCTTTTCTCAATTTCGTTTTTGTTATAGTAAAGTCATCACGGGGTGGTTCATAACCTTGCTTTTAACACAATGAAAATTTCTAACCATCCTCATGTTTAGATCTCCTATTTATTGGATCTCTAATTTTCAATAACCTTCAGGATACGGTAAATGTAATGCCTTCCTTCGTCTCACATCAGTCCGCTGGTCTCTGTCCACCACTCTGCTGCTAAGATCATCTTCTTGGCCCGCCGCTCTGACCATGTCACTCCACTTCTGAAATCTCTTCATTGGCTTCCAATTCACTTCAGAATCCAATATAAACTTCTCCTACTGACCTTCAAAGCTCTTCACTGCCTAGCTCCTGCCTATCTCTCCTCTCTCATCTCACACTATCGCCCCGCTCGGGCTCTCCGCTCCTCTGATGCCATGCTTCTCGCCTGCCCTAGGACCTCCACTTCCCTTACTCGGCTTCGTCCTTTTTCTTCTGCTGCCCCTTACGCCTGGAACGCTCTTCCAGAACACTTGAGAACTACAAACTCAATCACTGCTTTTAAGACTCAGCTCAAAACTTTTCTTTTCCCTATAGCCCTCAAATATTGAGTTTGTTCTGACTTTACACTGTTGGTTTTGCCCTACCCTGTGCCTGTTTACACTTCCCTGTGCCTGTTTGCATTCTCCTTCCCTCTTTATTGTTTACTACAACTTATTAGATTGTAAGCCTATGCGGCAGGGTCTTGCTATTTACTGTGTTATCTGTACAGCACCATGTACATTGATGGTGCTATATAAATAAATAATAATAATAATAATAATAATAATCAAAATGGTGCACAAAAAAGGGACAAGGCACCATCAAATGGGTATGGATTCAAATCATTAGAAAGTTCTTAATACAGCAAATACAGGCCTAAGTCAGTAGTGATAAAAATACATCACTACCTATATTTTACCCCATAATTATGGTTATGAGTAAATTGGACATTGACAAGGGCCTTGTGCAATAGGAACACAGGAAGCTGGCTTATATTGAGTCAGGCCATTGGTTTATTTAGGCCTGTATTGTCAACACTGACTGGCCATGGCTCTCCAGGGTTCAGACAGGATTTTTCCAGCTGTACCTGGAGATGTCGGGGACCGAACCTGAGGCCTTCTGCATGCAAAGCATGTGCTCTACCACTGAGCTACAGCCCAGTTGAACCTCACTATCTTATCTCTGCCCAGGTCACTGCCTAGTCTCTCTTTATCTCTGCTTAGACTATTGACACAGTTATCTAGCAGAGTTTTAATTTAAAATTAGGATAAAATAAATCCACAACAGTTTAATTCTCATTTATAGTAAAACAATGGACGAATGCATTAACAAAGGTGGACATTTTGCTTATCGTTAAATGTGGTAAAATTACACATTCCTAGCAATATTCAGTTCTGCTTCTAGCTTTATTTATCTATTTATTTAGTCCTTTGTATAACAAAGTTCTCTGCATTCCGGCAGCCCTTTGCTTAAATGCTTCTGCATTTGAGACAGCTAGTTATTCCAGGAGCAACTCCTGCAGCTGGAACATTTTGAGCAGGTAGTGCTCCATGTTGCAAATTGCTCATGCAGCAGGACTGAGAAAAAGGCATATCCTGGCCACCGGCTGTTCCTGACTACAGGAAAATGAAAATACAGCATCTCCGCACCTGTTCACCTGATGGTGAAAGGAAGGAAAAGCCATTACCGAGTGACAGGAGACAAAAAACCAAAATCCACTTCAGCAACTCATCCCAGCACTGGTGATTAATCTCATACTCCCACAGCCTGATGCACATTAACCAGATAATTAATAATTTCTTTGGGGACTACTGCTCGGCAACTGTTTTATCAACCTGCACAGCATTAACAGGGAAATGCTGCACTTGTGATCGAACCACTAGGACTCGGAGAGATGGTGTCTGGAGGAACTGTAAAACGTTTAAAGCAATTTGGACATGTGGATCTATTATTGTAGGCAGAAATCAAGAATAATTTTTGTAAGATTATCAGAGTGCTCACCTGATTTAAAGTGTATGTGATATAAAAATTTAATACCAATTCTAATATAATACTATCCAATGAAGAACCATGCCTAGAATCTATAAAAAAAAACTTTAATTTTTAAATATAATTTTTGTGTGTGATGCTGGAATGTTATGCAGACTTTTTTTCCCTCTTGAAACTTCTATTTCACCTACGTTTTAAATATATATCACATAAACTGCCAAAAGAATCAATGAATAAATATAAATAAATGTCATATGAGGTCAGCACTCTTTAGCCTAAAGAATTTCAAGTCATTCGAAGAGGGATGTAACACCATTTAGCATATTGCTTGCCATCAACTTTTATGCAGGATTCTACTCTCTCAAATGGAAAAAAAGTAACAAGGTTTGAAAAAAATATCAAGAGAATGAAAGCACCCCCCCCCCACACACACACACTTTGTTTATTAAGTTCAGGCTTGCAAAATTTGGAAGCCACCAATTCAAAAACTGTTCCAGCAGGCATGAATGGGTGTCCACCAAGGGGCTCGGTAAACCTAAACATCCTGGTTTTGCTACTTACTTGGTTCTACAAACCCAGCACCTAGCAGTCCAAAATATTATTTAGCACAACAGATAGATATCTGTTTTAAGTTCTGATGCAATTGTTCTAAACAAGGAATAGGAGTTTCTTGGTGTCCACCAAGGTGTCTTAACCCTTTCACTTAAAAAAACAATTAACATGTTTTCTTACCAGAAGCTTGGGTCACTTCAAATCAAAGTTACATGTCTATACACATGTTTGCCTTCAGTGAAATAGGTTTATGTTGTCACTAAAAATTGTGGGTTCAACAAAGTTGTTTAGTGTGCTGGGGCTTAGACCTTACCTCTGCCTTATACTCAGTCTTTGGGGTAGGTTATTTGTCCTTTGTGATTAACCACACCTCTAAAAGAAGCCAATTTGTCATGGTGCCCATGACAGTTTCGCAAATTGCCAAATATGTCGATGTATCCCAAAAGGTTGCGTACCCCTGTTCTAAGCTGTTTCATCTTGGAATTATTTAATATTGATGTAAGCCAACATGAAGACCATAGAGTAATAAGATACAGGATGGTTAGTTATCACTCCAGGATAGGAGATTTGCCCCAAGGGCATAAACTCTGTCAGTGCTCTGCAGGTTGATAAAATAATTGTCCAAACAAAATCATTCACAACAAATAAAACAGAGCACTTTAAATGAATGGCATTTCTTTATACTCATATAGATGGAAGTGGACCTGTCTTCTTCTCACCCACTATCAAACCCTAAGTTATGTACTCCTCAACACTCTTTGATCAGCCTGACCTGAGGATTAGGGGACCCTCGTGGAAAGCCTTGAATGTGGCACTGGGAAGGGAGGGTGTGCAATGGGAAGGGAATGTGAGAAAATCAGGCAACGTTGATTTGGCTACACTTGTACTAGCTACAAAGAGAGGGACAACTCCCTATTGCATCCTCCTGCAACTCCTGAAAAACATCTCTTGAGAATCAGAGAAAGATTTGGGATGTGGTGAGAGGGGCAAGGAGGGGGGGGAAAGTTGTGTGGACAACTTCTGCTCATTCAAACTTTGTGGATGGGAATTTTACAACAAAAGTGTATGCATGTTTACTTAGAAATAACTCTGAGCCAGATGTTACACCATAAAGCTCTCAACTTTTTGCTCCCTATATTCCTTTGTTTGCTAGCTTTTAAAGAGGACTATTATTTTGTCACCAGCAGCTTCCACTTGATGGGGACCTGTCAAATTCCAAAGACATGCGAATTCAAGTTGTAGAAATGAACTGCTGCATATAACATTACTAGTTCATGCTATAGGAGCTGGCAGGAGCAAAGCCTTTTTACAGTTCTCCATAGAAGCAGTATGCTTTGACCAATGACAGCAATGTACATCCAATAAGCAGTTAATAACTGTGTACTTGTCAGTCCAATGGAGCTAACAGAGCACAGATAAGAGCTCTCAATAACCATGATGGTAAAAAAGAGAGAATTGTTCTAGTGTGCTACTGTATGCTGATGGTTTCCTTAATGTACACAGAACAGGGCAGAAGGCTTTTTAGTGGCTTTTTATATAGGACATCAAAGCACTTTGTATTCCAGCAGTGATACATCTGGATGATAACCCAATTAAAAAGTGAAAATATTTAGCCAGTGGAGGGAAATGATGCTTCCCAACTTCCCAAAATTAGGATATGAATTTTTCATATCCCCAAAATATTTACATGAATTTATACATTTACATAAATTAGCTCAATGAGGCTTACTCCAATCCATGCATTATACCCATTTTACAGAGGGAAAGGTAGTTTGACCTCATGGGAGGATTTAAACATCAAGTCCTTAGTAAACATTTTTGCAACTCAGAAATTATTTCCTACATGGGAAATTTTGACATGAAAGAACAATGGTTTTGAAGTAGCTCATGCTTTTCCACTCTCCTTTGCATCCACTGCCCTTTATATCCATTGTCCTTTACATTTTTGGAGACCATCTACAAGTTCAGAAAAGTCACATTGCAGTGATCGAAGTCTCCTGAGACTCTACTATTTCAAAATTCAGAGTAAATGAGGGGTTAGAAACAATGGCGTGCGCGAGAGAACATGGTATTTCCCTTCTCATAACTCCAGATTTCTTACAAAGGGAGAGAGGCATATATCTGTGGGATTATGTGCACCTCTCCCTTTCTAAAACCCAGAAACATGTACCACGGATGGGGAGAGGGAAGCAAAGCAAGTTGTTTGCACTTCCTCTGCTTCCTGGAACTGCCCAACATGGTGGCATATTCTAGCACATTGTTCTCACGTGCTCTGAAATGGTCCAGCCTTCAAGGGACTGCACATATTTAGATAGATGTTTAATATGGAGATGAACAAACAATTATAAAACTGAAACAGTAGGAAAAAAATCTATATAGACCTGGAATGGGAGTCCTGATCTTACTGTGAACCATTTATGACCAGATCAAAGCATTTCAGAGGAAACTGATAGTGACAGTGTCTTCATTTGTATGCAATACAATGGACCACATCCAAACTGTTGGCTACTTTTTGAACTATTCGTCAGGGGAAGAAGACTGTTATTTGCTTTTATATGTTGCTTTTAAGGACTTTTATTCATTTGGGGGTTTCTTCCACCCTCCCACCATTAACTAACATCGCAACCCCTCTGTTCTTCTTCTTTTTTCTTCTTCTTTTTTTTTAAAAAGCCTGGATTCAAACATTAACCTTTGATGTAACATTTTTGCTACACATCAGAATAGATATATTGAGCTTCAGAAAGGCAAACAAATTCAAAGAATAAAAAGGTGACATAACTTCAAACACGAACTACTCACAAATTATGTGTAAAAATATTTCTGTCACATTCTCTACATTGCACTGCTTTATTTGCCTTGAGCTTCGAGTTCTTGATGGTTACACTTCTTAATTCTCTAGAACAGAGTAGCGATGCTGCTGAAATTTGGTGTTTGGGGGAAGTAGCGTTCCTGTAGTCATCATCAAGCTGGGGAAGTAGCAGGAAAGGCTGCGTTTAGGGGCTTGCGGAGAGGGGGACACACACCAGTTTTCCAAAGTGCACAATTTTCCAAAGTCAAAATTTAGCTCAGGAAAAAAAAAACCTGTTTTCCCCATCTTAAAAAAATAGCATGGGCTCTAAACGACTCGACATTAGTTACCTTTCCCTTCCTGTGGTAACAATGAAAATAGCCCTCCCAAAGTTGCTATTAGCATAGGAAGCTTTCAATGGCACCAGTAGAGAATCACCTCCTGATACAAACCCAACTTTCAGGGAGATAATTTTCATTGGGACGTATAAGGGATAATCTCCCTCTCTCCCTCCCTCTCTCTCTCTCTCTCTCTCCAACCCTTGTGGTCCCACTGCTGCCTGGGTCTCCCCACAACTGTTATTTACATTTTACATTACATTAAACATTACATAACATTACATGTTATTTACATTTTACATTACACCATCATATCTAATTTGGTTCTGTTTTTCCTAAGGCAAACCTTGAATCAAGGCTAGAGTGGGGTAGGCAGACTTTCTCCTATAATAGGATAAGAATAAATATGTATATTGTTGCTGCTGTGAGTCTAATCCCAAGGATCAACAAACAATACATTCTACTGATTTGGATTTTGAATTGCAGCCTAATTTAACATAACTTTGTAGAAAAAAAAGATGTTAAAACTTGAAAACAGGTATTCTAGAGGCTTGTGATAAGAAGGAAAATAAAAATGCACTGAGAATTTACTTCTATGATTTATAACACAATGCTACATTTTGAGCGGTTGACATGATTTTGAACATCACCCATTCAGCAGTCTGAATGCTTCGATGTCAACAGGCCACTTGTCACTTACACCTTTTGAGGGGGATAAATGCAAGGCCATGCATCCTAATTCCAGCATCTTTTTGAAATTGTGTACAGGCACCTGCTCAACAGCACTACAGAACTCACAGTGCCTGGGGAAAATATTGCCATGAAAAAAAGTTCTAGTGTAAAGCACATAAGAAAGAGGGGGACAAAAAAGCAGCCCCCAGCACTCACAGCCACAGGCCCTTGCCCTATAAGTCAACACTCTACTTAGCAGCAGGGTGGTGATGGTGGAGAGAACCACAGAAGTCTCAGTTTGTAGTAAGGAAGGAAAAATATTTGTAAAAGACGTCTCCATTTATTAAGGAGCTTTCTTCTTATCTAAAAACATAAGAAGTGCTATGCTGGATCAGACCAAGGGTCCATCTAATCCAGCACTGTTCACACAGTGGCCAACCAGCCATCGGCCAGGGATGAACGGCAGGACATGGTGCAACAGCACCCTCCCATCCGTGTTCCCCAGCGACTGGTGTACACAGGCTTACTGCCTCGAATACTGGAGATAGCACACAACCATCAGGGCTAGTAGCCATTGATAGCCTTCGCCTCCAGGAATTTATCCAACCCCCTTTTGAAGCCATCCAGATTGGTGGCCATCACTACATCTTGTGGTAGTGAGTTCCATAACTTAACTATGCGCTGTGTGAAGAAGTACTTCCTTTTATTTGTACTGGCTCTCCCACCAATCAGCTTCATGGGATGACCCCGGGTTCTAGTATTTTGAGAGAGGGAGAAAAAGGTCTCCCTATCCACATTCTCCATACCATGCATAATTTTGTACACCTGTATCATGTCTCCCCTTAGCCTCCTCTTTTCCAAGCAAAACAATCCCAGTTGATGTAACCTTCCCTCATAGGGGAGATGCTCCAGTCCCTTCCTCATTTTAGTTGCCCTTTTCTGCACTTTTTCCAGCTCTATAATATCCTTTTTAAGGTGTGGTGACCAGAACTGCACACAGTATTCTGCCATCGCACGAAGCTATAATTCTTTTGATCATAGGCTTGCGCAAGGGGTGTGCCAGGTGTTCCCAGGCACACCCTTATGTCTCAAGCAATAAGTGCTGAATTGAGGGGGGGCACTGAGTAGGCATCCAGAGGGGGATCCAGATGCACTGGGAACAGTCCTCTCACTGTCCTCCAGAATGCACTGTCATGAGCTACTCTGCTGGGAGACACACTTCAAAGAGGCCAGTGGGAGGGGGCCTGAAGGCTAATATCACCTTGTAAGCCCCTCCACTGGCCAGTGTCCCCATAAAGCCCTACCAATGCTGGGGCCTGGGGAGCGTATCTTCATTCTCCTCCCCCATGTGCAACAGAACTCTCATTGTCAGGCAAGCCAGATGTAGAGTAGGCATCAGTGTCTAGAGTGTTTAATAAATAAATGAATAAAAATAATGTCCTTTATGATTGAGTATTTAACAAATATTGCCTTTAAAAAGAAAAATCCCTGGGTGCACACCCTTATGAAATGTGCTGTGTACACCTATGCTTTTGATCTTTACTAATACCAATTTGAAAGGGAGCAGAACTCTTCTGCTGTTCATAAAGTTCAGAGCGGCTTGAAATTTAGATGAATACACAAGGCATATGCTATTCCTCTGTTTCCCCCCTGTTTAATTCCTCTTCTCCTAGGAATTTAAAGCATTCCTCCTGAAGTCTATGGCACATTGAAAGTGGACGACTGTCAGGGCAACTGTCTGCTCAAGGTGTTGATAGATTAAGAAAACTAGCTGGCAGAATCTGCATCCTTAAAACCTTGAATAGTTTTATGTGGAGGCAAGGCCCATTTATTTTAAGGATCACAGCCTAAAGCTGCCTGACGACATTTTCTTTATTAACGTTGCCTACCATGCCAGTTCTCTGTGTACTAGAAAGAGGGATTCTACAACGCACAGTGCAGGTCTTTGAAGTCCCCTCAAACGTTACATGGAGTGTCACTGTTTATTACAGATAACTAATGCCCTAAGTCTTTATTTACTTGTGTTTATTGCTGTTTTAGCAAGAGTCACCAGAGAACGGCTATGCTTCGGGTCCACCAGGGTTCTTTAATCACTGTTAGTAGGTAAAATCATCTGTGACAACTAATCCAAAAAGCAGATTATATTTATTTTGGCTACAGTGGCTTGCGATTCGTTAAAATCAACAAAGCCTTTTCATTAGCCCCCTGCTGATGTCCTAAAAACAGACATTTCAAGGGTCTCAAAGCACAGAGGTTCACATATGCAGGAAAGCTGGGTCTGACAGATTTCCACTGGCATTCTTAGTGCAAAAAAATCTTATTAAAGGGGAGTGGGATTCAAAACCTCTTATTTCATTCCACACAAAAGCTTAAATAATGAGTCCTAAATTCCAAAATCAAAATCATACAGGCAACATTTTTAAACACGCTAGTGAGCATATGAGACTAGTGTCAGCTGGCAGTAAAATATGGACATAGGTCATATGAATTTAAACTTCAGTAAACAATTTTTGCCTGATAAATTGTGGATATTCTTGCTTTCAGACAGATTGACAGCAAGTTAAGTGTCAGCTGGCTGCTAACTGGTGCTTCTCACTGAAGTCATCAAGGTCCCAATGACTTCAATGAGAAAAGGATGGAATTTACCATGCATGTGCAGTCTAGCATTATACTGGATCACACGGTATAAGTTCTGTCAAATGATTTCCAAATGGAATTCATCTGCCTTCTGTTAAGAACTGGTTAGGAAAATCTAGAGCTTCCTAACATGAACTCTTAAATATATTATCATAACAGTATATTCATATAAAAAGATGCTATATTTTTATCTTGTTCTCATTTAATCAAACACACAGGTTCCAAAATTAACTTTGTATTACACATTTCACTTTTACTTAACACCCCCCCAAGGGATTGAATCCTGAAGCAGACTTTGGCTTCCATTCTATCAAGCCAAGACTTTGGTGGATTGCTTGCCTCTAGGACCATTATTGACCCATGGTGGATTTGTAGGGGGCAGGTATGTGACTTCTTTCTCTGCACTTCTCTGCATTGCCTATGCAACTGGGGGTGACTATTCCAGTCTTCCATTAAAACAGTGGCGATCCTTCCCAAAACAACCACAAAATCAAAAAAACTGAAAGTAAATTGGGAGGGGGATTTTGCAACTCCCCAGTTTTGTGTCCAATTTTTCTTCTGGGTAGCTATTTTGGCTCAGTTCAGTTCTTTTCTAATTATGGTATTGGGATGATTATCCCAATGCACAGATTCTTTCATGCAGTATGAACAATGTGAGCAAGATCTCTGCATGCTAACTTGTAGAAGGGATTATTAGTCCTGGTCTGGGGTGGTGATGGTGGTAGAAGAAAACAGAATAAGTTTAGAGGGGGTAGGCAAATAGGGAAAAATGATAAACACTGCCTTATGCCAACTACACTAAAGTTTATCTAAATTTCTAATTATAGAGACATTTCAAATGGCTCCCTAAGATGTCATGTTCAGATAAATTATTCAGCATTGTACATTTTTAAAAGTATTCAAATGGAAGGAGGAGATATAATGCAGTTTATACCAACTACGGTGGCTAATTGGTTTTCCTCCCCCTATTGTAGCATGTAGGGGGAAAAACTGAGATACTAATGGATAATACACTAGACAAACAGCATGAGAATGTACAATAGTATTTCATTGATTCATATACTAGATTTCTAGCTAGGAAAGTAATTCTTAAGTGATATACCTTCTTATGCATCACATCCCAACACATGAACACACACACACACACACACACACACACACACATATATATATATATACATAAATCCCTATATACTATATTTATTAACTCAGATTTGACAGCAACTCTGATTTGTGAATTTGTTTTAATGTTTTGTCTGCTGCTGTAAATGAACCACTACTTTGTCCCTGGAGCAGAATCTTCAGTGGTGCCAAGGAGGATTATTAGACATCATTTCACACAAGGCTTCTACCAATTCTCTAACAGTTGAAAGGAAAGCCAAGAGCGATCCGCCAGTGATATGGTTCTGCTTTAGTTCACAGGGGAGGAGCGGGGAAGCTACTACAGCACGAAGCTGCCTTTAAGACTCTAAGTCAGTTCATCTACCAACGTTTACAAGGTCATTATCTATCAATCTTTCCAGCCTGCTACAGCTTCCCAAAGTTCATACCCTGATCAGTTGTCTGTTAAAGCAGATAATAAAACTCAGCCTGAGAGGGAAGCGAGATACAAAGCTATGGCTGCTACTGCTTCTTCTTCTTCATTTTTAAAAGGGTCTAATCAGTGTTTGTCCACAGGGAAAATAGAGCCATATCTGATATATAAGTTATCATTTTGGTTCTCAGTAATTAAAAGTATTGTTGCCATAGCAATACAAGGTAGTGCTGAAAATACAAGCAAAGGCGAATGCCATGCTTCTTTGTTGATGCAATTTGTCAACCCAGCCTGCGTCGGTAGCAGGATGGAACAAAACATGACTCTGTCAAACAGTTGGCTTGAAAGGGCTGTTATCTGAGATTCAAAATGATGTATGTATGTGTTAGGGAGGCATTTTTTGCATGTTTCCACTAAATCTTGCCTATTAAATCCAAATGAGGGGATGCTATTCTTTCTAATTAGATAAGAGTCGTATTCCAGATTAACTTGCATAGAAAAAATCTATTAATATCTTTGACGTGATAGCAAAGAGGGGCATTCATTAACAGGTCAACAAAATGCAATTCATTAAAAAAAGAGGAAGACTAAAATGGTCCATATGTATATATTCAATACCATAACTTATGAGTACTGAATATACATGAAGTATGCATGGAGTCTGCATTTAGTTACATTTTTAAGATGAAATGTGAGAGGATGTAGGTGGGAATTAGAATACTGAACTGCCCAGAGAGCTTCGGCTATTGGATGACATAAAAATGAAATAAATAGATAAACTCTACCTGCTATGCTGGTTTCAAGGTGCACCTGAGACTGCAGGAGAAATAGATTGACCTCCCAACAATCAGCTTCATGGGATGTCCCCGGGTTCTAGGATTTTGAGGGAGGGAGAAAAATGTCTCCCTATCCACATTTCCCCATACCATGCATAATTTTGTACACCTCTATGATGTCTCTCCTGGTGGTACCTAACCCCGGTTAGATTAAATAAGATAAATAATCAGCATTCAGCAAATTGTTGGAGATGATGTGGGGGAAAAGGAACGTATTTACATATATGGTGGGAATGCAAATATGTACAAAAATACATATTGTGGAAGATGGTGTTTTTAGAGATTGAAGAAATTGTGGGAATGAAGATAGAACGAACACCAAAAGTTGCATTACTGTCACTATTTGAATATTTAAAATGTAAAAAAGAAATTAAGGAATTGATAATGAATTTGCTGACTGCAGCAAGATTGATTGTAGCTAGGAACTGGAAGATTCAAGGAGATTATTGTATTGAAGAATGGTACAAAGAAGTATGGGATATAGCTATTAATGATAAATTGACTTGTAATATTAAAGTGAGAAGAGGTATAGCTAAAACAAATGATTTTGAAGGAATTTGGAAACAGTTCCTAATATTTGTGTTTTCTAAGGGAAGTGGGAAACCACCAGCAGAAGAAAGTATGAGATTTTGGAATCAGGAATGAGATCCCGAGGTGGGGGGGGTGCACTTATATGTTAAGTTTGATATGTTATATAGATAAGATATTAATGTTAATCAACAATTATGTAGTATGTTTTTTTTTAATTGTAATGGTGTATGTTTAAGTATTGTAGAAAATAAAAAAAATTATATTAAAAAAAAAAGATGTCTCTCCTTAGCTTCCTTTTTTCCAAGCTAAACAATCGCAGCTGTTGTAAACCTTCCCTCATAAGGAAGATGCTCCAGTCCCTTGATTATTTTAGTTGCCCTTTTCTGCACTTTTTCCAGCTCTATAATAACTTTTTTTTAGGTACAAACCATGTACATCTTGATGAGATGTTTTCATTCAAGCTGTGAATAAGATGCACAATTTGTTATGTTTTTAAGGCTGCAAATCCTAGACACCCTTACCTGGGAGTAAATTTCATTGAACTCAACTGGGCTTACTTCTGAATAGACAGGTATAGGATTGCATTATAAGTCAACAATAATCACTGTTGGGAAAGTTTCCTTCAGTAGGGTCTCTTCTCTTTGTTACTGTAGTCATTACTCAGTGTTCTTCACTGCAAGGTGCGAGGGCTACTGGTGGCTCCCAATCATTCAACTGTGACTCTCCACTTCTCTTTCTCTCTTTGGAGTAGCTGCTCACTCTCTGTCCCTGTTCAGATGACATGCTAAGCCGTGGTAGTTAAGCATTTTGACCTAAACATGATGTTTTAGCATGCCGTGTGAACCATGACTTAGCGGGCCATGTGAACCATTCCTAACCATGGCGGCTACATAATCATTGTTTAAACACACTCACTAACTATTTGCTGCAAAAGGTTTAGTGGCCTAACCATGGCTTAGCATATTGTCTGAACAGGTCCTCTGTGAATGGGGTTCTCTAGCTTTGCTTTGTGTTTAGCTACAGTCTGGGTGCTGTGATCAGGACTACTAGATGAGGCTTTGGGGCTGGGCAGTTGGAGAATACAGGAGCAATCAGCCAATTAATGTACTGGGGAGGAGTCCAAGAACGATGTGATTGGCTAGCTGCAGTGGCACACTATACAGGCACTGGAAGTAGGAGGGAAATTGAATGTGTGCATATGAGAGCAAGAATAACATGGTACACTGGGAGATTTCGCAGTACAGAGCATTCTCTCAGTGACAAGAAAGAGAGGGCTCATCTACACCAAGCAGGATATTCCACTATGAAAGTGGTATATAAAAGGCAGGAGCCACACCAAGCAGGATATAGCAGTATGAAAGCGGTAGATGGTATGTGTCAATGGGCCTCAACAGTGGTCAGTGCACTTCAATACCACTATAAAGCAGTAGTGTGGCTCCTGCCTTTTATATACCACTTTCATAGCGGAATATCCTGCTTGGTGTAGATGAGCCCACAGCTGTCCCATCCAAGGACCAAGTTGAAATTTGTTTGCCTGGTGACTGCCTTGCTTGGATGGCATGGAGGTCAATGGAGAGGAGTGGCTGGAAAAGGCCTCCAGGCCGGTCTGGTGCATGGTGTCACAACTTGACTGATGGGGAGGAGAGCCCCCAGCCCAAGAAAAGACTCTCAAATGACCTCGGCAGTGTTGCTTGAAGCCAAAGAGGCTCCTGTTTGAAAAACAGTGCAGATTATTGTCCTTGCCCATTCACTTGCCTTCTTCCCCTGAGTCCAGTCCTCATGGCCTCCCACAGGGAAAGGGTGAAGCAAGGAGAGCCTGTTTATTTGCTTATTGCTTCGGTCACTGCTGGATCATTCAGAGAGAACTACCTCCCTCCTCCTTCCCTCCTCCCTCCTCCCTCCTGTAGCCCTGTGTGCCACCCAAACATCTGCTCCAGGGGGTTTCCCAGTCTTTCAGAGCAGATTTTATGGATGTATGAGAGGGTGGGGTAGGGTGGGGACTCCATCCCAGTTCCGTCAGCGGAATTGCAGCATTTTTAATGAACAGTTAAACAAGAAAAGATGTTTTTCCATTTCCGTTGAATGGTCAGCACATGTAGAAATCAAGCAAACTGAAAACATTTCAATATGTATTTGGATTTCAGAACTTTGGGGTTATAGTAAAAGGAGAAGAGGAAGAGGGGAAAGGAAAGGAAAAGGATTTTAGTTTGTTTACCTTGTAGGAACTAAATGTATCAGGGCAGCTAACAACAATAGAATGCTATGAGCTCTTTATCATTAAAAAAAAGCTTTCACCTGGGAAACAGGTAACAGGATTACATGGAGGAGAACTACATAAAGTCATAGAGCTAAAGCTCAGTACAAGAAAGCTGGACAAATTCACTGGAGGATTACACAATTTTCAGAAGGCAGAAGGTATATCAAACCAGCAAGCTACTTTGGGATTAGCATTTGGAAAGAAATCCCTCCTTCTCACTCCATATCTATATCTATATCTATATATATATCAGGAATAATACACTGATTATTAGCCACTTTATTCTAGTACAATCAAAGCGACAATATCTTCCATATTATAGATGAGGGCTTTGACAAAATTCAGCTATTTGCAGACTGTTTAACAAAAAATAAAGCCAGCATAGTTGAATAAATAATTCCATAGGTTACTATATATATTAAAAACACCTGCCTGATCATAATGGAATGCCACCGCTTTCAGACTGGTGTGGAATCTTCTTTTCTGTATTTCCATACAGGCTAGATACGTTTACCCTAGATTAGAAATGTAACTTGGAAGAGTATGTTGGATTAAGCATTGAGAGACAAGAGCAAAACCCTTCAGTGTGAAAGAACATTAGAGCCTAGCCTCATTTAGTTTGGAACTGAAAAGACTTTCAAAAGAAAAAAGAGTTACATAAAGTGAGAAATGGCTCTTTTAATTGAAAGTTCATGAGAAGGCACTGGAATTGACATAACCAGCAGTTTGGGGTGGGGGGGCTTTCACCTTAACGCAAAAACTATAGGAGGGTATGTTAATATCCCTCCTAAAGTTTTTGCACTTGTATAACACCAGCATACATTTTATTTATTCAAATGTATCGACATGACCGGTAAAAAACATAACAGATGGCCAGGGTTGGAGGGAGAGGGTGTTAAAGATTAATTTGAAGGGACGGGGTGTTGTATTCTTGGAAGAGGAAGGTCCATTAAAAAAACAAACTGGTGCATTGAATTTCCGGGAAACAGCACATGAAGTTCATGGCAGAACAGCTGACTGTTTCAGCAGCTACCAAGGAAGCTGCTTGTGCTTCTTTCCAGCTCAAGAGGTTAGAGCATGGATGTGGCAGCTGATTTAAATACATCATCATAACCTCATTAGCAATATCAGATTTCTTCATAAGGATCAGCAGAGCCAGTAATATAGTTCACTGTCAGAGAGATTAGAAGCCACAATTGGCCAAGTTGGAAGGGGGCTCCACGGACATGCGATCGTATCCGCTAGGAATTGCCAGAAAGTGGTTGTTGTTTTTTAGCTTATCTATGTGGGACTTTATTATGTAGGTTTAATTCTGCAAGGTATTTATCCTAACCCATTACATCACTGCAGCACATGTCAGGGACTGGAGAGATGAGAGTCCAGGAAACAAAAATATTCACAGAGTGATAAATTGCATAGACATTGGAATAAGCTAATGTGGCACAGATGCCCCACGACTTGTCATGGGAATGTTCTTAATATATCACACAGCCAAGATTATGAAGTCTAAGCTCCCAAGTCAAACAAAAAAAAGAAATGTCTGTCATCATGTCTCGAGTGTGCAACACTACGCTACTAAAAACATTTACCAGTTGGGAATAGCAATAAGCACTGAAAAAAGCTTGTAATTCTATGCACAGTAGCCCAATTTATCTGCACCAAGAAAATCTTATTTTTTATAACTGTAACAATTACACAAACACAATAAATTGGCATAGATTTGCTCATAAGTATAATCTAATTATGGGAAAGAGGTAAGGAGCTATTCAATACACTAGAAGTCCCACTCCTGAGCACTGGAAATCCAGGCTTGGTTTCCCTTAACAAACCCCCAACAAAAGCAAACCACCCAGCGGCTTTCTTGGCATTTCCTAAAATACTTTGAAGCCTATCTTTATGGCACAAACCTAAGCACTAGAAACTGTGACAGGAGCAAAACTGATTTCAAACTCTAGTTTAATCACGGACTGTCATCAGACAGGGTGGAAATTGTGTTTATTTGCCGTCGCTTCCCCCTGCCCCCCGCTTCTGTCCCACAATAATTCCTCTTTCTTTACATGGGGAAGAAAGAGGAAGTAAACAATGACCACAGTGGGTGTTTTTATCTTGTTACATCTCCTGCACACAGCAAGAAATGGCAGGATGTATCACTACAGCCGAAAAAGTCAAATTTTCTGGGTCTTTTTTTTTTTGCGACAGGAAAATGAGCAGAAGGGGCGGGAAACATGCAAGAGGTGGACGTTGTCGGCAATAGGACCTGCAAAAAACTATGAGTGGTCATATTTTGTAGCAAAACATCAACAGAAGAAGTGAACAATGTGCAGGTCATCGTTAAAATGACCTGCAAAGATCTGTGAGTGGCCAGTCATGAGCGTGCAATCATCCTTATGCTTGGCTTAGAAGCATCCTTCATACATTTCTTTCATATTTAGAAAGTACATAAAAATAAGGCTGGCTACTTTGCAGAATTTTCTCAGAATTTTCTCCAACTTTTTTTTGGGGGGGTGGTGGTGGCAGCCAGCATTCCCTCTCCCTGCCTCATGCACTGGAATTATACTAGGTTCAGGGCATTGTGGAGGGTCCCATTTCTCCCCATTAGCACTGCTTGTTCCCACCTTCCTGCATATGTCAAGCAGACAGGCTCCTTTGCAAAACGCAGAAGCTTTAAGGAGCCTTAGACCTCAGCTAGACCTACTGGTCTTGCGCAACGGAGGGGTGAAGATCTTGTGATATATATTTTTTGCGAGACCTCCCCCTCTGTTTACATATGGCATGTGATGACCTCAGAGGAAGAAGACGTCGCGTCCGCCTTTTTTTTTAAGAGTAAGGAGTGCACGAAGGCTCATGCACAAAACGTAAGTGGTTTTTTTTATTTTTTCCCCACTCACCCCACCCCTCCCCACCCCCAATGGGCGCAGAGCTCCTGGGGATCTCTGCACCCCATGCGCTAGTCCCTGCTCCTTGTGAATAACTGTGAGGAGCTGGGACAAACCGTGATGGTGGGCCACACTTTCTGCGGTCTCGGGATCATCCTGAGAACACGGAAAAAGCAGGCCTAAAGTGTAAGGCCATATCCAGGGGCAAGGGAGGGATAATCCCTCCCTGATCCCAGGATCCTCTGTGTGTCATGTGAATGCACAGGGACGATCTCGGGGATCGCCCCGGGATAAAACCCTGTCTAGCTATGGCCTTAGAGTGAGTCAAAACACTGTTCCATCTAAACAGGGGGTGGGGGTGGGTGGAGAGTCTTTGGCCTTGAAAACATAGCCTCAGGATCCGCACTAGTCAGAAGCAGTAAAAAGACTCCATTCATCAGTGTTTAACTATTCCCACAAGGCAATGCCAACCATATGATAGGCCACCACAGGGCACTACTAGTTCTGAAAGAAAAGTAGCAGCTGCTTTCTGTGCATACGAAGCCTTTATTTGCAAATATTGAGGACAGGCAATTTTCCACTACTAGCTCAAGAGTCCCCATCGCTTTGTCCACAAATCTGTGGAAGAGCATCTGAGGAAACAGATTTAACATTTGGCAGTTTATCGCAGTATTACTATTTTCAGTCTTCGATTCTAAATTTGCACTTTGGGTGACAGAGGAGATGCTGCACAAGCAGTTTCCTTACTAGATGTGCAGCGGGCTGAGGAAGAACCTAGTGAGATTATCTTTGCCTAAATTTGCAGATGTATCTGGCTGAAGAGGGATAAAGCTAGATAATCTTGACGCTTCATTAGTAGTGCCAGGATGAGCTCTCTGCACCTGGTGGGGAGAATTTTGTAGTCTGGGCTCCAATTCCCTTGTCTGGCATGTTCATATGTGCAGGTCATTGTGATACCAACAACTGGTTTCTTTGCCCATGTCAGAAAGGAGAGCAAGATAATCTACAACCTACATTGCATCTTAACTGTCAGTCACTTCCCTTATCATGATACTTGCTCCTGACTTTCAAGGTGGAATTCCAGGATCTAGCACAGAATAACATTCTCAACTGTAACACTGTGGCACCGTTCAGACAACACACTACACCATGGTTAAGCAGCATGGTTTAGTGTGTTGTCTGAATGGGGCCTGTGAGTGGTAAGGGGAGCAAAAATGATGGTGTGATCCCTCCCTAAGGTACTTGAGTTCTCAAGAATGGACCTGATGCTGAGGTGAACACATCTACTCTGGGGTGGGATGAGCAAAAGATGTTGGGAGGTATGCTTTGGCTTAAGCCCTGGCCAGTCTATCATCTGCCACCAAACAGAACCACTGTACAAATTTGGGATAAACCTGCATTCATTCAGTTACAGTGGAGGAATGGTGAATTGAACTCTCTACAAATTCCCCTTTTGGGGGCTCAAGGGTCAATGGACATCATGTTCTCCACTTGCCTCCCTGAAGCCTATTTAAATTGGCAACTAGTGTGGAGTTTGCAGCCTCCTTAGAGGAATCAACAGAATGGAGAGAACTTGCCATGGCAGGAGAGTAGAGAGACCGCATAAGAAGAGGAAAAATACTTCCCTAAACCATTTGTAAGGGGAGCAGGGGGCAGGATGATCAATTTACCAAGAGAACTACAGCCAGAGCACCTTAAGTAGCCAGCTACTGAGGCTACCTCTCCAATCTTCCTTCTTCAGCTGGGGAGTCAAGGGTTGGAGGAGAGCTGGAAGTGTTCACAAGTGGGCTTCACTGGCTCCTGGAAAATCACTATCCAAATCAGGCTGAACCACTATCTCTAAGAAAAGAAATACCCACTGGATAAAGTAGGAAAATATACATATTTTGTTCATGCTTACTACACTTTAAAAAAAACTGCAAGACATTATTGATTCGCTGATTACTTTGCTATTGACTGATTGGTTAGAATAATTTGAAGTATCCAGTAAAGCCCTCACTTCCATGAATAATATGTAGGGAGGGCTCTCTTTCACACCCACAGTGACAGATGATATCTGTTTTCACCTATGAGTTTGTATTTAAGAGCCACTGAAGCTCAGCAACAGTATATTCTGGCTCAAATGAGCTGAAAATTGCATTTGATTTGAATTTCAAAACTGGGGGGGGGGGGAGGGGGAGGGGGAGGGAAAGTGGCCACCATGAAAACAACTCTCTCTGTTACCACTTCCTGATTCACAGAGTCTATTTCAACCGACTACTTTAAGGTCCAGTACACGATGCCGAGAAAAGAGCATTGCTGGAAAGCAGCCAGTCAGTTTTAAAATAAATGTTTAATTGTCAGGATCAAAGCAAACTCTGTTTTTATGTATGTTAGGAAGTATATGTACAGGAAAAAAATCCCTCTAAATAATTGAGAAGTTTCCTCAGATACTTTAGAGCAGCAGAAACAATGAAAACATTTTCTGTTGCCTTCAGAAAACTGACTGTATTACCAAATGGGATTGACCTGCACAGTGAGCCCATTCAGATCTCCACAATCTGTACCCCAATTATGTTACAAAGAAAAGAAGTTACATACAACTCCCTATGAATTCTGGTTATTTTTACAGGCATATCACTATGTCAGTTATCCAACTCATGAATTTACATATCGATGGAGAATACTAACATACCATCCAAGTTTCATATAACCAAAGTACCTATAATGGAATAATAGTTAAACTGTGATGGGAAGCCAACTTCAGAATAGTCACTTCATATTACATCCCTCTCCTTGTATAGTCAAGCAGGACCCAGGGCAATTATGTTTTTTCTGGGATTTCCCCATACCTGTCAGCTGTAGCACAGGCTGCATTAGAAAATCGTAGTGTGGCTTTATTTCCTTTCTTAGTAGAATGATAAAGAGTGCAGAGAGACCTGTAGCACTGAATTGTAGAGTTGTGGTGGGGAGAGACTTGGAGGTTATCTAATCCAAATCCCCTGCTCAGTTCAGGATCTGCAATGCAGAATGCAACTACAGCACCCCTGAAAGATGGCTGCCCAGCCTCTGCTTAAATACCTCCAGTGAAAAAAGAGCCCATTATCACCTGAGGCAGTCTGTTCTGCTGAGTAGCTCTTACCGTTAGGAAGTTTCTCTTAATGTCAAAAGTTTCTCTTAAAGCCAAAATCTGTTTCCCTGCAATTTCTATCTATTGATTCTAATCTTGCCCAATGGAATAACAGAGAACAAGTCTGGTACTTCTTCTGCATGACAACCCTTCAGATATTTGAAGACTACTATCATGTATCCCCTTAATCATCTCTTCTCTAGGCTAAACCTACCCAGTTCTTTCATTTTGCTCTACCAGAGGTTTATTAGATCCTGGCTCACACATCGGCCCCATTCAGACAACACACTAAACCATGCTGCTTAACCACAAAATGATTAATGGAATGCATTAAGGTTAATGCCTTCTGTTAACCATTTTGTGGTTAAGCATCATGGTTCAGCGTGTTGTCTGAATGGGGCCAATATATTGTTTATGAAAACACCAATAGTCTTTGACATCTGAAGTAGACCACAGTGATCTTCTATAGCATCTGGAGGCATAATTGAAACAGACACACACTGCCTCCAATCCATCATTTTCATGGAGGATAAGGATATCAATGGCTACTAGTCATGTTGGCTATATGCCATCTCCAGTATCAGAGGCAGTATGTCTATGTACACCAGTGGCTGGGGGAAATAAGCAGGAGGGTGCTATTGCATGCACGTCCTACTTGCACATTTTTTTTTAGGTTCCTCAATGATTCCTGTAATCCTTCTTTGTCTCATCTGCCTATAACAGGCAGAACTATTATTATTATTATTATTATTTATTTATATAGCACCATCACTTCTCTCCTGTATCTTGTGGGCTGAATGAGAAGTAAACAGCCCTGGACCATACCAACGGTTAAAGTGGAAAGAGTCTTAGCAAAAAACAGTATAGTGTTGTTCAGAGCAGTACCAACAAAATGATTCTGCTTCTAGAAATGCTACAGCCAATAAATTCTAAATACACCAGCCATTAAATGTCAGGCTATTTAGGAAAGAAGCAAGATGGCGGAACAAATGGTTAGAGGTCGGACTGGCATTTAAAAATTGCCCTAGAGGAGAGTAAGTGAATACCTTTGGCTCTCCCCTCATTCTTTTTTATTGAGGGGTTACCAACTCCACATCTGAAGTCAAATGTCCATCTCTGGTTGGCACTATGGCATAGTATTGATGTTGATTTATTAAGAGCTCTTAGCTGCATGAGACAGCCTGTAATTAACAGCTTCCCCTTTTCTTAAATATATATTTAAAAAAAACATACATAAATGAAAACGGAGCTGCTAAGTGCTGGGTGTCTACAAAGCATCGATGAGATCATCTGCAAATGACAGAAGCCCACAGAACAGAATAAATATAGGAGAAGGTAGTTGGCATGGTAGAAATGCAGGGTATTTACTCAATAAGTACCTATTTTCAGAATTTCCTTCGAGCTGGCTTGGACTCCGAGCTATCAATTATTTAAAAGAAGTAACATGATGCTTCCTTTGTTGAGGCAAATCCTCAAGCAGACCCCAAGAGAGAATAAAAAATGAATTAGGCAGAATTTATTAGTGTGCTAGAAGATAGCAGAGATTCAGCCACGAAGTCTGGCTATGTTTTTTAAAATTATTTTTTAAACAGCATATACCTGCCCATGAAAGATAATTTCTCTTTCACCTCCCAACCCAATCTTTTCCACACCCATTCCCCCCCTTCTTTTTTTCTTTTAAACAGGGCATAACAGTGAAAGTCACATCAATCATCCTTTAAACTATTTCTCGTTTTAAAACTTGGGTTGATATATTGTCTTCATTTAAATTACAAATATACTAATCTGCAACACTGTTTACCAAGCAGCACATTAAATGAAAGATGAAAAAAACGGCATCACTCACATTTTAAAAAATGACTTTAGACTCAGGGACACATAAAACAGGCAGAAAGGTATGCAGACTTAGCTGCTATGTTTCAGTCCAAGAGAACAAGTTTCAATTACTGTGGCTTTCTGCTTAGAACATTACTAATTTGGCCAAATTTATTTATTTATTTATTTATTTATTTATTTATTTATTTATTTATTACATTTCTATACCGCCCAATAGCCGGAGCTCTCTGGGCGGTTCACAAAAATTAATGCAAGACTTAAGAACATAAGAAGTGCCATCCTGGATCAGACCAGGAGTCCATCTAGTGCAGCACTCTGATCACACAGTGGCCAACCAGCCATTGGCCAGGGATGAACAAGCAGGATATGGTGCAACAGCACCCTCCCGCCCATGTTCCCCAGCAACTGGTGTGCACAGGCTTATTGCCTCAAATACTGGAGATAGCACACAACCGTCAGGGCTAGTAGCCATTGATAGCCTTTGCCTCCAGGAATTTATCCAACCCCCTTTTAAAGCCATGGTGGCCATCACTACATCTTGTGGTAGTGAGTTCCATAATTTAACTATGCACTGTGCGAAGAATTACTTCCTTTTATTTGTCCTGGATCTCCCACCAATCAGTTTCATGGGCACTTCACATTTGGCAGTCCACCATTGTGAATAATTTCTAGAACACAATGTATCTGGTACCTGGCAAAACCAATGTTTCAAAACTAAAGAGTACTGTCCTAGTCTATGATGGTTAAGTTAGATTTTTAAAAACAAGATTGAAAAAGCAAAGGAGTTTTGCAAAATGAAGCAGTCCTAGGCAGGATCTACACTACTGCTTTATAATAATTTATAACACTGCTGACAACTGTTTCGGCCCAGGACACATTGAATGTACAGTTTTCAAACTGTTTTCAAAGTGTTATATTTTGCTTGGTGTAGATCTGGCCCTAGGCTTCTACAGCCTTTTGTTTGCATTCTGCTAAAGTTGTAGTGCTAGTTTAGTGAAGAAGAGAAAAAATATAATCTTTCACACACACAAAAATCTGCTGTCATTGTACCTAATCAGGAAAACAAGCTTAGAGTGTATAGGAAATGGCATATACTGTACATGGACACTATTATTTGTGATGGGTGCATACATACTTATTCCTAAGGCACAAATGCAGAATGGAATAGACATGTGTAGCATTTCTTCTATTTCAGGTGCAAGCCCTAAGTCCATCATTGCCAAATTTTAGAAAATGCATTTCCAGTAATAGCATCTGGCATTTTGGCAAAACTGCACTGGCAGATTTAAAATTTGCCTAGGTCTGCCTTATGATCAGATTGCAGATGGGTTGCCTTGGCTGGTTTTATCTTTTTGGATGCCACCTTCTTTTGACATTCCTTTAGTTTATGCTCATGTGTTCAAATCTTGTATACAGAACTGTTGTCATAACGGTCTCAGAACACGATACATATAAAATAGGTGACCAAATATTTGACCAAATATTGACGGTGGATATAAAGTATCTGTACTTTATGCATTTTATGTTTCAGATTATTTCATAATCTGTTCCTTATCTAAGAATATGGTAGTGTAATGCTTACTACTTGAGAACTCCAGAGCAATTTTGGTCATTTTTGGTCAAACTGAAGTTTGAGAAGTGTAGTCATGCAGAAAAAAGTTCAAGAAGATTCAAAGCTCCAGCTCCAGTAGCCAAACTGCATGTTTCAGTGCCTTGGCTAGGAGCCTGAGGCAGTCAGGGAACTCCAGCACCCGCATATCTCTGCACTATGCAGGAGCATAGGGAGAAAAACTTTTAGGTTGGGATCAGAGGGAGGGCCTTGGGCTTTGCAAGTGAGGCCTGTTCTCAGAGCGGCCATATTGGTGACAAGGATAGTTGTAAAGGCTGTGTTTGGTTTGGTGAAGGCTGCATTGGGTTTACGGCCCTTGTGTGCCAGATCCTTTCTGCACACTTTCAGATCCAGCATCAGAGAGGAGCAGACTGAAGCTGGAGTTGCTATGGGGACACTGGTGGCTGCGGGGTGCTTGCAGGTCCTGCAGCGAGCCATGCAGGGTCTCTCACAGCTCCGATCGCGCAACTGGGTGGGCATAATGGGCAGTTCATAATGAGGGAAATAAGCCATGGTGGCTTACTTTCTCTGCTGCACAGGGCCGGTTGCCTGCTGGCCAGATTTCCCTAATTACCTTCACTGGCGCAGCGTACTGTGTTGTATGAACTCAGGTGGCATGACTTGTTTGGCGGTGAGGGCAGCAGCCTTCAAATAACCCAACAACAGTCCATGGGTTATTTGAGGGTTGCTGCCCTGTCAAACAAGCCATGCTGTCTGGATTCAGCAAGGTTAATTAGGGAAATCCAGCCAGTACACAACCGGCAAATGCAGCATGATTATTAGATCACTGTGGCTTATTAACCATGCCATGATTGTGCAAACTGGGTTACTGAATGTATAAGGCAGTAAAAGCTAATGATAGTGAAAAAAGGGAAGGGCCAGTATGCTTAAGACTTTGCTTAATAGGAAAAAAAAGAGTGGGCTAATCATCAGGTTTCTTAGATTGCAAGGATGTGGAGTCCTTTGGCGAGAAAACTCATGAAGAGTTTCACATACAATTGTAGACGATGGGCTTGTTCAGACAACACGCTAAGCCATGGTTAGGCCCCTAACACTTTTGCAACAAATGGTTAGTGAGCATGTTTAAACTGTGGTTATGTAGCCACCATGGTTAGGAATGGCTCACATGACCTGCTAAGCCATAATGTTTAGCTCAAAGTGCTTAACCACTGTGGCTTAGCGTGTTGTCTGAACAGGGTCTATAGATTGCATATACATCTAAGTGAAGAAGAGAAACTTGATCCCACCAACTCTGCCTCATTGCCCGTAGAACCTTCCACGTTAATTGGGGCAACATTATTGGTGCATACAACCTGAGTATGTAAACTGTTCATATCACTTGTCTGCAAAAAAGGAGGTGTCAGCAGACCATTGTGTCTGCATTTACATGCAGATTTTTGCATTGAAGATTCTACATGCAGTTTTGAGAGGACCCAACATTCAGTTGTAGAAGAAGAGTTTTACATACGCTAAGTCCCATGTTTAACCCAAAGTGGTTTACAATATAAAATAATGATAAAATACAATAAAAACAATCTTTAAAACGATAAGAACAATAACATCTCAATTAAAGTAATTAGAGAGAGCTGACAATACTGGCAGACAAAGAAATGCCTGGGCAAACAGATGTGTCTTCTGCTGTCAGTTGAAGTCTCCCATACAAGGAGCCCATCTCAATAGGGAGATCACTCCACAAGGTGAGTGCCACAATTAAGAAGCCCCTCCTCTGTACACCACAGCCAATTGAGCTTCAGTAGCAAGCCCTCCCACTAATGACCTAAAGAATTGGGCAGTCTATATGGACTGACAACCTGGTCCTGAGTTATTTATGGCTTTATAAACCAGCAATAACACCTTGAACATGATTCGGTAGCTAATTGGCAGCCAGTGCAGAGCTTTCAGCACAGGAGTCATATGTGCACAGTAAGAAGTTCTACTGAGCAATCTCACCACTGCATTCTGCACTAGCTGCAGCTTCCAAACCAATCTCAAGGGGAGCCCCACATATAGCACATCACAACAGTCCAACCTTGAAGTTACTAATGCATGGATCACTGTGGCCGGGCTATCCCTATCCTTCCAGATAGCTTAGGCTATGGGGCGGTATATAAATGTAATAAATAAATAAATGTAGTTGTCATACCAGCTTAAGCTATGTGTTACCAAGGCCACTTGTATCTCAAGTGACAGAGATGAATCCAAGAGTATGTGAAGACTATGTACCTGTACCATGAGTGCAATCCCATCCAGGACAGGTAATTACCTAACTCCCAGACCTGAGAACTGCCCACTCACAGAGCCTCCATCTTACCAGGATTCAATTTCATTTGGTTGGCCATCATCCAGCATACCACTGTAGCAAGCCTCATCAACTGAATTTGATCTCACAAAACTGGGTAAGTTGGTGCACTAAACAGCTCAACAGGACCTGTCTCAACATTGGCATTTTCAACATATAAAGACAAGTGGTTTTATTCAAAGTGCCTAGCAAGTTTGTCACCTTGAGCCTTTGCTCAAGGTGACACCTTGAGCAGATGACACTAAACATCATACCACTCAAAAGAGATCTGCTGGACTGCTACTTGAGGACACAATGGTGTCAGCAATGTAAGCCTTCTTTGTGGACTACATTACCATGCAGTAGACATTGGCCTGGTTCAGACAACATGCTAAACCATGCTGCTTAACCACAAAATGGATTAGGGAATGCATAATGCATTCCGTTTACCATTTTGTGGTTAAGCAGCATGGTTTAGTGTGTTGTCTGAACCAGGCCATTATTATGTGCTCCAGTTCTACTCAGTGTTCACTTCATACATTTGCTCCTGTGCCCAGCTGCATGCAAATCCTACGTGCTGGGCTCTTGTGTGAACCAAATAACAGATAACCACATTTCAGGTAATGGATTTCTGTCATACTATGTATTACTCATAACTGAAAGCTACAGTCAGAAATTGTTCAACAGTGAGAACAACGAAATATTGTTGATATTCTCTATATTATTAGTATTATTTATTTACTATTGACAGGATACTAAATTAGCGCCCTTTCTTTTAGGAGCAGGCACAGTTTCTTAGGAACAGAGATGGCCCCGAAAGTGCCAATACTGATGTTACTATTTATAGTGTTATAACCTAGGTTTTCAGCAATATTGGTAAAGTTAAGCTTAGGTTGCATTTCTAGCTCTAATGCCTTCATATAGACATATTGCTATAAACACAGTTTACAATGTGGAACATAAACACAAATTTGGTGAGCCTAATAAATCACCTTTTGCACTGCAAAGAAATATGTTGCCAAAGTGCCATTTATACAGTAAGTGCTAGAACAGAATGGAGCTACATATATATTTAAATTTTCTATTTCTGAACTGCCACTTGAAACCTTTTTGAAGCCTATTGATCCAGAATGGCTCATGATAACACTTCTGTCACTTGACTGAGCCATTTTTAGCTCTTGCTTATTTGAAAATCTAAATCAGGACCAGATGATGCAACAAATTTAAGCCTTCCCCCCAAACATTTAGAAATAAATGTGCAACTTGGCTCTGATGTCATGAGGTAGTCAGGTTTCAAAGTATGCTTTGAGATGTCCACAGAATTCCTCCATTTAACAATATGCTGGTTTCATGTTTTTATACCTAGGACAGAGTTCCTGCAGTGCTCCATTAATTTCATATAGGACTTGTGCAGAAGAACACCTGGTGGATTGTGCGACATTTTTTTCAAGGATGACATTTAATGAAACACCAAAACCAAAGACGTTTTCACCATGGTTTAATCTGCCCTCCATCATTGTTTTCCGTTTCCCCACGGCAGCTGTTAAGGTGGAGAAACTAAGCAACTAGAGGTACAACTATAAAGGAAGCATCACTGAAACCAACAGAAGCTGTGCAAAAGCACATTTTCCAAATGTCTGTGTTTTTAAACGGTGCCCAATCACTTAAGTGGGTCTTGTGCAAGAGGCCTTCCAAACTCCTCAATGCTCTTTATCCCTGATAATACTCCTCATTCTTCTCTTTAAGACTCTCTAGAAAAGGATGTAGCATTTCATATAACACAGACTAAGAAAATATTTTTTGAGATCATTGCACAAAAAAGTATTAAAATAAGAGGCAAATTACACGAATACTTGCTGTTGCATCACACACACACACACGAGTTATAGGGAGAATAGCTACAAATACAACAGCTGGCAAAAATAATCAGTAGACCTGAATTACTGACGTGATTGGCTGATTATTTAATCAAAACTGTGTGTGGAGTTTTCCCCCCCTCTTCTAGGCATCTCATTAGGGTTTTAGTGGCAAAAGGCATCAGGCAATTAATCACGAAACCTTCAGACTCAGAAAATCTTGCTCTGAAAAGCCTATACCCTCTCTACAAATAATCCTTCTGATCAGGCATTCAGAACTCTCTGACAGGAAGCGCAATTTGTTGTGGTCTATTTGTGTTTGCTCTGAAGTTCAAGGTACCGTGTTTAGGAGCTAGCAGCCCTCATAACTAATTGCCAGTATTGCAAAGGATTGCAGAGAGGGTAAGCAGCAGCCACACAAGGCCATGATTTACAATAAATATTCCTGTGATGAATGAGCAGTGTGGTCATGGTCACGGATCTTAGAGTGGTTCTGAACTTTATCATCTCTGATCCTTCAAGCGCATTTTGCTTTGAGGGGAGGAAGACAGGGTGAACTTTTGAATACCACTGAGGATTACTCTTAGTGTTTAGACCAAGATGTTTTGTTAGCCTCATTACCGGAAACTTCAATTATTCTACTAGAAGAACGCAAAATATATGCAAAGGGAATGGAGAAGGGGCAGGAAGCCCCTTTTAACTAATAAGTGGCACAAAATGCGTAATTTATATCTGGATGGTATGCTGCCACTCAACACTCTTGCATGCACGCACATTTCATAGCACATATACTTTCATAATATAAATTCTTTTAGCTCTGTTTTTGTCCAGAAACATTACAATCCAATATACAATTGGAATGCTTAAATCCCAGTCAATGGAATCTTATCAGCCTAGCTATGCGTGGAATTGCAGCCAAAAACTACACACGTTAAGTTGAGGTTGGGGGATAAAGGGTAAAGCATCATGGAGTACCCTGTCAACTCCCATTTGAGACTACTTTTCCTCTAAAAATAATTCCTTACAAGTTTGGATTAAACACAGACAATTTCTCTTCACAATTAATGTGTGTGCATGTGTAAGTGTATGCAGACATGTATGCACACATTATTTATAGATTTTTATATTATATAGCAGAAATAAGGAAATGATGAATAGGCCGATTACAGTTTCCCTGACAGCAGGGTAAAATGGTAGCTAGGGTGACCAGGGGATGTCCTGGTTCCTCCTTGTGGAAAGGTATTCAGTGCACGTAATAATTATTCATCCATCTCGTTCACACTAAAGGCATTGACAATGCAATTTTAGCCTGATAATCAAGACCATATGACAAAACCCAAGGCCATTAGGGACCAATTTCGAGTATTCTCTGCAAGACAATGATTTTCCAACTGCACTTACATATGCTGCATACTTACCTCTGCACGACTGCACCTGCTCTCATTTATGTAACTCCCCCCATTTTCAGTTCATTTTTTTTCTTGTAATGCAAAAAATAAAAGTTTCAAAAGCTTTTCTAGATCGTTCATGGAAAAAGAAGATTCCATTGATTATATAAAAAATGTCAAACTTGATTGTCCAATATATAATGCCATAAATAAACTCCTTGTTTGCCTTTTTATTGTTGTTATTACAGCATAGAACATTGATGGGCTGTTGTGGTGGGGTTTACATTGTGCACTCCCTTGCACTTTTTTTAAAAAAAAATAGGAAGGTTTGTTATTTATGTTTTTGTAAATAAAATACACAAATGCCTTATATCCGACTTGTATATAAGTTCACAAAAGTTACTAGCCTGGAAAAATAATAATAGCCTGTTAGAAGTTAACAGAGGAGGGGGTGAAGAGCTCACTGAATTTCTGTGCAAGACCCAGAGAAAAGGGGCTTCTCTCCCCTGGCAGACTGCTTGGGTTTTGATTATGAACACAGAGGAGTGATGGATCATTCCGTCCTTCCTCTGTTAGCCCATTCACTCACCTGCATGCCATTCTTTCTTAGCTATGGCTACCAGGTGAGTGCTTAAGTCCAAACCCATCATATATTGAGATCTAATATAATGTTGTGTCTGAGCTAAGAACCAAGAGGTCTGTGGTCAAGAGGTCCTGTGCCATGATTGGAGCCTTAAGAAAGACTATGGAGCATTAGGAAAGCTACCATTGTTCCTTTTCAGCCATCCCATCTATGATATGAGGATCATAGCGAGCTACACTGCAAGGTTGTTATTAAGATTCCTGAGATAATATTTAGCATATGACATATATATTATAAGGGTTAAATATGAGAAAACAGGACAATTCAAAAAATAATTTGTTCGAGTGTACTCAGTGTTTATATTGCAGGATTTCTGGAGTATATTTTGCATAGTATTTATTTTAATTGTTTATAGAATATTAGCATTTTCTCATTTGCCACTTTCTATGCTCCTATGGCTTGCATTAGAATCATAGAATCATAGAATAGTAGAGTTGGAAGGGGTCTATAATGCCATCGAGTCCAACCCCCTGCTCATTAGAGTAACTAGGATGTATCTCCTTAAGCATGTGCAGGATTTATTCATCAATCATACACTTAGATTAGCCATTTCCCCACTCTCTGGTGAAATTGGTGGAACTGAATACTAGTGTGATGCACAAAGATAGCAACTTCATGCTGTAAATATTCCCTTACAAAACTAGTGTAAAAGAGGCTCAAATTATCAGCAGCAGCATTAGAATTAGACATGGGCATCGTATTTCATATACAGGAAAGTGGACAAAAGCAAAAAGGAACAAGGGGACATAAAAGATCATAGCAACTATGCACCACATTCATTGACTGTGGCAGAGTATATTCACAATTTAATCTTCCAGACATTTATTTGCACCACAACTCATAATGGCTTCACACTTTATCTCCTCTTCAATCTAAGAAAGTTTGAGTGGACACAAGTTCTCTATTATGCATAGTACAGATACCATGGATGAAGGATGTTTCAAAAAGTTATAAATGCACAGTAACCTGCTAGTGTACAAAAGTCTTCAGCCTCCTCCCACTGTATTTAACAAGAATATCCCACTTTACCTATAAACTGATCCACTCTCCATTTGAGTTGTAGAATTAAACATGAATCAGAATCAGATAAATATATTATTACTAAACAACTGTTTCACAAATAGAGCAGTTGTGTTGGAAAAGTTGATTAATCTACAATTATTCTGTTTTTAATTCCTGTTGGTTCTGACACTTCCAATACACCCAGCTAGAAATTAACAAGTGATCCACTTGCATAGAAAGCATCTAAAAAGGTAGTCAAATGTATCATGTTTTCTGGAGTAATGAATATTTGCAAACCCCTCCCCAACTATCTCCCTCCCTCCCTCTCTCACAGACAGCCAGCATAAGAGCCACGTCCCCATGGTATGGACTGGGTGGGAGAAAATCCACATGTATGGCCCCCATCCAGTTCCAGTATAGGACAGCTTCAATACTGGGATGGGTGTACGTACGTACGTACATACACACACACACACCCTCACTAAATCAAGAAAAATGCTGTTTGAGTCTTACCAAGTGCACCAATGCTCCCTCCTGCTTTGTAATCACATTCTGCCCTTGAGATTATATCAGGGTGATTTGAAATATACTGTCACATACAGCTGTATCAATATGCCTCCTAATGATGCACAAACCTGAAGACATTGGTCGTTCTGGCTCAATAGAGGCAGCCATAGGTCAGCTTTGCTCAGGGTGTGCTTAAAGCTGATAAAGCTAATTACACATCTCATGATATGGCTTTAGATTTGGCAGCATTTACATCAGCTCAGGCTTGTAAACACTCACTCGCCTGAATTGTGTGCAGGCCAAAGAGGCAGAGTAACTTGTTTTTGTCGTACAGCCTTTCAAATGATTAACAAATGAAAATATGGGCAAACAGGTTTGGACTTATTTGCATGGCTGCTTTAACTTCCCTAAACTTTTAATATTTTGAAACACAATCCAATGCATGTTTATTCAGAAATATTTAATTCAGAAATGGGTTCCACTGTATTCAGTGGTGTTCACACCCAGGTAAGCTTGCACTGGATTTCAGCCTTACAGTGCAATCCTATGCAGGTCTACTCAGAAATAAATCCTACTGTGTTCAATGGGACTTATTCCCCAGTACACGTGCATAGGATTGCAGCCTTAATTGCTTGTGTACATTTCTGAACTTACCCGCTTGGGACTACAATTGAACCAGGGCCAAGTAATACACTACTGTTGTAGCATTGTAGCCTCTGCCCACTCCAACAGTCTCTGTACACAAACATTTCATGTGTGGTGCAGGACTATACCAATTGGGTAGCATATGCTGCAATGGAAGGCTTCAGTAATGCTGCCTTCAAAGACTGCAGCATTATTGTGAATCAAAGTATCATAAGCCAAAATTTTTACATTAAATAAAATGTAATGCAATAGACTGTTGTGTGACTTTTTTGATTGCTTTTAGGGCAATGAATAAATCTTTGCACTTCCCCAAATATAATTCAAATATTAAGAGCTATAATAATGTTCACTACAATTGATGTATTTTGTGGTAGGAAAAAAATGAAGCTATAAAATTAGTGAGCAAAAATTATAAAGCCAAAATTGTATCCAGCATTAGATAATAGATCTCAGAAAGTTACAAATCCTAATTTGTCCATTTAATTATTATTTCCGAAATTAACATGACTGATGACTGCATGCCCATTTTTGTGAATAAAGATTGCTACTGGTATTATTGACTAAGACTACAATCCTATTTCCTATTTCCTTGTGAGTAAGCCTATTTGAACTCAAAGGGATTTAGTTCTGAGTAAATATGCATAGTATTACTCTGTGAGAAATCTTTGCTCTGATATTTAGTTGAACAAGGGTTTGATTTCTTTATTAGTCTCTCTTTCAAGAAGGAATGTCTGGATTTTGTTAAATCTGTTCTGTCTGTATTTCTTGGATTGTCAGGTGTCTTTCATTCCAGCATCTGATAACTGTCGATATGAGATGTACAAGAAAATGCACAAATATGCATTTTCACACTAGAACAAGTGTGAATTTGAGCAATTCCCCTCCCCTCACCAAGAAAAAACTAGTCAGCAAGTCTGCAGAATTTATTTATATTTATCATTATTGTCATTTATATCCCGCCTTTTTTCCTCCAAGGAACCCAAGGTGGTGTACATAATCCTCCTCCTCTCCATTTTATCCTCATAAAAACAACCCCGTGAGGTAGGTTGGGCTGAGAGTCTGTGACTAGCTCAGTCACCCAGTGGGTTTCCATGGCGAAGTGGGGACTAGAACCGGCATCTCCTGACTCCCAGCCCAACACTTTAGCCACTACACCAAGCTGGCTCAGAATCTGCATGACTCAGAAAAATCCGGTCTGCTGAAGAATCCACAGGTTGGATTAATGGAAATCCAGACGTACTTGAATCTGTTGTTGATTTCTCTGACATCCCTATTTTGAAGAGAACCCTGAAATGTAAATATTTGTATAACAATATCACACTAGAAGTAGAAATGCATTGCCTAGATGCTTTGATGGCATAAGCCCTGCACAACACAGAGGAACTTCTACAGGTAACAGAGGGTGAGGATCACAGCTTTGGCCTGCAGTCTCTTGATTACAATTGGCAAGAAATAATTGTGGATTGTATTCTGATTCATAATAGGAATTCTATAGCTTTCTTTTAAATTGGACTCAACTATAATTCATGGTAATGAAATTTGGGAGGGGGAAATCAATGAAATCCCACTCTAATATGAAATTAAGATATCAATAAGACTAGGTTTTCCAGAAGCCACTCTACAGACTTTTTAGAGCAAGCTTGGCATGCCTGAAGTTTCCCCCACTTTTCAAGTGAATAACACAGATCTACTGCTGAAACTGCATTGTTATGAGGATCGGTACTGATTTAAGAAATAGCTAAGAACACAATATGATAGAAATGGAATCAAAATACCCAGATGATTACAACCCAATCCATATTGTATTTAAACACCATAGTTTAAGCAACATCACTGCACTCAATGAATCTAAAGATATTATTATTATTATTATTATTATTATTATTATTATTATTATTATTATTATTATTTCTATCTCACCTTTTCCCAATACTGAGACTCAAGGCAGCTTTACAAAATTAAAACATATACAATTAAACATATAAATAGAAATATACAAAAGTTAAAAATATAATTAAACCACTGTAATATTAAAACATTTAAAATACAAGTAACAATAATAACAAATCCAACACATAAACAGAAGTCCTATGGAGCTTGAAAAATTAATAGGATAGGGTTATCCCAACAGCATGCTTGGTATAAGGTCACAACCAGCAACATCCAGACTGAGCCAAAAATGTTGTGCCAAGACACAAGTGGCATGTCATTACTACTAAGGACCAGCAATTACTGCTAGATGCCACTTGAAATGCCATGCAAGTTGTTTGAACCACAGAAATGGGCAGCAAAGGAGTGAAATGTGGCCACATAGAGTACAAATCTGGTACAAATCAATGCTTCTAATACTTGGGATTATGACATCAAGAATGGGATCATAACTGACTCCTAGAAGTGTGTGACCGGCCTGTTCGTGATAGTTAGGTCAGGCTTGCACTGTTATGGCCGTGAATATCAGATGTACATCAGCTGAAATTACATTCTACCATCTTAATTAGTTAAAAGATTCATTATGTTTCTGAATCACTTTCAGAAAAAAGAACCTAGACAAGGGGCAGTATCCAACAATGTCATTCTGCTAATGCAAATTGTTGTGCTGGCAGAAACTAGGTTCCAAACTATGTGCAAGAGAAGACTCCAACTGAAGTTATGTTTGTGCATGCATGGTTGTGCAACCATTTGTGCAATGGGATTTGTACCTGTGCAAACCATTTGTACCTGTGCAACCATTTGTGCAATGGGATGCCCAACCATAATGAGCATAAACTATTTGAGTTTACAGAATGACACCACTGGATACTGCCCAAGGATCCAGGATATTACAAACTATTCAACTTAGCTACTTTTCCTACTGATAGAAAACATTAACGAACAGAAGGCTTCAGAAGGATGACGAACATTACATCTTGCAGCAATGGATCCCATATGTTAAACAAACAATGTATAATTAATGGAATATATTGCCATAAGATGTGATCATGTCTACTAGCATATATGTTTTTTTTAAAATAATAATTAGACAATATCAATCTATATCAGCCATGGCAGTTAAAAATTGAACCTCTGTGGTTAGAGTCCATATACCTTGGGTTATGCCTATTATTTATTTATTTAATTTATCATCCATCATTTGACCCAGGTTTCCCCATGATAGAATGTATGTATTTTCTATATGGGCTGGTTTGGATGCAATGCTAAGATAGCCTGTCCCAACCTTGGTCCCTCCATATCTTTTGGGCTACATCTCCCACCAGTGCCAGCCAGATGGCCAATAGTCAGGGATGATGAGAGTAGTTGCCCAAAACCTCTGGAGGGAGTCAAGTTGGGAAAGTGTGCACTAGTCATAATTTAGCATTATGAGAATAAGCTGTGGTGAGTCTTGGGCTCTCATGCTTCCCTCACTCCCTCTACCCTCTTTGGTCTCAAGAAGTGGTTTGGAACGGCTTGGGACCACAATACCTGATGGAACGCCTCTCCCGACATGAACCTACCCGTACACTGCACTCAAAATCTAAGGTCCTCCTCTGAGTGCCTACTCTGATGGAAACTCGGAGGATGGCAACAAGGGAGAAGGCCTTTTTGGGGTTCCCCCCCCCCAACTGTGGAATGATCTCCCTGATGAGGCTTGTCTGGCGCCAACATTGTCATCTTTTCAGCGCCAGGTCAAGACTTTTCTCTTTTCCCAGGCATTTAACAGCATTTAACAATGCTAAGTTTGTTTGTTTTTTAAAGGACTCTAGAACTGTTGTTTTTAAATGGATACCGTTGTTTTTATACTGTTTATGTTTTTGATGGTTTTAAATTTTGTATACTTTTTAAATGTTTACTGTTTTAAACTTTTGTAAACCGCCCAGAGAGCTTCAGCTATGGGGCGCTATATAAATGTAATAAATCAAATCAAATCAAATCATTTCCATTTTACATTAGCCACAGTTTATTATGTCAGAACCAAACAAAAAGTAGTTAATCTTAACTATGGTTAATGGAAACAAGCCATTGTCAAATTGTGGTTTTAAAAGTTGGTTTGGTTCCACCAGCCATAAAGATAAACTACAGTTGATAGTTTAGATGGCAAGTTAAACTGTAGGTAATGTAAAACTTTCAATCTCCTTGCAAGTGTTGAAGTAAGAAGGGAAAGAGCCCGAGGCTTACTGTGACTGATTTTTGTAACACTAAACTGTGGTTTAGCATTATGCCCAAACTAGGCCAGTGGGTATATTCTTAGAAATATATACTAGTGAAATACATGCATGGGAATACGATTTCACCCTTTTCCATAAGCTGCTACAGCTGGTATTATTGCAGGTTCTCTGTATCATCAATCTTAAAAAGAAGGGAAGTCCAATACTGGGGGGAAAACTTCATTAAGTTTTCTAATTCAATTGAACCAAGAGGTCACTGGCACATCAGTAATTGCTCTCTAAAGCCATTTGGAAAAATCTAAACAAACAAAAACTAAATTGGAAAAGAATGTCCTCTGGAGATCATTCTTGTTTTTAAAAAACCTTGTCCTGTCTAATTTTTTTATTAGGCCGTAATTATAGCAATTGTCTGTGTAATCCCATGGATATCCTGTGTATCCAAAATTCCAATCATCTAGAAGGTTTTTTGGGCATCCCCCACAGCAAATTCAGATAAACTAGTCTGTGTATGGGTGTACTATATGAGCATGCATGTTTGCTCCTTTGTGTACCCAGACATAATGTTTCTCTTCATTTATTGCAACAAAAGCAGCACCAATAAGGTAATGTGTTCCTTTGATTTTAGTAACCTTCACTTTACTTACTATTTTTGTCAAATGCACTTAGTTTAATGAAATAACAGAAACTCAGACCTTGTCAGTCAGCTACCGTTTACTACTTCAGATTTTATAAAAGAAACTACAGTGGGTGATAATAAGACTAAAATGTATCTCTCATACACAAAAGCTGCAGGAAGATAGAATATTAGTTTACATATTTGATATAGAGCCTAAATTAAGCTGCAGAAAAGGAAACATGAATCTTACAAGCCTCATTATCAGGACTCCCTAAACCTCAAATATAGGAAACACATTTCATAAATAAAGACCCAATAGGATTTTAATAGTACAATAAATTCCATCTACATTTCCTACTAAGCACATTTCACAATGTCTTTCATACGAAGAAACTTCATTCAGTTCAGAGCCATATTTAGAAATGCGAGGAGCAGTCTGCAAAGTTCAGCATTACAACTACGTTTAAAAAATAGAAATGTTTTTAAAAATTGACAATTCAGGGTGCACTCCCGGCATGCCCTAGCCAGCATGGTTAGCTGGGGCACACTGGGAATTGCAGGACTATTTTCTGTCTAAACACACATAGGATTGCACCCTTACTCCCAGAAAGGTATCAACGCTTACACTATATGGCACAACATTTTCCTTCTTTCTTAAAATATGAGAACTGTTTTTAAATAGATACTGTGGTTTTTATACTGTTGTATTTATGTTTCTGATGGTTTTAAATTTTGTATACTTTGAGACGTATATGGTTGAGATGGTGTTCTGTCAAAAAACTGAACCCATGGAATTTCTTGAATGCGTCACTTCAGGTCCAGCCGGGTCACCGGAAGTGACGTGGAATCAGCTGTTTCACCCCGATTATGCATATTGCGCATGCTCAGTAGCTGTATGCTCCCTCGACCGTGGTGTGCATACACGGATACGACGGAAGGGGAATATACCAGTGCACCATACTAATCGGCACCTTTGCTGCGTAAAAATGCATGCAAGTTGGTATTGCTTATTTCACATAGACTCAGAGGTTTCTCATTACGTTCGTGTGACACACCTACACACTGCAGCTGACACACTAACATGTTACGACACACAGTTTGGAAAGCTCTGCTCAAGTCAGCACTCCTTGCTGAAAGGCTCTTATCTCCCATCCGTTGCTGCTTGAAGATAAGGCCTTTACTCTGTCTAGTGCTGAGAGACAGGCCAAAGTATTAGGCAGAGGAAGTCAACTCCTGAGTCCACTGGGCATTCTCCTCTCTTGGAGAACAGAGCTGCATGTGCTATATGGGCTGCCCTGTACCCCATAAGCTAGCCTGCTACCCTTCGGTTTGGTGAAGGACTCTATCCCATTACCAATTTTGACGTAAGATTCAACTGCCAGTCAATTGGCTTCTATATCTGGAACGAAGGGGGACACTATCTCGTTCTCTGTCTCAGGCAGCAGAATATCTCGCTGCTTCCCCCAGGAGGTTTCCTAGGTAACAATCCAGTTGATAATGGTTCCTTACCCACTGGTAGAGCCTTTTCCCACATTGGAACGCCTAAGAAGAGGCTATGGTAAAAAGATGAAACCTATGCAAGAATGAATTTATCATGGCAGCTCAATAAAGGAAGAACAGATTAAGACAAATTAAAATCTTGTGTACAACATATTCTATTGCAGCTCTGTATAGTGGCCCACCAAGCCAAACACAGCAAGAATAGGAAGTTTATCGAGACAAGCTGGAGCATGTTCAGAGGAGGGCAACCAGGATGATCAGGGGTCTGGAAACAAAGCCCTATGAAGAGAGACTGAAAGAACTGGGCATGTTTAGCCTGGAGAAGATAAGATTGAGGGGGAGACATGATAGCACTCTTCAAATACTTAAAAGGTTGTCACACAGAGGAGGGCCAGGATCTCTTCTCGATCCTCCCAGAGTGCAGGACGCGGAATAACGGGCTCAAGTTAAAGGAAGCCAGATTCCAGCTGGACATCAGGAAAACCTTCCTGACTGTTAGAGCAGTACGACAATGGAACCAGTTACCTAGGGCGGTTGTGGCCTCTCCCACACTAGAGGCCTTCAAGAGGCAGCTGGACAACCATCTGTCAGGGATGCTTTAGGGTGGATTCCTGCATTGAGCAGGGGGTTGGACTCGATGGCCCTGTAGGCCCCTTCCAACTCTGCTATTCTATGATTCTATGACCTGGTGGGCCGGAACCTATCAAGCCGAAGCCAGGGCCAAACTAGTTGTGATGTTAATTGTGTGAATGCAATTAATGCACATTTTTTGTTATGAAAATAACAACCACAGGAAAGTCTATGCAGCCTGGGGACTGTGGGGGTGGAGCTCGGAAATGTAAATCTTTCTGCTTTGGTGTGACAAAAATAATCTTTCTGAAGCTGCTCATTGTATTGCCTTGGCAGAATCCACTGGGCGCTGGCACAAAATGGAGCTTCCCTTAAAATGGAAAAAGACGCTTCAGAAAGGTGTTCCCCCCCTTTCTGGAGCCTGACAGGGAAAGAGTTAAATCTCCCATCCTCACCCCATAGTCCTGAAACTGCTCAGTTTTTGCCATGGCTACTATCTTAAATAGGAAGAAACATGCACATTGAATTGCATACCCACAATTCTGTCTAGTTTTGCCCAGAGGTGTAGGAGTAGTTTATTTCTTGGCTGAGTCTTCCACCTTGTCCTCCATGCTATTTTTCACACACACACACACACACAAGTTGAACTGTATTTTGGGGGTAGATGCTACCAGTATGCTGATGACACCCAACTCTTTCTATCCTTCTCAACTAATTCCAAAGAAGGTGTTCTAGTTGTAAACCAGTGCTTGATGTCAGTAATGGACTGGATGAGCGCAAATAAATTGACGCTTAATCTAGAGAAGAAAGAGGTACTCCTAGTTAGTCAAAAGGCAGAATCAGGGAATAGGAATTTGGTTTGTCTTGGTAGGATAACAATCCCCTTGAAGGTTCACAGCTTGGGGATACTCCTGGATTCAGGCCTGAACCTGGATACCCAGATTTTGGTGGTAGTCAGGAGTACTACCATACTAATAGCTAAGGCTAATGAGCCAACTAGAGATGTCAGATCTGGATTCCTGCTCTGAACAGAGAGTTGGACTTGGTAGCCTAAATGGCTCCTTCCAACACTATGTGGCCACAGTGGCATATGTCTTGGTTTGGACTACTGCAGTGTGCTGCTTTGAAATGTGTTTGGAAAATTCAGTTGGTCCAGAATATTGCAGCCAGGCTGTTGACTGGGGCCAGCTACAAGAAACATGTGACTCCCTTGTCACGAAAAGCTTCACTGAGTACCTGTCTGTTTCTGGGCACAATTCAAAATCCTGGTTATATAAAGCCCTGCACAACTTGGGATGAGGCATTTGAAAGAGCACATTCTCACATATTTATTATTAGATTTATATCCCACCTTTCCCCCTCCAAGGAATCCTAGATGGGTTACATAATCCACCTCTCCATTTTATCTGAGAGTTGGTGACTGCTTAAAGTCACTCAGTGAGCTTCATAGCAAAGTGGGGACTTGAACCCGAATCTCGCAAGTCTCAGTCCAACATCAAATCACTACACCACACTAACTCATATAAGCCTGCCTAGGTTTTAAGAACCTCGGGAGAGGCCCTTTTTGCTGTCCCGCCACTGTTAGATGCATGCATGGCAGAAACATGAGAGAGGGCCTTCTCAGTGGCTGCACCAGCAGGTGCCAGGTTACCTCCATCTTTGTTATCCTTCTGCTGGCTGGCAAAGTTGTTTTTACTTAGATAGGCTTTTGGCTTTTAAGCTCCTGAAGAAAGTTTTAACAGATGACGCTGTTAGTTTATTTATTCATGTGTATTTTCTAGATTTGCTTTCGTATTTTAATTATAATTCTGTTGTTAGCCACCTTGAATGCTATTTATATTGTAAAGATGGTATATGCATTTAATAAAGAAATAAATACCATAGTATAAACTCTAATGAAAGAGTACACTACATGAAATAATGATACTATGCTAGCATTGCAGGAGTACTGCAATAAAATATGGTCAGAATGCCAAAAGAATCATAATAGAAGTTAAATGACAAACTGACAATTCTCATTGAAAACATGCATCATTGGGGCTTAATCACAAGAAGGAATCAATCTGACCCTTGAATAATTGACTACAGAATAACTGAATTTACTAATAACTAATTTTTAAATAATCAACATAGGATAAAGCAGTCATTTTTGACAGTGTTCCAGCGTATTCTGAAATATTTAGAGTTTCTTTTTTCTACTGACCCATTATTTACTTCACTGCTGTTCCTAGGGTTTACTTTATATTCAATGTTTCTAACTCATTCAGCAGTTGTTGCTTTTTAAACACACACACACACACGCAAATAAAACATAAAACGCTTTTTCAATTGTACCACAGGAGAATAAACAACGTTTATTATCTGTTTAAAAATATAAAAAGAGTGCCACTTCAGTAATAAAATAGTATTTTATAAATGTCTTCCTCTTTTAATTGAAATTACATCCAAGGTGGAGATCACCACTTTCCTTCTGCTTCTATAACCTCTTCTTGCCCGGAGGCCTGTAACTTGTGAATTATTTAACAATCATATTTGCAGCTGAAAATTGATTTCAGACAGAATCCATATTGATTGAGATATGCAAGAACAATGAGTTTGAGGTTAAGATGTTGAGTTATCTTTATTACTAAGAGTCTTGAATTAGTACCTTTTTATTTCAGTGTCGTCCATCAATATTCAGTATTTAGTCGACATTTTTGCTCAAATGTTTATCTGATAAGAGGACGGAATGAATTTATACACATACACACACACAGAGAGACACACCCCTTTATCTTCCTTTAGAATGATGAATGGCCACATTCTCTCTAGGATGGTATGTTATCAAAGCAGTGGTCTAGGGTCCCAGTGCTGGAAATGAAGGCATAGGGCATCGCTAGACAGGGTGATACCCCGGGGATTGCTGCAGGATCATCCCTGTGCATCCACATGACGCACAGGGGATCCTGTGGGCAGGGAGGGATGATCCCTCCCTTTACCTGGGATATTGCCATACCCTTCTATCCTGACTTTTCCAGCAGTCCCAGGATGATCCCGAGACCGTGGGACATGTGGCTGGGCATCCTGTTTTCATCCCAGCTCCTTGATAGTAACTGTGGGAAACAGGACCCGGGCATGGGGCATGGAGCTCCTCAGGAGCTCCGTGCCCATCAGGGGTGGGTGGGGGAACGGGAATAACTTAAAAAAAAAAAACACTTACTTTTTCATAAGAGCAGTCCTGTGCTGTTTTCCGATAAAAAACAAAAAACAAAATGGCGGGCGTAATGTCCTCTTCCTCCCAGGATGTTGTGAGCCACGTCTAGACACCCTGCGACGATCCTGGAAGCATGTAAGTCCGGGATCGTCCCACCTTCTCCCTCTACACCGTATGGTGTAGATATGCCCATAGTGTTCTATCACCGGGAGCTGAATCACAAAGGGCCTGAATTATGAGCTGAGCCAACAATTATCCCTGCTCTGATACATCATAGTGGCACTGTGTAAGAGGAACCTAAGTGAAACTGTTTGGGTTGAAAGAGAATATGAGAAGTTGTTACGGTCACTGGAGCCCACCTTACATCACTCCTATCTATGGCCCTTCTGGTTCCTAAACCTCTCATGAAGCCAGAGTAATAAAGCCAACATAAAAAATCCTGCCTAGGAAGCAGATGATTCTCCTTTTGCCTATGATATAATGCAAACCACTGTTGCACCTAAGCTGCTAAATATGGCTCTACAGAACAATTTCAAATTTTGGATATTTACAAAGGAAATAGTTTCCTCACTAGAAACTAGTAGTAAGTCACTACTATGTGTTACAGAATAGGCATGTATTTTAAGTTCAGTTCTCCTACAATGCTAGAGCCTTTAACTGTGACTACACAAACACAGACAGATGCACACACACGTGCATACACGTGCTTACACACACACACACACACCCCTGAACTTCAGCAACTCTGAATGCCAGCCACATGGATCCCATTTATGTCACATACTGTATATTACTGTACTGTGTATCATTGTATTTCAGCTGGGTGGTTAGCCTCCCCTTCCTGTAATGCCACCCTCTAATCTACCCACAGCCTCCCACAGCCCCCATTCCAATCATGAATCTCTCACATCATGTTTTGGCTTTGAGTCACAACTAACTCTTCTTGATTATCACAGTCTTTTGTGGGATCTTCAGAAATAATTATCTTTCTATAATTTTTAGAATATAATACAGAATTGCTTAAAACTTCTCAGCTGGAAAAGGGTATTCTTGGTCAATGATCTATTTTTATTTCTGCTCTGCTGGGTTTCGAAGATGCCAAAATGACAAAAGACATGTCCTTCAAAGTTTTAGTTTATAGGCGCTGAATTAGCATTTTCAATTACTTTCCTTGAGTGAACTGTACTTTTTATTTGTTTAGCTTAGAAGAGAAGAGAAAGCACTTTACCGAATACTTTTTCTTTTCTTTTCACAGATTGTGCTGCACATGGCAAAGCTAACTTACTCAAGAATGATGTATTAAAAGATAAAACAAAAAAGAAATCCAAATGGAGTTTAAACATTTATGATATATGTTTAAACTGTTGACTGCATCTGTTTTAGTTAACAAATTTGTTTTGTGTCACTCTTAATCAGAAGACTTATATTTTTGTTTCTATTATTGATTTAGCAGCCATGCCAGTTAATGTTATTATCCTGGACAGAACATTCAGAAGTTACCCTTACAGACATTTTAAATAAAAAGAGACATCAATTGGGATCTCAGAAATGAAATAAGATGGTTATATGAACTCAAAAAAGCAACCACCTTAGTATATCATGTATTCCTTCTTCAAATGACCTATCCTTTCCCTATCCTTCACTTTAAAAATACTATGATTAGGGCAAATCAAGGACAGAGAAAGCCTATTCTTTCCAGCAGATAGATTGTTTGGTGTGTATAAAATAAATGAAACTAAGGACAAAAAGTTTCATATAAAATCCTCTCATCCACCAATCGACACACATATCTGTATCTTTATTCAGCCCATAGGGACCGACATGAAAAATGAGTGAGTACTCCGTATGTACCGAAGGGTGCAGACCGGCTCTCCCAACATGTTTCCATAAGGGGAGCAAGTGGCCAAATGGGTCTCGCTATGCAAATTACCAGAACCAACTGCTGCAAAGAATGAGTTGCAACAATACTTCCATGTTCCACATAACCAAGCATTGGGTTGGATTCAGTGGCACTGTTCCACAAGTGGAAGGGAAATCAATTGTGGAATAGATTTCCCCACCTCCTTGCAGCCCTCGAATCTATTCTGGAGAGCTGGGGGACCCTCCGGAGCAGATTTGGGCTACGTATAGGGGACTGCAAGGGAAGGAGACAATTGAGAATCCTGTTGCAGGAATGGATGACCAGTTGCATGAGCAGTGTTCTAGTCATGGATCCATCCGAATGCACGCCAAGCAGAAGCTTTCCGTTCTATGCATAGGCTAGTCAAGCAGCCCATTCATTTTTAGGTCTATGTGTACAGTCTGCTGAACCAGAAGGAGATGGGATACATGCAGGACCAGAGTGTTAGGAACTGCCAGGGCTCACATCTGTGTGCAGCTGCCCCACTGAGGTTAATTCAGTAATTGTTAGGCAGTGTGATGCATACTAAACCTATAGCAACATAATTTTCTAAGGATGGTAAACGTTCTAAAATTCTAAAGGAAAATTCTTTTTGAATATGACAATTGGTCCTATTTCTCTTTATCTTAGTTAAATATGTGCCGATAAGATGGATGGGACCTAAGTCCATGATGCAACTAGCTCCATGTGATCATTCTGTTTTGGCTTTTAAATAATGATAATTTAAATAGTAAATAAATGGGCTGCAATTCTCTACAAGTCATGCGAAGATACTTTTAAAAGTTTTTTTTTTTAAAAAAAAAAAAAGATAGAACATTGACAATGTATTTATTGTTCTACAAAAATTTCAAAAAGTCCTGTACGGTTTCTGCAAGCTCAAAGATATTCTTACAGAAAGGTCCCTGAATTATGGTATTTTTTTCTTTTTCTTTTTTTTTACAATCCAGCAAATATTTAGTTTGCTACTCTTGCAAGTATTTCAAGGGTCATCATTATTCCCAAAACAAAAACAGAATAATTCAAAATACATACATAAATTAAGCTGGTATGGCATGATGATACTTGAACATGGATTTTCAGAAGCAGCAAACCAAATTGTTAGCTTCTGATCATTCATGGATTTCACCCTTACAATATCATAGCTGATTAATAAGCATTTTAAAAAACTTTGGTGATTAGCAGAATGTGCAAAAGATCATGCTCACAGAGGCGATACGACTCATGCTACACACATTTTTTTCCAACAATGTTTCACTGTGTGCATGTTGAAAGTGTTATTTTCAGCTTCATTGAGATTTTAAAGTCCAGTTATATTTTTAAAATGTATTGCACTTACTCAGAGAGCTCATATAATTACCTAGTCTACCCTGGTTCACATGTTGTAATATCTGGATGACTAATTTAACAATTTAACAGTATTGGATGGAAATGGTGTCTAGTTTCAAACACGCTTGTATTTTTCTTGATTGTCAGAATTTGTTTAGCTGAAAAGGTTTATCAGGCTCTATGACTCTGTTTCCCCAAGGTTTGCGCATTGGGGGGAAAGGGATGAGGAGGGACAGGGACTTAGATATGGATGTTAAATAAACATTTTTTCTTACAACAAATCCTGGCACTCTGTTCTCACCATGTCATGGCCTGTGATGACTTGCTGTCTCCCAAGCATGACCAAATGATTAGTGGGGCTGTGTCTGTGTATCTCAACAGTAATGGGGGCTCTCTTTCCATTTGCCTTGTATTGAAGTCTAAGCGCTCCATTGGTTTGTGCATTTTCAGTTTGATGAATTCATTATTCTCTATCTTCTATACCCTCCCCGCTTCAGATCAGAACTTTTGCCAAATGGCTGATTGGAGCTTTTAAAATTTTGGATTGCCTCTAATATTTCCCCCCATTGATATCTGTATCTTTAATTTTGAGATAATTGTAAGAGTGCACGGCCTTAATCAACTGTTTCAAGCATTACTTCAATGTGCATTTAATGGGTTACAAGGAGACTGGACAACTTACAGCCATGCAAACTGTATACGAGTCAAAAGATGCTTTTGTGCAGAATCTCTTTTAACCTTTGCTCTCTTTTTTATAGTATCAATCTGCTATTGGATTCAACAGACACCTTTAAAGTCTTACAAGGAAATAATGATTGATTACAAAATGATTCCAGCTTAACATTAAAAAAAATAGATTTGATTGGTATCAAAATCCAAAAACATTCCAAAACTATTGGAGTACATTGGACCTCACAGTGTTAATTTAAATTCATCACTGGGCTACCATAAATCCCTGGACCACAAAACAGAAGAGAAAGCCAAACAGAAACACTGCAGAAATACAGGGCTTATAACAGAAAAAGCAGAACAGAATTTAAGAAAGTGAAATACTGGGCTCCTAGTAAATAATAGAAGATCTCCAATGTACCCCAAAAGAAGATTTCAGATAAGAAATCCATGTTACAAGTTTGCACCAGCAATGTGTCAAGATAAAGCCAATTCAATGAAGAATTTGCACCCTAGGGTAAAATGTACTCCTGCAGTCCAATGGAGTCATGCAGTGCTTTGTAATGGGCTTCTTTTATTTTGCATAAACAAGAATAAGCGGGGGGGGGGGGAATGACAAAACGGGGGGGGGGAAATCTATTCACATGCCCTTGATGTGATTTAACTATTTAAAAAATAGTTTTAATACCTCCTGCCCCCACTAGCAATCCCATATTGTGATCTCAGCAGACAGGGAAGAGAGGTTTAAACCTCATCCCTGCATGCTGAGATGAGGGGGGGAAGTGTGTGTGTGCATGTGTGCGTATGTATAGACATATGCAAGCATACATGTGAGTGACCTCTGACACACCACCTGTCATGGTATGCAGCCGTTGGGACCATAAAGTTACCCACATATTGATTAATCCTATTCCTCATCAGTTTTTCTTAAATTACTTTACTGCTAATTAACTTTAACTCAATTCCCCTTCTTAGCTTTCTTACTTTTTTTTAAAGGAAGTGGGCAAAGAGGTATGCAGGACAATGAGGCTCCTGGAAATATTGCTCAGCTTGTTCAGAAGCACATACAAAGAGCTGACAGGTTGCATGACTGAATATTTTCCATGGAAGGAAAAAACGCCTCCCTGCCATTGCAAAACAGCATCTCATGGGGAAGCTACACTGACCCATTCTTCCTGACGTGGTGGTTTTCTACATATAAAGCAATTTTACTTTCCTGTTAAGATTAAGCTGCATTCAAACACGTTGTTCTTCCCACCTGTCACCTGTAGTGGTAGAAATAGTCCAGAAAGGCTTTACCATTTCATACAGCTGAATGTATAAACTGACCTTCACGTTGCTGAATTTTGAGAGTGATTGTAGACTAGATTTGTGTGGAGGGGCAGCATGGTTTGTCCGGGAATTCAAGGTCGGTTAGATTGTCCATTGCTGCCAAAGCAAGTAACAAAACAAAAAGTCTTTTTTTTCCCCATTCTTTTTTTTGCCACCGATGAGCTGCCATACATAGCTGGTGCCTCTGTTTGACCTTTAGTGAGTCGCAAACTGTACCAGTTTGACCTACACTCACTCACAGCTATGGCACTTACTTTAGATTTATTTATTTTACTTAACCAAGTATGATACCCATCTTCCCATTTTCTTCCAAGTGCAAACTGTTCTAGTAAATTTTGTAGCTGTAATTTTGATGCCCATTAGCTGACTTGTGAGTGCTTGTTCTTCATGCGTGGTTATGCAGATCAGGCCAGAACTGAGCCGCGTGCCAAGGTTTTAGCTTGCTAAACTGCAAGCATGAAATTTTACAAAGTTAGCTGCTTTGACAGGTAAAACGGGGAGGTTTAGCATTTTGTACTGTATTGGCCCCACACAAAAGAAACCTTTATTACATTGAGATAATGTCCTTTGCAAGACCAATTCGTTGAAATTAAAATTACGAATGAAGCTGGTACTGGAAACAGAACCCATCTTTCTTTAAGCTGAGATGAAAACATTCTAGACATGCACAATTTATTACACACCAAGCCAAAAGCCAACCACCAATAAATGGCTTAGTTCCTAATCGTTCACCTTGCCCACACATACGGTCTTGTGCAGAATCCCTTCTCTGCATCCCAACATAGCTGGATGATGGCTTTGTCAGAATGCAAGGGGGACTGGCCACTTCCAAACCCATTGAATACTCTTAGAGCAGAGACATGCCCAATCGGAGCTTCTAAAGTCTCCAGAATTAACCTGTGTGTGTGTGTGTGTATCTCCATATTTGGAAGATGCTGAGTGGGGTGAGGGGTAGCTTTCATATTGACTTCTGTGGCTAACCAATAGGACTAGCCACAGTGGTGTTCTTCTCCAACAGTGGTGTTCAGGGAAGTGATGGCTGCTGAGAGGGAGTGCATTTCCATTTTAAAATTTCTAAACAAAATCAAAGCATGAACCGATGTGATTCAAATTTGGTGGGGCTAAAGCTCTCTTTAAACGCTATCACTGTACCAAATTTTATCTCTTTATCTTTAAAATGAGGGAGCTGGAAGCATTTCTGTTAATACCAGTTACCCGAATACTGAACGGTTCTTTGAGGGTAATTCGATGAGGCAGAGAGAGCGGAGGGGCTCTGAAATTGAGGCAGAGAATCACCTCTATGGAACTCCAGATCAGATTTCAAGGCAGAGAAGACCCACTTTGCACACCCCTAGTATTAGCTTCCTTAATTGATAATCTGATAAGTGAAAAAGCAGGATTTAAATTATTCTAATATTTATTTATTTATTTCATTTACATCTTGCCTTTTTTCCTCCAAGGAACTCGAAGTGGCGGACATAATCCTCCTCCTCTCTATTTTATCCTCACAACAACCCTGTAAGGTAGGTTGGGCTTAGAATCAATGACAGGCCCAAAGTCACCCAGTGAGCTTTCATGGCTGAGTGGGGACTAGAACCTGGATCTCATGAGTCCCAGCCCAACACTACAACCACTACACCACACAGGCCTAGTAGGTTCCCTACTAGGATAAACTTATTAGTTTCCTGCCTCTCTGGGATTTCAGAAATGCATTTGTTGGCTGGCAAGCTACAATTCTTGACAGGTGAGCTGCATTCAGCTTAATGGGTCTAGATAATCAGAACACATTTCAAATCCCTGAAAAAGAAAGGAAAGGGGAGCAAAGAAAGGGACATAAAAACTGTACTGCAAAAGATTTTGATTTCAAATGCCAGAGCCCAACATAGATGAAATAAAGATATAAGGAATATTTGGATGCCATACTGCTGGCAGTATAACCTTGTGCAGTTATACAATATTCACACAATACACACACAAACGAGTACTACTGCATTTCCTTGAATGTCCCTGAAAATCTCACCTGGAGGGACTGCTTGAGACAGCCACTACTTCTCTTTATCCAAGGTTGAATCAGGACAGGATCGCATCCTATCTACTTGAGTTTTTAAACAGGTATTTTCTGTCCAACTCTGTGAAAAATAAAATGCTAAGAATTATTTATGGATTTTTAATCTGGGAGTATCCATTACCAGCAAGATCCAAAAAAGCGAAGATATTCAATATGGAGATATTCTTATGAAATGGGGTGACGGCACTACCCACATTCTAATTTGGCCATGACATCATCAGGTAACTGGCTACATGATAATTTGATATAATAATATTTGTATATATAAGCACTGATTGGCTGGAGATACCTCAGGAAGAAGGTTAAAAAATGGGACCAAAGTAGCTTCAAAGAGGGAGTGAAAATAGTGCAAATGAAAGGGTTTTTGTTTTTTTAATGTTCCCAAGTCCACCCACCCCTTTTAGGCCCATTTTCCTTGGTGAAAATTAACACAAACCTATAAGCAATTAATGTGTCATTAGTAACTCTGCAATTTTTGGAGCTGACAATATGGTCCCTATCCCTCAACTGTAGCAAATCACAGGATTGTACATTCTATCCTCCAACATCTCCCCATTTTAATGCAAATTTCCACCACCTGTCCCTTCAGCCTTAATGAGGATTGCCAATTCTTGAATGAAAGAAATCTGGTACCTAGCCAGAACCGGAAGGGAGTTGGAACATACAGCCCAGTGGGTTTTAGCAGGACAAAAATGGAGTCTAGCAGTTGGGTGGGGTGGGTAAGATGAAGGGCTAACAGACAGAACTCCAGACAACAATTGTCTATTCATCTAAAAGTGTTTACCTAAAAAAAAGAAGAAGAAGAAGGATGGGTGAGATGACTTTGCCTCCTTTCTTTTCCAGCAACTGGATTGAAAGTAGCCAACCAGCCAGGTCTTTTTTCTTTTTTCCTAATCAGCTGAATTGGCACTGGTGTTTATTTACACACCCTCCAAGATTTCACAGATGAAGTAGGTAAACCCTTAGCTATTTGTAGTATTTACCCTATCATTCTCACACCAAGGACCATTGCGCGCGCGCACACACACACACACACACACACACACACACACCCCTCATTGTTGAAGGTTGTTCATCATCTACTGCTCATGCACCCTTTAAAAGCCTGTTCTGAGTGAGTTTTCATAGCAGGAAGGCTTAGAAAGCAGAACGTAACTGGGGTGGGGGTTTGAGCAGGGGTGGGGAACTGTGAGAGGTTCAGGGGGCATTTTTGCCCCCTGCCCCCACCCATAAGTCATACTCCATAGGGGGCTGCACAGTGCATGGGGCACCCTACCCCTCCCACCCCCAATTGGCAATTTATTGCAAACCACTCTGTAGCACTATGGAGTGCTACAAGACTCAAATTTAGCTTGCAAACAATTTGGCCATTTTAGCACTCTATAGCACTAAAATCGGCCAATTTCCCCTCCTTTTTTATTTTTTTGCTACTGCTACTGAACTTGGCAGCACGGTAGGGACAGCATGTGCCCCATGGGCTGCATGCTGTCCACTCCTGATGTAGGGATTTCACTTTTAAAAACTTGGGGCTGTTGCCTGAATGGCAATGGTCTATCTAAAAGACAGAATAGGGGCAATGACACACGTTCTAGAGCAGGAGTAGGCAACATGGGCCCTCCAGATGTTTTTGCCTACAACTTCCACCAGCCCTAGCAAGCATAGCCAATGGTAAGGGATGATGAAAGTTGCAGTCCAACAACATCTGGAGGGTCACACGTTACCATGTTCTAGAAAATTAGATGGCCTCTGGTAAATATGGGCTGTTGGATTGTATTTGGTTAACATGCTAGTCTGAATTTGCTGTTAATTAGGATTTGAGGGGAGGAACCTTTTCCCCTGAATTCTGAGAGCCATAGAAAACGTTCTCTCCATGCCACAGAAGAGACCCCACCTAGGAAGCTGCCTTATACTGGGTAAGTGTATTGATCCATCTAGCTCAGTATTTACTGGTCACAAACCTCCATGTTCAGAGCGGAATTTTCCCCAGGTCTATCTGGAGATGCTGGAGACTAAACCTCAGATCTTTTGAGTGCCAGGCATGCACTCAACTATTGAGCTATAGCTATTCTGCATATCAGCAAGAGCACTGAAAGGGACAATCTATGGATTGTGCTTGGATGGCTCTTTCTATAAATGGCAACCATTTCCTATTCATGTTCTTTGCTAAAACTAAGATTCCAAAAGAATTCTCAGGTTTTGAACTTTCCGGCCCTGAAGGGACAATTGTTATCTTCAGGTTACTTTTCATTTTTTTATTCTATTAACAGTCCCTTAGAAAGAGGCTATAAATCTGACATGTACCATCCTAAAAAGGATTCTACATTTCTTAGTTGCATTTGTGAAGGTGTTCGACACTGGAAAAAAGACATGCGCCTCTAAAACTCTTGGTTAATAGCTTTCTATTATATGTGCCCACAAATAGAGCATGATGGCTAATTTGATGTAAGACTAGAGAGCATCGATTCTTGTATAGTTTAACTTCTATTAGTTTATTAGCCTGCAGTGATGTCCTCAGAGGCTAGGTTACCACAAATGAATGCTGCCACCTTTCAAGCAAAACAGAACGCAACATGGAACTGCTGTTTTCAAAAAATATATTACACCCCACATCTTCAGTATGAAATAGTAAAGAATCTACCATTTCATTTGCATGATGTATAAAACAGTTTTAATACACCAGAAAATGAAAGAACAGGAAGTACGAGACATTTGTGATTCCTATTTCTTCCATATCTCCATCCACTGCAGACTATCTCGGGTCATTCATAATCTTTGTAACAGTGAATCCAAAAAAACCCCAGTGAGAACAAACTTGATCTTGTTATATCAGCCTTCCCCCATCCTAGTGCCCTCCAGCATGCCTGGGGATTAGGAGATTTGGAATTCAACCTATCTGGAGAGCACCAAGTTGGGGAAGGCTAGTTTATGGGGTCACTTATTCCAGGATGAAACAACAGTAAATCAAGAGCCTCTGACTACTTCACAGTCCATGGAATCTCTTTTAACTCACTCTCAACAGAGGGATTAATCCTTGAAGCCCAATTTACAGTATATGCTACCAATGCGGTACGGTAATGTTATTTTGGAATTGAAAAATAGCCAGTTGCATCTTTCTGGGTGTTTATCCCCCTCTTGATTTTAAGCCTTAAAGATAAGTCAGTCATTACCATGAAAAATTATAAGAAGTTACATTATTTGCTAGTGAAGCGAGTAAAAAAAATGATTGTGTACTATTGCTATTTCAATATGAGATTACTACTATACCATAAGTGTTCTTCCTCCTCTGTTCTATGTACAGTTGTTTGTGTTACAATCTAAGCTTCCCAAAACTACATAATAAAGCTTCTTATCACAGGTTTTTAATGCCTCTAATAATTACTGTAATTCTGTGTGACTTAGTGCTCAGAATGATCTAGCAGGATTTTTCTCTAGATATCTAAAAGGATTGCAATGTGTACAGAGGTGTCACAGTGATTAAATTTACAGGACACTTATGAAAATAGTGATAAGAATTACTGTTTAATTAATACATATACACGTTGTACAGCTCAAGTATCACACTGAAAGTACCAGAATGAGACCCTTAATTTCCTTTTGAAATGTTAAAAATAAAATTATTCAAAAAGATTAGTTTCCTTTATGAGGGGACTTTAAGAGACAACAGGGAATATTTGAGGCATGTGACAATTGCACAGCTAAGTCTGAAGCAATTAATACAAAGCTAGTTATGGTACCATTCTATCATCTGAAATTGGGGGAGGTGTTGCAGATGTCATAAGAATAAAACATGGCTTACTTGTCAAATTTAAAAGGATCATCCTTTTAACTGTGGGGTAGTTTAAGAACAAGAGTTTTCTTCAACTACAACTTGATCCTTTAAAATCTACCATATAAGGGTAGTGAGTTGTAACATAATGCTAGCAAAAAGTAAAAGAGGTGTTGTTATTCCACCAGCATGTTCTGCTAATGCTTGCACAAGTGCTAGTGGACAAACTAGCACAACCACCAGAACACATAGCATAATGAATGAGTAGTAGTGACAGCACTTGCACAATGGCTTGCGTACATACAATCCAAGTATTGGATTTGACATTTGCACAAGGATGAAAATGGGGTTTCCGCAAACCATGGGAGCTTTAGCAGAATGAAACCATTAGATACAACCCTAAGGCTGGAACCCTGAACAAACTTACAGTGCAATCCTATATATGTCTACTCTTAAGTAAGCTGTATTGCGTTCAATGCGACTTATTTCTGAGTAGGCATGGATAGGTCTGCACTGTTACTAGGAAGTCTCTGTGAATTCGATTACACAACACATGTTCAGTTATTTTAGTGCACCAAGTCAAGCACATTTTTTTACCACGCAACATCATCTCTTTCACATTCTCTCTTAACTTTTAATTTTAATACAGTTTAAAGAAACATTCAAAATCAGTGTATAACAAATCATTTAAATGACTTGTATTCAGTTAGAACCAGTTTACCTTACCAAAAAATTAATAAAATGATGTGTTTATGTAGATGCTAAAAAATTACCACTTTATGTAAAACCAATATGCATATTCAGCAATACAGTGTGTCTCAGCAACCAAAGGATAAAGGAAAACAAGACCCAATACAACACGACGGAGCCTTTACATCCCCCTGGAAATGTTCAGCTGTAACTTCACCTGACATTTTTTTCTATATCAATGTTGACAAAAAAGATAGAGAGTTCTGATCTCCACATATGATCAAAACATAAAAAGGTAAGTCAAGAAACTCATACAACCCTTTTCGCTCACTGGGGAAATGAGCTTTTTCATATAAGAATGGTTTTTACTTTGAAATGGAAATATGATCATCTAAAAATGCTATGTATTAGAATACAATTCATTCTCGCCTAGCTAAATACATAGCACATCCATTTATATATTTCAGTATAAGAGTCTGGTTTTGGAAATCAATGTACATTATCATTTTTATTGAGACCCGATAATTCTGAAAAATAACTCAGAACTATATTTTGTACTAATCTCTACACAACGCTTCTAATAATTCCAGTAGAGGAATAACTGGAGGTTGACAACCTCTTTATGGAGAAAAGTTATTTATTTTAAACAAAATGCTTATATGTTGTTACTTTTGTTATTTTCCTTCGATTGATGTAATGTACAAAACAAACACACATGCTTACATATTTACTTACAAAAGATGTGGAAAGTTTTTCCCCCCGCATGCTTCCTCCTAGTTCAGAATTTCTTTCCTACCATCCCCATCTGAATGATGACAAATTTAGTGACAGGAATATGGACAGGAAAGGACAGCATGCCAATATGTGAAATTCAGTCTCAAATTCTTGCTAACAATACAATACCAAAATAAACAAATAAAAAACTTAGAAGCAAAATCAAATGATTTTTCTTAAATCTCATTTCAGTGTACTTATGCACTGTGTAGGGTTCTGCACAAATTTCAGGTCAAAATAATGTTATGGGTCATATCAGCAATTTTCTTTTGCCAGTCACTGATAGTCTTCAGAAGCTTATCAGGGTTTGCTCAATGAGATCAGTGGTGGCAGACAACATTCCATCAAAGATGCTCTGCCCACCAGTTCTTACAATACCCAGCTTCAGAGGATACTCTTAGGCTCATTTACACCAAGCAGGATATTCCACTATGAAAGCGGTATAAAAAAGGCAGCAGCCACGCTACTGTTTTATAGTGGTATTGAAGTGCCCTGCAGGATCTACACTACTGCTTTATAGTGGTACTGAAGTGCACTGACCACTGTTGGGGCCTATGACACATCTACACCAAGAAGGATATAACACTATGAAAGCGGTATATGGTTTGTGTCAATGGGCCCCAACAGTGGTCAGTGCACTTCAATACTGCCACAAAGCAGTGGTGTGGCTCCTGCCTTTTATATACCGCTTTCAGAGTGGAATATCCTGCTTGGTGTAGATGAGCCCTTAGTTCATACTGTGAAAGCGCAAGACACAAGTGAGCAATAAGAACATTAGAGGACCCATGCTGGATCAGACCAAGGGTGCATCTAGTCCAGCATTCTGTTCATACAGTGCCCAATCAACTGCCCATGGGAAACCCACAAGCAGGACATGACTGTAACACCACCCTCCCGCCCCTGTTCTCAGCAACTCATGTACACAGGCATACTGCCTCTGATATTGGAGGTAATATATAGCCATCAGGACTAATAGCCAATGATAGCATTATCCTCCATGAATTTGTCTAACACCCTAGTGCATGCCTAGAATCCTCTAGGCTTGGGGTTTAGAAGGGGTTCCTTAGCAGATGATGATTCAAAATGAAAAGAATCCTGATGACAGGATCCTCTGTTGTACCAAGTGAACGGATGTCTTTCACTTTCTAGGCTTTTCTATAGGCTGCTAGTTGAGGGTGAACAACAGGTGTTTCTTTAATGGCCTATATATACAAATTGTTGCAACTATGAATATAATATTTCAAGTTATTGCGTATTTTTATTTATATCATTTTCACTCTGTTCTGCAGCTGAAAAAGGCTCCTGGAGCAGCTTTCAAAGATTATTGATAACACATTCCCTGACTTTGGGATTACACTCTGAAACACAGAATACAAAGGAAAAGGGATTGGGAAGAGGAGGAAAAGAGCAGGGAAGAGTTCTTGGTTACAAAATTTGAGACATCAGTACAAAACTCTACTACTTCATATAGAACTAATAGTGTGTGACATTTGTAAGAGCAAATACACATTCAGAAACCCATTGCAGGAAGCGTGGGGAAGTGAGGATTTGAAGCTGAGAACTGTCATGTGTGGAAAGGGTTAAGCAACCCCTTCCCATGACACTTCCCCATAAAACAACATCTCTCCTGAGGGGAAGCACCACTGTGTGCAATGTACATTTAAGCCCTTAGTAATGCTTCTTCTTTAGGCACATATAAACCTAAGTCCTAAATTTGTGCGTTGCATAAGAGCACATTCAGACTTTAAATTGGGTGGGAGGATAAATTCCATTGCACCCCGGTCACCCTGTGGTGCCTCACATTGGTTGCTAACACATTCGATAGCTGTATAAATAAGTAGTGTGTGCCTCTGCTGCATAGATTTTGGAAAGGAAAAAGACGTATTACCTGACTAGAATTAAAAAGGACTGCCTGTTCCTGTCTTTGATTGGCATGGAACATTAAGTGACTCCAAAGTAGCAAGCAGTACAACTTTCTCTCTTCACATTTTCCCTTCTCGACTTGACACTAAACTATATATTGCCTAATGCTAATCATTCACTCACTTCCAGAAATAAATTCCCATTTCATTTTTAATGCCATTGAAAGGTTGCAGAACAGAAAACTGAATTAATTTACACTGCAAGCGTCTGTTTTTTCATATAGCATAGTTTTGAACAGGCGATTGTGGTAAGGAAAATTTGCCCTCCATGGTTAGGCGTGGACACTCCCTTATAAAACTCATTTTCCTATGCCACATATACCCCACAAAATGTCAGTCGATCATCCTTTCAACAATCCTTTGTCAACAGTGGCAAGAAAATTGGTTTGCAAGTTGTCATTAGAAAGAAGTCAAACAATAAAAACACATCATATTTCCAGTCTCTATAGTAGTAAGAATATTCATTGAAATTTTTAAAAAAGTTTACTTTTAAAAAAACCACACAAAAAACCACACCATATTAGTGGACATTTTCATCAGATTTATGTATTTTCTTTAAAAGGAAAATAAATGCCACAAAAGTAAGATATCATTGAACTAGGGATAAGGGAGAAATGTGTTTGGTACAATTTTTTAATGTGAATTTACTTAATTCCATACATTCGAATAAGACATGAACTGAAACTCAGTTATCTTTCAAAACCTGCACTTCTATGAATTTGCAATGGGAGTCTTCCAATCAAAAATGCATAGAAAAATGTATATATTAAGGGAAAATTCATGTAAAATGAGTGTGTATAGTTAAAATGTTCAAATGCGTTGTATTAGTAAAATTGCTTGCAAAAATATGTGTATTAGGCAAAACTGCATACAAAAATGCAAACACAGACAAAATGTGTACAAAGTTCCATGCAAACTTCTTTTTTAAAGTTCTCAAAGTTTGTGATGAACCAAATTTATGATTTTAAAAATGTAGAAACTTCAAGAAACCAAAATTTACAGATTCATCCATCCCTAAACTAGATTACCAAGAGAGTAATTAGTACTGCTTTTCTATAAGGTAAATAAGATACCATGCATTCCAATCCTATCCAAGTTGCTGGGCAACATTTACTAGGCAATCCAAGAGATCATGGTGTGTGTGTGTGTGTGTGTGTGTGTGTGTGTGTGTGTGTGTGTGAGAGAGAGAGAGAGAGAGAGAGAGAACAAGCTTTCAAGATCTCACAAAATGTTATAAAGGCAAGTTGAGGGTGGGAGATAAGAGGAGAAAAAAAGTGACTAGATGGTGATGTCACATTGTCTGCAAGTTCAAACGCATCCCAAGATATAGTGTTGAGGAAGGAATCTACAGATATTCAAATAAAGCTCAGTAGGTTATGTGGTGGTTACAGGAAGCTCCCTGGTTATGCTGTGAAGGAGGGGGGAAATTTGTATCCTCGATTTTGGGGAATATAAAGTCCAGCTATTCTCAACATGACGTCACTATGTAGACACTTTTTTCTCCCCTTCCCCCACTCATGCCTTTTATAACATCTTGCCTGATCTTGAAAGCTTGCACCATTTTTTGATGATCTCTTGTTTGGCCCAATAAAGGTATTACAGCAAAATGGATTTCGAAAATTTTCTCAAGGTCAACATGGCTACCACTGCTTTTTTATAATCCTAGTCATGCCTACTAAAAAGTAAGCACCATTTAGTTCAATGGCACTTACTCTCAGGTAAGTGTGTATAGGACTGCAGCCTGAAAGCAAGTTCAAGTTTTTTCATGAACATATGAAGCTCCATATGTTCATTATCTGGTCCATCTAGTCCCAGTATTTCCTTTTTCTGACTGGTAGCATCTTTACAATGTCTCAGGCAGAGGTGCTTCTCTGCCCTTCTTCCTAAGAACCTTTAAAACAGCCTTTCCAGACCTGGTACCCTTCAGACATTTTGGATTACAATCCCCAGGATTCCTGACCAATGGCTAAGCTAGCTGGGGCTGATGGGAGTTAAAGTTCACAACATCTGGTGGGCACCAGACTATGGGGTTGTCCATATGGCTGTTTACTGCGCCAAAAATGTGCATTTTTGCATCTTCGGACAGATGACACAGCCACAAATTCGAAGCCATCCAGGGCCAAACCCTGGAAAATCCACTCCCCAAAAGTCGGGCATTTACCCTAACGTTTTGGGCAGCGGAGGTGGCTCCGCAGCTCTAAAAAGCCAAAAAACATTTTGAAAAACATAAAAATGGGGGGGAAGGAGAAGAACAGTGCTGCTCCTCCCCCCATTTTTATTTTATGTTTTAAATTTGCAGAGCTCCACAGAAACAAATATATATTTGGGAAGACTAGGCAATCTATTTGGGACGGCCGGGCAACCCCCATGTGGAGCTGCGCAGATTTGGCTGTTTAAATTTTAAAAAGGGGGGAGAAACAGCCTCATTCCTTTCCTCTCCCCGGTTCCTTTTTAAATTTTTTTTTAAAGAGTCTGAATATGTGGAGGACTGGGCAAACTCCAGGAAAATCACGCTTGCCTCCCTTCCCGTGCAATCCCCAGGAAGGAAGGCAAATGCAGGTGCAAGGCACCTCCATATAGCTGGGGGCTACGTTAAGATGGCTGGAGGGTTCTGAATATACAACTTTACAAGCTTAATAATAAGTATTATCTCATGTAAGCAAATTACATATGACTATTAAGTTAACATACATCAAGGTGGAGAACAGATGTTGCAGGAATGTAAGGTTTTATAACTTTTTCTTGCAAGCACTTAGGCAATAGCTAGACCTAAGGTTTATCCCTGGATCGTCCAGGGGTCAAACCTGTTCATCTAGGTGACACACAGGGGATCCAGTGCTCAAGCAGGGGCGAACCCTGGATGATCCCAGGATAAACCTGAGGTCTAGCTGTGGCCTTACAGTGAGTGGTCAAAGTCTCCAGGAATGAGTATACTTACAAAATGGGCTATCCTTTTACCCAAGCTCCTATAATACCTTCTAGTCAACCTCTTTGGAGGGGCCGCAGCTCAGTGGTAAGCCCCTGCTTTGTATGCAGAAGGTCCCATGTTTGATCCTGAGCTACTCCAAGTAGAACAGGAAAAATGCCTGCCTGAAACTCTGGAGAGCCACTGCTGCCAATCAGTGTTAACAGTACTGGGCTAGATGGACCGATGGTCTGACTCAGTATAAGGCAGCTTCCTATGGGCATGGCTAGATGAGGGGGGTGGAGGGGGATTATCTTGCAATTTTATGATCGTGAGATTGTCCCCCTCGTCTACACATGGCGCGCAACATCCCAGGAGGAAGATGACGTTGAGCCCGCCATTTTGGATTTTTTTAAAAAGGAAAATGAGCGCACGAGAAAACAAATGGAACTGTAAGTTTTTTAAAAACAAACAAACCCTCACACTCCCTGCACCCCACCCCTTATAGGCACAGAGCTCCTGAGGAGTTCCATGCCTGGTTCCCGGCTCCTCGTATTTACTTGTGTGGAGCTGGGACAAAACCACGACGCTGGGCCACACGGGAAAAATCAGAATGAAAGGATAGGACGATATCCCGGGCCAAGGGAAGGATTGTCACTCCCTGCTCCCGGGATGCCCTGTACGTCATGTGGATGCATAGGGATAATCCCCGGGATATCGCCCCATCTAGACATGCCCTATGTTCCTCTTCTAACTTGCTGAGATGACACAGTTGCTGTATATTATATCCTCATATAACAGAAAAATAGAGGCTGAACGCAAAGTATTGTTGGATCCTGGGTAAGAGAATACATTTTATCACAAGACTCCAGGTTTTTTCCTTAGGCTTTGTACAGTCCCAATAATCCCTGTTTACTCTCAACCTGACCAGAGCAATTCAAGGATCATAGAAGACAAGGATAATGGAAGGTCTTCAGATTCCTATTTTAAAATGAGAATGATAATGATCTTCATCTCAGGAGTGCACCCCACTCTGGGCTCCTTGGAGGAAGAGTGAGGTAAAAAATGTAATCACAAAACTAACGAATAGTTTGTCTTGGAATCTATTATGATTATAATTGGCAGTGGGTAAAGTTGTGTGTAGACCCTATACAGCAAGCAAATTCTTCATAGAAGTTACAAATGTAAGCAATTTCCAGAGGGGTAGCCATGCTAGTCTGTTGCAGGAAAAAATACAAAGAGACTTGTGACATCTTAAAGACTAACACATTTATTCTGGCATAAGCTTTTGAGGACACTGTCCACCTTACAGTACATACTGTACGTACGTACTTAAAATGTGAAAAAATGGAAAGAGCCTCAAGAAGCCTTTCATTCAAGTGTGGAGCGGGGTTTTAGATCTAAGAGTACATTATGTATTTTAAGTACAAAGGAGGAAGGAATAATAACTATAGGGAATGCCCAAAGGAAACGCAGAGTGGGCACAGTACTAAGACACAGAGACATGTCTGGCTTCAGAAGTGCCAGAAATGAAGTGAAGGTATTTGGATCCACACAAGTGTATAATTGGGTTGAATAAGAAAACAACAGGTGAGCAGAAAAGGCAAGATCCCCCTTGAGGTTTTGTTGTACCGCAGTTGTAAAAGAGAGACACAAGAAAAGAGAGAGAGAGAGAGAGAGAGAGAGAGAGAGATTCCATTCTACACCCCTGAAAACTCCACTTTTCACCTGTATTGCAGTACCTTCTTCCTTTTCACAACAATGATTAAAAATTCCCCCAAAAGCCCGATTTATATTTGAAAGCAAAAGTTGCTTCTGGTTGGGCTGGCTGTGAAGCGTGATGAAGACATGGGTGCAATGGTAATAAATGTTATGGCAAGGCATGTTTGTTTCACTGTGCATTTATAGGGGAAATAATATTGCCATGAGATTTAATTCTCCGTCCTAAACAGGCAGAGTTTTGGGTCGGAGGTCTCCCTACCCCACCTCCCACAACATAAGGCGATTAGATGGAGTGAAATATCCCCTGTATGTCCTTTCACTCATTTTGTGAAAGTTTGTGAGAATGATGCATCTTTAAATGCCAGGGTTTCATAGGAAATGTATAATGTACCAAAGAAAACTCCATTGAATACATGTGCTTGAAAAGGTTTGCAATCATTAATTTATCCAGCCAGAGAATATGAATAGTAAGTGGCAACATCTAGGGTTACCAGTAGTATGTTACTCTATTCCCCCACCTCTACCCCATATGGACCAGTAGTTGATTATATTTGAATTAAATTATTAATATGGATATATATTGTGCTAGTAAATTTATTGGGAATCTCAGCTAGAAGCATTGTATACAAAGTCCAAACTAAATATACTAGGCTACAAAAATACTGATCAGCCACAAACATTTCCCCAATATGTATCGGTAACCAAAACATACTTTAGAAATTTGTAACCAGACCCAGAAAAGAGCAGGAATGAATGCAGCATATTTCCAAGGAACACAATGAAATAATCCTCACTATAGATATATATGCTCCAAAGATAATGAAGGGCACCTCTTCTGAAACCTACGTTCCCATGAATCTAAATCCAATCATATGTTCCCTTTATAATAGCCATCACTTCTTATCTCTGCATAACTATACATTGAAGCACTACTGCGGTAAAGGTCAGTGGTGATATTTCAATAAATAGCATGGTGTTAGTTACATATATGACTCTTTCTTCTCTTTATGATACATTCAATTTTGGGTTTCCTGGGATGGGTTCTTCTTTTTCTTCATTTGAATGTCAAATTTTGCATTCACTGGTACTGTCATCCTGAACCTACTGTAAAAAGAATATGTTTTCCTCTCTAACTTGTAATTACATTGGTTTTACACAATTGGGGGGGGGGTTTAAATGATTATGCCACTATTCTTATGCTACCTTGGCTGTCTGGATCGAAAGCAAATAAAACACCATTCATTTAATAAACATCAGATTTCACTGTGTTACACTTTATTTTACCAACACATATTCTTGGGGGTCTCCCCCCACCCACCCCAGAAGTATATCAGATGTCATAGGGATCAAAGCAGGAGTCCTGCAGGTCAGGCATTGATTTTCCACTCCTTACGCCACCAGAGTCACTGACTGGAGGAGAGAATTGCAGGCAATTTGGGTTTGGACACTACTGTGCCAGCTCTGGGTTTTGGAGAAACCTTGGGCAAGACACCCTTGTTGGGACCCCTCCATTAGCAAGTCTACCTTCTCACTGCCAATGTCACCAGCTGCTATTGCTCCTCATCTTCATTGTTTTATTTATTTATTTATTTATTACATTTATATACTGCTCCATAGCCAAAGCTCTCTGGGCGGTTTACAAAGATTAAAACATAGAACATTAAAAACAAATATATGAACTTTAGAACCATAAAAAGCATAAAAACAGATTGCATACAATATCCATCTATTCTGAGTCAGTTAAAAACTCAACATATGCTGTTAAATGCCTGGAAGAAAAGAAAAGTTTTGACCTGGCGCCGAAAAGATAACAATTTTGGCGCCAGGTGAGCCTTATTGGGTAGTGGGTAGACAGTGTCCCTAATACAACAACACTTTCTGTCCTCCCCATTGAGAGCAACCATGACCCCATTTCCTCCATTTACCATCCAGAATGAGGTCAAGGCAATACAAGAAGTGTTGTGGCTTGTTTGTCCTCATTGATGTTGTCACAATGCCAACTCTGACTATATGGCATTGTGACATCATTTTCATAATGTGAAAGATCCCTGATTGCCTGGGTTTACATTGTAAGAAAGAACAAACAAAAAGAATAGCACCAAAGCAGCAGCCCAGAATGGTGGCAACTGAGCACAGAAAATGCAAGATTCTGGGCTATTGTAGCAAATAACTCAGGGGCCCCAAACCCATTTTTCCCAAGAACATTTTACTCAACAGAGTAACAGAGAAGCTTCAGACACGCTGGCACTCCAACTCATGTATTGTGCAGTAATCATTAAATTGGCATCACCCTGACACCTTGGCTCAAGAACCCATTTTTGTTCCGGAAGAAGCAGGATGGGAAAGCTGCCACAAGCATTGTTGTCAAGGCTCTGGAGAGCTGCATGCTTCCTTCATTGATTAAATTAAAAGGAGTTGTTCCCTGTCACTACAAAAACATGCAGATGCCTACCTGATTTCCATGCCATCACCCAGCGAATGAACCCATGAGGGTATCTTTGAATTGGCCTTGGTGAGAAAAATGGCCCAAACATGAAGCATCTCCACCTCCTGGTCAAGTCAATGGGTTCAGGTATCACTTGAGATGACCTTAATGATACCTTTTGTTTTTAATATTGTGTTGTACTGTTCGGAACAGCCAGCTAGATATAAATCAATGAAGCGACAAGGAACCTCCCTTAGTTTCATTTCATTACTCAAAAACAAACTATTGTTCACTTTGTTCTGACCCATCCTGGGCCCAGCCTCTGAGTCATCAAGCTTTTTGTACCCTTTGTTTAGAACCCTAAAACTGCCTTGGAGTTCAGGAACCGGTTGTTCATTCTTTCTGCTTGGGTGTTTGTCATATTGGTGTGTCTAAGCTCTGAGAATAACTTGGATCTGATTGGTTTTAATATTGTTCCTTCTGACTTTTTCCTAGCATTATTCTTTGCTCCACTCTGTTGCCTTTCCCATATTTCCAAGGCCAGAGAGCCATGCTTTCCTATTGAACCACTGTGTCACCATGTTTACCCAAAGAGATCTATTTGTCCTACATACCCAGAGACAAAGTTTTACCTCCTGGTAAAGAACCTACTGAGACTAGAGCAGGACAACATTTTGGGCACATGGGCACATTTGGCAGTTTAATGGAAATGCCATGGGCACCACCACAAAATGGCTGCTATGGAAGGCATGGCTAGTCATAAAGGACTTTTCAGTCTTTATTCAGTCTTTTGCCCAAAAGACTGAATAAAGGCTGAGGTGGGGTCTGGGCACCATTGAACCCACACTATTCAGCACCAACAGAATTAATTTAATTTGTTAACTAAAACTAGGCGGGACAGATCGAGCACATTGGTGGGTGCCAAGGCAAATGACTGGCGGCACACTGGTGACCATGAGTCACACTGCCTACCCATGGTCTAAAACCAAGTTCCACATGTAGCAATACAGCTCATCCTACAAAGCTCATGCCCCGTAGTATGAGTTGCTGCCCCAGAGTCCAAGGGAAGTAGTCAAGCAGAGAGTTGGAAGCGGCTACTAAAGGTCTCAAGCTGAACACACAATTTCTGAATCTTATTGAAAATTCAACGGAGAAGCCCCATTTTCAAGGCTCCCCTTCAAAATTCTGTATTTAACCAAATTGTGATGGCTCAAGGTTCCCTAATAAGGACTAAGCCTCCATTCGCTTCTCCATAATCATCACAAACACTAAATTATCAAAATTTATCATTCTTTTGGCTGTTTCTGCCGAAGTTGCTTGTGATGTTTGATCTATTTTTTAATTCATAACTGAAGGTAACAAATGCAAAGGTAGTTTGTGATCAAAACATTTTTCTAACTATTTGCAAACAACTAAGAAGTTAAGTTCTTTGGGTTCCCCTTCCTCTGGAATCAGATAATTACAGCCAATCCTGCTCTAATTGTTTTCCTTTCTTCTTAAATCTATCAATTTCTGTCCCTACAGCACCTTTATCACCAGCACCGAAGCTCCCTTGGTTGCAATTCCATATCACCACTTTCTGCTCTTTATTTGGCAAACACTCATTTCCCCAATCTTTGTTAGTTAGGTCTAGTAGAAAAAGCATACTGTATACTAAATAAGCTGTTTTTTCTTCTGTAATGAAAGCAAATGTGTGTACATTTTAAGAACAAAAATTTGTAAAACAAAACAAAAACAAAGTATGTGGTTTGAGCAAATGTTTGAGCTATTTACCCCTACTTTATTGACAGCATAGTGCACAGGGCTGCTGTGTGTGCACCACATCTCTGGTTAAGGCCCCCTTAGACTCACATTGATTGTTACATATCTACACACATCCATTATGTGTCCATGTAAATGAGCATATTCTTGAACTGGAAAGGTATGAAAGATCTTTGTCTGATCTCGTGTTGAGGTTACATGGAGAGAAATATCTCTCTCATGACAGACAAAATATCTCTCTCTCTCTCTCTCTCTCTCTCTCTCTCTCTCTCTCTCTCTCTCATATCAGTCAAAATGGATGTACTGTACCTTTGTTACCCAACAAATAATGGGTCTTATGGGATACACTACCCCAAAACGTGTTGAAGGCCACCAGCTTATTAAATGATTAGTCAAATTTATGGAGAACCACTCTATCAGTAGCTATGAGCCACTGTAAACTAAATGGAACCTCCATGTTCAGTAAATAGCTTGTTGATTACCTGATGAAGCAGTTTGGCTATTAATGTCATGCCCTGCAAGTGAACTTCCAGCAGCATCTAACAGGCTTATATGGAGATCAAATACTGGACTAGATGCAATTCTATTGATCTTATGTCCTACATTAGAAAAGAAGAGAGGAAGCATCCAGGTGTACAAATATGTATATTAAGCCCAATGTATTTTAAATATGAATCCTTCTTCATATTCATAAGCACGACAACTTGCATCTCTGCTCTCTAATTCTGTTGCAGAGAGTATGCCTACTGCCTTCCCATTTTGTAGTTTTGTTTATCTCTAGCTTACCAATAGCCTGGAGCCCATAACTTCTCAATCAGTGGGGCACGGACATTTCTACACTATATATAGTGTTTTTGGAAGGAAGGTGGAATTTAGCAGAGCAGAAAATTTCACCACTTAATTTTGACCACGAAAACAAAATGGAAATTAATTATAATTGATAGGTACCCTTTGAAGAAGTAGGCAGACTTCTTTCATGAACGTTCCATGGATGGCACCAAGACTAAAATAATTTCAAACTCAAAAAGAAAGTCAACATTAGTTATATACCCCTTTTCTGAAAATGTATGCAATATATTTTGAACATCTAAGAATGATATAATTCTGTAAGATAATTCCACATCCTGCAATGCTATATCCTCCCTTGTTTCAGAACTTCACATCCCAGCTTCTAATGGTCAGATCTTAGTTCTGTTTGACAAACTCCTGATTTTGACATGGACAACAGCTACTGAATGGTTCCCATAATCTCTAGAAAGCTCAGCCACATGCCCTCTCTGGCAGGTTGAAGAACAAGGCTGAACACACCCATGCCTACACTTAATAGGCCTTTGCCTAGGAAGAACAGAACTAATATACGTTAAGTGAAGAAGCAAATTCACAATGTTTAGACCACTGCATTCCAGGTGAATCAATAAATGCTGGGAAACACAACCCTGGGTATCAGCTCAAATGTGTGAGTTGCATGGCACCTCAACTCTGGTTAAGGAAGTTGAGAGAGTGGAAATCAAAGGAAAGTTATGCACATTTGGTGTAGAAACTTCAGATAGTTGTAAGAGTTTGCCATTTTTTCTCAAGCTCATCCTGAACTCTTGTGACAAAACCACAAAGAAATTGCTCACATTTTCCTGAGATTAACAAGGTTGTACTAAAGTATCTTTCAGCAGACTACTAGAACACTTGTCTAAAGCCAACTCTTCACCTTTCATCTATTTAGAGGAGATCATAGTAGACAGAAAAAGTTAACAGATGTCCAACTGATGGCTGCAGTTAAATTTGAATTAAGGTACTATTACAAATATGGCAAGTATCATTGCAGAATTTGCTTGCAAAAAACAAGAACACACACACCATATCCTGATACTGCATTTGTCAGAAAATGCAGTAAAATATATTCTTGTGCAATACAGTGAAACTGAAAAACCAATAAATGCTTCTAGTTATTGAGAAATTGGACAAAAAATAGCCTATTGTCATTTTTTCAAGACGGCAAATCAATAGATGATGAAAGGTTTTATTTTTTGTTACTACTGGAGTGTTGACTCTAGCAATAAGTGCGATGAGGATTGGAATTCAAGAGACAAGCACTTGAGTGATATGAAAGATGGAACTTAATGTTTTCAAAACTTAGGAGAATCTGAGAATGTTTACACTACAGGCCTAAACTGGTTTAACAGATATTATTGCCTCTCACCAGAGATCTTTTGATAGTTCTGTGATGGGGACTAAAGATCTCCAACAAAGAATTCTGAGAACCCTTTCAAAAAGTATGTTTCAGAGGATTCTTTGGGAAAGCTACAACAATTAAATTGGTATAAAGTGATACAAACTTGCCTGTGATAGATAGGGGGATAGAATGGAGCCCTGTGGCACTCCATAGCTTAATAGTCATGGGGTAGAACAGGAATTCTCCAATACCACTCTTTGGAATCGGCCCTGCAAGTAGGAGCGGAACCACTGTATCACAGTGCCCCCTGCTTCCGTCTTGCAAGGCTGATCCAGTAAGATACCATGATCAATGGTATCAAAAGTCACTGAGAAATTCAGGAATATCAGCAGGGTAGCACTCCCCCTGTCTTTCACCCTGGGGAGGTCATACAGTATGAATATTATGCTCAATTAGGAGGAAAACATCTTTAGATGTTTGAGACCCTGACACTTCAGTGAATTTCTTTTTCAAGAACAATGTCCACCATCTGCCAAAAAGAAGACGATATCCTCCTCTCCTTCCTAAATCAAGCTTTATTCAGCTTTTTTAAAACATGTGATTCAAAATATGTAGGATACTGTAGAAGTGTGTTCTAAACAACGTTGGACAAATAATTTGCTTACAGCACACTCTTGTCTTGAGAATTTCTGCAATCTAAGTGCAGGTCTGTAAATAATTTGAAGATAAGCTGGCCCTTAACATAAAAAGGACTGATGCCTGCATATAATGCTGAGCAAAGGCTAGGTGCCCAAAACTATCTGAGCTAATATTATCTGAGCATTATCTGCATAGGGTGACCATATTTTGGAAAACAAAAAGGAGGACAACATGGCTGACCCCCAAGGGGGCGTGCCCACCAACATGTCCAGTCCCCAAAGGGGCGTGCTCACCAACAGGTCCAGCCCCAAAGGAGCGTGACCACCCAAACATGGCCTTGGTCACAGGTCTGATTTCACAGCACATAATTAAGGCAAACCTGTTCTACATAACATCTTAATGTTAAAATCACTGGAATAAAAAGCAAGTGAGACATTCAATGTATCTGAAATCAATTTCACATATTGCTAATTTTGTAGCTTTTGCTGTACTTTGAAGCTTTTGTTATACTCTGTGTGATACAGTCTCCCCTTCCCTGAAATATCTTTTCTGACTGCAAATCCTTCACTGGATGACCATAGTCTAACCTTTCCTAACATTTAACACTCTTTCCCCATCACCTTTCTCATATCCATACTCACAGATTCAGCATACTGCTACCATTGAATAAATGAAGCAGTTAACAAGTACAGAAAAATGTAGTACAACAAACAAGCAAACAATAATTCAGAAAGAGAATAAACTATTACCCTGCAAACATTAGCCATGGAACAAAATGGACTAAAGGCTAGCACCTCCTAGCTTGTTTCAACTTCAACCAGACATAACAGCCAAAAACAACCAAGAAAAACACACCTATCTCATTGACATAGCAATACCTAATGACAAAAATGTTGCAGAAAAGGAAGAGGACAAGAGAGAAAAATATACACCACTGACTATGGAAGTTAAAGAACTATGGCGGCAGGAAAAAGTTACAATTATTCCGTTAGTCACATCAGTCACCAGCATCACACCATTTATTTTTTTAACAGAAAATCTTCAGAAATTAGGCCTACCAAAATACATGCACGCCAACATCCAGAAAGCAGTCATACTTAAAACATGTTCAATAGTTAGTAAAATTCTGAATCAGTAAAAGACAGCATGACTTGACAAAACCCATCATGTCCATCTAGAAAAACCACCACGAGCAAGAAAAGAGAGACAAATGATGATGGTGTTGATGATGATGGCAACCCTGTTAATTTTAAAAAAGATGTTTAAGAAGGATAAACAATTATCAGCAATTTTTACAAAATATACATCATGCCAATTATATCAAACAAATTGGAGAGGAAGGTCTATGGGTCAAAATGCATTATTTAATAGGAATATCACCTCCAAATCATCCCCCCCAACTCACACACAGAAACTGCAAACATACACATGCATCCATTCATAGTCAAACAACCAGGTATTCCATTCAGACATCATCACATCAATACACTCACACACTGCCAGCACACACACACTCAGGATCACCCACTCCAAAACACACACACACACATCCATTCACTTAAACAACCAGGCACCCTATTCACCCATACACTCTCTCACACACACACCTCAGTCCTCACCTCAGTCATACCTCCCACTTGCTTCTTCTCTTGCTTCTTCTTCTTCTCAGGCCAGATCAGCACTGGGGGGGGGGGGGCGGGCTGGAGGACATGTTCCCAGAAGACCGGTAACGTGTCCTCCAGCACCACCAGGGCCAATCCAGGCCTTCTCCTGGGCTGGCACGATCGCACTAGCCCAGGAGAAGGTCAGATCAGCACTGGGGGTGGGGGGCTGGAGGATGCATTCCCGTAAATTTGGGAATGCATCATTCTAGGCCTCCCAGCACCAATCCTGGCCTTCTCCTTGGCCAGCTTGATCAAGCCGGCCAAGGAGAAGGCCAGATTGATGCTGGGAGCTGGAGGACACTTTCCCGGAAGTCCGGGAATGCATCCTCCAGGCCTTTTCCCCGGTAAATTGGGGGCTAGTCCCAGTTGCCCAGGAGATCCCCATTTTTCCAGAGGTCTCTGGGGTTTTCTGGGTCATCTGCAGTTCATGTTTAACATTCACCAAAAATAATCAGGTAATTTAGAGTTTTATTGTTAATTTTATTACAAGTTACAGATGTATGTATTCCTTCAAATCATAAAGATAACACTTATGTACAATTCACAACATGTATTTCCAGTGGTTTGATCTTATAAATCCACTTTAGCTGTACCAACACAAGAGTGATTTGCACAGCTGTAACTAAAACAAAATTCTCTGCCCAGGAATTGTGGTTTCTCAAGTTAGAATGGCTCAGTCAGGAGCAGATAGTTTAACAGGATGCTTTGCAAGGAAAACATTTGTTTATTTCTTTTAAAATGTATGCCCACCCTTTTAGGCAAACTGCTAAGTCAAGCAGCTTTAAACATCTTAAAATAAAACAATTTATCGAACATTATAGTGTAGTGAAAAAACAAAAAACGCAGGAATAGAAGAGCAAACAATCCAGTCAGGGGAACATTAACCCATTGAAATAATACTATTTTCAATGCTCACTTAAAAGCAGCAAAACCTGTCTGAGGACAATATTCCATAATCTGGGTGCCACGATGGAAAAGGCTCTTCGCTTGTCCTCACCAACTGATTGTCTGTCAGACGGAGGACACCATGAAGGTCCCAGAAGCTGTATATATTTTAGACATCCACAAAAAACAGCCCAGCTTATTAGGTTAACTTAGTTCTAACTAACAAAAGCCAGTAAAAATAAAAGATTCTAATTTTGTTTCAACTTAAAAATAAACCAGATGGGAATATAAATTGATGTGAGTGAATGGAATGAAGGGAGTCATGAGAAAATATTATTGGGGGGGGGGGGAGCCACCAGGTACTGTTGCAAGAACTTGTCGATAAGCATCTTAAATCATGGTAAATTACACACCGCATGCTGGTGACTCGGTCATGGGAAATTATGGAGCTACGTGATGTCTCATTTGTTGTGCTGAAAACGAATGTAAATAAATGACTGCAAGAATATCATTTACATTAGGAATTCATCGCAATGCATGACATGACTGCTGATTCCCCCCCCGCTTTTTTATGACACTTTGGGAAAAAGTAACATTCACTCAAAAGAAGATTGTCTTGATCATAAGGAGAATTTGATTTTTGTGCATGCAGTCCAAACATTTCAGGTAAATCTTCAGGACGAAAAACAAAAGAACAAGGATGTACCCTCTCTATATATTATGGGAGCAAATGATGGGCATGTGTATGTTCTAGAGCAGGACCCAGAATAACTTGCATTCCACATCAGACACAAATGTAATTATAAAAATCAATGCTGTTCAAGCAACTCCTCATTTCCCTCCCCCCCAAAAAACTACTTGCTAAGTTTTCATTCTTTAGCTCTTTCCCACTTTAATGGTGACTTAAAACATTGCACATGCACAAGTCCACTAGCTAATGGGACTTCTCTTCCCTCCTCCATCCACCCTCTGAAGATCTGGAGGGTGAATAGGAAGCTACAGAGATAAAAAGGAACTGCCCCAAACTGAGGGAAGCAGTCCCATCAATGGGAGATCTCAATAGGTTACCAACCTAAATTGCATCTGCCAAAAAGCACCTCTTATGTGCAATTATTAAGGTATAGGAGCCCTGTATTCCTTAGTATCTTGTTACCCCAGCTACAATCTCAGGCAAAAAGCAAAACCAAAAGGTTTTTAGGTGCTGTCATCCCTTAAACACACTAAATATGAAACTACAAAGAAATTGGCGTTTTTATATTGTCACTCCTTGTATTGCCCTAGTATCAAGCATGCTTTTAAAAAGAAGATGCTGGCTTATGGAGAGAAAAGCCACAAGGGTTCAAGGCTGCCAAGGGTTCCATTTCTGATACTGTCGGTCCATATTTGTATGTCCCAAAGACACTTCTAAAAATAGTCTAAGGATAAAAGGAACAGTTTTTCGAAGTGGAGAAATGCGACAGTGTTCTGCATCCCTACATATGGCATTATATTTACATAAGCCTGACTGGGTCAGAAAGGGTTTTTTTTTGTTTTTTTTAGGGACAAATAGGCAGGCCATGAAATAATTATTTTTCATTGTGCCCTGCCAAACCTAGCCAGCCAAGGGCTAAATTGAGCTGCTATTGTGATTATTTGAACTGTGGAGCCAAAAGTCCTCACTGCAAAGCATCCCAGCTGTCCTAAATTTTATGATGATGGCGAGTTTTCATGTTGGCTTGTGCCTTGCCAAAAGCATTCCAGAAAAAAACAGGCCGGTTGAATGCTCATCTTATCCTGTCCTGTATTAATTAATGATCTACAGGGGTTTTTTTTCTTCTTCTTCTTCTGAGAACTTGAAAGTTTAACAAATCACTTCTGAGAACTGTTACACAAAGATTTACATGTGAAGACAGCAAGCTGTTTGTATGCTTATAGATACAGCAAAGCAAATTAGTATCAAGTAGCCTAGCCCTATCTGTTTTTCATTATAATCCATTTCATACAGAAAGCTTAAGAGCATAGTGGCCAGAACTAGCACTGGCATAATAAACCAAGAGATAAGATGTTACTAAGGCTGGAATGCAATATACTTCTACCTGGGAGTAAGTTGCAATGACTTACTTCTGAGTAGACATGCTTAGAATTGGGATACACATTAATGTATATTGTAGGGTGACCATATGAAAAGGAGGACAGGGCTCCTGTATCTTTAACAGTTGTATTGAAAAGGGAATTTCAGCAGGTGTCATTTGTATATATGGAGAACCTGGTGAAATTCCCTCTTCATCACCACAGTTAAAGCTGCAGGAGCTATACTAGAGTGACCAGATTTAAAAGAGGGCAGGGCATCTGCAGCTTTAACTGTGGTGATGAAGAGGGAATTTCACCAGGTTCCCCATATATACAAATGACACCTGCTGAAATCCCCTTTTCAATACAACTGTTAAAGATACTGGAGCCCTGTCCTCCTTTTCATATGGTCACCCTAGTATATTGTATTCAATACATTCCAAAGATTTTTCCTTGCCCATTGGGTACACCAAAGGGTGCATCCAATGTTAATAAGGATACACCAACAACCTGCTTTTGTAGTCCAAGGAATCAGCAAAACCAGGAAGTCTATCTAACCCCTTGGCAGGCTATCACAAATAGCTGATGTACAGTAGCGTTTGGTTTGGTGGCTTACAAGTTATCCAGATGTGTTCTCTGGATGGGTATACTAAGAACTTTCTATATCTTAAATGCTGCCTCCAGTATTCGAGGCAGTAAGCCTGTGTGCACCAGTTGCTGGGGAACATGGGTGGGAGGGTGCTGTTGCACCATGTCCTGCTTGTACATCCCTGGCCAATGGCTGATTGGCCACTGTGTGAGCAGAATGCTGGACTAGATGGACCCTTGGTCTGATCCAGCAGGGCACTTCTTATGTTCTTATGCCGTTTTAACCATCCTTTCTTATTGCTATTAAGGTAGTACAGAGTTTAAAATAATGGCTTTGAATTTAATAGAAACAAAACAGAAGGGAAAAGGGATAGAGAAGATGAAAATAAGTAAATTCAGGCACCATGAAGATAGGCCAGAAAGAGAAAGGCCCAAAAATTGCAGTGGGCCTCCAGTGAGTAAATGGAGGAGGCCACATCATCTCACCTCTTCCTCTGATGTAGCCAGGTCGATTGGCTGTCATTTGAGGCAATTATGAGAAGGTGAGTAGCCAAATGTGGACAGCTAATGGCTATGTTTACATAGAACAATAAACCAGGATTCTGGAGTCACACTGCCTATTAGTTCCCACTTGGCTCCTTCCACTATTGCAACTGGCTGAACAAAACAGGAATGGTTTGTTTAGGGTGTCATCTGAGAGCAACAAACTGGATCCCGTTTGGACAATATGCTAAACAAAAAAATCCTGGCTTGTTTAACCAGTAGTTCCAGCAGGAATAGCACCAGCATGCAGCAAATTCATTATAAACCAGGATTCCGTGTAATCCTGTCCAGCATGGAATACTAATTACAGAATTACACTGGGACCAGGTGAGACCCTGATTTCTATATTTGTTCAGCCATGAAACTTTCTGGATAACCTCAGAAACTTTAACTTACCTCATAGGACAGTGACAATAAGTGAGTGGCAGATGGTCCTAGCCAAAATTATCTCTCTAATAGCTTTTAATTTATTATTATTATTATTATTATTATTATTATTATTATTATTATTATTATTTATATAGCACCATCAATGTACATGGTGCTGTACAGAGTAAAACAATAAAATAACAAGACACTGCCGCATAGGCTTACATTCTAATAAAATCATAATAAAACAATAAGGAGGGGAAGAGAATGCACCAAACAGGCAGTATAAAAGTCAGAACAAAATCAAGTTTTAAAAGCTTTAGGAAAAAGAAAAGTTTTTAGCTGAGCTTTAAAAGCTGTGATTGAACTTGTAGTTCTCAAATGTTCTGGAAGAGCGTTCCAGGCGTAAGGGGCAGCAGAAGAAAATGGACGAAGCCGAGCAAGGAAAGTAGAGACTCTTGGGCAGGTGAGAAACATGGCATCAGAGGAGCGAAGAGCTTGTTATCCACACACTTTTTTCCAAGTATCCATATTATTATTTTAGGATTATTGTTAACATTGTTCTTCTTTCTAACAAACCCTATTATGTTTGTAGCAGTATTTTCCCCTAATTTTAATTGAATGTTTTAAAAAATAATATTTTAGATCACAGAATTGGTTAAAGAATGAGTTTGCACAACAGCCCACTTACAGTGAGTTATCACTAGAGTTCAACAATGTTAAATAGCTACCTTGCCTGAAAGACCCCAGATGAAGGCACTACTGGTGGGGCGCGGGGAGAGAAGAGCCTCTTGGTTATCCTAAGGAACCTCTTAGCGACAATGGACCCAATAGGTTCCTACTTGCCAAAAAACAAAAGTTACACAGCTCCATTCATAAACGCAAACTGTGGTTTCTTTCTTCTGGCAAGAGACCAATAGTAGTCAAAACATAAAAATAAATTTAAAAATACTGAAACGAAATTGTTCTTGTTGGGAGGTAGAATGGCCCGGTTCGCACATCACAACATCCCATGGGCTTTTTAAACCTGGTGTTGTTGTGAACAAACAAATGGGCTAGTCCACTCTGCCCAATCGTTCCTGCTGCAAGAAGGAGCAGTTAAATGAGTCATTGCTGTGACATGTGAGCCAGGAACTCTGGCATGACTCTCCTGAAGCAAGCCAGAGTTGTCACACAGGGTACGTGCCAACTCTGGTTTGTCAGGGGAGAGGCAAGCCACAAGTCCTGGTTCACACACTGGGCTGTTCACAAGCATCTCTGGTTGTTTGGCTGCTCCTGCGTACAGCAGTACCTATTTGGCTGGATGAATCAGCATACTATTGCATTCACAACAACCTAGGGTTTAAAGAACACTGAGCCAGGACAATTTTTTATGATTTAAAATTGATCTTCTACCCACCCTCACCCAAAATAATGAAGTACTTTGCTACTAACATGAATATGAGAAGAAATTAATTCCCAGGAACGTCCTCATCTCTAACTCCGTATCTCACTGGGTATCATGCCTTCTTCTATTCTCTTATGGTACAAGAAAAATCCCTACCTCTTGTGACTATGTGTGGAGAGCACTGACCTGTACTAAACTCCACCAACCACAAACATTTCCCTCAGGGTCTAATGTTGGTAACCATTATTTCCCTATGGCTTTCATTCAGTTACAAAACCAACAAACCACATTTTAAAAGTACATTTACATCTAATCCATGCTCAAATTCATTACAAAATCTACTGAAATGCTATTAGGGAATAATAAAAGTAGTAGAGATTGAAGATATAGTTAGCTCCTAATTAAAAAGCTCATAAACCCTGCAATTTACCAAAAAAACAAACACAACAGATTTATCACCAGAAACAAAGAAAGAAGCTCAAGACATTTTGGATCAACCCATTTTAACCAATGTGTTGTCAACTGAACCAGCAGACCTTTCGCTAGAGATGGGATACCTCAGCAATTTAGTTACTATTAAAAGCTTGCTTTGCATTGAGCTTTGCTGAAATTGTACATTTGATGGTATAACACATACTGTTGTTCACTTGCTGCACTCTGATTCAAAGTTCTATAAATATGTTTGCCCTTTCTACTAAGCCTGCCTAAGGGATTAGCAAACCCCCCCACCCCAAAGTTCAGTTGAATATTAACTGCATTAACTTTGCAGACTGTAACATACTGTTATACTTAAACAGCCTACGGAGCAGTATGGATGACTTGCTTAATACAAATATTTTCATGCAAAAATATTTTCCTATGGCTGGACAACAACGAAAAAAAGCTCTGTCAAAAGGGGATGACCTTCCTCACCTGCCATAGTAAAATGAAAACAAACTAAATAAATGACTGAAGCAACTCAAAATTTCATTTTGGTAAGAAATAAAAATGGAATGACAGATGTTTGCTGAGAAGGCAGACTAACAATTCAGTTGTATAGATCTTTACGTAAATCACAATGGGAATTCAATGGGATTTACTCCCATCTGCATAGGATTACATACAAACGGTAGTATCCAATTGTGCCTCAGCATTAGCGCCAATGATACCGTAGTCATGTACACCAAAACTTGCCTAGTGTAACTAGCACTTGCTAGGGCAACGAACAAATTGCTGCCTTCTCCAGCCCACCCTCCCCGTTGCCCTAGCAAATGTTAATTACATTGTGCAAGCATTGGTTTACAGTAATGCAACACCATTAGCACTAATGCTGGGGCACCATTGGATACTATCCATTGTGTCATCCTTTTCTTTTTTAATTTGGGAGTTTCACTTATTTAAATTTCCAAATAAATGTTCTAAGGAGATAGTTCAGAGATAGGGGAGATAGTTCAGACACTACCCTTGTTGCAGATATGCAAAGTCATAAAGAAATGAAATGGCCTTTAGCTGCACTTCTTAAATTTGAAAGCTTTTATTTTATTAGTAATGTTGCTAAATTTCATAATTAGGGCTGCAGTCAGAAACAAAACAGGAGCAATGAAGTATATGGCATTATGAAATGTAGAAATATGTAAAACCCATTGAGGAAATGCTGAGTTTATTAATGAGACAAGCCAAAATTTTTAAGTGGCTCATAACCAAATTCAATCCCATTTGAAACTTCTTCTGCCCCATTCCAATTTCCCAAGGCGTGCTTCCAGCAGTAGTGATGGATGTGAATGTGCACAGGTAGCTGCTCATGGAAGCTACATTAGACACTGCAAGCTTTATGAAATGGAACTCCCTAGTACAAAGATACCAGGGTATTATAGTAAACGACTCCTTAGTAAGACCCAGAAGTTGGGTGGCCACTTATGAATTGCCAAAAAAAGAGTACATGCATCACCAAAAGAGACAACAAAAGAGGACAATGATTTTCATAAACTGTGTATATGCTAATGTATAGATGAGAATACAGTACACTCACCATAGTGTGGATGACGGTGACCTGTGGGCCTTGCTAAGTCTGTTGACCAGGTGCTGTTGATGGACAACTTCAAGGCCCATCCTGAAGCCCTTCAAATAGAGGATGGCTTCAAAACAGAGGACAGTTCTCTGGCAGCCCTTCAAATAGAGGACTGTCCTCTGTAAAGAAAAAGGGCACATGGCCACCCTAGAAGCCCTAGCCAAGTACAGCTCCAAGGGCTCTTCATGCTGTGACGTTCCCTTTGGTAAGGCTTACACAGTTCCTAATGTAGGCCCCTGGAGCATTCCTATCCTTTATCTACCCATCCACATCCTCAGCATTGTTAGAAAGTATTGGGAGAGAATAATCTGAAAAGGCTTGGAAAGAACAAGCCCAATCCGAACTGAGATAGGCGTGTTTCACCCATCTCTATTCTTCATAACGTTGAGCACTTAATTGCTCCTGCCATTTGCCAATATAATTATGTTGTCGAGAAATGAATGTGAAGAATAGATGCTGGAATTCCAAACAGAAATGTAAATGGCAAAGGGGGATAGACTGGAATTGAAGCATTAGGCCAGAAATAATATCTTTGTATATAAAACAACTGTTCCACCTGCCCCAATAATCATAAATGCCACAGAACTGATAGGCCTACATTCTACCAGATTCTTAACTCCTCTGCTATTAAGCTCAGCTTGAGTTCAACCATATTTCCAAAATATATTTTTTTAAAAAAAGTATTAACATTTAATTGAGTTAAAAAGACATAAACACTAAACCATCATGAATAAATTCTATCAACATGAAGATATCTTTCCAGTATAATACTTTGACTCTACACGGTGATATTCAGCTGGCTGACTCTAATAAAATCACAGAATCTACATATAAACTAAGAACAATAAAATAGATAAAAGCAGCAGATACAAGAATCTGAAATATGGGCTTGCCATACAATAATCCTCAGCCCAACAGGCCAAATGCCTACCATTATAAAATGGTTCTAGCTATGCAGCAAAAAACAGTGAGGAAGGAAGAATGTAAGCCTATGCGGCAGGGTCTTGCTATTTACTGTTTTACTCTGTACAGCACCATGTACATTGATGGTGCTATATAAATAAATAAATAAATAAATAAATAATAATAAGGGGGCCAAATGAATTTTGTTAATTTAAAAGATATATATAGCGCCCATCCGCAGAGCAAAATCTATTGAAGGAAAATGTTCCACAAACAATGAGTGGCCACAGAGAAGGCCTTCTGTATGCTCTGGCCACAGGTGAATCCTGAAAAATAGTATCCTCAAAGGATTTTAGGGAATGGGCATAATTATATTAATGGAGAGCAGTATCAGAAGGTGCCAACAAGAGTAGAAAAGTGGGAGCGTTATTCTATTTATTTAAAATGATTTTTAGGCCGCCTTTAAAAATCATGGTAAGCTGATAGTTGCTTTCCCACCATGAAGAAAAATATATGTGGACGCTGCTTCCAACCCTCTCCCCACCATGTGGGGAAAGGTAGCTTGGGGTGGCAATTTTTATAGACAAACAGCAGCAGGAGAAAGTGTTAAGCACCCCCTCCATCACCTCTCTACTCAAACCAGGAGACTTCCACTGCTACCTCTCATATATAAAACTATGTAGATTGTTCATGCTTCTACTGTGTAATATATAATACTGCAGCCCTTAGATATTAATGAATACCCAAACTCAAAAATATATTTTTCACATAATTAAAACTGGGGAATGATCAATAATACACATATACAAAGAAAAACTCACAGTGCTTTCCTGATATATCAGAAAATAGTATCTCTTTGACAAACCATAAAAAGCTAATCAGTTAGCCCCAGAAAATCTCTGGAAATATGCAATTATTGTGCTGTCTAGGGTCCATTCTCACAACTAGACTCCAATAGTATTGGTTTGATGTGTCCCGATTTAGGTGAAGCAGATCTCTATGTGTTTGATTTCTTCATTACACAACCAAATCCAGATTGCTCAATGAATGGCCACTTTTTCAAAGGTTATCAACAATAAGTTGTTGGTGTCATAATAAAACCTTGATCCAAGTTAAAAATTCAGGTTCTAACTATGGACCCAAATAGACATGTTCCTAAACATGTTCTTAGTAGTGAGCAAGGAGGGAAGTTTAACTATTCCCTCCCCAGCCACAATGCCACTGAAAATTGCCCAAGATGCTACTCTTAGTCGTGGGGGTGGAAAGGTGATTTCTAGAGGGCAAGGTGATTTCTATCAGGTGCACTGCGGAGTTAAACCCTTCGCTACCTGCATGCTGCAGTCCCAATGAGCAGAAGCTATTGCATGTTTACTACAAATCTCATCTCTGCCATGAACTAATTAGATAGACTTCAGCAAATCTCTATATCTCAGCTTCAGTGTTTCAGTTAATGTATCTTATCATGTTCTTGTAATGATTACTATGGAAATGTATATGAATCAAAGCAAAGCAAAACCATCCTTAAACTGTGATCCTGGAAATTTATGGTGAGTTAAAAGCATGGGGTTGAGGATAAAAACTGTAAAAGGTCAGGGTACGGGGGCTAACAATTCCCCCCCACACCCTTTTCATCTACGTGTTGATGTATCTGCCAACTGAGAAAGTAATCCACAAGAGCAGCCTTCCCCAAACAGATGCTCTCCAGATCCAGACTACAACTCCCATCATCCCCAGCCAGATCTGCCAATGGCTATAGTGGCCGGGCACAATGGCACTCCAACACAGCTGGAGGGCACCAGGTTAGGAAAGACTAGCTTCTGGATCAGACTTTAAGTGCTACAAGGTATTTTATTTGTTTATTTATTTATTTATTTATTTATTACTGCATTTATATCCCGCCTTTTTTCCTCTAAGGAATCCAAGGCGGCATACATAATCCTCATCCTCCTCTCCATTTTATCCTCACAACAAGGATGGGCTGAGAGTCTGTGACTGGCCCAAAGTCACCCAGTGGGTTTCCATGGCCGAGTGGAGACTAGAACCCGGATCTCCCAGTCCGACATTTTAGCCACTACCCCACACTGGCTAAATTGTTTTTGATGTTGCAAACCAACACTGTGACTCCGCTGGAAAATGTTTAACATGGAATTTAAATATCTATGATTTACAGTTACATTAAAAATACTGTTTCAGTTCTAGGTAGTTATAAAATGACATAGATTACAAGAAACTCTGTGATATACAAATAGCTCTACATTTGCTATTTCCATGAGCGCTAAATTCATTCCAAGTGTACTCTGTACTTTTAGACTGTATAGGCTCAAATGAGCTAAGCATCTATAAACAGATATTTTTAATTAAACAAATTAAGTAAACTGAGCAAGTAATGCAAGAAAATACTAACAAAGGGTCAGGAGAATCTATAGACACCCACAATACACAATACACCCACAATTAACATTTTTTAAAGCAAGGAATATAGCAAAATACCACCAAACTACCTCCCAAAAGGCAATTTTACTTCTCACATTCCTGAGAATGATCCTTCTTTCATAATTTAAAAGTAATATCAAACCACTGGTACTCATTGTTAAAGTTGCACTCTCTTGATAACTCAGTGAAAGGAATTAATTCCTTTGGTACCTTAAAGACTTTTGGCTATGACTTACCTGCATAAATAGAAAGAACTAATTTACTAAAGGAATGCCCATGGGCAAACGTGTTCCAGCTAATGAAGTGTTCAGCTTTTGCATGATTAACCAGCTGGTGGGGGTGGTAAAAAAAATCACAGGGCATAAAATAATAAGAAAAATATATTATTAGTTCTCTTTTAAAACTGTTCCATGAAAAATGTCCTTATTTTAATTCAGTACTTGGGAAATGGATGTTCAGAAACAGAAACTCAAATAACTTACCAGAGGAGAAAAGCTGAGGCCATGTCAGGCAATCACGCCTTGCAAAAATCACATCATGGGAAATGGCTTAGGTGAAAAGAAAGATGGTAGTCAGCTCTAGAGCTACTAGCTTACTTACATAACAGGTATTGCCACTTGCTATAAAGTTAATTTGTTGATACGGAATATTGCAAAACACATTATATAAGTTGAACACTATGATTGAGCTTTGTGTCAGTTTAATATCGTCAATAGTTCTCTATGCACCAAGAATAACATTTGGCTTTAGTTTAAATAGTTGAGAAAATCATAAGCCAAGGTGCTGGCACATTTTATTCTAAAAGTTTCCATGGGACAGATTTAGTCCAATATGATCCATGGTATGTTCTCTTGAAGGTGGCTAGCCTGCTTGTTAAACATGGCATTTAACTCATGATCAGAGAATCAGATTTTTCAACCCTGTAATGTGAAATATCCCACTCCTGATCTGTACACCGAAGAACTCACCAAGGTTGGACTTAAAGGAGACCTAAAATAAGGGACAAGCTTTCAACACTGACTTTCTGCTCAAGCTGGAAAATCCATGTTTAACTATCTGGCTTATTGGAGGTCAATGAACTTAAAGGCAACCCATTTTTGTACTTCATCCATCCACTGTGGTTACATAAGCATGTAATTTATCAGAGAAAATGAGTGGTTACCCTTGCTCTTTCTGATATGTCATTTTTTGAAATTAATGCATTATGCTGTATTAATTACGAAGGTGCAAAATTTTAAGAGGAAAAATAAATGTCAGTTTCAGGTGCCCATAACATTTTAAACAGCTAGCAATGAGCATTCTTTCTTCAGTTATTGCTACCTTACAATATAGTGTTGTTTACTTTACACTTTAATTCTCCTACAAAAACATTTCATTTGTATTTATTGAAAAAAAGCCAAATGGTTCAACAGAAAGGAGAATAGGAGATGTCTGACAAAGCAGCTTGCTACTATATCAATATTATTATTTTTGCCTTAGCATTAATAGCGAACAGGATTCCCAACTAAACAAAAATGTCAACCTAAGATGCTACTTAATAACAATACAGCATTTCACTCTCACTTGTATGTACCTTTCCTTTGTGGGTTTAAGCATGTGAAGCAATATATTTATAGCATGTGCTATAACTGAAGCATTCCAATAATTTTTAGGACTTACGTAAACTATAGAAGCTACAAAAGGCATTACAACTGCCAAAGCAAGAATACAAAGTATTCAGGTAAGTGCAGTTTCATTTGGCGACATCCCATTAATTTTAATTAATATTTTTCTGTCCTAGCTATGTCTTCTGAAAGTCTTTGTAAAAAGGTTTGCAGGACTTCCCATATTAGATGGCGCATGCAAGCTCATAAAAAATATATCTGTGGAAATAAATATGGTTGCCTTGATCTAACAAGAGTAATTTGCATACACACACCGCTTTTTAGATTGGGAGCATAGATACAAAACTACAAGGAGTGAGCTAAAAATATAAATATATTGCATCTGGCAACCATGGCAGCATGCAGAGTTCCTCTCGTTTGGATGGATACGAAGTGTTGCCTTGTGCCTAACTGAAGGAAGTTATATAGTTACTCACTTGCATAAGCAGTGCTTTGTATTGCATGGTTTCAAATCATAGAATCATAGAATCATAAACTAGTAGAGTTGGAAGAGGCCTATAAGGCCATCGAGCCCAACCCCTTGCTCAATGCAGGAATCCACCTTAAAGCATCCCTGACAGATGGTTGTCCAGCTGCCTCTTGAATGCCTGTAGTGTGGGAGAGCCCACAACCTCCCTAGGTAACTGGTTCCTAATGTGAACCATGCCCCTAATGTGACCCAATGAACTGGGCTCTGCAAGTGTGTTTGCCAGCTTGCTAATAGCAAGTGCATCTTTCAATCTCATAAACAAATCGGCAGGGGCTCCTCTCCAATCATGTACTGTATACAGAGAGTTCTCAAATAGCCACAACGTCTTGCATAAACTCTCTCTGAGCACACACCTTTCTCCAGAGGAAGTGTGGGGGCTCTCTCAGCTGTTGCTCTGCGGTTTGAGGGCACTCAAGAGGCAGTGAAACAAAATCAGAGGAGTGTCAGTGGCTATCAAGGCCAATCAACATGTGTGGCGGGGTGGGGGTGGGGGTACACTGCACGTGAAGCTGCATTAAACAAAGTCAGACCGTTGATCCATCGAGCTCAATCCTGAATATTCTGACTGGCAGTGGCTCTGTAAAGTTCTTTCTCAGTCCTCCTTGCTTCCTTTTATTTGGAGATGCCAGAAACTGAAGTGAGGTCCTTTCTACACCTAAGGATTATCCCAGGAAAATGGAGGGATCATCCCTGTCTGCTCCCGGGATCCCCTGTGTGTCATTTCGATGGCCAGGGATGATCCTGGGACCATGGGGGGGAGGGAGGCAGGAGTAGAAACAGCCTGAATCCAAGTCATTTTGCATGCAAAAGCAAGTGCTCTGCTATTGAGTTATTCCCTCCCACCCCATAGTAATGCCACTGAAGTCTTGCACAAACTTGCCAAATAGTGCCCAAAATATTATTTTAGTTTCTAGAACAGTAAAATTGGTATGTACTACAAGTATCTAAAGACTCGAAAAACACCAAAACCAGTTAAGATATTAGGAATTGCACATTTCATTTCTTGATAGATGCAGTCCAGGGATGTTATTTGTTTTTCCAATTGTTATTTTTAATCATTCTGGGATCTATAAATTATTAACATGGTTAATTAGATGAACTACACAAATTATTGGAATTAAAAGAAACACTATCCTGAGCAAGAATGCAAGACTTTCCCCTTTGAACGTCAGTTTAAATCCTGTCTTTTCCTATATGGTTATTATCTAACACCCTTCTAATTTGAAAGCAGTATGCAATTAAAAAAGAGGCATGTGAGATGGTAATTCAGCATAATAACCTCACTAAGGTGCTCACGTGCATTCAAGTTTTCTTTAAAAGGATCGTGTGTTGCCTCCTCACCCCAACCATCCACTCCTTCTGTCCATCAACTGTACAAGACCAAAAAGAACTGAAATGCCCTTTCACCCAACTCTAGGGGTGATAACAGAGTCCTTCTAAAATTGCAGACACATACTGTGACTGAGTGGGGTGTTTGTAAACAACTATGGAAATATTTCTAATTATAAGCCTTCAATGCTAAAATTAGAAGGTCAATCAGTTAACAGCAAAAAAAGAAAGAAAGAAAAGAAACCTTCCAAAATGGTTTAGGTAAATGACAGAAGTCAGCGATCATTAACTTAGTGTTAAGAGCAGAAGCCTTCTAACATAGAGAGTTGAACTCAGACTTTCTACTCTGCCTTGGATTTCACTGCAAAAAAACACGAACAAAATATTTTCACTTATTCTCTTGCTGTTTCAGAAGGCAATATTCATTCAAATGATACTTTAAGCAGTCACTTTCATTTTCTATGCCTTAATATTTATCTGGGTATATCTTCACCCTTCTGAAGTGCTGGATACTTCGTGCAGTTATTTCTATAAAGCAAATACAAAAGCATTATATTGAAGCACAGTGCATAGAGAGTCTTATACATGGTTGCATTCATCCTAACTGTGTTAGGATTACTCCACAAAGCTACATGGAACCTACTGCCCCTACTCCTCCTCATTATCGCCGCCTGCTCACTCACTTGCTCATCCTTTGGAAGAACATAGCTGAATAAGCAAACAGAAATATTATTTATTTATGACCCAGATTTATATACTGCTTTCCACAGAGGTATCACAGGCCTCACAGGGTCCACAAGAGCTGATGGCACCCTCTCTTTCTCTATATTCCCTTATTTAATAATAATAAAAAAACCTGGCCCAGCACTGTAAAGAGAAGTACCGGATAAGACTGCTGTAGCCACTGTTATCTGCTTTAACAGAAATTATTGTGGTGGCGTCAGCAATAGTTGCCTTTTCCAGTGCTTCTCTCTGCAGCATTGGCCAGGCTGAGGAACCAAGCAACTGGAGTGGCAATGCTTTTAGCATCACTGCATCCATTCCCTTTGCTGCCTCCCTGGTCCCCCACCAGGGCCCAATAAGACCTAATTTTAAATGTGGGACCAGCATTCATGTCTTTTGCCCTTTTTATTCTAGAGTAGGCCCAGCTCCTGATGCTAGCATGGTTATAGGGAGGCTTTTATTATCTGAACAAGGGCCTTGCACCTACTCTAGAGGTAAGGAGAGATGTAGTTGTTACATACAGATTTAAACTAATGTTTGTTTTTGGCTCCCACAGTTTCCTAGTGCGGGTTCTTGTGTACGAAATCCTGATGTAGCTCTCAGAAATCTCCCCACTCCAAGCGGCTCCAATAGCAGAAATGTTCTGTCCTTTTGGCAGCTACAAAATCAACTCCAACTCATCATCCGTTGCAATGTAATGAAGTACAACAAAGGGTAGATTGGTTGGTGTCAGGTCAGAGTAGCGCTCAGCTTCCTGGGTTCAGTCCATTTGGCCCTAAATGCAATGACTACACAAGGTTCTAATTCTGTTAGAAAGACAGCTGGAAACAGCCAAGCTTTGAAGAAGCTGAACTTCTAAACAGATTAGCTTTTTCATTCAGTTAAATATGCAGTAAGCATAACATGCGAGACAAAATACATTCCTTTTTAGTAATCGTATTTGTTCCAAATTAACATAATTAATCTCTACAAGCATACCTGTTTTGTATCTATTCAAGAAATTTGAACATCAGCATCTAAGTTCAACAGGGTCAGTTATTTTGACTGAAAGTAGAGGTTTTTCCCCAAAAAAATATATTAAAACGCTTCAGGTATGATAGGATCTTGGACAGAATTTTAATTCAAATTAATTATAAGTATAAATTATATGACATAGGTTTGCTGCACATGACACACTCCCCAAAGTCCCTCACTTCTAGAACACAATCTCCGCACCAAGGACTGCTCTTAACCATGCTTGCTAACCAGCTTCAATCTCTTAAGAGGGAATATGGGTGCCCTTTAAATGTTCTCCCAGCCAGGTGGAAGCCACTAATACATGACCAGGACCCATGGAACTAGGAGACCATCCTAAAGATCTAACCATGTGGTTGAGGCTCAGGGATGGCTCCAGATTTGAGGAGGCTCGGGGCAAAGTGTCATTTGGTGGCTCCCTCCTCCTAGGGTAGTCAGACACCCTACTTTACAGATGACAAGGCAAAGTAGAAATTCTGTGTTCAGCTCTCCATGTAACAAGGCTGCTCTTATCACTAAGTTAGTGATTGCTGGCTTCTGTCATTTACCGTTTCTTTTCTTTCTTTTTACTGTTTACTGATTCACCTTCTAATTTTAGCATTGAAGGCTTATAATTAGAAAGCCTTGGATTTCACTGCAAAATATAATAATAATAATAATAATAATAATAATAATAATAATAATAATAATGAACAAAACATTTTTGCTTATTTCCTTGCTGTTTCAGAAGGCAATATTCATTGAAATAATACATTAAGCAGCTGCTTTCATTTTCTATGCCCTAATTTATATCTTGGTATATCTTCACCCTTCCAAAGTGCTGGATACATTGTACACTTATTTTGGATTGCTGGCAGAAAACAGTTCTTTATTTGAAGGTGTCCTTTACCTGAGGAGGTGTCCAGTCCATGTTTGGTTTAAAGTCAAAGAAGCATAAAGAGGGAACATACAATTAACGTTTAGATAGCAGGCTGAGCAGGACCACAGGTCACCTAGTCAGCCTTCTCCACTAGGGTAAGATATATTGTATTTCTATTTAAATGATAATTATAATTTATAAGTTTGCACCTATACATATAAATTTGCACATGCAAATTGATGCCTTCTTCTTTTTTTAGTGATGCATTCCTTCTTTTTTGGCAATGGCCCCATTCAATGCATTCCGTTAACCATTTTGTGGTTAAACAGCATGATTTAGCGTGTTGTCTAAACAGTGCCAATGTGTAGATGGCCACCCTAACTCTGTCGGTGGCCCCTGATGGATTTACTTGGTTGAGATGATGCTCCTTTTACTGCTGGGCAGCAGGGTCTAGTTATTCTTTGAATTTCCCACAATGCTCAAGATAGCCCAGCATTGTGGGAAATTAAAAGAATGGTTAATCCAGCTGCCTCTGGTGCTGATCGGAGAGAAAAAATCCTATTAAGCAGCATTACGCCCAGCCAGGGTGGTTGGTCCCTGGCAGCTGCCCAAGGATATCAGGTGCTGAAGCCAGTCTTGGTGGGGTCCAACTGCATGTTTTCTCCTCTATGGAATTAGCAGGATGCCCATTCTGTGTGTAGGTCATTTAACATGATCTCGGTTGCACAAGAGCAGTTCACAGGTAAGCAAGTCACATATAGATTGAAGAACATCTAAAGGGCACCTTCATTAACCTGCTGCTACCATTGGTATCATCCACTATAATGCTTAACCATTTATGGCTGTTAGGAAAAGGACAGGAGGGAGAGGCTTGGTGATGATGGAGTAGGTGATCATGCAGCCCAGTCCTGATTACTTAAAAACCACTCAAGAAAGTCTGTTGTCCTACCAAACTTCCAACTAGAAGTGCCTAAAGCAAACTTTATTGTAACAAGAGCCATTTCCTAAGAAAATGTTTCTGTAACCATTTAAAGGCACTAGGTTTCTTCAGTGCTCAGAACAGAGTTGCGATGATTTCAGCATAAAGGCCATGTGAAAAGAGACTGTGGCACTTGGCCAGGTTACCCAGCTGTTTTCTAAATATGATGACAGGTGCCCATTTTTTCCATTTGCTCGTGGAACGCAATATGTCTTCAAACAACATTTTTGCCAAGTAGGCTGATGCAGTTACATTTCAAAGATCCAGCAGGCAAAGATGTATACAGCAAGTTGTTTTGTTTGCCAGTTACTTTGGTAGCTTCGCGTTTTAAATGTAAACCCACTCCCCAGTATTTCAAGCAACAAATTGCAAAGTTAGTAGAAATGCACTCTAAATTCCAGAAAATGAGGTATGCTTCAAATGTGCAAAATTCCTACCCAGAAAGCAACTCTCGTTTAGAAGTGCCTTGCAGCCTGTGTGTAAGTTGTCACATGTGATCATATAAACATGTATTTTGTTTCCACTTATATGGCATACTACAAAGCTAGAGACTTCAGCTTTCGAATGTAAATACATTTTTAAAAATGCATACGTATCGTAACCTACACCCAGGATGCATGTAATTTTCTGCAGAGAAGCATTTTTTGTGTTCAGAGATTTCTCTTAAATGACCCATAGCCCCATAAAATGATTTGCGAGACATATCAATTAACGCAATCAAATAAACAAACTCAAGTGCCCAAATGACAGCACCCCCTCTAGCAACAGGGTCCTGGGGACCCTTTGTATCTAATGCAATCAGTCCCCTTTCAGTATTTCCTACAGGTAAATATTCCCTTGAAGAAGGGGTATATAGACCCTAAATGTATTGGGATTTTGATTTTGTTGTAAACTTTGCAACTTTCTCGTGCCACGATATTAAGTCTTGAGTGCAAAAAAATTAAGTGTGTGTATGAGAAATTGCATGCATTGTGCAAAAGGAGTCCAAAGAAATGGAGAAAACAAAATCCCAACCTACTGGGAGAGTCCACAGCTCCAGTTCAACAAAGAGGACTTTCAGACGGGGGGAAATCGTGTTTCCTTACTGTCGCTCTGCTTCCTGCGTCTCTTCCACATTTAAAATGAACTGAATTACAAGGGAATAAAGCAGCAACCACCAGGCCTGTAATGTAAAACCTCCTAGCCCATACAGAACCCTCTAGTGGGTGTTTTATAGGGCAACTTCAACAGCACAGAGCAGGAAATCCTGGCATATTTCAGAAGAATCAGGGTTTCTGAGGTTTATTTTTTTATGGGAAAAAATGGGAAAAGGAGTGGGAGACACACAGAAGGCTCATGGCATCGTCAAAATGACTTGCAAACATCCATGAGTGGCCAGTCACAAGTGTGCTATAAATTGTTTGTTTAAAAAAGCTCAAAATATCCAACTGCCATAAGCCCCATCCACTTGAGTGGGATTTGGGATGAGACTGATTATCTGGATCCATTTCAGTCGGTTTTCAGGCCTGGTTTTGGCATGGAAACAGCCTTGGTCACCAGGGCCGGCGCTACCATTAATGCCAGTCAGGCAGGCGACTGGGGTGGAAGTTTCAGAGGGGCGTGGTGCTCACTGCCGCGCCCAGGCCTGAGGAGGACACTTCCCTTCCTTCTCTTTCCCTCTCAGTCTTCCAAAACCATCGCTAGTTCTGCTGCTGCTGCCACCGATTGCCACTCCGGGCTTTTCCGCCCCATTGAAATTTCTCTACAAGCAAACTGTCTGCCCCCCCCCCCCCGCTTCAGTAAGGGTGAGCCTCACAGCAGCACCCCACACCCGCGATCCCTCCATGGGGCAGCTGCAGCCGGACTCCGCTCTCAGAAGGGCAGGCAGGCGGGTGGGGAGCCCTTGAGGTGGGAGTCACAGACTGGAGGCATGTCAGGGCAGGTGGGCGAGAGCTAAATGAAGGTGTCCACTTGGTCATCGTCTTCGGAAGACTGCGATCCTCTGGCTGCTTACCTGGGAGGAAGCCCCATTCCTCGCAAGGGAACCCTGGCCCAGCTCTCAGGGTGGGCTTATTCCGGGTAACATTGGCACGGGGATGGGGTGGGGTTGTGCTGCCCGCGATAGGTCTCAGCAAAAGATCCCGTTCTCTGGCCTTCTTCACAAAGGGTTTGCCTGCCTGCCTTCCCTCCTATTTTTTACTTAAGTCCTTTTGCTACTTTCCCCTTCCCATCAACTTCTAATCCCATTCGGTTCAGCTTTTAAATTCTTTTTATGGCTTTTCCTTCCTTCTCTTCTCTCCTAAATAATAATAATAATAATAATAATAATAATAATAATAATAATAATAATAGACACTGCAACCCTTTGAGTGAATGTGAATTCCTCTGTATACCATCACCCCATTTGAGAAAGGGGACCTCTGCTGCCTCCACTAGCTTTTCATAAATGGAGGGGAAATTGCCTTTATTCTTCCCAAATGCATAGACTCTCTTACCTGGAAGTAAGCACCACTTAACTCCAAAGGGTTTACTTCTAAGTAAACATGTACAGAATTGAGCGGTAAGACACCAAACAATGTCAAATGCACATGCGCAGACCTCAGAGGGGCACAGTACTGCCTTTTAAAGGCCACAGTTTTATACAAACTAGGTGTTTTAAGAAAAAACATAATAAAAGGGAAATATAATAGTTCAGAAACTGTTCTTGAACAGCTGAATTGAAGTTGGCAATTTGTGTGTGTGTGTGTGTGTGTGTGTGTGTGTGTGTGTGCAAGTAGCTCGCCTTGCCTAGGGCGCAAAATAGTCTGGCACCGGCCCTGTTGGTCACCCTGTATGATGACCTATGTCGGGAGAAAGACAGGGGGAGTGTGACTCTGTTGACTCTCCTTGATCTCTCAGTGGCTTTCGATACCAACAACTATGGTATCCTTCTGGGACGAGTGGCTGAGTTGGGAGTGGGAGGCACCGCATTGCAGTGGTTCCACTCCTACTTGACTGGTCAGCTCCAGAAGGTGGTGCTTGGGGAACATTGCTCGGCCCATGGATCTCTCTCACTTGGATCTCCCAGGCTTTTAACAGCATTTAACAACATATGCTGAGTTTGTTTTTTAACGGACCCCAGAATAGCTGTTTTTGTAAGGATACTGTTGTTTTTATGCTTTTTATGTTTTTAAACTTTGTGTATGTTTTTATTATTTACTGTTTTTAACTTTTGTAAACCACCCAGAGAGCTTCAGCTATGGGGCAGTATATAAATGCAATGAATAAATAATAGGGAGGAACAAATAAATATGTATCAGCAGTATTAGACACAAAATTATAGTGCTAACAAATAAAATCCTTTGTTCTTCTATCAGAATTTTATTAATGAAGTAGTAAGGACAGCATGATGTAAGAGAAATGGGGAATACAACTTTATTGAAGAGTATGATCCCTCCTGTAATGGCCTTGGCAGGCATTAGAGGTACAAATAATCAGTCAGTAAGCTTGTGCGTAACTTGCTTAGCACTACCTCAGAGAGTAGATATATTTCTGGGGAATGGTAAACTAGAATTGTCCAGAATTCTGGCTTATCGCTGCATGCATGCCACCTATTTTGGTATTATCCTTGCTATTTTTGGTGTTCCTGGTCTCAAAGGTCTCAAAAAAGGGTCTCAGAATGCATAATGAATAATATACTGAAGTGCTCCTGAATGGTGAGAGACAAATGTAAGGGGTATGACAAGACAGAACTGCAGTTCAGACAACACACTAAGCTTTCAATTCCTGGTTAGTTTAGCTGCTCCTATTAGCAGAAAAGTGAACTTGAGAACAGGTTGTAAAGATTCTCTGGAATTCTGGCTTACTGTTGTTGGTGAATGTGATCTTTATGTTGGTGAATGTGATCTTTATGTAAGCATTTGGGTATTTTGACAAACAGCAAGATAAAAATTTAAAAATGAATTGATAAACAAATCAAGAACCTCTCTAATGCCGACACTGGATTTTATCTACAATTCAATCCCAAATCTTCCTTCATAATTCCTTCCATTATGTGGTTCATAATGGAATTCCTGTTGTTATTCTAGATATCTATTGTGGTTAAAGCGCATCATATGCCAGTAAAGGTTTTTATGGCCGGAAGTGGTGACAGAGTATGTGCAAGTGGTTAATGTATCTACTGTACAGTTACTATGCAAAAAATGAGAAGTTTCAGGGAGATGTGCAAGCCATTTTTGCACTGGAAGCATAAGATCTTCCCCTCAAATAATATCTGAAAGTACGGAAGGAATGTGCAAAAAACTTGCCCTTGTAAACTGCGGAACAGCTCTAAGGAACTAGAGAAAAACAACATTGTAGCAGATGCTTCCATCAATGAACAGAAAGTAAACAAGCTAGTCTCAAATAATGCAGCAGGTGCTTCATACAGCATTTCACTAGCTATGTACTAACCATCCAAGTGAAAGTGCTACAGAAACTGCAAATTTAGGCATGAATGCTCCAGGCCATTAGCAGGTGCTTTGAGCAGTCATCCAAATCAAAGCAAGACAGTGGAAAAAGCCAAAGATTGGTTAACAGGCCCTGCAAAAGCATAAACTCCAATAAGGGCACATAAAATGTTTTGCCTGGCTGTAGAAATAGTCTGACAAGAGCTAAGGGTGGGGGGGAGGGGAGAACCTACTGCTGCGTAAAGATTTTGATGAGGGTTTTGCTGTTTTGCACATGGACCCCAAGTTACAACTGTTGTCTAAGAAGCTGAGATCAGCACTTATATGTCCTCAGGTGGTTAGAGACAAGAAAGAAAAGAACTTCTGGCATTTGGGGAGAATACTGGGGCCATTTGATAACGCTCTGCTTGTGCATATGAGGGTTTCCCCTATGGGTATTGTCCTGAAGAAAGCTCCAGGCAATTTCAAGCTGATTCATCACTTGTCACAACTAGAAGGTGAGTCAGTTAATGATTACATTGACTCTTCAGAGTTTGGTTTTATGCGAATCTTTCCCAAACAGCTAAATGCCAGTTCCTTCCTCTGGTAGTTAACATGCACCGACATCAAGAAGAATCCATGGTTAGGCATCTGGTTTGTAAGCTTCAGCATTGTGTCCTCAATTCACTGGCAAAGTTTTATTAAAACGTATTTCTAGGTTAGCACTCTATAATTACATGTTGTTGTTTAAAAGACATAAAACTAGCAGACTCTCACATTCTTCAAGGAGGAAGTAAATTCTGAATGACACGGTCAGTTCTTGAAGATCAGATTTCCCCAACCTGGTGACCTCCAGATGCTTTAGACTTCAACTCCCATCAGCCCCAGCCAGCATGGCAAATAGTTAGGAATGCAGGGAATTCTAGCCCAAAATCTGGAGGATGGGTAAGGCTGCTATAGATAGTACCGACCTAGAAGAAAGACACATACTGTACCTCTATCTATGGTTTTACTATTCATAAGAACTTTTTCATAAATTTCAAGGTTGGTTTCTTTTTGAGGGGAGGGGTTTTCTTCCTCCATTGAAATTAATGGCACAGTTCATGCATGAAAGATTTCCCTTTGCAATGGAGAGCGTGCAAGTGTCTGGATCTATGAAACATAAAGGATGGAGATTGTTAATAGAAGGGCAGGGGAGAGAAGGAGAAGAGAAAAGCACATAGCTTCTCTATATTTATTGTGCTTTAATATTTTATTGTGGGTTCATCTGATAACTTCATAGAAAGATGAGATATAAATCTGGATAGATAGATAATCAGAATAGTTGTGAGCAAGCCTATAGATATAATTTCTAAAAACACTGGCTGGGCTATAGCAAGAAAATGGTCCAAAGGTGCATGATGCAATTCTACTCCTCAATCTAAGCTGTTGGGATTTTGTATATTGCCTGACTGGATCTTGTATACCCCCTTGGGAATCATATGAAAGATACTCCTAGCTCCTCGTGTACATGTATTATCAGAAGTAAGTACCATTGAGTTCAATTAAGCTTACTCCCCAGTAAGTGGGTATAGGTTTGCAGCCTAAGTTAAATAATAGGCCTCTTATCATGGTCAATATTAAGGAATATATTAAATTCACTTGACTAGAATGTTTTCACATGCCACCCTGAGATCTTATTGATATAGGGCAGGATAAAATGTTTTAAATAAATTAATAAATAAATAATCAAGTAACAATTTAGGATAGTATTCCAGTTATGAAACTCACTGGGTCTTAGTAAATATCCCCAAACAAGTCAAAAAGAAAAGGATAATGCTCTAGAAGTCACCAAAACAACATCCAGTTGCTTAAAAAAATTAACAAAGGAGTCATTTGTTCTCTTCACGCTCCCCTTCAACAGATTTTGGAACACATTGCTTCTGTGCAGCAAGCCCCTCAAGAGAACAGTTGGCACCGCCAAAAGAGGTTTATAGGCAAAAATAAACAGGTGGCATTCTGGTGCTATTTTTGCTGTCTTGGACCACAAGCGAGGTAATGCAGTTAGAACAAGGTCAAGTCATAATAATTCCCCCCCCACACACACACACACAGAGCAAATACAGTACCCAAAAGACAAAAGAAGCGCAAACAGTCATTTAGGGAGGTTGTACATCATGCAAATGAAGTGGGCAACAACAACAAAAAAAGGCCACAGAAGCAAACATGATATGCAGCAATTGGTTTCATTTGTTTAGGCTTTCTTTACCCACACCAACCTGAGCACTCAAGGCAGGCAGCACTTAAAAATAACCAATAAAATGCACAGAACAAAAAGCCAGCTAAAATATTAGATACCGTATAATTGAAAGATAGGCTAAAAATTGCCCATTGCAGCTTAATTTCAACCATTAAAAAAAAGCTGAAACAAACAAGAAGATACGTTGCCACTATTTCCATATTAACATTTGAATAGTACATTCCATACAAATAAAGCTATCAGCCTGATCTGCTATGATCTGTCTGAAGTCTGAGCTAGGCCACAGCTAGACCTAAAGTTTATCCTGGGATCATCCAGGGTTCGCCCCTGCCTGAGCATTGGATCCCCTGTGTGTCACCTAGATGAACAGGTTTGACCCCTGGATGATCCAGGGATAAACCTTAGGTCTAGCTATGGCCCTAGAGTACTTGGATTAAAAACAATTTAGTCTCCCATTTCAGACGGCTGATCTGGGGCAATACCAATCTGAAGTGTTTGTACCTTTAGACAGACTGGGGATGCTGCTGGTGTACCACCCACTATGCTGCCCAGCATGAATCAAAACAAATTCTACTCTCTCAACAGGAAATATTGGTTTGAAAACGGAGGATTTCACATCTATTCACTTGTCATCTTGAGGTTTAGGCTGTCAGCGGTGTTACCCCATTGCAAGGATGGGGGACCTTTTCTAATGGTCCACCCTGGAGGATAATGGGTTCTAATGGATTCCTGCTGGTGCAGTTGGTGTTCCTGTCAAACCCCTAGCTGCCCTTTGGAATGGAGAAATGACTAAGGCAGTTGATACAATTGTCATGACCATCAGCTCTCGGATCTTCCAGTGTGCAGCAGAGGACTCTGATGAGGACAAGGCACGGGCTGCTTCCCCAGAGGAAGAGCGTTCAGTGCTTTATACAGGGGCCTTCCGGCTAGGAGACACAGCCACTGGGTGGTGCAGGTCCTTTCAAAATTTTGCCCAGTCTTATTTTATATTTAAAGTGTTTTTATATTTATTACCAGCTGCCCAGAAAACTTTGTCATGGGGAAACATGTCATTAATAATGAATAAAAAATACGTTTTAAATTAAGTCTTCACAGGGCTCAATAAAATAGTTTTGACTTAATGTTCGTGACTTTTTAATCAAGCATCACTGCATTAGAAGGGCACTTGCTAATAGGACACTGATCAGAATAATAATAATAATAATAATAATAATAATAATAATAATAATAATAGTAACGTAATGCCATACAGAGCAGCCTTGACCCACAAAGCCAAATATAGCTCCCCAGTGATATACTGCTGCCTGTTTGTTTTTACAATCCCAGACAGGCAGCAAAACAGGAGGTTTATCTGGCCTCTGATAGGGCTTCATATAAGGCGGGTGGGTGGGCTGCCTTTGGCTTGGTAAGTCACAAATTGTACAAGCCTGATATAAATAAATATAGAGATATGACATGCATAGCATTCATTGCAGAGTGAGGAAAAAGAGGAGGAAAATATGAAAGCAGTGTGTGCAATTAATTTTACTGGAATACAAATTTCTTAGCACTTTCCCCCAAGAACATGAACAAAGATCTCCTCCCCCACCCGCTGCGGATATGAATGAATTAAAATGTACTGCAGGCTACCCTTCCTGAAGACCCAAACAGACAATCACTTTAAAATGTGTGTGTGCTACTTGAGTATGCCCAAAATTAATTTGGCATTCACAAAATTAATCTGGTGTAGTTGAATGTCTGCATGTACATGCAGACATTGAACATATTATGAGCAGTCAGTGCAACTTATGCCTCATTCCTCATTTTGCCAAGTGTGCATTTTTGGCATGCAGTGACTAGCTGTGATGCTCAGTGCAGTGGAGTCAGTCGGTGGCAGAGGCAGGGAAAGAATATTATATATCCTGACTACAAAGCTTCTGATCTAACCAGTGCTTCCCATAGGGGCATGCTTGTGGCTCTCATTAACCTGAAGTTAAGAGAAGGTGTGCAAATGCAACTAAAGCACTGAATTTGCCCTTCAATTCTTTTTGCCATTCAATTACTGATGTTATTAACCTCTTCTGCACACCTTATGGTTACATTAATAGATCACAAGGCATTTGCGTTGCTTCGCCTACCTACACAAACTAATACAGTATATAGGATATCGCCCTCCTTTCAGGTACACCTTCACAGATAAGGGGATAATCAAGTCGAAGAGCTCTACTTACTTGATTCCCCCCCCATATACTTTTCTAATCTGGTGTCTAGGAAAGGAATTGGCAGTCCTCATCCATGAGTGGAGGGTGGGAGGTGGAGGGAAGAATAAAGTGGAATTGGTATTGCAGAGAAAGCAAAGAGAAGACTGTGAAGGTTTTTATTAAAAATAGGGAAAGGTCAGTACCCTTTCCCCCAAAAGATACTGTGAAAGCTTGTAGGAATTATTACACCACAGCCTTTCTTTTATTGAATTCAATCTGAAAAAGCAACAAAAGAGAAAAACAAGGAAGTTTCACTTTCAGTCTTCAGGCCTTTTGGAATACTCTCAGATGCAGAAATCAATATTGAAAGAGTAGGAAAAACTGGGGGGGGTTATATCAAATACTTCTTAACATACAGAACTATTGAGTGTACAACCTCAAATCAAAGCCTGAGGAGTAGAACCTAATGAAGTTAAAACTAGTTTATTTAGTGGAAGTCTGGACTAACACCAACAACATGGCAATGATTTACACTAATGTAACTGAAATGACATTTGAGCACTGAGATTTAGACACCCTGATCCCAACCAAATTTGACTGGAAGTAAGCCCAGCTGAGTTCAATGGAACCTGTTTCCAAGTAAGCATGCTTGGGACCACAACCTTCAAATAAAAGCAGTAGCAATATCATGAGATAAATACCTCACATTAACCACAACATATACACAAAAACATTTAAAAAACAACTATCTCTAATGTAAGCCCTTCCTTATCTTCACCCACTGTTTTCCTGAATTTTAAATAAAAACAAGAATAATGTTCTTAAATAATTTCCACAAGATGCTTAGAGCTGACTCAATCATTACACTTCATGTCTTTCCAAACACAACTTAAGATACTTCCATTATTTGGAGTGAGGCCACGTGTTCTAGCCACAGCAGTGACAGTTGTTGCTGCCAAACAATAAAAGTGATCATCTGCTTCATAAACTGCATTTATACCAACGGTCATTTACCTTATGGGGGTAAAAGAAGCAGTCCCAGACATCCTCAACATATGGGGATGCATTGTGTCTGCATCAGTCCAGAGACTCCACATTTAGAGAACCTCTGGAAGAGTTACTTCCATTTGTATTGGCTATATGCAGGGCACCATCAAGAGGGTGACCTAAATATCCCAAATAGATATAGGAAGACAGCAGGATCAATGCCAGTGTGGTGTAGTGGCTAAAGTGTTGGACTGGGAGTCGGGAGATCCGGGTTCTAGTCCCCACTCGGCCATGGAAACCAACTGGGTGACTTTGGGCCAGTCACTGACTCTCAGCCCAACCTACCTCACAGGGTTGTTGTTGTGAAGATAAAAATGGAGAGGAGGAGGATTATGTACGCCGCCTTGGGTTCCTTGGAGGAAAAAAGACGGGATATAAATGTAACAAATAAATAAAGTAAGACCTAGAACATTTAGTCAGAGCCCATGATGCAATGGTGCAGTAGTTGGAAAACTGCTACTTCACAAACAATTATCTGTTAGTTTAAAATTCTTAGCATCAGTTTAATATGATGTGTAACCCAAAAATAACTTTTAGATTCAATTCCATTGGTAGAACATATCTTGCAAAAGAGTCTACCAAGAACAAGATGGATTAAAGGAATTCAGGGGGAGGATGAGTCCTTGAAAAGCCTAAGAGAGAAAAGCAAAAGACTAGATTCAGGAAACTGGCAACTGAACACAGAAGGGCTCTGATATCTCCCACTGTGAAGTAACAGTATCTGAGCTATAGATATGTTTGTCAAAAGTATCTATAGCACAGATAATTAGGTTAGTGCAATAAACTAGCCACATGCTTTGAAGCATGCATGCAGTTGGTATACTAACCTTTCTTTCGCCTGGTAGGTTAAGCTCATCATAGCTTCACACATACTTGTAGGCTCATGACCTATACTCTATCCTCATTAACACATCATTTATGGCAGACAACCATGTTGGAATGGGTAGAGGTTTGTACAGCTGAACTCAGGTTTCTCTGTAAATGAACTTCAAATACTAAAAGTAAAGAAATGTTTTCCATTTTGTACATGCACCATAAAAATATTGTTTAAGATACTGGTTCTGACTCAGAGGTATCACACATCAAACACTCCTGCACAGGAGAAGTTCCAGACACAAAAGCAGCAGGAGACAGGCACACTGATCACAGGCAGATAACTATTTGCAACTGTGTTCGGAGACAAATAATCATAAGCTGCTGAGTTCAGAGAAGAGTCGTATGTTTGAATTGTGCCTGTACCTGCATGTGACCCACATTGCATGTTCAGTGGTGGAGCATTCTATTTTCCCCATCCTATTGCTATACTTTGTTTTTCTGGATGCACCATTCCCTGCATTAGGAAGCACCAATAGAATGCACTGCCAGGAACACTCATGGGTTGTGCATGTGAAACTACTGATTTGCTTATGCTGGGTTGGTTCTGTCCCAATGAGGAATGTGTCTATACCGGTTCAACAAGGAGTTTCAAGTTAATTTAGGCTGGCTGGAGACGAACAATATTCTTTTTTCAGAGAGCAGAAATGAGTTTGAAAGAAGGATCTACTGTTTATGATGTTACATTCATCCTACTTTTGCTTCTTGTAAATAGGTCTTTGAATTGTTTCAAAACCCATAAAACATGTTTGAGCAGAGGTGACAACAGGACAAAAGAAATGTGTGTGCGCACTATCGGAAGCAATTCTTCTCTCAAATTACTTTCAGTGCTCTTAGAAAACCATGGCCCATCTCCAGCCACACTTATTTAATGCCACAGAATACCTTAGCAGGGGCAGTTACACTGAACAAGCAAGCCAAATGGATGCTTTGGGTGGCAATAGTTTACGGATGTTAATGAAACAGTGCATGTTGCAAAAGGCCTTCCCAGGATCCTTTGCAATATCACAGACAATGCTGGCATGTCATTCTCGGATCACGTGCCTCTGCAACATTGCACTATTGCAAGCTGGAAGAATCTCTACAGCTGTCCAAGCAGCTGATCCTCCAATCAAGCAAATAATGCGGCAAGATTACAAAATAGAAGGCTATGACAGCCCAACTCCTTCTTCCATCTAGAACATTCATAAGGCCTATGAGTCATCTTGGCACCAAAGAGCTCTTTGAAAATTAATTCTGTTTTCAGATGTCTGAAATGGAATCACTTTTGCTGTTGTTATATATATATATATATATATATATATATATATATATATATATATTGTCAAACCTCTCACAAGATTCAAGAGTAACAAACTTATAATCTCATTGTTATACATAGTGTTTCAAGATGAACAGAATGCTAATTCCTAATGCAATTCTTACATTCATTATAGTTTTCCACTTCAGTTCACTACCTCATTGCAATCTATGATATAAGTTGGGAATAGACATTCCAAGGCTAATCCTAAAGCAAAATTCAGGCTTGGAAAATAGTGCAATGATTACTATTATACAATACAGATTTGGGGTGATGCTGTGCATATCAGTCTGGAAACAAAATTGGGGGACTCAGAAATAAAGTAGTGGTTTCTGCATACATTGGTAACAACATAGAGACAGTGTATCAATTGTAAATTAAAAGAAAAAAATGTTTTTAAAAATAGTTTAAGGAATGTTTAAAACCGCTTAACAGGAAATCACTCCCACAAGATGTAGTGATGGTGAATGATATGCATGGCTTTAAAAGAGGGTTGGATACATTCCTGGAGGAGAAGGCTATTAATGGCTACTATCCTGATGGCCATGTGCTATCTCCAGTATCAGAGGCAATAAGTCTATATACACCAGTGGCTGGGGAACAAGGATGAGAGTGCTGTTGCACCCATGTCCTGCTTTTGGGTTCCTGGTTGACATCAGGTTGGCCACTGTGTGAACAGAGTGCTGGACTAGATAGACCCTTGGTCTGATTCAGCATGGCTCTTATGTTCTTAAGTGTGTCAGAACTTACTAAATGACTCAGGGTCAAACTACAGGTTACATAAATCATGTAGCATACAGCTGAGCCTGATCTTTTTCTTTACTTTAGTGTAACTGCACACTGGTTTGGATTGGGACCAGCACACAGCAGGAGGGGAGGAATAAACTTCACCCACACTGATTTGCTTCCTGAAATCCCCCACACGCCTGCATATGGGGATTAAAAAAAAGAAAATAATTCTCCATTGGAGTCAATAGAATCCTGAGGCTTATAATGGCGGAACCTTTTATTTTCTTGTTTTGCAACTCACCTTAAGTAAAGGGGCACTCTTGTACTCCTTTAAAATAATAAATCATCTTCCTTTCTTTCTAGGAGTTTAGGTTGGTGCATAGGATTCTTTATTCTTCCTTTTAAAATACTTTCAACAACATTGTGAGGAAGGTTAGGCCAAGGAAGAGTGACTAGTTCCAAGTCACCCAGTCTGCTTCATGGGGAGTTGTTTCTGGGTCTCCATAGCATTAGTCAGTTTTACGTATTTTATAATATTTTTGTATTCTATGTTGTTCCCCGCCTCGATCCAGAAGGAGAGGCGGGTAAGAAATATAATAATAATAATAATAATAATAATAATAATAATAATAATAATAATAAATAATAATAATAATAATTACACAATAATTATTATTGTGTAATAATAATACACAAACTTTCAGTGGTATTTGCCTGTGCTGTAACTACTGATAAATGTAAATGGGAGTAGAGGTGAGAGAAATTCTGGTGTACAGACAAATAAATTTTGTTTAGCATATCTCTAGTATCGGTCCCCTTGAAAAGAAGTTGTCAGACATCTCCATTTTCCAATCAGAAAATTAATTTAGATTTAACATATTACATTACATACTCAGAAGCCATTGAAACAATTCATTTAGAAGAGGTTTTGTATGGGCATCTGAATTTCATCTCAGGTCATTAGGGCTTTAAACCCTACTGCTTGCATTAGCACAGATATATTTTAAGTGCAAAGATATACACATGCTATTGTTTGTTGTCTTTTCATAAACTCTTAAGAGTATGTAACCCATAGTCCACCCGTTCCAGCCTATTGATGATTTGTTACAGTTAACATGAAATCTTACCCCTGTACTCTGTTTTATTCAGCCAGGGACCACAGATTATTAAACAACCAATAAAAATATGTTGAAAGCATCACCTCTCTCACTTTGCAAACTTCAGCTGTGTCCCAAAGCCACTCTCAAGATTCAAAATTTTAAAGACTTACAGTTCTCAGAAACATGTCTTTGAAGAGGGACAGAGAGACGACCTGGGTTCGGGCTTGTTGTTGGTTTGTTTTGCCATGAATTGTTTAAACAGTCTTATGAACAGCATTTTAGCTGCAGGGAAATGAAATAAAACAAAAGCCTGACAGGTAACCAAGGAGCCAACTGTACAGAAAGCTCCTTTTAATACCACAAAGCTATGGTGAGCCAAGTAGCCCAAACTTCCTCACACATGCAAAACTCAAGATTTAATTTTCTGCAAGATTACCCACAGTAATTACAAAGTTTCCGTAATTCATCCTTAAAAAGCTCACAACTATAGGATCCATAAGAATTGATCTTTTATCTTTTGCCTTCCTGTATAGTGTGCATATATCCATATCATGTGTAATACGGTTCGCCAGTTGAAAGCAGGCAATACCTTACAGTAATTTCTATACTCGCTAAAATTAAGCCTAAGAGCTCAGAGAAGACATAGAAATAAATAGGATGGCATAAATGCACCCTGATACCCACAAGAGAGTATCAGGACGCATTTTCTGAAAACAATTCACTAACCACACAGACATTAACTATTAGGTTAGCATTCTTAAAGCCATGTCCCTTCAGGCCCTACTTGCCTTCAGCCAGTAATTCGTTTAGGGCACAATCCTATCCATGTTTAGACCGAAAAATGTCCTACAACCCCCAACATACTCCAGCTAGATTGCCTGGGGCATGCTGGGAACTGGAGGCTTTTTTCTACCTAAACATGCATAGGATTGTGCCCTTATTTATTTAAAATGTTTAGGCTGCCTTTAAGGGTCAGAGATTCTCAAGGTTCTCAAGAGCTTCTCTTAACATATACATCCACAATATATATATAATGGGTTTAATGCAGGCTATACTGCTTCTTCAAAATATTTTTACAAATCTAAGATTCAGATTTCCATCTATGTCACCAAATGATCTGGAAATATATCCCAGAGTGCAGGACACGGAATAACGGGCTCAAGTTACAAGAAGCCAGACGCTGGCTGGACATCAGGAAAAACTTCCTGACTGTTAGAGCAGTATGACAATGGAACAAGTTACCTAGGGAGGTTGTGGGCTTTCCCACACTAGAGGCCTTCAAGAGGCAGCTGGACAACCATCTGTCAGGGATGCTTTAGGGTGGATTCCTGCATTGAGCTGGGGGTTGGACTCGATGGCCTTGTAGGCCCCTTCCAACTCTGCTATTCTATGATTCTACAGCACAATTCATTTAGTGGGTTCCATCTGCTAACAAAATTGCAGAATTGTTTTTCAAACTTAATTATAAATGTCACTAGCAGTTGTGGATGGGAGTATGTACCCTATGATGGGGAGGGGATGCCATTGGAGTGGTGGAGAAACTAAATGGCTATGAGCCACTCTGTTCTCCAATTCCTTCCCATTCTGCAGATTCCTGGTAGACTGACTACAGCACCCTCTGGCCTGGTGGTGCTACTGCTGAATGCCTGATCACTTTGCAATAAAATCTCGCTCATCCATTATATGATTCAGCTTTGCCTCTTCAGATACTACTTGCAGCACCAGGCCAGGGTAGACAGCTGGGAAGGAGGGGGGTCACCATTATTTGTTAAAGTTCACCAGGAAACCCCTCCACCCTGGGCTGAGTTATAAGGGACTGTACCTTGTTTTGGGACAAAGAGGGAAATTGGGGGTGCTACTGGTGTACCACCCACCCTGCTGTCCATTAGCCTCCCTGATCAAGTTGGATGGGTGTGCTTTTGGATGTGTTGTTGTTCCTATGGGACTTCCACACTGAGACATCCTTAACAGGACCAGCTCAGGACTTCATGTTCTCCATAACAAACATGGAGCTATCTCTGTCAGTAGCCCAATGAATAGAGCATACCATTGATCTGGCCTTTGCCTCAGGACATACAGGATGGTGGTCTGGATATTGGGGAAGGGTAGAAATCACCCCACTGTCATGGTCACACCACTTTCTGCTGAGGTTTAGTCTCATGGTGCCAGTCGTCCGTCCCCCCCTTGCAGAGGTGGAGGACTCATTAGTCCTGAATGCTTTTCAGTCTTCGGAGTTGGTGATTCTGCCAAGGCCCTTGTCATACTGATGATACCCAACTCTATTTCTCTGTAACATTTGAGTCAGGAGAAGTTGTGCAAATTCTGAACACATGTCTGGATGTAATTATGGGCTTGATGAGGGCCAAGAAACTGAAACTGAATCCTGATAAGACATAGACCGTAGGGATGGGCAGTTTCTAGATCCAGGAGCCTGCTCTGGTTGAGTTTGCACTCACTCTGAAGGTCTGTAGTTTGGGCAATCTTGGATCTTTGTCACTGGAGGCTGAGTACCCCAGTGCCATTTACCAACTATTCTCTTTCCTGGATAGTGATAGCGTAGCCGCTGTGGTTGATGTCTGTGATTACTGTAATGCACTTTATGCGGGGTTGCCCTTGTACTTGGTTTGAAAGCTGCAACTAGTGCTGAATGCAGCAGCTAGGGTGCTCAGTGGGGAACTCAGCTATATACAGATTACACTTATGTTAAAAGAACTTCAATGGCTGCACGTTTTTGCTGTTGACATACAAAGCCCTAAACAGCTTGGGCCCAGGATACCAAATAGACCAGTAGAGTTTTAAGATTCTTAGAAGTAGACATTGTAGGCCATTCCATGACCAACAGAATGTATGCCACACATGATCACAAAAGCAGGCCTTCTCAGTAGTGGCACTCACTCTCTGGAACACCCTTTCCTAAGCAGTTTGAGAAAATATGGTGAGTTTTACACACCTTGTGAAAGTGTACTTGTTTACACAAGCTTTTTCTAGCTTGTAATGTAACTGATCATGCTACTGTTCTGTTTTATTGTTTCTTTTTAAGTATTTATTTATTAATTTTCAGTGTAGTAAGTGTTAACTGTTTGTTGTTATATTCTATTATATATGTATTTTAAAAATGCATTTTAGTACTTTTGTATGTCTGTAGAGATTTTATTATATTAAGCAGTGTATAAGCATTATTAATAAATGAATAAATAAATAAATAAATGGAGTTACTGTGATACCTGTAAAAGCTGAACTACAACTGACTTAAGGGTTCTCCTTAGTAATATGTTTAAAGCTGTTAGGTAATGATTCTATATACTGGTAGGGAATATTGTGAAAGTTCTTCATTCATGTTTACTTTCCAATTGTTTAAATTAAGAATTGCTATAATTCTAATATATTTATAATTTCATTGGGATTTACTTACGGCAAAATATGTTGAAGACTGCAGCCTTAACCAAAACTTTCTGGAGTAGTTCTGTTTTTATTTAAGTAAACAATTCATTGATTATTTTTCAATGGTAACGCCCTTTCTTGGATGGAACGGATGGAAGCAACTTGTATAACAGCCCAAGAAAATACTAGCTAGGTAAACAAAACAGATTTAAGAAATATTTGAAGGATAAATCTTTCTATATGCACATAAAATACATGAATGCTAATGCATAACCATGTACTGAAAGGGAGTTAGTAATTGTTAGACCATATAAGTGACATTCAGGAGATAGCAACTAAAGGTGGAAAATCTTGGGATGTGACACATCAAGGGCTCACATGATCTACACGTGCCTATCAGCAGATGTTAACTTACATCGCACTATCAGTTCTCCAAAGGATAAATGCAGGTTGCTTACCTGTAACTGTAGTTCTTCGAGTGGTCATCTATGCATTCACACATATGGGCTTTGCGCCTGCGCAGAGACCAGACCGGAACCTACTATAGCTGAGTGGAACGTTTTTGGCGGGAACCCCTCCCCCACGCTACCGCGCATGTCCATGGGGTTCCCGCCCTTACCTCAGTTTACAGGAGTCCGACATCGTGCCCCCATAAACATGAGTGTAATAAAATAAAGTACATTCCATAATATAACAGTGTTATTTTTAAGTCTCACACCACCAAGTGGGGATGGTGGGTGGGTTGTGTGAATGCATAGATGACCACTCGAAGAACTACAGTTACAGGTAAGCAACCTGCATTTCTTCTTCGTGGTCTCTATGCATCACACATATGGGCGAGTAGCAAGCTGACATACCCTTGGAGGTGGGTTGGTGCATCATCTGAAGATCTCTGAAAGCACTGTCCTCCCAAACGAGCAGTCCTGCCTCGCACGGGTGTCCAAACTGTAGTGCTTGACAAACGTGGATGGAGTGGACCACGTTGCGGCTCTACAGACGTCTGCCAAGGGAACACCTCTGGTGAAGGCCACCGATGTTGAAACAGCTCTGGTGGAATGAGCCGTCACAGGTTTCACTAACTCTAATTTAGAAATAGAGTAGGCCAATTCTATTGTCTCCACTATCCAGCGTGACAACCGCTGGCAAGAGACAGGGAGTCCCTTAGAAGGCTCACCATAACAAATAAACAATTGCTTTGTTTTCCTTAAAGCCTCTGTTCTGTCTTTGTAAAAAGCAAGAGCCCTTCTTACATCGAGAGTGTGCAAGGAAGACTCAAGAGGTGTAGTTGGATTAGGGAAGAAAGCAGGCAAAGTAATATGCTGGGACAGATGAAAAGTAGACACTACCTTAGGTAGGAAGGCTGGATCTGTGCGTAGCACAACCTTATCCTTATGAAAGATAGTGTATGGGACATCTATCCTAAGAGCTCTAAGCTCACTTGCCCGTCTTGCCGATGTAATGGCTACTAGAAAGACAGCCTTTAAAGTAAGTAGCCTAAGGTCTGTCGAAGCCATAGGCTCGAAGGGTTTGCGTGTCAGTGCTTGCAGCACAACTGACAGGCTCCATGGCGGCACGATACTCTTCACAGTCGGTATCGTGTTCTTCAGACCTCTTAGAAATTTCTTGGTTGTTGGATGGGTAAAAGGTGTAAACCCATCTATACCTTGGTGAAAAGATGTAATCGCAGCAAGGTGAACCCTGATGGATGCGAGCTTAAGTCCCTGCTGGAAAAGTGTCAATAAATAATTGAGAATAAAAAATAAGTGGCAAGATTCTGGTGTTTGATCTTGTTTTGAAGCAAAATTCCGAAATCTTTGCCACTTTGCTGCATAAGCTTTCCTCGTAGAAGGCTTTAGTGCTGCCAATATAATGTGGTCCACAGTCAAAGCTCTGGTTCCAGAGGCGGAGCGGTTGCTATCCTCCATGCAGTCATCTTGAGGGTCGACAGATCTGCGTGTCGAACTTTGCCCTGGTGTCGAGACAGTAGCTTCGGTGTCGACGGGAGCCTGATGTAATTCCCTCTCGATAACCGAAGGACGTGAGAGAACCACGTCTGTCGAGGCCACCACGGTGTGATCAGGATGCAATTGGAGTTGTCCATCTGGATCTTGGCTATCACTCTTGTCAAAAGTGGAAAGGGAGGAAACATGTACAGGAGATTTCCTCTCCAAGTCCTGGTGAAAGCGTCTCCTAGAGAGCGCTTTCCTTTTCCTGCTCTGCTGCAAAACTTGGTACAGACTGCGTTGTCCTCGGTAGCGAAGACATCGACAGCAGGGCGGCCCCAGTACCGAAAAAGACTTTCTCGAACTTCGACATCGAGCTCCCACTCGTGGTCGACATGGAAGGACCTGCTGAGAGAGTCCGCAAAGACGTTCTCCTTGCCGGCTACATGGATTGCAGTCAGGTAAGTCCTTCTCTTTATGCACCAGTTCCATATCCTGAGTGCAGAACGGTTCAGAGGGTGAGATCTTGTTCCACCCTGCCTGTTGATGTAAGCCACTACGGTAGTATTGTCCGTCGCGATCAAGACATTCTGGCCCTCGATCAACTGTGCAAATGCTTTTATCGCATTTTCTACTGCCAGGAGTTCGAGGTGATTGATGTGCTGTTCTCTCTGTGATCGAGGCCAACGACCTTGAGCGGTAAGGGAGTTGCAATGGGCTCCCCATCCTTCTAAAGATGCATCCGTTGTGATCGTTACCGAAGGCGCCTGTTGTTGAAACGGAACGCCTTCGAGAAGAGTCGACATCGAGAACCACCATTTCAGCGATGCCCTCACTTGCTTCGGTATCGAAAGGTAAGTTCGTCGAGCATTGTGCCTGAGATCGAAAGTCCTCAGAAACCAGACCTGCAATACCCTCATTCTGAGTCTTGAAAACCTGATGACTGCCGTAGTAGCTGCCATCAGACCCAACAATCTTTGAACTGTCCATGCCGAAACTTTTCGGCGGCTCTCGGTATCGATGGCTAACTGCTGCAAGGTGTTTGCCCTGGTTGAAGGTAAGTATGCTCTCCCGTCCTGAGAGGATAGGGTTACCCCTATGAAGTCCAATCTCTGCTGTGGAGTCAAAACGGACTTTTCGCGGTTGACCCACAGTCCTAACGAGTCCAAGAGGTTGAGGGTGGTTCGTATGTCCGACTGGAGTGTATTTCTGTTGTCTGCTACGAGGAGCCAATCGTCCAGGTATGGGTAAATGTAAATGCCTTCCTGTCTTAGGTGGGCGCATACTACCGCCATGACTTTGGTGAAGACCCTCGGCGCCGTGGCCAACCCGAACGGAAGAACGGTGAACTGGTACTGGGATGCACCGATCGAAAACCGAAGGTAAGCTTGATGCAACTTCCTGATGGAGATGTGGAAGTACGCATCCTTCAGATCCACCACTGCGAACCAAACTCCTTTTTGTAGAAGCTGTAAAATAGAAGTAACCGTTGTCATACGGAATTTCCTCGGGGTGATGAACTTGTTCAGATGTCTTAAGTCCATGATCGGTCGAAGACCTCCATCCTTCTTCGGGACCGTGAAGTAACGGGAGAAAAATCCCTGGTTGAGCTCCTCTGCAGGTACGGGAGAGATAGCTCCCTTCGATAGTAAAGTCTGTACCTCGAGAAGCAGAGGAGGGGATGGAGCCGTTACTTTCACGCCGGAAAAGGGAGGAAGGGCATCGAGCTCGATGGCGTAGCCCGAGTTGATGATAGTGAGCACCCAGGAGTCTGATGTTATTAACTCCCATTGATGGTAATGGGGTGCTAGGCGGTTCGCGAAGGGAGGTGGATCTGGGTCCGAAAAGTCAAACCCGCTGCTTTTTAGAGAAGTCGGGCTGCCGCTTATCCTGTTGGTATCTGCCCTGGTAAGGCCTCTTCCTCTGCAGCTGCTGTTGTTGCTGCCGAGGTTGAGGCTGATATTGTGGTCGATGTTGTTGTTGTATGGGAGGCCTTGTCCATCTTTTGGTTCGGTATTGGGTCTGAGGAGGAGCAGTAAACCCCATCTTTTTTGCTGTTGTCCTTGCTTTATAGATGGAGTCCAGTGTCTCATCGGTCTTGGTATTAAATAGACCTTCGCCATCGAATGGCATATTTTCAATTCTCCACTTTGTTTCTTGTGTGAGATTAGCTGATCTGAGCCATGCATGCCTCCTCAAAGAAATGGCACCCATCATCGACTTTGAGTGGCAGTCCACTTGATGTCGAGCGGTGGACAACTGTTGTCTTGCTATGGCCGTCGCTTCGCTCTGAAAGACTCTTGCGAGCTCCTTTTTATCCTCAGGAAGATGCTCGCATAGGGAACCCATCTTTTCCCAAAGGAAAATCTGGTATCTCGCCATAGTCGCTTCATACGCCGACGCTTTGATTCCCAAAGAGGAGGATGCATAGACTCTTCTTCCAGTTTGATCCAACTTTCTCCCCTCCCTATCTACAGGCGCAGAATGGGCTTTATGAGATTGTCCTTGTGCCGATTCTACTACTATAGAATTCGGCTTAGGATGCTGTACCAAGAATTGTGCCTCATCCTCCCTAACGCGATATAGTGTCTCTAGTCTTTTTGATGTTGTTTGAGCCACTGCTGGAGTCTTCCATGACAACTGAGCCGCTTGTTTTAGAGCGTGGGGTATAGGAATGGCCAAGCGTTGATTTGTAGTTGTTTGGAACACATCATAAATAGGATCGATGACGGATTCATCTGCCTGCTGAATGTCGAGACCTAATGCGTTAGCCATTCTGAGCATATGGTCTGAGAACCGGACCATATCATCAGACGGAGAAGAAGGGTCAGCATCATCGACTGCATCGTCCGGCGAAGGTGCGGTTGGAACCAAAGAGTGAGCCGACTCGGAGTCAGATGGATAGTTCCCTTCTGGCGAGGACAGTGTCACCACCTGCAAATCTAAACGTTCTTCCTGTGTAGGTAGTGCAGTCGATGCAGCGATCGGTATCACATGTTGCTCATGGTGTCGAGGGGTCGACACCGTGGAGACTTGATGCTCGGAAGGAGGAGGCAAGGGCAACTGGCATACCCTCGATGTTGGAGGAGGATGTGCATAATAGCCCTCAGGCTGGTAATGCTCCTGGCCACCTTGAAAAAACTGCTGTGGTCGGTAACGATCCCACTGGTAGTAGCCGTATCTGGATTGGGGATCAGAGTACTGAGATACTCTGTCCCATTCACGCCTTGGAGTATGTCTTGGCGAGGGCTGCCCGGGGATTAAACCCTGGAGCTCCAAGGGTCTAACAGGTTGTCGAGCGGAGGCCACCGACACCGAATCTCGAATCTCGCCTTCGGATAGACTTGTAGGACGTGTCGGTACCGTGGCCATCGGTACCGACATCGATCTCGATACCGAAGGAGACCTCGGTATCGAAGTGGTCGGCGCGGCGGGAGGGGTGGAATGGCTCCTGGCCGATTCCCGCGGCCGAGGTGACGCTATGGTGGATTTCTCCGCGTCCCTCTTTTTCTTCTTCTTCTTCTTCTTCTCCAGCTCAGAAGAAGGTATCAAAGTTCTGGCTTTTTTAGAGATCTTTTTAGCCAACGAACTTGATAAAGACCGACCAGGCGTGAGGGGTATCTCAGCCCTATTAGCTCTGGCCTGCACTTCAGTGCTGTGGTCTGGCGGTTTTTCCGTTACAGTCGTTGTAACTGCCGTCTTACGGGCAACAGACTTTTGAACCGCCGCTCTCTCCATCGTAGGGGCCTCCGTGGCCTTAAGAGCTTTTTCCCAGAGTGTCGAACGGAGTCGGTCTGCTCGATTTTTTCTAGTTTGCTTGGTAAAAGACATACAGTGGTGGCAGGTCTCTACCACATGTCCCTCTCCCAAACAGATAATACACAAAGAATGGCCGTCCGAGGGAGGAAGCTTCGCTCCACACTTTACGCACTTTCTAAATGGTGCTTTGATTGCCATAAAGGCCTCACGCGACCGAAGTCGCTGAGGAGAAATATAACTATAACAATTTTTTTTTTTTTTTTTTTTAATAGGACAGAATAAAGGCTAAAGAAGATAAGTTAAAGTGAGAAGCGAACGAGAAGAGAAAAGAATGAAGAAAAAGGTATTTTAATAGAGAATACGCTAAGTAGGCTGGTTCTATGTCTAAGCACGATGGCGGACGACGAAGAACTGAGGTAAGGGCGGGAACCCCATGGACATGCGCGGTAGCGTGGGGGAGGGGTTCCCGCCAAAAACGTTCCACTCAGCTATAGTAGGTTCCGGTCTGGTCTCTGCGCAGGCGCAAAGCCCATATGTGTGATGCATAGAGACCACGAAGAAGAAATGCTGTGAATGAAGAAAAATTATTTGAGGGATAGGAGATGAGAAATGAAAGTCATAGCACTTATTAACCTTCTTGTTACAGCATTGAAACTTGTATATATTACCTTACACCTTTCTAAAAATGTAAAATCATTACATGCTTTAAAACAACAATCAACCTTGATCTGCAAAGTTTTAAAGACACACCTCAGGTTCAGCAAGTTTATAAACTTATGCACAATCACAGTGCTTAATTCCAGTTGGCATGGGCCTATGATTTTGAGGGGGCCTACTCTAAGTCCCCCTGGGCAAAGTTGCTTGAATTTTCTGTTGTTGGTGATGAATTTGCCCAAAGAAAAGCACGTAAAGCATTTCTGAATGTGAAGAAGTGATGTCTTATATACATCTTGAATAAAAGTGCTTGCCATTACCTTTTTAATAAATCATCCTGGTTCATATGTATTTAGAACTGATTAAAATACTTAATGAGCAGTTTGAAACGGGGCCTACATTTCCTATCTGGCCCGGCCCTATTACCAGCTTTGCCCGGCCCTGTGGATGCCTAGAGAGCATGTTCCATGATTAGCCTGGCTTGGGGCAGAAGGCTATGCACCACAAGTGTGTTCATCATCAGAGCAAGGTATTTTTCTGTCTTCCAACAGCTATGCCAAAACCCACTGTAGGCCCACATGACTTTGCTCTCTCTTTTATTTATCTACTTCAATCACTAATAAAGCTAACCAATGGTAGAGATACTTAGGCCTGACCAGGAATATGGGATATTTTCCATCAAGGAAAGGCTCAAATCATTAGTTTTAGTCTAGAAGAAAGTGCTGACTAAATACTATGAAATAGTAAGTACTATGTTTCATAGGAATACATTGCTCAAGACATTTATATGAGAGTAGTTATAAATTCAAGATAGAAGTCTTAGAAACAATGCAAATAAGACTAGGGATGCCTAAGAAATTTGTTTCAGTTTGTTTTTGATCAAACTTACCCAGTTTATATGTTCTGAACCAAACATGGATTCCGATGCAATCTGCGGTTGAAGTCTGTACATTTACAGGCTTGCAATGTGAATCATGGACCAAAGGAAATTGTGTTTGGTAGCATATGCACATTTGGAAAATGCACATGAAAAAATGCGAACTTTTGAAAACTCCACAGAAATACGCTTTGATCAATGGAGGAAGAATGTGTACATTTCAAAGATGTGCACAACTGATGTGCACATTTGGAAAAAATACTCACAGGAATATGCACAGATGAATATGTGAAAAGAAAAAAAACAAAGTTCGCAATCTGATATGGACTCGAGTTGGAACAAGCTTTGAGATGCAGCTCAGAGAACTTCTATAAGCTCGGGTTTTGCTAATTTTCACACCCCTAAGACTAGGTGAAATGAGTGAATAGGGAACAAGTGTTTACCCATTCGTATAAATGTTATTTGCTAGAAAATACTCATGGTGATATCATATATGAAAGGACAATTTTCCCAGAATTTTCTTTCCCTCCAGAACTATATAGTATACAAAGCAATAATCAACAAATTCATACTACTAGACAGGATGCCCAAGGGTGTCATCCAGAGGTCATGTGTTCTCTGCAATTTATAATAAACCACAATTCTACACCAAAAAAAATTGAATCCTACAATCTGTGCGACTGTGCAATGTGTATTCAGAAGTTAGTTCCACTGTGTTCAGTTAGCCTTACTACCTAGTAAGTGTGTTTAGAAATGCCACCTGAATAATGTAAGTTAGGAAACGTACTTACGTTCTTTATTTTGCATAATTTATTCTGCAACTTTTACCATTGGCATAATTTATGTTTCTCCTAATCAAAAAGACAAAATATGGATCTAAGTAGGGCACTGAAGCCTCAACTCCTGGCTACTGCACATCTTAGTCATCAACAGACCTAGGTTCTAAGATTTCTCCAAGCATTGTCCACACACATTCAAGCCTATATCTTTCAGGCCATAAGGTCTAGAAACTTACTTCTTAAAAAAGAAATAAATCACTACATTGTTAAATGTCAAAGCAATTGAATCTGATCACTGTCAGAAATAGGACATTGGGCTGGATCATGGGCCATTGGACTCATCCAGTGTGGCTGTTCTTATGTTAAATTGGCACTTAATGTGCTATTAAACCAGAAACATTTGCATGGAATTACCTTCTTCCCTCTCCATTGGATCCTGTCTAACTATGAACTGGGTAGAAATGCACTATTTAAATTAAGCCTTGTGGGAGAGGGGGGGGGGAAATGAAACACTTTCCCTTAAATTGTGAACACAAGCTGATACTGCATCACATGACCCTTACTATAATTTCTATTAAAATCATTTCATGTCTGGTTGCTTCTGCTATCCTGGCTCATTTGTATTGTTTACAACAAGTCATTGCACTCAGCAGTTAGTGGTGGCTGAATCCATGGTTACCAGTTTTTACATTCACTAGTTAAATGGAATGCAGTTCTTCTGTGGGTTTCATGAAGAAAGCACTTAAGGAACCACAATTCAGCTATCAATCAGGCTAACCTGGGAGAAATTAATCTTATAAATAAAGGTATTGTTTCAAATTTAAATTTAATAGAAAGGGGGCTCAATGGTGTGTTTTTTCCTATTAGTTGTAGTTGCAAGAGGGGACACATTGAGAATTGGCACCCTGTTCCTAAGCATGGTTACTTGGAAATCATCCCCACCTATTTAAACTGAGCTTATTTCTGAGTAAGTGTGTTTAGGATTGCATTTGTGGGCTATTTTGTGTACATCCATCCCCACTGCAGTGTCTTTTTAAAGCTTTCCAGAGTAATAAAGCTGTCCTTTATTTTCAAGTATTATTTTTCCCAAATCTTCAAACATTTTTTAAAACTAGGATGTGCCTAGAATGTAAATACAGACTGCTTAAGTACAGGTTTAATGAGACTGCAGTCCAACCAAAGAAACTTAGGCAGGATAGTAAAATATAAAACAGACAGAACTGAGTAGAATTCAATTAAGGCAAAAGTATCCTTTACCAGTAAATTAAGATTGCAAACCCATACGTTTCAGTGTTAATTAAGGTAGATATCGATGGATTGCATTTGCCTCATTATTTACTGTTTGTCTGGAATGGCTTGTAGGGGGGGGAACCCTCTCTTTGTTTACAAGATAGATACAACACACATTTAAATTCCTAAAAAATAAAATTTAAAAACAAAAACCAGAGAAGTTCCCTATAGCTTTTGACTGTAACATCTGTCCCACCAGTTATAAGAAAGCGACAAAGAGTTAAATCAACATTTTACTAGCTCATCTACTGCAAAGTCACTGTATCAGAAGCCTGGATTGATTTGTTTCTTCAGAACGAATTGGAAATGAATGTAACAGAACGTTGTGGGGAGAGAGAGGAAAATCCCTACCACACTGCTAATCGGATATTGTATAATAGTTGATTGCAGGTTTGCACCATGCTATCGTTGCCTAAATCATACATACTTACAGGTTCTGGGTTCTTCCAAGAGTTTGGTGCAGTTTCAAGGACAAATGTCTTATGGATGCCTTTTCTACCATGCAGCAATGATCTTGGCTCTGATCTGGTTACATGAGCAAAGTGCTAAATCTGACAATACATTTTAAAAAAAGAAAAAAAGAGGAAACTTCCTATGTAGAGAAGAAATCTTGGGGGAAAGTCTCAGACTTGAAAAAGGCTGCTTAAAATGTGGTGGATTTGTTCCCTAGTTGTAGCAGCTGATGCCTGTTTGCAGCCCTGCAGAAAGAAACCTTTACTGAAAAGCCAATGGCATCACATTTCAGTGAAGCTTATGCCAGGCTATGGAATGCAAAGCAACCTTTGACAAATTTCACACAATTCAAATCAGTCAAGTATATTGCTGATGTGCATGAAAAACATTTACAAATATAGCTGTGATTTTGGTTAGTTTGATTAGTAGTTGGCTATTATCTTGCACGTCTTATGTATTCCTGAGTAGCAAAAAACTTCACATACTACAGTGATCAAATTCAAAGGAGAATCAGGGCTCCTGTGCCTTTAATAGTTGTACAGAAAAGGAAATTCCAAAAGGGGGAACTTTTCTTACCCTGCATAACTGTTAAAGACACAGGAGCCCTGCATTCTGCTTTAAAGAGTTAGTTTTCCTCTAATATTCCTATCCCAAATACATTGCTTTGAAGTCCCAGTAATTTCAATAGAGCTTCCACAGTATTTAGGGTGAACAAATGGAAAGGAGGACAGGGCTCCTGTATCTTTAACAGTTGTGTAGAAAGGGGAATTTCAGCAGGTGTCATTTGTATACATGCATCACCTGGTGAAATTCCCTCTTCATTACTCTGATTACTCTAGCTAAAGAGGGCAGGGCTCCTGCAGCTTTAACTGCTGTGATGAAGAGGGAATTTCAGGTGCTGAAATTCCCCTTTCAATACAACTGTTAAAGATACAGGAGCCCTGTCCTCCTTTCCATATGGTCACCCTAACAGTATATGTTAGCATTGTGATGTAACCCTCCCCAAAGCTTAATCCTAAACAGACATACTTAACAAGAAGGGTGCTTCCAGTTGGTTGGCTTCTAGTCCTACCAGTCAAAAGACATTGTGCCATCTTTCCCTCCTTAACAGAAAAAGCAAATGGAAAAACACAGGTTACAAATAAAAGATATTGTCTGGAATCTCATAAAATTATATGTGAATGAGGCAGGGCAATTGAATACTAAAAGCCTCATCTGGAAGCACCCTAAGTTCCATAAAGAAAAATGGGACCAACTTCTGAACTGCATTGGATCCTCGTGTTACGCTTGTGCTGCTGGATTTTATGCACATTTATTCAAAAGTAAGTCCTAGTGATTTCAGTGGGGCTGACTCCTGTATAAATGTGTATAAGATATGCAACTTTAACGAATTCACTATGACAACAGAACTTAGTAAATTCATTAAAACTGCATCCCTTATACAGAAATGCATCACCACTACATCAATCATCTACTGCTGTGTTACCCATCAGTCTTAACACACACACACGCCGGCCCACATGTCCCCTCCTACCCATCCATAACAACACACACGATGATGCCACATGAGGCCAGATTGCACTAGGGTGAGGAAAAGGGATCTTTATTTACTAACCCCTTGCAAACAAAGAAATAACACACGCAGCAAACTGATCACCCTTATTACATCGGAGGTAGAATAAAATAAAAATAAAAAGCGAATGGTTAGGGCTGCCAACCAGTCATCCCAGCCGGTTTCCTATGCTTGATAGAGATTTTCAAGTGAAGTGTCTCCATATGGGAGAGTGAGGAGCCTTGATGCTACATGGCTGAAGGACAGCAGCCCTTCCAGTTTCTGCTTAATCAAGTTTCCTGTATTACAAGGCAGCAGACCTCCTATGGCACACAAGTGGGATAGGTGCTGCTGCCATGGTGTGTGAGAGTCTGGTGTGTGTCGGGGTGTGGGGGAATGAAGAGACTGGGGCCATAGCTAGATGGGGTGATATCCCAGGGATCGCCCCGGGATCATCCTTGCATGTCCACATGACGCACAGGGGATCCCGGGGGCAGGGAGGGATGATCCATTCCATGGCCCGGGATATGGCCCTACACTTTAATCCCAGTTTTTTCCGTGGTCTTGGGCTCATCCCGAGACCACGGGAGCTGTGGTTGGGAGTCCCATTTCCATTTTGGCTCCTTGTGAGTAACTGCGAGGAACCAGGCATGGGGCTCTCTGCCCACTGGGGGTGGGTTGTGGGGAGCGGGAGGCTTATTTTTTTTAAAAAAAAAATCACTTACATTTTCCGCTGGAGCGTTCCTGCTCTCATTTCTGATTAAAAAAAAAATCCTACCCTCTCCCTACACCCGTAAGTGTAGACATGCCCTGGAATTCTGTTCACCTTTTCTAGTGAGAGGTTATAGCCTTGAATCAAACCTGACTCCTGCTTGCAAGTAAAACTTGAGCTGTTCCACGAAGTTAGGGGTCCTAACTGAACATGCCTCCTGATGTTGGCACATGTGACTGAGTCTTGAGGCTGATGAGTGGAAGAAGACAAAGGCCCCAACATGTCTCTGATTCCTGTCTGTTGATGTGGCTGAGTAATGGTACTGACTGGGTACTGACTGCTGTCAGGCCGTGGCATGGGGTCTTGAAACTTTGTCCCAAGGAGGACTCTGTGTTCTCTCAGCTGCCTCCAGCCAAGGAAGCTATTTTGGTAGTGTGGCCTCTCTCTCTCTCCTTTCTTCCTTCCCTCCTTCCGTGTGCTACAATTAAAAATGGTACTTGAGAGTCAGTGTATGGTGCAAGAAAAATTGAATCCCCTACTTACTAGGATGCCGGGAACTTGCAGCAGTTGGGTTATACCTGTGCCACAGAAGCCCATGGAGTGGGGCTGATGTGGCATCATTGGTGCGGGGAGAGCAGGGAACTAGCTCTCCTGGAGGGTGTCCCTGCAACCATCAGTGCACTGGCTCCTTCAGTGGCTAAGTAGCATGGGGTCATCATTGCTGCAACATCTGTTGATTGGTGGGCACTAGCAGCTTAGCCATTGATGCTGCTGTGGGGGGTGGCTGCTGCTTTTGCTATGTCATTTATTTTACTCCTCCTGGATTGGGCAACCATAGGATTTGGTGGACATTGTGCCAGCATAGCAGTGGCGTATCTCTGACCCCAGTATAATTGATGCATAGGGTTGCTTTATCAGAGGCCACAAAAACCCATGATTAAGTATATCATCATAGTTCATATTAGTAATGGTTGAAATAGACTTGTTTCTGAGCATTACAAGAGTGTGTATGATTACTTCTCTCATCCAACACCCTTCTTTTCCCCCTCGGGCACTCTTGACTATTCTAGCTTGCAGTATATTGCATGTTATTTCTTCAATATTATGAACTTTACTCCAAAGAGCAGAAACTAAATCTGACAGCACAACAAAAGGGCATGCCCTAGAATTCAGACAGGAAAATAATTAAGATCCTAGGCATAGTTGTATACATATGGATATATAGACTTCTAGATATAGAAGGATATATTGGGGTTTGGAAAGTATTTATGACATAATTAAATCATGAAGGTGTCTATTGCCTTTTATGTTACTTAGAAGTAATGGGACAAGGGGACACATGGCCAAAATGCTATCAAACAGAAGCAGCAGTCTGCATCTATACCCCAAGAGTTTCCTCCTAAAGCTCCCCATTATCTTCCACATTCTCTTAGAGGATTGAGCTGATACTTCCTGTCAGAGGATGAATTAATTTATATCCTGAAGTATGAGAAGGAGTTTGATCTAAAACATCAGGCAGTGATATTTTAGTGCAGGGGTTAGTTTTTTGTCTCTTCCACAGATTCACACTTTTGTTGTATGACCTTGATGAATTTGCAGTCACTATTCTGCTCTCCATTCCCAAGCCCCTTTCCAAAACTCTGGGTTGTGTTTAAAGGGAAGTATTTACTTCTGATATAAAAGCTAGAATATGGGATTTATCTGTGCTAGGCTTATTTAAAATTATAGTTCGCCTTCAGTGTACAGCCCATGTAATATGTATGACCTCAACCATTAGCTCTAAAGACATTTGATAAACTGTACGTATGCAGACTCAACATGCTAATTTTTTTTAATCAGTTTGTTTATTTATTTATTTATTTATTTATTGCATTTATATACCGCCCCATAGCTGAAGCTCTCTAGGCAGTTTTCAAAAGTTAAAAACAGTAAACATTAAAAACAAATATACAAAGTTTAAAAACATAAAAAGCATAAAAACAACAGTATCCTTATAAAAACAGTTTGAAGGAGGACAATGTCCTTGCTTCAGTTTACAGTGCATCAAAACTGTGGGTACCATCCCACAGAGAGGGTATCCCAATGGGCACCTGTCAACAAAGTCTACTGTGTTCTTCTGAATTCCATTGTCCCTTACTTTTTGGTCTTCCCATGTTTAAACAGTTCTGGTTGACAGGAGGGTTTGTTTATGTTTTCTACATTAGAATGAGAGGGCAGTGTGAGGCACTGGGAAAGACACATGGACTACTAGCTAGCTCAGCACTGCTCTGGATGGGGTTGCACTCCCTCTGAAGGAGCAGATTCATAGCTTGGGGGTTCTCCTAGAACCATCTCTGTCCCTTGAGGCTCAGGTGGCCTCGGTGGCACAGAGTGCCTTATACCAGCTTCAGTTGATGGCCCAGCTACACCCCTATCTGGACAGGGATAACCTAGCTTCAGTTGTACCTGCTCTGGAAACCTCCAAGTTAGATTACTGCAATGTGCTCTATGTGGGGCTGCCTTTGAAGACAGTTCGGAAGCTGCAGCTTGTGCAAAATGCAGCAACCAGATTGATAACCGGAACCAGAAGGTTCAAACATATAAGACCGATTCTGGCCCACTTGCATTGGCTGCCTATACGTTTCTGAGGTGCTGGTTTTAGCCTATAAAGCTTTACACAGCTTGGGACCACAATACCTGATGGAACACCTCTCACAACATGAACCTACCTGTACACTACGCTCAACATCTAAGATCCTCCTCTGATTGCCTACTCTGAAGGAAGCTCAGAGGATGGCAACAAGAGAAAGGGTCTTTTCAGTGGTGGCCCCACAATTATGGAATGATCTCTCCGACAAGGCTCGCCTGGTGCCGACATTGTTATCTTTTCGGCGCCAGGTCAAGACTTTTCTCTTCTCCCAGGCAGTTAACAACATATGCTAAGTTTTTAAACTGACCCCAGAATAGTGGTTTTAAATGGCTATTGTTATTTTTAGGCTTTTTATGGCTTTAAATTTTTGTATATTTGTTTTTAATGTTCACTTTTTAAAACTTTTGTAAACCGCCCAGAAAGCTTCAGCTATGGGGTGGTATATAAATGTAATAAATAAAAATAAATAAATCTAGGCTTGTGGTTTCTAAATGGACAGTAGCAATGAGCAGAAGCATGGGCCTTGATGTCAACAATGCACACTGGGTGCTGCTATCTGAAATAAGCTCCTGGGTTTAGAAAATGATGGAGCACATTCTTCAATTCCCCTCCTCCCTTCCAAAGCTAGTTCCCAGGCTGCCAAGTCCCCCAAACTGGCTCTCAGCATTTTCCCTTTGACATAACCTGAGAATGACAAAAAGAATGTTAGAAATTAGATATTTTTATATATTCCATGTCCCATGTAATATTGGAAGTATTATACCAGCATTCCAAATCCATGAGAGTAATACCTTTATTAGGTCAAGCAAAAGATCACAACAATTGTGCAAGCCTTCGAGATCTCTTCATCAAGAAAGACGTTACAAAGGGCTCATCTACACCACACAGGATATTCCACTATGAAAGTGGTATATAAAAAGCAGGAGCCATACTACTGCTTTATAGCAGTACTGAAGTGCACTGACAATTGTTGGGGCCCGTGACACATGCCATATACCGCTTTCAGTATGCTGATGACACCCAAATACATTTCTCTATGCCTTTGACAACAGCGTCAGCTAAGGATAGTGTGTCTCCTCTGAATGAATGCTTAGAGCCAGTAATGGGCTGGATGAGGAAAAACAAACTGAAGCTGAATCCAAACAAGACGGAGATGTTTGCTGTCAAAGGCCACAACCTGGGTTTGGAGGTGTGTCAACTGGTTCTGGATGGGGTTACACTCCCCCTGAAAGACTGTGTTCGCAGCTTGGGATGCTTCTGGATCCGTCGCTCCAAATGACAGCCCAGATGGATGCAACAGCCAGGAGTGCCTACTATCAGCTTTGGCTGATACACCAGCTGCACCCCTTCCTAGAGTTAGAAGACCTAAAGATGGTAGAGCACGTGCAGGTAACTTAAAGTCTTGACTTCTGCAATGCGCTCTACATAGGGCTACCTTTGTGCCTAGTCAGGAAACTTCAACTAGTTCAAAATATGGCAGCCAGGCTGGTCACCGGTACACCTAGGCGTGACCATATCACACCAGTTATAAAATCTCTTCACTGGCTGCCAATTAGTTTCCGAGTGAAGTATAAAGTGTTGGTTATTACCTTTAAAGCCCTACATGGTTTGGGTTCAGGCTACCTGCGGGATTGCCTTCTCCCATACAATCTGCCTTGCACACTCAGGTCATCTGGGAAAAATCTACTTCAGCTAGCAAAAACTAGATTAACAATTGTTACCCAGAGGACCTTCTCTTCTGCTGCTCCCAGACTGTGGAATGGCCTGCCGGAGGAGATTGTAGATGTGTCATGGCCCCAACAGTTGTCAGTGCGCTTCAGTACCACTATAAACCAGTAGTGTGGCTCCTGCCTTTTATATACTGCTTTCAGAGTGGGAGATACTGCTTGGTGTAGATGAGCCCAAAAAGCAGACTGGGGGCGGGGGCAGAATAAGGGACAGAGAGAAAAATCTGACTTGATGGTGACTGTCTGCACATTCAGAGTCTCAAGATGAAGTGTAGGGAAGAGGGCTCTGCAAACATTTAAACTCAAATCATTTGGTATTTCACAAGTCAGATTTCCCCCCTCATAGTTCTATCCTTCCCCCATGTATTTTTGTAACATCCTGCCTGATGAAGAGACCTGGAGACCTTCAAAGTTTGCATAACTTTCATGTTCTTTTGGTTGACCTAATAAACGTATTACACTAATATAGATTACAGAATTTTTCTTATGGGCAACATGGCTACCTTTGCTTTATCTTATATCAGCATTGTACTTCAAATCTGTCATGGTTTTTTTTTTCTTCTGTAAGCATAGAACACACCTCACCAACACACCTGAAATAGGATATGAACCCATTACCCTTCACTTCCTCACCTTGTCTCAGCTCCACTCATGCAGAGCTCTCTTGACAATGTAGATTGGAACACAGTGACTTCTTAACCTGTGAGTATATCTGGCATTACATACAGAACTTGCAATTTTGGAAGAACTTGCAATTTTGGAATAAATAAAAAAAAAATCATTTGGGACATAGCTGCTAAAGCTTTTATTCATTATTGGAACCATTTGCATTTATAAATATTGGAACTGATTTTTGCTAATGGTCACGCTAATAATACCTTCCAAATAAAACCTAAAAACACTGATTATGTAGATCTCACTTCCAAAATTTACATAAGTTCTATACATAGAGTTGCATTCAAAATTCATTTCAATGTGTCTACTCTAAGTAAGACTAATATTGAATACAATGCACAGCTTTAAATCTTTTCAATTTAAAAAAGCTGCTAGGAGGAAAGAATTTCTGGACTGCTTTCGAAAAGTAGCAATACCTCTGCTGAATAGTTTTGGGCTGTTTGTTTTGAAAATCAAGTGGATTATGTGGGGTGCATGACACTGTGAAATCTAAGGAAGCTGCTTCTAACAATCTTAGGCCCTTTCTACACCTAAGGATTATCCCAGGAAAATGGTGGAATCATCCTGCCTGCTCCTGGGATCCCCTGTGTGTCGTTTGCATGCACAGGGATGATCCCAGGGGAAAAGGCCTTAGTATCAGGTTCTTTCAGGTGAAAGTTTCCCCCCAAATTGGTCACTGTGCCACTGGCCTAAGTGAAAAAGAGTGGCATTGAAGTGCTATTGACTCATATTTCCTTGCCTCCTTAAAGCATCACAGCCATTATCTCCTTCTTTCTTGAACAGCACATGCACAAAGGTGGTGCTGGGAAAGTCTCTTCAATCTAATGCTTCATTAATGCACTGAAATGAACATGAGTTGAGGAATCCATGCTTCTTCCACAATCCCCACTCATTACTTACGAACAGCTTTCCACAACCTGGTGCCCTTCAGAAATGTTGGACCAACTCCCTGCGTGGCTGGCTGGGGGATTCTGAAGTTGTGGTCCAACCCATCTGGAGGGCACCAGTTGGGGAAAGTTGATGCAGAACCTAAGCAGAATTTGTTCCTGGTGACTTCTGCTAAGAAAGTACCCTCTGATTAAAATTGGTTCCCCATATATCTTTCACATTTACATTCCACCTGTCCTACAAGGAATTCAAGATTGCATATGTAGGAGTTTCCCACCATGTGAGTTAGGTTAGGCTGAGAGATGAATAACTTAATAAAGATTTGAAATCAAATTCCCTGGTTCAAGTCCTCCTACACCACATTATCCTAACTCTCATGCCATGTCATATACACAGACTGAACAGCAGTTTTATTTCTTTGTTTATAATACTTTTATATCATCTAATATAATAAAATCGCTGTCGTCTCAGATGTGCATGTATGATCATGTATACTATAATTCTTAATACCTTGCCTACATCAGCATACTTTTGTTGCAGTTCTTAATATGTCCCCCTCCCATATCCTCCCCAAACTCGCAAGATAAAGAAAAATACTGTTGTCTATTGCAGGGAAGAAATGGGGCAGACAAATATGTATGTGTCCAACATTATTTAACTAAAAAGAAAGGTGGTAAAAGTTAATAGTGAGGTAGCCATAGAAACTCAAAAGCTAAGATAGGGTACATTATGGGATGCCCATGCATTGAGTACATTGCTTTAATGTTACTACCAGTTTTTAAAAGCACTAACTTTCACATGATAAAACTTTGAAGTGAAGAGTTAACCAGGGCAGACTGCATAAACTATTTGTAGGAGAAAATTACAAATCATATCAAAAAGTTGAAATACAGATGATGAAAAACACATGATGAAACCACTGGACCTTTCTTTACCAAACTGATTAAATACAGTCTCTTCAAGTGTCATGGATAAAAACTATCTTACTCTTCTTGATCACCAAGAATATCAAAGTGCTAAGACTGGTGTATATTTTAAAATAATCCAAAAAAAACCACCCCCAACTGCAATGCAAAAAATGATAGCGACATTCAGATTTCATATTCCAAATCTAATTCATATTCTTTCCTCATGTTAACAAAGGTTTCTAGACCATATGAACCTAAACCTAAGGTGTATGGCTTTGTGCTACACTTTTCACTAACTAGGAAATAAATTTTGAGTGATTAAGTGGAATTTTTCATACGAATTGCCAGCTTCAGCTTTTCACTCATACAAAATAGCTTGGAAAATATATACTGCATGTGTTTATTATAGTTACAGTTGCTATGAACATCTATAACTCTCCAACAATTTCTTTGATTTATGTTCAAAAACATACAAGGCATGAAATGATGCCTGCAACCTTACATTTCCCTCAAGAACATTGTGGGGAGCAGATATATTCCAAAACATCATGTTAGATTTCTTGTTATGTCTCATTTTTTAAATAAATGTATGATAATCAATTACACATGATTCAAAGCAACTACCACTGGATTCCTCATCAGAAAATAGGTCTTAAAAAAGCACCATTCTCTTATCCATCATACACACACACACATATGCTTCAATAATGTCTTTTCTCCTGTTACCAAAAAACCATCACACTGTACAATATGTCCCATGCACAACAAATAGACAAGTCCTACAGAGGCTTTCAGGAAAGCATTCAGCCTTCCCCAACCTGGTGCCCTCCATATGTTGAACTACATCATTGCCAGCCAGCATGGGAGGAGTTGCTGTTCACAACAAACCAGGGAATAACAGATTCGTATTGTGTAAATACAACTGAGTGAAAAACCGCAAGAATCTGAAATGTCAATAGAAATATCATTCACTGTTTATATCCATCCTCTAAATATGAAATACATGATTCTGTAATGTAGTTTAACACATCAGGAGGGCACCAGGTTGGGGGAGGCTGGTCACTATGTATTAAGAAACAGGTACATGATATAAGAATGTTTCATTGGAATTCCTCATGCTCATGCCTTTTAAAATCAACAACAAATTCAATGAAATATTTATTTATTTATTTATTTATTTACATTTATACGGTGCTTTCGTCATGAAGCTTTCAAAGAAGCATACAACAGTAAAGTAATCAATAAATTAAAAACCCAGAACAACAAAAACTATCATACATTCTTGTGAACTGGTTTTTGTGAACCGTCCAGAGAGCTTCGGCTATTGGGCGGTATAAAAATGTAATAAATAAATAAATAAAAAGAGCAAAGCAAACCAATGCTAAAAATTCCAAGACAGCAGAAAGTCCCTCAAAGCAAAAGGCCCGTTGGAATAAAATGGTGATTACATCTTAACAGTAGTTCTGAGATGTGGGGATCATATGAACCTCCTGAAGGAGGAAGTTTCACAACTTGGGCACCGCTACTGAAAATCCCTATCCTATATCACAGTCAACCACACTTCCCAAGTCAAGTCACTGGCTGGGTTCACATTATCAATTTGAGCCACAGCAGCTCATGCTGGGCACCTGCAGCCTGCCATTCCATAACCCAAATGCTCCTCTTAGATTCTCATGTCATCCAAACCTGGTGCGGGTGGGTTGTTGGCATGGTTAACAAACCATCCACAGTCCATGGATTGTTTTAGGGTTGGGGATGGTTTGCTAACCACACTAACAGGCCACCCTCACCAGTTTTGGACAACATGAGAACCTATAAGCAGGGGCGGGGTAATGAAATGGGTGCCTGTTGACACCTGGCACATGCCGCAAGCTTATTTAAGTCACTGCGGCTCATATTGATCATGTGAACCAAGTCACTGTCAAATACGGGACCAAAAGCAAGGCCGCATCAAGCAATGTGCTTAGAATTCACTTTCAATCAAAATTACAAAGTGTTTGTAGAAATTTTGGAGGAGGATCAGCATCTTCTTCCTTCCTTTGTTTTTTTTAAACAAGTATTTTGTTATTGAGTCTTGAAAGTTGTGGACATTTTAATAGAAAGGTAATGTGAACAATGAGACAAGGGAAATCTGAAGTGGGTTAACAGCTGTGTTTTCCCATGTAGAATAAATTAATGCTCCAAGGTTATCCAGGATGAATTCACCCAAGGTCACTACATGAACGTTTGGGGATTTAAGCTAAGGTCTCTCCAAGTCATTTTCTATATTCTATCCACTACAACACAGACCTGAATCACATATAACACACAAACATAGGTTAATCGACCCACAAATTGCCAAGCACAAGCTGAAGCAAGCGACGGCACTTCCTCCAGCATGCTCATTACTTCCCCTTTCAATTAACAATCTATGATGACACGATTTGTAGGTTGATAGAGTGAATTCTGGGTTATTTAGGGGTTAAACAACCCAGAATTTAATGCAAGATCATAGGTTATTAACTGAAAGCAGAATTTACAACTGTTCACTCACTCTTGCTAGATTTCATCAATTTGTGGGTTAATTACCCTCTCAAAAGTTCTTTTGCATACTGGCTTTCAAAAGCCTTTTAAAGTTTCATGAGAGTAATACTGGTCAGGGGAGTGGGCAGGGGGAATTTTTACATGTGATAAGCTAGATGGCACCTGAAGCCATTTTGAGTTGAGATTTGGGTGTGGCCAAGAAATCTGAAACACTTGGTGGCCTGAACATCTAGAGTTTTGCTGCAATTATCCATGATTTTGAAATATTCTCTCAGTCCCGTAAAGGAATGGTATGTAAAATTGAATGCTGGTGCTTAGAAATTTCAAACATTATTCCAGCTACTAATCCAGTAGAGGTAACCCTGTTTAAAGCCAACACAAGTAAAATATGAAATTACAAACATGCAGCAGTCACAGTCCACTCAACCTAACATATTCTGCTGGTTTCTTTATATGAAACACTGACATTATTTGAACCCTAAGTGTGAATAACACAAAACCACTTGAATTAAAACAAATGAAATATTTGAATGAGATGCCCTTTGCCTTGTGCTCCCCCTTCCACACACACATCTCATGTTAGCAGGGCACCCATTTTCACACTGCTCTCATAATGAAATCGTCAAGGAGTGATGGAGTTAAATTGCATGTGCACCATACCCCTATTGTCCATGCAGCTCTGCTAGATGGCATCAACAGTTGTTCAACTATTTTCACAGTGGGAAATTACCAGGTACTCACTATATAGGAATAATCAGACGGAATCTAGGTCAAAATCAAAGGAAGTCTTCCCTAACCATTTGATGGGGGGAGGGGGGATTCACATGCAAACATCATGGCAGTGTAAAAACAAGGAACTTACTTGTCAGAGTTATAACATATCCTTAGCACCCCATCTGCACCCCTAAAATAAGGGTAAAAACTGCTTTGAGGTGTGTTGTTGTTGTTTTAAAAAACAGTTTCCCTTCAGTCTGGTTTTTCAAAAGGCATTTTAAATCAATATAAAACTACAATATTAGGGAAAAAATTATAATCATTATTCAAACAGCTGACTTGAAATGGTCCCTTGTTCATGGGAAAATCTTCAGTTAGTTTTTCAAGTACCAGCAGTTCAGTCGAAAGATTCTCCAACTGCCCCCTGGAGAAAACTGTAGATCTGCATTTAAATGGAGATATATTGTTTCCAAATGTGTTCTACCTGGAAGGCAGATACTGTCAAGGTTTCTTAGTGAATGGATTTTAAATTGCATTAGGTAAGTTTCATTGCGGTAACCCTTATTGTTTCATAGGACTGAGGCTATTTCCTTTGGATTTTGTCTTGCATGCACCTTAATAACTTAAAATTAAATCCTAATCTATAACAAAACTGCCCACTAACAACTGGCAATCACTGTTCCATAGATATGTGTTCAGATATGCCTAGGAAAGACCATACTGGCCTTCTTGAAATTAGCCATAAAATAATTGAAAAGTATGACTTAATACAGTTATATAGAGCCGAAAGCTCACTTTGCAATATAGCTAATTTAAAGCCATAAAATACTGTATAAAATGTATGACCATTACAGATCATGTTTATTATTTAGAAATATTTTAGAAACATTTCAAAATGTATCTTCTGGCATTAAAGACTGATCACATTCATGCATTTTTAAAGTATAATCTTAAACACATTTTAATTTAAATATCTCACATCAATTTACCTGGTTAATAACGTACATACTTTCTTCACCTTTAGCCCTAACAGACTAAGTTAGTCATCAAGAATATACACTTAAAACCCAGGAGATTTTAAAAATCAAATGAATTGTAGTTGGCATATTGAAAAAACATTATCAGATCTGATGATCCCCTTTCTTCTTCTGTTCTACATGAATACAAATATAGCCATGAACACACACACACCCCTTCCAGAAAAGTTTTGCATAAGTATTCTGTAAAGGCATAGGTAATGTTCATAAAGAAAAAGACACTCACAGTCAATTTCAAACACTGAGACATTAGTCTAGGCAGCCTCTTGCTGAATTTCTGGTTGCAAAGAAATGTCCCTGTAAACAAGGTTACTGAGAACAGACCAAGATATCCTTCTCAGCAACACCTTCACCAGGAGCCCTTCAGCTGTCTACTTAGTTTGCTATGCCTTATCTTACAGCACTGACATTCTAATGCTGATTCAAATTCTGGGTTCAAAATGAAAGATGAAATATCTTTAAGATCACTTAATATTGAAATACTGACGCAATAATAAGAGGCGCAAGGATCACGATGCAGATAGAATACTCTAGATGGTAACCTTTTAATTTTGGGAACATGCTGCAGAATGGAATATGGTAGTGCATACACTTAATGTAGCTAAACTATCTGCTTATTTTGATATTGAATATAGTAAGCATCAAATTACCAAAATCCATCTATAGAATATTTTATATATAAAGCCCCTTATAATAATAATGTTACTTGCATTCCTATAAACAATGTACTATGCAGTCGACAGATTACAGATTCCTACATGGAATTAACATGTATGAATTAGCATAAATTACCATATGTGACAATCTTCTTCCCACATTTATCACTATATGAAAATGCCATGGCAAGCCACAAATGGCCATGACCTTCAGCACTTGCATAGAAGGTCAAACATGACAAACTACATACAAGTTCTATGCTCATTCCAAGTCCAAAGGGTCAAAGCCTGTTCAAATTGAATTGTGTTGTGGGCATGCTTGAAGTTCTGATTCAGACATTACACAGAAGCGAGGAATGCAAATATGTGGATCACTTTAATGTTTACATTTTTTTTGTTTTTTTAATTTAACAGCTGAACTAGTGGTTCAGAATTTAAAACAAAACACTCCCACTTCAGATATTTCATTATTAGAAGCAGGGTTAAGTTATTCTGTTCAATGTTAGACTTGGCCCTAATTGCTCACACAATACACTTTTACTTGATTTTCTTTGCTTGCTCCCAAGTAAGTGTGCACAGAATTGCAGTATTTACCCTGTGAGACACTAAGTTACATACATTTAACTGGAAAGAAGGCAACACTCTATGAGGTCATCTTCACACTTCTTCATGTGAAATGACTGCATGCCCCAAATCTTCCAACTAATTGCCTTCTTTACCTTCCAAACCTCCCTATTATAGCGCAAGTTACATCCCTGATAGACACTTTACCTCTATGGTGACTCAAACCTGGAGCACATTCAAATTTCCCTGCTGCGCCCATGCGCTTGTACTTTCCAAATTTTCAAGTTTAACTTAGAAGATTGTTTTATAAGATTTATAATTGCATGGTTGAGGAGGGAAAAAATTCACTGTGTGAGCAGGCCCCTGACTCCCATACACCTCTTTTCCTGTCTTCCTTCTTTTTCCTTTAGCCTTTGGGGGGAAATGCACCAATCCACTGGCAACTTCCCAAGTATGTTTTCATATGCAGCCATTTAGCTAGCTGTAAAAAAAAAAAAAAAAAACACAGGAGATACCCTGCTTCTAAGATCTCCTTTACAGATTGCTCAGGAATCAGGATCCAGAAGCACAAATGTCCAGATTCCTTGTCCCCAACACCCACAAACAGAAGGTGTTCTCCTTTACACACACAGGACCACTTCATGTGCTGCACATGAAGGTAATTTAAAATGTGGGTTTGTTTGTTTTACACTTTCCCCCTTCAGTGTAAGAAATCCACATGTGGATGGTTGTATATGTTGACTGCACATGTATACTAATTGTATACAAGATACACTCACACAGAAAAATATACACATGCATAATCTGTCATATGCCCTTCTACATGCAGATTTCAAACTCCTTTGAACAAAGAAGTATTTTTTGTGCAGGAAAAGCATACAATGTGAAGCAGCCCGCAGAAGTATATGTGCTTACATCTCCAACTCATATCTCAGACAAAGAGTTTTATCACATGTACACAACCTTCTCAGGACAAGAACCTTGCTTTTTGGCTTAAATTATTCTGTAAAGTACAACATACATCGATGGCCCTTTATAAATACATCATGATCATCCCACCAGAACACAACCGAAGATGCATGACCTCTAAAACCTGCAGAAGCATCCTGCCAAGTAGCAAATTATCCTGCTCCCTAGAGATTTAGCTGTTCTGCTCTTCTTCCACTTCTCAGATTTAGGGCAGCCAGGTGCTCCCCAAATTGGTACAAGGGGAGTACCTGGGGGAATCCAGTGTGGCCACTACATCAATGTACCTACTGCCACAACTTTTGGAATATAATTGCTCACCATGCGGCACTAAACTTGATTCTGGAGGAAGGAAAGGTGCAAGCCACATGCCAGTCACTCTTACCTGTGAACAGCGCTTGTGTGTGTGTGTGCACGTATGAATGTGCACAAACAGAGCAAGCTTGCTTTTGGGCTGCTGAAATCCTATATTTACTTGGAAGTAAGTCCCACTTCTAATGGGCTTATTCTCTCGAGTGCATCCCAGTTCATGTTTACTCAGAAGTAAATTGCACTAAATGGGACTTAACTGCTTACATAGGACAAGAACCTCAAGACAAGCAGCACCATGGAGCAAAACCATATTAAAGAGCAGAAGGAAGGATATTAGATAGAGGACAGATACATAGATAGCAAATGATCATCTTTCTCTTAGCGCTTAACTGGCAGGCAGGCAGGCCTATTTGGCTCTTGTAAATCACTCACAGAAAGTGCTTTAAGGAAGGAGAGGGGAGGTGGGGAAGGCGCTAACGTCTCTTTCACCGGGTCTCTCGCGCCACACGGAGCTTTTCGTATATCATCTGCCGAGTTCCCTCGGACGGATCTCGCTGCCCTTGGCAATCCAGGAGGCGAGGCAGCAAAGGTAGCAGCCGATTGGCAAAGCTGGAGAAGGAGTGCGGAACTTCTGAGCTCCTTGAAAGGGAATCTAGGAGAGGTGGGACAGGCGCGCATACGCACATATATACACACGCATGCACTCCGGGCGGCGGCGGCAGCAGCAAATAATAATAAACACAACTACGATTGCAGGCAAACTAGCAACATCATTAAAGTCAAGTCCTCCCACTCCAACCTTGCCAACACCCCTCTCCTTACCCCTGCACAGTATTTTTAATTCACCCCCACCATCTCTGAAAGCCGGGGACCCACCCCCTGTTTTTGGCTGCTTGAACCCTGGCCCGCTCCACTAATCTTTTTTATTTTTATTTTTTAATGAATCAATCCTCTTTACAAGAGAGGGAAAGGAAAGGTTGAAGAGGGCAGAAACAGGACAAAACCTGCGGGAATCGAATCTGTCAGCGTACACACACGCACACAAAAAGAAAAAGAAAAACTACGCTATCCTTTAAAAAAAAATGGCAAAGAGCTCAGCGGGGGGAGAGAAATCAATAACGCCTGGTTGGCTGATTTGACCGTGTGATTTCTATGAAAAGGAACTGACTCTTAAGCAAGTCAAATTGAACGAGGTCTGAAGATGGAAGGGGGGGGAGTGTAACAGAGCTTCTATCAGCTTCTCGTCTCTCCAATTTAAAAAGAAAGAAAAAAGAAAGGGAAAAATGCCCCAGATGCAATGTTAGTTTCCAGATGTACATGATGATATAAGGTCTGGACTCGGTTTACCTGGTCAGGGCAGAACTGCAGGCGGGTTAATCAGGTGAGTCGCCGGGGATTGTAAAGAAGCCGAAGCCGGTTTCTTTGCTAGGAAAGTCTACAACACCATGCAGGGACATTGCAAAATCTTTACACACGCCTCCTTTAACTGGGCTTCCGCGACCTCAGCCGGAGAAGGGGGGGAGATGCCTGTCCAAGGGAGCCTGAGGCCACCTCCTCAAGCACTTGCCCGGGGATCAACGAGGTTCCCCGCGGCACGGGGTCCATGTGAACGGCTGCTCCGCACCAGGCGAAGCGGGTTGCGAGGGGGAGAAAGCGGCGGTGGGCACCCGAAGGATGCACGGGCCTCCCTGTTTCCTTGGTAGAGTCGATCCGCACTCAGTCTGACCCAGGACGTCACTCTGCCTGTCTGTTTTCTCAATGATAACTTGGCAGGAGAAGGGGGAAGCTGCCAGGGTTCTCCCCCCTCCCTTCTCCCTGAGATCATTATTCGGTATGTGCACTTTTCTTGCATGCATATTTTTAATATATATTTTAAAAATTACCCAAAGACCCTCTATGCGTAATCATGGTGATCATTAGCTGCCTGCTCGGTTGTATTTGCATTGATTTGATTCTGCTTGCCTGCCTGCTTGCCTGTGTGAATGCGTGTGTTGTTTCTTTGCTGCTGTTCTTAAAGGGGCTGGGGAGCGGTGGGGGTGGGACAAATCACGTCCTTTGAAAAAATATGGATAATGCCAGTCTCTGTCGATTTGTGCAAGCAATCCACCAGCGTTTATGTAAGAGATCCCATCCATATTCTACCATTTCCACCTCTCCCATTCAAAATGTAATCAAAACACCCATATCCAGAGAATGGATCCTGCCAGATCCCAGTGATTTTCCTTTTTGCTCTTTCCCCATTCAACTAACCACCTTGAATGTTTGTCTGGTGTATTTTCATTACGAAATCCATAATATCCCTATGCCTTGACAAAAGGGAAACCCCAATTTGGAGCGTGCATTTTTAATTTTTCACCCAGCTCCAGCAATTTCAATATGTAATAAGAGATTACTTGAAACTGCTCTTGTTACGTCAAATATTTAAATAGTTACTACAATAATTGAATTAAAGAACCAGAGATGCATTATAAATCTGGAACCTAGTGGATTTATTCACCGTACACTGCCACAGAAATATTGTATCTAGAACAGCCAGAATCAGTGCTTCAAAGTACAATAGCAAATATCACCTCAACAGAGGATTGTGAGAATGTTTTAATGATGTGAGCAAATCTTATTTGTTTATATAATGTTGTGATCAGTTGCAGAATTGGTGCAAAATCCGCCATGGTTCTTTGGACCACATCCACTCAGTACTATGCACCAAAGAACCCAGGTCTGAGCCGGGGACCCTCCTCTGCTCCCAATCCAGCCCTCCCTCCAGGATTCCCTAGATGGCCAAACCCTTTCCACTATAACCACCCATTATTTGGTGTTTTCCCAGTCTGTGTGCAGACTTCCCCCTATTCTAAAAGGTTGAAATGCCTCTCCTAAGACTTAGTTACTGGCAGTACGAGCTTTAAGCTACAGTATCCTGGCTTTTTTGTGTTTTTTAAATTTCGGGCCAGCCCCCTTTGCCTTCAACTGCACCCCTTTTGGCATTGCTGGCAGCTGCAATTGAGCCCCTCAGAGGTTCTCCAAAATGGAATTTGGCCCTTGGCCTGAAAGAGGTTCCCACTAGCCCTGGTCTAGTAGGTTCCATCAGGCATGTGCAAAGATTTGTCTGTGCATAGCAGAATTTTTGCTTTTATTTTCTCCCCAGTTTTTCCTACCACAATGAAAGCTGTTGTTTAAACTTGTGGCGAGAACTATATGTCTGTTGTTTACACCAAAAAACAACAACAACACCCTTATCATGTGTGTTCTACATTTATTTTGTTTTATATTTTGTTTTACATTTTGCCTTCTGAGTAAGTCCCAACTGCAGGACTATTTTGATACAGTAATGACATGGTAAAGCCATCATGGACTGCCAAATTTTGGGACAATGACCAGATTAAGTCTTGTCAAAAAGTATGTAGAAAAGGGCTGGGACTCAGTAGTAGAAGACATTATTTGTACGCAAAAGGCTCCAGGTTCAATCTCTGGCATCTCCAGGTAGGGCTGAGAAGGATACCTGTCTGAAACCCTGAGAACTGCTGCCAGTCAGTATAGACCACATTCACCAAACTTGGACTACAAATCCCAGAATTCCTGACCATTAGCCATGCTGGCTGCAATTGATTGGCGTTGAAGGCCACCAGGTTGGGGGAGGATGGTATAGACAAGAATGAGCTAGATGGACCAGTGGTCTGACTCAGTATAAGGCAGCTTCCTTCTTTGAATCAACACATACTTTTGTAGTTTTGGAAGATAAAGTGTAATGAGTAGTGATTTAAAGTCAGAAACATCTGGGCATTCATAAGGGCATTCATCATACCAAATTATTTAAATATGTATAACACCAAGTTCATCCAAGGTGACAAACAAAATACAAGTAAAAATACAATATAATAAAATAAAATGTTAAAATAAAAAAACCCTACAAAATAACAATACATTAAAACATAATTCAGACACTATTAAATCTATTAAAACATTTCCAGAGCAACAACAATAAAATATCAATAAAACAGTAGCATGGTTGATAAAACACATGAATTAAAAAGCTATTTGAAATAGGTGAGTTTTGAAAGCCTTTTTAAATACTGAAATTAAGGGAACCAACAGCACATGTCTTGGAAGAGTTTCATAAGGTATGGATCACTCTTCCTAAGGTTTGCCAGTATAACTGATCATAAAGGTGGGCTAATTAGTAGGGTCCTTCTTAAAAGCACGGGCAAGTTCATATGGGCATAAGTGTTCCTTCAAATAATCTTGCCCCAAACCCTTTAAGGCAGAGGTGGGTTATATGTGGCCCAGAGGCTACATGTGGCCACCGCTGCACCACTTAATTTGGAAGTAGCAAAAAAGTGGGGTTTGGGGGAGAAACATTGTAGTTTTAGCACTACAGAGTTGCAAATTCTTTTTTATTTTGGGGGACACCCCATGGATTGCAGCAGCCCACGAGGGAGGTTTGGGAGGCAAAATGGTCTCCAGACCTCCTGCAGATGCCCACCCCTGATTTAGGATTTTAAAGGCCAAAACTAGTACTTTGAATTGGGACCAGAAATGCACCAGTACCTAGTGCAACTAGTACAAAATTAGTGTAATATCTTCAAATCATCTTGCTCCAAAAAGCACATGAGTGCCTGCATTCTTACCAACTGAAGTTTCTGGGTCATCTTTAAAGGCAGCCTGACTTTGAGCATATTACAATAATCAGGTCAGCCTTTTCTGGTGCCGGGTTTGTAGCTGACGAACTACTCTAAGCTGGTAACAGCCTCACTACTGCCACCTGTGTTTTGATAGACAGTGCCAAGTTGAGAAGAACTGTCAAACTGTTGTTGTTGTTGTTGTTGTTGTTATTTATTGTTATTATTTCTTACCCACCTCTCCGTTTGGATCGAGGCAGGGAACAACAATAAGTATAAAATACATACAACTGAATTAAAAACATAGTATACGTTATTAAAACATCCTTAAAATTCCTAAAAACATCCCAAACTTGCTTCTTCAGGAGGCTTGCAACCTCATTCACAACTGGGTGCACCCTTCTACCCAAAACAACCTGTTTCCCTATCCATAGCACTTCTGTCTTGTCTGAATTAAGCTTTAGCTTGTTTGCCTTTATCCATCCCAAAACCATACCCAGACTGATGTTCAAATGTTCCAGAGCCTCCCTGGGATTTGCATGTGGAAAACAGAGGTAGAGCTGTGTGCCAATGTGGTATCATCAGTATACTCACACTCCAAACCTCTAATTGTTACCTGTGCCAAAACTTTGTGTAACGTGTGCCAAAACCTTGCATAACCCCCAACCAAAATGTGGTCCAGATAATAGAAATAAATAAATAAAGTAGATGTTTAAAAACATGGGGAACAAGATGAAATACCACGGGTCCTCATTTGCCAAAGGACATGGAAGTCCTCCAACAATACCTTCTGATTCCTCCAAGGAGCTAAATGTACCTCAGGTTCTCCCTTTCCCTATCTTATATTCAGAACAACTATATGAAACATGTTAGGCTGAGAGAACAGTGATTGGCCCAAGCTAACTTCATGGCTGAGTGAGGATGTGAACCTGGTCCCCCCATTCTCCTCCAACACTATAAAACCACTCCACTCCACTGACTCTCAGCAGGAACATATGGTGCATCCACTATATAACATATTGTCAAAAGGGCTGCACTGAAACACACATTATAAGTGCCACAGGACTATCACCAAAAACTGATCTTCTTCCCAGCTATAACATATAAAAAAACCTATTCTGTGGTGCTCTTCCATCATGCTATGGGTCTCCATCTCCATTTCCCTCCATGATAACCACCACAAATACGAATCAAGGTCATGGTGTCTTGTAAAGTGATGGCAGAACTCCATGGAGTAAGTGCTTTTATACATTACTGCAAGGAATCAGATCAGTCACTTCAAGGAGACCATTTTTGATGTCATCCCCATGACAATTGTGATGTGTGCTCTCCAGCCCAGTCATTTGAGTGCCAAATGCTCATTTCAGACTTGCTAAGTCTTATCTGAGAAACAAAAAGAATAAGAAATCCATCCTGAGCATTGGTAGCAATTTTCTCTTATAACAAATAGGACACCTCAGTCAAGGTATTTTCACACAATCCAGTGTGTATGCTATGGAGGGTCAGCAGTGATCAGTGTTGTAGTGGAGCCTGGGCTCACAGGGTTGAAGTTCTGAAACTTATTTATTAATTACATTTATATACTGCCCCATAGCCGAAGCTCTCTGGGCAGTTTACAAAAGTTAAAAATAGTGAACATTAAAAACACATATACAGAAATTTCAAAGATTAAAAACAGCAATCTGTTTTTAAATATGGTGCCAAAAAGATAGCAATGTTGGTGCCAGGCAAGCCTTGTCAGGGAGCTCATTCCATAATTTGGGGGGCACCACTGAAAAGGCCCTCTTCTTAATTAGCTGGGACGATGATGTCCCCTGCCTGCCATACTCACACCCCTCAGGCTTCCTTGTTACTTCTGAGCAATCTTCCCAGTAGCTATGGAGGGGAAATGTATTTTCCCAGCAACAATATATTGTTGTGAATTATCCTTGTTGTAATTCAAAATATTTTGGGGTGGTTTGGTCTTGGATGGGTAATTAAGACCTATTAACGTTCTTAAAGACCTGCTCCTAGTGGAGATGAATATGCTAGAACTGATTTGTTGATAACAGATCAGCACAGCTCTCTACATTTTTGGACTCTTCTTCGGAATATAGCTATGGGGATTGTCATGACAAGCACCTGCACTTCAAAATAACCACTACTACAGTGGTGATGCTGGTCACTGGATTGCAAGAAACTACCGTATTTATTGCAGAACACAATCACTCCATATAGCAGTAGGTTCTTCTCATTTTAGAACATCCTGATTTCTAATAGAACCATGTAGATGCAGCATCAAAATGTCCTTTAATTTTTCAGTCTTGATCGTACAGTTAAATATATTGACTGGGTTTGGACAATCACATCGGTAAAATAAGGCATTGTGACTCCCCCCCCCCCGAGCCCCCACAGATACCATGTACAACAATCGTTTGCATAATTCCCCGCTATGCAGCATGGGTTGGCGTGTCATCCAAACCTGGCATGTAGTATGGCAGAGGTGGCTTTGTACTCACCCTACAACCCAAGATTTGCAATACACACTCCAACGCACATTGCATCGTGGGAATTATGCAAATGACAGTCGTGCACGCAGCATGCACCGGGGGGGGGGGGGCAGAGAAACCACGACAGCTTCTTTTATCAACATGATCATCCATACAGACAGAATTCTACAGGCCTCTAACTGCAGCCAATATTTCCACATCAGGAACAGTGTTCACCTAAAAAATATCCTTATGGCACAGTGAAAAAATTCAAAATTGTTAGGGTTCACCTAATAGAGAACAAATCAGATGTAAGAAAACATGCAGTGAAATCCTATGCATGTTTACTCAGAAGTGAGTCACAATGATTCACAGTACGATAGGGCTTGCTCACTAGTAAGTGCATTTAGATTGCAGCCTAAAAAATACAAGTATTTTTAAAACAGAATAAATAATCTTCCTTTTAAACGAGCTATCTTTATAATGGCTTATAAATACATCTAATCTGTACTTATTTAGAATATGTTTCATTTTTCCAAATATTTTTCATGGTTCAAAATAATTTATCTGTGAAAGTAATGATAAAATATTTATATATTATTATAGATGAATCTATTTAGCGTTCAATTTGGCAACAATGTGGCAATAAGTTTCCACTGAAGGCAATTTGCCCAGACTAAGTATATATATATATGCTGTTTCAAATTTCATTTTGCAGGGTTGTCTTCAAAGAACTCCACTTGTACTTCCAAGATAAAAGCAACTTATCTGCATAATCTACATACTGTGCATAATACTATTCACTAGAAAGAGAGAAAGTACATATTTATAAGTCATGTTATATGCATGTAGATAGCGTGAGTGTGCTGAACATACTGAAAGGAATGCCAAGTCTTACAATTTGACAGCAATTAGCCAGCAAATAACTGCTGAAATATTTAACTAAAGATATTTCAAATGCTATCTGCCTGTATAGAATTATATGCAAGGCTCAACAAATTAATGGAAAAAACAATATGTTTACAACTTGCAAACCTATGTATTTAGTTAGTTACTCATGAGCAAATATACTGAAGATCCCAGCCAAAAGGCATAATCAAAAGAACTATATAAATAGGTCAGCTAGCCCAGTGGGGCTTTGAACATGTTTCCAAATACTCAGCATCTCCCATGCTGCCGGATTTTGAAAGTTAAGTTTGGAACATTTTCTTTTATGGTACGATCATCTGGAGCTCCAAGAAAAAAATGTAAAAAGTCCGGCTGGATACGTGTAAGACTTTGGCTGCATTTATAGCAGTTCTCTGGCCAATGATTGTAGAGCTTGAACACAGAAATAAGAAAGTGATGAAAAAAAATTAGGGCCAGTTCACACATGTGATGGCAATGTCAAAATCTTAAAGCTGTCTTATAGCTCATTTATCTTACAGCTCACTTATGCACACAGTGGTGTAGTTATAGTTTTGTGTGAACTGGAATCATTTACATGGGACACAATGATTCCTTAAGGAAGAAAAAGGGTGGGATGTACATTTAATAAATAAATAAAATCCCCTATCACATGCCCAGACTGCAAAACACCGGGTGTGCAGGGGGAGATAACCCCATAGGCAATACTTATCCCTTCACTGGGGCCACTAAAGCTTCAGCAGAAGGCCTCAGGCATCACCTGTCACCACTAACAATGCCACAGAATGAGCACCATCCCAATCTAGACAAGCGTAGCCTGTCCACACCAGTCTACCTATGGGAATGTGAGCAATTGAACTAAATGAAAATCCACCAAAAACCCTACGATGCTCCCACCCCACTTACAGTGTGAAGCAGGCAAAAAGCTGTACAGCGGAGCAATTGGACTGTGTGCCAAAAAATCCTGCTCAGCCCTCAAAAGAGCGACCAGTTGAACCCCCACACTGCATACAGGGAGGGAGCCGCACATCCAAGAAGCTGGGAGGAGGGCCCCGAAGGCCAATATCGCTCCACCAGCCCCTCCTCTGGCTGGTGGCAGCACTACGCTCTACCAATGCTGGGGCTTGAGCAGCATCTCCCCCCCCCTCACAATACCTGCATCACCCTACCCACCCCCATGGTCAGGCAAGCTGAAAGTGGGGTTGGGCATTTCTCCACAGACTCACAAGCACATGGAGCCCAAGTCACACATATTTTAAAAGCCATTGGGTTTTTGTTTTGTTGTGGGTTTTTTTGTAATGGTCAAGCTGATTGAATTAATTAAAATAAATATCCTATCTTAGTTTTATTCACAAAACACTGATTCTTAATCATAAATAAAACCAGAAAAACAAACACAGACTGATGTAGGCCAGTGTAACTTCTTCCCTAAACATGATTTATAAGTAAGGAAAAGAAACCTTAGGAACATCGGAGGCTGAGTCAGACAGTCAATCTACCTAGTCCAATACTGTTGATACTGATTGGTAGCAGCTGTCCAGATTTTTTTATTTATTTATTTATTTAGCGTCATCAATGTACATGGTGCTGTACAGAGTAAAACAATAAAATAGCAAGACCCTGCCGCATAGGCTTACATTCTTTCCTAGCCCTACCTGGAAATTCTGGGGTTAAACCTTATGCATGCAAAGCATGGTCTCTACTAATGAGCTAGAGCCCCTGGTTTTGAGATGAAAAGAATGCTAAAAAGTATCTGGAAGAGAATTGTTTTATTTAGTTATCTGAAGAATCTGTGATAAAATATGAGCCACTGTGGCCAACAACCCATCCTTGCTGGGTTCGGATTTCACAATAAGCTATGGCAACTGCCTGCTATTATGGATATTCAAAATAGCCACCAGCACATGCTGCAATCCACTGTGGCTTAAATAAGCCACACTGAACTGCAGTTATCATACAAACCAGTCCACTGTCCCTCAGCCTGACCTACCTTATAAAATTATTATGCAGATAAAACTGGAATGTGTGAAACCATTTATACCATCCTAAATTCCTTGAGGTGAGGCGGAATATAAATGCAAGAAAAAATAATAAAACATTTGGAAGATTTCTAATTCATGGCCTTGACCCAAAGATCTCCTTGTAGAAAGTACTTTCATGTACACATGAAGAAGGTCACACACACACGCTGTGTCCCCTAGTACTCCCCCAAAAGCAGTTCCAGAACAAGATACTCTGGAGTGGTGTGTGATGTAATGCAGCAGAAAATGAGTGCTTCTCCCCACCTCACTGCCCGCACACATGGAAGTGCTTGTGCATAGGGATCTTTGGATAAAAACCTGTATTTTCTAATACAGTTTCAGTTCACATTACTGACAGAAGAGAGATGGATTTTATATTAGTATGAAATAAAACGAAGTCCATTTGAAGAATTACCCTTAGTGTTTTGTTGGTCCTGATAATCCTTTGAACACTACACTGGTAGAGTGAGGCCTTAAAAGTAGTAATTAACTTTTTTCTCGATTCCATTCCCTTATTGCTTATGTAGCCTTGCTCAGCCTGGGTCCCTCTGGAAGTTTTGGCCTACAATTTCTATCAGCCCCAGCCAGCATGGCCAGTGATCAGGAAGGTGAGCTGTAGGCCACATATGGAGGAACCCAGGTTGGGAAAGGCTGATGTATAATAGGTTCGCTCAATCGTACAGTTTGCTACTCCTGAATTTTTATTTAAATAGGAGAATGTCTAACATTAATTTCAAAATTGGAACATATGCAGTTTGTTGCAGCTTTCAGTTCATTTACACTCCTAATGGATGCTGCTCATCCTCACCAATTGTCAGGCTAGAGGTGCGAAGTAGTGATATTTGTAGCAACAGAATTTGTTTGTTGGCCATTTTAAGAGGTTGGACATTAAGTGCTGATACAATACTCCCCAGTCCCACCTTGAAGTGGTTTTGCAGGGAAAATATTTGGTATTTTTCTGATCAGGGATCAACAAGTGACAATTGTTTGTTTCCCCAGCTGTTTTTCCAGCACAAACCTTGTTCACAAAATCAGTGTTTATTTTTTGGAATATTGCCTAGTAGATTTAACTGAAAGTTTTTTTTTAAGACATCAGATACATTGGTTGGTTTAAAAATATATGCTCAGTTTATAATTTGCACACTATTCCATTATAAGCTGCAGTATCTAAGTGAAGCATTGGCCAGAAATGAATAATATTGCCTCAGTGAGGAATTTCTGATAGACTTCAACAAAATGATTTACAGAATAAGGCCACAAGGGGTATAGTGTTTTATGAGTATGAGATATGATTCTGATTGACTTACAGTATTACAAGCTGGAGAGAAATCAGAGCAATACTGCCCGTGTAAAAATGGGTGTGAGTGGGATCTGAATACAGATCACACAGCACCACTGTTTTATGGGAACATTACCAAAATGAAAGTATGACTCAGTTTAAACAGGAAAACATCTCCCTATGCTTTAAAACACAGCAGAAAGTTTACTGAAAGCATGCTGACTTGTTTTATGACACAGATTTTTATGGCAATTATACATTTGCCCAAAATGAAGGTGCTGTCAGAGTCACTAGAAACTAGAACTGAGCTAGTTCTTCCTGATAATAAATGGGCCAGAGGGCAGCATATAGAATGTGGAGAAGAAAACACACACGTACATTAGGCATATCAACTTAAGTTGAAGGAATGAAGATTAAAGGCACTCTTTTTACGCAGTTGATGTCAAACTTTCTCCAAGCTTGGGAGAGTTACTGCTTCATCCATGATCCAGAACAACTTTATTCCTGGTCATATAAACTATAGCAGTAATCAGCACTATGTGTGGCATCACGGAAAGGGCTCCAGGCTTACTCCTGTTTCAGTTCCTCAGCTCCTCTTTCCACTCAGCTGACCCATGAGCCAGCTGATCAGCAGACCACTCTGCCTGAGGATTGTTTCCAGACTGCTAATCATCAGACTTCCCATTAGCAACTGTACTATGCCTGATTCTGAAGCAGCTGCCTTGCTTGGGACTTTGCAAAGTCCTTAATATTTTCCTAATCATTACTAGTTAGTGTCTAGCAGCACACACAGGAATTAGCCTTTATAAATCTAGCCACCACAGCAGGAGCAGGAAGGAATCACTCAGAAGTGTTTGAGTATGGGCATAGAGGAGATGTACTAAGATTTGAAATGCAAATGCAGTCTTTTGGGTCCATTTATGTTCATTTCATAAGAGCCCACTATGTTTGGGGGAAAGTTTATGCTTCTGCTACAGTGACAGCTCAACCCTCAGAAGAACAAAAGAATGGACAAGGCCAGCCTACTGATGTTCCAGTGAAAGTATTGTATGACCCACTTTGCAAGTAAGAACAATTCCTGGGTTGTTTAATGGATTGTTGGAGCCAAGCAGTAGCAAGAGAGCTTACTGCTTTCCATGCACTTGTTGCTCCCACTTTTAATCAACAATCCAGGAGCACCCCATTGTTGTCCAAACCCAGAACGCTGGGTAGTTAAGGGGTTAAACAATCCAGAGTTTACCCAACAATCACACATGGGCAGTTCTATATTGCTAAGACAGACCAGTTTGCCACACTTATTAACATTTTTTTTTTAAAAAAACAACTCTCTCACCAACTGGAGTAAGAGACAATGACATAGTTTGCCATGCCTGATCATCCATAGTTCTAGGAGAACCCTGTCTTGTTATTTACAAGCAGCTGCCCAATCGCTCCTGCTATAAGTGACAAGGTGCTAAACAAACCACAGACCTTCTGTCAATGGTTTGTTTAGCATGATGTGGAAGCTAGGAAAACCAGGACCTCAATCCACCAAACCAGAGAAATAATCCAGTTTCTTCTTGGGTTATTTTTCTGGCTTGTCAGGGGAGAGACAAGCCAGAATTCCTGGTTCTCAACATGCTAAACAAACCACGGTCCACAGTTGGTTTAACCACTCCTACTTACATCAGGAACAATCAGACAGCGTTTATGCTGCTCATAAACAGTAAACCCTGGTTTACTGTGACATGTGAACACTCCCAATGCATTAATCTTTATTTAATTAATAAAATCTGTCCTACAAACATATGTAAGAATAATCCTGAGTTGCTGGAAACAGCTGGAGTTTTGCACCATTTGAGTTTAAGTTGGGAGTAATTTACAAGTCTCCAGCAAGCAAAGCAGTAGATATTTGCACCCTAATTTGTCTTTCACTCAGAAAGCCCTAGAAATTGGAGCCAACTGATGCTGAAGAGTATCCATGAACAATGGTCAGGGCTGGTCCTATCGTTAGAGTGAGGTGGCCACTACAAGCCACTAATTTTGGCAGTCATCATGAAAGAGTAGCAAATGGTTAGTTATTTAATGTACTACTGTTGCATTTTTACTGCCAGGGAGGGGCAGAGGTGCTTGTAGGATTTTCTTCCTCAGGTGCCAAAATAACTTTGCTGAATATTGATTGGAGATGTGGTGCGATGGGGAATGGGGCATCAGTTGCAGCTCCTCCTTGGGCAGCAAAATGTCTTGGCCCGGCTCCAACTATGGTGTAAGACCCATCTCGTTTAATTTGTTTTTAGCTGTGTATATTTATTGTTTTATATTGTATGATTTTGTCTATACACCGCCCTGAGATCCTAGTGATATAGGGCAGGATACAGACATTTTAAATAAATAAATAAATCAGTGAGAGAAGTGCTTTTGGAATGGATGCTAACAGCATAACAAAATAGTTTATTCTCTATACAGAAAAAAGATTATGCATATATTTAGTGCATTAAAATGGGTGGGTGATCATTTAAGAGAACACATTGGCAATATCAATGTGTAGCACTCCTAAAAGCCTTAGATTGTAGGGTGTGTGTTGTTGTTGTTTTTTAAAGTCAAAATATGCTATACTCTAAAGAAGAAGAAGAATCACTGTATTCATACCAAGGAGTGTATGAATACTCAAAACATAACCAAATCCAGTGGGAGTTACACATGAGTACTGAAAGAAATCCCTGTGTCACAGAGATTTGCATTGTTTTATCGCTGTGGAAAATGAGATCCATGGGATAGCAAGGCCTCTCCAGTGTTAGCATTATCTCCTATAAAAATCTGAGACATGGTAGGCTGCCTACATAAACACATCTTAGGTTTGGTGAATATATGAAGCTTATCAGTCCATCTAGCCCAGTCTTGTCTATTCTGACTTACACTGGCTCTCCATGGTGTTAAACAGATGTCTTTCCGAGCCTTGCTACCTGAGAACATATTAGCTTGTGCTGCCAAAAAATGAATTCAGCATGCAGTGAGAACCATCAAGCCCTTCTCTGTATAGATGTTATTGGTATATTTACACTATAGTATGGTATATTGGTTAGAGTACTGATCTAGGTCTGGGTGACTTTGCACCAGTTACTATCGGGAACCAATTACCTAGGGAGGTCGTGGGCTCTCCCACATTAGAGGCATTCAAAAGGCAGCTGGACAACCATCTATCAGGTATGCTTTAATGTGGATTCCTGCATTGACTCAATGTTGGACTCGATGGCTTTATAGGCCCCTTCCAACTCAACTATTCTATGAGTCTATGATCTCTAAGCTAAGCTTACCTCACAGGGTTGCTGTGAGGATAAAAGGGTTAAAGGGAACTTTGATCACCACCCTGAGCTCCTTGGAGGAGAGGTAAAATATAAATGCAATAAAAAATAATTATATGGGCACAAAATGAATGAAACCAGCTTCCATTGGTAAAAGCAAGGTTTCAAGCCACAAAATTATTATCTTGAATATAACCCAACCGTCACTGCCAGGGCCTGGTACACACTAGCATGTTTGTTCCCTGACGACTGCTATATCCAGTGATGGTCTGCAAATGTGAATGTATGAGAGAGATAAAACCAGAGATAGATGGTTTAGCAAGCTGGGAATAAGCATTAGGCCCACATGCATCTTTCCCCTATTTGCCTTGTGCACCAGCTTCAGTCCTGAGCTATTTATACTGTCATTTACCATTACAGCTGAAACAGGGAGCTCTGGATTAATATCAGTTTACTAACCAGGATCTTAAAACGGGAACAAACTGTGGCTCAAGATTCTGGTTAGTAAGCCAACATTTATCTGGAATACTCTGTTTCAGACATAATGGGTCACTCTGATTTAAGCAGAACAGGATAGAAGCTCTGAAGCCGACACTCAAGGGTGAGGGAGGAGTGTGTGGACCTGACATAGTTTGGCAAGCCAGAATCGTTACATCTGAACCGGCACAATTTATTTATTTTTATTTAATTAAAAGTTTTATAAAACACCCACAACATATGGTCTAAACACAGCATGCTGCCCTAGGCTGCAGATTATGCAGGCCCCCCCAACCCAGAACTGTTTTTAAATGGATACTGTTGTTTTTATACTGTTGTTTTTATGTTTTTGATGGTTTTAAATGTTGTATACTTTTAAATGTTTACTGTTTTTAACTTTTGCAAACCACCCAGAAAGCTTCGGCTATGGGGCGGTATATAAATGTAATAAATAAATAAATAAATAAATACTTCCCCTGTGATTAGGGAAAAGAGCCCTGCTATTTGTAGTGCTGGGACAGCAATCCAGATTGGGCTCACTGTAGGAGGGAGAAAGCTTTCTTCAGTACTAATCAATGATAGGAGATAAGAGAAATTTAGAGACATTCACATTTTAAATACCCTGCAGGGTATTTATACTTTACCTTGTAAACCCTCCCAAGGAGGCATAGATCCAAACGGGATGGCATGCAACAAAACAAATCATAAAACTTAAAAACTTATCAGAAGTATTTTGAATTGTCCAAGTTTATATGTTTAGCTACCAGTTGTCAAGTGTACAGTGATAATTGTAGAGAAATCGAATGATAAACATGCATTATGGCTTCAGAGTCATAAAAGCATGTTGACATTTTATCCTGCTCCCAAAACAAAGCAGTGTGCATTTCACATCCTCCCATTTAAATTAATAAGCAAGCAAATTTTGTATACGTAATTATTGACAGCTATTTTAAACTACACCAACTTCTATAATACAAGGGATTTTCAGGATTAATCCTTTGCAGCTATTGTTCAGTGAGTGGACCTCTGTGTACTTGGGCACATCAGATAAGCCACAGCTGCAGAGCCTTCTAGAAAAGCTGTGGTCAGGAATAGAGCTTCAGTGATCTGTTTAGCCCAGGCATGCACAACCGCTACTGACCAAGCTGAACTCTGCCCACCACCCATTTATGGCAATCCACAGGGGCTCCTGGTGGTCTTCAAAAAGCACTGATGTTTGCAAGCATCACGTATACCACATACAAGTCTAGAGGATTGCGTTTGGGTTGATGGGGCTCAATTTCTGAAAACCTGGCCTGGCTTCTTGTCCCTCCACTTGGATAGCACAAGCAATATAAATTATGTTAGAGTAGCCAGGTATCCTTTCATACTGGACAGGTATTTCAAGTGCTGTCCAGGCCAGCATTCACTTTCCTGTATATCTGGTACCAGACATACAGGGAATGGGGTACTCGTTTTAACTATGGCTGGTGGGTGGTTTAGCTTTCTTGTCTTCTTTAAATAATTTAGTAAATTTAGTAAATAAATTTAGTAATATTTAGTAAATTACTAAATAATAATTTAGTAATTAATAGAATTTAAATTCTATATATAAATTTGCATATTCAGATCTTTTTTGGCAACATGTAATTAGCCACCCCAGCAGGCATATGTAAATCCTTGCTTCCCTGTACAGGCATGTGGATAATGAAGTCACAGAATTGGGCTTTTCTTGGCTCAGGATTTGAGCCTAATCTACAGCAAGAAGGATATTGCACTATGAAAGTGGTATATAAAAGGCAGAAGCCACATCAAGCAGGATATACTGATATGAAAGCATAATATGGTATGTGTCAATGGGCCCCAACAGTTGTCAGTTCACTTTAATACCGCTATAAAGCAGGAATGTGGCTCCTGCCTTTTATATACCGCTTTCATAATGCAATATTCTGCTTGGTGTAGATTAGGCCTTGGTTTCCTTGCTACCATGAATATCTCTGAAACGGATGCAACGTCCAGTTAAAGAAGGTGGATTTAGATTTCTAAACCTTGCTTTATGCCATTGGGCCTACTTGTTGACCTATACAAAAATTTGGTCTTTTCTAGTCCAATTAGATTGTCTACCCTGGTCAATTCTGGAGTCCTTCTAATGCTTTCCAAATGGATGGCATAAGGTTATCAGCATATTAGAATAGACAACCGCCCTCCCACAATTCCGACTATTAGAGAGGTGTGGCCTATAACATCACCTCAATTACAGATTGATTCATTTTCTCATGCTCAGTTGACTTTATGGGGAAATCCAGATTTTAAAAAAATACAAATAAAATGTTTTTGTAGCTGACAGACAGATAAGTTGATTTGTACCCTGGATGAATTCTTGGGTTCAGATGGTGAGTTTCTATCATTTTCTGATTTGCGTGCTAGATATGATCTACCCACTATGGCTGAATGGCAACACTTGCAATTGCAACACTTTTCGGAATCCAGGGCCTCAGCTAGACGAGGGGGTGAAAGGGTGCTGATCTCGCGATATCGTTGCCCTCGTTTACACGCAACGTGTGACATTGCGCCTGCCATTTTGTTTTGTTTTTTGTTAAAGGGGATGATGTGCACGAGTGCTCGTGCACAATTAATACGTGTTTTTTACAAAACAACAACAACCACCTAATTTTCCCCACTCCCCCCACCCCCGATGGGCACTGGCTCCCAGCTTCTTGCATTTACTCGCGAGGAGCCGGAACAAACCACGATGCTGGGCCACACATTCTGCAGTCTTGGGATCATCCCAAGACTGCGGAAAAAGTGGGCTACAACTGTAGGGCGATATCCTGGGCCAAGGGAGGGATTATCCCTCCCTGCTCCTGGGATACCCTGTGAGTCAGTTGGACGCACAGGGACGATCCTGGGGAGAATACCGGGATATCGCCCTGTCTAGCTATGGCCTAGGTTTGGTCCGGCCATTCGTATAGATTCAGTGTCTCCATTGTTATTGGAAACACTTATAGCAGCTGTTCAGTCATATCGACCCATGAATTAGGTATATAAATATTTGTTATCAGTAAATATGATACCCAGGTTTAAAGCAGGAATAGAATAGTGATTTGGAGTGCCCCATTTTGCCTAATCAATGCATCATTATTCAAATGTTTTTACCTGTAATATCTACGGATCTTCAAGAAAAAAATCTTGTTTCAGGTTTATTGGACTCCACAATGACTTCTTAATAAGGTTTTGTCTAATTCACATAATTGCTGGAGATATAATACACCTAAAGCTTCTCTTATCCATATGTTTTGGCAATGCCAAATAGTCACCTCCTTTTTAAAGGAGGTCATAAACATTGTATTGGAATACTCTTTAATATTGAATGATATGCATGTCCTCCTAAACTATTTACCAATTTCTTTGGAGTTAATGTATGGTCAACACAAATGGATTTTCTGGGCTCTTTTGACAGCTAAAAGACTGATTTTACAACATTGGAAGGATAAATGTTCACCTCCTATAATACAGTGGATTGAGGACCTAACAACGCTATCAACATTTGAATGGGTGGTATATAGGTGCCACTTGTGAATGAATAAATATAGGAATATTTGGTCTGCTTTTCTTGAAGTTTATGCATAATTTTATGGGTTTTGTTTTTGGTAGAATGTTGTATTTTATGGAACATTGTTATTTCTATGCATGTTCCATAAAATACAACATGGTATTTTTTTTCTTCATGCTTTGTTTTGTTAAAATCACAATAAAAAGATTAATGGGGGGAGAAACTTTTGCACAAGTTCAGAATGTGATGTGGATTTTTTAAAAGTGCAATAGTGCACAAGCAATTTTATCTCTTTTCCAATATTTTCAGTTCAGCAATGTAAGAAGCCAAAGCCATTGTGACATCCAGTAGATGTAGCAGGGCCCTATTTACGCTTCTCTGGAAAGAAGACTGGTAAGGACCCAGTCGTTGCCAGTTTATGTCAAACCTCTAAACTGTATTTTATCTTAAATTTATAAAAACTCAAGCACAGAAGTGCAAGTCGTAAGTAAAAAACTAGTATAGGAAAAAGCGATAGTTTAGAATTTGTTTTTTCTTTGCCTCTTTCGTTTTTGCCATCAAGTTCTAGAATAGATTCTAGATTTAACTGAAAATCAATACAACAAATGGTTCTCGGAATTATACATAACTCTCCTGTTCAGTTACTATCTGATTCTTATAATATACACGGTAGGAGGAGTCACTGAAGCTTATTACTTCAGTGTTGTAACAAAAAATAGTTTGAGGAGGAGCACAAATTTAAAATGAGGAACATGCTCCCAACATGCATTTTTAAAGTGAAGACGCTGCTTTTGGGGGACTGTTACTGCATCACCAAAATTGGCTTCAATGTGGTAGCAACTTGGGCAGTAGCAAGGGATGGGGAAAAAAAGACCTAGCCAAGACCTAGCCACTAATTTGGCTCCATAGTAGGCATGCAGGGGCCGGGGAGGTCATACAAGAGGGCCAGTGAAAAATTGGGACCGGAAGTTAAGCAGTTACAGCCTCATTTGATGCCCCAGAAAACTCAGACTGATACTATGAATGTTTATTCAGAAGTAAGAACCAAGTTATTCAATGGAACTTAATTCCAAGTCAGTATGTAGAGCAGCCTTTCCCACTCTGGTCCCCTCCAGATGTGTTGGACTAAATTTCCCATCATACACACTGACCATACTGGTTTAGGGTAGGGATGTGCTCTGCTTCTAATCGGACCGGCGAATTAGAAGCGGAGCGGGGGGCTTCGCCTGCCCTTAAGGCGGAGGCGAAGAGGATTGGGGGGCCGGCAGAGCGTGGTGAAGAGGATCGAGGTGAAGGCGGATCCTTTGCCTCGATCCGGAGCTCCGCCGGAAAGGTAAGTGGGGTTTACCGGGCCCTGCTGCTGTCGCTGTCGCCCTCCTCTCCCTTACCTGCTTCCGTCCGCGGTCCGTTGGCTTCTTCAATTGAGCCCGCGGTTCAACCAGGAAGCGGCCCAGACTTCCTGGTTGAACCACGGGCTCAATTGAAGAAGCCGACGGACCGCGGACGGAGGCAGGTAAGGCTCCCCTCCCCCTTGGTCCCTTACCGGGCTCTGCCACCATCGCCGCACAGGCGGCGACGGCGGCAGGGCCCGGTAACCCCCCCGCCCTCCTCTCCCGGCCTTACCTGGCACCACTCCCCTCCACTGCGGAGCTCCAATTCGGAGCCGGAGCTCCAATTCGGAGCCGGAGTATGGGTGGAGCGGAGCGGGCCGATCCGAAATTTTCGGATCAGCCCGCGGGGCAGAGCGGGGGGTCCGTGCACACCTCTAGTTTAGGGTAATATGGGTTATAGACCAATACATCTGGAAGGCACAAGATTAGAGAAGGCTGATGTAGAGTATCGCAGACCTTGAGGTATTAGGCACTAAGAACTTGGCAATACTAATTGCTAATTCATGAAAGGACAATTATATGAGTTGCTATTACTACTTAGCTTTGAAGTAGTATTTGGTGGTATAACTCTGTTCTGCCTATTATAATATTTCTTAATTTGTTGATTTTAGTGTGAAACTTGATTTTATATATATTTTGGTTTTTTATTATTATTCAGCACTCCGAGACATTTGTTACAGAGTGACATATACATATAATAAACAAATGAATAATTTCACCAAAGGAGAACTAAAAAAAAAGACATCTAAATATTAAAGCAGAAAATTGCATTTGTTGTACATTGAATAACAAAGTGGAAGCTGATAATAAAACAGACACTCTGAGCTAACTTGCAGGTTTTATTAACTTAATTGGGAAGAGTGACAAAATGTTGGGAAGTGTGACAAATGGTAGCCATCTCCCCCACTCCCCATGCCAGCCAATTCATCCAGCCAACTGGAATGACAGGAGCTGCATAGAATTGCCAGTTAAAAATTAGGGAACATCACTTTAGAACATAAGATCTTAAAACATAATAAACTGGAAGGCCTACAACATCATTTCAGGAAAGAGAAATTAAGTTCTTTCATCTTTTGACGTGTGCTTGGACCATAGTGTCTGTGGGAACGGGACAGAAAACTCACCACAGGCCTTACCAGCTTCTTTTTGTGAACAAAGGGAGGCAAGTAGGTGTTTAATATTTGCCACCAAGCTGTTGTTGTAAATTCCTGATTAGAGCAAAGTGCAAACTATAAGTACTAATTATTAATCTTATAGTTAGTCTTGTAGTACTAACTATAAGATTAATGGGGAATAAATTATTCAGTTAGGTAATCAAGGATTCTTTTAACTGGGGAATGTGGACCAAATAAAACAGTATAGGTATTTTAACAAAGAGACTCTACAAATCACATTTTAGTTAAACATCATCTTCAACCCCCGTTCAAATAGATGCAAGAATGTGTACATCACCATCACCAACCTTCCACAAACTGGTATCTCCAGTTGTTGTAGACTACAACTCCCACCATCCTTCACTGTTACCCATTCTGGCTGGGGTTGATGGGAGTTGAAATAAAAAATCTTTGAAGGGTACCTTGTTGGGGGAGGTTGGCATAATCAGTATATAAACCCTTGCAACAAAAAATTCCAGTGTGGAGGGTTCATGTTCAAGATTCCAGCCAGTCAGGCCCTTTTCCAAGGTCCTCCCACGCACCCTCTGTCCCCAATAGTCAGTCAGCACTCAATGCCCACTGAGCATTCTCAGTCCTTATGGAACAGTTTTTGAAGATTTTTTTTGTACCTCTGCAAACCTCGGGGTTCTCCCAAGCCTGAAGAGAGAGAGAGAGAGATTTTCTATGATGTCTTCAAAGGGCAGAGAGGTGACAGAAATAACTCCTCTATCCAGAAAAATGACTACAGATACATATTAAATTATGACTAGGCATCATAAAGATGGATTGAAAGACTGGTTAGGATATTCTTTCCTGTTCACTATCCACTAAGATTTTTGGGGGAAATGTTAGCTAAACCAATGGGCAACTAATCTTTATTATATAATCTTAATAACATTCTGCAAAAGGTAAAGTTATTGATTTTAATTTATGATGAAAAAAACTAGAAGGTGGCATTTATTCTAGAATAATAACTGTTTGACAATGTAAAGCCATCGGAGACAAAGACTCACAGCAACTCATGGGTAGTGTGATGAATCTTTGTGAACTCTGCACATAGACACACGTTGGTCCCTCTCCACTGAGCCATCCAATTTCAGGGGTGTAGAGTAGGTTATTGCCTCTGCTACAAATGTTGCCTAAGGGCAGGGCATTTTCCCCCTATAGACATGCGTGGCAGCCATTTTTAACAAAAAGAGGTAAATAAAAGACTCTGAGACACCGTAGGGATGGGTGATATTTCCCCCCCTGTTCTGTCTGAAGGCTCTTTACACTCTGGGGAGAGGGGAGACCAAAGTATAATCCTCCCTTAGTATTATTGATTGAAGGCCATTTAATTTTTCCCATAGAACTTAATGACAAATGAACACATCCGATTTACATCAGTGTGCATGTCTTCCAAAACACATTTGTCTCATCTTCGCGCACTATAATATGTATAAGTTATAGATAAAATGCATATCCTACAAAAATAGTTTGTTGAAGTGGTCCATATACCTTGATGCTCTTTTCTAATATTTTTCTACTCCTATGGGGAAGAATGAGGAGAGGGCTTTACCTGTTTGCTTCTAGCATTTAATAGATGCTCAAGATGGGTTCTGCTTTCTTTTTAGAAGCTGAGGACAAGGGGAAAGTTCCATCCTCTTTATTTTGTAATTGCTCCTGCCTGCAGCCACCAGAGGAAGCTGGACTTCCCCTGTGATTGCAGACTGACCATGTAACCAGCATACTGACCCTGAGAGAGAATTCTTAAATCCAACAGTAGTAGTGTGAGAATCTGCCTTTCTGCAAATACAAGAAAGCCCTCAGTTACTTTTCTAAATACCTGCAATATTCAATTTATACTCATCCTAATTATATTTTGACACAATACCATTATAAAATGTTCCAGTCTGCTGGATACATGATACATTTTTAATTTTTTTTAACTTCAGGAGATCACTTTACCTGTAGTTATTTTGAGACAAGCTATGTTATTTAAAATGCTTTACAGCCAGCATTTAAAAATAATAAGATATGCACAATATGTATTCAAATGTCTAGAAAAATAAAACACTATAAAAATGTATGCATTTTTACTGTAATACAAGGACAGAACACAGTGAAGACAAAACAGTGTATATTTTTATCTTGAGTATCAGTCCATGATCAAAGGATAGAGAGATGACCTTGGCATGCTGTTTTAAGGTAATACTGCCTTCTTTTTAATATTTTAGTATTTGCTAGCACAGAATTGAGTTTAAATTCTTATAAAGGATCTGTCTAATATTTATTTTAATCTGTAAATTATTACCAAACCTAGTTGGCCTTAACCACTCCAAAGCCCATTCCTCTAAACTTGTATTAATCAACTTCATTTAGTTTAGATTTATCACAATTTAAAATGTATATCTAACAATGATCAGGAGAGACTCCAACTTCATTCCTGACTGTGTGATATCAAGGGATAACCTGTTGCCCTGCAAATGGTCAAAGGTACTAGGACTAAGAATCATTGCAGGAAGCAATCATTCAAAGTACTATCCTGTAGTAAGAGAGAAGCTCTGATGCAATAGGATCCCTGGCTATTGTGTCAACTGTGACTTATAATGCTGAGTTCCTATGATCTCTTACTTAACCTCAGCAGTTCACAGGATAAAGTTGTAAATCTCAGACTCAGAAGCAATCCCATTTATGTTAATGGACTACTCTGGAAGTAAGCAATTAGAAACTGCAGCGTGACTGCCTTTAGAACACAATACACATGTTTTATACTTGGGGACTTTGTTATACATAATATGGAACCAATATGGACCCAGTTTAATGTCAGGGCTATTCAGGGTTTACACACACATATACACACATACACATACATACATACACACACACACACACACACACACACACACACCCCAAGAAAATCTGTAATTCTATGTTCTTTTGTTACCAGAAGATCTAATATTGCTGTATGGACGTCTCATGGATTTTATATGTTAAGGAAATTGGTCTATTTCTATATAATTCTATAAATACATAAAATATGTTTTTTTAATGTACATACATTAGATAATGGAATTAACTGAGCACTGAACTTCACTTTTAAATGAGTGTTGCCTTTTGCTGACTGGTAGAAAAATATTTATTTTATTTATTTATTTCAAATTTTAGGGTCACATGTTATTCTGAGTTACATGATAAATACATCTGTTGAGTTTCATGGTTAGAGTACTAACCATGCACTATACGTGGGCCTGTTCTTGATGCTGGTTTGGAAGCTGCAGTTAGTGCAGAATGCTGCAGCTCAGGATGCTTAGTGGAGCATCTAGACATCACATATTACAACTGTATTAAAAGAACTGCAGAGCCATGTTCAAGGTCTTGTTGCTGAATTCAAAGCCCTAAACAACTTGGGACCAGGGTACCTAACAGACCGTCTTCCCTTATATTTACCCAGTTGAACCCTGAGAACTTCTGAGGAGCCCTAATTGGCCAGTGGAATGTCGACTGATAGTGGTACGTAGGCAGGCCTTCTCAGCGGTGGCACCTATCGTTTGAAATACTCTCTGACGTGTGATCTGAGAGGAAGAAATGGTGGCATGTTTTAAATACTTCTTGAAAACACCTATTTTCACACGCTTTCCCTGACCAATGAGGCTCTGTTATCCTATTTATTGTTATGGCAATGTAATGTTTCTAAATGTTTTAGCTGTTTTTACTTTATTAATTTTATATTGTTTTTATATACAATAAAAACAATATAAAATTGTTAAAACTGGAAGTGGTTTTAAAGTAAACCACTTCCAGATTTTAATATATTAAGCATGGCGGGCTGGTGCATTCTAGGAGTTCTAGGACTTTTTTCTGTCTAAACACACCCTAAGTGATATAGAAGTACTAAAAAAAAATTTCTAGCAGCATTGTAGTCCAAAAAAGCTGCATTTTGCTAAAGTCTTCTCAGAAAAGTTGTGATTTCTGGGGAGGGTGGGGGGAGGGGAAGCAACTTAAAAGGGAAAATAACCTGGATAAATATATATATTGTTCTAACACTGAAGCAATAGGCTTCCTTTAACTGATTTCTCCTACTGTGTGCATAATAACAATCAGATAGTAATTGAACAGGAGAGTTACATATTATTTCAACAGGTGTCTCTGATCATATATTTTAGTATCCTAATTGAACCATCACTGTGTAACTTCACCGTTGTATCACATTGTCATTTATCTAAACCAGAACAGAAAAACTAAAAAGCAGCCTCTGCTCTATTATTTCTTAAGATTAGCTCTAAAAAAGAAAGAAAAACAGTATCCATATTTCTATAAAATGGATCAGTTGTTTACCATAAGAACCCCCATAAAAATCACATTATTCTTTCTAGCATTGTCTAACTCCTCCAGTCTATTTCACTAAGTCTTTTATCCCCCTCGGATGGCATGGCATAAGGGGGAGAAACAGTAGTTGTGGTGGGGAGAAGAGGAATAAAGGCCTCACGTGTTGCACATGTGGGCCACGTGAGGCAGGGCGGGGCTGAGTATGTAAAGGCTGGTCACACCCCTCCTGCTTCATCTACTCAGGGTTTTACAGCTCTGCATGGGGATGATGTGGGGCAGTCCCCCCACACTCTCGAAGTGTTGTATAAGAAAGGGGTTTGGGTTACCCGACTCCTGGCTTAAGAGAGTGGCTCGTCCTTAAACCAGGCAAGTAGCCTGAGATTAGTTCATATTGATTCCTGCACTTTTCACATGCAGTTTCAGGGAGGGGTTGAATCTCCCTTGTTAAAAACAGAGGCCCTAGTTTATTCCAAGCTCTGGTGTCCGTATCTTTATTCTGTGCTTCCTTCTCCACTCGCAATAGCCAATTCTTGTTTCTTTCCTATCCATATTCACTTTTTTATTTTGTTTTTCTTGCATTTTGACATAAATATTTTTCTCTCCAATGAAACTATTTTATTCTTTATCTTATTCATTCTCTCTTCTTAATTTTTATTATTACATCCTATTTCTTTATCATTATTCTGAAGCTTTTGACCTAGGCCATTGGTTTCAGACAAGAGTTAAGGCAAAACTAGACTCATAATTGCCTTTTGAGTTAAATCGAGTATTGAATTCAGTTGCCATTTGATCTAAATTGAAAAGTGTGCTTTTATATCATTTATAATCCCCCATCTATATAAAGCAGATGAACAAAGTAAAAACAAATGTATACATCCAATCAATAAAGGATTTTTCTACAAATGTTAATCTATATATATCAGTTTATCAGTTGAATAATCAATCACCTCAGTTAAACAAACCTCATTGTTTAAGCAATCATCAAAATGAAAATCCAGCAATCTAATGATCAATTGGAGAAGAAAGATCTTCAAAATCCATTAAATAACATTATTATAAGACAAAACTATCACAAAGTGTAAGAGCAATAATTGTATTCAGAAGCAAAACCAACTCCAGATATTTGCATAGGATAAAAAAAGGCTTATTCTTTAAATTTCTACAGCCATTTTTTTGCTGTGGTCCTCCAGCATTCACCTGCAATGCATGGCCTGCAGCTTTTACTTGTCTCAGTCTTATGAAGTGTTGGCTCCAAGAAAAGAATGGTGATGCCACAACAATAATAGCTTGCCAACATTTAACTAGTCTAGGTTAGACAGTCAGAAATGCCCTAGTAGCTGGAGCAAACACAATCAGTTCAAGTCATAAGAAAGTAAAAGCAACATTCCTCATCTTTACTTTTTTTGCCCCCCCCAATTTTTTTTTGTGTGGAAGCTAATAAATGTATATGCATATAAATGAGACTAGCAACAAATTTATTATTTATTAAGTTTATTATTTATTAAATTTATAAATGGCACTCACTGCCTTCCAGGCACCTGGGGTGATATATAATTAAAAAATAACGTTAAAATGTATCATAAAACCAAGGAAACACAAGAAACACAGGAGCAAAACCATATAATAAAATCTGAGAGCTCTATTATGTTCTTACTTGTATATTGGATGGAACTGACACAAGACGAACCAACATTCACAGGATATGCTGGGTTTTATAGTAGTTATTAGTAGATTACAGTGATGATAGATAAGGTCTGGCTCTGAAAGTTAGCACCTTATCAGAAAGAAACTGTAGCTTTGAATACAATTGTTCCCAGTACGTCATGGACCACCTTTCCCCATACGAAAGTCCCCAATCCTGAGACGGACATCTGAGGCCCTTCTTTCTGAGCCCCCTCTGAGAGATGTTTACACTAATATGGATTTTAGCAGTTTTATTTTGGCCAGAATGGCTACCTTCACTCATTATGTATACCATAGATATACTGAATTACCATGTATGGAATAAAAGACAAGACTTAATTGGATAATTTTACTTGGAGAACTGCTGAATACAGTCAGCCAGCAGGAGTATTTCAGAGACCAATAGAACCTAGTTATGAATATTATAAAATTTATTATTTATCTCCCTTTCAGGTTTTTCATTAAACAAAAGCTAAGACCAAGAAAAACTGTAAGACCTCAAGCCAACAGAGTATAGCCAAGTAAAAGAAGCTAGAGGTGTTTAGAAGTAGGGCTAAGGCTGGTTTGGAATTCCAGCTCCAAATTCACAAACTTCCCTTCTTGTAATAATAAAGTGTTTAGCATTTTGTGTGAATCAGATGTAACAGCAAACCATAATTTGGTATGAACATGTATTACAGAGCAGAGTCTCAGGCTTCTACACTCCTTTTCACCACTTCCTTTCATGTATCATGATTATCAAATGTCTTTCTAGGTTCTCAGCAAAAGAACCTCTCATCTTGGTATTTGTTTATGACCTATATAAAAAGTTAGCAATAGTCTAGATGTCTGGATTTTAGCTAGATTCTGGGCCTGCCACCTGGTGCCCACTTGGGCCATTAGCTACCCCAAGTTTCAGATTTCATTAAAAAGAAGCAAAGATTTAAGGAAGGAGTCTAGAAGTTTTTCCTTCCACGTTGACTAGTTATAGCTTAACATTGGGCTCGTTCATAAAACACAACAGCACAACATAGGTTATTTAACCCACAGTGAGGCAGCTATATATGCAGGGTGTAGGTGACTGCCATTTTGCATATCCAACCCCCGCTCAGGGGTTGTCATGTCATGCAAACCCTGCAAGTATGGGTTATGTGAGGGTTAAACAACCAATGCATAAATCTAGAACAGACTATGGGTTATGCAAGAGTTGTTTAACCCTCGCATAACCCACGCTCACCGAGTTCACACAACACAACAGCCCCCAAGCAGAGGGTGGATATGCAAAGTAAAGCCCACAGGCAACTCAGCTCTTTATGGGTTACATAACCAAGACAAGCTGTGCTACGTCATGTGAACCAGGTCACTCTGTCCGAATCTGGACAGACTGTGGTTAGTCTTTACTATGGTTAGTTGAAACAAATAACTTCAAACCATGGGTAATGTTTCAACTAACGATAGTTAAGAAATCCTTCTGGACAGAGGTGATGTCATAATACCATTTTCATAAAGACACTAGTTCTGTAAGGGTGCAATCTATCCATGCTTAGGCAGAAAAAAGTTCTACAACTCCCAGTATTCACCAGCGCAGTTTTACCTTAAAAAATATATCCGGGGGAAATTAGATAATCACAGTTGAAGGTTCAGATATAATGAAAAAAAATGGTTAATTGAAATCAGAAGCAAAAGCTTCCAATCTCTTTGTGTAGGGTGACCATATGAAAAGGAGGACAGGGCTCCTGTATCTTTTACAGCTGCACAGTAAAAGGAGTTTCAGCAGGTGTCATTTGTATGCATGCAGCAACTGGTGAAATTCTCTCTTCATCACAACATTTAAAACTGCAGGAGCTATACTAGAGTGATCAGATACAAAAGAGGGCATTGCTCCTGCAGCTTTAACTGTTGTGATGAAGAGGGAATTTCACCAGGTGCTGCATGCATACAAATGACACCGGCTGCATGCATACAAATGATACAAATTCCCTTTTCTATGCAACTATTAAAGATACAGGGGCCTTGTCATCCTTTTCATATGGTCACCCTATCTTGTGTCCATGACAGAGGAGGACAAGAGAGCAGGGAGTGTGTGAGCCTGAGACTCATGCACATAAGAATAAACTATCGTTTATCGTTACGTTTGAACCTGGTCGATGTATCCATCATAACAGGCCTCAGAGATGCAGTATATACATCACTCTCAGTTCCTGCATGGCAATGGTGTCTTGCCTATCTACACTCCTGCCCCATGCTACTGTTTTCAGCTGATCATCAGTTTAAGATGGGAAGTGTCTGGCTGCAATCCTGCTGCCTTGAAACAAATAAGGTGGCTGTTCCACCTCACTTTCTCTGCTGTACTGTCAAGTGTTGCTACTGACAGGGAGCTTGCAGCACGGGGAGGCAATTGTGACTGCTCCGCGAAAGAGGCATAGGAAGGCGCAATGCACTGGAAGCCAGGTATGAATGTAAAATACGTAATTCTTGTGCAGATTAAAACAATGCAGTAGTAAGTAATTTCTGAATTCAGCATCAAATATATTATGCTAGACACAGCAAAGTGATGTAATCCAGTTAATTTATTGCTGTCACCTTTATTGGTCTCATTCCTGTCTTGCTAAAGTTGGTTTATGGGTTTTGGGAGATAAAAATATTATTTGTACCTGAAGACTTTTTGAAGAGTGACCTCATACTTTGAATGCCTCGCCAGAAACAGAATGGATCCAATCCTCAGAATTATTATGTGTTTGATTTAACTGGTCCTTCATTGCATTGTCAAAATAATTAAATCATGATCCTAAGCAAATTTACTCAGATGTAAATCTCACAGAGTTCAATGGGACTTACTATGCAGTAATGTGTTTAGGACTGCAGTAGTACAGTCTGCTTGTATGCAAACATGCCTTGGATTAGGCTGTTAGTCTATTTTCTTCAGCTCGCTCAGAACCTCGAGCATAACGAATACAGCGTACTGTTTGCCTTTTTGCTTCCAGCTGAACTGGTTAACCCCACCACAGTCACCTTCTTGCTCCAGGTTTGCTTTATCTGCATGTAATTAAATATAATAGAATAAATGGGGGGAATAGTTCTCATGCCGAGTTGAAAAGAAGCTAATTTTATAATGTGGAAAAATAATATTAAAGAAAACCATTCTTTTAAAAGTACTTGTCACTGCATGTTTACTGCTAACACATATTTGTATTGTTCTCAGCTAACAGTTCCAACCTGCAGAAATTATTAGAATGGCTCCAATGTGAAAATTGTGCCTGAGACCAGATGGTATGTTGAACTTTAAAAAGATTTTTAATGTAATAAGATCTATATGGCTTCACATAAAAAAATAAAATCTTTATTACAAAAAGGTCAACAACTCTGTGTGTATCTCATTTATTTCATCTATGTCTGATTATTCTTAACAAGATCCTGTACTGTTTCAAATTGGCATCCAAAATCCACTGTCCCTTTTTAAAATAGTATAAATAATTATTTGTGTCTTCAGAAGTTTGAGTATAACTTTGTTGTTGTACAATATATTGCATATTTTGAGATGCTATGATTTTTTTAAAAAAATACTTTAAAATTCTATGTAGCAATCCATTTTAGAGTTTTCTATCTTTTCAAATATTTTATTATTATTCTAAATCATAGAATCATAGAATAGTAGAGTTGGAAGGGGCCTACAAGGCCATCGAGTCCAACCCCCTGCTCAATGTAGGAATCCACCCTAAAGCATCCCGACAGATGCTTGTCCAGCTGCCTCTTGAAGGCCTCTAGTGTGGGAGAGCCCACAACTTCCCTAGGTAACTGATTCCATTGTTGCACTGCTCTAACAGTCAGGACGTTTTTCCTGATGTCCAGCTGGAATCTGGCTTCCTTTAACTTGAGTCCATTATTCAGTGTCCTGCACTCTGGGAGGATCGAGAAGAGATCCTGGCCCTTCTTAATATCCATAGAAATATGATTTTACCAAAAAGATTGTCTTGCTTTTCAACATGTCTTAAAAAATCATTAATGTATCATATGTGTAAGCATCATTATTTTAATTAAACAACACTCAAACATAAGATAGTGACCAACTCTAGGTCAAGCACAAGCTTCCTGGCTGAGTGGGAATTTAAATCCAGTTCTTCATAGTCCAAGGTAGTCTAACACTCTATCATACTAGCTCTCAGGATATGTCAGAATATGTATATTATATAATACTACTATTGGGGACCTACAATGTAATATCATGGTCTGGGAGGGCCACCACTGAGGGCCAGATCTACTATTAGGCAGAGTGATAGCACAGTGTTACAATTTTTCCACACATACCTGGAGGACCTGGAGGGCTATTTCCAAAGAGTGGCACTGGAAAAATAATTTTCAGTACTGTGGCACTTTTAACATCTACATGAAACCACTGGGTAAGGATATCCAGGGAGAAAGAGCAGAGCCATTCCACCGGCCCTGCCCATGAAGGCTCATACTCCCTCAGCTGTTACTACCAGCAGCCGTTCCAGCAGGTTGTACTGAGGAAGGTGAGAAGGAGAGCAGAGCCATTCCACCAGCTGTGCTAAAATAATTAATTTCCCCCCTCTTCCCTCCGTATTCTTTTTTCCTTGTGTGCCATGACTTTTTAGATTGCAATCCTGTAGCCAGGGTTTGTCTTCTTTAATTAATTATACATAAGTCACTCTGGTAGACCTTTTTGGCTGAAGAGCTGCACAAAAATACTTTAAATAAATAAATAATATTAAATAACATATTTCGCCAATGCTTGAAGAAATCCACAGGCTCCTAGTCCATTTCTGAGCAGTTCTGTTGCATATCTTTAAAGCCCTACACAGGTTTGGATCTGAGTATCTGGAGGAATGTCTGCTCCCACGTTTCTTTGTTTGTTTGTTGCTTGCTGGCTTGCTTGCTGGCTTCCTCTTTTAAACTATCCAGTAACCCATGTTCTCTGGGTGGTGACAGTATATTAAACATAAAATACAAACAATAGAACAATGAATAAAAACAGCACATAAAAAGTTTTAAAAACAATAAAACCAGGAGTGAAGAGTAAAAACATTGTTGCATATAGAATCAAACTAGATCAGATATAACATGGGAATGAGGGAAGGTGGGAATTGCTCGTATGGGGGAAGTGGCTGCCCTTCCACATACAGTAGGGGTTGCCCTGTTTGCGCATTTCCACTTGGAACTGAGATTGGAGATAGCAGTGGAAGGGACACCCTTTGAGGGGATTCCTTTAAGGGGTGTGGCTTGGAGCCCAAACTCTGTCGCTTGGAGGAACCCCAGGAGGCTGTGCAGGCTGGATTGGGGTGCCCTGTATGCTGAATTAGGCCTGCAAGCCAGAGGTTCTGCAGTTCTGGACTACAGCCACCCACCCCCAATCCCTCAATTGGACAAAACAGAGAGACTAACTCCTCCCCATTTCCCCACCCAAGTCTTGTTTATGCATGGTGCTCAGCCCCCACACCCACCCCCAATCCAGAATTGAATCAGGGATAAGAGAGTTTTTATTCTGGCTCGACCTGGAATTCAGTATCAGAACCATCAGACCAAAGGGCAAGCTGCTAAGGTAACCAGGAATCTTTCCATTTGGGCAGAACAGGGGGAGGGGAAACCAGAAGAGGGAACAGGCATAATATGCTTAATTGCTCTTCTCTTTACCTGGCCTATTAACCTGCTTCCCAGTGCCATACCGTCCTCTGTCCATAAGCACACAAATAGGGGCACACCACCTCTTCCCAGTGACGTGATCATACAAGGTTCCCATCTAAGGAAAGTCCTATGGTGAGTGGGAAAAGGGCCTTCTTAGTTGTGGCACTCTGTCTGTGGAATTCTCTTCCTAAGGAATCTTGCCTTTGCTACTACACTGCTACATTGTTGTATTTTTATTTTGTGCCGGGGAAGACTTCTGATCTTCCAAGGCATTAAATTATTTAAATTGCTATTTCACTACTGTTTTGTGATATATATGTATTTATGTTACCATTATTTTATTGTTATGAAGTTCTTTTGTAAACCACCCATGAAACATTGTTGAAGGGTGGTATAAATGAAATCTATTTATTTTTATTTATGTCCTCATACATACAAATGACTTTCTTGTCTGTTTTCTATTTATTTATTTTAAAATATTTCTATACTACATATCCAGGCAGGGTATAAAGGAAAAATACAGTGTAAATATACATTTTGGCTAAAACAAAGCACAAGTGCCCACACAGGAAAGTATTCTGCCCAAGCATTTATCACTCCATATAACTGTAAATTGGATTGTGATGTAAATTTATAATATCATAGATAGAGATGGACATATGGCAAGCAATGTACTGTAATTAAAAACCAGATTTTTTTAAAATAAGGGGGGAAACAGTAGATGAGAAGTTATATAAAGCTTTAGCCCCTCTAGTAGTATAATACATCTATTCATCTCCAAAATAAAATTCATTCAAATCCCCAGGGTTTTTTTTAACACAAACTCTTAGTATATATAATATATTCTGAATAGCCAAAATCTAAATCTATGCACACTTCAAGATATCTCCCTGCTTTTCTTCCTTTTTGTTCTGAAGGCGCAGTCTGTAGTAAATACGTTAATGTTTTGTCTTTATTGCTTTGACCCCTTGTAACTTCATTTGAAACCCCATTTCCATTGTGATGTGTGTTTTCTCTGTAATAGGTGTACCTCTTTTAATCACTTCAAGGCTTTAATAAATCAGAGAACCGAACCACTCTCGTTAGGAAGAAACTTAGGGAAAAAATAAGAAGGCAACGATATATATTTTTCTATTAGTCAGATCCTTTGAAAAACAACATTCCTTCAAACTATTGCAAGTTTGGGTGAACATTGTATAGCTTTGTTAGAGTCTGCTTTTTGTATGTTGCCTTTCATGTTTAAAAATAGCTGTGCCTTAGTTCAGTTGCCCTGAGCAGTCATTGTGGAACAGGTGTGAAAATACCTACAAATTTCCACTAATACCTCACAAATCTCATTTTTAATTATGAGAACTGTTCATATATCAGGTGACAAAGCCTAATAACTTTAACAATATACTTATTTGCAAACAAGGAAATAGGTTTGGTCATGGAATTTTAAATATATTTTCCTATTTTCTTTTTATTTGCCTTCTTCCCCATCCCCCTTTGTCTACTTGAGAATAGGGAGAGAGAGCTGACCTTTTTATATAACCCTGATCCATAACTTCTTGTGTAAAGTTCCAAATGAATAAGGAATGCATCAAGTTCCTAAGGAATCTGTTACACTTTGTACTCCACCAAGAGCACACACCATGGTACCAGAGAAAAAGCCTGGGTGGGGGGTTCACCTCAGTGGAAATACTGTCGGCCTGCAATGCAAAACTTGCATGCTGAGTATCCATCAGACTAAAATAAAAGTGTCTAATATAAGGGGAAACACTTTTTGAGCTCTGGTAAATGGAAGGAGAGCTTAAATTATTTCTCCCTAACACAAGAGACAGAGTAAGAACTTCTCACCTTACACCCAGCAAAATAAAATATAAATATGATTCAGGTACTGCCACTCCATCCATATCTTTGCATTTGAAGGATTCATCTAATGTTGAATGGGACTAGCTCCAGATCCCAATTATGTTGTTGCAGTTGCATATGGAGGACTCTGTGCTCTCTTCACCTACATTTTAAAATCCTGTGCCTAGGAAATCCTAATATTTCAGCCTCTATAACCCTAAATAACATATTACAAATTTGCAGAAGTGCAAATTTGTTTATTTTCACTACTGGATCTGAATTAAACCACAAAACTTCACCATGCAATATGAGAGCTATTGAAAGGAAAGCGTTGGCGCACACTGGGGCTAATATGGTTTTAGAGAGGAGAAGGAGGGGTGATAAAGAAGCAGTAAGGGCTAAGATATGTGTGACGTTAAACATGAGATTTGATGTTGTGTACATCTTTTCAAAACAGCAAATAGCTCCTGGGGAACCTGATCAGGATTGGCACTGCAGTGTGTGGGGCGGGGGAGTTAACCCTTTTTCTCCCTGCTGTAGTTCCAATTAAAGCTGCAGTCCCAATAAAAAAACTGGCTCTGAAGCTGCTATCTGCATCAGGAGGAGAAGCTCCCAATGTACAGCCTGAATAAGAATGGCTGTTTGGGAGACGATTAAAAAAATAAATAGCTAATGGAGTCCATGGGGCGAGTTGGACTGGGAATGAATGATGTTATTGAAAACTGTTAAAGCAGTTGTCCAACGTAAGGCAATTCTGGAAGGAAATTATGGTTCTTGAAGATAAGGCAGGATTTAACCCTTCATATCACCCAATGTACTTTCATATCACCTAATGTCACCTCAATGCCATCTGTGAGTCATTGAATCATGAAGAGATGAGCAATAAAAGTAGTAGGGACCAACACTATGAATTGTTTGCATTTCTTTTAAACTCATTTGTTTTGGAAAGTCATAGTTCTTCCAGAGGATTTGAATCTCATAGAGCAGTAGAATATTAGCAATGAAGTTTCCACATGGAAGGTTAGTGGAAAAGCCAATAGTCTGAAGATATGAGAAACATTAATTCAGTTAAATAGCTGGAAAATAATAGTACATAAAGTAAGAGAAAGACCTAGTTTGGAGTGAAAGAATAATCCTCTGAGATCTTTTCCCCCCAATAAAAACAATAACTGAAATATTTCAACAACAACAACAACAGAAATATGAAAGTGACCTTAAAAGTTTGTAAAGATGTTTGGAAGCATTTTTTATTAAAATAAATAAAATTAATTTAGTAAAAAGAACATAAAATGAGTAAACTGCCTGAAACAGGTGGCACAAACTAGCATGGGGGTCAGACACAAATACTTGACAACATCAGAAGACCTGCAGCACACAGCACTGGAAATAGAGATTACTACAATTTGACCATTTTGATCTTATTGACTTTCTGTTGCTAACTAAGGAATAACTGACAACTGTGAGATCTCAGCTTTAATAATGGAGAGCACTTGGGGAAAACCTCAAGTTTTCCTTTTTCAAATGTGATCTAAAGAACATTCTTCCACTGCTCCCTCCCAATCCTTTTTCCTGCATATCACAAGATATTTTTGGAGGACATACAAATTTGCTCTTTTTGTGTGTGTACTTTAACCATTACCTTTTTCATGAATGTCAGGAGATAAGAAAGATAAAAGTGCATGACTCTCTATTTCAAATTTGTTTATCCTTCCATTCTACATCCCCCAACTTAATAAAAGAACTGTTCAGTGGGGTGTCCTGTTTTAGCAATCCTATTAAAAAGGAAGTTGAAAAATGCAAAAGGCGGCCCTGCTTTATTTCTAGGGGGCGAGTGAGAGGTTATCAGTTACAGCAAATGCTTCCAGCCTATTTGATGTCTGTACACCTCAACAGGGGGAAAAAAGTGTTACTGACACCTTTTGATAGAAACACCCTTTACTCAGATTGCCTTATTTCCGGTTTGTGAGACCTGCTACCTGCCATGTGGGCCTGGCGTACTTTTAACCATGCAGGTGCCTTTCATTGTGAAGTAAATATGGGCGACCTAAAAGGCAGAGAATAAGTTTCGCCTGCCTACATGCCCTAGCCTGCCATGGCCAATTCAATAGGCTAGCAGAAATCTGGCTTCCCAAACAAGCGAGGACAGACCAGGGCTTCAGAGGGGCAGCGTGGAAGGGACTGAAAGGCAGCTCGCTCGTCCTGCTGCCTCTGACTGCCGCTCACTGAAAAGGAGACTTTACTGTCGCCTATAAATGGCCCTGGATCGAAGTCACTTTTTCCACATGAGGCAGCAGAGTTCGAGCGGAGCCGTTGCAAGTTCCTGCTGCTATTTTCTGGGACTGTGCTGGCCCCTCAGCTATGTGCCTAGGCATGGCAAACCTGTCCCTTGCCAAATGCCCACCAATCCATCCCGGGAGCTTGGTACCAAGAAAGGCGAGTCTAAGAAAGCTCTCTCTCTCTCCGCTTTCTATCTTAACTTTGCACGGAGAGGCAGAGATTCACACACAGCCACTCACTGGCGCTCTTTAGCTTTCCCACTCCTCCTGCCCTTCTTCTTTTATGAACAGAGGTGACGTCCAGGGCACGAAGCCTCCTCTGCCTTTGTTCATGTCATGCCACGCTAAAATGGGATTGGAGCCCGGGTCCTGCAAGTGCAGAAAAGCCATCTCCATTCCGATGCACGCCCTGCTCCCCAGAAGAGGATTCTCTGGCAATTGATGCACCCCTTATCTGACACATACTGGCCTTTGTTAAAAAAAAAAAAGCCCCCAAAATGCAAATGAGATTTGCATTTCTCAGTCTTCCAGTCCCTCCCTCGCGCGGGCAACCTGCAATTTAACGCGTAGGCTGGATGCAAGTGGCATTAGAAAGGATAAGAACAGCAGGGGATAATCTGCGAGCTCCCCTTTCCCTCTCCTCACAGGAAATAGGCTCTCTAGGACCCTCTGTCCCCTTTTCAAAGACAGTGAATTCAACTCCTTTGATGAAAATGTTGCTTGTCTGTAGATCACATTGGGAGGCAGCTGTCTACCAGTCACTTTTGTTGCAGAATCTCAACGATCTCCACCCCCGCTGCATTTTAAGGGCTTTTAATAATACACAGATTGTTAGTCACTGTATTGCTCGCCTTTGGGCAGTAGGGGAGACTCTAAATGTCTCGGAAAGAGCAGAATTTCAAGGAGGACGCGCAATCATTTGCTTCTAATTCTGAGCCAACTCGGGACAAGGCATTCGCTTAGCAAATCTTCCTTCTCCTTGTCTTTCATCCATCCCACCCGCCTACCCTTTTCCTGCTTTCCTTTCCTACTTTAGCTATAGCTTTCAAATAGCTACGCAGATTTATTTATTTATTTATTTATTTATTTATTTATTTATTTTACACATCACGTACAATAAGGAAGGAGGAAAGCCAGAAAAGGGGCAGCGCAAAAACCAATTGATCGTGGAAACTAGGTACTCACATGGCTGTGCGACGAGCAGGTTTCCTTGCGCTCGGAATCTCAGCAGCTGGAAGTCTTCCCTCGGCCGGATTTTGATTGTAGCTCGTCCTCTCCGCAGCTCTCGCAGCAAAGCGATCAAAAGCTGCAGCACCGGTCACTTTGCAAAAGGGAACAAACACGGGAGGGTTTGTATTACTCCAGGTTCGTGTGTATAGCCTATAAATAGCAAACTTTTTTTTTTATAGAATCAGCTAACAAATGAGAGGAGAAGGCGTAATTTTGCACAGGGAACCCCCCTTTCTCTTTGGAAGATTCCCCCCCCCTCTTCCCAGGCGATTGCCAGGGCTGAAAGTTGTGGGTGTATTAGAGCAAAGATATTGGGGCTTGGTGATGATTTTGCATGTGTTTATTATGGTGTTTGTTTTTATTATTTTTTATATATATAATTTGCTTGTCTGTACTATATTCTTCACAAGCACAATAGAGAGACTAACTATAGTTAGTACCACTGATAACCTCCTATGCAAAAGTTTTTAATGGGGGACAGGAGTGATAAAGGTCTATACAGTGTGAATGGAGGTGGGAAGGAACAGGAAAGGTCTTTGATTTTCCTGTGTTCCGGGGCCAATGTAGTCTCTGATGAGATTCTGAGAAATATTCATGATGGCTTTTAAAATCAGCTCCCCTCCCCTGATATAAAACTTTAATATCCACCAAGTAACCTAGAAGGCAGGACTATGTATTTCACTAGCCTTAATCGTGGATGTGAGGGAAATTGGTGTGTGTGTGTGTGTGTGTTGTGAGGAGAGAGATCCTTTGCTTTCAGATTCTCAAAAGTAGGTTAGATACTCCTTGAATTGGATCTGAAAACTGAAGGGAGAGAGAATAATTAAGTTGTTTTCTGGAGTTAGAATAGAATTCAACTGGGGTGATTCTCTATCCATATGTTGTTTCGGTGGCAAGAAATTCTCACCTAAGTATTTTTGTGTCTGCAAATTTTTCCTTTTTAAAAATCTATCCTTGGCTTTTTAAAACCAACCCAAATCTCTCCTTTGAACTTCTGTTGCTACTGCCTCTCCTAGCCTAATAAACCTCCTAGTATAACCTTTGCCTGTCCTTATCTGGTCTAAGAGAGGATGAACTGGAAGCCCTAGAGGCTCTACTTGTGGGCACCATGCCTATCTTTTATGATTTATGCCTAATGTCTATACCCAAACCTACTTTCAGCTATCCTTAGGTAATCAGACTAGTAGCAATTTCAATCCCCAAGATCTGAATATATTTATTTTCTCATCCAAATTTGAAGACTTTGCTAATCCAGACTGGATGGAAATCCAAGTCTGAAGCAGCATTAGCAATAGAGTTAAAGGAGATCTGGCTGTCCTCCTTGGAGGGTGTGCAGGCAGGGACTAGGTGTGGGGAGAAGATATACATTTTGCTAAGCTAGTAGCATTCTGGCTGCCCTTGTTGATTTCTGAACGTTGCAAAAAAATGAAAAAAGAATACCATGGGCTCATGGAATAAGCATTCCCACACCCCAAATTGCTTCCATAAATTGCCTACATATCCAGAACAACAGGTGAGAAGGGGTGTTGTTTAAGGAGAGGAGTGGGTTCCTCCAGGTACTAGTTCTTCAGTGGCTTAGACTTGGATTTGTGAAAGCAAGCATTCATGTCCTATATGTGTCATGAGCACATTGAGAGGCTTGAAGATCACAATCTCTCAATCATTTTGTCACCTGTAAAATGGGATTTATAGAAAGCTACCTCACAAGGCTGTTGTGAGTGTGAACACAAGGATTGTACAGACCCATTATACTTGATGCATTTGCTGTAGCTCACTCCTCAACCGAATAGGAATAGGAGAGGAGGAGCTAGAACAGAGTAGGCAATCCTGTACCGCCCAGAAGTTTTTGGAGTACAACTCCTATAAGCACTGACCATTAGCCATGATGGCTGGGGCTGATGGGAACTGTAGTCCAAAGCATCTGTGATTGAAAACATCTGAAGGGCTCCAGGTTGCCTGTCTCTGTGCTAGACTGTAAAGACTGGCTGATATTTTAGCACCAGGGGAAAATATGGACCATACAAGTCTAGAGTTTATCCATACAGTCTAGTATCATAATTAGTATATATATTATTAGAGAGCCTAGAGGGACATTGTTCCTAACATTTTCTAAGGGTGTTTTCCTACTACCCACTTTGTTAATAAATCCTGCTAAATTGGCTCTTGGGGTGGAGGCTTCCTCTTCATCACAAGTGCCATTGATTTCTTAGAGCTTGAGAGACTGGCTCCCTGTCAACAGCAAAGATGTCACTGCTAAGGATCCTGAGCCCTGGAGCTCTGAAAGGGGGATTCTCCTCCCCCTGATAGGTAGCTGTCAGTGCTGCCTGGGTAGGAAGTGCTGACCTGTCTAAAGGAATGCATCTGCATCTCTGAGAATTTTCCAGACAGATGTTGCCAGTTTGTTCGGCAGAGGCTTTCATCCCTTTGCTCACACTGAGTGGAGTTGATGACTATTTGGGTTTGGTAGTGGTGGCAAGGTGTGTGTATGATGCCATCAGACATCATGTGGCACTGACTCTCTGGGAACTGTCCTCTCCTGAGTGAGACCCAAAAGTGCTCCATTGATTCTAGAACTGGAAAGCCATTTAAAAAAGAAGGAAGACTTTGTTTGTACTAGTTTGCCTATATAATCTCTGCTCTTTTTAAAACTCATGTTCTTTGTCTTCCTTTTCTTCCCACTTCTTACAGCCCCTTCCTCTATCCCTCCCCCTTTTCTGTCTTTCTTTTCGTCTGCATTCCTTGTCCTGTCTTACTTATACTTCTTTTAGGACACTATTCTATACATGTTTAGACAGTAAAAAAAGTCCTACAATTCCCAGCATGCCCCAGCTAGCCATGCTGGGTGAGGCATGCTGGGAGTTGTAGGAGTTGTTGCTGTTTACTAGGCATGTGCTCCGCTCCGATTAGGAGCGGAGAAGCAGTAGCGGATTGGCCTGCTCCGCCTTACCCAGAGGCGGAGTAGAAGCGGACTGCGGACCCCTAGAAGCAAGGCGAAGAGAAGCGACCATTTTTCGGAGCTCCTAGTTCAGGCGGAGCGCTCCGGTCACCATCTTGAAAACATTTCGCCATAGGATTGCATTGCGGGAAATAATCGCGCATGACTAGGTTGTTTTTGAAGCTATCGTTCTGGAAATTCTTGTGCACAGAGAGTCGTGGATGGGGGTCATTTTGAGACTACTCTCACCTCTCTGTGTCGTGCGGGTCGCATGCTATATTTTTTTAAAAATCGGGTCAACAAACAGGGACAGCGCGGCTCAAACGGCAGTTTTCGGCTTTTCGCCCAGAGGATTGCATTGCGGGAAAGAATCGGGGATAACTGGGTTGATTTTTAAGCTATCGTTCTGGAAATTCTTGTGCACAGAGAGTCGTGGATGGGGGTCATTTTGAGACTACTCTCACCTCTCTGCGTCGTGCGGGTCGCGCGCTAGAATTTTTAAAAAAATCGGCGGGAAAAATACCTTTTTCAAAGGGCTGAGGGGCAGAGTCAGCTCCTGGTCATGATCACATGATCCCAAAGTTAGAGGAGGGCATAGGCAAAACGGGTAACTTGGGATTCTGGGAAACTTCTCTTTCTTAATCTGAACGGACTTTTCCCAGTGTTTTTTAACACAGTAGCCCCACCAAATGCACAAACACAACCTGAAATCATATACTAAGCCAAGAATAAGAGAGCACTGCTACCCACCCTAACTTTGGGGAACAACTGAAAAGATGTGGTGCAAGGGGATGAGCTCCCCTAGTGCATCTCATTGTGGACGTGCCCCCACTCTCTCCTGTACTGGAAGGCCATCAGAGCCTTCCAAAGAGAGTAAAAGGGTGGAGCAATGCCTATCATGAGTCGAAGTGAGCGTTTACTTCTTAGTGGTGGAGCAATGCCTATTATGAGTTGAAGTGAGCGTTTACCTCAGAGCTCTTGGTGAAGCAATGGCTGTCTTGAGTTGAACTGGCAGCTGCTTCCCTCTCCCCCGGGCACGTCCCCCTATTACTGGTAAAAGACAGATATAGCCTTTTTTAAAGTTCTTCTTGTTGTTTATTCAGCAACACTGCTGCTTTTAATTCCACCCCTCCTTCGTTTATTTATTTATTTATTTATTCCATTTTATATGCATTACTGGCTTATCCTTGGCTCACTTCCTTATGCCCCCAGAAATGTCTGCTGCCTTCCCTCTCTCCTCCCCTGCCCGCCTTGCAGGGATGTTGTGTGTGTCTGGCTTTGACTCAGGGGAGAAGTCCTTCCTGTGCTCAAGTTCCAAATCCATTTTTCAAGTGTGGAAGAAGATTTATATAGGTTGATCTCTACTCCCCAATTCATGGCATGTTGGGATTTCCTTTGAAATGGCCCCATTGAGAGGTCTGCAGGTTTAAGCCCCGCCAAAAAACAGGGGATGATGGGACTGCCTTGAGTCTCGGTGTGCGGCATATGTGTATCCCTGGATAAGCTGTCATGGTGGTGAGTTTGAGGTTTATAACGTGCAAATTGACGGAGCTATGGAAAGGGGTGTGAATGGGGTGCCCGATTTTCAAAAATTCCCCAAAAATCAGGGGATGATGGGATTGCCTTGAAACTTGGCATGCATGTGGACACATGGATAAGCTATCATGGTGCCGAGTTTGAGGTTTCTAACGTGCAAATTGACAGAGCTATGGAAAGGGGTCTGAATGTTGTTGCTGCTGCTGTTGCTGCTGCTCAGTTATCTTGTTGTTTAATTACTCAGCTTATTTCACAACTTTCAGATAAAAAGGGTTCCATTATGCAAAACTACTGAAGTTATAATGTCCCTTGACTGAATCAATAGAATGTCTCATCCCCCACCCCATATATATATATATATATATAACCCCTTAGTTTTTGTTATTCAATTACTCTCTCATCCCAACCCTATTTCCAAGTAGGTTACAGGAAGCTATAGATCACATATACAAAACCTATATGTAAGGCAATAATTTGCAATTTTGTTTGACCCCCAGTTCAGCAATCTGAACTATTTCAAACATGTAGTCTTATGCATAGTTGCTTATAAGTAACTGAATAGGACTGCAACTTAAAAGTAGTTTGAAATATGAAACATGACTCTCACGGAGTGCTCTGCCTTGGAAATAACACACAGAGGGAAGGTGTGTGTGTGTGTCAGAAAGAGAGAGAGAGAGAATATGTACGTGTGTGGGGTGTGGGGTATTTTTAACTCAATTTTAATAGGGGAAGATTCAGAGATTTGAGAGTTTTTGTTTTTTCTTGATCAGAAATAAGCATGCATTTTGCACCTAATGAAAATTTGTCCTGAAATAACTTTTTCTGCAGTTATTAATGTGAACAGTTGATCTTTTGGAAACAGAAGGAAATTTGGTAGAGGGATTTTGTAAAAAATGTTCCTATTTCTATTTTGCTTCTTTTCATATCTCTCTTCTTTCTCTTTGTCTGTTTCAGATTGGGGCCTTTAGGATATGGCTCTGGCCATTGAAAAATACCAATCCTGACCCTCTTCTATGGGATAGATTTCCAATAAATAAGAAATTCAATGAATTAAATTTAAAAGTGGACTCTAAATCCAGATGTTTATAATTTTTGCCTTTACAGCTATCACTGCCTGGTTTCTAACTTTAAATGTTTAAAATGTATTAGTCCCCAGATACTCATGGTATGCAATATGCATACATAGAGCTGAATGGAGAGGAAGGTTACAGTAGTCGTATTTCCAAGGAATCTGCTTCACACTGTGGCACCATTGAGAATGTGAGCAGTGGCACCAGAAAGAAATCCTGGCTTCTTCTTCAGAAAAAAATCCACTGGCCTGTAGTCTGTATCTATGCTGAACTATCTATAGGATCAAGGTCAAGCAACTACAACAAAACAAAACCCATATTCTGTAGAGGAAAAACACTTTGACCACCAATTTAGAAGAGGTGGACAGAAGATTTCTAGTTTTCTCTCCCTGATCTGGAGGACTGAGTAACACATAACTTACCACATTTCACATTTCCCCCTTATCTCTTCATTTTACATTCCTTTCTCCCTAACTCAAGGTAGAGCTTAACCTCCCTAGAGCATCTTCCTTATGCTCTTTCACTAATAATTTATACACAACTTTAATAAAAGTTTTTTTCCCACCTAGAAGTTATCATTTGCAAGATTCAGATTAAATTTATATAATAACATGCTGCACCAAACAGATCTATGTGCTCTTTGGTTGATAAATCTCTAGTGGGTTGGCCCTCTTTGCTACTATTCTCTCTTTAGCATCACTTTAGAGCTGCCTACATAGGAAGACTCTGTTCTTTGTACCTAAATTTCAAACCCTGTGCTAAGGAAACTCAAATACTGCAGCACCAATACACCCAAATTATATGAGTTTCAGAGTCAAAATTACGAAAATTATGCAGAATAGCAGTTTCTTCTTCATGCAACATCTCAGTTAAAACATTCCAATTTGAAATATTTTGTTATGCATGAATTAAACTTCAGAAGTTTTGATGTTGGCTGGTGCTAATATTATTTTTGAGGAAGCTTGCAGATGGATAGCATGGACTGTAACTGGAAGGTAGGCTATTATTTGAATGTGATGAAGTGGATGGAGAAGGGCCATAATGTAGTGGTAGAGAACATGCTTTTGCATGGAGAAAATCCTAAGTACATTCCTGGCAACTCCAGTTAAATGGTTATGTAGTAGGTGATGGGAGAAAAACCACTGCTGGAGACCCCGGAGAGCTACTGCCAGTCCAGTTAGACAATAGTAGTCTAGATGGATAAATGGTCTGACTCAGTACAAGTTAGCATCATATGAGAATTGGGGACAACAGTAGGGGTGCTTCTGGGAGGAAGAAGGCATGAAAGTGTTGGAATAGGTGACTGGTGCAAGGCAATTCTGGAGAGAAATGGTAGTTTGAGAAAGGGCTATAGAGAGAGCAAAAGCCTAATATAGAAAGACTGGTAGAATTTAGGAAGGAGAACTAGAATGAGTTTTGGGGAATGCTGTGGTACTATGTAGAATAAATTCCCCCACCATGAACAAGAGTTCTTGAAACTCACCAACCAAATTACTTTTATCAATAACTACTGGCTGATTCATACATAAATATTTTCATCACTTGATCACTGAATTTGAAATGATGACATGCTTTTGTGAACAAGCCATTGCAGATAGTGACCTCAGACACAATACTTTTCAACAGAGGCAGTCATACATTCAATTAGAAGCCATCAATTACAGAACAATCAAGAGATGAGAAATTACAAATTATGTGAACCAGAACTGTGAATTGTTTGAATTTGCTTCATATTAATTTGTGCATATGTACTCTGGAATACCATGATTGCTGCAGTAGCTTTGAACCACATTTGGAAGGACAGAAGAGGCGTTGGGTCCAATATGTTGAAGATGAGAACTGATCATTCAAATAAACAAATAAATAATAGTGAGGGAAGCAAGGAAATAATCCTGTTGTATGTCAAGAGAATTATCCCTTATGACTGCTTATTTTGCAATTAAAATATTAATTGTACTCTTTTTACATGGAGTTAATAGAAAATAAACTTCAAATCAACTAAAAAGACTGTAAAGGTGTTTAGAAACATGTGGCACAATCTATCTCCTTATAGCTCAGGACCTGCCTATGTGGAAGGAAAATCCCTATAAGGCATAATGAACATATTCCTTCCCATTTCCTGCAGCTCTCAAACCACAGGCTGTTATGCTTTCCAATGAAGGGGCCTTCTATACTTCCCGTTCCATATGTAGACATACCAGCCTGCTCCTCACCAGAAACCTAGGAATCTGAATCTACAAAAGTAGGTTTAGGTTGTCCTAACGTTTGATATAATGGACACAACATATTGTGGCAATACACTCAAACACTTGCCTTAATGTTTAGACCATAAAAGAATCAAACTGATTCTTTCACCACTTTTCATTAGCCAAAAAGGGAAAGCTGTATTTTTCAAAAGCAACTTGGAGACAAAACTTTTCATAAGCTAAACAAACTTCCAGACTTGTTTCTCACAATTCTGGATGAACACCTCAGTCATCTTCAGGCAAACTAGGGGAAATGTTCTGAAACTGAATACTTTAATCTAGTACAAGGATTGGAGTGCAAATTACTCCTGTGCTGTGGGTTCCTACAGCACCTGTCTTATGATTGTGATCAGTGACTTCAGTTGATTTATTTATTTTTACAGTTAAGGAGTAATCAAATATTGTGGGGTTGGCAATTTCATAGTGGGGGATAATCTCAAATTCTACTTTTCCAAATGTAATTTGAAGGAAATTCTTCCACCAACCCAGTAATGTCTCTATCTCTGTGACACTATTCTTTTACTTTTTACGTGAGAACTGAGGGAGAAAAAAATGGAAAGGAAGGTAAAGTACAGTGGAGATGGGAGACAAAATTGCAGGACTCCTTGTTTCAAGTAATTTAGCCAGTGCTTATGTGTCCCCAAGATATTAAAAGAATTGTTCATCAGGGCATAGAGTTTAATTAAAAGGAAGTTGAAAAGAAAATGCAAAATAAAAAGAAATGACCTACTCTGCTTTATTTCTAGGGGGGAAGTGGGGGGCAAGACATTACTTAACATCTGCACAAGTCAGCTGGAAAAAAAAACTATTATGGTCAATCCTTTGATTAAAAACTAACTCTTTAAAAAACACCAGATTGTCTTATTTCTGGTTGTGTGATCTACTACCAGACCTGTACCACTTTTAGCTTCGCAGGTGTCTTGCGTTGTAAAGGTAAATATGGGTGACCTGAAAGGCAGGCAAAGAAAAGTTTCCTCTGCCTATGTGTCCTAACCTACTGTGGCCAATTCAGTGGGTCAGCAGAATTCCGGCTTACCCAACCAAGGGAGGACAGACCAGGGCTTCAGAGGGGCAGCGTGGAAGGGACTGAAAGGCAGCTCACTCGTTCTGCTGCCTCTGACTGCTGCTCACTAAAAAGGAGGCTTTACTGTCGCCTATAAATGGCCCTGGATCGAAGTCACTTTTTCCACATGAGGCAGCAGAGTTCGAGCGGAGCCGCTGCAAGTTCCTGCTGCTATTTTCTGGGACTGTGCTGGCCCCTCAGCTATGTGCCTAGGCATGGCAAACCTGTCCCTTGCCAAATGCCCACCAATCCATCCCGGGAGCTTGGTACCAAGAAAGGCGAATCTAAGAAAGCTCTCTCTCCACTTTCTATCTGAACTTTGCACGGAGAGGCAGAAATTCACACACAGCCACTCACTGGCGCTCTTTAGCTTTCCCACTCCTCCTGCCCCTCTTCTTTTATGAACAGAGGTGACGTCCAGGGCACGAAGCCTCCTCTGCCTTTGTTAATGTCATTGGAGCCCGGGTCCTCCATTCCGATGCACGCCCTGCTCCCCAGAAGAGGATTTTCTGGCAATTGATTGCACCGCTTGGCAGACACATACCTGCCTCGGTAAAAGCCCCCATTTTCCTGCTCATGCAGATTTGCATTTCTCAGTCTTCCAGTCTCTCCCTCGCGCGCGCAACCTGCAATTTAACGCGTAGGCTGGATGCAGGGGGATTTTGGGAAACGCCTGAACAGCAGGAAAAGCTTATAGATTTGGAAAGATGAGATGCTTTGGGGATACTGGCTAAGATTCTTTTAGCACTTATCTATAAGGTCTCTAGGGCCCTCTGTCCCCATTCCAAAAAGAGTGAACCCAGCGTCCTTTGGTGAATTTGCAGTACGCTTGTAGATGACGTTAGGAGGCAGCTGTCCACAAAGGCACTTTTACTTGAGGAATCTCAAAGATCCCTCTCCTTGGGCTTTGATTCATATGAGGATCTATCCAATATGGTCCAACTTTAGGGGCAATACCTAAATGCCACTATTACAAGAATTGGAATGGAGGGATATCATTGTTCTGCAAATTCTCAGCCAACTTGGGCTCAGGAGAACAAGCATTCGCTTAGCAAGCTATCCCTCTTTCTCCTTCTTGTCTCTTTTGTCTTCAACTCTTATTTGCTATTCTCCCCTTTCATAACTGCCTTCTCTTCACCAAGAGTACAAACCACACTCTTAAAAAAGAAAGAAAAACGGAAAGAAAGAAATATCGTGGTGAGTTACTCACACGGCTCTATGTCAAGCAGGTTACACCGATTATCTTGCAGCTGGAGGTCTTCCCTCGGCCGGATTTTGATTGTAGCTCGTCCTCTCCGCAGCTCCCGCAGCAAAGCGATCAAAAGCTGCAGCACCGGTCACTTTGCAAAAGGGAACAAACACGGGAGGGTTTGTATTACTCCAGGTTCATGTGTGTAGCCTATAAATAGCGAACTTTTTGATGGAATCAGCTAACAAATGAGAGGAGAAGGCGTAATTTTGCGCAGGGAGCCCCCCTTTCTCTTTGGAAGATTAAATTCCCCCCTAGGCAGTTGCTAGGGCTGAAAATTATGAGTGTATTACAGTAAAGATTTGGGTTTGGTGGTGATTATGCATGTGTTTATTGAGTGGTATTAAGGTGGTAGTAGTGTCTTCACACACACACACACACACACTGCACTGCTTGTCTGTGCTACTGAAATTGACCATGTTTAGACGTACCAGTGGTCGAAATCTATGCAAAAGTTGTTAATGGGGCACGTTAATGTTAAAGAAATGGAGGTGAGATAGGTGGGGTGGAGCACAAAGAGGCTGTTTGCATGTAAACACGGAATGATCAGTAAGGGTTTTTAAAATCAGCCTCTGTTAGGTACAGAACTTTAATTCCGCCGAGAAACCTAGAAGACAGGATGATGGATTATTGAAAAGCATTTTGCAAAATAAAAGGCTTCTAGGAATGCTAATAGTAAAATAAAATTTTCAGTCCGCCCTCCCCACACTAAAGAAGAAGAAACAAAGTAGTCTTACGACAAAAAGAAAAGAATCCCCATCGACTGAAATTGGGGTGTTTGGTGTCACTCACCCAACAACTAAGCCAGCCGAGGAGGTGCTAGTGTAAACATTGACCAATATCTTGGCACTAGGTAAACATGTGGACCATACAAGTGTTTGCCTATATAGTCTAGTATCTTAATTAACATGTGTATCATTAGAGAGCCTGGAGGGACATTGTCCCTAAGAATGGGGCTCCAACTACCCTTTCCCTCCCCTCTCCCTTTACTTTTGTTAATAGACCCTGAAGTATTGGCATTTGGAGGGCTTCCCCCTCGTCACGACGGCCCGTCGCTCGCCTCTGGGGGCCATTGATTTCTTAGAGCTTGAGAGACTGGCTCCCTGTCAGCGGCGAAGCTGCCGCTGCTAAGGATCCTGAGCCCTGGAGCTCTGAAAGGGGGTTTCTCCTCCCCCTGACAGGTAGCTGTCAGTGCTGCCCGGGTAGGAAGTGCTGACCTGTCTAAAGGAATGCATCTGCGTCTCTGAGAATTTTCCGGACAGATGTTGCCAGTTCGCTCGGCGGAGGCTTCCATCCCTTTGCGTACACTGAGTGGAGTTGATGACTGTTTGGGTTTGGCAGCGGCGGGGAGGTGTGTGTGTGTGATGCCATCAGACATCATGTGGCAGCGACTCTCTGGGAAACGTCCTCTCTTATACAGCAGAGCTTCTAAAGCTCCGTCACAGCCAGCCTGCCCGAGTGAGACCCCCAAAGTGCCCCACTGAAACTAGAAGACTTTGTCTGAAATAGTTCTCCTTTGGATTTCTATTATCAGCTCTGCTTCTTCTATAACCTTTCTTTTCTTCCCAGTTCTTCCCGCCCTTCCCGCCCCCGCCCCCCCTTTTTTCTTTCTTGGTCACTTTTCTATTTTCTCCTCCTTTTCACTTACCATGTCTTCCCTTCTCCCTCTTGTCATTTCTTGCTCCCACTTTCCTCTCTCTATTTGACTTTCTGTTTATGTCCGTTTGCCTAAGTTCGAGGAGTTTGCTCCAGAAGCACCAAAGCAGGTGTCTGTAACTTACCTCCTGCGTCTTCAAAACCCTTCCTATCACACCTTGCTTCTCTTGGTTAAACATGTTTTTATATATATATATATATATATATATATATATATATATATATATATATATATAAAAATCACTGATGCACTTGGCATCGTTCCGTGAAGAAGACCTTGTACATATTTACGGGTCTGCGGACCACCTTTGACATTCCGTGCAAATACAGGCACTTCCGCTTCTATACTCTGAATTTACGCTGTCTATTGCGCGTGTGTGTGCACAATGGCTATTGTGCATATATCAGCAAGGATACAGAGGGAATTGTTGTCACAACTTGTACTTCATTTGCATAATATAAGCTGATTTCTGGATAATAAAATGCATGCACTACACTTACAATTATTGTGCATTTTGATGTTCGTATGCTGAGCGCTTTTTGCACAGTAAGAAGTGTAGGTTCAGTGTCTGGTGTTATTCCATAATACTGCTGCTCTTCGGCAGAAAAGGGCTAGAAAGCGAGCGGGAGAGAGCCATCAGCAGCCTCCTGCTCCCCTCTGTTCTGGGTTGGGGATATTAAATCGTTACTTCTCGCAGGCTCCAAGATGCTCTCAAGTGGTTTTTAGTCTGGCGCTCTGGTCTATCCATATACATTTCCAATCTCATGGCTCATAAACTATTAGCAAAAGGATTTCATTATTCACCTTCTGTATCCTACAAAAGACAAGGGGGTAAAATATACTCCCCGGTAACAATGGGAACTGAGCTAGGTTTAAATCATTGGTAGCCGAGGAGGGAAGCGTCTTGCAGTTTCAACGTCCGTGTAGCCTTCCCCTCTTTCTCCTGCCGGTCTGCCCATATATCTAGAAATCTAGTTTTACAAATGAAATCGCGTCCCTTTTGCTTCTTGGGTTCCCCCTTTTTCTTTTTGTGCACAGGCTTCTCACTACTTTGTGCGTAGAGTGTTCAAGGGGAAACAAGGAGGGCGGGAGAGGGAACTTTTTTTTTTCTTGAAACAGAGGGAGATTAGTGTTTTTCTTATTGCATTAAAGGGGGAACATTGCAAGTTGAGCGTTTGAATGATCAAGAATAGAATTATAAGTTCGGGCAAGTGTAGCATGTTTGAAGAATATGTGGGAGTAACTTTGGTCCTCACTAGAATTTGATCGATCTGGAGAGCGCGGAGTACAAAGACGCCCCACGAAGTGCTGCTGAGGACATTCCTTCAGACAACTGAGGGAATAGCTTTTCAGGGAATAAAAGTAGAGAACTGGGGCTAATGGATAGTAACAAACGGAATTTCAAGGCACTTCAAGCTGCCACTGATTTGCATTTGGATTAACCATTTCTAAGGAGTCATTGAATTGCCCCCTAAGACCCTTTACGGCTAGGATCTCCAGTTAGACAGAAGAGAGTTGGAACATACAAGTTTTCCACAGCTAATGGAAGCTCTATAGTTTAGCTAGCGCAGTCCAATTGGGTCCTTAAATCTTGAAACTTTCATTTGCCTAGGATATTATAGAAATAGAAGGCTCTATTCTGTGTGCCCCTCCTAAAAAAAAAAAGAAAAGGAAGAAAAAACTTGAGATGCATTGTCTGAAAAAGAAAATCCCCTGTACTGCGTGTACCCACATTTTTAGTCTCCCTTTTCTTTTCCTCTTCCCTCACCCTGGTTTCCAAATGGTTGCAGGGACATTTACAGCATGAGGTAATTATAGAAAACCAGATGGGAAGGTTTAAAATAATAAAAAAAGAGAGTGAGAGAAAGTGACACACACTAACACTTAGCAATTTTGACTCCATGCAACAAAATTATTTGAGCGAAGTCTCAGGTCACTTTGAAGAAACAGTCCAATGTTCTCTGGCTGTTTAATATACATGGTGTGGGAAATGGTAGGAAAACCCACAGCTAAGAGCTGGAGCCATAAAGAGAAGAATCCAAATTACTACTTAATGTATGTATGTATGTATTGCGGGGCGTGGGGGGGGGGGAGGTGGGTAATGAAATAAGGCACTCTTCAAAGATAGAATTTAAACTTTATATAATGACCTTTTTGCAGATGGTATCTCATGTAATTTTAAAAAGATCAAGGGGAGGTTAATGGAGGTTTCACCTGATACAGTGCTTTTAAAGAAATAATTATATTATTTACAATTAATAAATAAATGTAAGTTCACTTGTTAAGCACATGAGGGATCACAAATGAGTGACCTCCCGGAGTCACACTTAATTTAATTAATATCTTGACTTGAGGAATATCTGCGTGCTATATACATAAATCTGCCACACACGTTTACCTGATGTGGAGGAAAACTATACAAGCTGAAAAAGGCTTGGATATATTACACTCATACACAGTTAATGAAGTGGGGGGGGATTGTACTGAGTGGCTCAGTCTAGTCTATTAGGCCACATTTGATCAAAGTTGGATTAAAAAGATCAGATCATGAAAGACATCCGTTCTGATCAGAGCCTTAAATTGTTCCACAGTGCTGTGCAAACCTATGCTTGCGTACTCAAAAGTAAAGCCCATTGAGTTTAATGGGACTTGCTCTCAAGTAAGTGTGGATAGGATTATAGCCTCAGTCTGCGAGGTAAACTGTGGTGGTGCGACTTGCTGACACGAACGTTGGCCAGGGTGAACTAGTAGTACTCAGACGTTTGAGAAGAGGAGAACATTTCCCGCCACTTTTGCGCGCCAAAAAAACACGAACTGAAGGGCCTGAGGAGAAAATCTTCGGTTGCTCACAAAGCAGGCGGGACAAAGCCAGTGGCTGAGACTGTACTTTGCTGCTGCCGGCGGGTCTTTCTTCGGCCAGGCTTCTTGAGAAACTTAGTTCCGTGATGGAGTCAGAGGGAAGAAGAAATTCGGCAACGTGAGGAAAAGCAGAAGAAGAATTTAGTAGATTGCAGTTTGCTGGTTAATTCATATGCGGCAGGCAGTCAACCAACAACTTTTCCCCAGGGAGAAAGTGGAATTCGTTTCTCACCCCCCACATTGCTCTTATAATTTCAGAGCCTCACTGACAACTCACCCCAGATTTGAAAAATAAACAGACTTCCCAAGCTTATTTATTTCTTGTCTGTTCAGTGTTTTTTTCGGGATGGTGGTGGTGATGGTGCAAGCGATACAACGTAGTGGGTAAAATGCTTCCTTTTATTGAACCAACGCCTGCTGTGCAGAAGCATACAGCAGCTTTCTCGCATGCTCTTCCCTAGACAGGCTTTTATTGTTCTTTCGTTCTTACTTTCTCTTTAAAGCAACTGAAACACATTCCACACCACAACTCGCGATCCGAGGGTATAACTCAGGAGTTAAATAGTAACTCTTGTTGGAGGTAATAAGTAATAAAGGGCTTCCACTCCAATGCGTGATGCCCACCCCCACCCCTGGCCCCATCAACATAAAGGCTTTGCTACACACCTCAGTATTATTGCAAGCTATACACCTGTCTAGGAAATAAGATGTAGGATTAATAGATCCTTGGTCTGATCCAGCAGGGCTGTTCTTCAGTTCTTCTGTAAATAGACTGCACGTTCCAAATAGTATGCTGGATTGCTCTCTTGCTTTTGAAATGTTGCCTTTCATTTTTATGCTAAAACAAGGTGTCAGTTCTTCCCCATTAATACAACTGAGAGTTGCAAAATAATATATAAGTCCCAAGAGGTATGCAGGAGAGTCCTTCCAAATATGTTATTTATTTAGCTCTTTCTCTGTCATTGTGAAGCGTTTTATCTTATTACAAGAATCACAGGGAAAACAGTTTGATTACAGAAGAATTTCTCTTCTCTCTCTCTCTCTCTCTCTCACACACACACACACACACACAGAAGTAGAAGGATTCCATCTTTGCAAGGCATAGTGCTTTGTACAGGAAATTTTCAGGATTACCCTACCACACCAAGTTTTAGGGGCGCAGAGTTATTTAAGATCATAAATTAATCTGCCAGAGAAGCAGAGCACACACCTGATATCCAGGGCAGGGAGTGCTGGCTAGCTCCAGCTGATCCCCATTTGATTTACTCTGGGTTATTAAGAGGTTTGCTGAAGTGTTTTGATAAGAAGAAAAAAAGGAGTCAGCAGTTTGATTTGGAAAGCCTTTTGTGGCTGAAAACGGCTGCACTTTTAAAAGCTGAGGCATTGTTGTTATTGTGGATATTTCCACGATCCACCCTCCACTGCACTGTTCTAGCTCATCAATTATTGTCAGTACTTAGCTCTTTTCTGAGACAGTGGCGTGAAGTTCTTTAGACAGCCTGTCCACTCCAGGCCTTTAGCACCTGCAGTTGTGCCACTCCAGGAAATTCATCTTTGGCAAAGGATTTTGAAACAACTATAAAGTCAGCAGCTCTGATTAAACTAGTCACCTAGGAGAAGCATCTGTCTTCAGCAGAGTCCTGGAGCAGTGCTGCATCACAAACCTCTTGTTAGATCAGGGCCCTGCCATTCTCGCTATGCAAGGCCTCTGGGCAGCAGTCTTAGTTGAAGATGTTTACTTCATTGTTAATACATCCAGACATTAATACAATCCATGGTCCTAAATGCAGTCAGCATGTTTTTGTTCTCAACTTTATTCATAACTCCACCCATGTCTTTTTTCGCCTTTCAGAACAATCGAAATTTCAAATAAGCAGGAAACATTTTGTCATATATATTCTGCAAAGGTATATAATGGCATGCTATTTTGGTTCCAATACACTTTCAATGCGATCTTGGAGAATACTGATTAATTAGATCCATTCCAATATGTTTTCCCATCCAGTTCGGGACAGAAACCACCTGGGTTACCTTGACGGATGTCTTATGCCAGGGAATGTATGGACAGGGGTGCAATGCTGTTGGTTATCCTATATTTCTCAGTGGCTTTCAATACCATAAACCATTGTAACCTTTTAGACCAGCGGTTCTCAACCTGTGGGTCGGGACCCCTTTGGGGGTCGAATGACCCTTTCACAGGGGTCGCCTAAGACCATCGGAAAACACATATTTCCGATGGTCTTGGGAAACTGTATTGACTGAACTATGTCATGTATCATCTTTTGTATTATTAAAGCTATTGTTATGTATTATTTTCATTAGCAAACCATCCCATGACAATGGATTGTGTAGAGAAGAACGAAAATAATTTTATGGTTGGGGGTCACCACAACATGAGGAACTGTATTAAAGGGTCGCGGCATTAGGAAGGTTGAGAACCACTGTTTTAGACTGTCTGCCTGTGATGGAACTTAGGGTCACTGTGTTGCAATGGCTCTACTCCTAGGTAGAGGGTAGGTTCAGAAGGTGCTGCTGCAAGACTTCTGTTCCTCTTGGCCACTGGCCTTTGAGGTTCCTTAAGGCTCAGTCTTGCCTCCATGCTTTTTAATATCTACATGAAACTGCTGTGCAAAGTCATCCAGAGGTCTGGGCCTGAGGTGTCATTCACATCAACCTTGACATATAGTTCTACTTCCCTTCTCACTTTTCTAATTCCAAGGAGGTGGAGGAAACCCTGGGGAAGTATTGGGATGTATGGGGATGTACAAGCTAAAACTTAATCGAGACAATGCACTGTGCATGGGGAAATCTGCAGATCTGGATAGTGGTTTAATTGGTCCTAGATGGGGTTGTATTTTCCTAAAAGATCGAGCATGCAGTTTGGGTGTACTCTTGCATTCAGTGCTTTTATTGGGGTCACAGGTATCATCAATGAACATGAGTGCTTTTTACCAGCTTTTCAAGGCATGACCTTATCTTGAAAAGGCAGACCTTGCTTCAGTAACATATGTGTTGGTTACATCACATCAATGCGGGATTAGTTTAATGCTCTCTACATGGGGTTGCACTTAAAAAGAGTCTGGAAGCTTTAACTGGTGCATATTATAATAAGAGCATCGTAGAAGTCAAGAACTCTGATCATATTATATCTATTTTGCACCATACTGGCCTACTTCACTTCCAGGTCAATATGCTAGTATTGACATTTAAAATCCTAAACCAGGGGTGAGCAACTGGTGGCTCTCCAGATTATTTAGCCTACAGCTTCCATCACCTCCCATCAGAGCTGACCCCTCCCTATGAGGTGTGGTAAATCCCCTGCTTTAGATGGTGGATCTGGAAGGATGGCATATCCTATGTGTTCTGGCCATGGGTACCAATGTGGCTGCTGCCCTATGCCTCTCAATGTGAGGCATAGGGTGGGTGACTGCTCTAGAGAGTTCCACTGGTCACTCTCCTGCTGCAGCAAATGCTGCATCAGAAAGCAGCTGTTGGGGCTCTCTGGAGCAGCTGCCATCACCTGCTCTGTGCCCTACTCTGAGTAATGCATAGGTGAGAGGCTGCTCTGGAGAGCCATACCAGCCAGTCCCCTGCTGCGGCAAAGGCCACAGTAAGAGAGTGCCTGCTATCTGAAGAACCCTTAGAGCAAGGCATCTGGTGGTGCTAGCAACTTCCTGGCATGGTTCTCCACAGAACCTGTCCAGCTCAATTGCTTCACTCTGAGGGGTCCTTCCTGAGCTTTGATGGGGAGGTGGCTCTGGAGATTAAAAGCACAGATGGTCTCCAAGGCCACCTCCCTGCCAATGTTTCATCCTCCAGAAGGACCCCTCAGAGTGAGGTATTGAGGGGAAGGCAGGTGGTAGGGGAAGATGAGAAGTGTGGTGGTAGCTCTGGTGGCTTATGCTACCCCTGGCAGTGGCAGCAGCTGTGGTGGCTCATGTCTCTCCCTCCTGGCAGCGGCAGTTGTAGTAGTGGCTCATTGTGCTTCCCTTAGGACTGATAATGCTGGCAGCTCCTCATGCTCCTCCACCTCCAGGCAGCAAGGGGGGGGGGACAGTCACAGTGGCAGCTTGCCCTCCCACATCAAGCAGCTGGAGGTCTTGCACCAGCACCTTTTCTCACCATTGGATATTCTTATAAGAACTAATGGGAGGGCTACATGTTGCCTACCCCTACCCTAAACAGTTTGGGATTAGGTGAAGGACTGTCTGCACCCATATGTATATATCCAAGTTTTAAGATAAGCACTCTCTGAACCACCAGTGAAAAGTTGGTGAGATCCAGGGACAGGTCTTTCTCTGTAGTGGCCCCACATCTCTGGAATGCCCTTCCCAAGGAAATTTGTAGGTCTTTAGGAAAGATGGTCTTTAGGAAAACCCTAAAACAATTTTTATCCTGGTCTACATTCAGGTGATTTTATTGTTATTATATTTAACTACTGTTTTATCTAATACTGTTATTTTAATCGTAAACTGAAATGGGGAGGGGTCAGGGGTCAGATCTTGGAGGGATTTCCTGAGCCATCCTATAGTCCCTGAGACACTCACCCAGGGACCATAGGATTGTTGCCTCCATGTAACAGCCATAAATTAGACACTGAGCATGGTCTTTAAGCCAACTTCCTCACTCTTCAGTTCTGAACATAAGGTTGTATTGTCTCTGTTTAGAGTGCAAAGGATTGTTGGTTGCATAAGAGCTAATTAATTCCCTATTGGAGTTCATACAATAATATTAGTAACTAGGGATTCTGTTAGTGTACTAGCCACCCTGCTGCCTATCAGACTCCCTGGCTGAGCTCACAGAACTGGTCTTGGAGCTGGTGTTGGAGTTGCCCAGGCTTTTGGTCCTGGGCGACTTCAATATTCCATTTGAGACCAGTTTGTCAGGTGCAGCTCAGGAATTCATGACATCCATGACAAACATGGGCCTATCTCAATTGGTCTCTGGACCCACTCATTCAGCAGGTTACACCCTTCATGCTGTTTTCAGTTCCAGACAGATCTGTGGGCAGAGGTGTTACCTCTGCGTTGTCATGGACAGATCATTTTCTGGTCAGGGTTAATATCATGGCTACTATCTGCTGCTGCAGGGATGGCGGACCCATTAAGATGGTCTGCCCTCGAAGGCTGATGGAGCCTCTTGGATTCCAGAAAGCCTTAGAGGGTTCTATGGCTGGTATCATCAATGATCCTGTAGAAGCCCTAGTGAATAGATGAAATCAAGATCTGACTAGGGCTATTGACATGATTACCTCCAAATGTCTTCTCCGACCCGCTTTTAACTGGGCACCCTGGTATACAGAAGATCTCAGGGAATTGAAGTGGGAAGGATGATGACTGGAGTGCCAATGGCAGAAAACTCCACTCATATCTGACAAGATATAACATAGAGAACATCTTTGTTCCTATGGGGTGGCAATACGTGCAGCGAAGAAAGCTTTCTTCTCTGCACACATTGCGTCTGCAAATTTGCATCCAGTAGAACTGTTCAGGGTGGTGAGAGATCTAAATCAGACTCCTTCCTCCCTGAACCCAATTTTAGAGCTTTCGGTAGTTCGCTGTGATGCCTTTAAAGATCATTTCACAGAAAATATCTCTCGGATAAGAGCTGACTTAGACACTGTCATTATAACAGAAGCTGACCATGGAGTGTCCAGCAACTTACACTGGATCAGTTTCAGTTGGTGAGTACTGAGAAGATGGACAAACTGCTTGGAAGAGTGAGGAGGACAATTTGCCCTCTCAATTGCTGTCCTTCTTGGCTGGTCGTCCAGGGAGGAGATTCAGTTAGATTGCAACTACAATATATTATTAATGCATCTCTCGGGGAGGGGAGTTTTCCACCATGTTTTAAAAAAGCCTTCCCTGGACCTTAATAACTACAGACCAGTGTCAAATCTTCCATTTTTGAGCAAGGTGATTAAGAGGGTAGTTGCTTTCCAACTCCAAGCAGTTTTTGATGATACAGATTTTCTAGACCCATTTCAAACCAGCTTCAGGGCAGGATACAGAGTTGAGACAGCTATGGTTGCCTTAGTGGATGATCTATGCCTTACTGATAGGGGGAGTGTGACCCTGTTGGTGCTTTTGGACCTCTCAGCAGCTTTTGATACCATTGACCATAGTATCCTTCTGGAACACCTGGGAGGTTTTGGAATCGGGGGCACTGTGCTTCAGTGGTTCCGGTCCTATCTCAGGGGAGGTTCCAGATGGTGATGCTTGGGCATAGCTGCTCCTCAAAGAAGGAGATGTCATATGGTGTACCACAAGGCACCATACTATCCCCAATGCTATTTAACATCTACATGAAACCACTGGGAGAGATCATCTGGCGGCATGGGACGGGGTGCTTTCAGTATACTTCTCTATGCCTTGAAAACAGCATCAGCTAAGGATAGTGTGTCTCCTCTGAAAAACAAACTGAAGCTGAATCCAGACAAGACAGAGGTGCTTCCAGTCAAAGGCCACAATCTGGGTTTGGAGGTGTGACAACCAGCTCTGGATGGGGTTACACTCCCCCTGAAAGACTGTGTTTGCAGCTTGGGGATGTTCCTGGATCTGTCACTCCAAATGACAGCTTAGTTTCAGCTTTGGCTGATAAGCCAGCTGCGCCCCTTCCTAGAGTTGGATGACCTAAAGATGGTAGTGCACGTGCTGGTAACTTTGAGGCTCGACTTTTGCAATGTGTTCTACATAGGGTTACTTTTGTGCCTAGTTTGTAAACTTAAACTAGTTCAAAATATGGCAGCCAGGCTGGTTACCAGTACATCTAGGGATGACCGTATTACACCAGCTTTAAAATCATTATACTGGCTGCCAATTAGTTTCCGGGTGAAGATAAAGTGTTGGTTATTACCTTTAAAGCCCTACATGGTTTGGGTCCAGGTTACCTGCGGGATCGCCTTCTCCCTTACCATCTGCCCCACAAACTCAGGTCCTCTTGGAAGAATTTACTTCAGCCAGCAATAACTAGATTAACAACTGTTACCCAGAGGACCTTCTCTTCCGCTGCTCCCAGACTGTGGAATGGCCTGCCGGGAGAGATCCACCAACTCAATAGTCTTTCTGAATATAAAAAAGCAATAACGACTGATCTCTTCTGGCAGACCTAACCAGTCAAATTTTAAGATGTCTGGCTGTTATTTTAATAATGTATTAGTTTTATATGTTTCAATCAGTTTTATGTATTTTATAATATTTTTGTATTCTATGTTGTTCCCTGCCTCCATCCAGAGGGAGAGGCAGGTAAGAAATAATAATAATAATAATAATAATAATAATAATAATAATAATAATAATAATAATTCTTAAAATGCTCATTGCAAACAAGCTAATCCTCAAAGTGATCATTGTGTACATTTTGATCCTTGTGTGGCCAATAAGCCAACCTCCTTAGAAATAGAACCTGTGTGAGTGTATATTATTAAGACAAATGTGCTTGGATACTCTATTGCCATGATCAAAAGATCATTTTTACACATGGATCTTGGATTGTGTGTAGGCTTCAAGACATATTTTTATATTTGTATTTATATTTTTTTATTTTATACTGTAGTTTTAAATTTTAAAACTTTTATATTGTAAGATATTTTGTATTTTATGGTTTTAACTGTTGTGAACTGCCCAGAGAGCTTCTGCTATTTGGAGGTATAGAAATGTAATGAATCAGTCTAGAGAGTATGCAGAGATCATTGTTGATAGAAGACATTTTCTGAAGGAATAGCTTCTACTGAACAAATCTGCCCACTTAGTAAGATTATCATCAGAGCCCCTCTGTGTGCCTCAGCATCCCCAGAAATACTACACTTATTTCATATGACACCTCACCCTATAAGAGTAAGAGGACTACTGCTCGTTTTACCAACCTGTTGCCACCATTTGAAGATTTTTTAAGTATACTAGGGTAAATTTGTTGCTGCAGTTTAAGCTGAAAGCTCTAGTTCATATGGATATTGATTTCATCCAAGCCACACCAGATAAGTAACAATTTATTTATTTAAAATTATCTTCAGGCTGTCTTTAAAGGCAGAACTCTCTCAATGTTGCATACAAGACAAAAGAAGACAAAATCTGCAAAAACAAATACAAAAGCAATAAATATTCAACAAAATACTATAAACAATGTTTAATTTTCTTGTTAAATAACAGTAACAATGTTTCACATTCTCCCAAAGTCAAGTAAATAGTAAGTTAGAATACACAACACTGTTAAACAGCAAATTTATTTATTTATTTATTTATTAAATTTATATAATGCCCCATGGCCGAAGCTCTCTGGGCAGTTTACAAAAGTTAAAAACAGTGAACATTAAAAAGTATACAAAATTTAAAACCATCAAAAATATAAAAACAACAGTATAAAACAATAGTATCCATTTAAACCACAACAGTTCTGGGGTCCATTTAAAAAATGGATCAAAGAATGCAGAGCTTCGATGAAAACAAAGCTCTTATAGATGCTTGCCCCAAAGAAGAGGAGAAAAGTGCAGAAGTGACATTAAAAGCCAAAGTGTTTTCTTCAGGAAAGTATAATTCAGCATCCATGGTAAGTTTGCATCTTTGTAATACCATAGCTCTTGCAGTTGTAAGAAACAAGGACATGCAGTACTAACAGGTAATGGCTTAGACAGAGGCATCACCTTGGTAATACTAAGGTGAGAGAGAAAGAGAGAGAGAGAGAGAGAGAGAGAGAGAGAGAGATGAAATTCTAACCACAAATTTAATATTTTTCAAAATTAAAATTATTTCCCTTCCTGTGGTGTAGGCCTAAAGTAACCTTTCCCCCCATTTATTTCAGAAATAATATGTTTAGGATGGAAGTTTTAATATGAAATATACCATTATTTTTCTTTCATATAGAAATATCCTTTGCTCCTTCTGTGCCTCTCCTTCCAGAATTTTTTTCTGATGTTGCCACTGCATTTTTCTGTTGAACTTTGATAAAACACAACCATGCTCCATTTTACCACATTTGGGTGGGACCAAAAGAGCACCTTTTTTAATGGCTGGGCCCAGGTTCTGGAATCTGAAGAGGGTTGTCTTGTGCCTTCTCTAATTACCTTCTGTAAGATATTTTAAACATCCAAAATACCAGCATACTCATATTCCCTCAAAATCTCAGCCAGTGTTTTGTGCCTTATTTATTTATTTATTTATTTATTTACATTTATATACCGCCCCAAAGCTGAAGCTCTCTGGGCGGTTCACAAAAGCTAAAAACAGTAAACATTAAAAATATACAAAATTTAAAAACCATCAGAACCATAAAAACAACAGTATAAAAACAGCAGCATCCATTTAAAACAACTATTCTGGGGTCCATTAAAAACATGCTCCTTCTACAAGTGGGTGGCTGACCTATCCAATTGGGGTCCTCATATGACACTGTAGACAAAGAACAAGAAGAACCATGCTGGATCAGACCAAGGGACCATCTAGTCCAGCATTCTGTTCACACAGTGGCCAACCAGCTGTCAATGGGAAACCCACAAGCAGGACATGAGTACAACAGCACCCTCCTGACCATGTTCCCCAATAACTGGTGTACATAGGCATGCTGCCTCTGATACTGAAGGTAGCATATAGCCATCAGGACTAGTAGCCACTAATAGTCTTCTCCTCCAAGAATTTGTCTAACCCCCTTTATTGCCATCCAATTTGGCAGCCATCACTACATCTTGTGGTAGTGAATTCCATAGTTTAACTATGTGTTCTGTGAAGCAGTGTTTCCTTTTATCTGTCCCGAAACTTTCAGAGGTCATATTTTACACCTTTTTGAACAAGAATCAATTTGAGGCATCAATTTGGGAGGAGAGAGCGGGAGTTAGTGAAAATAATGTGAAATTTCCATAAGAGGCTGCTTTTTACTTGAGACTGATCTCAAGTATAATATGATTTAGTCTTCTTATTTTTAAGTTTTCTTTTGTTTTGTTTTAGATTAGATCGCAATGAAGTTTACAATGGAAAAACATGCCAACAGGTTACTTTTTTTAGATTAGATCACAAAGAAGTTTACAATGGAAAAACATGCCAACAGGTTACTTTTACAAGGTGTATCCACATGAGGCCTGCAACCTGACAGAAGTGAAACAGATTGGACAAAATGCATATTTTCCCAAGAAGACAGTTTTGATGATCTTCAGTGCCCTCCTAATTCCAAAAGAAAAGATAAAGGTGCTGGTTACAAAACAATTGCTGAAAATCTGATGCCATTTGATGAACCAGGAGCTTTACCACATAATATTGGGTCACAAGATTAAACTCTGGAGAAGAGTTTGAAACTACACTAAGAAAATACTCTGCCAAGTGGCACAAAAATTGCCGACTAAAATATAACGAGACAGAACTAAAATGGGCAATAAAGCTCTGATTAATACTGGCCTACAGGTTAGTTGTAACAGAATGGGACACCTAACAGCGTGAATCCCAACCTTCAACATAGTAAAACAAGGCTGCATACTGGCGCCCACTTTATTCAACTTTTACATCAACTAGTGAATTATTTGGCGAAGGTATGTTCCACCCCCTGAAATTAGCAAATAAACCTCTGTCTATACTCTATGCAGATGATGCAGTTCTATTACCGCGGATGAGTATAGGTCTAAGATGTCTAAGACATCTTTTAAGAGCTTTATGCTGTTATTGTAAAAATGAACTATTGACAAAGTCCAAGGTTATGGTCTTCTTGAGAAAGAGAATAAAGCATAAGTGGAAAATCAACAACCATCCTATTGAACAGGTCACATTTTTCAGATATTTGTGAATTATATTTCATTCTTACGGTTCATAGCGCACATAAATTATAAATGCAATTGAAAATGCTCAAAAGGAGCTAGTATAAGAGGCTTAGGCATGACATAGGCACCAACAATATGGACAAGCTGAACTATTAAACAAGATCATTTATTAACGGAATATTTTACACAAAAGGGAATACAAATATTTACTCTGGGGTTTTCAAAAGACTGCTTAGTGATAATTCTTAGGCCTCAAGAGACACTGTTGCTGCTACAAGACTTTCTTTTACCTCAAACCAGCTTCCCTAAATCTCTATCCCAGCCAAATACACTCACAAACAGGTCCAGTTCTGACTCCCAAAGCTCCTCCTGTTGTATTTCTGGCTGCTTGGACAGTTTATCTGGGTTTTCAATGCCTGCTTGTTTAACTTTCTTTTGGCAAGATCTCTTGGCATAAAACAGCCACCTGCTCTCTATACCTGATCTTCACAAGCCAATATGGTTACCCAGAGAAACAATAAGTATTCTAGAATAACTATAATTATTCATAGAATCATAGAATAGTAGCGTTGGACAGTCAGGGCATTTTCCTGATGTCCAGACGGAATCTGGCTTCCTGTAACTTGAGCCCATTATTCTGTGTCCTGCACTCTGGGATGATCAAGAAGAGATCCTGGCCCTCCTCTGTGTGACAACCTTTCAAGTACTTGATGAGTGCTATCATGTCTCTCTTCAGACTTCACTTCTCTTCTATTCAGGCCTTAGTTATTCACTTTCTCCTCAGCTTTCTCGTAGTCTTTTTTTTCAACACCACACACCCATTAGCTGACCTCCTCCCTCTCCACAGACTGACTAACTTAATTGGCAACTGTTATACCTTAAGTATCCTTTCCAAACCACTCTTTTCCACCTAGAAAAGAATCTCCAGCTAATCAGAATTGAATTTACCTGATCCAGGCTCTATCTGACGATATTCAAAGTGATTTTCTCTCTCTCTCCTCCTTCAGAACATCAGTAAGCAACTATTACACAGAGCTTTGACAGTAACAAAACAAGGCCTCGGGCCTACTTAGATACATTGTAACTTCACAGAGGCCACACAAAGTAAACATTACCTAACAATCACAGTTATATACAGAGCATTTTTTCCCAGCATGAGCTTGAGAGTTATGAAAAATAATGTATAAGTAACTGGGGAGATAATATTAAGGAATGAGTGAGATGAAGAAGCACAGAGGAAGTAGCAAAGAAGTGGTTTGGACTGTGAAATCAAATGAAAATATGTAGAATATGACCAAAATGTTAGTTTTAAAGCAGAGATTCTGTACAGTGGTAGGCTGCACATTTAGAATGGCAAAGAGATTGACATCCTAAATAATATAGATTATGAAGTCAATTTTTAGCAACGTGTGTGTGCTTTCTTTCTTCTGTTGGGTAAATATGGAGGTGGCGAAGATAATGGATTTGTATGAACCTGTATTCAAACCAGCAGGTAATTTGATAAGGTAATAATGAGATGTTAAAGCAAAATATCAAAAATTTTAAATTTCATAAAGATCTTTGATAATATTGATTTTTACAGAGATAGGTTTGTTGTGCCAATAGAGCATTTTTATTGTATATTCTTTAATTGCTGATACTTCTGAAGGTTCTCCTCAGGGCATTATTAATTGCAGTTCTTAATTGCAAGCATAGAGTATCTTAATCAAAAGCTTTTTTCTATTAAAAAAAGGCCATAAGACGAAAAGTAAAACATCAAATAAATCAAGACCTTGTTTTACTAATAAGAAAAATAAAGATCTACTGTGCAAATCTGTAATTAGATTCATCAAAAGTACCAAACATTATTAAATGTTCTAATATTTTATCAGTGAATCAGATCAGGGACTGGAACGAAATGTTCTGTTAGCAGTGCTCTTATTCTGAGTCAGTTTGAAGACAATCAGACAAAAGCTAGTTTTCAAATCACACGACACATATATATGCTATAGACATTTCCCCGGACATTTAGCTCATTTAAGCTTTGAATAAATTTTATCTCTTCACATAATGTCTTTTAAAAAAAAAGATTGATTGATTATTTTCCCTCTGTGGTGAGAGAACAATTCCTGTGAGTATCTTTCAGGTAATGAATATTCTTATGCATTAGGGGATTGTATAAATGACCTTTCAGGGATCCCTTATTTGCATCTGGAAGTTCTCACCACTCTGAGAATTGGAGTCCAGAGGGTGTAACATTGACTGGGTTTGGACAACACAATAGTCGATGGTTGATTAAATAGTCAATCATTGCTTAAATACTCAACCGTTGACTATAATGTTATCTGGAGAGCCTTTTCCACACCACAGTTGGTTATTTCCCAAAAATAACCAATGCAAATAATGAATGGTGTGCAGAGTTGACTATTTGCACAACCGTTGATTATTGTCTTGTGTGGTGAGCTCCACTGACTATTTCACATGCCTACAGAGTCACAAGGCAAAAGTGGCAGAAACCCCTGCCGCTCTTGCCCAGTGGAGCTCCATGGACATGTGTCAGTTTCCTGGGATGAGTACATGCCATCCCTGAGTGGGGTACCATGTTCAGCAACTCCCCACGTGTTTCCCAAGATATGCATGTGCTGTCCCTGGGTGGGCTGGGGTGCTGTGATCAGTGGCTTCTCTCTGTGAACCTCCTGCCATTCCCATGCAAAGGATTTCTCCCCTAAAGTTACAAGAGAGATGCTTGCAGCCACCCCGCTTTGCACTTGCCATGGGGCAGCTGCAAGCATCTCTCGCGTAGCTTTAACTCACAAGGAATTTGGGGGTGGGCAGTGGAAGGATCTCTCCAGGGATGGCACGTGCAAGTCCCAGGAAGCATGTCTGTGCAATGGAGCAGGCACTCTGCCAGGTACTGACACTGGGGTGACCTGGCACGAAGGGGGATTCTAATAGGAACCAGCACCACCATTTGGTGGGGGGGGAGAGGGGGTGGGGGGGCAGGAAACTGAAGATATAGAAGAGTGTTCTATGTAGCTGTTGGCCTAATTTCATGCAGGTGGGGGGAGCCCAAAGGGAGATGAGAGGAAGGGAGAGAAAAATGGGGAGAGGAAGATGAAATGGATGGAGTGAGGGAAGGAGGGCGGGGAATCTCTTCAAGTGAAAATTTCAGTCCTCTGGCAAGAGTAGTTTGTTGCACCCCCTCATATAGAGGCTACCCCAGTTTCCTACTGCTCAGGAAAGCAGAGTAGTATCACAACTACTACTCAGTACTATCTTACTTAGGGAAATTATGGTTTTAATTTTGTTTTTGGAGATGGGTCCTCTAGACATGAGACCTGTAGACATGGACTGGGTTCTTGGGTTTCCACGGAATTCTGCTGATCTGAGTATGCAATACAATTATATTCCTAGATTTGTGTGTGTGTGTATGATTGTATCATGAGATAATGCTATACTGAATTTTTACTTGTCATTTTTTCTAGGAGTGTTACCCCACCAACACAGGTTTAAATCAGATCAGAATCAATCCTAAAGCGATAGAACCAAACCTAAAATAATATTGTTTAAATGGATTAAGGCAAGTTACGAGGGTTTGAAAATCTGATTAACAAATGTGTAATGAGTACTATGAAGATAAATGGGAATCGCCAAAAGAGCACCTTTGCTTAATTGCAAATAGAGAACAATAACAAGAGCAAATACCCTCCGTCTTATGCCCTCAGCTTTGTCATACAACGAATATAAAGCAAGAATTTAATGAGAGGTTTATCTGCTGACAATTGTAACTTGGAGATTTATACAAGTTAAAAGAGTAAATGAAATAAGAACAAGAGACCTAACAAAATCCTAATACTGTACTTATAAAAAAAACTAACATCGTTGTTCATAAATAGACTATTGACTTTCACTGGGTTAAAGAGCTCATGTAGTGATTAAGTTTGGAAGGCATAATTGTTCTTGTCACGCAAACTCTGCTTGCAGTCAATATCTTTTTATCATATACATTTTTAATCACATATTAATAAACAAGAAGGTGTGTTTTATTGATGGTCGGATTAGATTATTGACTAACTCAACAACTCTGTACACTGATTCAGAAAATATAAACAAGGTCAACATGTAAAGATAGGGTAAAGTAGATCAAAGATGGAGAATGTGCTTTTCCTTAGGTCTTTGTATGATTTATTTCTTTTCTATTCATCAATTCAATATAGTAAACAGTTTCAAGCCTTTGATACAACTCCCTTCCCCTCTGTATGTGGTCTTCATGGCAGAATAAAGCCTAAGAGTAAACTTGTGCAATAATTTAGATTAAAACCACCTTCAGAAGGAGACAACTATGCCCTATTAAAAAAACATTCTGCAAGATTGGCAGAACAGTATTATTTGTGCACAATATTTAATGATCACTGCATTATCTTACTTTCTATTTTTCTCCTTTTCAAATATATGCACACACACTCACACTCAGGAGTCCCTACATATTATACCACCTATCAAGAAGTAGGAAGAAGAAAGAGTGTCACAAAAGGTGACACATGGAATCCAAAGGGCCTTATGTGATGTTCCATGGACACATCCAGGGATTTCTGCCTGTTACTTCAGGAGCACTTTGTCCCTTCCCCCACAAAGGCACTCCTGGGGTAAGAGCATTTCCAGAGCTGAGTGCAATGGAGCTCAAGGGAGAGCAACTGTAGTGAAGAGACTGGCAAACCCTCCATACATGCAAAAGTGTTTTCTACATGTGCACAAGACTTTGTGGATTCCAGGCAACATCTCGGGCGGAAACCAAGCTATTGAAAAGCTAGAGTTCCTGGCACTTGGGCTGTTATTCAAATGTGAAACTTAGAGCTCCATCACACCTACATGTTTGCCCTGATTTCCCCTCGAATTATCCACCTTTGTTTCCATAGCGTGTGAAAGCCTGAGCACTTACACCTTTGCTCTTTTACGTTTCATTCATCTTTACACCTCTCCTCTCCTGCGCACCAGCATATCTCTGTTGTTCCATTGAGATGCACTCAGATCTTCTTTGTACCTCCCCTTACAGTTCATTGGTTGGTGGTAGTTGGACACACCCACCCTAGTAATTGACATGGGGGACTCCTGGTCTTGCACTGCCTTTTCCTAGGAAGTAGCTTCTCTTGTTACTGAACTCACTTTGGAAAAACTGTGTATCTCTCCAATGTACTTTCGTGGTTATTCCCTGTTGCCTAGGCTACGCCCCTTCCCCTCACCCTGCCTGGAGGCTTTGGAGCATGAACTGGAGAGGATTGCAGGGTTGTGTAAATCCCATTAATTTAAACTGCATTTACATCCAATTCATACTAAAATCCCATGCATGCTTACCTTTGAGTAAACCCCATTGAACAGAGACAGACTTTCTAAAATGGATGTAAATGCAGTTGAAATCAATGGGATTTGCTCTTGAGTAAGGGAACCAGCAGCTCTGTAGTTTATGAACTTGAAGATACACAGCTTCGCATTATCAAAGGAATGGAAGATCAATCCTTCGCACTTGTGGATTACCGGGGAGAGGGTTTAAGGGGGGAAATTTAAAAATCATTAAAAATCAACAGATCAACCAATCTGATTCAAGCTTCGCATGCTGAAAGCCCTCCTTAAGAGCTATCACTGTGCCAATTTTGATCTCTTTATCTTTAAAAATGAGGGAGCTGTGGGCAAGGAGGGTGCATTTTCCACATTTCTTTTAAGATGAAAATGTATCCCTGATCACACCTACTCAGGAATAAGAACATAGAGTTAAATGGGACCTCTCTCTCTCCCTCCCACTTCACGGTTGAGTGGAGAATCACACCATCCTCCTCTTTTGTTAGTGAAACCGCCCTTAGACACACACGCCCCCAACAAAGAACAGGATGGTCAATAGAACGCAACCACAGAAATACACGGGAGAGAGGAGATAATTTATTTTGCAGGGAGGGAAAATAGTCCAGACTTTCTGCACTCCAAAAAGAAATGAAACATGGAGGATAAGAGCCAAAATGAGTGCAGGACATGGACAACATCATGTGGGAACTGGGCTGCAAAACTACATACCAGGCATGGGGAGTTTGTGATAAATCGCTGGTCTGATGGAGCCCTTATTTTACAAAGAGTAAAAATATTATGGCAGGGAGGTCCTCCTATGTGTTTCCAGTAAATACCCTTATAGGACTCTTGAGCTTTCTAAAATGCGTCATCCTTATTTAAACATGGACAAAAAAAGTCAGTTTATATACCTGTCCTGGTAAAGTGGATTTTCCAGATCTGACTTTGTTAACTCCAAACCTCTAGCAGCAATAAAATACTTTAGGTTATGGATTAACAAGGGTTGTTAGATGTTTATTCTGCTCAGTAGAATTTAGCTACGTACCATAGAGTTAATCCCCAACAAGTCATACAGAGTGGCCTTTCTGTTGTGAACCAGCTCAGTGGTATGGTTGGGTAATTTTAGACTCTGGACTTAATGGCCCACTCCCTTTAGATGGCAGTTTATTATTTAATTTTCTTTAAATGTGGTAAGCCAGTCATGCTGTTTTGGGGAGCTCTCCTGTTCATTGTGCTGAGTAGGACCCTGAACCTCTGCCACAAAGTCCTGCCCTGTTGGCATCAGCTGAACTACATTAATTCAAGCCAATTTGTAAGCTTTCATTGCACACATATCTTTAGGATTGGAGTGCTACTATATTAACCAATTATTTATTTATTACATTTCTAATCTATTTATTTATTATATCTCTAATTTATTTATTTATTTATTTATTTACTGCTCCCCATTCCAGGATTTCAGAGTGCTGAACAGACAGAATAAAATAATGAAAACAGAATAAAAGCACATTAAAGATTACATTTTTAAAAGGAACAAAGTGCAAATAAAACCATGGCCAGTCAATCAGGGAATGCTTTAATTTTATGTAGTGTGTTTACCCTTTCAGAAACAATTAATCTGATTTTATAAATACATTTTGATGTTTGGTTCAAGTATGTTATTTCATACATGTATTCCCATAATGTTATTGACTCTACGTAGTAGAGTGATCCTATCAGAACAATTCATTGAGTCTTACTGCCAGATAAGAGAGCACATGGCTGCTGCTAACATTTCTGTTTTAGATGAAAAATGTCCCAGAAGTCCCAGCATTGCCCAGCCAGCATGGGAATGCTGGGAATTGTAAGATTTTTTACTATCTAAATTTAAATAATATCGCACCCTTAATTATTTAAATTTCATTTTCAACTAATCAAACGTTGACTGGTATTTCTTATATATGTTTCTCAATCATTTGGGGCAGGGGGCAGATATATTATCCTACTTTCTTTTTGAACAAACTCTGGTCTGCAGACATTTGGTCTGCAAAAATTGTATGAGTTCACATATAGTCATCCAGTTAAAGAATTAAAATTAAGTTTTGAACATCAAATAATAAATTAATTTATTTCAGTCTGTGTCCTACCTGCACTTTACAGGACTAAGTGCCACCCATGTCAAAATACTACCAATAATATTGAAAATAACTATAATGACTTTTCAGAAAATGACAGAATCTCAAACATTTTATTTTGAAGAAAAAATTGATACAGTTGTAATTTGAAAAGTTGTGTTTCTAAGCTTCCTCAATACCATTTTCCCAGGTGGCTCTTAGCAGGACTTCCACTGTAATAGTTAAAAGGTAGAGTTTTCTTATATTATCTTGCTGGTACTGCTATATAATGTGTGGGCCACTAGTCAAGGGGAACACTTAAGATCTTTATATACCAAAGTAAGAAAAGGCTTGGTGTAATGACAAAGAAAGAACTACCAGTGTAGAAAGTTATTAAACATTACCAGTAGCCCAAGGGCACTGTAGTCTTGAATGGGGATCTTTAAAAAGCAGATGTGTAGAAGAGAAATGTGTACTCCATTAATACCATGAAATACAATAAGAAGGGAACTCAGACATAAATGAAGAGCTGGATTACAGTGCACATTGCCACAATAAATATCCTTCTGACAGAAAACAAAAGGTGAAGCAGAAAGATATCCATGCCACATGCAAGAGAGAAACCCACACATTGGATAAACTGTTCATCCTTGTTAGACTGTGATCCTTGTAATGCTGCCAAATGCACTGAGAGATACTATGTTACAATTGCCAGTTGTATTAGCTAAAGCTACCTGGAGGCACCATTAACTGGAGCATTTCTCCTTGCCAGAAGTTGTCAAAGTTTTTATTTGTTCTGGCCAAGACATGTCATTTTACTGCTTCATTTTTTTCATTGGACTATACATCTGCTACCCCAATATGCACGTTTGTACACACCCCTTGCTCTTTCATCAAAATCTAATGAGTAAATAAAAAGAAAGACAGAGGCCTGTTTGGGAAGAAATAGATAGCAAATGTGGTTTATAAAAGAACAGCACTGGTTTTTCATTTGGCAATTTTTGAGAGTAATACTGGGAGCACAATTGCAAGCCTGACTCATGGAGAGGAAGAATGGGAGTATCTCAGAAAACTAACATAGTGGCATAGAGATCTTTTAGTCATAAAAAAATAAAAAAAGGAATGTTATAGAAATTTGAAATTTGTTCAAAACAATAAGTCACAGAGCTAAGTAAAAGGTTAGAGTGTGACACATAGCTGAAACTTTTGTTTCTGAATTGAAACCTTGCATGCAGACCAGGGGCATCACTGTATTATCCCTGTATCTCTATAGTGCAAATCCTATTTGCACCCTGTTGATGAAAAATAGGAAGGCCAAAAGTATACAATATGTTTCCAAGAAGAGGGAAGAAAAGAAGAAAAAAAGGATGTAATCATGTAAGTTCTGTTGCTCCATTAAGGATGGAGAGATTCTGCAGTGGACTCACAATAAGCCAAACTACAAGTTCAAAAGTGCCGGACTATCATATGATGATCTATCCCTTCATCCTGCAGGTGGAGGGATTTTTTGTTTAATGTTGGACTATGTAAATCATTTCCCCTAAAACTAGCATGTCAGAGAGAAAGCTAGAGTAAGAACGTTTCCTTACTATACTGGGTTTCCATAGAGTATTTTCTAACATGAGGAACATTTAAGCATGAGACCTTGCAGTACAAAATGGCCACATTTAGAGTGTTTGAACTGGTCCTTTCCCCCCCCTTAAAAGTAGTTAATGTCAATCCAAGGTTATATTTAGCCATTTTCTCATGTATAGTACAAGGTATCAATTATATATTACAGTACAAAGATATTGAGTATTTTCATATTTGAGGTAATATGGAAACTTAAATATCAGAATGGTACAAAGGCAAGACAACTTGAACCCATTTCTAGGAAGTCATAGGATGGCGTGTTGAATTAAATTCCCAAAGATAACCACATCATTTTTGAGCTCAGCTTGAGACATATCAAAATGAGAGAACTTAAGTTCAGTGCTCTTAACAGTAGTTTGTTTCATAAGCTACCTCAACTAAACACAGATCAGGGTCTTAATGTAACTTAATGATGTCACAGATTAGTTTGATTTCTGTCACTTGCATTCAACTTCAATAGCTTGACATTCTTCCAGTATTGAAGAGAGCTAGCATTTAGTGCCACTGCAGTATTTCCCCTCACAAAGAGACAAGAGGTCTTCTAAGTAGTTAACAAATAGTGTAGTTTGTGGTTTTTGCTAATAACACTGCTTAACATTTATGTAGCGCTAAAGTTACTTTGAGAATCTAAAATCACAATAAATTAACACTGTAAAGACTAACAAGCCAAGATAACCCTACTTTAAATGCAGTTTGGGGAGTTGCTCTTTGAGGAAAAGCATTGCTTGTAGTATGTATCAGCATCTCTTTCTTTCTGGATCCTGGCTTAACTAGCTTGTAGTGGCATGAACTTTCATAGGGAACGGCCTAGCCCTTCAGATTTAGGATACCTCAACCTGACCATTTTTTCCATAGGAACACAGATCTGGCCAGTGTATACTTTTAGGATGCTTTTAGGATTTTTTAAAGGATGTTTTAACAATGTATACTATGTTTTTAATAAGTATTTTATGTATTTTATACTTACTGTTGTTCCCCGCCTCAATCAAAATGGAGAGGCGGGTAAGAAATAAATTTCTTGTTATTATTATGTTTGCAGAATTATAACTTTTCTTAATATGTAACTTAATGCCCATCATCTGTGAGATGCAAGTTTTCATTCACATTAAACTAACAAATCTGAAACCATTTTACTTCATTTGTACACCCTACATTTTGCTTTTATGAAAAGTTGAATAAGTAGCTAGATTCCCCCCACCCCCACAAAAAAATGAAAAGGGAAAAAGACATTTATTCTCATCTCCAAAAAGTCCTTAATGTGACATCTGTCCCTGTACTGTCACCTGTTTTAAAGGTAACAAATGCATGACATATAATACAAGATTTATAAATTTAAAAACCCACCCCTTTTAAGTAATATTCTTTAAATCTTACTTTCTGACAGTCCTACTATTTGCTCAGTAACTGTAATAGGCGTATTTTTCAGAAAATACTGAATAAAAACTGACAAGCTATCAGGGGAATCTGAATGCATAATTGATAGGGGCATAAATTAATATGATTAGGCCTTTATTGGGCACCACTGCTGCCAAACCTACAAAAGGGGCATGGAATAAAACATGGCTATGTTCTCAGTGCTGATAGGCATCAATATGTAATGCATATTATCTCTAGCCTTCTCATGTAGTCTGCTTATGACAGCACTCAACCTAATTGAAATTTTTATCTTTCTGTTGCATACAGACAGTTCTGACTAGCGGCTTGCATGGAAACAGAGAGAAAATCCAAATGACCCAAATGAAGGTTTCTCTGTGGAGGTATGTATCCTTCTTACAAATCACTTTGAAAAATTGCTTTTCAGTTTTGTGGCTTAAAGAAAAGAGAATCATATACATACTAGGTTTGCCTTATCTGGTAAAACTGAGCCCAGCAAGACTTTTCCTGTTGAAGAAAACCCAAGGAAGTCAAAAGATTTCTGTATAAAACCATATATATTCTACATTCTTGACTGTAGCCTGACAACTTAATGCCAATTACATCAAATCTATCATAAGAGCATAAGAAGAGCCATGCTGAATCAGACCACAGGTCCATCTAGTTCAGCATTCGGTTCACACAATGGTAAACCAGCTACCCACGGGAAATCTACAAGCAGGACATGAGTTCTGCAACTGTACATTAATGTCCATGTTCCCCAGCAACTAGTGTATAAAGGCTTGCTGCCTTTGATAGTGGAGGTAGCATAAAGCCATCAGGGCTTGAAGCCATTAATTTGTCCATTCCCCTTTTGAAGCCATCCAAATTGGTGGCCCTCACTACATCTTGTGGTAGCGAATTCCATAGTTTGACTATGTGCTGTATGAAGAAGTGCTTCCTTTTATCTGTCCTGAATCTTCCACCAATCTGCTTCATGAGATGACCCTGGGATCTAGTATTATGAAAGAGGGGGGAAATGTCTCCCTATCCACTTTCACCACACCATGCATAACTTTGTACACCTCTATCATGTCTACCATTACTAATCTTTTTCTAAGCTAAACAATCTCAGCTGTTGTAACTTTTGCTCACAGGGAAATTCTCAGGGACAAAAAGGTTGCTATTATGAGGACAAACAAGATGAAACATAATCCAGATAAACTGGCAGATCAGGATAGAAGTGTTCAACAAGTTCTAGTCAGGTTGCACCCGCTCTGAAAGGCCAAGTTTGCATTTGGAAGACCTCCTGGATTTAGGACTATCTTTGGAGGCACAGGTGGTTATGGTGGCCAGGAGTGTGTTTTACCAGTTGATAGTAGGCTGCCCGCTGCAACCTTATCTGGATGTGGTGGATCTTGCCGCAGTTATTCAATGGGCATTATCTAATGGGGGTGCTGTACCCCCACTAATTTGGTTCCACAAGTGACCCCTACTTCCAGTGAAGATTTAATACTTCCTAGAGATAGCCCCCAAAAGGAGTGCAGACACTAATTTCTGGATTGTGACAGGTCAGCAGATCTCTCTTATCTGAGCTCTGCTGACCTGTCTCATTCCAGAAATGAGTATTTTCTGTATTTTCTGATTGCTCTCAGAAGTGCTAAATCTCCATTGCACATGTGGTGCGTGCTGCTTGCAGAATGGAATCACTAGGGGTGCAGACTGGACAATTATAATGTACATTACACATTATAACAGCACCCTTATTTGGTCAGCATGGCTCTGCTTGCATGTCAACACCACCAACTCAGGCAGACATGGCCACATGCTCAGCACTAGAAAACTTCTGTGTGCTGCTAAAGACAGTGAAGCCTGGGGCTTATCAGAGCATGGGGAGGAGGACTGGGGATTAAAATCCCCTCTGTCTTCTCCCAAAGGAAGCTGGGAAGCCTCAGCAAAGCTGGCTGAGTGAAAGAGCTGGTGTTAGGGAGCCAAGGCAAAGACCCCCAGACATGCTTGATGGGAAAAAGTCCTACAACTCCCAGCATTCTCCAGCCAGCATTGCTTGGAATTGTAGGATTTTTTTTCTGTCTAAACATGCATAGGATTGTGCCATTAGTCATTTAAAACTGTAGATGTCTCAAGTCACATTTTTAAGACACAGGTAAGAAAAGGCAATGTTCGAAACAGCTCTAATTTCATTTTTTTCCAGTAATGCTAGAATCAGGATTAAACTGAATTAAAATAAATCAACGCAAACCGGAAGTAACTAATTCGTTACCCTGCTCTTCTACTCACAAGACTCTCATCCACAGGATAGGAAATAAATGCATATATGAATGTATGTATGTGTGTATAAAGCAAAAATACACATTAAAGTCCAAAAATACACAGTGTATAGTAGTTACACTGGAATTTATTTGCACCAGCCTAAATACAAGCCAAAACTCAGTGGGAAAAAGCATAAGTGAAGAATTAGTCTATTTCATCTAAAATTAAACCCCATCTATATTTCCCTATTACATGGAAGATAAAGCCTTTATTATCTCACATAAAGTTTCTGAATACTAACATTTATTTTTAAAACCCAGGCATCTATTTTCATAAAGAAATACAAAATGATTGTAACACCCTCCCCCCAAAATGCTCATCCCTTAGAATAAGACAGTTTTATGCTTTGGTGTTAAAAAGACAATGACAGTACTGCTTGCAAATGACTTTTGGGCTGCTAATTTACCATTTTCAACATCCTAAACTGTAATCCCATAGCCATAAACCATGGGTCATCCATAAATATAAAAAGGCCACCTGTGTTTTAAAATTTGTTCAATGACAATAGGAGTATCTGCATCTGTAATTTTCCAGCAATTTGTATATTTCATAACATATCAAATACTCTCATTTGCATTTTGTACCTGCCCTTGGCAGTTATAAATTTAATATATAAAATGAAAATGCAATGTATTTTCGTGTCACAACCAGAAAGATCAGGGCATTTTATAGTTTCTTAAACAAGGTGAAAGTTGATATTTTGGAGCTAGACAATGAAAACTAATGATCTATAAGAACTTTCACTGTAACCCTTAAGAATGTGTATGTGCTTTAAAGCTATAGGTATAAATATATGTTTTAAATTCAATTAAAACTATATGAAATGTTTGTGAGCTCTGAATGCTTGATGGACAAATCCCAGATGGGATTCCCAGTGAAAACCATGGTGAGTTGCAAGAGTAAAATACATTACAAATATTTAATGATTTGTCTCCACAAGATGCCCTTACAGTACTATCATTAAGGCACCGTGTGCAGGCCCTACGTATACAGCTCCCACAATGTAGCTCTCTTCACCTACCATTGCATTCCCTTCTCTTCCAAATGTTAATTCCATTTGCCATTTTGCTGGGCTGGGAGAAGAGATGGGTAAGCCTTATTATTATTATTATTATTATTTACATTTATGTACTGCCCGATAGCCGAAGCTCTCTTCCAATCTTCATATTGCCCTACTGGTTACAGAGTGAGAAAGGGAAGCAGCATCACACATCCAGCTTGTGGTGGAGTGATTACTGCAGAACCAGTTGTGCCATGTTTTCCACATATAGACTGGCCATAGAGGGGCAGTGAACAATACGGAGGACAATAGGTTTCATGAAAACCTAATCCTAGGGTGAGCTGTTAAGCACATGATGGCAGTTCCTAAAACAGGGCTCTCCAACCTGTTTGGGTCAGGGACATGTTCAGAGTTTTGAGAATGTGGATTTTTAGTGCTCTTACAAAATGACTGCCATGAGTGGGGAGGCTTTCCCATTCATAAAATGGCTACAATGGTGAATATGGCTGGTACCAAAACATCATTTTCCAGAAGGCAAGCTGGGGAGGCTAAAAGAAAAGTAACCCAAATAAAGATGGTGCAGGAGGGCAGGACCTCACTTTGCATCATGCCAGCCTCCCAGTTCAATTAATTAAAAAAATATTAAATAAAAATCAGGAGGAGCAGGGAACTTGGTGGGTGTTGAGAGCAGTGTCCATGATTCCACAGAAACCCCAGCCCTAGACGTTATTGCCTCAGGATTTGTATTGCCTTCTTTAGGCCAATTACAGTAGTCACAGTTCGTTTATATTTCAGTTGAACAGAAACAAAACTTTCAACACTAGGGGCTCATCTACACCAAGCAGGATATTCCACTATGAAAGCGGTATATAAAAGGCAGGAGCCACGCTACTGCTTTATAGCGGTATTGAAGTGCACTGACAACTGTTGGGGCCCATGACACATACCATATACCATTTTCATACCACTTTCATAGTGTTATATCCTGTTTGGTGTAGATGTGTCATGGGCCCCAACAGCTGTCAGTGCACTTCAGTACCACTGTAAAGCAGTAGTGTAGATCCTGCAGAGCACTTCAATGCCGTTATAAAGCAGTAGTGTGGCTCCTGCCTTTTATATACCGCTTTCATACCACTTTCATAGTGAAATATCCTGCTTGGTGTAGATGAGCCCTAGGTCAAGCATTTATGAGTTCATCAGTTTATTTAAACACATAAGTTTAGCACTAAGCACCTAACAAAAGAATATATAGTGCAAGTTCTTCCTTTCCAGAGCATGTGTTGCCCTTCTAGGTTAGACAGGTTTTTGCCCCAGTAGCAGAGAACAAAGATGGATCTGAAAGTTGAAGAACAGTTTTGTCTGTTCTTCAACTTTGCAGTGAGCATGCAGCCAACTATCCAGTTTTATTTGGGCTATTTGGGTGATATTTTTTCTCTGGGCTTCTCAGCTTTCCTGGCTTTCTGATTTGACTTCGGTGCAGGCTGGCTATTATAGACAAATATTCCCATACAGTCTAATGTAAATGTGTACAAAGGCCAGTAGCAATTCCCCCTCATAAGAGCATTTGCAAATGGCTACCCCAGACATGACCCTTGGAACACGTCTTTCCGTTTTCTATATGTTGCACCAGGCATAACCATGCTTATTTGTTCATTAACTAAATCATCCAGGGTGTGGTTAGTTCTTTGTTTCCCATGTTTTTCTGCAGCGAGCCACCAAGCAAATGGATATTGTGCACTTAACCATTTTAACCACAAACTAGTAAAATTATTACTTCATTGTCTTACCTTAAGTCCAGTATTTAGGCCGTCATACCACCTCCAGGGTCCCTCTGACATGGTCCTTTTCTGCTTAGATACATGTTTTCAGATCTGGGGATTAGTTCCAGCCCTACGGTTTGGTGGAGAAGGGTTCTGGATCATAATGCATTCACATTTGTGTGATCTGGTGTCTCATGTTATACATCTGGTGTCTTACATGTTATACATCGCTGTCAAAATTTGTGTGCTGCTACCATCACAGTTATCTTAGTAGCCATGTATATCCTACCAATGTGGAAACTACCAGTTTAGACACATGGAACTCTGCATGAGCAAAGTCCAGCAGGAATTCAATAGTGATCCCTGTCACTCCCAAGAATTTGTGTGGGGACAGCCTTCATGTGAACTGGTTTGTCAGTCCAATTTTAAGTTGCTACAGAATTAGTTGTCAAATATTTGGTAATCCATTGTATGCATATACCATTTTTAAAAGTAGTAAAGCCAGAAATGGAAGGTGGCATCTGTGAAACCAAGGAACAGACACGGCTTTGTGAGCCTCACCTAGTAGTTCCAGAAGATTATTTATTTATTTTATTACATTTCTATACCGCCCAATAGCCGGAGCTCTCTGGGCGGTTCACAAAAATTAAAAACATTCAAAGTATAAAACAACAGTATAAAACCATAATATAAAATACAATATAAAAGCTCAACCAGATAAAAACAGCAGCAATGCAAAATTACAAATTTAGAACACCAAGTTAAAATATATATTTTTTTTTTTATTAAATTTTTATTCATTTTCAACACTATATAAACATAGATAAACCTTACCAAAATATAACTGAAACAAAACACAATAAGAAAAAGAAAAACATCAAATATCTGCTGCATACATATTGAATGATTGTTGAGTACAAATATCAAAAACTATTACATATACCTTATCATACTACAACATCTTCGTTCTTAACATAAAAGTGCACCCCCCACCTCGGGATCATTCTTGAGTCCAAAATCTAATCGTTTCTTCTGCTGGTGGTTTCCCACTTCCCTTAGTAAACACAAACACTAGGAACTGTTTCCAAATTCCTTCGAACTCATTTATTTTAGTTACGCCTTTTCTCCACTTAATATTACATGTCAGTTTATCATTAATGGCTATGTCCCATACTTCTTTGTACCATTCCTCAATAGTATATTCCCCTTGGACCTTCCAGTTCCTAGCTACCATCAGTCGTGCTGCAACCAACAAATTCGATATCAGCTCTATAGTTCCTTTTCCACACTTTATATCTTCAAATAGTGACAGCAATGCTATTTTTGGTGTTTGTTCTATTTTCATTCCCACTATTTCTTCAATTTCTGAGAACACCATCTTCCATAATCTTTGTACATATTTGCATTGCCACCACATATGTAAATACGTTCCTTTTTCCCCACAACCTCTCCAACAATTTGCTGAATGTTGATCACTTATCTTATTCAATCTAACCGGGGTTAGGTACCACCTCCATAGGATTTTAAAATAATTCTCCTTTATTCTTACTGATAAACTTCTCAACACTCTTTGTTTCCATAGTCCCTCCCAGCTCTGTCGCCCTATTTGTATCTTCAAATCTGATTCCCAAACCATTTTCTCTGTATTCTCTCTAAACTCCTTCTCTAACAATATTTTATATATTTCACTCATTAATCCTTTTGAAACTATACGACCTCCTTTCCCTTCCTCCTTACTTACTACTAATTCTTCAAACCTCGTCATCTTTCTGCACATTCTATTATCTTTAATCCACTTTTTATTCCATTGCTCTAATTGACCATATTCTAGCCAAGATAGCTTCTTCTCCTTTAACAAATTTTCCATATCCTCTCTTGTTTTAATATCTCTTACCCAATCCTTTAATCTTATTTTATTTTTCTCTTTTAATATTTTACATAATCTACCCTTTAGATCCTCTGGGAAATTCTTTAACATTATTATCGGTGCTAAGGGAGAGTTGCTCGGAAGCAGCTTCCCTTTAAATTTACTCCAAATTTCCCATTGAGTCCTCAGGAGTGGATTATCTATACTTCCAACCCACTTTCTTCCTCCGTCTTTAAAAAAAACATTCTCCAAATTCATCTCTACCTTATTTATGGTTTTTTCTTCCATCCAATATAAATCTCCTACTCCCATAATTGCTTCTACAACATGTCTTAATCTATTTGCTACGTAGTATAATTTTATGTTTGGGAGACCCATTCCCCCCTTTTTTTGGCTTAGGTACCAATTATTTTTATTCACTCTTGCTCTCTTTTCTCCATTACAATATTTATTAATAATATTTTGCCAACTTTTTATCTCGGTTTCTGATATTTTTATAGGTAACATTCTAAATACAAAATTAATTTTAGCTAATATCTTCATTTTTATTAAGGCTATTCTTCCGAACCAAGATAAATTTAATCTTTTATATTTCTCCAATTTCTCTAATACCTCTTTCTTTAACCTCGTTAAATTTTCCTTTTCAAGATTCTCTAAATTTTTTGTAATTTTAATTCCCAAATATTTAATCTCATTCTTAACTTTCAATTCCATTCCCTTAAATTCCCAATCCTTTTCTTCCTTCTTGGTATAGTTAAACAACATCATCTCTGATTTAGACCAATTTATTTTTAACCCTGTAATTTCCTCAAATTCCCTCAACTGATATTTAATTCTTTCTAACTTTCTTAATGGATTCTTAATGGTCAATAAAGTGTCATCCGCAAACATGTTTAACTTTATTTCCCTTACCTCTCCAATTCCTTCTAACTCTTCATCCTCCCTTAGTGCCTTCGCCAAAACTTCCATAACCATTACAAACAGGACCGGCGAGAGCGGACATCCTTGTCTTGTTCCTCTGGCTAGTCGTATCTTTTCAGTAAGTCCGTCATTTACCACCACTACCGCCGTATTTTGGGAATATAGCTGTTCTATTACATTTTTAAATTTATTTCCAAATCCCAATTTATCTATAATACTCTTTAGTGCCTGCCAGCTCACACAATCAAAAGCTTTAAAAATATCTAATGCCATAATACCTGCCTTAATATTTGCTTTTTTTATTACATTTATTACATTTAAAACTCTACCCACTAAATTATGCATATGCCTTCCTACCACAAACCCACATTGATCTGCTCCTATATATTCTGCCAAAAATTTATTTAGCCGTTTGGCCATAATAGATGTAAAAATTTTAGCATCCTGATTTATTAAAGAAATAGGTCTATAAGAATCGGGATTAGTCAAATCTTTATCTGGTTTTGGGATCAGAATTATCACTGAATGTTCCCATGATTCAGGTATCTTCTCTCCTGATAATATCCTATTATAAAGTTCCATTAATTTTGGAACTAAACAGTCTTTGAAGACCTTATAATATTCTGGACCCAAACCATCTGCTCCCGGTGATTTACCAACTTTTAACTTATCAATAACCTCTTCAACTTCTCTTTGAGTTATTACTGACTCCATTAACTCCTTATATTCTAATTTTATTCCCTTCTTTATAAACCTTCCAATATACTCCTCCACCTTTTCTTGTTGACTTTCTTTACCCTTATACAATTCCTGATAGAATTCCTGAAAAAATTTTATTTTAGCTTTCATTGCATGACAATAATTCCCTCGGCTATCTTTCAACGTTTCTATCCCATTCCTCCCTTTTTCTTTTTGTGTGAGCTTGGCAAGCAACCTCGAGTTCTTATCACTGTTTTCAAAATATTCCCTTTTCATATACATTAAATTCTTTTGAATCTCTTCTATATTTAAATTTTCTAATTGTTTCTTCTTAGCTTGTATTTCCACTAATTTATATTTATCTTTAACTCGCCAATATCTTTCCTCCAAGTTTTTAATTTCTATCTCTAACTTTTCCTGTTCTGCACGTTGTGTTAAAATATATTTATAGACTGTTAAAATACTGGGAGAATAAAAAGGTCTTCACCTGGCGTCTAAAAGCATATAATGTAGGTGCCAAGCAAACCTCCTTAGGGAGCTCATTCCACAGCCGGGGTGCCACAGCAGAGAAGGCCCTCCTCCTGGTAGCTACCTGCCTCACTTCCTTTGAAAGATTACCCTTTCTAACACGCACCATAGAATCTGACAAAAGTTATCCTTCTTTGGTAATATTGAAATCAGTCGAAAGCTGCAAGATAAGTGCATGTCCTGAAGTTTGTTGGAAAATCTCCTTCTCTCGGTGTTAATATTTTCACACCAGAAAGCCTGCTGGGAAATTTCAACATTGTGACAAATCCATAATATTAAAGTAAAAGATTTTACATGTTAGTAAAATACTCCACAAGAAGCCATGCTTTTGCAAAGACCATTTATCATTTATGGAAAGTTGCTGAGTAAATCCTTTTGACTTTGCAGCATCACATTCATCCTTGTTCCAACTAATATAATTCAAACATAGTATTGATATTTCTCCCCAGGTTTTTTTTGGGGGGGAGGTCCATCTAAAGCTGGTGTCACACTGTGTTTGATGCAAGTAAGTTTTAGATTTGTCTCCTTATAGAAGTATGCAGAAGATGTACTTAGCCATATTGATCTTCGAGGAAATGTGGACAAGGTAGATAATGTGAAACTTTTATTGCCATTACTGACTGTTGCAACAGACTCTGGACATTTTTCCAGCTATTTAACTAGTTTTGTTGCAGTACTTTTACTGAAATACTAAAAAAACAAAAACCCAGTTAAGCTGTAGCCGCCAAACTACTTTCTCTGGCATAGCATATTGCAGTTAATGGAATTGCTTCCAGACTAAGTGGTTTAAGATGTTTTAGGTATACTGCTTCTAATATCTACATGGAAATAAGTTAAAATAGGGTGACCATATGCAAAGTAAGACAGGGCTCCTGTATCTTTAACAGTTGCATAGAAAAGGGAAGTTCAGCAGGTGTCATTTGTATATATAGAGAACCTGGTGAAATTCCCTCTTCATCACAACAGTTAAAGCTGCAGGTGCCCTGTTCTCTTTTAAATCTGGTCACTCTAGTATAGCTGCACCTTTAGTATAGCTGCACCTTTAACTGTGGTGATGAAGAGGGAATTTCACCAGGTTCACCATATATACAAATGACACCTGCTGTAATTCCCTTTTCTATGCAATTGTTAAAGATACAGAAGCCCTGTCTTCCTTTACATATGGTCACCCTAATTAAAAAAATAAAACAGCATCATCTGTTATGCTTGATCAGTGATGACTTATTAACACATGAAAGTTCAACAGTTGACACTGCAGTCATTCTACTCAAAAGCCAGTTTGCACATTCTTCACTTAGAGTGCAATCCTATGCATGCTTAGACAGGAAAAAAAATTCTACATGCTGGCTGGGGAAAGCTGGTAGTTGTAGGACATTTTTTCTGTCTAAACATGCATAGGATTGCACCCTAAATTAAGAATATGTGAACCTGCTCTTGAGTAGAATTTCCCCAGACATATTATATTCCTTTTTCCAAGACAAGGAAAAACAGAAAACACAGCAAACAGGGGAAGGAGTTCCAGACAGTCTAACTATGCCAACAGATACAGCTTCTTACAGCAATTCATATGAGTACAGAGGCCTAGCTTTTTACTGCAATTCATACTCATATGAACCTCCACTGAGCAGTGGCACCTGTCAAAGTGCTTGTGCCAAATCAAAGTTAACTTCCTTCATGTAGCTATGGCAATGGTCTGTGTGGAGGGTTTTAATGGGCTTGAAACGTCAGCAGAGCCCTTTCTGTAAGCTCCATTGACCTACCCCCCTTCTGGAAACGGGCGTTTTGCTTGTTTCCAATCACTGTTTCAATCCACTAACTTTCTGTCGCGCCAGCGGTGGGCAGCGTCTAGTGTAGGAGCAGTGCTGGATACTTCCCACTGTTATCCAAGCATCTTCTAGTTCCATACACATGATTAATTTGTAACTTAAAAAAAAAAAATCTGAGACCTCTCTGAAGTCTGTTTCATCCAATGCTCTTGTTACATCTCTTATTTCTTTTCCTTTTCTTTTTGCTGGATTCCGTATGTTGTGACAACACATGTTCTGTTACTAAAAAGGGAATTCTTTTCAAAATATTCTGCATGAAGACATTTGAACTTCTATACAATAATTTAATTTAATTTACTTACATTCATACTTATCTAGCATTCACTGCAGATTTTATCCTGGTTGTGCTTTTATATTGTATTTTATATTGTGTTTTTATACTGTTTTATACTTTGAATGGTTTTAATTTTGTGAACTACCCAGGGAGCTTCGGCTATTGGGTGGTATAAAAATGCAATAAATAAATAAATAAATAAATAAATCTGGACAGTTCTCTTAGTTCCTTGACAAAATACGTTCCCCTCCCCAAAACAAACACACATCTCCAGATATTCTTAGGAAGATTTTGTTGTTTATTCGTTCAGTCGTTTCCGACTCTTCGTGACTTCATGGACCAGCCCACGCCAGAGCTTTCTGTCAGCTGTCGCCACCCCCAGCTTCCCCAAGGTCAAGTCTGTCACCTCCAGAATATCATCCATCCATCTTGCCCTTGGTCGGCCCCTCTTCCTTTTGCCTTCCACTTTCCCTAGCATCAGCCTCTTCTCCAGGGTATCCTGTCTTCTCATTATGCTAAGTCTGCTCATTGGTCCATCTAGCTCAGGATTTTAGATTCTAGTCTTTCCCAACCCTATTATTTATTTATTTATTTATTTTATTACATTTATATACCGCCCCACAGCCGAAGCTCTCTGGGCGGTTTACAACATTAAAAATAGTAAACATTAAAAGTATACAATTTTTTTAAAAAAACATAAAAACAGTATAAAAACAACAGTATCCATTTAAAAACAACAATTCTGGGGTCCATTAAAAACAAACTTAACATTGTTAAATGCTGTTAAAATGCCTGGGAGAAGAGAAAAGTTTTGACCTGGCACTGAAAAGATAACAACGTTGGCGCCAGGCGAGCCTAATCGGGGAGATCATTCCACAGTCAGGGGGCAACCACTGAAAAGGCCCTCTCCCTTGTTGCCATCCTCCAAGCTTCCCTTGGAGTAGGCACTCGGAGGAGGACCTTAGATGTTGAGCGCAGTGTATGGGTAGGTTCATGTCGGGAGAGGCGTTCCATCAGGTATTGTGGTCCCAAGCCATGTATGGCCATGTAGGCCATGGCACTTTCACCCTATGTGAAGGTGCCATGGATTTTGGAACCTGGGACCTTTTGCATGTTGAACATGTGCTCTACCATTGAGCTATAGCCTTTCCTTGTAATACTGCTCAAAGTAGTTTACACTTTGTAAACCAGGGAAATCCATTTTCCCACGGAGCCATGAAGCTCACAGGGTGGTATTGGACCACCTTTCAGCTTCATGTAATTCTATTAGTCCTGGTGGCTATATGCTACCTCCAATATCAGAGGCAATATGTCTATGTACACCAGTTGCTTGGAAACATGGCAAGAAGGTGCTGTTGCACTAATGCTCTAGAATCATAGGATCATAGAATAGTAGAGTTGGAAGGGGCCTACAACGCCATTGAGTCCAACCCCCTGCTCAATGCAGGAATCCACCCTAAAGCATCCCTGACAGATGGTTGTCCAGCTTCCTCTTGAAGGCCTCTAGTGTGGGAGAGCCCAGGACTTCCCAGGCAACTGATTCCATTGTCGTACTGCTCTAACAGTCAGGAAGTTTTTCCTGATGTCCAGCTGGAATCTGGCTTCTTTTAACTTGAGCCCGTTATTCCGTGTCCGACACTCTGGGAGGATCGAGAAGGGATCCTGGCCCTCCTCTGAGTGATAACCTTTTAAGTATTTGAAGAGTGCTATCATGTCTCCCCTCAATCTTCTCTTCTCCAGGCTGAACATGCACAGTTCTTTCAGTCTCTCTTCATAGGGCTTTGTTTCCAGACCCCTGACCATCCTGGTTGCCCTCCTCTGAACACGCTCCAGCTTGCCTGCGTCCTTCTTGAATTGTGGAGCCCAGAACTGGATGCAATACTCTAGATGAGGCCTAACCAGGGCCGAATAGAGAGGAACCAGTACCTCACATGATTTGGAAGCTAAACTTCTATGAATGCAGCCCAAAATAGCATTTGCCTTTCTTGCAGCCATATCGCACTGTTGGCTCATATTCAGCTTGCGATCTACAACAATTCCAAGATCCTTCTCGTTTGTAGTACTGCTGAGCCAAGTATCCCCCCTCTTGTAACTGTGCCTTTGGTTTCTATTTCCTAAATGTAGAACTTGGCATTTATCCCTATTAAATTTCATTCTGTTGTTTTCAGCCCAGCACTCCAGCCTATCCAGATCACTTTGAAGTTTGTTTCTGTCTTCCAGGGTATCAGCTATCCCACCCAATTTGGTGGCATCTGCAAATTTGATAATTGTGGGTTTCCTGCAAGCAGCTGGTTGGCAACTCTGCAAACAGAATGTTGGACTAGATAGGCCTTTGGTCTGATCCAGTATGGCTCTTCTTATGACCCCCCTCCCCAATATATATTACCCTGAGCTTCTTAGAGAAAGGGTGGTATACAATGCGTTCGTACTAATATTAGTTGTTACTGGGGCTGTCTATATGCTCTGAAAGCCCTGCAGTTGGTACACAATGGCGCTGTGTCACTTATACAATGCAGCAACCATTGCGGGGCTTTCTTGCAAAGCTGCGATTTTTAAAAAATCAGGAACTTACCCTGACTTTTTCACTGCAGCAAGGTGAATACCGTGCATTCACCGTCTATCCTGGTTACGGCGTCATGGCAGAGGCGTTACCCAGGGGGATGGAGACCTCGCAGCACAAAAAGCGCAGGGTTTTGTTTAACACAGTGGCAACCCAACGCCATCTAGGCAGCTCTACTAACATCTGAACAATAATAGCTAATAACAACACTATCCATCAGTAAAAGGGTCTGACTCAGGTGAGTCACATTCCTGTTAATTAGGATGGTGATGCCTGGGGTCCACATCCCTTTTCTTTGCAGCCACCGCCAAGCCCCGCACATCTTGTGAGTAATCCCATTAGCGTTAATGATTCTGCCAAATGTTTAAAGTATGGAGGTGCATTTGAAGGGCACGTTAGGGCAGAACTAATGTTGTCTCAGTAGATGTGTGTTCCCATATCCACATTTGCTGGGATAACAGGAATGCACAAGTGGGAGAATATTGCAGGAGAGTATTAGTGGACAGGATTAAGAGGTTCTTTACCCTTTTGTGCTTACTGATTTGCAACTGCAAATGCCTCCCTACCATCAGCCAACTTTCTCTCAGTCAAGTTTCTTTCTGACTTCAGAGCTTGGCTGGGGATTTTATTTTATTTTTAAATGGTTGTTGTTGGTGGTGCGATTTGCAGAGGGGAATTGCAATAAATCTTCCTGCAAGTGCCTCCCCAGAATCCTGCATGATTTTCAAAAGGGCTGCACAGGATTTTGAACCTACTGTTTCCTTTATGCCTACTTCTGTCCTTAATAGATATTGAATGTGGGAATTATAGCTGCACGTCTTTGCCCTTTTCAAGCATGCTAACTTGAGCAACCTACTACACTCATTCAGTTGCTGACCACCACAGCTCTCACGCTCCTTGGCAGTATTACAGGTGGGGTATTTTTAACATGGATGAACAGCTCTTGAACAACTCCTATAACGTATTAAGTGTGAACAGGCTTTTCTCCAGCATGTGTTCATGTTCAGCGTTCTTCACATTTATTTATTGTCAACAACCATATTTATAGTGACTATTAAAGGGTGAAAACACACACCTCCCCCTCTATAAATGTTTGGCTTCCCTCTGTCCTTTTTATGATAACTCAGGGAAGTGATGGAGTGATCTTTTCCCATGCAGTTGTCTTGTTTTTATTTATTTTGTTCCACAAGATGACTCCCTCCAGGGTGCTTTCAGATATCATATCACATTTTTCAAATGCCCCTTGCAATGAAACCAGTTAATTCTGGTAATCTCTATGCTTGCCTTTACTTTGCTGCTTGTTACCTGCCTAGTTGCCTTGAGTAGTCCTTGAAACTAACAGCAATCTTTCCTCTTGCTTTTTGAGCCAGTGGCCATTTGTATATATAACCCAATTGAGATCCTTCATTAGAGAAGAGTCATAAGCTAAGGGAAAAGGGAGAGTTAGGGGTAAGAGGAGTCACCTTTTAGTGAGATGCAAAGGAAAAAAGCTGGTTGAGATTTTCCTCAGATGCATCTAGGCAGGATCTACACCACTGCTTTAAAATGGTTTATAACAGTATTGACAACTGTTGAAGCCCATGACACACTCCATATACAGTTTTCAAACTATGGCTAAACAAGGGTCAGATTCTCCCATTAGGATCACCAGTACCTGCAGGAGAAAGAGAGACCATAATCTGGGACAGAGAAAGTGCCTGTGACTGCTGCCATCACCACAACCATCTGTACCTGTGAACTTCTGCCTGGTGGAATGCTGCTCCCTGCAGGACCAGGCCCCCCTAGCCAGCCATTGCTGACAGTCTTCACCTGTCTCCTCTTTGGAAGGGGATATATAAGCTGGCTGGCTGAGGTGACCAGGGGTGGGGGAAACTTACTGGTGCTTGTTTCTGTGGGTTAGTCCTTTGGGCATGGCCAGGGCCCTACCCTGTCTTGGACTACTGTGTGCATGTATGAGCTATCTTAGAGTGAAGGCAGCATCTGGATAGGATTATGCCTTAGAATATTAATCTTCAAAGCCACAACCCTCTCTAGTTGTCCTGTACTATGGTTTTCCTTGGAGAGGTTCAAGGCTTGTCAATGACCCAGTGCCCCTTACTGGTGAACCTTATATAATATCAAAAATGGGCCAGAACGTTCTGACTTTTCTGCCTTCTGTCCCAGTTCTCTAATGATGCACTGAAGAGAGACCCAGGTGGGTCCTTTCTATTCTGCTATCTAGAATACCTGATTCAGACAGGAAGCTTTTCTAGATCTTCAAATATAGGACAGAGTGTAAAATTTGACTTCTACCTCTCATAATATTTGCATGAATAAATTTGGCTCATATCTTTTATAACTTTTGGGGAAAGGTAATAAGAAGTCTTAAAGGTTATTACTTCAGTTATAAGAGAGAAGATGTTTTATAGACTGATCTCCTATAGGAAAACTAAATATTAAAACTGCAGCTGATTTGTGCATAATAATCTTAGATATATCCCAGGAATAACAATGCTGTGGAATATAAAATGAAGAAAAGCTACATAGATTGGGAGGAGATGAGGTGTTATATACAAGGAAATGTCTTATTATGGGCAGAGCACAGTGAAATGCTAAAAAGCCAATTCTCTCTCCCTTTCCCAGAGAAGAGCAAATCACTTGCTCTGATTATGGAGTGCTGATCTATAGTCTACTTTCTTACCCTCCTGACCTCCGTTCGTGCTGGCATTGGCTGGATGGGGCTTCGCTGACTGGTGCTTGTGAGCACGCCTACCAGCAATCTGTAGATTTCCTCTTCCCTCCTACTGGAATTCCTCAAAGGTGGCAGCAGGCAGACAATCCAATAGGGCCAATCTATCCGTGTCTATATTTGGTCCTCATTGGTTCTCCCAGAGCCAGTCAGGAACCAGGTATTTACATCTGAGATGGGCAGACCTTCAGACGCCCACAGCCAATTTGTGAAGTGTGTTTGGCTTTTTTTTCTTTCTCTTTTAAATAATACTCTTCCTGCTGGGCCCTAGAGAGAGAGACTGGAGGAAAGGAAGCAGCAAAGCTGCTGCAAGACGTTAAGTAGGGTGACCAACTGTCAGGATTTCCCCGGATTTGTCCTGGTTTTTGTTCTTTCCATGGTGTCAGGGGGGATTTTCTATAATTTTCAATAATGTCCTGGAATGACACACCTTCCCCTTTAAGGCTGCCATTAGCATGGCAGGAGGGAATGACATGCTTTCTTGAGGCACATCATTCCCCCAACCCGAGCTCCAATTGAGGTCTTAAAGGGGAAAGTGGGTCATTCGTGGACATTATAGAAAAGGCCCCAATTGGAGTGGATGGTGGTGGTGCAGAATGAAATCCTTTCCCCTCCTCCACTCCAATCGGGTTCTTTAAGGTGGCGGGGGAATAACGTACTTTCTGCAGGACTCAGAAAGCTGCTTCCCCACACACACACTAGGTGTCCTCTTTTTTGGTTTCCCAAATATGGTCACCCTACGTTAAGTTGCCTTCTTCCTTTGAGTGTTTCAATTGTGTGTATAGAAATTGGGGGGCTGGGAGCACCTAGCTGTTTTAATTACATTTTTACATTTTTGTGGGGTATCATAAGAGCCCCCACCTCACTATTTCCCTATTTTCCCCTTTTTCTTCATGCTCCCTCTATCCCCCTGTTTTTCTATCTGCTTTACATGTGATCTTGAAGTTACTTTTTTTACTCAATTTGCTTTTTTTCTTTTTTCTTTTTTTTAGGCAGAGGACTTCTGGTGGTTCAGAAAAATGTGGGTTCAGATGAGTGCTTCTGTGTTGCTGTATGTGTCAGAGACACCCCCCCCTTGAACTCATGATCAGGCCTCAGTTTGCCCTTCCTGTGTAATGAGTTCCTGGTTCTAACTATGATTACCTGTCCTGCCTCTGCCCCACCTTCGAAGGGGCACCAGCCACCACTGGTTATAAATGCCCTTTCTGTCAAACTGGGGAAGTGTCAAGTCCTTGAGTCTCTCAGAAAAGTTCCAGTCTTATCCCACATGTGAGGTTTTTGAAACTTTAGTGAAAGCCTCAGCAATGCTATCATTGGCCTGGATCTGAAGAACTTCACGATTAGTTCAGCATACCCAATAAAGCTTTGAACTTGTGATTCTCAACCAGCACCTCCCAGTTTTGCATGATGAACCTATTTTGGAACTGAGAAATTGTGAATGACCCCAAAATCTGTCAGGGTATGCAGGCATCTTGAATTACTAGCTGTGATCCTAAAAATGTTAAAATAAAATGAATTATTGCAAAAACATGACAGTGAGGGATAGCAAATTACTTTGAGGGATGGTCTAGCCTGATTTTCAGTTATGGTCAGTACTTTCATCCAGGCTGGTCTATTTTCTGCCTAAACTCTGCAGCTACTTGAGGATGTTGTCAAGAGTCAGGGTAGTGGGGTGGGGGTTGAATAGGAGACAGATGGGGTACAAAAGGTAGAGAAATGGCTATGGTCTGCATTTGAATAGGCAGTTGGATCCAATGCACAAAATTAATAAACAAAAAAGTGGAATGGGGAAACAAGAAAAGATGTTAAAATGAAGCATATCAACCCCAGATAAAAATTACAGAGCTCAGGCCAAATGTTTCCCCAAAAATGTAGGGGGGAAATCAATTAAAAAGGCAAGTCAGAATACCAAAAAGTAGGTAGAAAAGAGCCTACACTCTATTCACTCATGTACAAGATGTCAGTACAATACGCTGACAGTATGTGCGTGTCCCTATTCAGACAGAGATACATTTGTGAGAGCCTACTTCTTTGCATGGCACATATAGCCTCTAGCTGGAACAAAATGACACTAGAATGATATTTAAGCTTGACCAGGACAATTGGACAACAATGTGAATTGTTATGCTTCCCATTTGTAAACTAACGCTATAACAATCTGATTGCCTTAGATCATTATTTTGACATCACAATATTTAAGAAATGAAACTCCATCACCTTTTACTTCCTGCACAGCATGCCACTAATTCCACTTTTCAATTACCTGATTTCAATGTCAGGCTATTCACAAATATTGATATTTATATAGCCTGGAATTCAAGACTGCTCTTGTTCTTGCCAAACAAAATAATTTTATTGAACTGGAAATCTCACCCTTTAGCTATTTATTAATATAGTTTTAAAGGAATTCTCAGATTTTTGTTGGTAACTGCTCACTTAGGTTAAAATGTGATGCACTTGTTGGCTGTGCTGCCCCAGAGGGACTGCAGTAAGACAGACTTACTCAAGCTTCACTTGAACACAGAAATGAAAATCAATAAACAATTTGAACTTCTCAGAAGAGAATTTTTCTCCTCTAATGAATATACAAGCTTGGTTACAGCTTAATTTAAAGATTGAATTTAGTGTGTGTTTTTCCCTGCACTATCAGCATGACAAACACAAGCTCCAAGTGACATGTCCCAGAGGGAGACCAATTGTTAAAAAAAAATCTCAACAAATAAACAACAAACAAAAAACCACAATAGCAAGTGAACTTAAAAAGCACAGTGTGTATATACCAAAAGTAAAACCCACAAAGTTAATATGGGTAGTAGCCAAGAGTGACATTCTACAAATTCAGATAGCCTTAGCAGTGGTCCACTAAATGTTTCTGTTGCCTATTATGCTTGCACAAGCAGTTGTGCAACCAGTTGCACAACTGGCTGCATGACACGTTGCACAATGGGTCTGCAGCAGAGAGCTTCGGCTATTGGGCAGTATAAAAATGTAGTAATAAATAAATAAATAAATAACTACACAAGCAGAATGCACAACCAGTGCAAAGTTGTTGCGCAACTGGTTGCACAACAGGACTGCACAATGCTCGCACAAAGGCTTGCACAAGAGTTATGCAAAACCACTTGTGCAACCACGCTAGTTGGGTTCTTCTGTTGCGCATAGTTCAGATCCTAGTTTCCATTAACGCAATGTCATTTGCGCTAACGGAATGACACAATTGCATAGAGCCCTATATGAACTTAAATTCTGAAGATTTTATTCATTTTAAACTGAGCCAATCTGTTAAAAAGTCCAATCCTGTGTGTATTTAATCATAAATGTAGGACACACTTCCTCCTTTCTTTTGCTGATTTATGTGCTGCCTCCTGATGAAACAGAAACATGCCGCAATGCCCATCTGTTCCCAATCAAACTGCCCTCTGCATTTTGAGGGCATTCAAAAAAGGACATGCTGATCCCCTTATGTTTTCTGAGGAATAGTCTTCTGAAAATAACACAGAGGTGCCCCTAAGTAATAAAATTGGAAGTCATATTTGGTGGGTTGGATGATTTGCTTCTCCTTCCCTCTGGGTGTGGCTTTTGGGGTGATATGTATGAAAACAGCACACATCGGAGAGGTGTCTCCAGGCCAGAAGCCTGCAAAGTTTCAGAAGGATTGGTCCAGGGATAGGGTGTTATGATGACTGAAATCCAGTTTAAGGGTTGTTGTTTTCCCACAGTGGAGACTGGTGTTGGAAGAATGGTCATCTCATGGTTCCATCCTTGCTTCCCCACAAAGCACCACGATTTGAAAGCCTATGATTAGAAGGTGGGCCTGTCAGTCACTCAACAACACTCTCTTCCTACCCATCAGGATTTAGAAAAAGAAAGGATAGTTGATATTTTTAAAGATACACTGGTTGCCTTTCCGAAGACAAATTGTAAATGAAGCCTTGTGCAGGGTCCAGCTTGGTTCTGGTCACTTTGGAGGGATGCCCGCTTCACCTCAGGAAGGGCCTGCTGTGGGTTAGGCTTTGGCTAAATCCAGTGCATAACCCTAATGAATGCTATGCCTAATACAAAAACATTTAACCCAGGAAACTGTGAGTATGGCAGCAGGTTGTGCACCCACTACTCTGCTCACAAGTAGCTTTCCTACATATAAATGTTATCACTGATTTCCAAGCTTCTGGATCAACTCTTGATGTACACCTAACAGATGATTGCTGCTATCAAATGTGACAGCACAAATCACTCTTAGGTTGGGTGTACATTACGCAAGAGGACTATTTGGCAGCTGAGGTTGCTGGAAGGGGGTCTTCCTATAGCACCATTTTGCACCGTCAGTGTAGCTGATTCATTTGTGATAGTCTGTTTCTGTACATAGCTTGGCTTCTTCAGAACTATGAGAAAGTGTATTTTTGGCCAATATGGCACCTTAGAGTAAAAGTAGAGGTAACTATAACTGGAACTCAGGCAATATTGCTCCAAAGATACCTAAAAAACTCAGGAACACTTCTCTGATTGCAACAAAAACTCCTAAATGCCTCTATCCCATGCACATTTTTTCCACAGTTATAATCCCAGCCTCACTCAAAGTGATTTCAAAAGCTTTTCATTTAAACTACTACTATTCTTTTGTCTTCTGGGAGCCCAGTGCAAAGATGATGTCCTGTGTGCAAGAGGCAAGCAGACTGAATAATAATTAATCAACCCTACTTAATATTCTGCAGAAGAGGAGCAACAATCAGTTGTGAACCTCTATGTATTAACTGGCAGATCATTGTTATTCCAGGAGGCATCATAAGGCCAAATGCAGGTTACAACTGGTTTAGAAAATCTCTTTAATTAAGATACACGAAAGTTTAAGTCTCCCATTATAAATATCTTATTGTGAATATAAAAGACATAATTAAATGGCATGGTGGCATAGCACTTTTATGTACTAAAAGGTGATGAAACGAACTTGGAACCATTCATCTATTTGGGAGGTGAATCCAACAGTGGAAATACGCCTTAAAAGCATCTTTTAATTTGAGAATGGTTTTTTTATTATTATTATTAAGATAGTTTTATGGGCAGTTTAGTGGATTCCTTTGTTAATGGTATTCACCCCCAAATTATCTTAAAAACAAACACAATTTTTAAAAAGTTTTTTTTTACTGAATAAAAGCAGTCTAGCAAGGCATATATAAACAAAATCCTATGGAAATATGGTTTTAAATATAATAATTCTGCCATGACTATTACCCCTCTTATTTCTCTCAAATCCCTCCACAAATGCCCCATTTTAAAGAAGTCTGGTAAGGATGGACAGATTACTTATAATCTGGTTTGGATCCTGTTCATATGTGTTCAGTTGTACATCCTGTCCTGTATAGTGTAGATTTTTTTCTTCACTGATTTAGTATTTTAACATGGTAGTTATGAAATGGCCAAAGGGATGAATTTTCAGGTTTTTGTTTCTTTTATACTAGCTGCCTGGACTGGCTAGAAAGCGTGAATCCTTTTGCCTGCATTGAAAATGGGGCTGTAAGTGCCTCTGGGAATGATGTCAGGGAATCACGTTCCATTTTTCCCAGCAGAATTTCAGGCTCTATTTTCAGCGTGAATGACAGGAGCTTTCTAGGTGGTGCAAGCAACTAAACCTAAATTCTTGTAGAATTTGGGAGGAACATGGATTCTAACCTGCACATTAATTTGTGAACTGTGGGTCAGGTGAGTTTGCCTGGAACCAGGATCTTGTGAGTTCCATAATCATCCCTACTCTATGGCGCAACGTGTTTGTCCCCCTGTGCTCTTGCAGGGGTAGGGAACCAATGGCCCTCCAGATGTTATTGGGCTATATCCCCATCATTCCTGAATTTAAAACAGGGAGACACAACCATCTGATAGGGTTTAAGATGGAACCTCTGGAAAGACAAAGAGATGCTTCTACATATTGGTTATGCTGTAGGAAGTGATGGGAGTTGGAGTCCAACAAAATCTGATGGGCCCCAGTTTGTCTACCCCCTGCCCAAGCCAGAGTTCATGTAACTCAAATAAATGCATAGTATTGGATCCAGAAATGTTGTGAGTAGATTTCTGCTCACAGAACCTCCTGACTCCAGAAGGGCAAATATCCAAAAAGTCACCCCCTCTCCTCCGTCCATGAGTGGGACCTCTGCTGGATCTCCAGCTCTTTCATGAAAGAAGGGAGCTTCCATTCAAGGACAGACTATTCTGGATCCAAGCCTTGCCTCCTTTCCCCAATCTTCCCTCTGTTGTTTCTCCTGTGTCAAATTTCAGACTGTAAGATCTTTTGGGCAGGGCATCTGTCCTCATGTACTTCTGAAGTGCCATGCACACAACTACTGCTAATAATAATTCAATAATTCATTTATAATTATTTTGTTTAATAACTTTGTTTCTTTGGGGAATTAAATATGGATCATTAACACAAAGCCTTAAAGGATCTCTTTTGTTTAGATTGGAGAGCAGTGCAATGACCACTTATGTCTTTGCTTAGCTGTGTAGGTACAGGTAGAAAGTGAAGCAGGCTACGTTGGATTTATAATGACATCAGATTCATAGCAATAGCATCTTTCGGAATCCCAAAAATGCTTTTACCAGTGAAGTCCAACAAGTTAGAATTGACTTTTCTCTACCTTGACAAATTCATAACTGGATTGAAAGCAAGCTGTAATAGCTATTTTGGCTTTGGCTTTTTTGTGTGCAATGTGAAGACACATTTTGTGTTATTTTTCTGCCTGTCTATGTTGCATATTTCATTTTCCCTCCACTTCTTTATAGCAATTGATAACCTCCTCCTGGAGGCTACTAGTCGTGATGGCTATGTGCTACCTGCAGTATCAGAGGCAGTGGGCCTATATGCACCAGTTTATTTATTTATTTATTTATTACACTTATATACCGCTCCCATAGCCAGGGCTCTCTGGGCGGTTTACAGAAATTCTAAAAATTGAGGTAAAAACAAGTATACAAAATTTAAAACTCTAAAACACAGAACATACACACATAAAGCATTAAAAACCGATTAAAAACTAAACATGTGGGTAATTAGGATGTGCCGCCATATGCCTGGGCAAAGAGGAAAGTCTTAACCTGGCGCCGGAAAGATAGCAGCGTTGGTGCCAGGCGAGCCTCATCAGGGAGATCATTCCACAGTCTGGGGGCCACCACCGAAAAGGCCCTATCTCTCGTTGCCACACTCCGAGCCTCTCTCAGAGTAGGCACCCGGAGGAGGACCTTAGATGTTGAACGTAGTGACCGGGTATATTCACGTCGGGAGTTGCTGGGGAACATGAGTGGGAGGGTGCTGTTGTACCCGTATGATGCTTGTGGGTTCCTGGTTGATAGATGGTTGGCCACTGTGTGGACCAAATGTTGGACTAGATGGATCCTTGGTCTGATCTAGCAGAGCTCTTCTTATGTTCCTATTTTGCCCCTACACAATCAAATGCCTATTGTCTGAGAGCCAGTATGGTATAGTCATGTCATGTAGAGTGTTGGGCATGAACCGAGAAAGCCTGGTTGTGAATTCCTGTTCAGTCATGGTGCTTACTTGGACCAGTCACACTGTCTTTCAACCTGAGCTACCTCATAAGATTGTTGTGAGGATAAAATTGGGCAATCCCTATGTATGATGCCCTGAAATTCTGGAGGAAGTACATGACATATATGTGAATAAGAATAGCAAACACAATTGCCAGTCCTCACGTAGCCAAAACACAAGAGAGAGATATCAACAACTCAGGTGTATCTGATGCTCCTCTGATGCCATGTTTCTCGCCTGCCCAAGGGTCTCTACTTCCCTTGCTCGGCTTCGTCCATTTTCCTCTGCTGCCCCTTACGCCTGGAACGCTCTTCCAGAACATCTGAGATCCACAAGTTCAATCGCAGCTTTTAAAGCTCAGCTAAAAACTTTTCTTTTTCCTAAAGCTTTTAAAACTTGATGTTGTTTGGACTTAACACTGTTAGTTTTACCCTACCCTGTGCCTGTTTACATTCTCTTCCCCTCCTTATTACTTTACTATGATTTTATTAGATTGTAAGCCTATGCGGCAGGGTCTTGCGATTTACTGTTTTACTCTGTACAGCACCATGTACATTGATGGTGCCATATAAATAAATAATAATATCCTGAGGTTTGCAGAAATATAAACAATATATAGAAAAAAGATGCTTGCTAAAAGATTTAAACTCCAGACTTTTGACAGAGGCATGTCTTGCCAACTATGCATATATTAATACAGAAGACCCCAGCCATGTTGGGCCCATGGGCACATCTGTACGTTTTTAAAAAGTGTACCGGACATGATCACAAAATTCCTGCTGTGGGGCATGCCTAGTCACAAAATGACTGCCATGAGGATGTAGCCAGTCGTCAAATGTTGTGAGAGCCCCCATCTCTCTGTGCCTATTTTTAATCCCTGTTTTTGTATGTGTGTTTTCTCTCACACACATACACAGAGAACATACAGAGAAAAAGAAAACAAAGAGAGATATAGAAGAAAAACACATGCACACAAAGAACACACAGAGAGAGAGAGAGAGACAGACAGACAGACAGACAGAACATACACACAGCCCCACCCCCTCCGGCAAGCCAATTCAGTGATGTCTCCATTTTTATTTTATTATTTATTTATCACCTTTTTATAACCACCCAATAGCTGAAGCTCTCTGGGTGGTTCACAAAAACTAAAACCATTCAAAGCATACAACAAACAGTATAAAAACATGATATAAAATACATGTTAAAAAGTGATTATAAACATACTACACATGATTCAAACATCTTTAAAACATCCTTCAAACATGAACTTATATTGGTGTGGGGAGCTGTACAACCAAAAAAGTGCTGGGCCTACTTGGATTCTTCTTGGACCCTGCCTGCTTAGACCTTAAATTGTTCTCAGATTTTGCCTTTGGAATGGACCCTGCCCGGTAGGGATGTGCTCCGCTTCTAATCGGACCGGCGAATTAGAAGCGGAGCGGGGGCTTCGCCTGCCCTTAAGGCGGAGGCGAAGAGGATTGGGGGGCCGGCGGAGCGTGGCAAAGAGCATCGAGGTGAAGGCGGATCCTTCGCCTCGATCCGGAGCTCCGCCGGAAAGGTAAGTGGGGTTTACCAGGCCCTGCCGCTGTTGGCAGGGCCCGGTAACCCCCCCGCCCTCCTCTCCCTTACTTGCCTCCGTCCGCGGTCCGTCGGCGTCTTCAATTGAGCCCGCGGTTCAACCAGGGAGCACAACATTGCTTCCTGGTTGAACCGCGGGCTCAATTGAAGACGCCGACGGACCGCGGACGGAGGCAGGTAAGGCCCCCCTCCCCCTTGGTCCCTTACCGGGCTCTGCCGCCATCGCCACACGGGCGGCGATGGCGGCAGGGCCCAGTAAACCTCCCGTCCTCCTCTCCCGGCCTTACCTGGGCGCCACTCCCCTCCACTGCGGAGCTCCGATTCGGAGCCGGAGTTCCGCGGCGAAGAGGAGCGGAGTATGGGCAGAGCGGGCCGACCCGAAATTTTCGGATCGGCCGCGGGCCGGAGCAGGGGGTCCGTGCACACCCCTACTGCCTGGCTATCTTGCTCTGTATTTGGACACTGCTTGCTCAAACCTAGCTTGTCTTCTGACCTTGCCTCAAAACCTAATCTTTGCTGGTATGTTTTTCCGCTCTCTTGGCCCCACCTGAAAAAGGATAGTATCCACGCTGTCAGTTCTTATTCTTATAAACATGTTATGCACCACGGCTCTGATGGGAGTCTATAAACTCCATCACACCGGGGTTTAACACGCTCCCTACCTTTGGTTCTCTGCCTGTGTTTTCGTTCCTCAGTTTCTTCCTCTTTTCAAAAGAGGAAGTACAGAATGAGCACGACGCCGAGAGGATGCGATGAAAACGGCTTTTACTTACATATGTGGTGGGAGTGTAAGGCCCTGAAGCAGTTCTGGGAAACTATCTTCAATATAATTTCTAAGGCCACTGATCAGATAATCTTGCCAGAACCAAGCCTGGCCCTGCTGTCCCTGCCCAATGCTCTAAACCCCTCCCTTATCCATAAAGAATTGGTATTTATCCTCCTTACGGCAGCTCATTTAGAAATCACCGAACATTGGAAGGATCCGAAGGGCCCTTCACTCACTGGATGGAAAGGGAAAGTGTGGGATATAGCCTGCTCTGAAAAATTAACCTACCACCGCAGAGTCTCATCGGGCCAACTTAGCTATGACCCATTCAATGAAATATGGTCTTTTCTTGATTACAACAATGGTACAGATGTGGCATCCAACTCTGGCTTAACAAATCTTCCTCTGACCACAGTAAATTGAAAGAAACAAGCTCAGTTCGGCATCTACAGAAATCGTGTTTGTGCATTTATTAGAAACGCTGTCTGACTTGTATGTTTTTTTATATATATTTAACTTTTTTAAACTGCTTGAATAAAATAAAATTAAAAAATGAGCACGAGACCCATTGAGTCCACTGTTCTAATGGCGCTGCTTCTCCTGCACACAGCACACAGGAGAGAGCAGCAATTCCGAGTTTAAAAAAACATCAGACTTAATGAGGGATTTTATTTTCACACAAGGAAGTCCAGAAGGGGTGGAAGGTTTGCGGGAGGCCAACAGCGTCATGTGAGGGACCTGAGCAAACTCCGTGAGTGCCCAGTAGCAAGCGTGCAATAAAACGCTCATTGGATGGAGCTCTATGTAAACTCTGTTCTAGTCCTTTAAGGCTGTGATCCTTGCTTGCCTCCGAGTAAGTCTCACTGAACTTCTAAACACATATGTACGATTGCTTGCTAAGACTGCAATCCTAAATATACTTACAGGAAGTAAATCCCATGGAAACCAATGGGGATTACTTTTGAGTAAACATGATTAGGATTGGGCTGATACTTCAGATCCAGAATTTAAATGACACAAACCTGAACAAAAGAGACGCAAATAAAGAGATAAAGAAGGGGATAATGGCTTAAAAAAAAATTAGCAATGGGACCAGGGGGAAAAAGCCAAATCCTCACACTAATTTCCATGAGGCAATCTTACTGTTTTATTACTTTGCAAATTAACTTTAAGTAAAATCTGTTCTGTGCACAATCACAACAATGTACCAACACTTAATAACTCCAGAATCATTCATATATATATATATATATATATATATATATATATATATATATATAAATTTGTTGCTGAAATTAGGCATAATGCATGAAGAGAAATTTCAAGATGCGTTTAGGGTTTTCTTTTTCAATAAAACATACCACAAAGGGAATAAAGAAATTCTTTACCCAAATTAATGGCGAATTATTTTGTCATGAGAATAAGAGCTTATATTCATTTAAATGAAAGCACACAAATTGTTCTTGACAAGAAAAACAAAGCTAGCCTAGGGCAGTATTTTCATGATAGAAAAAGGCACATGTCCATGAATATCTAGTATAATATTAACAAAAACTGTTCAATTAGCTATTCATGCACCATTGTAATGAATATTTATTTGCATTGCAGCTAAGTAACACTGATACCTTTTGTTCAGGAGTTTCAGAGATTCAAAATGAATCAGTACAGCTCAAACCTAGAAAATGGGCAAAAGTCTACCTAGGCCTTTGATCTAAACTTCTCCAAGGAACAGATTGAACCATTGACATCTGCCTTTATGAGATCTCCTTTTCTGCTAGTTTTTTATTACTCGAAGCTGTTTGAGATTTCTTTTCTTTTTTTAAACCCACATTTGTTCTAAATTTTTAAAATAAATTAAATATAGATGAGTAACATTTTAAACTAGTATCGGATAAAGATAATGTGCCCCAATCCAGTAAATGTGGGGAGCAGCGTTCTGCACACTGATTGACACCACAGAATCTGCCAAAAAGCTGTTCTGAAGCTTGTAGCTGATCCAGTGTAGCATATTGTTTAAGGGTATGAACTGTGGGAGAGGGTACGCAATCTATGACCCTAAGGCTCCATCTGACCATCGGCCTAATTTCAAAGACTCTTCCTGCAAGTCATCAGTTCAGACTGTTGACAAGAGTGGCCTGTCTCTCTCTCTTGGCAGTTTGGGGGGTGGAGAGGGAGAGAAAGGGGCTGTTTGCGTGACATGACAGCCCATGGCTGTGCAGCTGCCATTTTGAATATGCAGCCCCTGCTCAGGGAGTTCAACAACTATGGCATAACCCACATTTGCCAGGTTCACACTTTTGCCAGGTTTAGGGTGACCATATTTGGGAAACCAAAAAAGAGGACACCTAGTGTGTGTGTGGGGAAGCAGCTTTCTGAGTCCTGCAGAAAGTACGTTATTCCCCCGCCACCTTAAAGAACCCGATTGGAGTGGAGGAGGGGAAAGGATTTCATTCTGCGCCACCACCATCCACTCCAATTGGGGCCTTTTCTATAATGTCCACGAATGACCCACTTTCCCCTTTAAGACCTCAATTGGAGCTCGGGTTGGGGGAATGATGTGCCTCAAGAAAGCATGTCATTCCCTCCTGCCATGCTAATGGCAGCCTTAAAGGGGAAGGTGTGTCATTCCTGGACATTATTGAAAATTATAGAAAATCCCCCCTGACACCATGGAAAGAACACAAACCAGGACAAATCCGGGGAAATCCTGACAGTTGGTCACCCTAGCCAGGTTCATACAACACAACAACCCCCAAGTGAGGCTTGCATATGCATTTTGGTGCCTGGGCTGCTGCTGCTTGTTGTGGGTTAAACAACCCACAGTAAGCCATGGAGAGTTGTCCAAACTTGGTCAAAGTAAGAGAGACAGGGATGGCCTCACCCACCACTGCCTTGTACCACCCATCATCAGCATGCAGCCCCCCCCCCCCCGAATGTAGCCATTCCCATAGAAAAAACAGTTCTCCACCCCTGCTGTAGCCATTAATTCAGTCTGGCACAGCATGTGTCTTTGACGTGTGGATAATCTTACTAGTCTACAGTGCAGAAATGATAACTGAGACAAGATATCTGAAAGGGTTTGTGCACTTAGGAAAAAGAATATCTACCTCTAAGGATATTTCTGCTTTCTCAAACAGTAGTAGCTGTTTATTTACAAGCCTAATTTGAAGTGTTTGTTTTGGCCTCTTGGTGTAGATCTGGCCTTAGCTGTCCCTCCCTCCTCCTGCAAAAATAACTCTGAAACTGTTAGGTTCTGAAGCAGTGACCTGGTTTGCATGACATGACAACCTACAATGGGTTGTCACCCTTGTTTGTGTTAGTGTGACTTAACATGTCATCTGAACCCAGTGCAATGCCTTGAGGGTGGTTAGTTTATCTCACACAAGCCACCCTGAGAACCCATGGCTTATTGTGTTGTATTTAAGACACCATGGGTGTCAAGAAATTACATACAGGTGAGTAAGCATGCTGGTGGAGGAGGGCAGGAAGGAGGGCAGGGCAATTCATCTGTCAGCACCCAAAATAGAAACCAAATGGACTAGCAGAGGAGGGAAGCTCCCTCTTCCCAGCATAACAATGCAGTGGTCTGCTACTGGAACAGTTGAACTCCCTGTCACTTCTCTGCCAGCCTAGGAAAAAATGGCAGGCTAGTAATTTTAGTGGGCTTCTTTACAAAGGTGAATGAAAGCTACTCAAACTATTTTGAGTAAATCTTCTAGTTCTAGGCCTAAAGTTGTTTCAAAACATAGGTCTTTATGGGTCAGTAGCTCTGAGGAAACAGGGTTTGATAAAAATGCACGTACCAAGAATATTTCCCAGAAAAAAGACAGTTAATTATAATTAGCATTTGAGCAGGCCAAGTTTGCTCCTGTGACATTTGTGTTGGGGTTGCCGTAAGTGTGAACTGACCCCTGTTGCTAACAGTTAAGGGGGGGAAACCCCTGTATAATTTAAAATATAAGTTTAAAAGAAATGAGAGTTTGCTGGCCTATGTGTGGAGACAGTTTTAAATTTCAGGATGTTTGTTGTTGTTCAGACCTTGTGATGTATTGTGAGAATTTTCTCATCAATCCTACTGCAAGCATGGATAGTCACAAGAGCAGCGTGCAGCTTCAAAAGAAGCAGCATGTGAAATCCCAGAGCCTGGCATAAGCGTGGGCACAGAGTTGAGCAGCACCCAGTTGTAAAGGAAAATACTGCAGCCTGACAGAAAGACTAAGTACACTAATTCAGCGGCTTCAAAGGTTGAGCTCAACTGAAAGAAAACATAAATTCTAATACTTCTTTGAAGGCAATGTGGACTGGGTGGGGGGAAGGGAAGAGACTTGTCTGAGAAAGAAAACTTTAGAAGAATAAGTGAGTTTGCCATTTTGCATGTCAGGAGCAGACATGGGATGATAGATAAAGATTTAGTTGCTTTTAGAAAACTCTTCTCTCATGGAAGTATCCCCCCCCCCCATATTTAGAGTTCCTACTCTGATTATGCCTAATTAACAATGACAATTGTGCCTAATTAACAACGATGCAGCTGCATCATGTTTCTTCATTTCAGTAAAGAATAGAAGTCATACCACAAATGTCATACACCCAAATGGGTTTTATTTTTTGCTGAGTTTGGCATCCATTTTGGAAAAGAAACATCAAACACAGGAGCATGCTCAGTCAGTTAAACAACTATTCTGTCTTTGGGCCAGTAGGTGGCAACAAACAAGAGACATTTAAAACATTACAATTTCCATTCTACTTCCCTTTAGAGATTTCCATATTATTTTGCTGGAAATTCTTGTTACTAATAGTTGTCATGTTAGGACAAGGAAGTGCAGGCCCCTTAAATGAGACTATTTAGAAACTTAACTGGAAAAGTATATGCAATACGTTGTGTGTGCAGCGTGCACCAATGATTAAAGCATATACCCTATTTCTTCGATTCTAAGACGCACTTTTCCCCCCATATAAACATCTCTAAAAATGGGGTGCGCTTTAGAATCGTGGGTGTGTCTTATGTTTTTTTTTTTCTGTTGGTGGTACAGAAATTAGTGTGCGTCTTACAATCGATGGTGTCTTATAATTGAAGAAATACGGTAGTAAGTAATGTGCTAATGGCCACAGGCAACATTGGGATTTCAGTTGCGGGAATGTGGAGTGTGGGAAATAACGAGGTGAGACACAAAATTGGAATTTAAACAGGGCGACATTTATTGATAGATCTGCAGAAGGAGTAAGCCTAAGTGGACATCTTCTCTAATCCGGCATCATCCCATTGTTTCAATTGGGCGAGACATTCACAGCTTGAGAGTGGCACCAGTACGTTCGCCACCTCCCAGGCTTCCCCCTTTTGGGATAGGGAGGCCTTCCGTGTCACACACACCCCTCGTGCCACATGAGTCCGAGTGGGTGAGGAAGGTTGGCCTCAAAGGTAACCCTTATCTTCGCCAGCTGGGCTACAAGACTTGCAGCTGGGGAGCCTTATTGGGACTTGAGCTCCTATGGCAGGGTCCCTGTAACTAACTACCCTTAAAATGACTTCAAAAGATACAGCATGATCACTAAATCATTAAGCCTCTCCTTAATGACCAGCCACGGTTCGCGGTTCACTTTTCATTTTGCTTTTTAAAAAATATTTTAAGGTGTTTTATTCTGTTTTTATTTTATTTTATCTTGTACACCCCTCTGAAATGCTGAATGGGGAGCAGTATATAAATATTGTAAATAAAATAAATAAATAAATCGTCACAACATTGCTTCTGAAAAACATCTCCATTATCCCTGAAGGTGTGGGAGTGGGGAATACTGATTTCAAACCACAGCTACAAGCCAGAGAATTAAAATAAAATACTGCCTTGCTATTGGAGAAAGTCATATACCCTGTATCAGAGCTGGTAGGATCTTCAGGGTTCGGCCAGGAATTTCAAGGTCAGCCGGGACCTTAAAATGGTGTGAGCTGAGGCTTAGACAATCCTTAGGTGCAGAAGGGTACAGTGGTGAGCAACATCAGCCTTTATGAGACTCTTGATTGACCAGGACACCTATTTTGAAGGTGTCCTCTTTTAGGATGGCTGTCCAGTCCAAGTCCATCCTAAAGTGACAGAACCATCAAAAGGAAGAGCTGGTCCTTGAAGTTACCCACCTGGATGGCAGACTAAGCAAGCTTCCACACTATGATGTATTTCTTTTTGAAGTATTATAATTATTCATTAAACAAACCAAAAAAACCCCACTATGGTTTACAAAACAACGTTAAGGCTCTACAGTTTTCAACCAAGCACCAAAAAGCAGGGAAATTGGGAGTTAAGGCTCATAAGCCTTAACGCCACATCCTCCCTAAGGAGGCAGAAAGAGCCAGTGAAATTCTCATTCTTCCAAAGCAGATAAACCATGAGGACAGGATGGAGAATAGGATATGCAGAGGTGACTGTGGGGAAAACTGATAATGACAGCTTAGGGCCACCTACTTCTCTTTTTTTGTTTAGAGTAGCCCTTCCCCAACCTGGTGTTGGACGACAACTCCCATCATTGCAAGTCAGTATGTCCCATGGTCAGGAATGCTGGGACAGCAGGATGGGGAATGCTGTTCTATATCCTTACCAAATACAGGGGCTGCCCAATATTTTTCTCTCACACACATCTCACATGTAGCAGCACGATTGATAACAAAAGGAGACTATTTGTTGCAGATGTAGAACCAGAGCATGTGCTGGCACTTTCAGCTTTTGTTCAATACCACACTATGGTGTATTTCTATTTAAAGTATAATAATTATTTCTAAATTTACATCAATACATATAAATTATCATCTGCAAATTTTATACAAATCAGTGTCTGTTGTTGTCCCCTTATTTTGGTAATTCGTAAGTTTAGAAGTAACTCAAATTTAGAAGAGGAGAACGTTTGCGTTGGCCGTGGTAATTCATTCTGCCGCATGTAATTTTAATGGTTGAAAGGCAAAGCATAATGGAGAGGACTCTGTTTGTTGGCAACATGCACATGTATGATGATGATATATGATCATGTATCTATCTTGATTTGTGAACATCTACACATAATCACAATTTTAAAGGACCTGTGAAACACAAGAAGCCCTTAAAATCCATTATAAGACTTTGTTCACACTAGACAGACTGGAACTGCAATTGATCAGGTCACACAAACCACAAGAGTGGCATCTGTGATGTAGTGGTAAATTTTGAAGTGCATGCACTCATCATGATATAGCCCCGCCCTAAAGCTGAGGTCAAAATTACAGGCAGCTGTATTGATTCATATCAACAAACCAGTTCTAGGAGTCTTCATCTTTCTAGGAGCAAGTCTTTTGTAAAACTAATGGTTCTTAATTGTCCATTGAAGACCAAGCCACCCCAATTGTACATTACATTACAACAAGGAACAATATATTGTTGATGGGAAAATTCATTTCCCCCAGCTACTGTGTGGATTGCAGTAGAGAATTCTAAGGGCAGGTGGCAGATGACGTCAAATGCATGCAGCATTGGTTCCACTACACCATTGAGTGAAATGCAGAAACCACTGGAAGCCAACAATCTGAAGTAATCTGGATGCTATGTAAAAAGTGAGTGAACAAGGTATGTTCAATTTTAGAGAAAAGAACTAGTGTGGAAGCACTCTAGAATCCACTGTAACTTCTGATGTGCCAACACTTAATTTTAACTTAAATTTAAATTTTACTGTTCTAACTCTGTATTTTAATCTTATATCAATTTTGCTGCATGGTTTTATCCTGGTTGTGCTTTTTATACTGTATTTTGTATTTGTGTTTTCAACCTGTTGGTTTTTTTACTATGGTTTTAATTTTTGTGAACTGCCCAGAGAGCTTCAGCTATTGGGCGGTATAAAAATGTAATAAATAAATAAATAAACACATTTAAGGGGTGAATCAGAAATTAAGTCTGCAATTCTATATGCCCTTACTTGGGAGCAAGTCTCTCTGTATTCAATGGGCTTTCTTCTGAGTAGACATGCATACGATTGTGGTAAAGATAATACAGTCCACAATCCTGCCAAATAAGTGGTTCATGCCTCACCTCTTTCATTCAATTGTGAGATAGGTGATTCTGTAAAGATGAGCAGGAGTGAAATTGCTGTTCTGTAGAGCAACAGTGATCTGTGAATAACACAAGGTAATCAGCAAATACACTGAAACTCCCTGGAGTTCATTGTTTGTGTAGACATAGGCCTTAGCTAGACCAGTGGTTATCCCGGGCTTATACCCAGGTTTGCCTCTGTGTGTCCAGATGACGCACAGGGGATTCTAGGATCAGGGAGGGATCATCCCTCCCTGGCCCCGGGATGCAGCCCTACACTTTGGGCCCAGTTTTTCCTGCGATCTCGGGCTGAGCTCAAGACCGTGAGGCCCGTTTCCGCGGCTTTTCCCGGCTCCGCGCGATTATTCGTGCGAAGCCAGGAGCTGCGCCCATCAGGGCTAGGGTGGGGGGAGAGGAGAAATCTTTTTTTTTAAAAAAAAAAACACCCTACCTTTAGTCATTCCAGCATTCGTGCGCAGCCAGCCCTTTAAAAAATAAAAAAATGGCGGGCGCGACGCCTTTCTTCTTGAGGCCGTCACGCCTTATGTATAAACGAGGACGAGATCTCGCGTTATTCACAACACGAGGTCTCCCTCCTCCCCCCCCCCCGGATTTTCAGTTAGATCTAGCAAAGGCCATAGATTGGTCTATTTCCAGATGAAAAATCTTGAGGTAAACAACACAGGATCCTGACTGTGTGAACAACTCCCTGTCTTTCCCCTCACAGATAATCTCCTCTTAAAATGGGAATTGTATGTCCTGCCTTCAAGGGAACAGCATGGCACCAGTTTCTACAGATTGTGGCACTGGTGGCACTGATAAATAGTGGTTTTGGCACACAGCATGCAAAAATGTTTGAAGAAACTAGTTCAGTTACCCCTGAAGAAGAATGAGACTCAAAATGCACTGGACCTTAATAAGCCATTTCAAGTGCATCTTTTGATGTTCCTCTTCGTTCCTAGGCAAGAGAATTCTGCTTTCAACTTCACTGAAGCTATACTTCCTCCCACTACATTTAACTATAGAATAGCATTGTGTTAAAAGGCTGAGTTGTTCCTTTCCAGTGGATTCCTTTTACCCTAATAACTCGAACATTCAAAATCTTCAAGCATCTGAAGTTACATAGGAGGCTTGAGATAAAATCCTCAAATAAGAAAAGACTGTTTTAGATGAGTTCATCTGAAGTTATTTCAATGTGTTTCATTTATTCATTCAGAAAATTGCTTGTTCATTTCAAACAACAACAACAAAACCCCCAAAGATTTCCCAGCCTCTTGGCAATGCAGAAACTGTGAAATATATTTGCATCCTATAACCTGCATCCTCAGATTTGTTGGAATGATACACTGTTCCCCAAGATAACCATGGCAGCAGACACAGAATGGCCCAATCGATTAATTGGCAATCCTGACCTCATTGCTGTGCCTGGCTAGAGACCAGGATATTGCATGAAAGGAAATGGGAGGCCAAAGCAGCAGCAGTTCATACCTTTTCTCCATCGCTTGGAGCCAGGGCTTGGCAGAAAAGGACAAGGATAGATGTTAACCCTCTCTCAGGGCTGGCCCTATCATGAGGCAAAGTGAGGTGGTCACCTCAGGTGACAGAAACTAGGAGGTGGCAGCAAGGTATTGGAGGACAGAGCTGTGGACCCTCTGAGCTAGCCTGCTGCCTTCAGGTGCAGTGGAAAATGATGTCTCACTCATAGTGTTGAAGAAAGATTCAAATGACAGTCCAACTGGCTGTTGTGTGTGGAATGGGAGGGAAGCCAACTTGTCTTTCACCTTGGGAAGCAAAATGTCTTGGGCTTGCCCTGCCCTTTCCCCTCCACATCTGAGGTCATAGGAGCAGTTGGAAGATTACAAGAAAGGGCAGATGGGACAGGTAGGAGATGTTTCAATCCTGATGGCCAGGTGTCACACCAACCACGCAGAATGGTAGCTTATAGGAAAATTTAATTCGTCTCAATCTTGTAAAGCATTCATATCAGACTTAGGCTGCAGGTTGTTAGTTTCAAGGCACCATGGTAAGTTCCACATCTTAACTCACTCTTTTTCATAGGGCCAGGAGAACAAACATTTGGACAACTACCAGGACCAGTATTAATAAACATGAGGTTGCCACAGCTAGTATTATTCTGCAGAAATGAATGAATGAATGAATACACCATAAGCAGTTTATTCTTCTCACATAATTTCTTCTCAGTGACATTATTGAACAGGCTGTTGAAAACAAACATCGTTAAATGAGAAAAGAAGAGCGGGCGCCCGCTTAATTCCCCACTGCAACGTTTTCCCAGTGACGAATGCTCCCTAAATGGATTTAGCTTTTTGAAAAGAAGTCAGAGAGAAATTTGATGTGGCCCCCTGACCCCTGGTAAGCACATGTATCTTCACCTGTCACATAACACACTGGCACTTGCTTACTTTTCTCCAAAGACTATTGATTTTACTTATTGGCTGCAGGCTAGTCCATAAAGAACAAATTACAAAGTCAGAGGTCTACAGTTAGCAATTGCTTGCATGATAACAGGGAACTCAGCACTATTTGCACCATGTGGTATTCACATGCTTACAAATGCAGGCAAACCGAAAGCACAGGCCACCACTGTAATGGATTTTGTTCTATCACGTAAACTGAGAACTCCCTCTTTTGCTCTCCCACCCCAGGTAAAGTGGATGGATTTGGGCTAAATTGGTAGTCGTAGATTATACAAAGTTATTTTAAAAATATCCAGTATGTATAAAATAGGAAGGAATAGGGAGTGTTTGGATTTGTTGTTTATTCGTTCAGTCGTTTCTGACTCTTCGTGACTTCATGGACCAGCCCACGCCAGAGCTTTCTGTCAGCCGTTGCCACCCCTAGCTCCCCCAAGGTCAAGTCTGTCACCTCCAGAATATCATCCATCCATCTTGCCCTTGGTCAGCCCCTCTTCCTTTTGCCTTCCACCTTCCCTAGCATCAGCCTCTTCTCCAGGGTATCCTGTCTTCTCATTATGTGGCCAAAGTACTTCAGTTTTGCCTTTAATACCATTCCCTCAAGTGAGCAGTCTGGCTATTTGATGTTATATTCTGATATGCAATAGCCAGTGAAAGGAAGTCACTGTGTACCATCTGCCTTGGATTCAGTGAACATGTATCTGAAGTATGGTTTGTGCTAATTTTGCACTCACTTTTTATATAATACGTGAATACTGATTGGTACTGGTGTAAGACTGGGGCCTTAGCTAAGACCTAAGGTTTATCCCGGGGTCGTCCCTGCCTGCTCCCGGGATATCCTGTGTGTCATTTACATGAACAAGGATGACCCCGGGACGATCCCGGGATAAACCTTAGGTCTAGCTAAGGCCTTAGAAGACTCTGAATGCATATTTTAAAAATGCCCATGCCTGAGTATTTTTTGTATTCATTTGAATCAATCAGGGTGTTAGTTTTACAGATAGATCCAACAAGCCACTGCTTTGAGAGAAAAGACAAAGAATGCCAACCGCTTAAAGACCAACTGGTTTATTACGACATGACTTTGGCTTCTTTCAGATATTATATGAACATATTGAGGTGGGGACAGAATCATCCAATCCCGACTTTCAGGCTCCTAAATTGGCATGAAAAGAGCACCCATGCATACAGCTGAATGCTCTCATGGCCATCTCCTTGAAAAAGCAGAGGCCCTGCAAGTGTACGGTTGTATGCCGAAGTCTCTTTCCAGCTCTTATTACGAATGTGTGGAGGTTAGGGAGCACACAGGCATCCTCCACACTTTCAGATGACTTCTTGACAGGGCTCTTGTATGTGGTTTATTCCTTAAACAAGAGCATAAAAATGCAATGGTACATTTTTATGCCTGTCTGTAAACACATATACAAGGATTGTGGATTATGTGGAGGAGGAAAAAAGTTGTCCTAAAGGGTAGGACAACTCTTACTGGATAGTACACAGTAAAATATCAAAACATGAAAATTAATGAAAGTGTTACCATCAAGGGGGGTCAAATATTTTCTCTCTATATATCAATCATCTATCTGACTGTCATCTACCTATGATCTATCTATCTATCTATCTATCTATTATTATTATTATTATTATTATTATTATTATTATTATTATTAATTTATTTATTTATATAGCACCATCAATGTACATGGTGCTGTACAGATTACACAGTAAATAGCAAGACCCTGCCGCATAGGCTTACAATCTAATAAAGTTGTAGTAAACAATAAGGAGGGAAAGAGACTGCAAACAGGCACAGGGAAGTGTAAACAGGCACCGGGTAGGGTGAAGCTGACAGTATAGGGTCAGAACAAACTCAATATTTAAAAGCTATAGGGAAAAGAAAAGTTTTTAGCTGAGTTTTAAAAGCTGTGATTGGGTTTGTAGTTCTATCTATCTATCTACTATCTACTATCTATTATTATTATTATTATTATTATTATTATTATTATTATTATTATTATTTATTACAGTTTTATACCGCCCAATAGCCAAAGCTCTCTGGGCAGTTCACAAAAATTAAAATCATGAAAAGCATAATAACAACCTATCTATCTATCCATTACCTCTTCTTTCTACTTTGGGCATTCAGTTAAGTACATTATTTACTTTAAAGCTCATACCATAGTAGTTTTCAGTCCATCTAACTGTTCAGAGAGTATTGTCCTCTTAATTTCAGAATGTATTTAGGGGATCACATCTTTGAAGGTATCCCTCTTCAAAATGCCTCTCTCTATGTGAAAAAGCTTACATGAGATGGAAAAGGAGTCAAACTGCATTACTGCTTTAGATTTTCAATATTGTTATCTGCAGTGCACATTAAGATTCCTCAGTAAATGCTATGAACCCAAAGTAGGAAAACTGTTATCTATAGTTTACAGATATGTGATGCCTTTGGAAGATACGTAATGAAATGTATAAATCACCCTTTATGGCCCTCATCTTATAATTTAGAACACCAATGTTAAGATCATCACAAGCACTCCTGTACTTTCTGTCAGTGTGATCCTATTTATTTGGACAAGAAATATTTTGAAATGCTCCTTAAATGCATCATTATTTATTGTGAATTGATTCCACATACAAAGATTAATCAAACAGTTAAGTATGCATAAAGTAACTACTTAACAGTTGAGTTAATCAATGGATCTGTACTTGCTGGGAGTTAGATTTGGACTTTCTTAAGGATGCTTCTAGATAGACATATACTTATATAATTTTTAACATTCCATATTCTGTTTTTATCTAAGGCTTCATTGATGGGCACTTTAGGAATTCAAAATATTTTTTTAAAGAAAAGAATATAATTCCCCAGAGAAGGCACTCTTACAAATCTAATTAGAAAACCAGACTTTTAAAGAGTTATCATGACCTACCTCTAGTGTTTTGTAAGTTCCTGAATGGAAATGCTGTTCATTAATCCTTGCAAATCCATTTCAGAGCATATCAGTCAGCTTTACTGTATTGGATTCTACCTACGACATTTCTGAAATGCTACTTAAATGTGCAGATCTGACATTTACACAGACCATATTATTGGTCTGTGCCAGCAGAGATCAAGACATCATGTTTTTGCCAGAAAGGCGGAATCCTTCCGAGTGTGATACAAGTCAGAGGATTGGTGGACGTTGTGCCTCAGAGTCTGCTGACTCTTACATGCCAGCTGGGAAAAAAGTCTCAGTTACTAAAGCCACTCATTCCCCCGGTAGGCTCCCCCACCCCTCCACTCACTTCAGAACCAACACACTCCAACACGTGGCCTTTTTGTGGTGTCAAATGAATGGAACAAGTTTGTCATCGCCCAGTACAAGGAGCGGCCATGAGCTGGGACATCTTCCACAATGATTACTGTTACTAATTCTGCTGTGAAATATGCAGAGCATCTGCATGGGGAATTCACTGAAGTGTGGCCAAAATAGAACTTGCTTTTATGCCCAAGCTCCTGGGTGTCCGGGTAAGACGCACAAGGCAGATCATATGACCTAAGCCGATGCAAGAGCTCATCACTTTTCATGGGAGAACAGCAAAGTGCTGATCCCAGAATATTTGTGCTGAGGGAACACAGATAAAAAACTCTGCAGGTGTAAGTTAAAAAAAGAGCATAACATTAAATAGGCAGACCTGATATTTTAACAGACAAATGTTATGTAAAAAAGCAAAGATCATTCAAACATGCCAGCAATTATTAAATACATAAACATGAATGGCTGGATCTAAGTTACCTAAATTCACATCATTGTTAAAGGTTAGACTACTGTCAACGCAAAAAGTGCAGATCCGTGAGAATTGTAGTCAACGCTGGTGAAAAATAACAGACAAATGGAAAACCCTGTATTTTCCTTCTCATGAGAAACTGGCAGCTTTGAGTTATATATCCAAGCCTGCCTATCCCATCCTTTGAAAGATTTAACTATCCTTTCATGAAAATAGATTGGTAGCTCCAATCAATTTATGTGCATGTGATATAACTACAAACACTTTTATCTAAATGGCCTAGAGAAAATACAAAACATCACGATAATAAGAAGTTCAGATAAACATAATGATTATATTCAGATGAGGCTACTTTGGGAACACTCAATAACTTCAGGTGATAGGCGTTTAAAATAATTGAGGCTTGAATAATAGGATTTCTCCTTTACATACACACATACAGAACACATGCACACTTCTGGATAGAACTTCAACCGGTGTGAACCACTATGGTTCCACTTGGACTGAATCTACACATATTTTCCCTACATAGGAAAATGTGTGTTTTCAACAGCTAAAAACACAATTCCATGTGCAAAGTCTGCATTGCTCATTAAATGCGTATAAACTTTGCAACATATGAATGAACATATTCCCTATGGGCTCTTATGTCGTTCCTATCAATGTTCACAGGTTGTACATATCTCAGCAAAACCTCAGGCAGGGAAGTGGTATAATAGATGCAGAATTTTGCACAATAATGCAACCTAAACAGTGTATTTTATTCATAATCCTTCAAATGCTAAGCATTTCTTGGATATGCAGGGGGGTTTCAGCATACTCGAAGTCAATCCATGTAGACTTTTGTGTGATGCCACTCTGCACACAACCACCTCTACTGCTGGTCTGGTGCTGGAGCTAGGCTTGGGGATCTCTGGCAACCCTACAGTGGCACTCAGGCTTGAGAACAGACAGCCGTCACAGCACAGTCCCACATGTAGCTAGAAGTTAGCACAAACAACACTTGCAACACTACAGGAAGTTGTGGGGATGAGTCCTTATCAGGGTTGTCCCAAGACATTTTGCTGCTTGAGGTTGAACAGCAAACGGTGCTCCTGCCCCTAGTCAAGGCGCATAGTACTAAGATTAGCCAAATTATTTTCCCACCTGAGGCAGCAAATCCTTCAAGCACCTCTCCCTGGGAGTAGAAATACAATAAGATATTAAGTAGGTAACAGTTTGTTGCATTTTCATGACACCCAAAATTAGCCGCTTAAGACAGCTGCCTCGGTGTGCCTAATGGTAGGCCCACTTCTGGTCCTTAGTCTTGTAAAAGTGGGACTGTATCAAAATGTTGCAGTATGGAATACTTCCTTTCACTACTGCGGCCATCCAGTCATGTCCTTTTCCAAGATACTCCAGTTATTTTCATCCCCCCGCCCAGTGAGTGGGCTCAGTTGTCATTGCACTGTTTCGGGGTTCACCTCTGGTTCAGATCAGGTTGAAAAGTTCCCTTCAAGCCCTTTGTAACTAAGTTTTAGAAAACTAATTTCTTAAATGGCCACGTACATGAAGGGGGCTCACGTTAGTGGTCATTAATAACTAGAGTGGAATTTCATTTTATTGATCATCACTATAATGATAAAAAATTACTTTCTAAAACCAATTATCCTTTTGTTTCAGTGAGTGTTTATTTTCATCCTGGTATAGAATTATTCCTTTGATGCTTTCATTGATATGAAAGATTTTCATACTATTTTAGTAGAGGATTGTTAGCTGGTAGCAACTCCTACATCTCAGAAGTCAGTTAATCAGCCATGGCTCTGAAATCTCTGGCTTGGAGTCAGTCTGCCCTAGCAACATTTGTCTTCTTTATATGTTTTAGATTTGAGAAGTGCATTTGCTTCAGGAGGCTGTATATGATCTTTATTAAAAGCTAATAAAATCACAGGAAGGCACTGATTCTTGTACAATTCAATGGAAGGGGTAGAAAAAATGCAAACTAGGAATTCTGTTTTAAGCCAAAAGCAAATTCATAAATCTTGAGACATTCCTACATTTTACTCTTCTCAGAAGGAGAAAGCATTCATTTCATGCATAGCCCAGGTGTAAGTATAACTTATGCTCTGGCTAAAATGCAGGTTATATCAAACATATCATTTTGATTTTATGTTTTTTCATGCTGTGTTTGTGAAAACTTTAATATCCATAGAAATGTCTTAAGATTCACATTGTCTGTGTTACATATCTGTCTCACACACCAGCATTACCCCCCCCCCCACACACACACATACACACTCCTCTAGCCTATTTGAAATCATTCCTAATCTGTGATGATCTGGTTGTTTGTTGATAACACAGGAAGGTCTTCAGTAAACATTTCTGAAAGATATAGTTCTGCAACTTACATTGACGTTATCTCTTACTCACATTTGGGTCAAAACGCTTCATACAGCCTCTCTAATTTTCTATGAGCCATCCTTGTATCTTTTTTCAGTGTATCTCTAACAGAATTTATGTCCTAGATACCATAGACTACGGGATCATTTCTGATATTAGTCCTCTACAAATGTGATTTATATGAAGAAAATGGTGGTCGTTGCAATCCTATGCATGTGTACTTGGAAGTAAGTCCCTTTGTATTTAATAAGAACATAGGAAGAGTAATGATGGATCAGGACAAAGGCTTCTCTCTCTCTCTAAACCAAATGCCCATGGGAAGTCAGGACATGGAATAATGGGCTCAAGTTACAGGAAGACAGATTCTGGCTGGACATCAGGAAAAGCTTCCTGACTGTTAGAGCAGTATGGCAATGGAACCAGTTACCTAGGGAGGTTGTGGGCTCTCCCACACTACAGCCCTTCAAGAGGCAGCTAGACAACCATCTGTCAGGTATGCTTTAAGGTGGATTCCTGCATTGAGTAGGGGGTTGGACTCGATGGCCTTATAGGCCCTTTCCAACTCTACTATTCTATGATTCTATGGCCTTAGCTAGATCTACCTCATAGTCCGCAACGGAGGAGGGATGATTTCGCGTTGTGATTAATGTGAGATCCCTTCTCTGTTTACATGTGAGGCACAATGAGAGGAGTCGCGCCCACCATTTTTAATTTTTTAAAGACACAGGAGCGCACAAACGCTTGTGCGCTAAAGGTAAGTTTTTTTAAAAAATAATAATTACTTTTCCCACTCCCCCCACCTTACCCCCGATGGGCGCAGGAACTGGGTCAAACTGCAGCAACGGGCCACACATTCTGTGGTCTCAGGCTCAGCCCAAGACCGTGGAAAAAGCGGGCCCAAAGGGGAGGGCGAGATCCCGGGGCAAGGGAGGGATCATCCCTCCCTGATCCTGGGATCCCCTGTGTGTCATGTGGACACACAGGGATGATCCCCAGGTTTGCCCCGGGATTTCACCTGGTCTAGCTAAGGCCTATAATTCTAAGTCCACAGCAGGACATGAGTGGAACAGCAGTATCCTGTTCATCTTCCCCAGCAACTAGTATACAGAAGCTTACTGCCTCTGATACTGGAGTTGGCATATAGCTATTATGTCTATTACCTATTGCGATTCCATAGTGTCTCTTCCCTACTCAGTGTGTTTAGGATTGTAGCCTTGGTCAACATTAGGTCTCACACCTCAGCAGTACATAGCAGGGGGCTGGTTCACACATGCATATTCACGACCTGATAACTACAACATTTAGTGACAACTTGCGTATGTGAATGGCTATGCCACTATTTCCCTTCATTTCTCACAACTTTGCTACATTCTCTCCCCCCCCCCCACTTGGTGTTTAATTATGTTTGGTGGTTAAAGGGCAGAATCTTGGTGAATAGGCTGTCTCTATCTTAGCCCAAATTGTTGATTGGCCTTCGGACATATAAAAGCAAATGCAGGTATAAGTGACTGAAAGCACAAAATCCAGTCAGATTCCTGAGAACTACCATATTCTAGTTAATGTCATTTGTACGTCCACTATAGTAATTTAACCAAATAGAAATTAAAATATTACAGCTGTTTTTGAATTGCATCCTCTTGTCTAAGGCGAACAAAATCAATGGCATACATTGAGAATACAGCAAATTACATTTCATTATTTTTGTTCATTATATTACTTTCCATGGAGATGATATTTAAAGGGAAAAAAATACTGATGATCATTTAACAGAGCCAGAATTCACTTAAATGAGCTGCCAGAAGAATAGAACTCTTAAAATAATTGATTCCCCCCCTCATATGAAAAATGTATAATACTGTACAATGAAGTCCTTTTAAACAAAAGTCATTTTGTGTCCATTAAAGGAAACATAAAATACATTTTGGTGCTTAATTAACATACTCTAGAAAGAACTGGTTTCCAGTTCATAAATTTGCAAAATATTAAAAAAATATGGCAAAGAGGTCTTTCTATAAAACCTAACCTTTGCCCTGAACTTGTTACTCATTGGAACATCATGACAATCAAACTTGATAGCTGTGTCTTTTAACGATAAATTTGCCACACTTGCACCTTCTATATTTTTGCAGCCAGGCTGCTGCTGCTACTACTGCATTAGATTTGCTGAATGTATGGAGTGATTTGAAAATGACAACTATCTCATGACAGGCAATAGCAGACAGACAGCCTTTGGAAAAAAAAATCTATACTGACCTCACCTCCATCCAACTCCTATTGACAGTTGTCATTCAAACTGTGATATCACATAAACACTTTCCGATTTGCAGCTTAAGTTTTCATAGTAGGGCAAAATCCTGTTAACTTCTGACCCACCTCTCAGACACCCAGTCTGATGCATTTATGTTTGCAAACCATTGACATATTTTCCAAGTAGAAATCTATGGCTCCTGATCTATCCTCGCTTCCTCAAATACTTTTAAATACTAAACAAACATTTATTGGTTACTGCGAATAAAATTAAAATGAAGGACATTTCAATCTTTAAATTTTCAAGTAGAGACTGCTTTAAACTTCAGGTGCACATTAGAAGTGAGGAGGAAAAATCTTGCAAAAATTGGCTTGTTATAGATTTTCCCACCTGAGAATAAGAGCTTTATCACACCAGCGTTATACTGAGCAATCACTGCGAATTGCATGAAAAGGACCCCGAAGTTTTCCAGCTTATAATCTGCTTTTATTGTGAAGTACTCCCATGCATCCTACTTTAATTGTTCTATAAAAGCAAAAGACTCGCCATATTTTGATACTAGTTTTTGAGCGTATCATCCGAGTGGCCACTGGGGCGCAGGAGCAGGATTTGAAGAAAAATTAAACAAATGCTTACATCTGCGTAAGCTTTAAAGATAAAGACATCAAAATTGGCACAGTAATAGATATTAAGGAGAGCTTTAAGCATACCAAATTTGAATCAGATTGGGTCATCTGTTGATTTTTTATGATTTTTTTTTACATTTCCCCCCTTAAACCCCCTTCCTGGTGTGCAAAAGATCTTGCCTCCTGGTAGCAACAACAACAACAACAATGCCGACAGCTTAGTGCTGTAGGGATAATTCGAGGGAAACAGGTATGTGGGATGAAGCTTTAAAACGGCCAGTATCATGCTGCCCTTATACAAATCTATGGTGCGACCACACTTAGAATATTGTGTACAGTTCTGGTCACCATACCTAAAGAAGTTATTATAGAGCTGGAAAAAGTGCAGAAAAGGGCAACTAAAATGATTAAAAGGCTAGAGCATTTCCCCTGAAGGTTACATCAGCTGGGATTGTTTAGCTTGGAAAAAAGGAGGCTAAGGGGAGACATGATAGAAGTGCACAAAATTATGCATGGTGTGGAGAATTTGGATAGGGAGACATTTTTCTTCATCTCCCATGAAGCTGATTGGTGGGAGATCCAGGACAAATAAGAGGAAGTCCTTCTTCACACAGCGCATAGTTAAACTATGGAATTCAGTAGCACAAGATGTAGTGATGGCCACCAATTTGGATGGCCTTAAAAGGGGGTTGGATAAATTCCTGGAGGCAAAGGCTATTAATAGCTACTAGCCCTGATGGTTGTGAGCTATCGCCAGTATTCGAGGCAGTAAGCCTGTGTGCACCAGTTGCTGGCGAACATGGGTGGGAGGGTGCTGTTGCACCATGCCATGCTTGTTCATCCCTGGCCGATGGCTGGTTAACCACTGTGTGAACAGAGTGCTAGACTAGATGGACCCTTGGTCTGATGCAGCATAGTACTTCTTATGTTCTTATGACCTGCCAGGTTCTTAATGTTTAATGTATTTTTATAATAATACCAAACAGGTTGTTTTAAGGGAGTTGAATTCATTGCCACCATATTGCTATTCATAATATCTGTCCTCAAAGCACTTTAATCCACCAATATATGTATTGTATTAACTTTTAACATAGAAGTATTAAGACCCTTAGCTTGTCCTCATTTCTCATGTTCTCATCCTTTTCTGGGGGTGGGGGCAGGCAATGATAGCACTAGCTATGCAAATTGACAGCACTTATCTCATTGCCACCCAATAATATAGATTTCCCAGTGTATAGTGCAAACGTCTTGTTTATTTGTCCTCTGCCCCCAAAATCTATCTCTATGGAAAGAGTTCAATAATATTTTATGGTTATATTTTATAGTTATATTTTATGGTTAGATTCTTGTAAGAGCGATTTGAGGATCACAGCCATAGTTTTATAATGCAACTTTTGTTAGTACTTCTACTTCACAGCTGCTGAACAAATAAGATCTGGCCTTCGTGGATATGTGGCAAATATGGATGTAGAATGAAAGGCTGTCCTTTAAAATTAGAGATAGTTTGGAGATATGGATTTATTCTTAAGGATATTTTCCTTCCTGGATGTCAGGTGCCATTTGTCACACCCCAGGTTTTGCTGTCTGTCAAGATGGGGGTAAAAAAAGAGGCAGGGAAGGGAGGGAGGGAGGGACGGAGGGAGAGGGCTTTATTGTACAAACAGTTTATTTGACAAGCATTTTACACAAAAGTGGGCACAATCACCTTCCTTTTAATAATAAAAAAAGCAAGAGAGGATATCCATTGATGAGTGTATGAGTATTAGGACTGAGATACAAGGGTCAATTTATACATTTGAATGCAAATATTATCAATACATAAAAAAGGATTTGCTGCTGATTATGTCTGTGAAACATCAGTTCACACATTATATTTCTCCAAACAACCAAAAAGCCCAGGAAACGTGCATTTTTCTTTGAACCAAGCCAGATGTATGTTTGGCCTCTATATTACAACCGTGCAGTTGTAGGTCAGCTGAGATGTACCCATAGTCTGGGACTAGTTTGGATCTAAGTAGCGTTGCAATGCTGGAGTCATATTATTGGAGCAAAGTACCTGATGTTGAGAGATCTGTTATCAGAATTCTCACTTTAAAAAAGAAAAAAAAGGTGAAAAGAAGCCATGATCAGATCAGGGCCATGGTACCAGGGGAAAGGGGTATAACATCCCCCCCCCCCAAGACTGTTTTCCTCAGCTACATGCCTCACAGTAGCAATTTACCCATAGGGGGAAACATACCAGTATTATACAAATAGTATGTTCCCCCAGAGGTAAATAGTACCTTGGGGCAGGGGGGAGTGCAATTTAAATTGGGGAAGGTGATGGGGGAAGGGGTTAGCCTTTCTCCCCCACCATCACAGCTTCAATCTAACTAACATTTTTTTAAAAGTGAAAACTCCAAACACAGATCTCCCAGTCTCATGTTTAGCTTTGCCTTTAGTCTTGGCAGATCAAGAATAGGGAGGGATTAATAATAAAAATTGTTAACCCCCAAAAAATAAATAGGGTGGGATTATGTCCAGAAAATGTTGCAAAGTGGAATTGAGTCTAAGTCATGGTGTATGTGTGTGTGAGTGTGTGTTTTAAAATATACAGCACAGAATTCGTGGTAAAGCTCGCTTAGGAAGTAGAGCAATGAGAGACCAAGGTTCAAAACTAGCCATAAAATCCCACTAGAGAATCCATGCTCACCCACCTTTCCACCATGGCACAGAAAGCACCAGCTGAATGTGCAGAAAGTCCTTCATCAGCGTCATGGGTGATCATGTGTTTTCAAACCCAGGAGCCATGAGGTCAGAAGTACAACAGGCAGAAGGTACTGCTGCGTTAACTAGGTAAAGGTAGAAGGCCAGGCTTGTGATCAGTTGCATTGCTAAGTACAGTTGCTTATACTACATAGAGCAGGGGTCACCAAACTTTTTGGGTCAGGTATTTGGAAATTTTTAAAAGTATACTGCATATGACTATAAAATGGCTAGTGTGGGGGCATGGCTAGCCAGAGAATGTTGGGAGTTCCCCAACTCTGTGAATGTTTTCTTTGTGTCCCTGTATGTGTTTTCTGCGTGTGTGTGCTGAGTTCCTCTCTTAGACACTGAAACACAAACAGAAATAAAAAGAGAACAAACAGAAACACACACACACACACACATAAAGGTCCTTTAGATGGAAGGAAATAGTGTTCCCTTTCTGTGGCTCTCCTTCCTGCTTCTCTTCTGCTTCTGCAACAAGCTGTAATTACACAAGGAAGAGAGCAGCGACCACATGGCTTGTACAGCCTCAATGCAGTTGAATGGGACTGCACCCTCTAGTGGGCATTTTATAGTGCAGCTTTATCTGCACATGGCAGGAACACCCCCCCCCCCCAAATATTGTTATATCCCAGGCCTTAGTTAGACCTAAGGTTTATCCCAGGATCGTCCCAGGGTCATCAATGCCTGCTCCTGGGATATCCTGTGTGTCATTTACATGAACAGGGATGACCCCGGGATGATCCCGGGATAAACCTTAGGTCTAGCTAAGGCCCCAGAAGAGTCAGGTTTTCTAAGGTTTTATTTTTAGTGCTAAAACTAGAAAATGGAGTGGGAGACTCACAAGAGGCTGACGTCATCATCAAAATGACCCACGAACATTCGTGAGTGGTCAGTAACAAGCATGCTATAAAACACTCATTTAAAGACGCTCATAGAGAGAAAAGGCAAACATGCAGAGAGGAAAAGAACAGAGAGAGAGAGAGAGAGAGAACACACACACACACACACACACACACACACAAATATAGTAAGAGATTACACCCACACCCCTTTTTTCCTACTATGCAAATCAATTGAGTCATGTCACCATGGTCATAGGGGGAAAAGCTGTATGCTAAAAAACCAGTCATGGGAAAGGGAAGCCTGTAGTGGTGGGTGACCTTTCGTTCATCATTAGCAGCCATTTAGAGGGGGGGGGGGGATTAGCTCTCTCCCCATTATATTAGTGAATGGAGACATTGCTCCATTGACTTAAATGGCAGTGAGAGGCAGCAAGAGCCTGGTGAATGCCAAGAGCCCACGGGTGCCATGTTTGGAATACCAGGCATACAGACAAACTGTGTTGCAAAGACCTGAACTATTGGAAAGTTTAACTGTCAATCAAATTGTTTAAGAAGTATTACTTCAAAAACACCCACAAAATTCAGAGATACTTTAAATCAGGAAGAGAGACCAAAAATTGGGATGTTCTGCATGTGTGAGTATGATCTTTCTACTGGAGAAGCCACAGAACCCCACATAAGGTAGAGATATCTGCTCAAAATCCAGATTACTAATGGATGCTGAAACAGCTGGTTGATTCGTTCCAACCTGCAAATTCCCAATTAATACAGGCTCTGTCCCTGCTCATGGGGGTCGAGGTCTTTTCTGCAACTCTCAAGTGATGTGCACATAGTATGTTTATTTTCCTGCTTTCTGGGCTGCCACCCACATGCCTCCACCCACCCACCCCACTTGCTCATTTCATTTTGTGAATTGGTTTCAGACCAGTGGAAAATCCAGAAGAGATTCTTTTCCAAATAAAAGCCTCAGATCCATCGGATGCAATGAGAGTGGCAGGCAGCTTTTGCAGCTCTGTTTTGTGTCTGCCATGGCCTTGGCATTAAGGCCAGTTTTGGACTTGGTTTCCATGAGATACTTACTGCTCCCATCTGATAATGCATATATAAAACACACAAATAATGGAGCACAGGTTCCTAAGGTGCAGTTACATGAGCTTGTTCTGGAATGCCTTGAAGCTCTGGAGAAGGATAAAGAAAGAAGTGGTATTAGGAAAGAGGCAGGAGTAGAATCTGTAGACTAGCGAAGACATATTCTGCTTTGTCACATCTGATCTTTGCTGTGGCGTTGAAGAGATAAGTATGAAGTGACAGAAAGTGTTTATTACCCAGGCAGCAAGAAGACAACAGTGAAAGGATCAAGGCCCCTTCAAGAAGGATACAGCTGTCCGCAAAGCACTTAATCCCAGCCAATGGGCTTTGGCAGAAAAACAGGTCACACAGAATAGCTTTGTTTCACTGTGCATAATTGCTTAAATCCAGGCTTAAAGGAGTTAAGCGCTCTCTTTTGGCTACTGAAGGCACTTCAGCTTGATGGAGCCTTGGCAGAAGGTTGAAAAAACAAAGAGAATACATCCCCCTCCCATCTAATTTTGACAATCCTTTCTCCATAAGCCCTCCCAAGCTTTCCATCCTTTCACCACATGGCATTCTTTTATTAAAAAGAACAAATACTGTTTTCCTGTTCCGTTATAATTAAATCAGGATCAAGAATAAAAAAGACAGAGAGATGTTACATGATATGCCCTTTAGGGGGGCTTCTAGACTGGGCTTTTATCATGCAATCACCCAGCCTCATTCACAGAATGTTATTGGGGGGGGGGGCATGTGTCCAGATAACATTGTCTTCCATTTGCAGCTCCCCCGTGTTTTCCCACCTTTTCTTCCATCTTCCCCCCACCCTTCCCACTGAAAATCAGTTAAGGAGGATAAAATAGACGTGCTGAATGGTGTCTTTTCATTGGTAATGCAAGGACCTGTCAGTCTGGAAGCATCTGTAGGTGGCCACTTACACATTGCCCCCCAAAAGAGGAAACACAGCACCGAGAAAGAGGACATCAACTGGCACAACATTTGTGAGTGGAGAAGGAAGCATGGAATACAGACACAGACACCAGTGCTTGGGAACAACTAGGGCCTCTTTATTTAAACAAGGGGACTTTACCCCTCCCTGGATCTGCATGTGAAAGTGTGGGAATCTATTAGACCCTTTCTTCAGGCACCTAGCCTGCCAATAAGGGAGAGCCACTCCCTTGAACACAGGGGACGGGTAAAGCCGCCCCCTTATTCAAGCTACACTTCAGTGTATGGGGGGGGGGACCGGCCTGCGTCATCCCCACTCAGTGCTGCACAGCTCCAAGTAGATGAGACAGGAAGGTCCCCAAAGGCAAACCATATCCTCTCTCACTGCTCCAACACTGCTTTCTAAGCACCAGGTGAGAAGTGAAAGAGGCCGAGCTTCGGTGGGGCAGACCTTTATAGGTTCTGCCCCACGCATTGCACGTGCAGTGTCTTTCTTCCCCTCCCCATCCCCAAAAGCCCCCCTCCCCACCCCAAGCCATTCCAGCTGGGCGGGAAGCGGGCTTGCAAATGTAAATTTAGATGTATACTTGTGAGTGTAAAATTAATTATAATTTAAATAGAAATACAATACATTTCACCATAGTAGAGAAGACTGACTGGGTGACCTGGGTGCCTGCTCAGTCTACTGTCCAAAGGCTAACTGTTGACGGGCAATTTCTAGGAGTATGTGCTGCTCTCCCTCCTTACGGTTCTTGGGCTTTAAACCAGACTTGGACTGGATACCTCTTCAAATAGAGCACACCTTCAAATATAGAGGACTGTCCTCTCTCAGCTGTCTAACATAGGACACCTGGCCATGCTAATGCATCCAAGGTTTCCCAAAAATGAAATGCATGTGTCGGGGTGGGTGGGTAGAACATATATCAGAGAAGAAGATTTCTTAGAGATGGTCTAATTTGGTGCATGAAATCCAGTTTGTAATATGTATAGGAAGACATCACTGGTATTCAAAACTAGGTTTCACCTAAGAGACAGGAAACACTGGTTTTACCTCGGTGAAGGAGAAAAATTATGCAGAGCACAGGAAGAAAGTGATAGAGAATGCCCATGCAGGTAGCTGTAGGGAGAGACACCAGGATGCATCAACCCATTCCGTGGTGAGGTTCATCACTGATAATGCCAAAGGAGTCAGCTGATCAGAAGGGAGGGGAGAAAAGGCAGGTGGGCTAGATTCTGCTGCTTCATCTATCCCACCTTTCCTTTGGACTGAAGAGTGATCTGCTTAGGCCTCTTTCTTATGCTAGCTAGCGATTCTTTCTTTTGCTCCCACAGTAATAAGAGAAGCCCTTCTCTATGGCAATATTCAATAGCTGTTGTGATTTCAGTAGCTGTTGTCTGACTCTTCCATGATAAATCACAGGGGGTTGGATCCATTAACTGCCTTATTTGAGGGGAAGGGCTCGACTTGCGGAAGGTGCCTCTGCCTGATTTTTTGGGATCTCTTCACAGCTCACCCCATTCAGCATGGTAACTTGCAAGTCCGGCCCTACCATAACGTAGGCTCACAAGCCCGCATCAGGCAGCAGAACCAGAGGAGTGGCAAATTGTGCTGCTTGCTCCCGCCCCAGCCAGGGGGGCCCACTGCCATTGCTGCCTCCACCAGTGGGTGCCCCAGAGAGCCCCACCAGCCATTCTCCCAGCATGGCATTTGCCAGAGCAAGAGAGCAACAGGCAGCTGTCTGTTGATCTTGGCTAGAGCCGCGTGGCCAGAAGAAGGGGCCACGCAGCTCCTGTGAGTGCTTGGTCAGGTGTCACGAGACCCTGGAGGCTGCTCCCTCCAGCCACAGGGTGTGGCAGTAAAGGTAAGTGGGGGACAGGGAAGCGTGACAACAAGAGGTTGGGTGACGAGGCGGCAGTGGTGCAAGATGTCTTTTGCCTCAGGCTGCAATAGAGCTTGTGCTGTCCCTGGTCTCCTGACTCTGTGTGTAGCATTTTCAGGAGGCAGGAGGGGCTGCTGTGGAAAGGAGTGAGGAGGAAGGAGTGGGGATGAAGTCCAGCACAGCTGAAATCTGGATCCTGCCCTGTTGCTATTTCATTCCTATTTTGACTTTTGTGAAGGTGTGGTGCCAACATGTGCACCAGAGTTCTTTTGGTTCCAGCTCCCACCCTCTAGAAATAAACTCTGGGATGGTTGGTGGCTTGGGGAAAATGCACCTCAGCTCTAGTGCACATGCATATAAATGCATACACATGAGCACAAAATGCCAGTGCATTGCTTGCTTTCATTGCCCTCCCAGCCACTTGTCCCGATAGTAAATGTTGCTGAATATGTTTGAGTTGGGGAGTTGTGAGCATTTGAAAACAGGTGAGTAGGATCAAGGTGAGCAGGGACTGTCTTCATCTTAATTTGGTGAGCGCCACTACCACTACCCTGATGGCCTAATGGAAATGGCACACATAGTGTCAGATTCCCCCCAGGGATTTTGGGACTCATTGTCTTACACCTAGCCCCCATTGGGGAAATAGTGATGGGGGGAGGAATTAATTCAGTTTGCCTTTCAATGCGAACCTACCTAATTTTGCACTTTTGAAACACTATACAACCCAAAACTCACTTGTCCTTCAAAATTCACACTTCTACAAATTTTGCAATCAAGTTTTCCAGACGAAAAGAGCCATGCAAAAAATGCTCTATTAGGGTGAAATATCGTTCAAAAAGGCAATATATTAGGAATTGTGTCAATTAGGCAGAAATGCATAGAAAATTGTATGTATTAGGAGAAAAGTGCACAAAAATCCTTATGAATTTTCATGCAAACTTTTAAAAAAAGTTCTCAAAGCTCAACTCAAGACTAGAGAAATGCTCGAAGTTTGAGATGAACTGAATGTAGAAACTGAAATTAATTGTTTCATCCATCCCTAGTAAGAAATGGCAATTCACTGGTCCCTTGGGGAGTGCTTTTGCGAACAATGAATAGGAACTCCTGCAGTGTCTGAAGTCTTTTTGGGGCAAGCAACAGGATTCTTATGCATTTCTAAAAATAAACCAGATAGACCCTGAGAATTTAAATTAAAGTCAACTGCTAAGACCAGTTTACTAACACACCCTGCTTTTGAAGCTAGTACAAGATGGGCTGCTATTTTAATGTATGTAGTGTATACCAGTCAGAGAAGAGCCATCAAGCAATATGTCATGGGGGGCAGAACAGGGAAGGAGGTTGTCTCAGGCCAGGATTCATGGCATGAGGATAGGGGTGTCCCTATGCCTGTCTTCACCTGTGAAATGTTGGCAGGGATTGGAAGGGGTCATAGCTCAGAGGTAGAGCACATGCTACACATGCAGATGATCCCAAATTCATAGGAAGGCAGGAAGCTGCCTTACACTGAGTCGGACCAGTGGTCCATCTAGCCCAGTTTTGTTGGCATCTCTCCAGGGGTTCAGGCAGGAGTTTTTCCTGCACTACCTGCAGATGCTTGAGATTGAAGTTGGGACCTTCTGCATGCTGAGCATGTGCTCTATCATTGAGCTACAGTCCCTTTCCAAAATTCAACACCTAACTGCTTCCCTTAAAAGACCAGGTAACAGGTGATGGAGCAGAGCACTGAATGAGATACTGGAAAACTGGTGCTAGTCAGAGAGGTCACTGCTGGGTTCAACTGAACATGGCAAATGGCCCATTAAAGTAGACTTAGGTGGGGGACTAGTGGTCAGATTTCTTCTTCTTCTTCTTCTTCTTCTTCTTCTTCTTCTTCTTCTTCTTCTTCTTCTTCTTCTTCTTCTTCTTCTTCTTCTTCTCCTCCTCCTCCTCCTCCTCCTCCTCCTCCTCCTCCTCCTCCTCCTCCTCCTCCTCCTCCTCTCAGAGGGGAAGTAATGAGAAAAGCCTCTTGCCCCCTTTAATCCACAGCCCCAAATTTAACAAGCGTTAATAGATAAAACAGCTACCATTCACTAAACTTTTGCTGTTCCATTCTTTACAGTTGTGGCCATAATGTTATCCAGTTAGTCCCCTTGAGCCTTTCTTTCCCTTGGTGTGTATCAATGTTTCTAAAAGAAATGGAAGTGTGGCCTCAGACAGTTTTCAGGAGCATTTGATAAACTACTGTTTTAGGAGATGCATTTTTCTTCCTTGAAAAATAAGAACATCAGAAGATCAGACAGAATACACTGTTGCCTCGTGAAGACAACAGGCAGCTGTAAGATAGTGCCAACTTTCTTGCAGATGATGAGCTGTCCAGCAAACAGTCTGGTATAAAAAGCACTGACCCTTTGGCTTACTGTTCTACTGGGCAGTGATAGTGACATCAAGTGGATATATTAGTGAATTAAATAACTGAGCTGTTGTGATAAAGGAGAAGTGTTCATGTCAACAAAAGATTTAGCTGTAATGTGGATTGCTAAACAGCTCACTTTCTCATCTTCAAGCCTCATATATCTAGGGAAAGATCCTGCTTTTTGTAAAATTCACACCAGACACTGTTAAAGTTTTTATAAGGAACTTTTGTGCAAAGAGAAGTTACTGTATAGTGCCCAGACTTGCCACAATACTTTGGATGTGTGTGTGTTTTTAACAATTTTGACTGTGTTGTTGTTGTTGGAAAACTCTAGGACACACCACCAAATTGAGCTCTGAATCAGACAGTCTCCAACTCAACTCTTACCCTGCTATGAACTCTCTAGGTGGCCTTAGACAACCTCTCTTTTAGTGTCAGTCCCCCTATCTGCAATGTGGAAGATAATAACATTGACTTAACTTACAAGGTTCTTGTAAAGATTTCAATTAGATTTCATAGTTTGGCCATGCTGTTGAATCCAGCATTGTCACTGGAGGTGCTGGTGACCTCAGTGGCACGAAGCACCTTTTATCTTCTTAGGCTGATATACCAATAATGGCCCTATCTGGATAGAGATAGCCTGGCTACAGTTACTGCAATGTGTTCTATGTAGGGCTGCCTTTGAAAATGGTCCAAACTAGGGCAGTAAGATTGCTAATGGGGGCTGGTTGATATGACCATATTATGCCAGAGTTCTGGCTGGTTCTGGTTGCAACCCAGAATGGATTCACAGCCCTATCAAAATTGGAGCCAGCAGCCTTCATTGGATCCCACTACTGATATTGACAAGTTAAAGTAAAAATAGAATCTGTGGTCATATAACAGTATGCCCAATCAGCAATCTGATCATGCCAGATTTCTCAACTGCAGATAGAGACTCTGGACAGATACAAATGTCCAGAAATAAAGCCCTTTCTCACAGGAGGAAATCCTGTTCCTGCTCCCCTTCCATGCATTAAAATGGTGGTGAAAAACAGCTGAACTGAGTCAGAGCTCTGTTCCAGCTAGTCCTATGGCTGGCAGTTGTTCTCCAAGGGTTCTTTCCCATACTTTTTTAAAAAAAACCCACAAAAACCTGGAGATGCTAAATATAAGTCCTGTTCAGACATGACTTGGAGAAGGGTTGTTAGACTAACCGCAGTGCAAGGTGGTTAGCACTAGCCATGCTGCATGCTCCTGCCATATGATTATGGAAACATAGCCTGCTGTGTGGTTACCCCAGTCATCCTCCACTCTAACCAACCTTTTTGTGCAGGTGTAGCTTCTCCTTGCATAACTGCGGGGTGTGGGAGTAGCCACTCATCTGCAACTGCTTGGAGAACTCTGGGAAGATGTTCCCATGCCTGGTGGTGCTGAGAATGCCCTGGGCCTTGGGGCTACCTCAAAGTGCGCTAGGGATGGACAGAATCACCTGCACCCGGTTGTGCCTGCTGTGGCTAGCTGTGACTGGACCATTCACACCTGTAATGTTGAGTAAATGGCCCCTTTATGCCTGCCATTTATGTAAGTGTCTTTTTATGAAAAAATCCTGAGCTGCCACGAGGATGGGCAGCCCTGCAGTGCTCATTGAATGGGTCCACAAATACCTTGTGGCTCAGCAAGTGGGGGTTGTAGGGCTGCATGGGGGGAGTCTGTTGGATTCCTCCAACCCCCACGGACCCCTGCTACATCCCTAAAGTGCGATGAAGGCTCCCACCTCGGCCTTGGACCACATCTGCGCCCTCGTTCTCTCACTGTTCTTCCCTGCTTTCTGCCCCTCAAAAACAGCTTTATTTATTTATTTATTTATTTATTACATTTCTATACCGCCCAATAGCCAAAGCTCTCTGGGCAGTTCACAAAAATTAAAACAGCTTTGATCTTGGCGCACTTCTCAAATTGCATGCTGTGGGTGGGGACAGAGAATGGGGGCTTGGATCTCGGCTGCCGAACCATGCTAGGAAAATTCCAACCGTGGCAATCTTGCACAGTGGCGAGAGCAGCATCAGCTATTTTTGCTGCTCTTGCTGCAGAGCTCTATGGCAGCACTTGATTAACTACATGCTAAGCCATGCTTAGGGCTGCTAGCCCTTTTGCAGCACGTGGTTGATGAGCATGATTAAACCATGGTTATGAAGCCACCGTGGTTAGGAAAAACACCCATAACATGACAAGCTAAGCCATCATTGTTAGCTCAAACCTCTTAACCATCATGGCTTAGCATGTTGCCTGAACAGGGCCACTGAAACTCAAATCTCTTGAGTTATGACCACTCCGAATTTACACAAGCTAACTGTGACAACATTTCACATTACTGCAAGCAAATGAAAGGTGCATATTATAGCACACACTTAAGAGGTGATCTTTATATTGCAGTTCTATACACACTTCCTTGAGAGTAAATTCTCTTGAAATTAATGGGATCTACTTCTGAGTGTAATATGTGTAAAATCTGGCTGCACATCTTTCTTTTGACTAATTACAGTACTTGGACCATATCAGAAAAGCCTTGAGGTTTGTACATCTTGTGTTGTACAAGAATAATGGATGACCCGCCCAGAGAGCTTCGGCTATTGGGCGGTATAAAAATGTAATAAATAAATGAATGAATGAAATCTTTATTGCTAAAAGCGATAAGCCATCACAATTTGATATAGTTAGAAAAATAAAATACAAGTAAAAAGATGAGCTAAAGTAAATGGAATAAAAATAAATAATTTAAAATACAATAAAAATAGTAAACAGAAATACAAGAATATAAAAATGGAAAGTCACATTAACATAAATTAAGAACTCCCCATTGGGGTGCTAGATCAGCACATATAAAAAGGGCAAAATCTCCAGCTCCCCATTACGAAACTTGTAGTTGGTCTGGATTACGTTCCATTTTGAAATTAATTTCTAAAACATCTGTATAAAATCCTGTAATAAACCAGTTACATTTTCAACACCTGTTTGGAGCCTGAGTAATCAATACAGGGGTATGACATACAAGTTTCCAAACATTTCAGTTTGTCTCAGTTTTTGCCAAACTGTTCCATAGTCCTCAATGAATAAAACTATGTTTGTATTTCAGATCTCCATCCAGATTATTCATAATAAACTCCTGGTTGGAATGGGAAATGCTCCAAGACAAGCAGTCACGATGTTCTGCTCCTGCTTCCATGCCATTTGTCACTTCAGTGTCACCTTAAAGTGAGAGAGCAGTTTTGTTTGACATCATGGCCCTCACTCCTGAAGAATGCATGAGATGATCCTGCTGAGCATCCATCAAAGTGTGGGCATTGATATGTATCAGTCCTTTACAGGTAATAAGGGTTCAGTTCTACTTATTACCTTTAAAGCCCTACGTGGTTTGGGTCCAGGTTACCTGCGGGATTGCCTTCTACCATACAATCTGCCACACACTTAGGTCCTCTGGGAAGAATTTACTTCAGCCAGCAAAAACTAGATTAACAACTGTTACCCAGAGGACCTTCTCTTCTGCTGCTCCCAGACTGTGCAATGGCCTGCTGGGAGAGATTCATCAAGTTAATACTCTCTCTGAGTTTAAGAAAGCCATAAAGACTGATCTTTTCCAAGAGGCCTACCCAGTCGAACTTTAAAATGTCTGACAGTTATTTTAAAAACGTATTAGTTTTATATGTTTTAATCAGTTTTATGCATTTTATAGTATTTTTGTATTCAGTGTTGGTCCCCACCTCGATCCAGAGAGAGAGGCGGGTAAGAAATAATAATAATAATAATAATAATAATAATAATAATAATAATAATAATAATAATAATTTGCTCTCAAATTTGAGAGTCTAAGGGCCTTGCTAGACCTGCCAGATAAGCCGACAAGGAGGAGGGGTGACAGCGCGCGCTAGAGTTAGTGCGCGCGGTCGCCGGCTTCCAGACGCATGACGCGACGGGGCAACGGGAAGCCCCGTAGCGTCGGTCATTTTTTTGTTTTGTTTAAAGGGACCATGTGCGCCGGGGAGCCGCCGGAGAAGGTAGGTGCTTTTTTAAAAAACAATAAAGCCCCCCGCCCTTGATTCCCCCCAATGCCCGATGACCCCCTCCCCCCTCGCTCACCCGTCCTCCCCCCATCCCCGATGTCCTGTCCCCGGCTTCTCCCCCCGCACCGCCCTGATGCCGTGTCGCCGGCTTCCCCCCCGCGCCATCCCCGATGTCCTGTCCCCGGCGTCCCCCCCCATGCCATCCCCGATGTCCTGTCCCCGGCTTTCCGTCCCTCACCCCTGATGGCTGCTCTCCTTCCCTCGCCCCCGTCCCGATGCCCGGCCTTCTCCCCCCCTCTCTCCTGGCAGGTCCGGCCTTCCCCCCGCCCCTCTCTCCCCCCCCTGGGATCCCCCCCGGCCCGATGGGCACAGCACTCGTATGCCCAGTCCGTGGCTTTTCCCGGCTACTCGCGAGTAAGCGAGCAGCCGCAAAAACCTTGTACTCCTTTCGGCACCTCCTGAAAACATCTTTATTCCAAGAAGCCTTTCTTTAACATGCAGCCTTGGATTTCTGTGTTGTTGTTTTTTGCTTCTTTTAAAATTTTGTTTTAACTGTTTTATTCTGTTTTATTTTCATTTTTACCTTGTACACCGCTCCGAAATTTTTCAATGGGGAGCGGTATATAAATATTCTAAATAAATAAATAATACTAAATAAAAAGCCACGGACCCTGCTAGACGTTTTGCAGCCCCGGCCTCAGGCCGGGGCTGCGAAAAAGCCGTGCCATAAGCGAATTCGCTTATGCCAGCTTAAGGCAGGTTTCAGCGCGGCCTGACCCCGGATTCCCCTGTGTGTCATCTGGATGCACAGGAGGGAAACCGGGCCTCACACCGCGCTAACGCCTGGTCAAGAAAGGCCCTAAATTCTGGCTTGTAAGTTTACCTGTCTTGCCCCCATTCTGAAGGAGCTTACCACCAACCCCAATTCTCTATAACCACCAGTACCTCAGCTTCCTTACACTGTCATGTTAGTACAATATCTACTTTCTTTGGATATTTTTCCAATTTCTTGTAATGTTTGATTTTGCTGGGTCGGTGCATGATATCTCATTACTACCTCATTGGGTGGTTGCTCATGCTGGCCTGGGGTGCATGGACTACTCTTCGAACCAAAATTGTTCAGTTGCTGCATGGTGCACCATCTTGTGTGTATTAATTATAATTTGCTTGTTTTAATTCCCTAGTAAACTGTTGTGTTAAACCATAAGCATCTGAAGTGTCACTCACCCCACATCTACATTGAGCATGTTCACACATAATGACAACCCCTTGGTTAAAAAAATCTATTGGCAAATATCTAGGTTGTTTAGACCTTTAACAGCCCATTGGTCTGGGTTCAGACATCATGTTCTACAACCTACAAAGGAACTGATCATGGATTATGCAGTAAAAGTGGAAGTAGCTGGCATGTCTCTGCTCATGCATGCAATCCATTGGTTTTTAAGTGCAAACCAAGTCAATTTTGAAAATGCATACCTCTTCCACATTAACAAGAGTAATGTGAGCATGGCACAAATTGTGAAGGGAGGCTCAAAGGCACTTCTTAAAGGCTCTAGTGAAAGTGATCTCAGATTTGTTGAGCCATTTACACGACACACTGGGCAGTCATAGCTGTTCCGGAGTTTTTAATCCTTGTCTTCCTTTAATCTCCCTCATAAAGAGCATTCACAAGGATTGTATTTTAAAATGCTAAGTTTAGCATTAAAGGCATGTTAGCACTAGGACAATACATACACGAACACTCACATATGCGTGCACACACACACACACACACACACACACACAAATAAAAAAAGAGCAAGCGAGAAGGAATATGTCACATATTGACTACAGGGAAACAGTGCAAAACATCTAATCACAGCAGTGCCAGCAAACTTGAACCTGTCCAAAAAGATCCCAAGCTCTCAATGTTTAATTGCTGTTGATGGCTCTTAGTCAGTCATGCATGACAATGCGTGTGTCACGCTGCTTCCTGCCTGTGTTCATTCCTGTCAGCCTTCACTCCAGGTGACGGAGCGCTGCCTCTCTGACCATGTTGGAAAGCGGGGGGGGGGGGTGAAGGGGGGGTGAAGGGAAACGGAACTCTTGCAGGCATACTGCAGAGCAACATGGACCAACATAGCCAAAACTAGGGGAAAGGAGCACCAAAAACCTGGACAACCAAGGCTGGTTTCCCCCTCCATGAATGAGTTTACAAATAAAATAAATTTGTGGAGCATCTGTGACCTCCTGTATTCCAATTGGCAAGCTTGGATTCGTCTCTTGAATGCATGCTGGAGGTTGCATGGAGCAATTTGAATTACAATTGAGGAGCAATGAACATTAGCATTTTTGGTGAACTGGAGCTTTAAAACCTGCTGATTTAAACAGCTAACGAGAAATAAAGCAGGGCAGGAAAGGAGGATGAAGGGGAAGGAGAGAGATGCGACTTAAATCATCTAGAAGCCGCATAATAGCATCCTGCCTCTTTTCTGAAAGTCATTGTTTAATGGTTTATAATATGCTTGGGCCTAGATTTAGCCAAGAATGTAAATATGTGGCAGACATTAGCTATATGTGTGTGACCTCATCCCAAACAAACAAAGCTTAGTCACACGCTTAAATTTAGACACAGGACCTGAATACTGGTGGTGGTGTAAAGGTCTGCAACTCCATTTTCATGCTGCTGCAATGAAGGTCTAATGTTGCATTTTGTGATGCTGCATTAGCAGAGACCTCCCAAGACATTTTGGTGTTTGATGCAGATAATGTCAATAGCATATCCCATGGTGGTGGCGGCGGTGGTGGTGATGATCACGAGTCATTTGCTGTCCTTTAATGGTACCCTAAAATTTGCTACCTTGCCTGTCTCTATACCAGGGATGACACTTGATGCACCCAACTCTAGGCACCTAACATATACCACCATGAGTCTTAAAATAAACCCATAAATCACCATCATCTCAGCAAAATGGAATCATAGAATAGCAGAGTTGGAAGGGGCCTACAAGGCCATCGAGTCCAACCCCCTACTCAGTGCAGGAATCCACCTTAAAGCATACCCGACAGATAGTTGTCCACCTGCCTCTTGAATGCCTCTAGTGTGGGAGAGGCCAGGACCTCCCTAGGTAATTGGTTCCATTGTTGTACTACTCTAACAGTCAGGAAGTTTTTCTTGATGTCCAGATGGAATCTGGCTTCCTTTAACCTGAGCCCATCATTCTGTGTCCTGCACTCTGGGATGATTGAGAAGCCTGTTCCTCATCTGTCAGTTCCTCCTGCAAATTTCTCTGCATTCCCTTCGGTCTCAGCTGATGAACTGTCTACAGTACTGCGCTCTTAGAAGCCTTCCACTTATTCTCGTGATCCGATTCCTTCTCTGGTCTTTATTAATCTTATCCATGCTATCCTCCCTTCCTTGCTTCATATTATTAATTTTTCTTTGTCCTCTGGTTCATTTCCTTCTGCTTTTAAACATGCTACAGTCTCTCTTATTCTCAAGAAATCTACTCTTGATGAGCTTTCTCTGTCTAACTGCCGACCTGTCTCTTTGTTGCCTTTTGTTTCAAAGATCCTGGAGCGTGTGGTCTACTCTCATTGTCTTGATTTTCTTTCTAGTAACTCTGCTCTGGATCCTTTTCAATCTGGATTCCGTCCTTTGCATTCCACCGAAACAGCCCTTACTAAGATTACCAATGATCTTCTTATTGCCAAGCCTAAAGGCCTTTATTCCGTTCTTATTCTCCTTGATCTTACTGCAGCCTTTGACACAGTTGATCACGATCTTCTTTTGGACTCCCTTCATGACCTCGGATTTTGTGGCTCCGTCTATAACTGGTTTGCCTCCTATCTAGCGGGTCGCTCTTTCAACGTGTTGGCTAATGGCAGCTCGTCTTCTTCTTTTCCCCTTTCAGTAGGGGTTTTGCAAGGCTCGGTGCTTGGCCTGTTGTTGTTTTCTTTATACATGTTGCCCTTGGGTAATCTTATTCAGTCTCATGGCCTCCAATATCATCTGTATGCCGATGATACACAATTATATCTTTCATCTCCGGATCTTTCTCCTGATGTTCACGATCGTATCTCGGCATGTCTTTCAGATATCTCAGCTTGGTTGCTTCATCGTCGTTTGAAACTTAATATGGCAAAGACTGAATTGCTTGTTTTTCCTCCTAAACCTTCTCCTCATCTCTCATTCTCTCTTACTGTCAATGATGTTACACTTACTCCAGTCAAGGAAGCTCGTAGTCTTGGCTTTATATTTGATTCCTCGCTCTCCTTTATTCCTCATATTGAGGCAGTAGCTAAATCCTGTCATTTTTTCCTGTATAATATTGCCAGGATTCGATCATTTTTGTCTGTCTCTTCTGCCAAGACTCTTGTTCATGCATTGGTTATTTCTTGGTTGGACTACTGCAACCTTCTTCTCACTGGCCTTCCTTCTTCTCACATCAATTCATTGGTTTCTGTTCACCACTCTGCTGCTAAGATCATCTTCTTGTCTCGCCGCTCTGACCATGCTACTCCACTTCTGAAATCTTTTCATTGGCTTCCAATTCACCCCAGAATCCAATATAAACTTCTCCTGTTGACCTACAAAGCTTTTCACTGTCTAGCTCCTTCCTATTTTTCCTCTCTCATCTCACACTAATGCCCCGCTCGTGCTCTTTGCTCCTCTGATGCCATGTTACTCACCTGCCCAAGGGTCTCTACTTCCCTTGCTCGGCTTTGTCCATTTCCTTCTGCTGCCCCTTAAGCCTGGAACGCTCTTCCAGAACATTTGAGAACTACAAGTTCAATCGCAGCTTTTAAAGCTCAGCTAAAAACTTTTCTTTTTTCTAAAGCTTTTAAAACTTGATTTTGTTCTGACTTTTATACTGTTAGTTTTACTCTACCCTGTGCCTGTTTGGTGCATTCTCTTTCCCTTCTTATTGTTTTATTATGATTTTATTAGAATGTAAGCCTATGCGGCAGGGTTTTGCTATTTTATTGTTTTACTCTGTACAGCACCATGTACATTGATGGTGCTATATAAATATTATTATTATTATTATTATTAATAATAATAATAATAATAATAATAATAGATCCTGGCCCTCCTCTGTGTGACAACCTTTCAAGTACTTGCAGTGTGCTATCATGTCTCCCCTCAATCTTCTCTTCTCAAGGCCCAGTTCTTTCAGTCTCTCCTTATAGGGCTTTGTTTCCAGAACCCTGAACATCCTAGTTGCCCTCCTCTGTACATGCTCTAGCTTGTCTGAATCCTTCTTGAAGTGTGGTGCCCAGAACTGGACAAAGTACTCAAGATGATGCCTAATCAGTGCAACTTGGAAGCTATACTTCTATTAATGCATCCCAAAATAGCATTTGCTTTTTTTGCAGCCACATCACATTGTTGGCTCATATTCAGCTTGTGATCTACAACAATTCCAAGATCCTTCTCGCTTGTAGTATTACTGAGCCAAGTATCCCCCATCTTGTAACTGTGCATTTTGTTTCCTTTTTCCTAGGTGTAGAACATGGCATTTATCTCTATTAAATTTCATTCTGTTGTTTTCAGCCCAACACTCCAGCCTATCACGATCATTTTGAAGTTTGCTACTGTCTTCCAGGGTATTAGCTATCCCACCCAATTGTGTGTCATCTGCAAATTAAGCATTCCCTGCAGCTCCTCATCCAAGTCATTAATAAAAACGTTGAAGAGCACTGGGCCCAGGACTGAGCCCTGCGGTACCCCACTTCTTACCTCCTTCCCAGTTTGAGAAGATACAATTGATTCACACTATTTGCATCTAATTCTGTAGCCAACTGTGGATCCACCTAATAGTTGTTCCTTCCAGCCCACTTTTAACTAGTTTGCTGATCAGAATGTTATGTGGTACTTTGTTAAAAGCTTTGCTAAAGTCAAGATATATTATGTCCACAGTATTCCCACACTCCACAAGGGAGGTTACCTGATCAAAGAACGAGATTGGATTAGTCTCCAAACAAAGAATGAGATCAGATTAGTCTGGCAGGATTTTGTCCTTGACAAATCCATGCTGGCTTCTCATAATCACTGCATTATTTTCAAGGTGCTTACAGATTGATATCTTTATAATCTGCTCCAAATTTTTCCCAGGGATGGATGTCAAACTAAGTGGTCTATAGTTCCCAGGTTCCTCCTTTTTGCCCCTTTTGAAGATAGGGACAACATTAGCCCTCCTCCAGTCATCTGCAACTTCACCCGTCTTCCATGATTTTGCAAAGATAATAGTGAAGACTATTTTGGGGCGATGTTTCATCCTTTCTGGTGGCTTTGTTCTCCTTCTTTCCTAATGCTAGAACCCGGAGTCATCAAATTTGGCTGATTGGCAAAAGATTCAGTACAGATAAAAGGAAGTACTTCTTCAAACATCACATAGTTAAACTGAGGAATTCGCTATCACAAGAGATATTAGGCCACCAATTTGGATGGCTTTAAAGGGGGGTTGGATAAAATCCTGGAGGAAAAAGCTATCAATGGCTACTAGTCCTGATGGCTATATGCTACCTCCAGTATCAGAGGCATTATGCCCACATACACTAGTTGCTGGGGAACATGGGTGGGAGGGTGCTGTTGCACTCATGTCCTGCTTGTGGATTGCCTATTGGCAGCTGATCAGCCACTGTGTGAACAGAATGCTGGACTACATGGATCCTTGGTCTGTACAAGCGTGGCTCTTATTATGTTCTTCGCCCTGTTAATTTCTCCTCCTCTGCACGGGGCAGCTACTGAAGAACATGGAGGGCAAGTAAACTCCCAGTATAATGATATCATAAGAACATAGGAAGCTGCCTTATATCAGGTCAGATCATCTGTCCATCTATGCAAGCATTGGCTGCTCTACACTGACTGGCTGTAGCACTCTGGGGTCTTTCCCCATAACAGGTGATGGGGAAACACCTCTGTATTTCCCCATCACCTGTTATTTGATCCTTTAAACTGGAAATGCTGGGGATTGAACCTGGGACCTTCTGATCACAAAGCATGTGCTTTACCTTTAACTGCAGAGAGGATTGTGCAGGACACATAAAACATCAGCATCAGTCCATGCTAGGTAACTTTTCCTGTTACTGGGGAGGTTTTTTTTTTAATTAAGTTGATCAAGTTTAACGTTTAGTAGAAATTGTCTATGGATTCATCTTCAAAGTAATTACTGAAGTAGCTGGCTTTGACTACAACCCTATACACACTTTCCGAGAGTAAACCCCAGAGATCACAGATTTACTTCTGAGCAAGACTGCATAGGATTGCATGGTTAGAGTATGACACCCCTTCTTTCTAGATTTTTACTGTTTTTTAAAAAATAGTATGAAACCCTGCTTGTATTTTCAAAATATCAATTTCTTATATCAATTGGGAAGGGATTTCATATCGATTCCCATGGCAACTTAGAGAGCGTGTCATTCAGAGTACTCTAATTAAAAATGTACATTTGCCTCCACTACTCATTTAGCATTAATTCTTTCAGTTGTGTTTTTGGGGGTTGTGGGGGAGGGGGTAAAGAAAATAAAATGAAAGATCATAGCAACAACATGATCAGGGCTAAATATGAATCTGTCTAGGAGCTAAGTATGATAGAGGCAGGCAAAATGCTACTTTCTTCGTGTTGCCCTGTCATTGTAACTGCACCCTGACATGCAAGCCTTTAGGGTGTGGTTAAAAAGGACTGCCCTCCAGTGTATAAAAGGAAACTTTAACATCCTTGCTCATTCGACTCTTGTATAAAAACTGACAGATGTGTCAAAGGTGTGATGGGGTAGTGAATAAGTAATAGGCCTTGACAAGCTGGCCCTTATCATTCCATTCAGCCTAAGGTGAAGCAGCGGCCTGAGGTAAGAATTGGGGCAATTAAAAAACAACAACAGAGCTCTCTAGATGAGTGACTTACAATATGGCTCATATTTTTCAGCTGTGGTTCCTCTACGACCACATAACCTAAAGTGATGTAATGGGTTCATTGTGCATTGTACCGTAGTTTAGATTTCTTCCTTTCTGTTTTATTTTAAATAAGAAGTGCTGGACCTTTACAATTTGAACTGTGAAATGCACTTTCCCATTTAATACAAGTTTGAGCAGTGCACATTTTATAATAAGGACAATGATTATCTGAATGATCTTCGGTCATTTTAGTCAATGGCCGTGTTGCTGCATGGATCTCAGAGGTGAAGAGGCAATTATTTGTCTGCTGACCCACCCTAATCCCTAGACATCCATAGGTCAACTTCCAGTGAAGGATCCAATTCAGATATCTTTGCTTGCAAAACATACACACTAAAATCCCTTCTAAACGTCTCCTGCTTATGAAAGGCAAAGAATTGTACGTTTTTCCTGTTTCGTTATAAAAGTGTATACATTTTATTATTTATTGGATTTAGCTTTTCGTATCTTGCTTTCAAAAATTCAGAGCACCTTTAAAACATATAAAAACAAAATACAATCAATTAAAAATATAAAAGTGAAAAGCTGCAACAAGAACAACAAAAACCACATGAAGCTAATTTCATCATGGGTTAAAAGTATTTTAAAAGGCCTGGTAAATAAAAAGGATTTTTGCTTTGTGCTGAAAGGAAAGCAGAGTGATTGTCAAGTGAATCTCCCTGGTGAGACCAATCATAGAATCATAGAATAGTAGAGTTGGAAGTGGCCTATAAGGCCATCGAGTCCAACCCCTGCTCAATGCAGGAATAACTGGAATTCCATAATAAACATTTATTTCTAGTAAATCTCCAAGTTAAAGACAAAGAGAGTAATCCTATGGGGAGATAGCGGGAGGAACAACTGTTCCTATGTCCTGTTGGCTGAATATATCAAAGCTGTGCCAAAACATTATCCCATTATTTATTTTTATTCTTTACTTTTCTCATTCAGTTTAATGGAAATTACTTTTGAAAAAAAATTCAAAGGAGAACTTTTTTAGAGAAATTCTCATGAGTTTGGTTTGGTGATCTTGTGCTTGTGGAGGACATCACTAGGTACTTCCTCCCATAGGGCTTTTTTCATATCAGGAAGCGCAAACCGCCTGGGAGGCTGCAGCACAATGGAGAGATGTACAATAGAAACACACACACACACACACACAGCACCCTTAGCCACTTCGTAGTGATTAGATAAGCTCAAAAACACCATCCAAAGAAATTTGAATTAAATTATAAAATGTTTTTCGAATGAGGCAGAAAAATGGAATCTTCTCTCATGGGGGAAAAAAGCTTTCAGGAAACTGGAGGACAGATTTTGGCACAGCAGTAGCTCCACTTCTTCCCTGGGACTCGAGCCAACACTGCCTTCCCTGCCCCCACCACCTGCAACCGAGCAGTAGTGGTATTAAGCATCTGCATGAGAGATCACCCCTCAGAATTTTAATGTTTGGAAAACCTTGGCAAATTTCCTCAGAAGATATCTTTTTCAGAAGAGTTCTGAAATTTTTCTTATCTTATCTTCAAAGTCAGAAGTTAGTTGGTCATCCTTTGTTGACTGCCTTCCTGAGTATCATAAAACGTAATTTTCTTAAAGAATTAGGCATTATTAATTTCAAATTGGAGCAAAATGAAATATGCACAAAAAGGCCCTGTACACCTTTATAAACATAGGTGCCAAAGTACAACGATATGCCAGTAACCTAAGGCCTGTAAACAAATCATGAAGGGATTAAGAGACCCAATCAAAGTTCAGAAAAGAAGTCTCTAGCTGTTAAATTTAACAGAATAACATTTAAAAGTCTCTGTACAGCTTTATAAACATAAGCGCAAGCCAAAGTACAATGATATGCTAGTACCACACAGCATGTAAACAAATCATGAGGGGGTTAAGAGGCACCTACAGCTAAAAGTATCTCAGGTAAAGTTTAGTTATTGCTCAGAAAGGAAGTCTCCAGCTGTTAAATTTAGCAAAATAGCATTTAAAACTCTCTGTAAACCTTTTGTTACGGTTTGATTTTTCTCCACAAACTGTGTTTGCAGTGAACCAACTTGTCATAAGAACTATAGGCAATACTACATTTTGCCTAGAGTGAAATTTGAGGTAAATTTGAAAGTTCCATGGAATTTTTCAAGAGAGGTTTTGAATCCCTGTCATGTCTAGGTAAGAGTTGTCAAACAAATTAGAATCTTCCAGTTCTTTTCTTCTTTCCTCTCTCTAACAAACACTCACTTTCTTCTGACATTTCCTGCTTGATTCTGCTCCTAGCAAGCTTTGTGTTTGAGAGTGCCAGCCATACACACATTGAACACTTCCACTCTGATGCTGTCATCCTTGTCAAACATTTGGATGATTCTTTGCTCAGAGTGCTGCTGACAGACACCCATGCAGTAACCACCAGGAAGAAGAACTGTGCTTTCCCTGCAGGGTCAGAAGAAGGAACCAGGAAGCCGAGTGCTTGCGAGGAAATCCAAGGAATGATCCACATGGCACTCATCCCAACTTGCAGTCTGCAAAAATATGTGGGGGAAGTGCCCACAGAATGTCTAAGAAGATAGAAAATGTGTGACTGGTTGGATAAGGGCGCTTCCAGATGAGGCGTTTATTGTGCAATTGGTCTGTCTTAGTCACATGATTTTACGCAGGGCCCAAATGACAACATCTTCCACTTGCAATGGTCCCGTGTTTTCCTACAACTTCTTCTGTCGTTTTGCTTTACAACAACAACAACAACAACAACAGCAACTACAACAACAACAGTTGAGAAGGAAAAGTCAGAAGAGCTGCAAAATATTTTTTAATTGGCAGTGCTTAGAACCCTCCATCTGGAAGCATCCTAAAAGTCTGAGACATGTACATGGTAAATATATCATTTAATCTTTATGCACCTCCGACTTGTTCCAGACCATGTGACTGCAACTGCTTTTGGTTGGGTGCATTCCCTATTTGTGAGATTTGAAATATAAGGGGAGGGGCGATGAAGGGGAAAAAAAGACACCCTGGAGGGAGAAACAGGGCCTATGGAACATGAAGTCAGGGTGGGGAACTAAATCTAGCCCCTTTGGAGTCCCAAGCCAGGCCTTGGGGGGCTTTGCTAGACCTACCTGTTAATCCAGTCAGGAGTAGGGGTGAGCCCGCGCTGCAGCTAGCGTGGGCTGTTGCTCCTAACTAGACGTAACACGCGACGGGGTAAAGGAAAGCCAAATCGCGTTGGCCATTTTGTTCATCTTAAAGGGGCCATGTGCGCAGGAGTGCACCAATGATAAGGTAGTTTTTTTTAAAAAAAATGTTCTCCACTCCCCCTGCCCCCGATTCCCCCCCACGATGTCCGATGCCCCCCTCGTCCCCCGCCCGCCCACCATGTCCAATGCCCCCCTCACCCCCCGCCTGCCATGTCCAATGCTTCCCTTGCCCCCCCCCGCCCACAATCTCCAATCCCCCCCATCGCCCCTGGGCCGCGATTCCCCCCGATGTCCCCTGACTCCACTCTTCCCCCCATCTCTCCCGCCGGGCCCACTCTTCCCCCCTGGCCCCCATCTCTCCCCCCCCGCGATTCCCCCTCAGCCCGATGGGCACAGCGCTCCTGTGGAGCGCTCTGCCCAGTGTGCAGCTTCTCCCGGCTACTTGCGAGTAAGCTGCGTAGCCAGGAGAAGCCGTGGAACTGACTAGACCTTCCACAGCCCCGGGCTCAGCCTGGGGCTGTGGAAATACCAGGTCACAACCGGTGCTGGTTATCCTGGGCCAAGGGAGAGTTTAGCCCCGGGCTGACCCCGGGATCCCCTGTGCATCATCTGGATGCACAGGGGTGAGCCCGGGTATCAGCCTGGGCTAAACCCTCATCTAGGAACGGCCTAGGATTTCCCAGACAGCCATGTCCCTTCCACCTGGCCCCAACCCCTGTTCCCTGACCCCTGATTTTCCATTGTGGTTTTTTGGTTGTTTCCCAGCTTTTGCGGAGTTTCCTCCAACCCATTCTTAAGGGTTGGAATGGGGAGGCAATAAGAGCTTTAAGCTAAAATATGCTGGTATTTTGGGCCCACCTCTTTTGCCTTCGGCCCTGCCCACCACTGGAAACCTTCTACAAAATTGAATTCAGCCCTTGACCTGGAACAGGCTCTCCAGCCCTGGGCTAGATGGAGCTTTGGTCTGATCCAGTATGGTATTCTATAAAAATAACAGCAGCAGCAGCAGCAACAACAACAATGCAGAACCTGTATGTGATGTGTTCATTACTGGATTCGCATTCATGCATTTGCCTGATGAATAGACAGTCAGTATTGTTGTCTCTGCACTACTAGTTACCTGTTCTCAGGCACTGGGACTTAATCCAACCTTTCTACTCTTCTCCCTCTTCGATAGATGATTGTCTCTGTCTCAGGACTGACCATGCAACCATCTGCTTCATTGCTTCACATGAGGATTTGTGAAGGGCCCATAGTGATGGTCTATGCCTAGGCTGCATGGCTAGCTGCAGATGATAGTAAAACAGTTGTTGAGAGCAATGGGTCGGAGCCAATGGGCAAGCAACATCCAGACGCATTTGAGGTCTTCCAACAACATTAATTGTGAAGTGGCTTTGGCCTGGGTCAGGACTTCAGTGAAAGACCATTTGGAAGCTGCAACCATCCATCTGGCAGGCGTTTCTCAGGCAATGTGGAACCTCCATATCCATACACTATTTGTGTAAAGCAGCAAATATGTTTTTCCACATTCCTGCAAGAGAAGGTTTTAGGATAACTGCATTAAAGCAACATCTTCAGTGAGAAATATTGGCAGAAAAAAAGGAAGAAGCTTTCATGACGTTAAGGCTAATTTTATAAATTGGCACACTTTTGAACTTTTCCCTCGGTTTTCTGTGCAGTATAGAAACCTGTACTGTCAAAAATAAAATTCCAATCATCTCATTTCCCTAATACAAAATAGCCACCCTATTAAGTAAGCACACTGGAGCTCTTTTGAAATGTCTGGCTCAGGGCGCATTAAAAACAATCTTGCCTTGGGCAAATACTGTAGAGAATAAGGCTGTTGGTTTTCTTTTTAAATTGAGAAATAATGTTAATGTGGCAAAAGCAGCCAACATAAGCTTGAATATGGTAAACCAACTCATGTTTCTCATCGAGTATCTTTAAGAAACTGTTTTGCTTAACACAATTAGTGCTGAAACAAATATTTAGAGTGAACTCTGGATTTGATCAATTCTGTGGATTTACATGATATGAATTTGATTTGGGGCATTCAACCACCGCTTTCTAAACACACAAAATGCTTAATCAAATGGAGCTATGTATCCTGATCTGTGCATGTAACGCATGATTCACATAACTAAGGTGTGAGTTACAAGAATATCAAATCTCCAAAGTTAGTAAGTGAGACAGTAATTATCACAGTGCATACAGAAGGTCCCAGGCTTAATTCCAGGCAGTTGCAAGTAGGGCAGGAAAAAACCCTGCCTGAAATCCTGGAGAGCTGCTACCAGTCAGTGTTGACAACACTGGTCTAGATGCATCAATGGCCTGACTCGTATAAGGCAGCTTCCTAAGAGTATTTTGCTTGTTATTCTCTCCATGTATAATGTTCTTACCTTGCATCCTGAATGGGGCCGGCCCAGGGCCTTTTGCTGCCTATGGCAAAGGACAAGGTAGTGCCCCCTCCCACCCCACCCACCCACCCAACATTTCACGTAAAGCAGTGGTGGCAAATCTCTTGCAGTCTGAGGACCAAATTCAATTTTGGAGTAGCTCTTGCATTCCAGTGGTGGGTGGGACTGAACAGGCCCATAGCCAGCCTAAAATTTTTAGAGGGTGGAGGATAAAAAGTAGGGGGGGCAGTTCATCTGGTTTGCAGGCCTTTTAAAGAAAAAATTGTAAACTGTTTTTAGTTCTTTGTTTGTAAAAAAAATAAAAAATAGGGCAGAGAAAATTTAGTGGGGCACCCACCCCCCAGGCTGAAAGCAAAAGAGATGGGGCAAAAAAATACAAAAAATACCAGCATATTGTAGTTTAAAGCTCTTCTTGCCAGTAATTAAATCTTAGGAGATGTATTTCAACCTTTTAGAATGGGAAAAATCAGCACAGAACCCTGGAAATCTCCAAATGCTCACTGATAGGAGGAAGAGGATGGGTCCAGAGGAAGTGGTGTGTGTCCATCTGGCGAACCTTGGAGGGACTGATTGGCACCCCAGGAGAGCAGATTTGGTCCCCGGGCCTGAGATACTCTTGAGGTACAGAAACTGACTTGAATGGCAGTTCAATCTCATTTCAGCTTTGGAGACAGGAAAGTGTCCTCCATCACACCTGAAACACTACACGGGAGTTTAGGATAGACTGTGTGGCAGCCACAGCTGAGTCCTCCAGTACCTCACCATTAATTGCCACTCCCTAACATCTACCGCCTGAGGCAGTTGCCTCACTCTGCCTAATGGTATAGCCGTCCTGAGTCTGAATTTATAGTAAACAGTATCTAAACTGGCCCTAAGAGAGCACAGCCAACGTCCTAAAAGTGCCTTAGAAAATAAGTTATTGGCACCAGTATGTTAAAAGCAAGCACCCATGCCAGATCAATTGTACATAAGGTAACAAAAAGGATGTGGGTTGGTGCCACCCTCAAAGACGATCTTGAAGGTCATTTTTCAAGCTTGCATATCACTGCACAGCACAGTTTAGGCTACTTTGAGAAAAATTGTTACAGCTCAGAGGGGCAACAACATATTTTGCTATCTCAGGTGGAGCAGCAGATGAGACCTCCCCAGCCAGCCAGAAAATCTCACACACACCTTTCCCCACTCCCTAGCAATAAAAATACAATAATAATAAATTCAGCAACTAACAATTTGCTGCCCATTGATAACACTCTAAATCAGCTGCCTCACTCTTCCTAATAATAGGGCCAGCCAAAAGTGATGAAGCGATTTGGATAAACTACACAACAAAATGAAGGTAAGAACTTGTGCCATTAAAATATAAGAGCAACAGAAACTCTGTCTATGATGGTTGCATTGCTATAAGGGCTTGAGCAGCAGTTATGCCTGCTCAATGTATAGTCATAGTTCCTAAATGGTCTTTCACTGGAGTCCTGGCCCATGCCAAATGGCTTTGGATGGCATTTCTGTTTTAACTATCCCATACAGCTATTTCAAACCTATTACATATTGGGTAGCTATTTCCTATAATGTGATGCATGGAATGTTCAAATTCTCATTGATACTTACAAAGAACTGAGTATATAAATAGGAGCAGTGGAACTTGGTGCTTTGATGTCAGTGGGGCGGCGAATCAAATCCAGGTGTCAGTCAGAACTCTAAAGGAGCTATCCAAGGTGCTTCTGACTGGTTCTCAGTGAAACCCCGAGTGGGTTCACCACCCCACTGACATAGGAGCCATCAAGGCTACCTAAACATTTTGTGGTCTGGGGCAAAGGACAAGACCTACAATCAGCATATACAGATAGTTAGGGACAGCATTCCTATGAAATACAATATTTTTTTATCAACAAAACACATTACAATCATACTATGTGGCACTGCTATGACACATAGGGCAACTGTTAATCAAAAGACCCAGCAAAGAAGAATTGCTATCCTATGTTCATGCCAGTCTAATGTCCAGGGGTAGAGCATTCCACAGCTGGGGTGTACCCACCAAGAAGGACCTATTACATGTTCTGAAAGCCCAGGCTTTGTTTGGTGATAGTATAACCAAATAGGCTTTTCCAGCACATCTCAGGTCAGTGGTAGGATGATACTGGGAGAAGTGAACCTTTAGGTAGCTAGGTCCTAAGCCACTTAGGCCTTAGAATGTCAAATCTTGAATTGGGCTCAGTGACAATTAGGCAGCCAGTGAAACCAATATTATATGGCCTTGCACTGCCAAAACAGTAAACACAATCACAGCTACATTTTTGCAGAAGGTGCAATTTCCAATCTGTCTTCAAGGGAAGCCGCATGTAGAGTGCATTACAATAGTCTATCTGGGATAGGTGGGTGGGACAGGGCATGGGTGATTGTGGCCAGGCTATCCCTGTCAAGGAATGTCTGGAGCTGAAAATAAGCAGTCACACCATTGGAGCCACTCGGTGACAAGGTAGAATCAAGGACTATGCACCTGCTATTTGGGGGTGGCGATGGTTGGAGAGAGGGCCAGTTTACCACCTGAGACACCTGGTTGAGGCTGACTGTTTCCTAATTCTCTCAACTTTCCAGGTCATTTTTTTTTGTCTGTTTATTACACTTGTATACCACCCAACAGCTAAAGCTCTCTGTGTGGCTCTGTGTAGCTCTGTATTGAATGGCTTTCCAGGTATTTATCTTTATTTTATACTGTAATTTTAAAGTTTATATTATATTTTATTGTATGGTTTTAATTGTGGTGAACCTCCCAGAGAGCTTCAGCTAATGAGTGGTAGAGAAACTAATAAACAAACAAACAAATAAATAAATAAATAAATAAAGCATCTGCTTGCTGCTATTATTTTACCAATGTAATATAATTCCCACAGAACTGCAAGGACCAGTTTCTTTTCCACACCAAGGCTAACTGGTTCAACATTTTAGTTGTTTCTTTTACCTTTTAGGTGATTCTTCTGTATCTCTCTCTCCCCCCCCCCCCATTAACCTCTCGCCTGTTTGTCCAATATATCACGCGGGCAGGTTTTGCTTGATCCACCCCTTCTGTCAGCCACAATACCATCAAAAGCAGTGATTTGTGAGCTTGAGAGAGCACAGACAATGCCTGCCTGGGTCACTGGTAATTAAGGAATGTCAGTGGTCAAGAAAGGGAAAAATCAGTTCAAGCCAAACTGAAGCATTTAGGTATTTTAGTGCTGGATCCTTTTAGGCCTCTCTCAGCTTATAAATATTAATTTAAAGGCTACCAACAAGGACAGTAAACGGATTTAGGCATAAAACTTCCTGTCAGGAGTGATTTATGCCCAATAAAAGGAGGGCTGGATAGAGAAAGCCTGCTTCGCTAAGTTTATGATAGACAGTGAAATAGGGCTATCAACATAAAAAGGATTTCACTATGTAGCTTGCTGTACGGGATGTCTCTGTTCTTAATCAGCATCATGCTGCTGATATTTTCTTATTTACCGTATTGTTTTCTTTTATAAAGGCATTTAATGCAATAAGCTGAAAGGTCTGGAGCACTGCAAAGAATGTGTCATTATTACCACACAACAGGGCAATGCAGTTACAACATTTTCCTGTTTTCTTTTTCTTTTTTACTAAACAAATATTTACATTGAGGGTGAGCATGTCAGCATAAGGAGTGAAAAAGTGCTATGCCATCAAGCTCCACACAAAAAAGTCACCAGTTGATCCCAGGCTGCTCATGGAAACACAAAGACAGACAGGTACAGACAGGACAAGAAAGCTACTTAATTATAAGTTATAAATTCAGCAAAGACTTGGGGCTGATCATTTTGTATGAATCCTAGGTGCAGTGTGGGCTTTTTTTCCTTAGTTCTTGATGGCTCCCTAAGTATTTAACACTTAGGGAGTGATCATAGGTCTTTAAGAATTAAATATCTCACCTTTCTCCCACAGGGCTCAAGGTGGCACACATGGCTGCCTCCATTTAGACCTCACAACAACCCTGTGAGGTAGTTAGGCTGATGGGTGGTGATTAAGCCAAAGCCACCTATTGAACTTCATGGCTGAACGAGGATTTGAACCTAGGCTTCCCCCATGCTACTTTGACATTTTAATCCAAGGGTGGGGACCCGGAGGCCCTCCAGAAACAGTTGGACTACAATTCCCCTCATCCCTGACCATTAATCATGTTGGCTGTGGGACTGATGGGAGTTAGAATCCAGCAATATCTAGAGAGCCACAGGCTCCCCACCCCTGCTCTAACCACTAAACCACACTAGCTCCCTGCTCTCAATGACCCTGTTCAGACAACATGCTAAGCCAGGGTTAGGCCACTAACCCTTTTGCAGCAAATGGTTAAGGAGCATGTTTAAAACGTGGTTATGTAGCCACCATGTTTAGCTCAAAATGCTTAACCACGATGGCTCAGCATGTCATCTGAACAGGGTCAAAGCCCAGTTGCAAAAGCCAGTATGAGCTCTATGGTTATATGAATCAGCCCTCATAAGATGCTAGCAAGAATTTTGTCTGTCAGATGCCAAACTGGGCAAGTGGTCCGTGGTGCTGAAATGGCTTCAAAGAGTTTTCGGTGGTTTTCATATTATAATGCAGGACCATTATTATTATTATGGTGTGTTGCTGAATTATACTGCTGTCTGAGTGGCAGCTTTTTTGGGGGGTGTCAATTGTGATCTTGTATTTTATTATTATGTATATAGTATCCCCATATTTTTATGGACGCCTCCTCATGAGAACTTTATTTAAGTAAATAAATACATGCCTGTGGCACAGAGGCTAATGGGTCTGAGGGTGGATTTAGATAAAAGTTACCATGACCAGAAACAGAATAGAAGAAGCCTTTCCTCAGAATGTCCCTGAATGGCTCCCCTTTACACAATGGCTCGTTAGTAAGGGTAGGTGATTAGGTTTATTTATGGTGCAATACTATGCATGTCTCCTCAGAAGTAAATCACATTGCGTTCAGTGGGACTTACTCCCAGGTAACTGTAGATGGGATTGCAGCTTTGGTGAATTTCATGCCTGCAGTCTTATTTTGCACAGTATTTTCAAAATAATAAACACAGTGATCGAATGTCTATATGGGGCTATAGAATTTCTGTAAGATATATGGTTGCATTCAAATAACATTAATGTAGATATGTTAGTGTATAACTACCTCTAGAGCCCAACCTTTGCCTAAAGGAATCCAGCCCCCCACCCACCCAAGAGTTGCTTATCAAGACAGGATGGGTTTGATTCAGTGGTAGCTGGTAGCTCTGATGTCAGTGGGGTAGTGAATCCATTCTGGCTTTCAGTCAGAACTCTAAAGTTCTGACTGAAACCTGTAGTGGAATCTCTGCACCATGGACATGGGAGTAACCAGCCTCCACTGGTTGAATATAGATTTATGCTGGATCAACCATGCTGGGAGAAGTGGACTCTCCTCCTTCTCCTTCTCACAGGAGCCCCTCCAAACACCTGAAAATGCTACACAGAGAGTCAGGAAATCCTGCTGAATGGGATGAGCTGTGGTGTGTGTGGGAAGGGGAAATCCCCCAAATTGAGCAGAGGGACCCTCCACTGGCAGAGACCTTCCTCTTGCAGAAGGTAGATCCTGGACCCAACCTGATATTTTTATCACTGTGGTGAAACCGATGTGTAAAGTTATTCATATTAAAAATAAAAAAAATCAGCAAACTTGGAGATTGTAGGGCTACCAGTATTGATGGGGGTTTTAGGGGAAAGGGAGGAAATTATGCTTAACTCACATTTGTTTGGTATCCCAAAGTATGTTCCATTCTCAATGCGACCCAGTGATACACAGATTCACATTTCTAGGCAACCTGGGGTGAAAAGGGCTAAATTAAGACAAAATTCCATTGTTGTTTCCCTGTAATAACATTTTGGGGAAGCAGCGGCATATGGAAACATGGTTTAGCATTTTATGTTTTTCATCCCTTACTCCCCGCAAAATTAAAATACATTAATTTTGTTTTATAGATTAAGAAAAAAACCTGCAGTTGGAAAATGTGAGGAAGGATTTACAATGGGACTTTATAAAGGAACCCTGGTCCTTGAAATATTTGTACTTAAAGTAATACAAGGGGGCACCTGCATCAAAATGTTGCCGTGTATCTGTTCTTCCCAATAGGAATGCTCTTGTTCAGAGTTCTAGTCAGCCAGCCATGTCCTCCTCAGGCAGGCCATTCCACTCCCTTCCCATTTTCCATTTGTCTTTTCTGTCACTCAATGTTCCATGCTGATTGAACATGCCCAATTTCACATTGGCCTGTTTATTTGGGGGGAGGGAATTTTTTTGGATTTTTTTTTTTAATCTGGGGATACTTCTGAGACCTTCTGAGTTTCCTGAACATGCTGATACCTCCCTTTTGTTTTTTAGTGGCCCAGTTTCAGATTCAAACCTGTCATTACTCATTACCTGAGTTCACTATTAGAGGGAGTGACTCTAAGGCCCACTTCATACATGCCACCACCTAATTGTAGTAAGCTACTTGGATGATGGGGCCCATAGCCCAGCATCCTGTTTCCCAGTGGCCAACCAAATGCCTCTTAGGAAGACCACAAGCCATAGGTATGCACAAGGGGTGTGCCTGGTTTGCCCAGGCACACCCTAATGTCTTGAGTAATAAGTGCTGAATTAAGGAGGCCATTGAGTAGGGATAAAGAGGGGAATCCAGATGCAGTGGGAATGGTTCTCTGGCTGCTTTCCAGTGGCTCTGCCACTGCACTGAAGAACTGCTGCCCCTGAGAGAGCACCATTGTTCCCGGCACCAGGAGCGAAAAGGAATCTCTCTGCCAGAAGCCACACACTCTCAGCCACTAAGCTTCTGCTGAAGCTTATGACACTTATGACTGAGTATCCAATAAATATTCACCTTTTTAAAAGAAATAATTTCCTGGGTGCACACCCTAATGAAATGTGCTGCGCACGCCTATGTCACAAGCATGTCATGAGGACTATAGCCTTCTTCCACTGTTTTCCCCAAGTAATTGGTATCCAAAGGCATATTGTCTCCATTCATGGAAGTAGCATTTCGCCACCCTGAGTAGTATCCATTGATAGATTTATCCTTCGTTTATTTGTAAACCGCTCCCCCCCCCATTAACGCCATCTGAGCTAATAGTTATCACCACATCTTGTGGCAGTGAATTCCATGGGTTAACTATGCCCCCAGTTTTCTGATGTTTTATTGGGTGCTATTAGCTGTTCTGTGCTGCCAGCCACTTTGAGAGCAATTTTTGAGAAGTGGAACACAAATATAAATACATTCATACATACAAGATTCACTCTCTTTTTTCCTAATGTTTCTTGGTGGGGGTAAATTGCCAGGACCGGTGTGTGTGTGTGTGTGTGTGTGTGTGTGTGTGTGTGTGTGTGTGTGTGTGACACAAACAGCTTGCCACAAAGAGCTGCCTGCAAATGATCATATTTCAAATGACCACCCATACAGCTGGGGACACATATGAATCAAGCTAGTGCCTTCTTGTTTTTTCCCTCCCCCTTTTCTTTTCCCTGCACCAAATCAACAAGGACACCATTTACAAGCGTTTCTGCTGTACAACTTCCCCATTCTTTTCAATAAGGATTTTTTCAGGTGCCACAAATAAGCATTGCCAAAATGACTGAAAACTGTGTAGCAGTGACGTTTTCACCTGAAATCAGGGCTACAGCATCATTCTCAGCCTCTAATTCCAGAAAGAGTTCTAGGCCTATGGTGCTACAGGATTTATGAACTTTGATCATCAAATGCACTCCCTTGGGGTGTTGCCCTGTTGAATGAAGTCACTTGTTCTCGTGCTATGGAAACAACAGTGAAGCCCATGAAATCTGAACACAAACCAACTTATTTTTAGGGGTGTGCTCTCTGACCTGGAACTATCTGGTAACTGTGAACATTCATGGAGCATTCGATATTCCAGAGCAGAGACTGGCCACTTCCAAATCCATCAATTAATATCAGAATGGAGACTTGCCCAATCAGAGCTTCTAATGGCTCTAAAATTATCTGACTGTTTTTCAGGCATCAACGCTCTCTCTCTCTCTCTCTCTCTCTCTCTCTCTCTCTCTCTCTCTCTCTCTCTCTCTCTCTCTCTCTCCCCCTCATATCTCCATATTTGGAAGACGCTGAGTGGGATGAGGGGTAGCTTTGTTATTGACATCTGTGGCTAACCAATTAGGAATTGCCACAGCGCTGCCTGTGACCGTGTTCTCCTCCAATTGCAGTGTTCAGGGGTGTGGGAAACACTAACTGGCTGCTGGTTTTGAAGGGCACCAGGTTGGAGAAGACTGGAGTAGAAACATCCATTTGCAGCAGTGCAGCTCTGCATCAGCAAAGTAAAGGATAAAAGTTCCCTCCATAAATGTGCAGGGGTGGATTTCTGTGTCTGTTTAAGGGTGATAATGGTTTGAGTGGAAACAATTTTAAAAATTCCTAAAAAATCAAGGCATGAATGGATCTGCTACAAACTTGGCATGCCTAAAGCCCTACTTAAGACCTATCATTGTGCCAAGCTTCATCTCTTTATCTTTAAAAATGACTGCATTTTTTAAAAAATAATAATTTTAAAACCACAAACTTTACAAAAATCCTTAAACATCAGGGCTTGAAGGGATCTGCTCCAAACTTCATATGTCTAAAGACCTACTTAAGAGCTACTGTAATGCTAAGTTTCATCTCTTTATCTTTAAAAATGAGGTCTCTGTAAGCATTTGATTAATTTCCATTGGAAAATGGGCAGTTCTCCGACGGGGCGGTGTAAGGGGAGCCACTCTGAAATCGGGGCAGAGAATCACCTCAATGGAGCTGTGGCTCGAATTTTGAGGTGAAGACCCACTTTGCACACCCCTTGTAACTGCTGTTAGCTGTTACAAACAGATGGTTCAAGCAGAGGTTGGTTGGCAAGCCTCTGTGTGAACCAGTCCTTAGAATGTACACAGTTGACACAAGGGAAAAGTAACACAGGGGGGTGACAAAATAACACTGAAAACTGCCTCTCATATGTGGTGCCTCTTTTTGCAATATGGAAAATAGCTCAGGAAGAAAATAATTTATATGTGTGAGTGTGTAACCTACTACTAGGAGCCCACACTACACATATTTATGTTGGGAAACTTCCAAGCATTGTCACCCCTCACAAGGAAATCCAAAAATTAACATTTGATTTTTGTGTGTTGTGGTTTCCACATCACAACATTTTCCAGTTTGCCCTCTTGTTTTCCTTCACTAAATTCTCTTCATTCAGTAGAGGTGAAGCCATTAGTAGGAGCCCTGGTGTTTCTTGTTCAGTGATGGCACTAAAGTGGTTTCATCATACACAGTGCAACGTGTCATTCAGATTAGATAGCTATATAAGCAGAGGCTGTTATTTGTATTTTAAATGGGTATTTACCATATTAGATACTGCAATAACCCTGCTTGTGAAAACAGAAGTCTCCCTCAAATGTTCTTTGTGGCCGTAACTAGACCTAAGGTTTATCCCAGGATTGTCCTGGGGTCAAACCTGTTCATCTAAGTGCCACACAGGGCATCCAGCGCTCAGGCAGAGATGAACCCAGGTTGATCCTGGGATAAACCTTAGGTCTAGCTACGGCCTGTGTTACCTGTGAATGTGCCTTGTAACTTTTCACAACCTGTGTGTGTGCGTGTGTGTTGATATAATCGCATTTCTGTCTCCACTGAGAGGTGGAGAGAGGGGAGCTGATGCAAATGCAGGTATTACACTGTACAGTATCAGACTTTATGACTTTATCCCATGACAGAGATCACTGCTATAAAAGGTGTTTTACCAAAGCCACACAAAGTGGGAGGGGAGGGGGAGGAGAACGTGGAGAGAAAGGAGACTGGAGTCATATATTTGGGGAAATACCTTTTTGCGGGGAGAGAAGAGCCCAACAGTATAATAGAGCTATGCTTTGTGGCTGGAATAAATGGGAAGCCAAGGTCCTCAGAGAGGATCACTCTGAAAAGAAATGAAAAATGCATAAAACTTTGTTTAATTTATGGAATTTATATGCTGCTGACCAGTAGGTATAAAGTTCTGTTCCCTTGGTCCTCACTATCACTCATGTATTACTTGTCAGTAAATGTGGTGCACTCAGAACATAACAGCTACGGTAATATTTCTGTTCCCACTGCAGCTTTACTACACCCATGAAACCCTGTAATCTTTAAATTCCCTCACTGTTAACATCTGCTGAAACATTATTGGTCCCAGCATAGCCAAGCTGCTCTGAAATTACATTTAGCAAAGTAGTTAATGCTAACAGTATAATTTTAGAAGCAACCATGTTTAAAAAAAGGCTTTACAACTGGCATGACAACTATACTTGCCTTTTAGATGGCATCCCTTTTCTTGCTTCTGGTTGATTTCATTATCTCATTTGTATGCCACTAACAATGCTGACAGAATAATTTCTAGTTTTTTTTATTTTAAGATCTATATATTCTCATTCTTTCCCTTTTCTTTGTATGTATATATGTCTGCTTGCCCTAAATCCCCTGAACTAACTTTTTAAAATACCCTTTTTTTTTTAGTGTACTAAAAAGATTCCACCACAGGATTGGATTATGTAAGTGTTTAGAGGGTTGAGGTTGGAAACTAATCAGGTTTTAATAAGATGAATATATTTTGTCATCCGGCCGGGGTGCCTCGCATGTTTGAAATTCAAATTGTCTTGCATATGAGGCAAAATAAGCAGGTTAACACATAGACGTTCTCAACAAGGATACATTTGGGCACTTTTATAAGGAAATGGCTGCACAGAGGGTATTCAGCTTAAAGTATCCAACTACTAACTGTTATAAACACAATAAGGGAGGCATTCTTTAGATTTCCCTGTGTGGCTCTAAAACTACGTTAAATGCACTGTGGTCCAGGAATCATAAAAAAATATACATAAACATGTTTGTGGGACATTTTACTCTCCCAGGCCATTTCCCAATGTATCATTTGATGGTAAAATGTCGTACGAAGAAATATGTGTCTGTGGTGTCAGAAGAAATGTTTTGCAATGCTCAAACACCCATAGTCAGAAAACACACTTTACAGAAAGTGGGATTTTTCCTTTCAGTACACATTTGCCACTCTTCCTTGCATAAAGAATAACCGGCATAATCTCTGTTCCTTTAAAAAGCTATTATTTTTATTTTCAATTTGAAACAACAAAAATGATGTTTTAAACACAAAACATTGGAACACTATGATAAATTATCAAGGTAAAGTTTTAAGTAAGTCTTTATTATTACTAAGAACTAATGCAAAGGTCCCCAACCTTTTTGGATCAGTGGACACATTTAGAATTTTGAGAGTGTCATGAGTGCTATCACATAATGGTTGCCATGGGCTTGTTGCTCATTCATCAAATGGTGGGCATGGCTGTTCACTGAACACTCATTTCCCAGAAACCAAACTGGTAGGATTAAAAGAAAACTAACTTGCCCAAGAACTGAATTATAAAGCCAAGGTGGTGTCTGAGTTCCAAAACACAAAAACACTTTTTTGAACCTCTCTGCCAGAACTGAATTCTGGTGCTTCTGGAGAGACTTTGTGGCTACAGGGGTCTCTCCTCTTCAGATTGATACCCTCCACAAGTTGAGGGTGACAAATAAGATGAGGGAGAGGGGTGGGGCTGGAGTGCTCCTTCTCACTCATTGATTTTAGCTCCTTTCTGAGCAGCTGAATATGTCTACACAAACAACCCTGATTAGCTTAAGAACATAAATAAGAACATCAGAAGAGCCATGCTGGATCAGATCAAGGGTCCATCTAGGTCCACACTCTAGTCACACAGTGGCAAACCAGCTGTCAACCATGAACTCACAAGCAGGACACAGTGCAACAGCACTCCTCCACCCATGTTCTCCAGCAACTGGTGTATATAGGCTTACTGCCTCATATAGGCTTACTGTTCCAGTCCCCGCACTACTTGGAGCTTTCTGTGGTGCTCATCTCTTTCCATCTTGCACCTTGAGAAACCTGACCTAAACTGACCCCGTTCAAGACTTGATCCATAGCAGAACCCTGTAACCCAAGCTACATCATAGAATGTCATCAAACTCACTGCCTGAAATGGTATAGGCTGCCTCATTATACATCATGTATTCTCTGGGAATAGCTGTGTTCAAATGTAACACTAAACCATATTAGAATAGTATATGAATGAGTCTCCTTCCCTCCTCAGACATTCCCTCCTCCTTTGGTATGGCCATGATGAGAAAATCAGAAGTGTTTCATTCAAAATACCAACTCTGGCTGGTTTAAACTAAGTTTTGTCGAAACAAGCCAAGATCAAACTGTGGTTTCTGATCCTGGCTTGTTTGGCTAAACCACAATTAAAACTAATCCTGAAGTTCCTGATTTTAATGAAAGAATAAATTGTGTTTGGTAGAAAATGGAAGCAAATCCTTCCAGTCTCCTCTTTGCAACAGAGCCAGATGGGAGGTGGCAGCAGGTTTGTGGATGTATTGCTAAACTATGGTTTAGAATGATCATATTATTCAAAGATAATTAAATAGACTAGTTAAATTATTAAAGGAAATATTGCTCATGAAAATGAGTGAATTCTCTAATTCTTTTCTCTGTCCAAGATCTCCAACTATCAGCTGTGATAGTTTGTCATATGTCCACATGCCTGACTAACTAACTACCTATCCATGCTTTCAAAGCAGACTGATACTCTGAAAGGAAGAACTGGCTATATGTACTCCTGTGACATCATATCAGTTTCCCTCTATGTAATATTTTGTGTCTATGTGTCTTTTCACCTGAGATTCCTTCATATCCACATGTAAAAGAGTTTCATATGGATGTAGATTGCTTCATAACCACATGTAATGGAGTTCCTTATGGATGTAGAAGGTAGAGAAGAGGATGTGCTCTTGTCTTCTGGGTGCAGTGGAAGACCATAGTGCAGTCTTCCCCCAAATGTGCTGGATTACCATTCCCATTGTGTTTAGCCAGTTAGCCGTTGGCTATGCTGACTTAGGACAATGGAAGTTGTAGTCAAATACATCTGGACGGCACCAGGTTGGGAAAGTTTGCCTAGAGGATTCTGCTTATTGGGCAGCTGGAGTATATTGCATCAGAAGAGCATTGCTGGAATAGTTTCTGATTACCAGTATAGTTTTGGGATTTTCTGAAAGAAGAACTTAAGGAGCAGGCTGAACATGAAGACATAAGTCTAATAATCCAGTTTTACAAGAACATGATAAAAGCAAGAATCATTGGTAGGCTAATACAATGCCTTATAAATTAGTTGTCCAGCAAATTGTCCATCCAATGCTGTAACATTGTTGGAGAGCAGGGACAGGTGAGATGCCTGGGATCCTCTGCATAAGCAACTTGGAATTCTCTGAAGAAAGGCAGAACATAAGTAGAAGAAATAAACAAAAACAATGTAATGCAGTCAACATTAAGCAATGCAGTAAATGACTACCAAACGTAATTTCTGCTTAATTTGTCAATAAGACAACCATCTAGGTTTGGATCTATGCGCTTTGTGTGAAAAGAATGACCACCCATGTAATTCAACTACTATAATGTCTTAAGAATGTTTATCTTTATTACTTATCTTTGCTTGAGAATATATGTGATGCTAACTATCCTAAATAAATCTAACCAGTGCTTGATTCATGAACAGCAGTAAATGACATCTGTGCCAGATGGCAGCGAGTTTGTTTCCACTCTGGTTTGCATTGCTTTCCATATCTCATCTTAGTCTTTGTTAATTTTTGTAGCAAAAATATCAGTGTCTGTGCCAGTTGTAAGTTGTAACCCTCTGAAAGAATTGCTAGGTTAGTTAATATTGTAACAAAATAGGGTGTATTGGATCATAATCCAGTATTACTAAAAATGTCTCCAAACCGCATGCTTCTGTTCTGTTGTTGAGTACTTCCAGAGAAACGTGACTTTAATGGGAATGTAGGAATGTCATTCTTTCCTTATTATTGATAATCCTTTATTATGGGCCTTCTTCTAACTGGTACAATAAAATGTTATAGGTGAGGATTACCAAAGCTGATGTATTACTGCACATAAATTATTAGTTTCGGTATTACAAAGCCAAGACTCAAGAAATGTGATATATATGTGATATATATATATATATATATATATATATATATATACAAAAATATAGATAGATAGATAGATAGATAGATAGATAGATAGATAATATTTTTAGTTTGGTAACAAACCTGATACAAACATCAGGGTTAGTACACATGCTAGATGGTGACAGATTTGAAAACTGTTATGGTTTGCCAATGTTAACATTTTAATTTATAGCAAATGAAATGCAAAATGTGATACAAAAATGGTATATGCAAGTGATATTTACCACATGCTAGATGGAAATGTGATGGATGATAAAGACAGAGAGGGGGGTGGGCTAAGCTAGATCTAAGGTTTATCCTGGGATCATCCCGGGGTCATCTCTGTTCATGTAAATGACACACAGGCTATCCCGGGAGCAGGCAGGGACGACCCCGGGATGATCCTGGGATAAACCTTAGGTCTAGCGAAGGCCAGAGAGAGAGAGAGAGAGAGAGAGAGAGAGAGAGAGAGAGAGAGATATGAAAGTATTGGTTTAAGAATTTTTTTTGACTAAAGTGTGAATAGTTTAAGATTTGCAAAATTATGTAGGATGTGGAAAGAATGAATAAGACAAATGCTGTACTTGATATATGATGGACATTTCACATATACAAGCCATCACTTGATGTTTATGTCATGCATGTGTGAGCTTACCTATAGGGAGGAAATAAAAGAAAGAGTGTGTGCTACAAAGAATATATATATATATATATATATATATATATATATATATATATATTATGCAGCCCAATAGCCGAAGCTCTCTGAAGAATAGGAAGGGAAGTTAAATAAATGACATATGAGAACACAACAATAACTATTTTCGACAATTAAGGTATCCTGGGAAGAACTGGGACAAGTTTGAAGCAGGAAAGATGCTGATATCTTGGGCAAGCTACCTGAGGCAAAATACAAGATGGTGCCCATTCCACGTACAGAAACCAACCAGAGTGGGAGCTGAACCTTACTTCAACACTGGCAATAGGCCACAGTCCTCCACCACACCTGAGAGCAGCAGAGCAGCTTAGGGGGCACAGGGAAACTTGCTGATTCTCCCTATCCCAGTATCTGCCGCCTGAATCATCTGTCTACCTGAGTCATCCTACTGATAGGCTGGCCTAGTCAGGTAAGAAGAGCAAAGAACAGGAATGTGACTAAAGTTTGATGGAGGACAGTTCTATCATTTGCTGTTGGTTGTGATAGCTAAAGGGAACTTCCAAATTCAGAAGCAGCATGTCACTCAATACCAGTTGTTGGGGAGCGTGTAAATGCTGTTGCCATTAAAGGCTGCTTCTGGGCTTTCTGGACTAGAAACGTCTGGTTGGCCACTATGGAAAGAAAGATGGTTGCTTGAGGAACTCTGGACCTGATCCAGAAGGGATCTTCTTATTTTTGTATCTTAGGAAGATCACCAGAGACTAGGTAAGAGAGACGAGAGCAGTTAGGGAATTTAGGGGAAATTCAGGTAGCAAGGGGAATAAAAGAATAATGGGGAGAGGATGAGGAGGCGAGGAGTTATCAAGACAAGGGGGAGAAGTTTGAGTGAACAGGAACAGAACATACTTATTAATCAATTTGTGTCACTCTGCAGGCTCCTTTAGATAGGGTTTTGTATTCTTCCAGAGCGACAGTCCTTCTGATTAGCAGATTCTAAGAGAGGAATTATTTCTTCCCCATGAGCAGTTTACAGTACACTTTTTTCCTTCCTGAAGTGCTTTAAAAAGCAACACAATCATTTTCTGAAATAGCTATAGAGATAATTAGAGCTTGCTGACAGATGTCATACCCATATTTATCATTAATACTAAAAATAATACTTAGCTCTATAAAGTACTTTAGAACATCATTTCTCTCCCCCCTCCCACTCCCCACATGCAATGTGTTGCTTAAACATTTGCTAATGATTCCATTAGTTCCTGATTATAATAATTACAGATGGACAGTAATGGCCAAGATACGTCCAATCCTTTCTTTCCTTCTATCCCTGCTCCATCTTATTTTACATATATCTCTTACTCCCTGAGTGTAAATACTTCCACAAGCTGTCTGACTCCCACAGTTGCCTTTGCAGGCAGAGAACAGAAATATTTATGTTTTCAGAAGGTCTTGGCCTTTGTCCACCTGCTGTATCACACCAGTTAAGATAAACTGCCTATCTTGTTGTTTAATTATAACATCGCTTTGGACCATGAGGGACAGGTCCTTGGCCCTTAGAAGTCACATTCTGTGTTAAGAGGACTTTATGGAAACTACTGAATATTTTCTCCTGGTTCAGGAAAACTGCAAAAAGCTTAAAGCCAATGTTATTGGCTTTATAGCATCTCCCGTCATACAGAGGTGAGGTAGCATATAAACCTCAGGGCAACTGTTGCATAGTTATAGTTCCCCAAAGCATTCCCTGAATTGTTGGTTAGATTTACTTACTAATTCTTTACAAACATTACAAGAAGCTTTAGTTATTAACTGGACCATAAATAAAGCCCCACCAGTTAATGTGAGGTAATAAAAATTTGTAGCAGTGATGGCTCGCATGGGAGAAGAAGGTAGGGCAGAAGGTAGTCTGAGGTTGCTATTGCTGAACAGAGTCTGAAGGGGAGAAAGGCCCAATTCCCATACTGGTGGAGGCAGGGATAGCTGTGGCTACACTGTTCAGCCATCTGGTTGCTGAGTGGCTGGCAGTGCCCAGCACAAGGGGACATCATTGGCCTGTACCTATGCTGGCTACTACTGGCCATTCAGCAGCTGTGTGCCCTGATAGTGCAGCCATAACAACCCCTGCTTCTGCTTCCTCCTGACAGTACCCACCAAGAAAAGTGTGGGGGTCAACCCTCAGTCACCAGTCAGTGGTGGTGGGCAAATACTATGTCCCTTGCTCAAGCCGTCACTGTGCTGATAACAACAGCCAAATACTCTCAGGCTAGGATTCTGTAAGTGTTAAGTTGGCAACATTGGTGGAATGTTCGATGATGATGGTGACGATTATGATTTATATCCCGCCTTTTTCCCAATACTGGGACTTTATGACTTTCTCCTCCCCTTCTCGCCCTATCTACTGCACCCTGCGTATAACCCTGTAAAATAAACCGCTACTGTTGGCCCTCTGGGCTCCCTGGGCTTTTTTATATATTTAGTTTTGTGACGAATTTGTTAACATCCTAGTTTTTATTGGATTGTTACTGTTCTAAAAGTGTATTTGCATTGGCCTGGTTATATTGTTAGCCGCTTTGTGAAAGCTTGGGTTATGAAAAGCTAGATATAAACATCTAGGCAAATCAACTAAATAATAAATAATTGTGCCAATCAACTATTCAGGATGAGGACTAGACTGAGGCCTAATCTACACCAAGCAGGATATTACAGTATGAAAGCAGTATATAAAAGACAAGAGCCACACCAAGCAGGTTATAGCAGTATGAAAGCAGTATATAGTATGTTTCAGTGGGCCCCAACAGTTGTCAGTGCACTTCAATATTGCTATAAAGCAGTAGTTTGGCTCCTGCCTTTTATATACTGCTTTCATGCCGCTTCCATGGTGCAATATCCTGCTTGGTGTACGTCCCTGTCTGTCAAATATCTGATTCTTGCCTGTCAAATATCCAATTGGTATGATGGTAGGTTAAGTTAAAGGGTTAGCATGCACAAGCCTTCATTGAGTGCATGCATAGAGTGACCATATGAAAAGGAGGACAGGGCTCCTGTATCTTTAACAGTTTATTTATTTATTTATTTATTTATTTATTTATTTATTTATTACATTTCTATACCGCCCAATAGCCGAAGCTCTCTGGGCGGTTCACAAAAATTAAAACCATAGTAAGACAACCAACAGGTTAAAAGCACAAATACACAATACAGTATTAAAAGCACAACCAGAATAAAAACCATGCAGCAAAATTGATATAAAATTAAAATACAGATTTAAAACAGTAAAATTTAAATTTAAGTTAAAATTAAGTGTTAAAATACTGGGAGAATAAAAAGGTCTTCAGCTGGCGACGAAAGGAATACAGTGTAGGCGCCAGGCGGACCTCTCTGGGGAGCTCATTCCACAACCGGGGTGCCACAGCGGAGAAAGCCCTCCTCCTAGTAGCCACCTGCCTCACTTCCTTTGGCAGGGGCTCACGGAGAAGGGCCCCTGTAGATGATCTTAAGGTCCGGGCAGGTACATATGGGAGGAGGCTTTCCTTCAAATAACCTGGCCCCAAACCGTTTAGGGCTTTAAATGTCAATACCAGCACTATACTAGAGTGACCAGATTTAAAAGAGGGCAGGGCACCTGCAGCTTTAACTGTGGCGATGAAGAGGGAATGTCGCCAGGTTCTCCATATATACAAATAACACCTGCTGAAATTCCCTTTTCAATACAACTGTTAAAGATACAGGAGTCCTGTCCTCCTTTTCATATGGTCACCCTATGCATGCAGGCTATGTGCATTTTACAGGTGGATGTTCCAGAGCATGACTGTAGATCACTGTCAGGTGCATGAAACACATGAAGTGGCCCTAAGTCACACATAGTCATATAACTCCAGAATCTTACATTTATAGATAAATGTAAGATGCTGGAATTATATTTCACGAGTCTTGTGAAAATCCCTCAAGACTAGGCAAAACTGCTTGTAAGAACTCCATTAAGATATGGAGGGGGGAGGTGTTTGAAACCCTTGATTCATTCCCATTTCCCCCCATCTTTATAAAACAAGGAAGAAAAACCATGGTTTTTGCAAAGTTTTTTTTCCTTTAGGAAAAACACACACACAAAAATTGAATTTAAAATTGCAGAGACATATTGTAACAGCTTTAAGACACTCCTGGGCACGTTTTAATGGTCCATTAATATACACCTCAGGCGGCTGAATGTGTGCGGCTGCACATCCACGACGGGTATTAATGAACCACTAAAACATGCCCCGCCGTGTGCTTGTGCTGTACAGAAACGCTGCATTATCAGTAAGGAATAAAAAGTAAGTTAAAAAGACCCTTCGCAACGCCGCTGATTTTAAAGGAAATCCTGATGAATTGCCTTTGTCTCTCAGTGCATAGGCACGCGAGTGAAGTGGATTGCTCAGCTATTGGAATAAGTCCTCTGTTTAATAAAGAAATAAGCCAATGACAGGAAATGATTATTCTGTCTGTTATGCCTAGGCATGCTGCAAACCATTCCACTGCAAAGGAGTTCAAGCCTCGATGTACTGCCACAATGGCAGAATGAGGAAAATGAGGGAAAGTGTGTCAGTAGAAACAAGAAGGTCCCTCTCTCCCCACTTCAGCAAAGCTTTTCCAATCTTGGAAAAGCTTTGCTGAAGAAGCTACCCTCCCAGCCTCAGCTTGCTATCCATAAAATGGCAAGAAGAAGAAGAAGAAGAAGAAGAAGAAGAAGAAGAAGAAGAAGAAGAAGAAGAAGAAGAAGAAGCCGCCAAATTGTCCCATTGAATTGAATAACAACTATACATTTGCTATGAGGGCAAATTGGAAACTGTGCTAAATGATGGGGGCCCCCACCGCGTCGCTACCAATCTGAAATCTATGCCAGACAAATTTTGCAACCCATATAAATCAAGCAAATTATTAAACCATTCCTGTTTTGCATCTTTCTGTTCCAGTACTTCTGTTTATTTCCACTTACAGTTCTGAGGATTCACTAGGAGTGCCCAGCGACAGGGCATTTTTGGTGGCGGCATTGAATCAATAGAACTTTTACCCTCCCCAGAAATGTGTGTGGCTCCATCATTTTCAGTTTTTGTTTCAATATACATTTTATTTATTGTTGTGCTTTGTATTAATTTGTATTGTTCATTTTTAGGGGTGCAATGTGTTTTAAATTGATGATTTTATATATTGTTATGTTTATCATGGAAGTTATACACAGAGTTGTTAGGGCTATTATGTCCTGAGAAATCATAAAGTATTATTATTATTAAGTAACCCTTTAATAAATAGATGGCTGGCTGGCTGGCAAGATAGATAGATAAAGAGAGAGAGAGAGAGAGAGAGAGAGAGAGAGAGAGAGAGAGAGAGAGAGAGAGAGAGAGAGATTACCTGTGTTGCCATAAGGGCTGAAACGTTCCTTTTTCTGAAGGAGGAGGAGGAGGTGGTGGAGGAGAGACTCTTGGGACAGAACATTGATACTCATAATGAAGCCCTTCCTTGACCCTCTCATGGAGGGAATTACAGATCTGTGTCAAATCCTCCATTCCTGGTGAAGCAACTTAAGCAGGCATTGGCATAGCAGCTCTAGGCATTCTTATAGAAACCGATTATCTAGATCCATTTATCATAGCTTTCAGCCAGGGGTCAGGATAAAAATTGCCTTGGTCATCTTTGTGGACAACCTACAACAGAAGAAAGGGTGGCCCTATTGAAGAGAAGGGTGGCCCAATTGAATCTCCTGGACCTCTCAGTGGTGTTCATGCCTCCACTTCACTCAGTCATTTTTAGTTACTTGTCATGGAAAAGTCATTATGGCTCAGTTCAGACTTTTCTCCAAACCATGAGTTTTAGGATTAGTCTAAACTACCTAGGGGTATCCTACTTTACAGAGGACTATCCTTTATTTGAAGGGCTGTCCAGTCCGAGACCAGTTTAAAGATTTAAAAAAAAACTATCAGAAGGTAGAATAGGGGTCTTCAGGTTCAGAGAACTGTCAAGGATAGGCATTGGTTGGGCATCTGCCCAGGGCCAACATAAGAGACGTCAGGAATTGCCCCTGCTCTTCACCTGCTTCTTGCTCTAGCCCAGAAGGAGGAACAGCAGATGAGAGCCAGTGTGGTATAGTGGCTAAAGTGTTGGACTGGGAGTCGGGAGATCCTGATTCAAGTCCCCACTCTACCATGGAAACCCGCTGGGTGACTTTGGGCCAGTCACAGCCTCTAAGCCCAACCCACCTCACAGGGTTGTTGTTGTGAAGATAAAGTGGAGAGGAGGAGGATTATAAACGCTGCCTTGGGTTCCTTGGAGAAAAAAGGCAGGATATAAATGAAATAAATAATAAAAATAATAATACTTGCTCACTGACTCTCTGCCTGTCAAGCAAACAAGTGGTAGCAATGATGAGAAAGAAGATGAAGAGCAATAGCATCTGGTAATAATGACTGTGAGAAGATAGAGTCACCAAGGATTGAGGGTGTCTTACCCAAGGGCCCTCAAAAACCTGGAACTGGGAGTGTTTAGGCTGCCCAACCATAGTTAGCACCTGGAAGGCAGACTGTGGAGGCACATAGGTCACCTGATCACAATCTTTCCTACTATGGTAAATTATAGTAATTATTTCTAAATGTACATTTATACATATAAATTAGTATAAGAGTTGCCAACTGTCCAGAAAAAACATGTCCTGCCTTGTTTTTGTTCCTTTCTCAGTAGCTTGATTTGCAGATAGCAGCAATAATCTGAAGACACAATTGATTGGTTGGCTGGTTGATTTACACTACTGCTTGATATCCTAGATCTCTAAGTGGTTTCCATAAGAAATACATAAAATACAATATAAAAATAATATTAATACATTAACATTAATATTAATACATTTTAATATTAAAAATTAATACATTAAAAACATTACAATAGGAATAGTGACATAGTCTAAAAGAAGTCAGGGAAAGCCAGAGTAAACAAATGGATCTTCAGGAGGTATTTGAAGCTCACCATAGTTTCTGACTCTTGAACCACACATGGGACTGTGGGTGCAACTGTCGAAAAGGTCTGCTTACATGCCATTACCTGCCAGCATATTGTTGGTCATGAGATGATCAATAAGGCTTCCAATAATTATTAAACATTTAGGTCTGCTTTTCAAGCTGCGCTTAAAGCGACAGGAGAAGGGATGGGGAAAATGTGAGCAATCTTCCTTACAGGGCCACAGAAAGACCTGGTTCACACAAAACAAGAAGTTACCACAGGTGACTTCCCACCCATGCACCCCCAGGGCTTTTTCGCCAACATATTGAATATTCACGTCACAGTGGCAGCACACCAACATTTCGTGTTATGTGTGAACCAAGCAAGGGGGTTTGTTGAGGCAGACAAGCCACTTGCAACCCTTAAACAGCCCATGGATGCTGAGTGGCTTGTCAACCACTCCAACAACCCACCCTTGCCGGGTTCATAAACAATGACATGTTACAGTGTGCCCCTGCTGTGGTTTAAATACTCAAAATGGTGGCTGCCACCACAATGAGAAACCCTGTGGGGAAATTCACCCATGGTGGCTTCTCATTACATGTGAAATGGGCCAAAGAATAGAGCATTTAACTATCATAGCTACCTGGCACTGGTTTATACAAGATACCTTCAATTCTGGTCTAGCAAGATTAGGTATAACATTGGGCAGAATGGGTGAGCGGCCTCAGGCAGTCGATGCTGGGGGGTGGGATGTAGCAGCCCCTCAGCCATTCTTCCTGAGCTCCTAGGCCTTTCCCCCTTTGCTGGAGGTCAGAGTTGTGTCTGACAGCCAGAGATTGTTATGTGCACACCCTGGCCAGATCTCCACCAAGCAGGATATGACACAAAATGGTTTGAAAATTCCAAGATTATGGAATGACCTTCCAGGAGAGATTCGTCAACTTAACAGTCTTCTGGATTTTAAGAAAGCCATCAAGACTGATCTCTTCCAACAGGCCTACCCAGTTGAATTTTAAGATGCCTATTAATAATGTGCTGCGTTTAGTAATGTATTAATTTTAAATGTTTTAATCAATTATATGTATTTTATGGCATTTGCATTTGTGTTCTACCCCGCCTCGATCCAGAGGGAGAGGCAGGTAACAAATACTACTACTACTACTACTACTACTAATAATAATAATAATAATAATAATAATAATAATTGGAGTGTGTCCTAGGCCCCAACAGTTACTACTGTTATAAAACATTTTAAAGCAGTAGTGTAGATCCTCCCCCTGTGTTGTTGAACTTCTTCATATCCATTAAAAAACTTTAAGATATTTTAGCTCACTTACAGATGCACAGAATTACAAAACAAGCCTTGGTAATGCTGCTGTAGAGGATAGGAAAGAATGCAAATAGGAATAAATTGCTGTTGTTCCTCTAAGAAATCTCCAGTTTTGACCTCCACCACCACTCTAGTTCAGCAGAATGTGTGGACAATTGGATCCAATTGTCAGCTGTGGAAGGCTTGTTCTAGCGATTCCCTAGGAAACTTTGGGGAAAACTGGGGTACATTCAGCCACTGGTCTGTGAATGAAAAGGGGAAACTGGTATATAAGGCTTGATAGACAGATATTTAACTTTGCTAAGCAGCCAGAGTCTCCCTGCATGGCCTCTGAGCAAAGGCAATGATTAATGAAAAGATATCAGAATGATAATGTTGTTCGATCAGGACCTAGTGAACAGATTTCCCCACCCCCATCCTGGAGATTAGAAAAAGGGACAAGAAAGGGAGGAGTGATGCAGAGAAAACTGTAACAATATTAAAGAGAGAGAGAGAGAGAGAGAGAGAGAGAGAGAGAATATAAACCCCATTTGGCCAAACCTCCCTCACTTAATGCTTCTCTAGTGGAGTAATAAGATACCTTCAGCGTTATAAATAGTAGCACAGATGTTGACAGAAAAATGCTCCCTTAATTATCATACAAACTGCTTTACTTGAGTGAACCGTTTAAAGCGGCCTCCAAAGGAAGTTCGCTCAAGCAATTCCGCAGATTACGGCTAATGAACAATATTTCCTCGCTCCTATTTAGTGCTCATTAAAATGTAAAAGCCTTTCATTTTCAACAGGCACACAATAAATAATTTCTCTCCCTTCTCTCTAGTCTGAGCAACAAAAATAAAGGGAGGGAGGGAAAGCAATGGGAAAGTGGGGCGGTGAGCGGAGGGGGCAAATAAATTCCCTGGACAGCAGGGGTGAATTCGTTGATGTCTGCAAGTGCTGCTACTTTATTTTATTTTTATTTATTGATTTTTATTTATTACATTTTTATACCGCCCAATAGCTGAAGCTCTCTTAGAATACTGTGAATACTGTATTCTGTAATACTTAGAATACTGTGTACAGTTCTGGTCACCACCCCTAAAAAAAGAAAAAAAGATATGGTAGAGCTGGAAAAAGTGGAGAAAAATGCAACTAAAATGATTAAGGGGCTGAAGCATCTCTCCTGTGAGGGAAAGTTACAACAGCTGGGATTGTTTAGCTTGGAAAAAGCGGGTAAGGGGAGACATGATACACAGGTGTACAAAATTATGCATGGTGTGGAGAATCTGGATAGAGAGGCATTTTTCTCCTTTTCCCATAATACAAGAATACAATACATGGTCATTCAATGAAACTGATTGGTGGGAGATACAAGATAGATAACAGGGAGTACTTCTTCACATAGCTAAACTATGGAATTCACTACAAAAAGATGTAGTGATAGACTATCAATTTGAATGGCTTCAAAAGGGGGTTGGATAAATTTCTGGAGGAGAAGTCTATCAATGGCTACTAGTCTTGATGGCTATGTGCTACCTCCAGTATCAGAGATAGTAAGCCTATATACACCATGCTGGGGAACATGGGCAGGAAGGTGCTGTTGCACTGTGTCCTGCTTGTGGGTCCCTGGTCAACAGCTCTTTGGCCACTGCGTGAACAAAGTGCTGGACTAGATGGACCCTTGGTCATATGCAGCATGACTCTTCTTATGTTCTTACTCCAGTGTCTGTGGTGTGGACCAGTGGAGGCTGATGGCTCTGATTTAGTGGTGCTGTGAATCAACCCCAGGTTAACCTGGAATGGATTCACAGCCCCACCGAAATCGGAGCCACCGGTCTTCACTGGAATGGATTGTGTATGAGGATGGCAGACAGTTCTCAAAAAATGACTAGGTAGTAGGGATGTATGAGAAAATCATTTCAGTTTGTTTTTGACCAGGAGTTATCCAGTTTGCATCTCCCAGACTCAAATGCAATCTCAAATCGCAACTAACCTTGTGATGCAATTTGTGGGATAAAAATAAATGTTTGAAAAAATGCATACACTTGAAAAACGTGTACTTTTGAAAAATATGCACAAACACACATTAATCAGAAGGAGAAAATCACATACATTTTCAAAATGTGCACAATTGATCTGTGCATTTGGAAAAAATGTGCATGAAAATGTGCACAAGTTTTCATCCAGGGGGAAAAAATGCTCAGAATCCACTACAAACATGATTTGGAATGAGCTTCAAGGTGGGATTTGAAAACTTTGAGGTCGTGTTTTACTGATTCACATATCCTTACATAGGATTTGTTACATTTAGGCCATAGCTAAACCTAAAGTTTATCCCTGGATCGTCCAGGGGTCAAACCTGTTCATCTAGATGACACGCAGGTGATCCAGTGCTCAGGCAGGGGCGAACCCTGGATGATCCCAGGATAAACCTTAGGTCTAGCTGTGGCCTGTGATTCTAACTTTCTTCCAAAGAGCTCAAGGCAGCATTCAAGATCAACCCCACTTTATCCTCACAACAGCCCTGTGAGGGAAGTTAGTCTGAGTGAGCATGACTGGCCCAACACCATCCAATTTGATACATTACTGAGGAGGTAGGATTTGAACCCATGCCTCACCATGGCCCTAGTTCAACACTCTTATCCTTGGATCTCCAATGTGGTGCTCTTAGGCCTCAATGTGTCCATGGACACCTCTCTTGGTGCCTACCAGGCTTCCTGCCCCTATTTTAATCATGTTCTTTATTTTAAATCTTTTTTTAGTTGGGAGGCTGACATATTGCAAAGCAAAGAGCTGCCCTCTATCACCATCTTTATTTGGGTTCAAAAAAGTGGTTTTGTGTTTTAGAGCTCAGACCTCACCTATACGTTGTACTTAGGTTCTTGGGGAAGTTACTTTTCCTTTAGCCTCACCAGTTTAAATTTGTTAATTCTATTTATTTATTTATTTATTACATTTTTATACCGCCCAATAGCCGAAGCTCTCTGGGCGGTTCACAAAAATTAAAACCATAATAAAACAACCAACATGTTAAAAGCACAATTACAAAATACAGTATAAAAAGTACAACCAGGATAAAACTACGATAAAACCACGGTAATTTGTTTTGTGACTGGGCATGCCATCTATGGCAAGTGTTTTATGAATAGCAAGCCCCCTATGGCAGCCATTTTGTGAGAGTGCTCACAACATTCTCTCAAAATGCCAAATGTGTCTACTGACCCAAAAGGGTTGGGGACCCTTGCTATAAACAATATACCACACTTGGTCTCTAAGAGCAAAATAGGGGTGAGAGACCAGCAGGAGAACCTAATTACATAGTAATTGAAAGTAAAACCACACAAACTGGCAGTCTTAATGAAACTGGGAAATAATAATGGTGAAAATTATCAATGCAAATGCAAGATTGTGCTTCCTCACTTTATTTAGGGGAAGGGATAACTGCTTATGAGTCACCATCCAATCAAGAATTGCTAGAAGGTCCCTGTCTACATGCGTCTCCAAATGGAATACCACAGAGAAGCCACTATTTTAAAGCATGACGCAGCTCGGAGGAGCATGGCAGTTGTTACAGGGGAAAGAGACTAGGAACCTAATCTTTACTTTGGAGCAAAAGGGTAATGTTAGGACTACAAACTTTCAACGGGTAACTAACTATAACAATACAATTTCTGTATAATTTCTACAAAGAGTGAACAGTTCTTTCTTCTTGCTTAAACTTTTGTGGACATTGTCCATTTCATCAGATGCAGGAAGTGGCAACCTCAAATTGGCTGATTTAAATACCCATTTGGGGTTAGATGTAAACAGTAGTGTTAGAAGGGACTGAAATGCAAAAATAAAAATACTGACAGTGATAGCTTAACAGATATCATTTACAAAATATTGTTGGCCAATGACACAGTCATCATTGCAATGGGGAGAAAATTAATGTATTGACCCTGTTCAGATGACACGCTAAGCCACGGTGGTTAAGCATTTTGAGCTAAACATTATGGCATAGCGTGTCGTGTGAACCATTCCAATGGTGAGCCGATTAACATAAGTAGTGTGATTTTTTAAAAAAACCTTTGTCCTTATTCAAACCACAGAAAATAGAGATGAATTTCTTAATGAAGAGCACTTCACCAATTTCACATTGGTATCTGTCTTTGAAATTCCTTTGTTCAAAAACGGCCATTTTAAGGTCATTCACAGAGCGTCCTTGATGAATGAAATGTTCCCCCACTGGTTTCCGAATATTGCAGTTCCTTATGTTAGATTTATGTTCATTTATTCTTTGTATAGAGATTGGCCTGTTTGTCCTATGCAGAATGCAGTGGGGCATTGCTGGCACATTATAGCATATATTACATTGGAAGATGAACAGGTATGTAAACCCCTGATATTCTGGATGGCATTATCAGCTGCCCATTGTGGCTTATTTAAGCCATGGTGAGTTCTGCTGCTTGCTTGCGTGTGCCAGGCAGGTTTTGAATATTCAAGTTGCGGCTACAGATTGACATGTCATCCAAACCTGGATGGCAGAGGTTGTGCAAGTGTTAAGCAGCAACCCTCACATAACCCTAGAGCAGGCCATGGGTTATGTGAAGGTTGTTTAACACTTGCATAACTCCTGCCACCCAGGTTCAGATGACATGACAAGCCAAGGTCACAACTTAAATATTCAAATTGTCCCTCCCCCCACATGGCCTGGCATGTGCCATAGCTTGCTATGGCTTAAATAAGCCACAGAAGGCTGTTTGATCATGCAAAGCTGCCCTCTATGTAATGGGTCAGAGCAGATGCCGTATGTATAGAGGTTTGTAGGTTTCTGATATAGGGTGGTGATTATATTTATTTATTTATGTATGTTTTTATTTATTTGTGATATTTATATATCACTACATAGAATAAAAACCCTAAGCGGTTCACGTATAAACATTGAAATCACATTAAAAACACAACATTAAAAACACAACATCAAAAAACAATTCCATTGCTTAGTCATACAGTTGTATCCAGAAGGTGTGCCTGTTGCATGGTCTGTTCTAGGATTAGATCGGTGGTGAGGTGAAAGTTATTGAAGTCCTGGTGAAATTTTGTCAATAGTCCAGGTGACATCAGTGAATCTCAGGTAGAGAAGCTTTTTGGGACAGGAGCTAAGAAAGGGTTTTTACAAGTCACCCCTGATGATGTTGGCATGATGTGTGGCCATGTGGGTAGTCATGGCATTGTCATTGATCTGAAGCTATATGTTTTCTCTGAATCGATATCCTTATGAGTTGAGGAGCTGAACATCCTTGTGTCATAGGCGAGTTCACTAAGCTGAGATGCTGTACGCATAGCACAATGTATGGAGGGTGTTTAGCTTCTTCTTATCCCTCCCTTGTTTAAACAGGCAAATCTGGCGAAGACGAAAGCTTACTGGCGGTGCAGTGTTATTGGTATGTTTCACAAGGCTGTACTTGGCTTTTAACTAAGGTCATTTGAAAATGGTCTTCAACACCCAGCTCTTTTGCTTTTTAATGCTTGCCAATTTAGTGTTGTATTCAAAGTGATTAATTAGTTTGTGGTGAAGGTTTATTAGGTAATCTTTCTATCAATCAAAATTCACTCTGATCTCAGTGCTGAGCAAAGAAAACCAAGTGATTTTATGAAGATGGAAAAATGATGTTTTCGTTGCGTACAAAAACAGAAACACACAGAAAATCACATGAAAGGCTCAGAAAGAGGTTTTGCTCTTCTGCCTTTAAACTCATGATAGAAGAGACCTTTGTTTTCTACCTGTATTGATTTAACCTTTAACAAGGTTTTGTCCATCTGATTGGAATTAGTTTTTACCTTGCCAATTTGCTCATTCAGATGCAGAATCAGATGAGATCATTGAGATGTTTTATATGGCAAAATACTGATTTGGTCATATTAGGGATAGTTCTTGAATGCCTTTAGTGTGGGAGAGGGCACGACCTCCCTAGACAATAGGTTCCATTGTTGTACTGGTCTAACAGTCAGGAAGTTTTTCCTGTTATCCAGCCGGAATCTGGCTTCCTGTAACTTAAGCCCATTATTCCGTGTCCTGCAATCTGGGAGGATCGAGAAGAGATCCTAGCCCAAAGTAGAACAACAAATTTTCTGCCTGATGTAGAACAACAAATAAGTAACCATTAGTTGCCCCTTTGTGACACCTAAAATGAGCTCCTGCGGTTCCTGCCTCACCCTACCAAATGGTAGGGCTGACCTTGCGAGGACCTAAGCAATGCACATGATCTCTGCTTGTGCTACACTTTAGTCTAACCGAAAGAGAGAGGGGAAGAACGGTCCTGCCTTTGGACACCTTTGAACGTTCTTCCAGGTAAGACAAATCCCCGCATGAAGCAAAGTAGTAGCATGTCAAGAAAAACAGCTCTGGTCTAGCCTTATTTCTGACATGATACCTTTCTATATGCAGGGAGTTTTATTTTTTAAACTAAACATTCAGTCTCCCATCTACAAGTGGACATGGTACAGCCCTGGGGAGGGGACCCCATGTGTTTTCCTTTCATATTTTGATCATTAAGCCTCAAATTGTGCACTCACAGGGGTGTAAGGGACAAAACAAAAATGAAGGGAAGAGGAAGCACACATCAATTGTATTTATGTCCACAGCCGTTTATCATCACATAATTATATTGATTGATTGATTGATTGATTGATTACTTATATACTGCTTGGTATAAGAAAATCTCTAAGCAATTTACATAACAAAGAATTAAAAATCATTATTAAAATACTGAATTAATAAGCAATTACAACTACATCGAACAAAGATAAATAAATATGGACAGTTCTGGTCACCACACCTAAAAAGGGATATTATAGAGCTGGGGAAAGTGCAGAAAAGGGCAACTAAAATGATCAAGGGGCTGGAGCATCTCCCCTATGAGGGACGGTTACAACAGCTGGGATTGTTTAGCTTGGAAAAAAGGAGGCTAAGGAGAGACCTGATAGAGGGGTACAAAATTATGCATGTTGTAGAGAATGTGGATGGGGAGACATCTCTCTCTCTCTCTCTCTCTCTCTCTCTCCCTCTCTCAAAATACTAGAACCCGGGGTCATCCCATGAAGCTGATTGGTGGGAGATCCAGGACAAATAAGACGAAGTACTTCTTCACACAGTGCATAGTTAAATTATGGAACTCACTACCACAAGATGTAGAGATGGCCACCAATTTGGAGGGCTTTAAAAGGCGGTTGGATAAATTCCTGGAGGCGAAGGCTATCAATGGCTACTAGCCCTAATGGTTGTGTGCTATGTCCTGCTTGCTCATCCCTGGCTGATCACTAGTTGGCCACTGTGCAAACAGAGTGCTGGACTAGATGGATCCTTGGTCTGATCCAGCATGGCACTTCTTCTATTATTAATAAATAAGAGGAATAATAAAATCAATTTTAAACAACAACAGTACAGAACAATCAAATGGAACACATTTAAACAGCTCTCTCTCGCTCTCTCGCTGTGTGTGTGTGTGTGTGTGTTTGAGTACATCCATACATGGCATCCCTCTATTCAGGGTTATTTATAAGATTTTAATCTTCTGACCCAATAGCTCCAGTATCTTTAACAGCTTCATGTGTGGCATAAATTAACTAGTGATTTGCTATCATTTCATCTCCTTGTCAGGAAAAGTTCACCTGCAACATTTCTGTCCACCATGCAGCTGTTAAAAGCCAGGGGGGGGAAGCCAGACACTCTAGGTATTTACAATGACTATTACATTTCCCTCCAGAGAAGCTTGGCAATAAAAGTGGTGAGGTTCCCCAGTGAGACACATGCAACTTCTAGTGTGAGGCACTGAATGGGTACATTATCAGAAAATACTGAATGAAGACTCAGGGAGTAAGAAAAAAATGGGCAGAAAATATAGAACCAGCTGTCTTGTTGCTCGTATTGAAGAAGGCCAGGTCTAATAAAAGCAAATTAGCTTTCCCCCCTCGCTCTGTTTAGATCCTTTCAGGAAGATGTACTATGAACAGTGCATTGTCTCTGGGAATGCTACTCCTCCTTGCATGCTCGTAGTAGATGGATGGTATGAATGGCAATCTAACTGCAGCATCCTGCCTGAATATGAACAACAGATTTGTCAGTGTGTGACAGGCTGACAGCCCAGCTCCCAGCTGCTTGTCCACTGTTGTTAAATCAGTACCTTGTCTAAGTGTTCAGCAAAGAGGCAAACTGCTTCCTCCATTCGTGCAGGCAGGTTTGCCAGTTAAAAGCAAGCCATGGCTTTAGGCTGCGGTGCCATGATGCATTGAAAAGACGCAATCTAACCCTTCATGTGCTCCTTAGGCAACACAGAGCAGCGGTGGAAGTTCAAACTTCTTCTTCAAAACAACGAAGACAAGTCTAAATGGGATCAATGCAAGGCAACTGCGGGAATTTAAAACCAGGGATTTCACTAATAAGAGGAAAGAAAATACAGTTTGGTTTGTCACTGGAAACAGCCGTATGCGATACTGGTAAAGGATGCATTGCGTTTTCGTGGATTGATCATCATATATATCAATTAGTTCTAGGCTGAAATGTGGCATGTCAGGCCTTAAGCTAGAACAGAATATAAATAAAATACAAAGCAGATCATAGACTTATATTTAATGTGGGTTGACACGAAATTATTCACTGTTTCATGAACATTTTCAGCAGTTGATATAAAACACTTCCCTTTTCTTTAGTGATTTTTGGTCTTGTTCACCTTACAGAAATGTCCGCTTATGTGTTTAAATTGCTTTCAATTTCAGTGGTGTTCATTTGCCCTCTGTGTTGTCATTCTGCAGCCAAATCTGATTGGCTGTGATTTTATTCACTGATGTCCAGAGATGTCATTATGTCGCTCATCGTATTGTGACCTTGGCCCAGTTCTGACGCCACAACAAACCAGACTTTAAACAAACAAGTAAGCATGCATCATCATCATCATCATCATCATCAATTATTTCTTACCCACCTCTCCGTCTGGATCGCGGTGGGGAATAACAATAAGTATAAAATACATAAAACTGAATCAAAAACATAGTATATATTACTAAAACATCCTACAAACATCCTAATTTTCCACTGGATAGGCCTGCCGGAATAGATCAGTCTTTATAGCTTTCTTTATAGCTGTGCATGCTGCCTGATTGCTCCCATTGCAAGCAAACAGCCGCTTCTGTTTAGCCACTTCTGCTTGCAGCAGGAGCACCAACACCCTGCCATATTCACGACAACCCAAGGTTTAAACAAACCTTGGGTTGTTGTTGCGTGCAAACTGGAGCATTAACTTGCTCACTATAGGATCCCTGATTGGGTGAGCTCCTCCGTGGGCTGAATATAGAAAGATGAAAAAGTGGCAGGTATGGGGGAAGTGGAACTGAAGGAAACAATGAAACAATGATATGATAATGCATATATTCACAGATGGTTCAGTATTTGTACAATTTAAATGGGATTTTTTGGGGTGCGGGCAAATATCACCAAAATCTCTGGTTTTGAACCAAAAATCAAAACTGGCACTTATTCAGTACAGCTCTGCTTTAAATTTTCTGTTCTCTTTTCTTCATCTCTCCTTAAACAGACCCCGAGTCACCCATACACTTTTATTGTATAGAACAAAAGCATTGCTGAAATTATTCTCATGGTTCACCCAAAAATTAAATTACAAGATGTTACTAAAATTAGTTAGGTAAACCCAGTAGTGGCAAAGACAAACCAACCAACCAACTAACCAACCAAAACCATACATGACTGTAGCACATCAGTTGAATGCAGTCACAAAGCAGCCTTTGACAGAATGATCAATTATTGGAGAACTAAGAAGGATTTACACCACAGATCGTAACATCTCTTTCTTAGCAGTTCTGGTCCATTGAGTCATTAATAAGATATATTTAAGAGTCCCTAAGTACACATTTGTACGACAGACCCTGTTGGCTCAGGAGGAGCCACTAAAGCAGTTGAATCAATAATCATCACCACTTTTGTTCAGATCCCATGTAGACTGTTAGCAGCCATCCTGCTATTAGCTCTCGGTTGAGTTCGGCTGGACTGGCAGACAGTTCAGTTTTGCACCTCCACCTTCGTTGAAAACCTGGGACTAAAACACTACTTTGCTAGTGAAACCAGACAGATTATAAATAGAATTTTTTTTCTTATTCTGCATCATATAGCTCACCCTGCCCCAAAGGACTATATTGCTACATGGTAAAGACACCCCTTACTTTTCTTTTGTTCTATAGAAGGTAGGGTGACCATATGAAAAGGAGGACAGGGCTCCTGTATCTTTAACAGTTGCATAGAAAAGGGAATTTCAGAAGGTGTCATTTGTATATATGGAGAACCTGGTGAAATTCCCTCTTTATCACAACTGTTAAAGCTGCAGGAGCTATACTAGAGTGACCAGCTTTGAAAGAAAGCAGGGCTCCTGCAGCTTTAACTGTTGTGATGAAGAGGGGATTTCACCAGGTTCTCCATATATACAAAGGACACCTGCTGAAATTCCCTTTTCAATAGAACTGTTAAAGATACAGGAGCCCTGTTCTCCTTTTCATATGGTCACCCTAATAGAAGGGGTTAGTAACTTAATGCAGTCTGTGGTCCATTTTCTAACCTCTGGACTCTCCTGGGTCATACTCTTGCCACTTCACCACCCGCAGTGCCTAAAAACTGTAGTGGTGTCTCAGCAAAATTTGGTGGCAAATCGCTACCATTGAAAACAAGCTGAATTCGGCACTTTTGATTCTCCATAAGGGTTTGCCGCTAAATTTTGGAGACAGACTGCCGATTTTCTTTGCTGCTGCTCCACTGAAATTTAGCATTGTGGGCAGCAGCAAGAATGGTAGTGACCACATTCAAGGCCATCAGGGGGTCACAAGCAGCCCTGGGCCATGGGTCGCCCACCTTTGTTCTATAATAATAAATGTCATTTTTAAAACAACAACAACAACCGTAAGTCCGTGCTTACATAACCCACACTCTCCTTTGCCCTAGATAGTACAGAAATGCATTGTGTGTTTTACATTTTTTTCAAGGCTTTGGTCAGAAACATGCTGGTTTGTATGTAAATTGCACTAAAATTAATAAGATTTAACTTCTAAGTATTAGAAACACACACCCATATCTCTGCTGAAGTTTTCAGCTGCCTTTAAATATTATAATAATAATAATAATAATAATAATAATAATAATAATAATAATAACAACAATACAGCAGAAAGATAACAACTAAAATAAATATGAGGATGCAAATGCAGTATCTCTTCATTTATGTTTTGATTCAGGAAATAATTTGGCTATTCACTCTAATTAGGTGTTTGCCTTGGAATCAATGGGAATTAAAATTGATTTCGTGCTTTACTTAATTGGTACAACTTAGACCTCTAAATTGCTACATTTTAGCCTCCTTCTCTTTCCCCACTCCATCATTCCGGAATACCCTGGCTTATGTCCCTGTTCAGCATTTTGCCATAGATAGCCATTTTCAGCAGCTGTCTCTTGTGCTGCTGCTCGGATGTTGAATTATCCCTGAATAAATTCAGCATGTAGGAAATAGCAGATATGGTGGACTGGCATAGGAAGCAGCAAAACATTTAGCTTTTACACAGAATGATGGGAGTGGGTCTGTACTGGCTTGCACCGACTGGTGAGTCTGTACTGACTTGTCACAGGTTGAGGCTATTGTGATTCCCTTAGAGAATTCCTCATCTGAGGAAGAGCTAGAGCCCTGGGAGCCAGATGTCTCCGGGGAGAAGACCATGACTAGGCTGACCATATGAAAAGGAGGACAAGGCTCCTGTATCTTTAACAGTTGCATAGAAAAGGGAATTTCAGCAGGTGTCATTTGTATATATGGGGAACCTGGGAAATTTTTTTCCTCATCACAGCAGTTAAAGCTGTAGGAACTATATTAGAGTGACCAGATTTAAAAGAGGGCAGGGCACCTGCAGCTTTAACTGTTGCGATGAAGAGGAAATTTCACCAGGTTCCCCATATATACAAATGACACCTGCTGAAATTCCCTTTTCAATACAACTGTGAAAGACACAGGAGCCCTGTCCTCCTTTTCATATGGTCACCCTAACCATGACCCTGGGCCCTCAGGGGAGATGGCTGCAGACCTGCCTCCTTTGGAGGCAGAGGGCTCCACTTCTGAGGTGGAGGGGATGCTGCTGAGCCACCACCTAGCCCCCTGAGAATGCCAGTGCTAAAAGGAACTGGTGGGGGCAATGGCCAGGCAAAGGAGTGTGTGCTTGCAGAGGAAAACTCATCAGGAGTAAAGGCATCCTTATGAGTAAGACTTCTGCTAAAAGGCCTATAAGGATTGGCTGCTGAAGCCTGTGTGGGGCTCTGGAAGTTCAGACTTAAAAGCCTCAGTCTTAGGCAGGGAGAGTTGTTGGAACATTGTCCATGTGCAGGCTGTGGACCTTGGAGCCATTCTCCCTGTCTAGTCCTCTCCTTGTCCACCAGACCATCTTGTGTTGGACATTGGGCTGCCTTGTGACTCTCTGTTTGGACTTCCCCTTGCCTGGTTGGTAGCTCTCTGATTGAATCGTGCTGGCTTAAGCTACTGTGTGACTCTACTTCTTGGATTACCCTTGCTTGGAATCTTGATCTTTATTTTCACCCATCCGGCCTGGATCTAGGGGCAGATCTACACCAAACAAGATATGACACTTTGAAAACATTTTGAAAACTGTATATAGATTGTGGCCTGGGCCCCAACAGTTGTCACTACTGTTATAAACTGTTTTAAAGCAGTAGTGTAGATCCTGTCCTGGACTGCCTTGTAAATCTGCTCTTGGAATTTACCCAGCCTTGACTGTACCTGAAGCAGGACAGAGGGACTAGTGTGCATATCAACATTAAATGCCCAAAACCACATGGATCAGCTTTTGGCAGGCCTTCATAACATTAGGTTTTCTAGTGCTCCTGTTGGCATGAAAACTTTGATTTAAAAAAAATCTAGCCCACCAAGTGGGGTAGGGTCTGTGGTCAGGGGTCAAGTTCTTATGGATCCATGGATGGGTTCAATAACAAAATATTCTTGTTGGGTCAAGTCTGACATTTGTTTACTCTTAGACACCAATACTGGCAGATCTGAGAAAATAATGTTTTATTAGTCAAGCTAATAACATAAAGGCTAATTAGCAACTCTAGGGGTGGGTCAAGAAGATCCAGGTAGGCTTCTATTATGGATATAAACATGAAAGCTCATCAGCGTGCAAACAGAAGTCCTCCATGGCAAACAAATGCATGGAGCATAATCATTGAAATGATTATGCGAATTCTTGCTATCCCAGGATCCTCTGCGCGTTCTGAAATCTGTGTGATTTCACAAGGTATTTGGACTAGAGCAGGGGAGGGCAACTTGTAGGCTGAAACATCTGAAAGGGCAAATTTCCCATCAGCCCTAGCAAACAGACAATGGTGAGGGGTCATGTGAGTTGTAGGCCAAAACTTATAGAGGGCCACAAGTTGTCAATCCCTGGACTAGAGTTATTGATTCTAACAGCATGATCCAAAGTAGGTATATTCAGCATTCCTATTGGTTTCAATGGAATGTTCTCGAGCAGAACAATCCTGTGTGTGTGGAGGCAAGGAGGGGAGAGGAGCTACGTGGCAGACGATCCACTGTTTCCTAAGCCCTGCCAACTCACTGGGCCAAAGGCAGGAGGAGGTAGGTTTTCTTTTTAACTAGTGGATTTGAAAACAAATCACTTTTTTCTCCTACCAAAAACCACTGGGTGGAAAATCAGCTATACCAGCTTTAGGCTGGCACAGTTAAGGAAGCAGATCTGGGGGCATGTCAACAGTGTGAGGGCAGATTCAAGACTGCTCCCAAAATACACCTGAACTGCCCTGAATTGGCCTCTATTGCAAGTGGGTACATCAACAGTGGTACTCCTATGCCCACAGAGCTTTCTGTGTACATACTGGGAGCTACTAGGGCAGATGTTTGTAGTTCTGCCTGTCCAGTTGACCTTCAGCAGGGGTTACAATTTATCTCTAACTGTGCAACCCCCTGCACGTTTAGACAGAAAAAAAATGCCCTCAGCTGGGAAATACTGGGAATTGTGGGACTCCCCAGCCCCACTTCTAAAGATGTATAAGATGGCGCCTTAAGTTACTGAATTGCTCCATGAAATTTTATGGGAGAGAGTCCAATACACAAATCTAATATTAATTAGAAACGTGGCATTGATATCACCTTTTAAAAACAAAAAGCAGTTCCTGAAGGAAGTGCTACTTCTACCAGAGGTAACCCAGGTTCACTAAAGATATTGTTCAGAACAGAAACAGGAATGTTTTTTTCTTCTCTTATTTTTCTTCTCAGGAAGCCTTTTTATTTTTAAGCAGATAATTTTACTTAGTTTTACAGCTACCTTGATTTAGAGATAATTTCTCCGCGAGCTTGATATTATGAATCCTATTTAAGTATGCTTAAGATCTCTCACTTAGAGTTAAGTGGCAGAAGAAAAGGCAAAATTGTCTTTGCAGATGTTGAGAAGAAATTCATTGCAGGCAATCATCATTTAATATCCAGTGCTGACTTTTTGAACAAGTGCTTTTGCTAAATGATAAATCAAATGAGTTGGCACTAACAATAATCTCTTAGAATTTGAATGAGGAAAGCAAGAATATTAAAACAATAGAAACATTAACACACAAAACCCAGCTATTAGGAAAAGAATGGCATTGGGAAAATGAGCTGTCTCTTTCAGTATGGCCTTCCCCAACCCTGGTGTCTTCCAGATGCATTGCGCTACAACTCCCAGCATCCCCTAGTCGGTGGGGCATTGTAGTCCAACACATTTGGAGGGTGCTAGGTTGGGGAAGGCTCTAAGTGCATCTTGCTGCAACAATTACCGGGATCGTTCCTGTGCATCCAAATGCCACATGGGATCCCGGGAGTAGGCAGGGACAACCCCTCCATTTTCCAGGGATAACCCTTAGGTGTAGAAAGGACCTTGGTGTGTTCCATATAGTGTTTAGTAGGGAGGAGACAAGGGAGGGCTAGATCCATAGCTCCTCTGATCTCCTAAACAGATGATTTCTAGTACTGAACGCTTTTTGACTGGGGTTGTGCACATGTTGTCCTGGCTCCTGCATAGGGTGGCCAGTTACTTTTTATGTAACTGGAGAAAAATGGGTCTTTTTATGTAACTGGAGAAAAGGTGCAGGAGCCCTGACAATCTCTGTTGCATCTGATCACCCTGGGCCTGATCTACACCAAGCAGGATATAACACTTTAAAAACATTTTGAAAACAGTATATGTAATGTGTCCTGGGCCTGAACAGTTGTCATAACCATTATAAACTGTTATAAGCAGTAGTGTAGATCCTGAGCTGGACTAACTGGCTTTAAAACCAGTCCTTTAGTAAGTATTTTGATTCAGAGTTGGTGTCTATGAAAAATAAATGTTTATCTCTTTTAGGTATTTTGATTTGAAGATGATCCCTAAAAATCTTCCAATGATATCCTATGGCCATTTGGAATAAACCAATGCATTTCAATTTATTTTATTTTATTTATTACATTTTTATACTGCCCAATAGCCAAAGCTCTCTGGGCGGTTCACAAAAATTAAAACCATGAGGAACATAATAATAAAACAACCAACTGAATGGCCATTCAGTGTCCTTCTTTTTAGTACCTCCCCATGTATCTGCTTTTTTGGTGGACCACACTAGCCCTCCTCCCTACACTCACGGCCAGCCCACCCATAGGCGGGGTGAATCCCATCCTGTGTCCCCGCCCACCACCGGGAGGTCCATGCGGTGGTGAATGGATAAAGAGGAAAAAGAGGAGGAGGATAGTGGTGATGGGTAGGAGGGAGGAGAAGGAGAATGGCTGCTGGGGAGGGGAAGAGGGGGCAGTGGTATGTGTACTCACCTGAGGCCACAGGAGGTCTTACACTGTACCTGCTTCCGCTTCATGTTGACAACTACCTTAATTCCTGGATTTGCCTTTTGGTTATATATTTGCAGTCGTATGTTTGTGTACACAAGATCCTTCATTTGTATATCTCCAAGTTATCAAGTGACAAAAAGGCACACAACTACTCCAAACACCAATAAAAGGTGATAATTATCAAATAACCCATTTATTTACAATTTATAAAGATGTATAAAAACAACTGATGTGTCTCAAAGTGTTTAACAATCACAATGTTCAGTACTGTAATAACTAATAATATATATCATATATACACAAGTACATTTCTAATACAGTCCAACAATATAATAGGCAATTATAACATTTGGCACTTGAGACAATACCATCAGAATAGTATATATATACAAAAATAGGGTTTCTTCTCATTTTCTAATCTTTGCTGAGTTGTCAATGCAGTTGTGTGCCTTTTTGGCACTTTATATAGTACTATTTAATAACTACTACCTTCTATTACTTGTGTATCTCCAAGTTATCGCCATCTTCTTATTCCTGCTGTTTTGAGAATAAATATCATGAGAGCAGTCTTTGACTCCACACAATGCTGTGTGAAACACAACTGTTGCCCTTTATCCATTTTCACTTTATCCATTTGACTTTACTATGTGGTGGCTAACCCCGGAAAGAGAGTAAAAGGATTTTAGAGTAACACTTCTATCTTGGTTAATTCAACATTCAATTTCCAGTATTTCCTTTTGAAGGAATAGTTGGATCTGGCCTCCATAAAGGCAGCGTATTGATTTGGTTGTCCAAATCAGGAGTAGGAGCAAGGTTACCTTATTAGCTACACAGAGCTTAGGATAAAAGATTAAAAATGATACCAGTCATTTATAATATTCACCTGCACCAACCTCATGCTTATTATTACTGTAATCTAACCTGTAATACCTGACCTAAAACTGTAAATCTTTAAGTGATTACATGGTCAAGGAAGTTCAGGCAGATATAATTTAATCAGTTCAGAGCAGATTTAGCTGTAGGCTGGTTGCTCAGGCTTCTGGCACCTAGTCATATTTATGACACATTTAAATAAGAATAGCCAAAAAATGAATCAGACTTGACTTTGATGCAGGTAAGCATTTAGCAACTGCCTAATTATATTTATCCATGACAGAATCATAATAGAACGTCTTTATTAGATCTCAGTTCCAGAACACAGTGTACCTCTGAATCTCTCCTGGACCCTGTGCAGACCTGCAGGAATGCTGATAAATTCTGTTGCTCTGTGTGTGTGTGTGTGTGTGTGTGTGTGTAAATAAATCTGGCTTGTATTAAGTATTGTGCTAAATATGCTATAAAATAAGCAAGCCACATGGGAGGCCATGCTGTATTCAAGTAGTCTGAATATACTTCTGCAGATAGTGTGTATACATATCTTGACCCTGGTCTCCCAGATCCCAGAGTGGTGGATTTTCTGATCACATGTCAGTAGAGCACAGTGGCCATTTTCCAATTGTGAGGAATAATCTCAATAGCAGTTTTGTAATACAGCTCAGAGATTTATACTCTAGAATATATTTCTTCAACATAGGCCTCTTATGTCTATTGCTGCTTTTGAAATATACACTAAAGTAGTTGCCAAACTATGCTGAATATGTGGAGGAGAATGACTTGATTACTATTTCAAGAGATGACAATAGTATCACCATTAATCCTTGAGAAAGCAGATGCACAGTTACTATTATACATATGGCATGCTGGGAAGAACAGCCAAAAGAACTTTATTATCATAACAGTAGTCTCTGTTGTTATTGTAGTACTATTTGTGTTCTTGTACATTCCAAACCTAAAAGAGTTAAGGATTATAGAGAACTTCATTCACAATATACCTATCCATGTGTTGACACTTTTCTGCCAGTATGGATGTCAAGTTTCTCTTCTTCCATGTGTTATAGGAAATACAGTAGCCCTTGCCAACCTGGCATCCTTGGGAAAAAAGCCTGTCGGACTACAACTCCCATAATCTGCAGTCAGCATGCCCATTGACCTCTTGATCGGAGGTGATAGACACTGTAGTTCAACATGCCTGGAGGACACCAGATTGGAGAAGGCTGTGATATAGTATCTACCTTTTCAGACATACCAAAAAATGTGGCATAGAAAAATGGATGGCATTTGGGGACGTCAGTTCAGCTGTCCAAGAATAGCCCAGCATTTCATTCATGTTTGTCTCCATATACAATGACAAGTAATAATTTTAAAAACAGATAGTAGTGGGACACCACTCACTTAAAAGACATATGAAATAAACAATTGTGTTACAATAAACATTAATGCAACATAATTTATGTAAATAAGAGTATCAAGTTGTATACTGCCCTTTATTTTATATTGTTTCATTTCACTTTATTTTATTCAGACAGTATTTTTCTGAGACAATGACTTACCAGTCATTCAGTGAACTGCAAATTGGCTTCTACTTGTAAAAGCGATTTTGTCCAGTAGTTAAGGAAATGCTTATTTGAAAGGCCTTATGATAATAATGCTAGTGCATATTATTTAATCATATACAATGGTCACTACCCACTGGAGATATGTTTGGTCCATGTCCAACTCATATTCATCTAAACGGGGCATGTGAATTGTGCTTGTTATTTATCATCAACAGAAGAGATAGCCCAATATTTAATCTGGTGAGCTATGATGGTTTTAGTGAACCATCTCTTAAATATAAGCTTTTAACAGTGTCTGGAGTTTTCTTTAATTTTCTCAGAGTTTTATCATCTGACTTAAAAATCTTCTGTTCAAAGAGCTGGGCATAAAAACTGTTTGAATATATATGCCTTTGTTACTGAAGATCTAATGACAACAGCTCTGTCTGCATCCCAAAGGCCTGCCTTGCACATTAGGTATGAGCTCTTTCTACATGCATTGTGATCTTTTAATGTCAAATGTTGTAATGTTTCCACACATTTAGTGAGTTTATTCTGGCGGGGGGGGGGGGGGGAATTTTAGGAGACCAAAAAATAACCACCCTAAACCCTTTTTGTTTAAAATACCTTCCCTCTTACAAATTTGCTGGTTATAAAAAAAAAAAGTGTGAAAAATACTGTTTGCTTTTCATAATCGGATACAGTGGGATCTAATCCTATAGCGTATTTATGGCTGTGTGCTAGCTATTCAAAATTAAAATGAACCTTTCATCCGTGTGTATCATAAATGGGCATTTATCAGGATTATATGATTTTGCAATCCATCTGAATATGTAACTGGAATTTGTTTTCTTTCCGTTTCACTATGTAATTACCATGCGACAATAACAAAAGTGACATGTTTGAAGAACAGATAAAATGCTGTAAATTGGCCAGTAATGGTGATATTTCCTCATCTTCTGAAAAACCCATTTATTCTCTCTCTCGACAAATCAAGGCATTGTCAGCCCGCTCTCATCTTGTGGCCAGAGGGGCCCTACCAATTTCTAGATGTAAGTGAATACTGGAATGCAGATGAGGCCTACTAACTAAGGCTTTCAACTCAGGCAGCTGGTCTTAGCTTGCCTCAATTTCTAAATCATCCATAATGGGGCCAGGACCTCCGAAGCACTAAAAAGAGCGAGCTGACATGCTGGACAAACTGTTAATTTTTTTTCCTGAAGAAGCTGCTATATTGCACATCTGTCACTGCTATGCAGACAATTACTCACAGAGTGTGCAGAGGGAGGGCGGGTTTGGAATCTGCTGCTTGTTTCTAGTGTAGTTGTTAACCAACATAATGGTGAAATACAATGCTGGGGGAGAGGCATAAAGAGGGTCTCCCCCCTCCCATTTTAAAATTCTCCTCAGTTGCTTTCTCATTTTGAATGAGTTCAGTATTCTGGAACATTCCACAAATGTAAAAGCCCAACTATGATGCTATTAAAGGATAGGTGCTAAGTGTATCCAGCCTGGTTAACAATGTTTGAGTTTATCGACCTCAGTTTTCCTTATCCCTCTTCTAAAATGACACATTACACAGTAGTCTTTGTGTTTTAAAATCATTCTAAAATTTTTGAATAACACTCTCACATATGAGGCTATGAGATTCCAGTTGTGAGAGGGTATTTACTCCAGAATATGTCTTTCGTCAACAATCCCACAATATAGTAGTGGGAATGGTTAATAACCATTTTATAGCATTTACAACTATGCTAGTATTTAAAAAATAAATAGGGTAATGTATCTTTTAGTCACCATAGATATTAACTTAGATATTAACTCCTCCCCAAATACTCTACTGGGACAGATTACAGTTTGTTTACAAATTTACCCACCCTCAGGGAGAAATAAACAATGAATAACAGTTCCTTTGATCATCTGAATGCAGTCTTTCCCTGACCCTGGGAGATTAAGCCTCAGGGGTATAATCGCCATGGGTCTGAGGAGACCCTGCAATCAGATAACCATGAAATCTCACGTTCAGTTGCTTACTATTCCCCCAGGTTTTTTTTAATAGGTAGGGAACAGCAAATAGGGTGGCCATGCATCCTACTTTATAGAGGGCAGTCCTCTATTTGAAGACCTGCCAGATGACAATCCTTTATTTATAGGTTTGAAGGGCCATCCAGTTCCAGTTCAGTTTAAAGGTTAAAGGGAGAAAAAAAACTATAAGAAGGGAGAGCAGGGACCTTGGATTTTGCCAAAAGGCATGTGGGAGACACAGTAAACATGTGGGAAAAGGTCCTTTGGTCTGATGAAACCCAAACCAAACTTTTTGGCGTAGTGCAAAGTGCTATGTGTGGCGCGAAATCAACAGTGCTCCTTGTCCTGAGAACACCATCCTCATGGTGAAGCATGGTGATGACAGCATCATGTTGTGGGGATGCTTTTTCATCGGCAGGGGCTGGGAAGCTGGTCAGGATTGAGGGTGACCATATTTTGGAAACCAAAAAGGGGGACAACATGGTCGGCTCCCAAGGGGGCGTGTCCAGCACCAAGGGGGCGTGCCCACCCGAACATAGCCTTGGTCACATGTCTGATTTTACAGCACACATTTAAGACAAATCTGTTCTACGTAACATCTTAATGTTAAAATCACTGAAGTAAAGAACAAGTGAGAGATTCAATGTATCTGAAATTAACTTCATTCACTCCTACTTTTGAAGGTTTTGCTGTACTTTGAAGCTTTTGCTGTACTCTGTGTGTTACATTCTCCCCTTCCCTCAAATATCTTTTCTGACTGTATCTTCACTCATTGCAAACTGCTGTTGTTGTTAACAGGGTTTGCTACTGGCTGGCCGGATGGCTGGCTTTTTAAAATTTCATTTTTTTAAAAAAGCGTGTGTATAATTGTCACAAGTTTCTCTACTCTAATATTAGGGTGGGTGTTGTGGCAGTGAACACTACTTTGCCCATTCACACTTCTCACTTATATACATTAGCTTCTCAAGGCTTGTGTGTTGGCACCACTTCGCACACCCAGACTTTGAACTCCTGTCTACTTCCTGCACAAACATGCGACTCTGAGACCCTCTTCCTAATGCCCTGCGTTTCATGGCAGCACCATGGGGCTAAGACAATAGATGTCTCTGGGTTTTCTGTGCAGCCTCTGTTGTCTCTCACTCCAAGGGCCTTGCTAGACCTAGGAGATCATCCATCTGGGAGGAGGGGTGATGGCACGCTACAGCTAGCGTGCGCCGTTGCCCTTTTCCAGGCGTCAACACGTGATGGGGCAAGGGAAAGCCCCGTTGCGTGCTCTGGTTTTCCCCCCCTTAAAGGGCCATGTGCGCAAGAGCGCACCACCGAAGAAGGTAAGTGTTTTTTAAAAATAATAAAGGGTTCCCCGCTCCTCCTGATTTCCTCCCAATGTCTGATGCCCCCCTGCCTGCTCGTTCGCCCGTCCTCCCCCCGTTCGCCATGGCTGTCCCCGACCCCATTCTTCTTCCCCCGCCCCCCATCCCCGATGCCCGTCCCCGTCCTTCTTCCCCTGCCCCCCCGTCCCCAATGCCTGTCCCCGTCCCCATTCTTCTTCCCCCACCCCCTGTCCGCCATGGCTGTCCCTGCTCGCCAGGCCCTGTCCCCGTCCTTCTTCCTGTCCCCGATGCCTGTCCCCACTCGCCAGGCCCTGTCCCCGTTCTTCTTTCCCCCGCCCCCACCTTCCTCCCCCCCGTGATGCCCCCCGGCCCGATGGTCACAGCGCTCCTATGGAGCGCTGTGCCCAGTCCGTGGCTTCTCCTGGCAACTCGTGAGTAAGCGAGCAGCCGGGAAAAGCCATGGAAGTTGCTAGACTTTCCTCAGCCCTGGCCTCAGGGCAGGGCTGCAGAAAAGCCGGGCCATAAGTGAATCCGCTTATCCCAGTTCAAGGGAGGCGTTAGCCCGGCCTGACCCCAGAATACCCTGTGCATCATCTGGATGCACAGGAGGGAGACCGGGCCTCACACCGGGCTAACGCCTTGTCTAGCAACAGCCCAAGTCATTGCAGACAAACCAAAACCACAGGCTGCACACTTGTGGCTTGGGATATTGCTTATGCAGGTTATTGCTTGATCATGTCTGGTAACTCTTACATTATTATTATTATTATATCCTGCCTTTTGCCCAATACTTTAAAAACCTCTGCCACCAGCTGCCCTCACCTCCTCTCCTCCTGCACAACTTTGATGCACTCTTAAAACACTCTGTTTGTCAAGCCAGCCTCAGGGCCAAGCTACAGGTGCATCTGCATTGCCTTCAGCCTCTCTCTGCCTTATGCCAGCCTGCCAACATTTCCAGCCTCAAATAATCCCCCACCCTCCCCTCTCTCTGCCAAAGTCTCCCAATGGTCCAGCCAGGCTGTGCACTTGTACCCTGTGGCTGGGGTAGGGCAACAGCTTATAGCTTGGTTGCATCCGGTGACTCTTGTTTTTTTTTTAAAAAAAAAACAAACTCCACCGCCAGCCGCCTCTGCCTGCACCAAAACTGGACTCTGAGACACTCTTAAAAAGGCTCTTTGTGGTACAGCAGCTTCTCAGGGCTCAGCTATAGCCATCTCGGAGTTGTGTCTTCAGTCTAAACCTGTCTCTAAGAGATATGCCAGCCAGCCAAAGCCACAAATCTATCTATTTTTCTCTGGTATGCATTTCAAATTTTCTGCATTGCATCCCAGCAGTGTAGTCAGAGCCTGGCTCACAAGTGTACAAAGTGAAGTGGAAGGGAAGTGGTAGAGAAGCAAAGCAATGATATGCCAGGTTCCAACATTCAAAGCAACAGGGCATCCACAAAGAAGAGAGACTCTCTCTTGACTGGCACCTTACTGTTGGTCATGAGAGTTTTTCTCTAAAGATGACCCTTCATCGCCCATGATGTGGAAATTTGAGAAAAAGGCCTCTGGCCCACTCTGTTTTGCCCCGTGGGCTGCTTTAACTGACCTCTCCTTTCCTATGTTTTGATTTGTGGATGCCTTGCCTCTGCTGAGCTCCAGGTACCCGACTGCACACCAAATCTGCAACAGGAAAGGTGCCCTGCTTGCCCAGGATTTCTTACCTAAAGACTGGAGATCCCCTTAATGCCAAGGGCTGAAACTGCTCAATATGCAACACCCCAAAGAGGAGGTTTGACAACTTGAGTTTGAAGGATATGGCTCCAGCAGTTTTAAAAAACAATAATTTTAAAACTTTGAACTTTAAAAAAATCCTAAAAAATATATATGGATGAACAGATCTGATTCAAACTTGGCATGGCTAAATCTCTCCTTAAGAGCTATCATGGTGCCAACTTTCAGCCCTTATCTTTAAAAATGTCATTTTTAAAAAATAATAATTTTAAAGCTTTAAACTTTAAAAAAATTCCTAAAACTCAATGGATTAACAGATCTGTTTCAAACTTGCCATAGGTAAAGTCCTTGTTAAGAGCAATCATGGTGCCAAATTTCATCTCTTTATCTTAAAAATAACATATTTTAAAAATAATAATTTTAAATCCTCAAATTTTAAAAAAAATCCTAAAAATCAATGGATGAATGGATTTGTTTCAAATTTGGTATAGCTAAAGCTCTACCCAAAAGCTATCATGGTGCCAACTTTCAGCTCTTTATCTTTAAAAATGAAAATTTTAAAAATAATAATTTTAAAACCTAATTTTTTTAAAAAAAACCCTTAAAAAATCAATGGATTAACAGATTTGTTTCAAATTTGGTATGGCTAAAACCCTCCCTAAGGGCTACCATCGTTCTTTATCTTTAAAAGTGATGGAGTTATAAGCATTTTTGTTACTTCCCATTAGAGCTGCTCTTTGGCTGGGGAAGATTGGGAAAATCCGGATTTCCCCTCCTGGATTTGTCAACAAAAAACTGGACAAATCCGGGCAAGTCTGGTCATATGGTCACCTAACTTTAAAGGGGGATGAGGCTATCAATGGTTACTAATGATGATAACTGTATATATCATCTCCACCAGTATGAGAGCAAGTATGTCTCTCAAAAACAATTGATGGTGAGAACTGAGAACAATGAAGACCAGATCTATGCTTTGTGTCAAATGTGGAATAAAAAGCAGGACATAACACTATGAAAGCTGGATATGGATTGTGGATTGTTCCTCAACAGTTATCTGTGCACTTCAATACTGCTATAAAGCAGTAGTGTAGACCTAGCCCATGAGGGTGCTGCTGTGGTCATGTCTTGCTTGCGGACTTCCTGTGGGCATTTGGCTGGTCACTGTGGGAAACAGGATATTGGACTAGATAGGACTTTGGTCTGATCTAGATCAGCTGTTCTTATGTTCTTAATAATTTTTGCAATGTTAGGGCTTGGCAGCAAGAAATATTTTGATATTTCCAATGAGATAGGTGGGAAATGTATGAGGTATCCCCAATGAGGATGAATTGGAACTTCAGTATTCTGGCTTGATGAATTAATTTTTTTGGTAAAATGGAAGGGAATCACTTATCCAAAGATGTATGGCCATCTAGCTTGAAATTAACTGGAGAAAAAGAGGGGAAGAAGTAAAGATGGAGTAAATAATTATAATCTCTCAGTTATGTGAAAATGTAGTGTAAATCTTTGATACCATATTTCTTCAATTGTAAGATGCCATCGATTGTAAGACACACACTCATTTCAGTACCACCAACAGAAAAAACACCCCTAAGACATACCCACGATTCTAAGACGCACCCCATTTTTAGAGATGTTTATATGGGAAAAAAGTGCTTCTTAGAATTGAAGAAATATGGTACATCTTTAAAGGAGAGAGTAGAGGTCATTCTAAGAATATATCTCACCTGTATCCAAGTTATCCCTTCTTGGAATTACATCCTACTAGTTGGAGGCTACCTCATAGGATTGTTGTGAGGATAGGATGGTGGGGATAGATGGAGTAGCTAGGATACTGCTCTGAGCTCATTGGAGGAAGGTTGAGATATAATTCTTACACATAAATGAGACATAATCTAGAATGCTGCTTAGCCTTTACCAACAAAAGCCAGTTAAATTAGAAAGTCTTACTATATCAGGAGTGAATCCAGGATCTCACTTGTGGTTTCAAATTTTGATTCTATTAAGTTCTCGAAACTTAAAGTGTTTAATATTGTTGTTAACTGTTAATTGTTGTTAGGCTTGCTGTCAGGATTTCACCTTCTCAAGAAAAGTAGGTAGGGGGCAGGGGATTGAATTCAATGTCATGTGAGCAGACCTGCACTGAAGCAATGGAATTTCCTTTTCTCCTCGTATTTCCAGTGGGTCTGGATTTGACACGTGGCTGGCTGGCTGCAGAGAAAGGGAATCTTGCAGATAGACACCATTGGATATCTCCCAGGAACATAGGATTCCAAAGCCTAGTGCCATGGATAAGCAAATGAGCATGTTTGAGCAATCCATAGCTAACCATGGTAAATCAAATGTTCTGTCTGCAGTAGCCCAATACTTGTCACTCTTATAAAGTACTGAAAGTCATTTTAGTTTCGTTAGCGTAAACCACACTGCAGCTACAATTATCTGTAGGATTAGAGTGCAAATGTGGTAGTTTCATGATGAATGATAGGAAGTTAACCCCCAGCATTAATAATCCAGAATGAATTTGGTACTATTAAGGAGGGCAATGTTGTATGATGATCAGATCTCAGTCCTATGTCGGTAGCTTAAGTCAATCATATACGCATAAGCATTAGCTCACATCTGAAATACTTGTGTTGCCACAAGCATTATGTTACTGTAGTCAATATAATGTATTAACGTAGCTCATGATTAGTGTTTTAGTAAGCTGTTGTTACTGCTACTACATAACATTAAATATTAAACATTTTAGATGTATTTCACTTGTTGATTCAATGTGCTGGGTGGGATCAAGAGTGGCATTTTCTTGTGTGAGAAAGCAGCAGATGCACAGACATTCAGGATGAGCAGATAAACATGCCACTGCAACAAAACATTTTTGCTCCCTGAAAAAGTTGACGAGAAATCAGGTCTCATTGTTCCATTGCAAATGCAGCAATGTCTGAATCAGGGGAATGATTTATGCTGTCTGACAATTCAAAGACAGGAGACAACTCTAATGTACAGATAAAACCAAAAGTGGCAATAGTAGATCATCACACTGACAGTTAATGGGACTGACTCGCTGAAGAGAAATCTGGATCTACTTAAAATGTCAGGTGTGTAAAGTAATGAGTCTGTGCTTAGTAGGAGACCACCAGAAGGAGCCTTCATGGTCCACTTGTCAGTTGAATATATATTACAGCAAACCTGTTAAATCAATGAGTATTTAATACCTAATGACTGGGAGGGGGAGGGTTATCTCTTTTAAAAATATATTAAAAAGACCCATTCTTTCCCCAAAGGTGATGTGTGATGCTAATAGATCAACATTTCTAAAAAATACAATCAATATTATCAGAAGGGTTACTATAACAACAAAAGCTACGGCTAGATTTCATCTTATAGGAATAAGTCAGTAGATAAATAAATGCCTCGTTGTTTGCCTTGTTATATCACGCTAGAACATTTCTAAATCTCAGAATTGCTGTGCAGAAATATTTTTTTATATTCTGGGAACTCCAGACAACAAGCATTAGAAACAGAAACCTAGCCTAGACTTTTAGGCCTGGTCTATACATCATGTGAATGTACATGAATCAGTCTTTCTAGGGTGCCTAACAACCACCAGGAATAGGCTGTTCTATTGGCATGGAAGTGTTCCATACCATCTGAAAGAGTCATGTGGTACTGCCCATTATGGCAGCAGAGGTGAGACAACGCTGGGGCTGTTTTGAGCACCCGCCATGAGATAAGAATCATGTGTTGTCGAGGCTTTATCTCTGTATTGTGGTGAATAACTGGACTGCTCTAGTTTTCACCAGGATGCTCAAAGGAATAACATAAACTAGAAAAAGATAGTGTCCCAGATCTGCTGGCTGAGGGACTCTAGGATCTCACAGGAGCCCCGCTACCCTGGCGGAATACAAAATACACCACTGTCATGAAAGATACGCTGGCAGAATTCTCAATATGTCAGTGGTACACTCCAAAGGTAGAGTTGCTGTTACTGGTGAAGATACATGCCTGTGGAGTGTCAGAAACAGGATGGAGACTGGATTATTCTAGGTTTCATTAAGGTACTCAAAAGAATTAATTTGTTTTGCAAATGTATGCATTTTGGTGCACACTTTCTCCTGACACATTTTTTGTTCAGAAAATTGCATCACAGAATTCTGAGTAGTGTAAATAGATCTGATTTATTAGGTTGAGAAACCCAAAAGCATTTGGCTATGGTACCTGAGCCATATTACCGTATGTAGATATTTGTGTGATTTGAACGCTTCCCAAAAGCTTTGTGTAAATACTAATTATATAGCAGGGGTGTAGAATCTTGTTCAGGCCAATGGTTGAATTCTATGTTGGAGAAGCTTTTAGAAGCCTCGATCCAGAGGTGGGAAGAACAAAAGGTAGGAGGCTAAAACCTTCCCAATATAGGCGCAATTTAGCTTAAAGCTCTTATTGGCAGTAACCAAGACTTAGGAGAGGTATTTTAACCTTTTAGAATGGGAAACTGTCAAAGAAATGGTGGTTGGGGAAGGAATGTGGGGCCAAGGGAATGGGGAACCCCAGAAGGCTGGATTGGGGTGCCTAAAGGGTTGAATTTGGCCCTTGGGCCTGAGGTTCTGGATCCCTGCTATATAGAGACAGCAGAATGTAGTGGTTAGAGTAGGTGTTCCCAACTTGGCGCCCCAGATGTTATTAGACCACACCTATCACCCCTGATCATTGGCCATGTGGGATAAGGAAGATGGGAGTTGTATTTCAATAACATCTGAGGACCCAAAGTTTGAAGGACCTGGGTTCAAATCCCTACTCAGCCAGAAGCTTACTGGGCTAGTCAGTCTCAGCCTAACACTCCTCACAGAGTTGTTGTGAGCATAAAATAGAAGACAGAGTGCTGGACTTGCTTGGAAGAAGGGTGGAATAAAAATGGAACAAAACGGATATTAAGATTTGGAAATATGTACACATTTTCAGGATATAGATATATTTCTTTATATCTTATCCACTATCTTTCTACATTGGAGGAGAAACAGAATCAATAAAGTTAGATTTATCTTAGAATAAGCATCCACCCCAAAATTTATAAAGAAATTATTGGAAAAAAGGCCTCTTATAATATTGGCTCCAGACTATATTAATACAATTGCCATATATAGCACAGGTATGCTTATTAATACATTGCCAACATATGTTTTTCCAATAGCAGAGAGGGTGAAAACTAGATACACATCTGAACAAGGATACCATATGAAAAAGAGAGTCCTGAATTATTTGATCTTTTCTTTAATGCTTTCTTGTTCGCACTCTTGAAACAGTAATTTCAACATGGATGTTGAGTCACTTTCTGCTAATTCAACTTCATTTAACATATTGAATTTGAAAGGGCAAAATGGTAATCAAGAAGCATATTAATCCCTCTACATCAGAACACAGTTGATGATGGTTACTGTTTTTCATCAGTGGATCTGTTGCTGCTGCTGCTGAATGACATGTTGGACAAGAACAAAATCTCCTTCATCCATGATTTAATTGTGGATGAGAGGACCAACCTGGTGTGCATTATTGAGGCCTGGGTAGGGGAACTAGGAGGAGGTTGACTCTCCCAGCTGTGCCCTTCTGGGTGTATGTGTGTTCCTGTGGACGTCTGCCAACCTAGACTTGAGTCTGTGTGTGTGGTGTGTGTGCGTTCCTGTGGTCTAAGGAATTCTATCTCACTTCCTGTCCATTCATGTGCTAATTCTGAGTGTTTGTATCTTGTGTTGGGTACCCAGGACTTCTTAGAGATTCTGCTGATATACCACCCACCCCACTTCCCATCAGTCTCCCTATCTGAGCCGCTGGAGGTGGTCTCAGCCTTGGTGAAACCATCACCTAGGATGATAGTTCTGGGGGATTTTTAACTTCCATGCTGAGGCCATCAGCTTCAGGGTGGCTCAGGACATGGCCACCATGACCACCATGGGGCTATCTCAACATGTTGTTGGCCTAGTGCATGTAGGCCAACAAATGCTTGATTTGATTTCTCAACTGGACAAGAGGATGGTAATCTGAAAGTGGAGGAATTAACATCTATCCCCTTGTCATGGTCAGATCACTTCCTACTGAGGTTTAACCTCAATAGGACTAGTGTTTGGAATGTTTGGTGGAGAGGAACTAACTTCAGTTGGCTTGGCATTCCCATCTGCCTCTCAACCCACTCACCACCTTGAGCCTGTTGCCTTAAGACAGTGCTGGAAGGAGTGTTTGGTGAAGAGAAGTTGAGTCATGTCAAAACCTTGGTGTTATGTGGGGTTTGAAGAAGGACTGGCAACCTTTGCCTCCCCAGGTAGGAGATGGAGGAGCTATGAGAGAAGACACAGGTGAGAGCTTGGAGGAAGGCTGCCATAGGTGAGAGGTGTGGCTGCCAACCTGTGCATGTAAGCTAATAGTGGAGAACCTTCATGTAGAATGAAGATTTATATATTTTAATGTTTTTGCATTGTGCTTTATTCTCTCTCCTGTCTAGCTGGATTAGTTTATTTGTACTATTTGTATGTATTGATATCTCTTCTATGTATTTATCTGCAAACATTGTGGTTATTTGTAACTGTTTCCATTATATTTTTTTGAATGTAAGTTATATCTTGTAAGTTACATTTACTGTTATTCATTTGTTACGTTTTGAGCTGCTTTGGGCACAGTTTTGTGGAAAAGCAGCATTCAAATAAATGAATAGATGATGATGATGATAATGACTCTCACCACTTTCCCCACTGCAAGGGGGAAGGACCTATTAAAAGGCTCTGCCTTTGGAGGCTAATGGATTCTGATGGATTCCAGAGGGCTCTGGTGGATTTTCCTGCTGGTACGGGCTGAAACTCCTCTTGAAATCCAGGCTACTCTGAAGAAAGCAGGGATGACTAGGACAGTTGACACAGTTACACGCAAGCATTCACTCCCTCTGAGGTGAGCCTGGGTAGCTCCTTAATATATACCTGAGCTGAAAGTAATGAAGCAAGAGGGCCGTTGGCAAGAACACAGTTAGAGGAAGACTCATGCTGAATCTGACCAGACAGTGTTTGGAGTTCATTTTTGATCCTACTCTGTGACAATTCTTTCCCACCAGCATTGCATCTTCTTAGTGTCATCCAACAGAGTTTTTTGGATTGGTTCATGGCCTTCTCCAATCTGGGCAGATGGTGGAGCCTTCAAAAGCATGTTGTGATGCATTTGCACAATACTTGGAAAGTAAAACTGCTTGCATTCAGCATGGACACCACAGTAGAGGTATCCAGAGCTTTATTGCGCATCTAGCTTTATTGGATGAGTTTCCATGTTGAGGCAAGTATGTGGACAATGTGCTTGGCTAAGTCCAGTTGACCACTTATATGTGCTTGATCCTTGATCTTCATGGCTTATTACATCAAGAAAGAGATGTCCAGCTGGATTCAGGAGGTTGTCAACTCCTCCTTGAGAGAGGCAGTGGTGCCAGCTGCTTTGAAGGAGGCAATTTAGATCTTTGGACTATTGCTGGCCTTTGTCTTCATTATACTTTGGTTTTATTCTGCTTTAAATTTATGATTTTATATAGGGCCTGTTCAGACAACACAGTAAGCCATGGTTAGGCTGTGGTTAGTGAGTGTGTTTAAATCATGGTTATATAGTTACCATGTTTAGGAATGGTTCACATGACACACTAAGTCATAATGTTTAGCTCAAAGTGCTTGACCACCATGGCTTAGTGTGTCATCTGAACAGTGTCTAAGTTATGATTCACACGACATGGTAAGCCCTAATGTTTAGCTCAAAATGCTTAATAATCATGGTTTAGCATATTGTCTGACCAAGGCCATTATGTTTTACTATGTTATTGTACTTTATAGTTTTAAATTTTGTCTCGTAAACTGTCCAGAGATACAATATGATTAAGCCAAGCTAACATACTAATTGAAATAAACTATAGTCAGTTGGTAGAAGGCCTCTTTAATGAATTTGACATGTTAACATAAAGGCAAGCCAAAATACTAAGTGTGAAATTATGGTTGTTGCTATAATCAAAGCAATACCTGCTTTACTATTCCAGCTTCTTTTGCCTTCTTTTACAAATATGTGCCTTAGAAGCCCCCCACCCCTCCCCCAGCCATAGTAGCCACCATTTGTCAATTAAGAACTATTCCAAAATTATAATTACAATTGAGAGGCTTTAGTGATATTGTCCCATCTTAAATCTGCTCAAAACACACATTCACAGTGATTGGGTAAAAGACGGCAGTACAATTGGTTTAAAATCTTTGCTAATTGGTTTAAAATCTTTGCTTTAAAAACAATACCAACTAAGACACAATAACCAATTAAAAGTGTACTTGGAGGATATGTATTTAGGTGAGAGAAGAGGATGGAGTATGCTGCACCTGTTAAAAGACAAAGTTGTCATTTGCCATGCGTGTCTCATGCAAGATTGCAGGCTGGGAAGCAAGGGACGATTTATGTTACTTCATCTACACATATTGTAGATGAAGAAATATCAAATTAAACTTTGGGCTGAAGTGAAGTAAACATCTGAAGTGCCCTGTCTATTAAGGCTGTGTAAGTTGAGATGGCAAGACTCTGGCTGCCATAGAGAAAGAGCTACAAGCTTTTAAAAAGGTGAGCTCTGTCACTCCTATTTTCCCCAGAGTGCATCCCATTGTTGAAGCAGCTCTGAATCCATGCTGCTTTGGTGCGCAATGCACCAAGAGCTTTTGGAATGGGTGGGAAACAGGGTGTTACAGAGTGCTGGCTAGACTGTGCCACCATTGTCTTAGGTAGTAAATAGCAACTTTCCAAAAGCGAAATCCTCTTTGAGAATTAAGACTAGTAAAAATGCCCTTTGGTACGAAAACACCGGGAAAAGGTAACTTAGGTGTCGGCAAGCCTTTAACAGGGCTGGGGTAAATTCTTGGAATTTTTGACAATATAAATGGTTAAGACCACAGAAAATAAAAAAGTACAATTTAAAATGTTAGCACCATTACAGAGTTAGGTTTCAAACATCAGGACTGCCCTAACGGCTGGCCCCTTGCAGCTTTAATAGAAAACACTGAAGCTTCAGTATTCAAAAGTTACAGTAAGAATCACTAGATGTTTTGACAACAGCTGAATATAATGATTTCAGTTATTTCAAAGTTAGGGTTGGTCGACTTGATGCCTGAAGAGCAGCTGGAGTGCCATTTGGTCAGCTAAATCCAAGTCCAAGTCCCTTTGGCCTTTGGATTGCTCGGATGGGTTCGGCTATCCCTTTGCCGTCTGGTCCGAGGCCTGTCCCAGGTGTCCAACCCATACTTTGGAGCATTCGATTGCCAATGTTGCTATCTGAGATGGGTTGAGCATTTTCACCTACAAACCCTGAGATTAAAAGAAACAGTTAGCATTAATCAGTATGGCCATATTCAGAACAGCAAGATCATCTCGCTTAAAGCCTTAAACCTCCTTATTCTCCCAATTTGTCTAATAGGTTGTTAGAACGGGATGTCTTTGTTCACGCTGTCCTCAAAGTTGCATGCTGCTTTGAGAATGTTATAGGCTACTTTCCCCCTTATTTCAAAGGAAAATAATTATATAAACACTTAACATGATGCATATTACAATGTGCTGGAAATCTGTTAAACTGCCCAACATGACTGAATGGGTGCAAGAGTCATACAAATGAAAATATAGGAACCTGACTGCATTAATTTATGTGGAAGTATTGATCAGATCCCTCATACCATACCTTGACCACACAAATGGTATCAATTTATATAATCATAAATACTATGGGCACGGTCTGCTGTTGTCAGATACAGTGTCTTAGGGAGCAAAATGTCTTTGAGCTGGAATGAAGTAGGTGAGGAACCTACATTGTAGGTTTTCCACCTACTGGAAGTAAGATACAAATGTAAAAATGAATTCATAAAGTTAAAATAAGAGTCTGGATAAGTGATAGTCTTATAATTGCTCTGTTAACAGAAACCATCATTGTATAGGGAATATAGAGCTGTACAACATGTACTTCAAAATCTGCAACTTTATAAAATAGTGTGTCTATTTTTGATGCCAGCCCCTTCTCAATACAAAGTATGCAATTTTCCATGATTGACAGGTAATTGGAAGAGTTTTGTTTTTAACTAGTGCTTAAGTACTTTAATATACAATATAATGATTTTTCCTCCTCAACATAGGATATAATGATGAGAGTTTGAAACCCAAGCATTTTGTCCCACTCAGCACCTATAAATATACAAGCCAAGAAGAAGCTTTGTTAATTGTATGGCAAGACTACGTACTGTTGTTCCTACCACACAACAAGCCAGTCAATCGAGTGCTGGATTTTGATGCAGATCAGCACTCTATTTAAACCTAGCTTCAGCTATGAAAGCTCACTTTGAACAAAAGCCACCCACTCCCAACAGCATAACTTACCTTGCAGGAGTGTTTTGAAGACAAAATGCAATATGCTACAATTATAGAAGTGCATGGTACCATATAAAAAGCTATTGAAAGAAAACAAGTTGTTTTAAATAATAATGACTTTTTAAAAGACAAAATATATGTGCATATATTTATATGTACAAAGCCATTACAAAAACTTCTCATTTGTCTCACAATTTTTCTTTTTGTTTGTGTGTGTTCTTGTTTTAAGATGTGGAACTGAGAATATAGAGTCCTATAGCCAAGGCTGAGAGGGGAAGGGCCAGAGCTCAGTGATAAACAAAAAAGTCCTAGATTCAACCCCTGGCATCTCAGCAAGACTTTCTGAAACCCCAATGCTGAGCTAGATGACTCAATGGCCTGACAGTATAATATACCAAGTCAGACTATTGGTTTTTTTTCTTTGGTGTTTAGACATTTGAATTATATCTACAATAAAAAAACAACACTTTTCACTAGCTATTGTTACATATGCTATTAAAAGCAGGTGGAAAAGCTGTGCTGGATCAGATCAAAGGCCTGTCCAGTCCAGTATTATGGTCCCACAGTGGCAAACCAGATGTCTCTTGGGAAGTTCACAAGCAGGACATGAGCACAACAGTATTCTGCTGTTCAAACAACTAGCACACACTTGAATAATATACTGCCATCATGGCTAGTAGCCATGGCAAGCCTTTGTCTATTCCCCTTTTAAAGCCTTCTAAGTTGGTGGTCTAAGTTGGTGACCATCACTACATGTTGTGGTACACTACATCATTCCATTGTTGTAACTATGCACTGTAAGAAGAACTTCCTTTTCTCTGTCCTGAATCTCCCACCTTTAAGCTTTATGGGATGGCCCCAGGTTCTAGTATTATAAGACGGAGAAATACTTCTCCCTATCCACTTTCTCCACAGTATGCATTTACACCTGCTTACTTCCTTTTTTCTTAGCTAAGAGACCAAATGTTGTAATCTTTCTTCATAAGGGACTTGGTCCTTGATGATTTTGCCTGTCCTTTTCTGCACCCTTTTCAGCTCTACAATATTGTTTTAGAAGTATAGTCACCAGAACTACACACAGTAGGAAGTATCCAATTTCGCACAAGTGCCAATGTAAGTGATCTTTAGTGCAAAGTAAAAAGCATTTGCTGGTGTGGTGGGTTTTCTGGGGAAACCCATCATACTAGCAAACACTTTTGGAGTTGCAGAAGATTATGCTTTTAGTAGAGTAATGTAATTCATGTTGATGTTACTGTCAAATTGGATACTGGCCAGTATTCCTAGTGTCACGTGATATATTTGTATAAGGCCACTGTGATATCAGCAGTTTTTTTAATTCCTTTGCTAAATTCAGATTTGTTTATTTGCTTTCCATCTTCTCAAATATTCTTAGCACAATTGGCTCAGGGCAGATGTACTGTGGCCTCATCACCAAATCATGGTTTGGTGATCAGAAGTAGGCATTCTCTTCCCTTTCAGTTTTAGAGATTACTGTCATCAGCACTATGTTTGCACTGAGCTTTGCACTAGTCATCATTGGCACCAAATTAGTTTGAAAACATAGTTTGAAGCAGGTTTGAAGACGATAGTTCAAGCGCTATAGTTACCAAAAACATCAGTGCAGATTGCTAACCATAGTTATCCCCAAATTTAAAAGAGAAGAGAAAAATTACTAAGTGAGAGTTGAGAAGGGAAGTAGAGAAGAACATGAGTCCAACATGTGACACTAATCACCATGTTTTGGTGATTTGGCAGGTTTACATCTGTGTCAGACCTCTGTACTATATCAGGTTGTACTATATGCCACCATTTTTTATGGATTGTGGAAAATTTTGAAGCCTCAATTTGAAAATGACTTTCTGAAGTGATTTAGCAAATTGTAGGTATTTTATTTGCCTTATTTTGAGCACTGCATTCTATCTGAGGCAGCAATTACTGTAATCTTATTTCTTGCGATTCTTCTGTAACACCTGTTAGATGGGAAACAATGTTCTACATAGGAAAAATTCTCAGTGCCCATTGGCTGCAAGGCGAGGGACAGGAAAACTACTTTTACTTTACTAAGGGTGCAATCCTATGCACGTTGAGACATAAAAAGTCCTACAACTGGCTGGGAAATGGTGGGAGTTGTAGGACTTTTTCCTATCTAAACATGTACAGGATTGCACCCTAACTAACTTTACTAATATATTAGTACAACACAGCATTTAAAAATGCTGTGATGCACTACTGCTTTAGCTTCTTGATGGACTGTTTCAGAACTGAGCATCCTAGCACATTTACCAGGGAAGTACTTTGGCGGGTACACTCTTATGATGACCATGATTGATGCCAACTATTGCCATGCAGAAGAAATGCAGTCATGTAAACAGTCTGCAAAAGGCAGAAAGAATCTCAAAGTGTTTTATCAGGAAAGACTTTTTGACTATCAACTAAGAGACTGAAGTTAATGCGGTTTGCAAAAAAAATGCTAGTGGTCCAATGGCATGCAGACCCCTCTACCTTTCAGAAACTGCAAAATATGATTTCCACCAGAAAAATAGTACCTTATTTGCTAAATGAGAGGGTAGCTTACTGGAGTGGTTGCCACAACACAAATAAAAGGAAAGCACACGTTGGACCAGTAAGTTTCATTGGCAAAGCAAAAGTTGCAGAATTCCTGGGATTACAGTGGGATGATAATTGCTAGCCAAAATATACAGACTTGTAATTTTACCAGGACATACTCTCACGATTTCTGGGGACAATCCTTGTATATGCAAATATCTTAGAGACTTAATATAAAGACCATAAAAGCAAAAGGCAATAAAGTTTGTATATAGTAAATCAAGGCACTCCTTAAAAAAAAAAGTCAGAGAGAGAAAACAAACCTTGCAATTAAATTTTTATTTCAAAATAATATTTATGATGTCATTAAAGGTAGATTTCTATGAAAATTAGGCATGTAATTTTTCTCAACAGCTGTTGGAACAGGTACATTCTGGTTAAACAGAGCACTAGCATTCAGTGCCATACCCTTGATTTTACAGGGATTGCCATGAATTAATTTAATTCCATCTGTAAGCTAAAAAATCAGATCAGAGGTCTAATGCTGCTGCAGGCTTCACATCTGTTTAATCATTTTGGGCTACAACAGCTTGCCGAAGTTCAGGTTTTATATTTGCTTAATATTTAAGAAATAGTGCTATACTATGGCTTGAGAATGTAGGACTCACAAAACACAAAAGAACTTCAGAAACTTTGTCTATACTTCAACATTGATAACATTTACAGCTTTTGCTTCATCAATTTTTTTAAAAATTATTTGTTATGGAGTCAAAAACAAAACAAAATAGCATACCAGCTCAATATACTACTGGCTGCAGCAAAGAAAGATTTTCATTTTTAATGTGTGAAGAATGCTAACTCAGCAACTGAAAAATGTCCATTAAGAACTCAGTCGGGTCTATTGGATGAGTGCTATGATGAATATGTTTTAAATACCTGGGATTAGGAAAGAATGCCTTTTTCATGTGGCACATATGTTTAGTTTGGATTGGAGAACAGGATGGCAAAGTGGTGACTTCCAGATGGTTTGGACTACAACTCCCATAACCCTGATACTTGGCTATCCTAGGTGGGGCTAGTGGAGTTGTAGCCCAAAATAACTGCAGCTTTCTAGGTTGCCTACTGTTGAGCTAGAGATCTTTTAGAAGCAATGTCTTCATTTATGCAGATGCTTAGTTGGCAAATGTTTTATATACATTTAGACTTGAGCAGTCTATTTTTTTTGAAGGGCTGTCTATTGATTAAAGAAATCTTAGTGCTCAATATTATGAACTTTCATATAAGAATAAAACAATTAATTTGAAGAAAAATGTATTTTGTTTTTAAATAATGCATGTATGTGTTGTAGCAGGAATGGTATTAGAAGAGTGTTTCTTCCAGTGTGTATGAGAAGGGGGAAAACTTGTTTTAAAATGTCACCTAAAATCTAGTTTTAATAAGTACTTGTATTAAAAATGATAACTTGTATAAAAATAATTATCATTTCAAAACAAATTGTTCCCGATTAATTGGGAGCACTTTTTTCAATTAATCAGTTAAAAACCTTTAACTCTAACCAGTTAATTGACTTAAGTAGCAAACCTAGGATGACCATATGAAAAGGAGAACAAGGCTCCTGTATCTTCAACAGTTGTAGAAAAAAGGGACCTGGTGAAATTTCCCCTTCATCACAACAGTTAAAGCTGCAGATGCCCTGCCCTCTTTTAAATCTGGTCACTCTAGTATAGCTCCTGTAGCTTTGACTGTAGTGATAAAGAAGGAATTCCACCAGGTGCTGCATGCATACAAATGACACCTTCTGAAATTCCCCTTTCTCTACAACTGTTAAAGATACTGGAACCCTGTCCTCCTTTCCATATGTTCACCCTAAGCAAACCTTTACACACTTACTTGGGAATAAGTGTCATTGAATTCAAAGGGACTTATTTCTCAGCAGACATGCATAGGATTGCACTGTAAAAGTCCAAACCTATACATTGTTACTCAGAAGTAAGTTCTATTAGGTTCAATAGGCCATGCTCATTAGTATGTTTGTTTAGGATTGGACTTTACTGAGTGATCCTATGCATCTTCATTCAGAAGTAAGTCTCATTGTGTTCAATGGGGCTTACTCCAGGGAACATATGCCCAGGATCGCAGGCTAAAGATTGCAGCACTAACTGTTTGGATTGGCATTACCAGCTCCAAAACGTAAGTGATTTAGAAAGCTAAAATAATAAGGAAATACATTTCCAGCACAGTAGAAAAACTAGTTATTTTACACGGAGCACAATGTCTGCAAAACACAATACTTAAGTTTGTAATTAATATGATGTTTCATTTTCAGCTATCTCTGAATAGTTCTAATTAAATTATTCTGGATTTATTGTAATCTAACATCCCTTGCCCAGTATTTTTATAATATGTGCGTGTAAAATTGGAGCAAAGACCAATAATTTCTTCATAAGACAGCAGTATTTTATGCTGAAGATTGGAGGATGGGTGGGTTCAAAACAGGAAAGAATTATAACTGTTGCAGTCCAGGCTCTCACTTTCCTTTTATAAGATTAACACATGTGAATTTAACAAGTTTGCTTCAGCATGACACCCCCACAACTATTATTTTCAGTTCGAGCACTCCTGGCAGCCCTAAATCCTTTAAGTCCTTTCCTAGAAGGATCTCTTTTTGCTTGGGCAATTTTTGCACTACGTGGCCTGATAACCCTGACCCCCTACCCTGGATCTCACTTATGCCTATCACAACAGAGCTAGTCTTTCTGCCTTAAATTCCCAAGGAACACTGTGGATGGTAATTCACTTGAGTAATTGGCTCAAGAGATGAAAATCTTGTATCTGCCTCTCTTAGCCACTAATCTATCCAGCTGACTGCAAGCCTAATTGGCAGCTTGTTTAGTAATTTGGCTCCTAAAGTGTTGTATTGATGTTGGATAAACAGCCAATGGAAAACGGGGAGATACATGCTGCTCCACTTTATAACCAAGTACACCTTTCCCCCTGTTCTCTGAAGGCATTTAATATTCAGAGTATTCCTTTCAGTTCTCTATTTGTGGCTGCTAAACCAGGCAGCAAAATGAAAAGGTCTAAAACACTAGGCTTTGATCTTGATGCAGGAAAGCTGTGCTATCATAGTGTTCCTCTCAAAACCATAAGCTATTTCATGCCACTGTTTTCCCTAAAGGATCCCCTAGAGTAAGTAAATCCGTGTGAAGACGTGTTGATTTTTTTAAAAAATCATCATCATCATCTAAGGTTTACACTATCGGGGTAATTGCTTACCCAAAAATATAGCAGAGTGCGAAATAGCAGCAGCGTAGAGTCTGGAAATGGTTTCAGCTTGAATTTAGGAACAAAAGAAGCACTCACGGTCTTTGGTCAGTAAAGAAGCTTTACTGACACTAAATAAATTACTTACAGAATAAATGGTCATATATACAGTCCTTTCACAGTACAGCAACAACGTAGCAGTATAACATCAGCAGTAAGTTCCAGCAGTAAGTTCCAGCAGTAAGAAGCCATACAACATGGACTTCTTAAATACACTTTTCTCCTTGGCCCAATTAACCAATAGTCTCTTCATCCTGTACATCTCGTACCGCACGTAGGCCAGGGAAGAATCTGCTTCATACTGGACTTCTCCTGGCAGAGACAATCTGGCCAAGGACATCTTTTTAACTCTTTAGAGTCCTTTTCCTTCTGTGGTTAAAAACCTAACCACAACACCCTTTCATTTTTAACTACAGAAAAAATACAATTTACATTTCATTACATTTCACCTGTAAGAAATCAACTTTACATGTTTACAACAATCCCAACATTGTGTACATTTTTCTGTGTGTTACATTTCCCAGAGACTTATTTATATGTAAGTTTTTCTTTTCTTCTTCTTCCAAGCACTGTTGAAAAACTTTGTGCTTTGGGGCGTTGAACTACTTTGCAATCTTCCAACTTGCAAACTTTCAGCAATTTTAAAACTTTCTGCTTCTGGCTTTTTAGGTAATTTCCTTTGGAAACTTTTCTACCTCTACACCAAGGTAACACCTAACTTTCCCCAGAGACTTCAGTTTCAACCCTTCCTGCAGCTTTGGGCTGAGTTTTCTTGAATGTGGTCTTGGGAACTCCCTGCCACCAGTAGACGAACCACTAGCTCCACAATCATGTACTCTTTTGCTTGCCCCTTTGCATACAGACACGTGTGTTTGAAAACACCCCCTTTCAGTTTTCGCTGCCTGAAAACACTTTTCTTGCTCTTGTTCAGACAATTTCAACACATCACTGTAACTCTCAGGTTCAGACTTCACATAACATACACTGAATTCATCTGAATACTTTAAAGGTGGAATTCCTTTGTTTTTTCTTTGTGAACGACGAGGTACACTGGAAATTTCTTCCTCCCTTTCATTTCCCTCCTCCCTTCCACTTTTGGGAGTGGAAACACTCTTCTCAGAGATGTGAGGGCTCTGAGAAGTTAACCCCTGAGTTACTGTTTTCTCCTGGTTGTTCACGGTTTCTAACAGAACTTGGGAACCTTGAATCCTGTCCCAACCTGCCTCCTGAAAAGTAGCAGACCTAGAAACAACCACCTTCCCATGACTTAGGGAAAAACGCCAAGATTTGGATTGCATGCCAGAATAACCCACAAAACGTAATTTCACAGACTTGGCTTCACCTTTAGACCTTTGGATATTCACGTATGCCCAAGACCCCCATGTTCTCAAGTGAGACAAATCTGGCTTTGAACCAAAAAGTAAACAGTAAGGCGAACTGCCTGTAACCCTGCTCCAGGTTCTATTACACAGATAGTTTGCGGTTAAAAATGCTTCTCCCCACAAATCTTGCTCAGCGTTTGCATCAGCCATTAGAGAATCTTTCTTCATTTGAAGTACTCCAATTCTTCTCTCAATTGACCCATTTTGAAAAGGAGTTTGGGGATCTATTAACCTGTGTGTGATTCCTGTCTTCCTAAACCACTCACAGAACCTTCCAGAAACAAACTCACCCCCACGGTCCGACTGCACAGAAATAATGGGCTTGTTAAAGAACTTTTCCGCCCAAGTTTTCCAATCCCTAAAAGTTTCAAAAGCTTCTGATTTTCGCTTCAGTAAATAACACCAACTAAAGCGTGTGTAATCATCCAGAATTACAAGCACGTAACTGGATCCCCCTTGTGTAGGCGTGAATGGCCCTACCAAGTCAATAAATACCAGTTCAAAAGGCTTTTGTGACACCCTGTCACTTTTCCTGCAGATGTTCTGCACCCGGGATTTGGTCTGATGACAGATTGAACAATCCAAGAAATTTTTACAGTTTCGCAAGCTTAACCCTGTACACACTTGAGGCATGTGACTTAACACTTTAAAACTTGCATGACCTAAACGCCTGTGCAACTCATGAACACAATTTTTATGGTCTGGCACGTTACCAGTTTGTGCCACCCTTTCTTTACCTGCACCCATGTAAAACAGTCCATTTTTAACATGTCCCAGTGCCACATTTTGTCCATCCTTAATCACTTGGCACTCATCCTTCTGAAACGTAACAACGTATCCTTCAGACGTTAGAGCACTAACAGAAAGGAGACAAAAATCTAAATCTGGAACATACAGAACCTGTTCACACTCCTTTTGCAGACATGGAACGTAGCAACAGCCAATTCCTTCCACCCTCGACGTTCGTCCATCTGCAAGCGTGATTGACTTCACCTTGCTTGGTTCCAACTTCCGAAACGCCTCTGGATTATTAGAAATTGTTCTGGACGACGCAGAATCAATCAGCCAAACCTCTTGGGCCTCGTTACACCTCACTGTGGCTGAAACAAATGCATTCGAGCATTCCTTCTCCTCTCCAGCCTGTGTAACTCCCTTCTTCCTCTTTTTACAGAAGCGTTTGATATGACCCGGCTGTTTGCAAAAATAACACTTTCTTATTGCAACTGCGGTTCTCTCCACACTGTTGCCTTGGAAACACTTATCTCTCTGCATTCTTTCTCCGCTGCCAAGGGCTGACTGCTTAACCCTTTCCTGGCAGTTTTCCTCCTTCCTGGAAAGACGCCGTTTCTCTTCTTGGAGCAAACGACCCGTCAAATAATGAAGAGTGAGTTCATCAGTCTTCATACTTTCCAGACTGGTTGTCAGAATGTCCCAGCTTTGAGGCAACGACCCCAAAATCAGGTAGCACTTATGCTCTTCCGTAAAAACGATTCCGACCTCCTGCAACTGGACAAATAGAGATCTCACCTGTTGGAGATGATTTGCCAAACTTCCAGCCTCCTCCAACTTTAACCGATACAGCTCTCTGGTGAGGCTCAGCCGTGTGCTTGCCGACGCACGCACATAAATCTGTCTCAGCGCATTCCAGCTGTCTCTTGCCGTCTCATCTCTGTTGATATGGACAATTTGCGAGTCCTCCATACTCAAGACAATGTTTGCTTTGGCCCTTTCATTCTGCTCTTCCCACACTTGTGCTTCTTGAGCAGTCTGACCAACCGGCCTCGGGACACTCACGACGTTCCAACATCTGTCCCGCTTCAAAAACATTTCCATCTTGAATGACCACGTTAAGTAATTTCTCTCATTCAGCCGTTCCACCGGAATACTGGATGCCATCTGAACCTGGGCCATCCTCACCGGCTGGGCTGGAGCGCGACTCACACTGGATACAGACCCGTCTGAGCTCGATGAACTGCCTGAGCTCGACTCCGTCTTTCCCTCCAGCGTTCCTTTGCTCTCAAGCTTTCCAGCAACCAAAAATTATGCCTTCCAGACTTTCTCTGGGCCCATAACCTATCGGGGTAATTGCTTACCCAAAAATATAGCAGAGTGCGAAATAGCAGCAGCGTAGAGTCTGGAAATGGTTTCAGCTTGAATTTAGGAACAAAAGAAGCACTCACGGTCTTTGGTCAGTAAAGAAGCTTTACTGACACTAAATAAATTACTTACAGAATAAATGGTCATATATACAGTCCTTTCACAGTACAGCAACAACGTAGCAGTATAACATCAGCAGTAAGTTCCAGCAGTAAGTTCCAGCAGTAAGAAGCCATACAACATGGACTTCTTAAATACACTTTTCTCCTTGGCCCAATTAACCAATAGTCTCTTCATCCTGTACATCTCGTACCGCACGTAGGCCAGGGAAGAATCTGCTTCATACTGGACTTCTCCTGGCAGAGACAATCTGGCCAAGGACATCTTTTTAACTCTTTAGAGTCCTTTTCCTTCTGTGGTTAAAAACCTAACCACAACATACACAGATAGCAGGATCACTTTCAGTTATTTGCTCTCAAGCTGAATGTGATTTTTAAAACACAAACATTATTATTTTCAAAAACTGTTCAAGTCATCCAATTAACTATAGCAAACTTCTAATGCACACAGGCTCGCACACATACATCTGCTGTGGTGGTTTCCAAAAGTGTAGCCTATCAATCTACTCCCTCAGTGGACCTTGACTGTCGGAATGTAAGCCTCACAAGGCGTGAAGTGGGCAACATGCAATTGCACCAATTCTGCCATAAAGTGACCTGTTTATGCCAAAATGTGTGTGTGTACTTCATTCTTCATTCAACCCACAGACTCCTATGCTATCATCAATAGAACTATGTCTAATCAAGACCACCTTTTGAGGAATCAGACTGAGGGCTGAAACAAATAGATAATGTAAAACCTTTTGGTCTACTCCTGAGGAACCAAGCTCACAAGTAAAGATACTACAAGCCTCTGAGAGAGTACCACTCTTCTCCTATCTCCCACTGGCCAATACAGAGCCAAATGGCCTTCCCTATTTGCCATGTAGTCTCTCCTCAAGCCTACATACTCCAAACTCTGAAAATGTACACCATGTGATTCTTTGTCATGAGGTGTGCTAATTTTAAAAGCCTTAATAAATTACGTGTATGTGCCAGCATTTGCAGCTGGCCTGATTGTCTGAATGGAGTCCACCAGGGGAAGAGCCTTCAGTGTGGTGGCCCCCCTTCTATGGAATTCCCTGTCTCTGGAGGTCAGGTAGGTGTCAACTTTGTATTCCTTCCGGTGCCTCCTGAAAACATTGTTCCAGTAAGCCTTCACTGAATGACCCCAGCTGCGGTTTATTTTGCCACTTTGTTTCTCTAAAAACCTACTTTTAATGTGTTTTTATTTGTTTTTATCTTATTTACTGCTCTGAAATTTTTTATTATTATTATTATTTATTTATATAGCACCATCAATGTACATGGTGCTGTACAGAGTAAAACAGTAAATAGCAAGACCCTGCCGCATAGGCTTACATTCTAATAAAATCATAATAAAACAATAAGGAGGGGAAGAGAATGCACGAAACAGGCACAGGGTAGGGTAAAACTAACAGTATAAAGTCAGAGCAAAATCAAGTTTTAAAAGCTTTAGGAAAAAGAAAGGTTTTTAGCTGAGCTTTAAAAGCTGCGATTGAACTTGTAGTCCTCAAATGTTCTGGAAGAGCATTCCAGGTGTAAGGGGCAGCAGAAGAAAATGGACGAAGCCGAGCAAGGGAATTTTGAATGGGGAACAGTATATAAATATTGTAAATAAATAAATAATCACTGCTGAAGCCAAATGGGGGGAAGGGAGTGAAAAGGCCATTTTCTTCATACAGAAGTAAAGCAAAGATTCATTCTTAGGACTTCTCCATGCACAAGACCCCAATGAAATGCTTTAGAATAGGATGTATTTTTATTCTACGCCATTTCACTTGGCATTGCTGAAGCAGCTATTCCATCGTTTCTGTAAAGCATGTTTGCCAGTCTGTGTCTCATAATGGAAAGTCAACAGATAAGATCTAAAGAACCCTTTTAAACACAAGGAAGGGTTTGCACGCCTCCTTCCAGGGTATTCCTGCAGTTTAGTGGCACAGCACAGGTTTTGTATGCAGAAGGTCCCAGGTTCATTGCTGGCATCTTCAAGGCTGTGAACAACTTCTGCCTGAATCACTGGAGAGCTAGACAACACTGTGCTAAATAAACGAAGGCCTGATTCAGTATAAGACAGCTTGATGCATTCAACTGGGTTTCTCCCTTTTCTTCTGTAAGCAGGTCGTCAAGCCACACCAAAGAGCATTTCTGACTTTCCCCCAAGTTTCAATAGTAACTTGTTAAGTAGCCCTGTATTTGGCAAGAAGGGGCTGAGAAGACTTGCTAAAAGTTCATAATACAGCACTGTGTATTGGGGCTCATGGCATCGGAGCTTATTCAGGTTATTGAAGTTATAGACATTTTTAATGGTTCATCTCTTTGACAGAATCTTTAATTAGGTTGCTCATACAATGCCAACAGAAACTTTACTTAACACAGACAATGTGGAAGCTTGTTTTAAAGCAGTTGGATTATAAATCATAAATAGAACTGGAAGCAACCTCTCATGCCCAATGCATTGCAAGTTTAGTACAGCTTATCCAGCTAACCCAAATCTGTCTTTCTTCCATAAACAGATCAGAAAGCTGACCTTCATCACAAGCCAGGCTTGGGTAACCTCTGCTAGAAGAGTATAATCACAGTATTTTCAAATCATCATTTTGGCACTGCATATATTCAAGTCTGATTTTTAATCACCACCACATTAGACGTCAGCAAAATAGTTTTGCTGGCAATTTTTAAATGGAATGAAAACATTTAGCCTTTTGATTACCTTGTTAAACAGAGTCATGATGACCTTATAGCAGTACTTGATATTACACACCATAATTGAGAATCTGTCAGATTTTTCATTAAAACACATTCTTACAAAAAAAAATCGAGTTGATAATACAAGTCATGCCAAAGTGCATCAGACTGAAATGTGGCTTGTAGTCTACCAAACCAGACAAAACAGTAAAGCATTCATTTTTGAATAAAGATTATCTACTAACTTTGTGCTACTGTTCTATGCCAGCATTTGCTGAATTTTAGCTGAGAAAGATCTAAAGTAAGCTTCAGCCATTTGGATGTTCTAAGCACCATTTCACACACAGGATGATCATTAGAAGATTTGTATGCAGTTTCATTATTTTTCTATACATACTCACAATGTGTGAAGCAGATGCAAGTTATATAGCAATTTAAAGAGCCAGATCCAAAAGCTAATGGTCAAGGAAAGCTTTCCTGTACTTTTAATGCCTGAACATTAACTTCTGTATTTTGAAACTTGTTAACCACATTTTGTTATTTTCTTTATGTGTAGATTAGGGGAGAAGATCAGAATGAAATCTTTGGTCTAAATACAAGACAGGGAGAAGCATGATATTCAACAAGGAACATGCTTTTGAGTTACCTACCTACCTACAAACCTGGACTTTTATATACTGCCTTGGTTTGAGGGGATGCCACTATCTTTGCATCTATGTATACCTTTTCCCATAAGGAATTAGAGGAAAACCCTCTCTTTATATGCTTGCTCTCACACATTGGCAAGGCTTTACTTTTCTGGCATCCTTACAGATTTTCCAAAGTAACTAGGCTTTGTCGGGATCATTTGCTTATACGTACAAAACAGGCTTGGTTTGTATGGTACATATTATTTTTAAATAATAATAATTGGGTCTTATGCTATTTAAAAAGCTAAATTAAGTGCCTACAACATAACAATAAAACTGCATATGACAATATAGAGCATCCGCCCCAACCTGGTGCCCGTCAGATGTTTAAAACAACAACTCCCACCCATCCAATGGCAAGGGATAATGTGAGTTGTAGCCCATAACATCTGGAAAACACTGGGCTGGGGAAGGCTGTCATAGAAGAAAGCGTAATTAAAGCCAGATGTTTTGAGGAGGGAGATGTAGAAAAGTCAATGACTTGGATAACTGTGAGGAAATGTGCTACATCTGTTTGGTTTATTCCTATGATGGACATATAGGGAAAGCAATCCAAGAGATGGAGGCAACTGGTCACCATAGAACCAGAGGGTAAAGAAGATAAGTCAGCTATGGAAGTCCTACCCCATGGGAAAAAAGTTCTGTGGGAATCTACAGTCCTGAGAGCCTTAGGGCATGTCTAGACCAGGGGAGGGAGGGTGAAGAATCTTGTGATATTCTGCTTCCGAGTTCCTCCACTTTGTCCACATGTGAGCACGACATCCTGGGAGGAAGGAGGGATGTCGTGCCCACCATTTTCTTTTTTTGTCTTTTTTACAGAAGATGAGTGCACTTGCGCTCCAACAAAAAAGTAGGTTTTAAAAAAACAAAAACACTCCTGCTCCCCCGCCAGTCCCGATGGGCACGGAGCACCTGAAGAGCTCCATGCCCCATGCTTGTTTCCCACCTCATGATTACTCATGAGGAGGCAGAATGAAGCTGGGATGGGTGCCTGCACACATCCCGTGATCTCGGGATGATCTCAAGACCACGGGAAGAATCGGGCTAAAAGTGGCCCCACTTATCCCAGGGAAATAGAGGGATTATCCCTCCCTGCTCCCGGGATCCCCTGTGCATCATGTGGATGCACAGGGATGATTCTGGGATGATCCCCAGGATAAACACTGGTCTAGACATGCCCTTAGAAACACAAGCTTACCTGAGGGCACCTCACTTTAAAGGAGAGTTCGATAACAAAACTAAACTCCCATTCACAACTTGTTTGAATATATGTGTATACATCCACACGTGCGCACACACACAAAGTTAAGTTCAGAAGGAGTGGAGTGTCTCCTGCCTGTTATATACACAATGTTCATTTGGTCAGGAAAAAAGGACTTTACAGAATACTGAGACTAGATTGTTTTATGTCTTGATTTCCTAATCAGATTCCAAGTACAATGCTTTCAACAATAAAAGCGCAAAACTTGTTTTGTGGGTGTGCACACACTCAGAAACTCAAGGGCACTCTGTTTTTGCAATAAAGCCTCTTAAGGATCCATACTGAATAGTATTACTGTTCAGGTGGTTAGCAAGTCGGCAAAGGCATTCAGAATGACATGCTCCCATGTCAGATACTATATTGCTTCACTAGTCATCAATTCCTTTAGGTATTTATTTCCTGAAACAAATTCATGGTTGCCCTAAGAGGAACAATGCATTCCAACCATTCTTTGTCATTTTAGAAGGTTGTATGTAAACTGTAGGCAATACATGAGGAGTACCATCTTTTGTTTCAGTTGCTACCCTCACTGGTTTGTTGCTGTAGTGTTTAAAAAGGAGCTTTAGCATAGACTATAAAGTCAAATGTTTCCCGTTTCAAGAAAAAAAATACAGATTAGGGCCCTATTACTTCAGCTGTTGACTGGAATTTTCTGATAGAATTCACCTTATTTTCTTCACTGCTTTAGTTCACCTTTACAGATGACATTTTTCAAACTATAAAATGCTCTCCACTGCTAAAAGTTTCTTGCTTCAACAGTTTCTCATTGCTGTAAGAGTAAATCTACATCCTTTGTTACTAATACACACGGCACTATTGGTATGTGACTTTGTCTCAAGGCTGAGAACAGGCTATAAATTTAGAAATCAATAGCTAACTCTATCAATATTCATTTTACTTTTTCAATACAAAATACAAAGGTGAAAGAGCAGTAAATAAGCCAGAGCGCTGAAATAAATTGGGTGTTCTTGTCACAATTAATAAATGTTTAACCAATAACACTTCTAGCTACAGTAGGCTACAGCCTTGTAACACATATCTGAAAGTACATAGTGGCACAGGTGCTGAACAGAGGATTCACAAATATACAAACACCTAATTCCAACAGTTTGTTAGCTCCACCACACTATCTATCCTCCAAACAAGCATAAATAAGATTGTTCAACATACTGCATACAAAGATAGGAAAAACCATTTGTCATCAATGGACATTTATGAATGTGGCAACTGAAATCTTTTCTTCATGGGCTTGCGAGGGTCATATTACTACGAGGCAGGTATTTTTGCAAGGTCTGAGCCTTTAGGATAAGGTCGAATAAATATCCAAATAAATGAATAACTAAGACAGAAGAATTAAATTATATTTAAACAACACTGTGAAGTATTTATGCACCCAATTACACATATGTCAAAGAAGAAAAAATATGTTTGACTGGATTGAGGATTGCATATTTACTTCACAACAGTAAACTTGCAGTTTAATTTTTGTCTGTTAGCTTTTTTAGAATGTAACATGCCAGTAGAACTGTGCACTCCCATCATCACAGAGGGGAGTGAGGAAACTTAAATTTCCTTCTTTTTTGAAAAGCAAAAAGGCCCAGTTGTATTGGCCAGCGTTCAGTTCTCAGGGCATACAGTGCCAGCTCTGAAATATGTTGAGCAAGAAAAGAACTAAGTTCTCCTAAGCAGGTGCAGAGTGCATTTTTCATATAACTCAGTAACTAAAGAAAAGCCCCACACATTAGGGGACAGCACTCCAAATCAGGGGCTATTGTTTGCAGACTAACCTGGAATTTTATCAACAATGCAATAACCCCCCTACCAAGTGGAAAGCAGCCATATGTAAAGAGCTCTTGCACTGTGATACTGAGGACAGCAGGGGCCTTGACCCTTACCCATCTTGGATCTGATCTCTTATTGGCCCTTTACAGGTATAGCTGTCTTCTAGCTCTGTCACTATTTCAAGACTGCCTTTCTTTGACAGCGGGACTAGCTGGATGACTCTCTCAACCACTTCCAGGATCGGATGCTAAGGTAGCTGCAGCAGAGCTAGCCCACTGTTTGTGCCTTCATATTATGGGGTACGTGGACGGAGGCTAAAATATAATGGCTTGACTGAAGCCATCTAATGAGCTCATGGCTGAATTGAGATTTGAACCAGGAGTAACCAAGGCTCATAGTTCATGCTCATATCTGCCATGCTAATCCCTAATATGTGCAGCCTCTCAGCATTTTCCTTGATTCTTACCTCATGAGTTGGCCCTTGTAGAGCAATAGTAAAATTATCAATCTCAAAGCCCACTGTGAATCTCTTATTTAAAAAATAAAACCCCACAGAAGTCACTTAAATACTGTAAAATTTTGTCCATGAAAAAAATCGGAATGGTTTTGTAGAACCTTTAATACTGCTGTTGCCGCAACACAAAATGTTACGCAAATGTGTTAGCTTATACAAACACAATAAGGTATACTATTGAATGGATTGGATACCTGGGCTAAAAATGTAAAAATAAGAAGAAGTAAAATGTAAAAAGCTAAAGTTAATTTTATGATGCTTTATATGCAAATACACTTGACAAAATGACTTCCTTCTGCCACTTGCAAGTTGTGAAGTTAAAATCACCTTGTAGAAATAATTATATTACCCTCTCCTCAGCCATTAAGCATTTTCCTTCTCACTTCACATATGTTCAGAGTCTTAGGACCTGACCTAGACATTTTCTTTTTTCCATATTACTGTCACTAAGGTGCTTTAGCAATATTTTTTGGACTGTTCTTGATCTGTTGCTGTCACTGATGACTGAAACATTCTACTGGAATGCCAAAGTTGACTAAATCCAGGGAATAGCTTTACAGGTCTGGTCTAAATGTATGCACAAACTATATTTGTCTACACACTTTATAAATGACTTTCCTTATTGACGTGCGCGGTACAGTAACTTTCAAACATACATAGAAGCAAACCTATGGCCAGACAATTAACAAGAGTCCTTTCATCTGTGTCTCATGTTCAACATAGAGACATGTTATGTTAATTGTGTAGTTGAGGCTTATCTTTTTTTCTTATCTTTTTTTACTCGAGAGCACTCTACCCATTGATGGCAATGGAGGCTTCTTTCTTTTCTTTTAAAGCCCCCCCCCCACACGTGCACACATGGGGGTGGATTTGGGGGAGCAAGCAGTGGGAAGAGGGAAGATTTAATCCTCCCCTCCTGGTGCACAGAGGTCCCAATCCAAACTGGGGAGAGGGTGCCCTTAGTTTAGAGTAAAAAAGAAAAAAGAGATAAGCTTTAGAAAAACGATATACACTTAACATGTGTAGTTTGACCCTCAGCTTCTTTTCAGAAAATGCAGCCCTTCTGTATGCAATATGCAGATCCTGCATATATTTATTACATTTTTATACCGCCCAATATCCGAAGCTCTCTGGGCGATTCACAAAAAGCTCTCACATTCTTAAGATTAGTACTGATATTAAGTACTGAGCAAAGAGTATTAAAGATTAAGCATTAGCCATGTGCTAAGCACTGTACAGAACATCCATATGGCACGGTCTCTGACTGAAGGGTTAGGGTTAGTCAGGCAGAAGGTGGATTTAGATGCCTTTCCTGCAACATGTGGTGACTTTTCCAGTCACCACATTTTGGTACTCAAGCAGCACTAGTTTGCCTGCAGGGAGTGGAGGAAAGTGAACATCCGATGCATGAAACTAGTGCTCTTTGTATGAAATCTACCCTTATTGCGCATTGAATATTGTGCATTGGACAAACTGGTTCTACTACCACATGAATGCATGCTGGCAGGAAAACCTGCTCATCTGAATTCACCCAGAAAGTACTCTGCTCAAAAGGGTAGGACAGGACTAGTGGAGGAGCAAGTCCAGTAAAGGTGAGCTTCAATTATGGTATGGAGGAACCACACATGATAGTGGAGAGAGAATGTGGGCTGCATAAATACAGCTATTCATTCAAACTCACGACTTCCTAGCTTAGGATTTGCAGATCTCTGCTTCTAGCATGCAGGTGTACGAAAATATGCAGCACTTAGTTTTAGTTGCTGCTATGCATTCATTCATAGGTAGCACATGAGGGGGCTGGGAGCCAGGCCAGGGTTCTGGTGGGGTGGGTGGGGGCTTCAACCCTTTCCCCCTGCTGTAGCTATGATCTGAATTGGGGCCTCCCATAGCTATGGCTTGCAATGGGAGGAAAATTCCCATTGGTAACAATGAGTATTAATTTTCCTCATGAAGAAAGCAGGCAATTGAGAACAGATCAGGGCCAATCGATGACAGGACATGGGATGAGCAGTCAAACTCCTCATGTGGTTTTCAGTGCCAAGCTGCAACAGCTTCCTTTTTAAAAAAACACATATTCTTAGGCTGCAATCCCTTACATATTTACTCAGAAATAAGTCCCGCTAAAGTTGATGGAAACTACTTCCAAGTACATGTCTAGTGGCCTTAGGGGGATTGCATCCTCAAAAACATGCTATAAACCAAATTGAGTTTAGTTATATCCTGGTGTGTGTGTGTGTGTGTGTGTGTGTGTGTGAGAGAGAGAGAGAGAGAGAGAGAGAGAGAGGGAGGGAGGGAGGGAGGGAGGGACAGCGCTTCTCTCACTCTCTTCATCTTGTTTTGCAGACTTACAAATTATGATATGTCATCATGGTGAATTTGCTTACCAGTAGGTCCTGGCAGTGGTGCAGCTTTTCTCCTTCGTTTGATATCTCCCATACATAATGATCCTAAATGGACACTTGTTTGTCTGTAAGTAATTACCAGAGAGATGTATTAACAAACATTAAGGAAATAACTATTTAGAATAATTAATATAGTAAAATCTGCATCTTATTTAAAACAGTCTCAATAAAGATGGAGTTGCACATTAGAATCCTTCAGATATTAAAACCAAATTATGTTTGTTGGCAAGGATTCAGGACAAAGCAGCAGTATAAATAGCTACTGGAATAAATAATGTAAAAGAAATGCTTTTGAAATTTCAAAACTTGCAATCTTTCTGACTCAACATAAAATGAAACACTGATGCTACTGACAAGGCAATACATAAGATTAATTATCTAAATGATCACAATATTCCTGGTGAGTTATCAATTGACTACTGATGCCTGCTGTTGGAATAACATTTATTATGGCAAAAACATCATCAGTTTTCTTTTAAGTTAACAAGCTGCTCTTCACAGGCTATACACTTGTGGCAAACAAAGCTGTCTTCTTTTTAATTGCCTTTTGAATTCTAAAATGAAATGCACAAAGAACAGTATTTTGCTTCACTTCCAAGTTGTTGATCACAACTTCCTGCATCTTCTAATAAAGAATTCTATGTTAATTACACATTGTGTGAAGAAGTACTTCCATTTGTATGTTCTGAAAAGACATCCAATCTATTACATTGGATGACTCAGAGTTCTAGTATCAAGGAAGAGGGGTAAAAAAAATTCACAATCTAGTTTTCACATTGTTCGTTGCTTTACAAACCTTCTGTGCCTAATATCCTTTGGAAAGGTTTTGACCCATCTTCTTACTTAGAACCACAGAGATCATGGAAAAACCTTGATTAGATGGGGTCTAATTATTCAAGCATTACCATTAAGACTAAATCCAGTCTAACACACAATATAAAAGGTAACCCTGATATGTACTGAATTATTAGGGAGTTGGGACTCTTAGTACCATGGGAAGTAGTTGCTTCAGTCCAGAGATCTATATGGGGTACAGAATATAACTCCGTCAACTTTCAATTTGTAGCTATGCAATTCTCCAAAAGGATTATAGTATACTTGACTGAAAAACACACAAAGACATCAATAGGGAAGGAGATAAAGCGAACTCCCCTGATCAGAACATGTTAAATTTTGGACAGATATACACCCTCAACGTTTAATTAGGCCGGGAGTTTATAGCTTACTTCATTAACAGACGGCCATAGCAAGCAGCAACAATTCCTGAATTCAGGTTTTAACTCCCTCTCTGGCTCTTTGGTAGGAGCAGCAGCAAAGAAACCTGGGAGCAAAGCTTTTGCTATCTCCAAGCTGATGCTAACTGTATACAAATGGGAAAACTGTTACAAATGATTATAAAAAAACTAATCCAATGATCCAAAGTGATCCAGCAAAGTAGGACCCTTGTCCAAGGCAGAACTTGTATTGAAGCCTCTTACACATAGTGAGAACTCACTCGCAGAATCATTTTAAAAATCCACAGTTGGGCAATACCTTTATTAGGACCAATCAAAACGTTACAAAATAGTGAGCAAGTTTTCGTGCTCTTCAGAACATTTAACAAGGCTAGATGTTAAACTAAAAAGAGTAGAGGAGGGGCAAGAGAAGAAGCTGGCGTGATGCTGAAGCAACATAACGTGCATTTAGTCTTAAGATGGAGTCTATGACATTTTGATTGACCATGTTTTGTTTTATCCAACTTCAGATTTTCAAATTTTTGAAGTGGATCAAGATAGCTTTTTGTGTAGCAGCAGCAGAATCTGGTAATCATATATAGCTTCAAATTCCAATGCTAATGACTAATAATAACAAAACCACTAAATGAAATGAAACAGAGAATAAAGTCACAGGGTTGTATCCAACGTTAGTCCAATTTAATCCCCATTAATTTCAATGGGTCTACTCTAAGTAGGACTAACATGGGATACAACCAATGTCAGTACAAAAACAACAAGCCTAAGTACGAGATCAACAGCATAGTATTGTAAGTCCATAGTAGGCAAAGGAGCAAATATACAATACAAGTCAAAGTATACATTCAAAAGAGTATGCAAAGCTTGCAAAATAGCTCTGAATTCCTCAGTAACTCAAAGTTAAATCAGACATGATGGGGACCATCACTTTAACAGTTTAAAGTTAAACAGGGTGCTAAACTCCCCCTTCTGTGTCTTACCTCCATGCAGTCCATTGCTCCAAACACTTTTCTCTGCTCCCAGCTCTAATACTCCAAATGAACGAGGAATGGGGAAGAGAGTGGAGCAGTGACTTTGGAGAGCTAAGGCACAGGAAGAAGTGGCTTCCTTTCTCATGCAAATATGAAAAGATGCAAGTCTCCACGATTATGTCTAGTTTAGCCCTCAATCTTTTCCAGTTAGTGAAATACAAAGATCTAGAATCACGTAATTTAGTGTACTTAGGGGTCTTTGTAAACATATCAACACCCACCCAGCAGCTCCTCACACTGTACCGGAGGTTCTGTTTCAGGGTAGCATGTTGGGCAGAGGGGCGGGTACCTCCTGAAAAATGGGAATTCAGGTAGCATTCTGTTCATATATTCTGTTCACAATCTTTCCAATTGGGGACCACAGAAAACTGATCAAACTGTACTTAAGAGTTTTCTCCAGAAATAAACCAGATGTCTATTATGTCCTACAATTTATGTTACACCAGTCACAATCTGAAGATGTATGAACTGAAATGTAAATAATGTCAAAGTTTAAAAATAAGGGCTTGTAGATTTGCTAAAGTCATGTCCTAGGTTGGTCCAAAAGCAGACTTTATACTGGTAGGAGAAGAATATATGAGATCTGATATAACTTAGATGAAGAAACATGAAGCCCCCTCTCTTCTGTCCATAGCAGGTCCTAGCATTATTGCAGGGTCACTGAAAGCAGGAGACTTCTGGGCACAGCTCAGACTATAATAGAATGCAGTATTTGTTAGGACTGTTATAATGAAGGGAGTCTGAGAAGGAATGGGAAGGAGGGAAACAAGAATTCAAGTAGGATGAAAGATAAAAATGAATAAAGTCAGCCAATTGAACCTGAAGACCCTAGCTCCAGGAATAACAGCTAGTTGTGCTTGAGTAATTCAGCTCACATTGATTATCTGTTACACTGCATTGAGATATCCAGATTATTGATCAGTTAGATTATGGAACTTGGATCCTCCTGTGCCTGCTTCTCTGTCGACACATGCAATGGAGTTGCAACAAATAACACTAAGTAAGGACTACTTTGTTATTGTTGTCACCCTTTGTGTAGAACATAGCAGTTACTTTTTAATTTAAAATCAATGATTGTCTGAAAGGCAGCTACGTTCTTTCAGCATAAATGAATCATTTGTCTTTGCAAAAGCACAAGAATTTGATCACTAGCCAAGGTGAGAGTATTTTGTTTCATTTTGCTATTTTGAGGAAAAGCAGTAATTTTTTTTTTGGCATGCTAAAAACAACTGAGCAATATTATCAAGAATGGAAAAACAATAACAAGTATTATAATTTCCCCCTCCCCTCTTAAAACAAGATCACCAATTTGGTCAAACTCACAGGCTTAGGCTAAGGCCTGCTTTGCATGTTAACAACTAATGATGAAAAGTGTATGTCTAAGAGGATTTGCAATTCTGGTGTGTGAGTGTGCCTGTGTACACACTGTAATTCCAATTTATGGTGGACAGCAAAAGCATTAGCTCACTTGCACATCTAGTTTTCATTGTGAGTTGTAGCATGGAAAGAAGTTCTGATTCTTAAGGTGTCCTATGAAATAAACCGTTCCATTTTCAAGCAGTATAAGCTTCCCACAGAAGTTTCCCTCCACATCGATATGCACTGCTGAATAAATAAGAAAAACAAAAGGCTGTAACAGTGCCGTATTCAGGCCAGCCATTATTGGCATGGGTCACACTGACTTGAAACTATGAAGAAGGCATAGTCTATCTGAATGCTTGAACTTTTAATGCAAATTTGGATTGTAGTTATCACTATTGCCTCTGGAACTGGGACCTCCTCCCCTCCTATAGGCCATTAGAATGAAATGCCCCCTGAATGGGAAAGGAAGAAGCAGTCATCATTGCCATCTCTTGAAATAGCTTACTGTTCTAATAAGTTATTGATCTTATGGAAGCCTCTTTGGGAGCCTTGTTGGCTGAAGAACAGGGTAAACATGCTTAAAAACAAACAATATTCTGGGAAAGAAACTAAGCAAAACATCCACCTTTTATTTAGAAGGCCAAATATTCTCCCGATTTATTGAATACAATTGTTAAGTTCCTTCAACGGGGCATGGCAAAAGGGAAGAGGCTCTGAGCAGCCTTGCCTGTACGTTCCTTTGCACCGATCCACAGACTTGAAGATTACAAATAGCTAATTCCCCCGATTCCTCTCAACATATCCATAGATTGCTGCAAGCTATCATTTATAAATAGCGTCCTGGCAGGAAGCTAGGCATGCTATTTGGCAGGGGCGATAGAACTTGTTAAGACCACCTTGCCTGAAAACTTGGCTGTTGACGTGCTGGTGACAGGGACTCGAGCAAGTCGTGTCAAAGGGAATAATTTTAAAGGAAAGACAACAGAAACTTGTCGCCTCTTTGTATGCATTTACAAACAGGGCTTTCCGGAGTATTAGGCCTAGTTAAAGCTGCCCCCTGGATAAAAAGTGTTCCTGAGCAGCCTCAGACAAGCTCGGGAGACAAACAGATGTGACTATGGTCCCTGGCATTTGGCAAGAACACTCACTGTCACTAAGAAACATATAAGCCTGGACAGGGCATCAGCTGCGAAACAGTAGAGCAGGCCTGCAAGTGTCACGGCAGCGGCAAAGTTGTGGCAGAGGGAAAGGAAAGGGCTGGAAAAGCCAGACTAGTGTGAACTTACACTAGCAGGCCAAATATATATTTGTTATTGTCATGCCGTCTGAGATTAAGTGAACACACCACAGCAAGAGATTGGAAATACTGCCACCATTTCCCTCCCAAAGAATGCTTTCCTTTTGTGTACAATATTTAGTATTTTTTTTCTTTATGTGTGTAATTACAAGAATGGAAGGAATAAGAGATGTTATTTAGAGACAGAGAAGGAATACCAGGAAAAAGATTATGATGATAAATGGAAATATAGGGCTCTATTTTATCCCCTATGCTGTTTAACATATACATGAAGCCGCTGGGGGAGGTTATCTGGAGATGTGGACTGAGGTGTCATCAATATGCGGATGACACCCAGCTCTACCTTTCCTTTTCATCAAACCCAGGTGAGGCAGTGACTGTTCTGAACCAGTGCCTGGGCACGGTAATGGACTGGATGAGGGCTAACAAACTGAGACTCAATCCAGACAAGACGGAGGTACTGTTAGCGGGTGGTTCATTTGTCCGGCGAGGTGATGTTTGCCCTGTCCTGGACGGGGTTGCACTCTCCCTAAAGGATCGGGTCCGTAGTTTGGGGGTGCTCTTCGATCCAGAACTGTCACTTGAGGCACAGGTGAACTCAGTGGCAAAGAGCACCTTTTATCAGCTTAGTCTGATATACCAACTGCGCCCTTATCTGGACAGTGATAGCCTAGCTACAGTTATCCATGCTCTGATAACCTCTCGTTTGGATTACTGCAATGCGTTATACGTGGGGCTGCCTTTGAAAACGGTCCGGAAGCTTCAGCTGGTACAAAACAGGGCAGCCCGTTTACTAACAGGGACTGGCTGGCGAGATCACATTACGCCAGTCCTTTTACAACTTCATTGGCTGCCAGTCCAGGTCCGGGCCCGATTCAAAGTGCTGGTATTGACATTTAAAGCCCTAAACGGTTTGGGGCCAGGTTATTTGAAGGAACGCCTCCTCCCATATGTACCTACCCGGACCTTAAGATCATCTACAGGGGCCCTTCTCCGTGAGCCCCTGCCAAAGGAAGTGAGGCAGGTGGCTACTAGGAGGAGGGCTTTCTCTGCTGTGGCACCCCGGTTGTGGAATGAGCTCCCCAGAGAGGTCCGCCTGGCGCCTACACTGTACTCCTTTCGTCGCCAGCTGAAGACCTTTTTATTCACTCAGTATTTTAACACTTAATTTTAACTTAAATTTAAATTATACTGTTTTAACTCTGTATTTTAACCTTATATCAATTTTGCTGCGTGGTTTTATCCTGGTTGTGCTTTTTATATTGTATTTTGTATTTGTATTTTTAACTTGTTGGTTGTTTTATGATGGTTTTAATTTTTGTGAACCGCCCAGAGAGCTTCGGCTATTGGCGGTATAAAAATGTAATAAATAAATAAATAAATAAATAAATAAATAAATTATTGCCATTAACAGCTATTGCCATGTCATCAGGCAATATTTTTAGCTGATTTACCAAAATACGTCACAGCTGTTATTTGCTGGTGGCGTGTTTTTTTCTCACTGTTGAAAGTCTCCTACCCTTATAGTTTACTTTCGTACCTTATTACATTGCATGGCAAATAAATATTTCCTGTGACTTCTTCAAATAATTATTGCTATCATTGTACTCTAAAACGCTAGGAAAATTCTCTGTAATGTGAAAAGTATCATATGAGTGCAGCTATCATGTTAAAGGTGTAAATGCCAATCTGCACATACCATTAAAAACGTAGCTCAGCATTTTGTGTTATCTTTTTTAAAACAGCTATCGTCTGGTTCCCCAGTTAGGAATGGAACCACAACAGCTAGGACAGTGAATTTAATCCTTTCCTCCCTTACCATTGTCCCAATGAACATCACCCTTCTTACTATTGGCATTGGGAAGAAAACTTCCATTGGTGCCAACGGGGCCTTTACCCTCAATGTAAATCACACATTTCGGAGAGGTAATTTTCATCAGGACTGCAACAGGGGAGGAAAGGTTTAAACTTACTCTCTGCAGCTGCTATTTGCAGTTTAAAAAGTACCTACAACATTGAGCCGTGTTTTTAATGGGATGTGGAGTTTAGTTTCCTTTAGGGTTAATTTCTTCCCCAAGTGAGATTCTCTGGTAGCATATGGTCTTTTTTCCTTCTCCTTTATGCCTCCCTTGCTTTGACCCCTTCTTTTAAAGATAAAGAAACACCTTCTCTAAGAATTATAATCTTAGCTTTTAAATATTGTGATATTATTAAGCTTTCAACCTAAAATTAGCATTTGGTTTATTTATCTGGAAGCACACAAAGATCTGGTTTGCACATAACACCAACCCATGGTTTGCTGCTGTGCCTGGGGTGTTTCTTGACAGACGATCAAACCAACCACAGTTTGTTTTCTCAAACCCTGTGTTGTTTCTATCTGCTTCTTCCCCTCCACCCCTGAAGCCTGGTGAAACAACACATGAACTATCGGCTGTTCACATGTAATGACAACCCATGGTTTAAACAACCCAGTTCACAACCCAATAACAAACCATGGGTTCTCTTCTGGGTTGTTCATGGTTAACAAACCATTGTTTGTTAGCACAGCTGCATTCATACATCATGACAATTCCAGATGTAAGGGAAATATCCCATATTTAAGCTGGTACAAAGTTTTGCCATGAAATCCCAGCACACTAATTTCTGAATGCACATTTCCCCCCCAAAAAGACAAACCTTTACACTAACTTCAAACATGATGATGCTACACTTACTTTCCCACAGTGGAGGAAAAGCATCATGTACTCAAGTCTCATAAAGTTCAACAAAAATCCTGCAAAGTTTCACTCCTCATGAAAGCCGTCTATGACTGGGTGTTTTCCTACAGTCTTAAAAAAAATAGTGTGGTGATGGCATGTACAAAATGAATTTTGTTATTGTCAGCCACCATGAGCACAATTCCTTTTGTAAAAAGTTGGGGGCATCAATCAATCAATCAATCAATCAAATAAATAAATAAATATGGTATATTGTATATTAAGGCTGTAATTTACCAATCCAGGGAACTGAATATGCAGCTATGTTCCCTGCTGGCAAGTACTTGTCATCAATGGGAAAATATGACAATGCTTGTAGTTATCATTTGCTGGACCAAGGCATATCCTGGATCCCAACTATAGCCATTACAGTACAGTTAGTAACGGCCATATGTCTTCATGTTTTCACTAATTTAAGCTATTTGTTATCACTGACCTGGTTCATACAACATGACAGCCCACCATGGCTGATCACTCAAGGTAGGTTGTCGTGTTGTGCGAACCTGGCGAGCTTTCTGCAGCCTGGGTTATTTTTCATAAACAAGCCACCCTGAAAACCTATAACTTGTTTTAGGAATGTTGATATCCATGGTGGCTTGTTGTATTATCAGAATCTCACAGGGTGACTTCATTGTAGGTTGTTGTGAGTGGCTACACAGCTGGCCAGCCAGAGCAGCAAAAACTGAGATAGGGACTGAAGCAATGAGTTCTTCTGCAAAGGCACCTGCGATGCATGCTGGAGCGGGTGGGAGGACTGAGGCGGAATGAGGAAGGAAACAAGCCAAGGCAAGCCTGATGGTCTGTTGGGTTAGCACCCCACCTATGGTGGCTTATTTGCAGGGTAGTTTAGCGTGATGTGTACATTCTTCCAATGGCTACAGCAGCCTTCCCCAACCCGTTGGCTTCCAGATGTGTTGGACTAGGACTCCTAGGATGGCAGGGGATGATGGGAGTCCTAGTTCAATACATCTAGAGACCAACGGGTTCGGGAAGGCTGGGGTACAGTATTGATTTGTGCAAGCTTCACGGGCTCTGATGTTTCCTCGTTTCAATATGCAAAGCTATTTCCCAGATTCTATCTGCTTTTCTTCCAAAGCCGTTCTATTGAGCCAATGGGACTATATTCCAAGTTAATGTGTTCTTGATGATAGTGTAACTCTGCACAAATCATAATTAAGTCTGCTGTTTTATTTCTTTTAAATTTAACCAAAACATGAAAACAACTCTCCTTTTCATAAACGGAAAAGCAAAATTAGTCCCCTTTATGTGGTCTTAGACCAGGGGTGTGTGTCTCTAATACAGTGCCTACAGAGACGTCCAGTGGTCCCTGTGAAGCTCTCCAATTCCTGCCCCTTCAAAAATGTATTTTTAATGAAAATCTTGGAAAATATTAGGGTGCCAGGTTCTTGTTCCTGTTCCTGCACCTGATGCAGAGCAGCTGTTGTCAGGCAGCCAGAGAAGGTGCTTCTTCAAATATAGTCCTGCGGTGATTGGAAAAACTACATCTGTAGGATGTTACCCTGATTCAGAGTACTTAGAGTTAGCCTTTCCCCCCCTTTTGGTAGGCAGAGTCTCGAATCATAACCTGAACTTCAAGAGAAACTATTGCTGGAGGAAACAATGGAAAGATTGTTTATCCACAGCATTTCTGTGCAGTAGATTCAGAAAGCTTCCAACGCATTGCATTTTCCTAAGCATGTTTAAAACCATCTTTTCTTTCATTCATTCAAGAAAAACATTGATTTCACTCTGTATTTTGTATTTTTATGTTGCAATTAACAAGTCTTTAACCCAATTAGAATCATGTTATTTTATGAAAACAGCAACAGAATACTGGCACAGTATCAATGAGTTCCTGCAGATGGCTGTAGAACCCTTTGGTTTTATCCCTTTTGCATGCAGTTCAGTCATAGGCTGGATTAGAGAGTTAGTATCTGAGGTGGTCTCAGAAGGATAAAGTGAAATGGCTAGAGTTAACTTCTCTTCGTCTCAAAAGGAATAGAAAAAGCACTTTGGGTAAAAGGGGGATTCAATTTTGTACAAGATGCTAGAATGCTAATTTAGAACACAAAATCATATCTTTTTTTTACAGTTTTTACAGTTTGCTCTAAGTTGTAGCACTGGACGTTTACAATGAGATGAGTGGAACTTATTTCTGTGTAGATACCGTACTTCTTCGATTCTGAGACACCATCGATTGTAAGACGCACACTAATTTCAGTACCACCAACAGAAAAAAAGCTTTGATTCTAAGAAATAATAAACGCACCCATGATTCTAAGACGCATCCTGTTTTTAGAGATGTTTATATGGGGGAAAAAGAGTGTCTTAGAATCGAAGAAATACAGTATGAATAGGATTGCAATGCAAGGATGCTAAATGTGTAGCCATACTGCATCGATCTCTTCCTTAATTATCTTGACAAGGGACATACGCATATACAATTGCACACTGATTATGTGCCTAATTTTGAAAGCAGCCTTGGTTCTTTTACCTTGAAAGCCAGGGTATAAACAAAGAAATTCCTAAAGAGCATATGCCCAAGGTTGGTAAAGATGGCAAAACTCTTATTAACGGTATCATAAGGGTGGAATCCCCTTGAGAGAATTCCATCCGTAAAGGAAGCCTAAAAATCATTTTTAAATAAAACCCCACACACATATCGGTAACAGCTTGCTTTAATAGGAATGCCACTGCATTTTCATTAATGCCAAGCTGTTAAATCTTGGAAGAATGAAAAGGCAGGTTCAGCAATGGGGTTTAGCTTTGTCTTGCCATCCATTCCCTTTCCCAATTCCTCATAGTTTTTCTCTCTTTTTTGAACCTTTTGAAAACTGGAATCTGCAATAAAATGTTGCAATAAAAAGTTTCGACTTCTACAAATCTTGAGTTCCCCCAAGCATGTTGATAACGTCCTCTTGTTTCTCAGTAACTCTTTTCGGCTACATAGCTATGCTAACTTAGCACTTGAGTTTGCTATTAGTATATATGGTATTTCTACCTTTTGGCCGTGTAAGACAAGATACAAAGTATGTGAAATCATGACTTATGCTTTGACTTGTGCTAAGAGGTAATGGGGTGCTTGTGGCAGGATGCCTGTGGAGGGCAAAGCACACATCTTGCCATGGAGTATATACGGATCTCTCCCACTTCTATCCAAAAGCTGAAAATATGGGGGGGAAAGTGCAATTTCTTCTCGCCCTGCTTCTGTGACTCTTGAGAAGACAGTATTCCTTTCTTCACTATTTATAACCTTTATCTAGGTCCCTCCCTTCCTCCTCTAAATGTTTACTCTCCATATGAAACCCATGACACATCTACACCAAGCAGGATGTAGCACTATGAAAGGGGTATGAAAGCGGTATATGGTATGTGTCATGGGCCCCAACAGTTGTCAGTACACTTCAATACCTCTACAAAGCAGTAGTGTGGCTCCTGCCTTTTATATATTGCTTTCATAGTGGAATATCCTACTTGGTGTAGATGAGCCCTAGGAAACCAACATGAAGGATCTGGCACAAGTCTAGTGATTCAGATGTGCTGCTGCTACTGCTGCTACTACTACTACTATTAATAATAATAATGCAAGTTAGGGTTGGACAGTTGATATCGGCATGAAAACTAGATGAATTCTGAAAGCCTCCACAAAATCTAAGTTGTTACTAATTTTGTATATTCTAGAAAAGTCATTTCCAAATAAAAATGCAAATGTATCTATATTATTATTATTATTATTATTATTATTATTATTATTATTATTATTATTTTGCTACAATGAAAACAAGTGAAAAGGAAATTCAGAATCAAAAGCCGGGGTTTGTTCTTGGCTTATGATTCCAGCTTTCTAAGGGAACAATAAGCCAGGGACAAAAGCTGAACAAACCATGGGCACACATTTCCTGATTTGTTTAGCCGCTCCTGCTGGCAGAAGGTGGCAAGTAGAAGTGATCGGGCCGTGTACACCAGCATGCTTGGTACTTCCCAGTAAGCCAGAATTCTTCAGAAGTTTGGCTTATTGCTACATGTGAACTGGCAGTGGCCCCATTCAGAAGACACCTTAAACCATGGCTTTAACCACGGTGGTTAAGCCAGAAAGCCTTATTCACCATGGTTAAAGTCATGGTTTAAGGTGTCTTCTGAACATGGCCTGGCTTTTTTGCTTAACAACTGTGGTTAAAGCCGTGGTTTAAGGTGTCTTCCAAATGGGGCCAGTGTCATTTTCAAGTTGTGGTTAAGCAAAAATGGAACTGAAAACATTTGAACTCCTCCAGGTGGCCTCACCAGAGAGTGAGGGGGAAGAGGAAGAATATACACACAAGGCTCATTATGGCTTATTGTCATCTCACTAAACTATGGCTTAGCATGAGGTTCAAACCAGGCCATTCTCAATACTTTGGATGCTTTAAAAAGTGACTAAGCTCTCCGAGTGTAAGTTTGCAGATTGGACGTCTAAACAAGAAAAAGAAAAAGAAAAGAAAAAAGTTTTAAATGTTCATTGCTGTTTAAAAACAACCTATTCTGTGAATTTTTATGCTGTCCTGTTTTGTACAGATCTTACAAAATGCATACATACCTTGTGATGTATTGCTCTTTCTTTTCAAGACAGTAGTCTACTTTAAATTATGTTTTTAAACCCAATACGAAGGGCTTAAAACATAATTTAAAAGGATACTTATCTTGAAAAGAAGGAATGGTGATAGATCAAAAGATATGTATTTCTTTTCACCCTTCTGCCACATTATATTCACCTATTCAGGTCGCCTGTATCAAGAGTAATGTAAAAAAACACAAAACAAAAGGAGAAAAATCAAAGAAGGTATAAAAACCATGAGAGCAGTGAAGATTTGTCATTCGCAGGTGCAAAAACACAGGAAGGGAAATTAAAATGGTTAAAAACAGAGAGGGCTGATATAGAACAAGTTCCTTGAAATGCAGCGTTGTCTAGTTATATTATCCTATAATTCTAAAATTACTGATGCAAAAATAGACACTCTTCCACATGTTATATGTGTGCAGCCCATATGATGATATACTGTGCCCTTCTACTGCCATTCACATAATGGATTTCTGCTCACAGAGTAACTCGGAGGCAGCCACCACAACTGCTTGAATTGAAAAGTAGAAAATACACAATTTATTCTAAGGATATAACCAGACCACAGCTCTCTGCACTCATTTTAGGTGCTATATTACAAAACTAGGAACGTGGGAAGTGTCTTGGGAATGGCAGGTAGCTTTTTACCTGGGAACACCGTGACACTCACAGTGGTAACTTGAAATCAACCCCAAACAGAGCCCATGCCCACGCTCAGCTTATGTCACCTCCTTGTCAGCAGTGTAAACCAACACAACTGCCTAGTGCTTGCTGTTTCACGTGCCAAATATTTTTTATTACAAAAGCAGGAAATATACCTTGTCCTAGCTTGGTTGAGTCTCACACACCTTCTTCCATGTTGTGCCTACAGAGTTATTATTATTATTATTATTATTATTATTATTATTATTATTATTATATTTATTTGTATCCCGCCTTTTGCCCAATGCTGGGCCTCAAGGCGGCCTTACAAAGTTTAAAATATACATGGGGGGGGAGGGAAACAAAACCATAAACAATTAAAAAATACACAACAAAATTATAAAACATTAACATAGATGGAGGGCTGGATTATTCTCCAAAGGCCTGCTTGAACAAAAAAGTTTTAGCCTGCTTCCGAAAGCCCATCAAGGAGGGAGCCAGCCTAGCTTCCCCAGGAAGAGAGTTCCAGAGCACCGGAGCAGCCAACGAGAAGGCCCTCTGCCATGTTCCCACCAAACGTGCCTGTGAAGAAGGTGGGACTAAAAGAAGGGCCTCGCCAGAAGATCTCAAAGCACGGGCAGGCTCATAAGGGAGAATACGTTCCTTCAAATAACCTGGACCTGAACCATATAGAGCTTTATAGGTCATAACCAGCACTTTGAATTGTGCTCGGAAACAGACTGGAAGCCAGTGGAGCTGTTTTAACAGGGGAGTTGTCTGCTCCCTGTAACCAGCCCCGGTCAACAATCTGGCTGCAGCTCTTTGAACCAGCTGGAGTTTCCGAACACTCTTCAAAGGCAGCCCCACGTAGAGCGCGTTACAGTAATCCAATCGGGATGTAACTAAGGCATGTGTCACCGTGGCCAGGTCCGACATCTCTAGGAACGGGCGCAGCTGGTGCACTAGCTTTAACTGTGCAAATGAACTCCTGGCCACCGCCGAAACCTGGGTATCCAGGCTCAGGGCTGAATCCAGAAGCACACCCAAGCTGCGGACCTGCGTCTTCAGGGGGAGTGTAACCCCATCCAACACAAGCTGAATCCCTATTCCCTGATCTGCCTTTCGACTGAGTTACATGCTGCTGTGGACCTCTGTACTAGCTATATTATGAACAGAAATCTGATTTGAAACAATTTAATAATATTCCAGATGGGCTGTCTACAAACCATTTCTTTAAGCAGTCTTGGGCTCCTTCTGAATTTTCTGAGACTCTTCACATTCTATGCTCACGGAGAAAATTTAGAAACACGATGCTTCTTTTAAAAGATCAGAAACCACCACCACCCCACACACACACACAGATGTTAAAATTTCATGTCTTACTTCTTTGACTGTTCAGTCAAATCAAATGTCACAAATCTCATGTATCTTTCATAGCAAAGTTTAGAGCATTGTTGTCTGACAGTTCCAGTGTGGAATGCTAGTTGCAGTTCTAATGTCTACAGATGTAGTTTTGACAGCTGCTATCTTGGCAAACTGTACATAATTTTCTATGTGTGGGGGTTAGAAACTGGAGAGAGCATGAAATTCTTTATTCAGGCTGCATACTAGGACCAAATGCTTTCCCTTACATCCAAATCTATCCAAACCTACTTAGCGAGGAATGACAGTGACTAGTTGCTTAAGTTCACAGATTTTATAGAAGCCACAAGAGCTGACACCAGTGGCTTCAAGTAATCTCTGAGGGACACACGGATGTAAATGTTGAAGCATAGTAATTACAAAGATCAATTATTAGGACTAGATACTTAGGGGAATGTTGCATGCTATTTCTCTTTGCTTTATATTACAAAATGAAAGCAGGGACTCAGCTGGCTGCTCCCCAAATGCTGGCCAAGTCCCTCTCTTCATGTTGAGAGCGTTGCTGACCTCCGTGCTTGTCTCAGCACAGGAAAAAAAGGCAAAGCAGGCAGGGCTGGTATGACATACGGAAGGAACCCTTCTGTATGTCATACAAAATAGTACATTTTCATATAACTTAAACTGTTCCTTCTTCATAGCCTCAGAAAATTCAGACCAGGTTTTTTTACAAATATTATTAAAACTTTACGCAATTACAAAAATATGCCCCCTCAAATCAGCTGGGCTACTTGAAAAACAACTCAGATTTGTTCAAAACAATAATTACACTGCACTGGGTAGTGAAGTTGGTGGCTGGGCTGTCATGTTTGGAAGGAGGAAACCCAAGATTAATTCATATTCCTCTATGAGGGTCACGGGGTGACCTTGGGCAAGCGTCTCATCTTAACCTGCCCCACAGTGCACTGAAGCTAGAATGCTACACTGAGCTCCCTGGCAGAACTGTGGGGCTCAAATGTAAATCAGATATCAATAAATGATTCACCTAGCAATTTCCAACTGTGTTGCTATGTGAGAGACTCTCTAACTTACTTTTCTCTCTTCCAGCCCTTGTTAGGACCATGCAGAATAACCCATATTGAATTATGGATAAAGAAAACCACTGTTTCTAAAATCAATGCAGAATATACATGTGTGCTTATTTGGAACTGCGCAGGCGTAATCAGAACTTCATAATGAATTCAACTATTGGCTTGCTTAGTTTTGAAGTCTTTCCTCAGGCTGCTATAACAATGACATCATCAGAGTAACACACACCGCAACATCTGCTTTCACACTAGTGAGAATGTGATTGTATTAACCAACAAGAGCTATGACCATTCCTTTTTTAAATTCAATGCTAAACAGATGTGATAGAACAATTCAGCCCTGTCAAACTCCTTTCATATAATGCCAGTATGTTAAGATTGGGGCTTTAATAGTGACACATTTGTTTTATATGGAATAGTAACATAATGTGACTATGAAAAAGGGAAAAAAATGCATTTCTCTTGCCAGTAGGCTCTCTCATCTCCATGCACAGTACTCTAACACCTCCTAGCTGTTCCAAATCTTACTCAGACTCAGAGGCTGTTAGAGCTTTACCTGCAATAAAAAGGTTACAATTTTTTAAGAACAAAAACTTGCTGGGAAATGAAGTCCCATTGTACAGTTATTCTAAATGCGTTACACCACCTTGCCTCCAGAGACTCATGAACTTTATGCCAACCAAAAAGACTTAAAAAATATCTGTATTAGAGTCTTACTGTCCTCAGAAAGGATAATGCATTGTTTTTACTTGCTTCTAATTAGTAATTTAAGCATATGTTCAGCATTTAACTCTAAATGTTTGCCTTTTCCCCAAGCTCTAAGACAGCTGTCCAAGATGTGAATGCCAGAAAGCATTTAAATATCAACATCTGTTGAATTATGTTAATGCAATGTAATATAATTGGGCATGAGTTGGAATTGATCAAAAGTATATGAATTAGACAAAGGCAAATCTAAACCAATATTTTGTTTCGCAAACAAGTCAAAGGTAACAAAAATCTGTTTGTTAATACACGAACATGATCAGAGGACAATGTTCAGGACACCCAAGTCCAAAAATTATGATAATATTGAGAAATAGCAATTATAAAACGGAATAAACCATAAATCATTCTTGTAAAAATCATCTTCTAACACTAACGTTTTGTTAGCTTTGGCTTAGGACTTGAATTGTTTTGAGCAGCAGCTTGTCATATAAAACTGTAATTAAAAACAAGTATTATTGCATGCTGAGGAACAACTGAGAACAGGGGCGCGTGGTTCAGACATTAGCAGGATAGAAAGTTATTTCAGGATACCATAGTCCTATTGCCTCAGTCCTCCTGAGAAAACTAAAATCAGAATTTTGTATTATATAAACTGCTGTGGAGACTGTAGTATTTGATTCTGCTTCTAATCCTTCCTTGAAGGCGAAATAACCTTTTTAATGGATTTCTTAAATTAGAGTTTCTTAAGTTTCTGGAACGCAGAAGCTTACAGAAAGGAGCTTCACTGACATGACCTATTCCGGAAGCAACCATTTTGACTTGTTTCTGGGGCTTCTTTAGGAAGTGCTATCTTCCTGTTATGCTGGGGGTTGATCCCTTAGGTACAATAGAATAAGCAGAGCAGAGGATACTGCCCATAAGGTTCATACTGAATATTTTTTTTTAAAATAAACTTTTTATAATACTGATTTAGAAAATTATCTTTATCCTGAGAAACTATTTTTTTGTAGAAAAATCTATGCCAGATGCCTAGCAACCTATTATTAAAAATATTAAAGTGTTTAAAAATACCCTAATAATAACCATGAAAAAATGAAAGAAAATGAAAGGAAAAGCTACAAAAGTTTCACAGCCAACTTGTGCAAAAGGAGCAACTTCACATCTCAGTGACTTCAGCAGAAAAAAAGGCACGTGGTATGTATAACAAATGTTCAGCATAACTCACTGGAAACAAACAACTGCTCAGAGTTTGCAGACTTTGAAGTCTATGAAATACTACCATGATAATTAAAAAGCTGCACAAATTTTCTAACCTTGAGTGCTATGGGTGTGTAGTTCTCTGCTTCTCTTTGCACAGTCACCTCTCCTTCTTTGCAAGAACTTTAAATAAATAAAAACCTACTAAAGTAATTACAACAGCAAACCTGCAGCAAAGCAGTTGAGGTAGTATCGCCTATGGGCAGTATCTAACGAAGACTGGATTCACACAACACAATAACCCACACTTACAGATCCAACCCAACAACAAACAATGGGTTCCTAAGGACTGTATCCAATTAGAACTTTCCACTAATAGAATAGCTTCTGTTAGCAGAACAAGGTGTGTGTGTGGGAAGCAATTCCGCCTTCCTCTGCAGCTCCTGACCCCCAATTGGGGGAGCATGGGGGTTGCAAGAGGAGGAGCGGGAAGGAAAATTCTCTCACATGTGCAGAAGTACTCAACCAAGATTGGGATCGTGCTTGTAGCTACCTAAAAGCTGGTTATTTTGTTCAGTCCCTGTTAGAATCCTGAAACTTGCTATTTGTTATTGCTTTTTAAAAACACATTTTTTTATCTGTAGGGATTGAATGACTCTTTTGGCCTGTATGCTACTGCCCCCATGGGGTTAAGCTACTGAAGGTTGGAGAAGGAAAGATGAAAGAGGCAGTATTTTTCTCTGGCGCTCCAGCATGACTGTATCCATCCCCACCCCACCTCTGTCTCCACACCAACCAAGCGACTAGTACCTCATGATTTGGTTGGCCATACATAAAGAAGAGAGGACTCTGAAAAAAAATCTGGGTTTCCGAGGTGGGGACCTTTTGGGTTTCTTTAGAAAATAATTGAAAAATTGAACAATTTTGGTTTATGAAATATTTTATTTTAGAAGGATGAATAACGCTGCTATCTTTCCGGCGCCAGGTTAAGACTTTCCTCTTTGCCCAGGCATATGGCGGCACATCTTAATCACCCACATGTTTAGTTTTTAACAGCTTTTAATGTTTTATGTGTGTGTGTTCTGTGTTTTAGAATTTTAAATTTTGTACACTTGTTTTTATCTCAATTTTAGAATTTCTGTAAACCGCCCAGAGAGCCCTGGCTATGGGAGTGGTATATAAGTGCAATTAAATAAATAAATAAATAAATAAATAAATAAAGTGTTTGAGATGAGGTGTTAATATATTGCTACCCAGCCTTTACTCTTACAAAAAGATTTCAAAAAACCTATGTAATAGACTAGACTAGAAACAGAATATTTCTGGAGATTATGAAGCCATGGGGAAAACATTTTAAATACTCTTAAGATTTCCATGGTTATTTTTTCCATCCTTCATTAAAATGCTTGATCAAATGTATCTTTTCTCAAAGTCACGGTCAGTTTCCCAAAATGTGACTAGAGTTACCATATCATAGTATGCAAAGAAAATGTGCATTCTCAACAGTTTGGGTTTTGTTCTCTACAGTCCTGTGTTTCTGGGCTTTTTCTGGGCTGTAGCAGTCAATGAATATATTGCATATGATGAAAAAATATGTGAGTAACCTCATCTACGTTCTTTTAAAAAAATACCAAAGGACTTTGGGTCTACCACAGTTTTTAATAAAGCTCCAAATTAGACCTCAGCATTAGGGAATGCTGCCTCAGCTAAAAAACCTTTAACTGCTGCCACCAATACAAGCCCCCTATACCTACTTTTTAAGTCCTAAAAGAAATGTAGTAGTTTGGTTTCTATGGTATAGGTATAGGATTTACATAGCATTAGAAATAACCTTTCAAAATGAACAAAATTAACTTGTATATTCAGGGGATTGTTTACAAAAAGGGGTAAGATGCCACTCTTCAAATAATATTTTGAGATTGCTTAAAGTTCCCTAAACTAAATATGCTTGGTTACCCTTCCTAATAGGTAAGAGTCTTCCCTAGCTAAATAAGCTCTCAATAGCTTTTCCTTCAGACCAGGTGTCACTAAACTCCATCCCAATTCCTCACAAACAAGAATGGATGCTATATATCAGTCATCCTCTTCCTCCAGCTCTTCCTGCTTCTTCTGGCTACTAGGATGATTCAGATGTCAGACATAAAAGAGGAACCAAACATATTATGTATAACTTGATTTGTTCACAAAATTATCGTGTTCACTATATTAAATTTAAAAGTATTGGCCTATTCAGACAAAAATTACAAATGTATTAACTTGACTTTAAATGTTCTTAATGTTATAATGATAATTTTATGAGCAAATCAAGTTATACACTAAAACATAAGTAATTTCCCTCAAATCTACATTCCCCCCCAAGTTAAAACATCCCGGCGTATCGCTATTAGGGTATGATTTGTTCATGTTGTATACAATCAGTGTTCACCTCTTTGGTGCTGTCATTATTTTCCACAAAAGCCACATTAAACAATTATAGTTCTGGTAATTAACCAGTAAGTGTAATGCACAGTTTTCCTACCCCAATCTATTAACAGCTGCTCAAAAAATGTAGTAATTAATGGTTTCATTTATTTTTGGCAAACCTGCAACGCGACAAATAATTTTCTATCTACTGCAAATTAGGACTGCTTCCCAAACAACAGATGACGTGGTGGGAAAAAGGGAGCAGGCATAACACTTGCACATCTTTGCCTCTTTAGAAGATCAAATAAAGAGCAGCTGTAATTCTATTTGTCACATCTGTGTAACAAAATATAGTCATCTGTATCATCAGAAGAAAATGAACATGCTCTGTTCAGACGGAAAGAGATTTCGCACCAACCTGATGGGAAAAGGCTTGCTACAGGCATAATGGAAGTTTTTGTTCTCAGCTCTCCCACTGGTATCTCTCCAACCCCCCTCCCAATTTTCAATTACCTGTAGTTATTAGTTACTGTTAATACCAAAATTAAAGATAATCACATAAATATACAAGTATAATTTAGTCCAGATATCATCAAAATAGTCCTGAGATCAACTAGGCTAGTCGTGTTAAAAGAAAATGAGAAAGTGAAAAACCCTGTTACAGATTAAAAATTTAAATTAATCCCTCATTTTACTTCAATATCCACACAATCTGCCCCTTGCAGCACTTTTCAGATCATCCTGAGAGCAATATTTTGGAAAAGTCAACTGTATTATTTGGTAATGGATTCACTAGCCATGAAATCCATGTCTTCATTTTTCTGTCAGCCCCTCGATTTGCACTGCAACACTCATTTCTAATATTGTGAACGACAAAAACAAAGGCAGGGCAGAATTACACTTGGGATGCTTGAGAAAAAATGTGATAAGCAGAAGAATTGGCTTTCAATTTGTGGGAGGGCAAGGGCTCATTTTAAACCCTGGTTGTGATGCTTACAGATTAGACGACATGTATCCCAATTGTGAAAATCATATCAACATAACAATAAATGGAATCTAAGGAGTATTGTTCTGATGTGTATGTATATGTATATATTATATACATACATGCACAAACATACATTAAAGAAAAGAAAGGTGTTCTTATTCAATGCATCAAAATATCCACTGTGTATTTTATTTTACATGCACTATTCTGCCTCTTCCAGTAATGAGATTCCTAAAACATATCCATTGATATCTGTGCCCAATTGAGGTACACTTTCGGATCCTAGTTAAGAACTCCAGTGACAGAGAGGCAGTAACAGGGGCCATTTTGATCAGCCTTTAGTAAGATGAGTCCTGATTACCCAGACACAAAGACATTCACTCTCTTACTGAATCCATAGCAGTAGTTGAGCTACTAGGTAAAATATTGGCTTGGAATCTAAACGTCACTTAAAATGTAAACTGCACTGCAAATTAAGCTCACCTGCTTGCTATTTTCACGGAAATGTTTTTCTTGTGTCCTCTCTCTGATCGGTTGTCCCGGAGGAGTTGAAGCTACACAAAACATTCAGGAATTATATAAAAATTAAGCCAGTGTTTACATTTTCAGAAATAATTACTTCTAAGACTTTTCATGCTTTTGTGCTACATTTCCTTAAAAGGGCCTGGCAGTCCTGAAGTACATAATGTATCTGTTGAGTTGGCAATACAGTGAAACTTCACCTTGAATTCAGATCTTTCCTTATTTACCTGTTATTCTATTCTCATATGCTTCCCTCTGCAGATCAAGCCCTGTACAGTAGTAACATTTTAGCTGTGTGTAGATGCAATGGTATGCCAGAATTGCAGAGAATCCTGGCTTACTGTGAATGAGCTGCGTGACAGTAAATGCAGCCTGTTTGCTGCTGCTTGGCTACTCCCGCCAGCAGGAGGGGGTAAACTAACAAAGCTTACTATGTTGTCTGAATTGGGGCTTCTGGTGTGTTGCTTCCCTTACAAGCCAGAATCGCAAACCAGAGTTTCTTCTTGGTTTACAGTTCTTGGCTGTTTGGGATGAGGAGTCAGGGTTTGGATTGACATGTTAAGCTATTAATTCCTGGCTAGTTTAGTGCACAGGTAGGCAACCTGGTGCCTCCCATCAGCCCCAGCCAACATGTCCAATTATCAGGGATGATGGGAGTTGTAGTCCAAAACATCTGAAAGGCCCAGGTCAGTATATCAAAACAGTATACTATCATATCAAATCAGTTATTATTTAATTTTCACTTATTTATTTAAACATTTTAACTTGCCCCTCATCCTTGAGGATTAAAATAATACAATAGAAACACACAATCATCGTTAAAGCATAGAAGGCAGCAAGTACAATAAAACAGACAAAAGCCAGTCAATTAAAATGTCTGGTTAAAGGAAAAGGTTTTGAGTTGGCAACAAAACAGTTGCAATGATTCGCACCTTCATGGGGAGGGTATTCTATAATCAAGGCACTGTAGCCGAAAAAGTTCTCTCCTTTTCTGACACATAATGTGCCCAAGGAACTGGGAGAAAAGTCTCCTTGGATGATTTTAAGTTGTTGACATTCCGACTTTGACTTACTATGCTGCACAGTTCAGCTACATATTAGTAGTGAACTATTAGTCATCTGAATTTAAAAAGGTTTAAATATTTTTTATGAGAACAATAAAAATAATTCTCCTCCCCTCCTCATTCAGATATTAATTTGAATAGAAGATTTTAAAAACAGCATCGAAACTTCATAACTAAGATCACAACCCTAAAGTTTGGAGGGGTTTAAGATGGCAAGTTGATGCCCTTCCACTGGCCTCTACCAGCAGAGAGGAGACCTGCTGGTAATGGTGGGCGGTTCTGCTGGGCAGAGGTTCACATTGCACTTAGGCAGGCAGAAAGTGTCCACCAGCAGATCTCTCACCAGCAGGCAGAAAGCTCTGAAAAGGGGTGTTCCATGGGTAGAGAGGAGCTGGATTTGGATCCATGGATCTAAGAATATCAGAGAAATTCGCAATAGATCAAAATGACACTGAATTTCAATGGAACCACAGAAGATCGGCATTTCAGAATTGCGTGAATTCTGTGGACTTGTGGACTGATTTTTTTTCAACTTTTCAGAATTGTATGCAATTTTGATCATATAAAACTATGGAAACTACGTAAAAATATAGCAACGCATTTGCCATTACACTGTTGCACCGAGTCCTGCTCCATCTATCCAACTTCTGAACACCCTGTTCGTTAAAACTGAATTTGCAGTCCAATTTATGACTTTGAAGCATGACTTAAATGCATTAATTATCCCCATCTAGGATGATGTAAAATTTCCAGCAAAACAAAGAAAAGAACCATTAAATTAATTCAACATTGGTGATGTAGCTGTGTTCCCAGCTTTAGAAACGCAATTGAACTATACGTTTCAGTTTTGAGTTGATAGTTGAGTAGATAGCCCATGACAGTCAGTCAGACACTTGAAATCCAGCCCTGTCCACCAGTACTATGAGGAAACCTCAGAGTCATTTATATTAAAATGCTTGCCTGAGGCTTTACTTTTGTTTATGTCTCTGTTTATATCTCCATTTATCTAGCTGACTGAACATATCTATGCTTACAAATCCAAAGGAAAAAAGATCAATCATGTTATTATATAACATAGATTCCTTTAGCAATTATCTTGCAGTTCTAGTTTGTTAAACTGTAAATAGCCTTGTAATTTACAGCTTCTCTGCTCACCTGGGGGAAATGGCAAGAATCAAGCATGCTGAAGCTAAGCAAGTCTTGCTCTGGTCAGTGCCTGGATGGGAGACCACTTGCAAACTACGTGTGCATGTTTGAGCTTCATGGAGGAAAAGCAGGATAAAACTGCAGTAAAACCAAAACTAAATAATCATTGCTGCTTTAAAAACTCCCAAGTGGGAGTACTCCCAAGTACTCAGAAGCATGGAGGAGGAAAATGAGGAGTAATTTGATACACACTTGCATTTCTTGGGAACAATGGGTTAAGGTGCGCAGGGAGCTGACATTTCTCCCTGTTCTATGGTCAAAATGTAGAAGCCTCCAGAAGATAGAATACAGGAAAAGCCCTGCTGGATCAGACCAAAAGGCAATCTATTCTGAGATCCTGTACCTCAGTGGCCAACCACATGCCAATGAGAAACCTACAAGGAGACACAGGCAATAGCCTTCTCCTGTTGTTGAGAACCCTAACCTCCATGAATTCGTCTAATCCCCTTTGAAAACCATCTACGTAGGTATCCCCTCTCCCACTAAATCCTGTGGAAGTGAATTCCATAGTTTTAACTATGCGCTCTCTGAAGAAGCATTTCTTTTTATCTGTTCTGAATCTCTCACCATTTAGCTTTATTGGATGACCCTGGACTCTAGAAATGGGAGAGAGGAATTAAAACTTCTCTCTGCATACCTTTTCTATACCATATATAATTTTATACACCTCTGTCATGCCCCCCCTTTCTTACCTTTTCTAAACTAAATAAAGAGACTATGCAGAGAGAGCCTTGCTCCCTCTCCATATGTTCTTTGAACACATGGAGTATAATGTCTGAAGGAGGTCTTTGTGGAACACACGTAGGAGCTTTGGTATGTACCCATTTATTTATTTATTACAATTATATATTGCCCCATAGCTGAAGCTCTCTGGGCGGTTTACAAAAGGTAAAAACAATGAACATTAAAAACAAATATACAAAAATTTAAAAGCATAAAAACAGCAATATCCATTTAAATCAGCTATTCTGGGGTCAGTTAAAAAACTCAGCATATGTTGTTAACTGTCTTGCTCATATGACTCTCCTCATTTACTGCATATCCTTGGAGTGTATGTGGATACTGATGGTTGCTGGGAGTTCACTGCCACACCCAGGCAGCTTTTGTATTGGGCTAGATGTTGTTAAATATTTTCAGTAGCTTTTAGTAAAAATCCAGGAGACATTTTGCTCCTTATTTCACAAACTGGTGCCCCTGTTGCTCCAGACAAGCGACAGTTAAATTCTTTCAAATATATGAAATAAACTGTTCTTGATCAAAGTAGTTCTTACCTGGCTATGTTCCTTCCTAGCCCCAGGGCTAAACCAATGGCTATGGGAGGGAAAAAAAAGGTTTAGTAACATAGTTAGCTGAAGCACGAGCTGTCATATGACCAGCCTGTGCGTGCTCTCGGGTATTTTATTGTCCACTAGAAAAGTGTAGCCTTTGGCTATGATTTATTTAAATAGGATATTTTACAGAACTCTCAAGGTCTGTGGCAGTTTTCACAGGAATGGATCTCATTCCACACATTCCTACTGCTTAGGCAGGTGAATATATATTTAAATCAATTTGAAAGAGTTTCAAGCCCAAGATTCTGCAATTCTTTATATATTACACCATTTTCATAATATTTTCACTGTGTTTCTGCCACTAAAAGTTAGCGTTCTGATTACTGCATAATGGAAACTTTAAAACGTGTTGATGGCTAACAGGAACATGTTTATTCATAATTAGAGTTTGAGTTTAAGGCCTATGCTCTGTTGCACACATACATATACAGACATGTAGGATTTACAGTGCAATCCTATGAATGTTCATCATTCAGAGTAAAGACCACTGTGTTCAATGATGTTTACTCTCAGATAAGTGTGCACAAGATCGCAGTCTTGAATGTCTCTAAAATGCAATCTAGTGTGGTATTATGGATTCTTCCCCCCTTTTTTTCCTTTAGAGAAAGTCCAAACAACTAACATGACGCAACTGCAATTCATGTTGTTTTTCCTTTTATTCAGTTCATGGGGTGATTTAGACTAGCTCTTATTGCTCTCTAGGCTTGGGGTCATGATGCTTCTGGAGGCCTTGAATAGTACTAACTGCAATACACATTGTAAGTGGAGGTATCAGCAGGCAACTTAGGCAATCATAGCTTTAGGAAGAGGAAGGGAAAACAAGAGGCATTACCACCGTATCAGTATCACTGTTTAGCTCTCTATCCACTACAGGCATTCAATGAACTACTTTGCATTTCATGCTAAGCCATGGTGGGTTGTTATTATGGGTGGTTGAGAGTGCTTAACCTGCTGTTGTGGGTTGTTGTTTGCAAACAAGCTACCCTGAGAACCCGTAGCTTGTAGTGGGGTTGTTTAATGGTTTATTCTTAGACTGGCTTGCTGTGACGTCTGAACCTGGCAGGGTGATTTTATCCCAGGTTGTTGGGAATTGGCTAGACAGCTGCCTGGCAAGACAACAAAAACCTCATGATCTTGCTAATGCTGTCACCATTCTTCCTCATCTCTTCTCAGCACCTTCCCTGTAACCACACCTACCAACTTAGGATAACCATGCATAGAGAAGTGAAGGCCTGGAAAAAAACTGAAAATTTCAGACCCCCCCGCAACCCAACCTTTTTCCCAAAGTTTTTCCCCCTGAAAAACTGAACCACTTTGGATTATGAATATTGGCCATGCTGCCTGAGGCAGAAGGGAACTGACGTCCAAAACATCTAGAGGGCTCCAGGTTGGTGAAGGCTGTCGTAAAGCTACAAAGTGACTTCATATCTGTAAAGTGCACTAAAAAAATAAGTATTGTTTATTTTGCCATTTTCTCCCAAATGCTTGGCTTTTTTTAACCCCCATGGAAAAAAACCCTGAGTTTCCCCCCCTCATGGCTTCAAAATTTCCAGAAATTTTACATCACTAATGATGCATCTGATGAAGTAGACTCGAGTCCATGAAAGTTTAAGCCAAAATAAATGTCTTAGCCTTCAAGATGCCACAAGACTCTTTGTAAAATTTTGCAAAAGAACTCATGCACATCTCTCTTCCCCCACAAGAACACTTTGTATACTGAGTGCAAAAGCAGAGAAATAAGCAAGCAGTTATGGGAAGACACATACAAGATAAGATCCCTTGCTTCTAATTCTTTTCGTCACACGTCCAGTTTTATGATAGAGTATGTGAAAGATGCTATGCACACAAAGAAATAGCACAGTGAGGGCCATTTTGGAGTTAATCCACAAATGTCTTTCCAGACACCAGTATGGGGAAGGACTGCGCATGTTCTAAGTACATGATTAGAATTCCAAATAGTCCTGATAGACTGGACAATTAGGGTAAGATTCAAGATGTAATTAAAATAGGGACAAATTTAAAGTAAGCAGAAGAAATAATGATAACCCTGACATGGCTACTTACTCATGGTGATGAGACTCCTGGGACAAATGTATGACTTTCTTGTTACTGCATGAGCCTGGAGTAGTTATCTAAAAGAAGTATAAATAAGTTTTATAAGTTGCATAGAGGAATTTAAGTACATGTAGTAATTATTGCATACAAAATATTTATTTCAAACACTGAAACCATTAATAAGATATATACTATGAAGACGTTATTAGTTGTTTCCTCTCTCTCTCTATATATATATACATATATACATACACATAATGAAAAGCCATAATGAAAGCCCTTATTCTTGATGTAGATGCTGAATTCAAACAAATCAGATGTTTATTTTGTATTGCACGCAGCCTCTTCAGATATCCTGATGAGGCCATAATCAATCCTCTCTTCATTTTTCCAGAGCTGTTTCTTTTTCTAATTTTTTTTTCTAAAGACACAGCTCTATCTTATAAGATAATTCTAAGATAGGCAGGATGCATAAGTATGGCAGTAATGCAACTGGAAAACTGCAGGGAGCAGAATGCTTCCTATGTTCAGGCCCTTACGGCTGCCACAGAGTGTGCTCAAGACCCCCAGAGTAGATGCAGGACAATTCACAACCAGCAACTAATTTTCTATAGCAATCAAGGCCAAAAGAAAAGCAAGCATGTAGAAAACAAATTTTGCATCTCAGGTAACTAAAGAAACTGTACAAGGTTTCCCAACACAGCGCCCACAGGGGCCGTGACACCCGCAGTAATATCCAAAGGTTCCCATGAGACTCGCCACTCCCTGCCCTCTTCAAAAAAATATTTTTAATAAAAACATTGGAAAACATTAGGACGGCAGCTTCTCCTTCCTATTCCTGCACCTGCTGCCGATCACCTGCTGTTGAGAAGGAAAGGTAGAGAAGGAAAGAGTTGCTTTCTGGACCCACACAATCTTCTTCCACCCACACAGAAGTTTCCCCTTTGCTCTCTCTCTCTCTCTCTTCACTCCCAGTCTCTGGTGCCTTGGTATTTCTGTCCCCCAACCCCTTTCCTTGCTATTTTTCTCCCTTCCTTGTCCCTAACCTTCTTCTTTCTCCCCCTTTCTAGACTTGCTTTTTCTCGCCTCTATTCATTTGCCTTTCTATATCCCCCTCCCCCAGCCTCTAATATTGTTATTTCTCTCATTCCCCAATCTCAAAACTGAGTTCACTTTTGACTGGCGAGAGCCCCACAGCAGCCATTTTGTGACACGCCACATCCTTTATGGGAGCCATTTTGTGTGCCCACAGCAGTTTCTCAAATTCCCACATGTGCCCATGGGTCCTGCTGTACAGACTTCAGAGATTCTAACAGGGTCTAACTGTAAAATGAAGATTGCTACGAATATTAAAACCCCTTAATATAAAAGAAGTTTGAAAAAGGTGTTTATGGTGGTCCATCATGCTCACTGCAGCACTTCCAAACATAATCACAAAAAGAGCACCATACTACAGAACTCATAACACTTAAAGTGTTAGAATGCACATACTCAAGACAGATGAGGGACAACATATGACCATAATTAATGTATGATGATTTGCAGATACTAGTGTACTTTTATCCCATTAAAGAACCTTTACTAAGAAATCTAAGCATACTTAATTTCTCCACCACAGACCATGGCCTAATTTGCACATTATGCTAAGCCAGGAGTAAGCAGACTTTTGGGACCTGTAGGCACATTTGTACACCCCCCCCCCACAAACCACGGGCGCATTTGTCATTTTCACCTGTGAACAATTACTTTTGGGATTCCCACTTTCCTTACTAGGGCCTCTTGCCCTGATTTCCACTTTCTTTGCCACTTCCTGTCATCCAGATTCCCACTTTTCTTGTCTCCCTCATGGTCCTGCTGCCTACCACCACTTTTCTTTCCACTCCCTCCTGGAATCACTCCATTTTTGCCATCCCACCTGAAATCTCTTTCCCCCCAGGGCACCTTCCTCATCCCCAAACTGTGACACCCCCCACTACGTACTTCATCTACACACTGCTAAAGCCTTCTGGAAGAAGCAGGAAGCTGGCAGATCTGTTTGCTCATCTACAAGACAATTCATGTTTTAACGAACAAACCATGATTAACATAAACCACAGCTTAGCATTATGTGTGAACACAGACTAGGTATTTATTTTAAAAAACAAAAACACAGCCTAGGTATGAGCTGCATGTGCCACAAAACAGTTTTCTGTAGTGACTGCCATCCTCTCTCTGCAGAAAACTGGAAAATGAATGTACGTGCAACAACAGTTTCTGATGATTCCAATGCACAAAGTCATGCAGGTATGTTACAACACTTCTCGTAAAATGTCCTCATGCATGTTATTAGGGCCAAATGATTCACAACCTTCCCCAACCCAGCACCTTCCAGATGTGTTGGACTAAACCTCAATTGCTACAGTGGCTGGTGATGGGAGTTGTAGTCTAATAAATCTGGAGGTCACTGGGTTGGGGAAGGCTGGCTTAGTGAATAGGCCCCTGGCTTTGAGCACAGCCATAAACACATAATGTAACAACTTGTCCCTACACTGCACGTCAAAATTGCTGTTACCTCCTGAAACTTGCTTGTATTATCACACAAATTTTCTTCATAGCATAAACATAGTATACAAACATTTTATTATCATATTGACTTACAAACTGAAATATTCCACTCTCACTGAAACATTTCACTCTCACTAAACACGTTAACTGGGTTTGAAATTCTAAAGATTTTAAAAATTAAAAAAGTAACTTATATGACCTACTGATTATAACACTAACAACTCAACAGTTATTTTAACACTCAAGGTAAACATTTGGCTGAGCTTTCGGGTTGCATCCTGCATTAATCTCAAAATGAGGTTTTCATGCTATTCCAGTGGGTATCCCTGGAATATAGTAATCCATTTTCTACACTGTGGCTATAAGAAAAGCCGACTGTGCCTATGTCATGCTTTGTTAGAGGTTCATGATCACATTATCTCATGGTGGACCTGACACTTTTATTCAGTTTACAGTATGTTCTGTGTACAGGCAACTTATTTCCTTTGCCAGGGCTGCTGACAACCTTTTCCACACTATATTAATCTTGTTTACTGACTTTATCTTGGTACAAATATCAGAAAACTGAACTTTTTATCTCAGGGAGAAAATAAACAATGTGTTGACAGAAGCAGAAGCTATTTTCTGGACTAAAATTGGTTGTTTACCTCCAGCCATACTTATGGAAAAATGTTTTAAGACTCCAGCTTGCTCAAAATACATAATCCATAATTTAATAAATGTGGAAATTCCATGGAAAGTCACGCAGATACATTGAAAGGGATAAGGAAAATATGAACACCAAACAAAAGACAATTTGTAGATAATCTACACATAAATATAAGCATATTTTATCTAGTCAACAATTGACTAGAGTTTAGATTTCTTCTAAATACCAATCACAGTTTTTTATTGTTATAATTTGCTGTTATAATCCACATCCTAGCATCCTGTGAGTAACGAAGGTGAGAATGCATTAGGCAGATAGAGGATTCAGTTGAAGTCTTTCCTGTTGCTTCTACTACCCCCTAACAGTTTCCCTCCCAGTGGGAAGCGAGAAAGGGTATCTGTCCAACCCTTCTGCTGATCAAGATATGAGAAAGCAAAATGCCAGTGCATAAAGTTTGGAGCTGCCAGCATATGTAAGGGCCGTGGATTTTCGTGGAGTTCTTTTTCTGGTTCAGCTGATGACATTATTTGGAAATAACCAGTTTCAAGAGTGGCAGATCTCTGTGTGAGACAGCACCCCAGCCTAAGAATTTGGGGGAGTGGTGGTTTGAATTTTAATGTAGATAGAGGGCTTTTAATGATAACTGTTTTTATGTGTTATTGTAAAGCGCCATGATGCCGAAAATGGTGAGGTGGCGCTATAAAAATGTTTCAATAAATACATTAATGAATAAAGAAGAAAATTATTTGCATGCAGAATGTTTTTGTTTTTTTAAAAAGGAATATTTTATGAACCTTAGTTTAAAAGATAAAATATACACTTGGAAAAAATACAGAAAAATATTGTAGGATTGATGTAATTATCAATTAAAAACACATATCAATAACTTCAGAACTCCATATAGTAGGTTTCTTTTCCGACATTCAACCAACTTTTCTTCTCATTTGGGAGATTGTAAAACAAAATGCAAATGTAGATGAGACTGAAGAAATACCTAAAAATTCCTTTAAGCGCAACTCTACAAAAGTTATGGGGACTCTGGTTAAACATTCTTTTTCATCTATTCTCATTTTAAGGTTTCATCAGAGTAAAAAGAAAAGTGTGCTATGAAATACAGAGAAAATGGGAAGTTACACAAACAACTGTTGGCAGGGTCAGACCAGGTAATTGAGCTATGTTTAGAATGAGTGTATACAATCCTAAAGGGATTTTTTTTGGACAAATTAGTGTCCAGCTTTATGTAGCACACTCTGAGTGGCCTCTACTGGCTGACCAAGGGCTACGTAAGTCACCTTGTCATCTATTATTATGATGGTAGCTTCACAATGTCTGAAGTACCTTTATAACATTAATTTATTAATATACAAACTTCATATACTTCAAGAAAGGTTATCAATATTCTGAATATAATTGATTTCTGTAATTCTAAGACATGAACAAGGTAATTATATGGAAGTATAAACAGGAAGTGCAAATCTAAAAAAATAATGTTTTTTTTTCCTCCTGAGGAAAGAAAAAAAAATCAAATGAGCTCTTACAGCAGCCCTGTGAATTAGTAAGGCAGCAGTGTCAAATTATTTGACTTTTTTTCTTTTTATACACCGGCACTGATAGTTACAATTAAGAATCAACTTTTTGCAACCTTATGATCCCAGCTCCTGATCTAATCTTATCCCACTGGAAGACTCCTTGTCAGAGGAAGAGCTGGAGGACCAGGAACAGCTGGTCAATGCGGGTGTCTTCTGTGTTTGGAAGGGTGGTGGTTGTGTGTGTTTCTCTATATGTGGACTTTGCATGTGTGTGTGTGTGTGCATGTGTCATCTCTGTTGTGTGGCTGTGTGTTTGTCAATGTGAATGGGGCTTGTGTGTGTGCATGTGTTTTCTGTGGCAGATAGGTGGGTGTTAGTGTGTATGTGTGTGTGTGTCATCTGTCTGGGGTGTATGCATGAATGGGGATGGCTGGGTGTGTGTTAAAGTGAATCCCAAATTATAAATTGGGAATCAGATGTAGGTCTGCCCAGAATGAAGACTAATGAACTATTAGAACTGATCCTGGTTTGATCCTGATTTGTTAGTGTTTAAACTAGAGTTTCCTGGTTTGCATAACACAGGAAATAGTTGTTTAACAAGCCACAATGCCCTGGTTCACATGTAATGATAATCCAGAAGGCGAGTTCATAGAATAGTAGAGTTGGAAGAGGCCTATAAAGCCATCAAGTTGTTGTTGAGTATGGGTTGTCATTGAATCATGGGTTGTCATTGAATTGTGGGTTTATTTATTTATTTATTTATTACATTTTTATACCGCCCAATAGCCGAAGCTCTCTGGGCGGTTCACAAAACATTTGATGAAATGTAGTCCATTTCATCAAATACATAAAGTGTAATCCTAAATAGGCATATACACACACACCTACACAAATAAACACACACCTATTACCTCTGTGCGCAGGTGGTGGGATTGTAAGCAGTGGGGATATGTAAAGTAAGCCCAGTGACCATTCACAAAGCTGAAACATCAAACATCTTGACATTTGTAAGCTAATTAACACCTATAAGATCTCAATTCAGGCCACAGGTGATACAATTGATTTATTCATTTATTCTTTTGCATAGTGACTGGCCTATTTGTCCTATGTAGAATGCAGAAGGACATGGTGACAGATGACATGAAAGCATCAGAAAGCACAATATTCAGAAATTCGGGGGGAAACATTTCAAGTTCCAAGATTGCTGTGTCCCTGGCCTTAAAGTGGCCATTCTCCAGCAATGGGACTTCAAAGGGAGAATCGAGCATGAAACTGCTGAATTCCACCTTATCAAGAACTTCAATTCTATCACATGTCCTGAATTGAGATAATGAGTTTTTATCCCATTACACGTTTTAATAAGCTGACAAATGCCAGGATATTTGTGTTCTACTCAATGCTGCTTTGTGAAGTGTAACTGTACCTATTTTACAACATTTAAGTTTTAACATAATTGTCACCATATGTACTTGCTGCATTTCATTACCCTCTGATCTCATTGCTTACAATTCTCCACCCTGCAAACAATGTGTTATACCTGCAAACTTAACTCTAGTCCACACATGTGTTAGTCTTTAAGGTGCCGCAAACCTTTTAAAATATTTATTAGAGGATCAAATTATTCTGTTAAGACAATTTAACAAAGAGATGGCTATTTATAGGGTCATACACTGACCCTCTCTATCTCTCTTGCCCGGCTTTGCCCATTCTCTCTGGCTGCCCTGTTTCCTTGGAATGCTCTTCCAGAGCAACTACGTACCACGAGTTTCATTGTAGATTTTAAAACGAGTTTGAAAACTCATTTGTTTTCAATAGCTTTTGGTATTTTAGCTTGATTTACTGTTCTTATTACTATGATTATTCTCTTATTTCTGTTTTGTGAATCCCTTTCCCCCTTCATATGTTTTAATGTGATTTTAGGTTGTAAGCCTCTAGGCAGGGTATCGCTGTTTTATTTGTATATTTTGTACAGCACCAAGTACATTGTTGGTGCTAAATAAATAAATAAATAAATAAATAAATAATACACTGAACAATCACATAGATATGGGCCTGGTTCAGACAACACGCTAAACCATGCTGCTTAACCACAAAATGGTTGATGGAATGCATTGACCTTAATCATTCTGTGGTTAAGCAGCATGGTTTAGTGTGTTATCTGAACCAGGCCACGATCTCACTTGTTTCAGGAAGAACATACTATGGTAAAATATCAGTGAACTATACTCTTGACATTTAAATCTTAAGAACACCTATGTGGAATTTCCAAGAAGATGTACTTGCATTGCAGTATTGCCTCAAATACCAAATCTAAAAACATTTACTTTGAGAAAAGTTATGTTGGTTTCAACAGAAATTACTTTCAAGTAAGCATCCTCAAGATTGGAGGCTTGCTCTCTTGTTCAGTAGAGGATTATGCACTTGATTCTACCATCCCCTTAATTGCACCCTATTAAGGAGAATGTTGTCAGACCTAAATGACTAATGATGCCAAAAGGTGACCACAGTTGTAAGAAATATTATTTTGCCGACACATAGCATGGTACTCTGGGATATTTCTAGCCTTATTTCAGAATTCTACTTCACTTCAGAATTCAGTCCCATTATCTTGACTGCTCAAAATTGTTCACAGGGTTATCTAGCTGACATATAAGATAACCCTCCATCTCACTAGACACCACTGGGATATGACATGCTGACCCACAGTAAGCCTTGATTATTAGCCTGAAATATATACCACACAAAAAGGGAGCTCTAGCTGAAGAATAGCTTTTTTTTTTAAAAAAAAAAAATCTTTCTGTAGTACTTTTTTTTTTAAAAAAATATTTCAGGCAATCAATTTACTAGAGAATTTTAAAACATGAAATAATGCCATATTACATCCTGATCCTTAGCAAATTTACTAGGATGCAAGCCCCCTTGTTTCAAGGGAATCTACATTAAAATAAGTTTGTTTATAACTGAAGCATTCAGTATTTTACTATAAGACACATGAGAAACCATTTCAGGGTAAACAGAAAGAGTCCTGCAGCAGTTTTTTTGATTAATTATATTTAGTCCAAAGTTATTTGGATAATTTTTAGAAAAAGACCATGGCTTAAATCCAAAGTATGTTAGCAAAAGAAATTGCTGCTCTAGTGGTGCTCTGCTCTCTTTTCTCATTGAGCAAGTGCTAGCGGCCCACTTTGTAATCTTAAGATCTGCAAGCAGTTGTGGAAGTGGAACTTTAGCTGGATTCTTCTCTTGCACGTGGATTGAAAATTGGTTTCTGCTAGTGCAGTGTCATCTAGCAGAACGACACCACTGGAAACAATGAGGGAAACTTTCTACCACTTCCTTCCACAGGCTGCCCCACCCTTAATTAAAAATAGTCATTTAAATGGAGCTTGCTTCTATGTACTTAACTTTAGTGTAATGGTCCACTGTCCATTATTTGTTGCCCGGTATATGCTCTTAATAACTAGAGTTTGGAAAACTCAATCAATTATATATTTCCACAGGATCTATCTTTCTATCTTTTTTCAAAGTTATTGAAAGGTAACCAAACTCCTAGAACAAATAATTGTTCAATTTATTTATTTATTACATTTCTATACAGCCCAATAGCCGGAGCTCTCATGTCAATATGATGACATGTTCATCTCAAACAATTAGAGGACATCCTCGTGATTATTTTTAAATAAAACATCATAAATTAATTCTAATATACAAAGTTTGGAAAAGACATGGCCTCATTATGGAAGAAGAGCATCATGATGTTTGTATAGTTGTACACACTTTCTTAAAATAAATCAAACATTTGCAGTCAAAGAAAAACGAGTAAGACCATAAAGAAAGCAATGTAGCAGAAAACTTCTCTTTGATAATATAAATAGCACCTTTCTGTCACATATGCTCTGAAATCTAAGAGTGGCCACAATCTGATGCAGTTAAATACGATCACATCTTATAGCAATATCTGAGATTTTAAGAACAAGTAAAAGCAAGAAAAACTGCAACCAGTAAGTTTTATATATGAAATGGGAAATACCCATATTTTGATTCCTTAATAAAATAAAACGAAATCTTATATCCCTTTCATTTATACTATTACCCAGTCAGAAGTACTTTGTGTCTCAACTTTGTGATACAGCAACAACACATACGAGTGAATATTATTCAATCTCCAAAATAAGTAAGCACTGCTGCATTCTAAATCTCTTATGCAGGTCCTTGGGGTGGAGTGTGGATCAGCTTTGCTACTAAAACCTGTCCATCTTGCCAGCTGTTGAAAGTGGCTTGACAGTTCCAAATCACTATAAACCATGCGACAAGGCAAGCTTATTTCACACCAGAAATCAGATTCGGATTCCACCTGCTTCTCCTTTTCATTAAATTGTTCATGGACAGAGCAGCATGACAGAATACCCAGCAAACATGTTGTCATGCCATGTGCTAGTACCTCACTGTTGACAGACATCTGACCTGACACATCTACAAACATCCAGGGGAGAGGGAGAGAGAGAGAGAGAGAGAGAGAGAGAAGGGGTATGCGTGCACGAATGAAATGTTTTATTCAAACCCTCTTTCCATTTCACACTGTTGGGAGGGGGAAGAGATGCAAAACAGCAAACCACCATTCAGATTTTGGAGACACTGCTTTCTACAGGACTATCAACATACAGTGTTTTACAAAAGTAATGAAAGTGGTAAGTCCTGCTGGCCTCTGGCAGCAACCAATGGGGTTCAAAGAACAGTCCCAGCCTCAGAAAGCTTAAAATCTAAATTTGCACAATGTGGGAAACAGAAGAAGAGGAAGGGAAAGAGAGAGAAAGAAGGATATAAACAACAGAGAAGGGGGAGGAATAAGACAGACCAGAGAAACAAGAATTAGTACAAGCAAACAATGTTGCTGTACTTAGCCTTAATTTCAGCTGGTTAAGCCAAGGGCTTCACAGAAAAGATGGGTTTTGAGGAAGAGGGAAGAGACTTGGCACTACAAAGTTATTCTGAAAGGCTTCCACGCGTAAGGGTCAGTAAGACAGAACGGCCAGAATAATTTCAATTGAAAAAAGAAAGAAAACTTTATATAGAGGAGGATAATATAACTGGCAGAGCAAAATACAGTTACAGGTAAAAATAACAAAAAGTCATGGACCACTTTAAAAGGCAAAGACTAAAGGTTTATGCTCAGTGTAGAAAGGAATGAGTATATGGACTGGAGAATAGGTATCAAGTATTTTGAAAAATAAGAATAATGAACCATTACTCATTAGAATTACTCACTTTTACCAAATAATCATCACACTGACTATCTGATCTACATTTCCAGATGAAGTTAACCTCTCAAGATTTTTACTACCCCAACCTCAGACCTCTAAGCTTTAATATTTTTTAAGCAGGAACCACTTTGACCCTAGGAACAGCCACCAAGCCCATCTAGGGGTCTTTCCCTGGTCATGAGGGGGAGGGGGCTTCTCCTCTCCCCCCAGTCAACTAGCAACACTGTGCAGTAGACTCAACTCAAGGCCTTTTCGAGTCTCTTCTTCCCATACCCCCCAAATCATCCAAAGAAGGTCTGATGAGATGGATCTTTTTCTTATCACTGAGTGCTCTGCTCTACTCAGTGGTGCAAAATCTCTCAGTGTTGGTCCACATGGCTCTCTCTTCCTCACCCATGCATTCAATCTCCCCTCTGCTTCTAGTGACTGTGTCACAATAACATTGCTCTTTGCCTCTTGGGCTCCTCACCACCACAGCTAATAAGCTAATTGCTTCTGCTTTCTCCTCTTCTTCCCAACCACCACAGCTGAGAAGTGGCAGGCTCCTACCACCCCACCCCTCAAGCTTCTCCAGCCACCCCACCCCTCAAGTAGTCCAGATCACAGCAGCTGGCCCACAGTTAAAGCTAACAATAAGTCAAAGCTGGAGAGTCCCTACTGAGAGTGAGAAGCTACTGCAAATAAACAAACAAAACAACAACAAATGAATGTAAGAGAGGCGGAGAGCTGCACTTGTGATTAGGAGCTGCCAGTGCAGTGTTCTTCACTTCAGGCCTTGAAGTGAAGAACACTGCACTAAGCAGAAAATAAATAAATAAAACACTTCACTAAGTGTCCCCTTGCTGCTATCTGTCGTACTGTTTTTGGAAGAGAATGCCTCGTTCACATTCTGGCAGAATCAAGATCAGGCCCTACACATTTGAGTACAGGAAGCTGAAGGCTGGCGTCCATGTATTTCATCAGTTTATAGAACTTGTATTTATACCCAAGATAATACTGAGGACAAATGGTGTTACCATGTTATAAGCATTGTACTTATTCTCCTAAACTTGCATAGTGACCTAATTTAAATATGGATGTAAACATTTGCAGGCAATAAAGCTCCACTATAGTAATGTTACATGCATCAAAATGCAAGCCAATTTAGAACTGGTTTTCAAAAATATATGTTTCCTATAATACATTTGAGTGGTTCTGTGCCAACATCCTACTTTGTTCAAAATAACTAAAAAGTGGGGGCAAGCATTTTACAACTAGTAATTTGTACCACTTTATTAATTCAATAAAGTCCTGCCAATGTACACTAATGATAAATATGTCATGTTTATGCAATAGGCTTATAATGGAGAAAATTCTTAACATTTGTCCAAAAAACTATTGTTGTTTCTAACACTTTGCAAACCCTGTTCTGTTCTTCCATGTTTTTGAGCTGTAACCTTCATACTGATTTATTTCACACCGAAAGAGACCCATTGATTTTAAACCTAATAATGGTTTACATGTTGAAAATTGTGTGTGTGTGTGTGTGTGTGTCTATTAATATCTTCTGTCTCCATGTGCAACATTGAAACAGATTGACCACTAGATGTTTTGAAAAGGGCAACTGCTACATTGTTCCCTTGGCACAACAGAATGGCAGGTCAAACTTTTGTTCCTCTTGTCCTACAAACAATTTTCAAGCCCATGCTCAATAAATAAATTTGGTCTCAGTACTCCCAATCAGCGCTGTACAATCCCCTCAGTAGCAGACCTATGATAAATGGACTTATTTTCCCAAATCAAACACTTGAATTTAAATTCAGATGAGTTAATGCAAAGGTCAACATTGTAATCAGTTCTTTTGATCTTTATAGAATTTCTGGAGTAATACATAATAAATCTGAAACAAGGCAATTTGCAGCTCTGTATGGGTGGCTGGTAATAAAAATCTTAACGATTAGAGCCTTTATGTACTTAGGGAACGTTTTATAGTAATAGCTATAGTGAGAACCTCAATGCAGAGGGAACGATGGCAATAGATAACACAGAAAGACATGATTGCTCGATTGTTTGTGGTTTATACAATATGTGTTCATATATACTATAAAACAAATTAAATCACACATCTGCTGATTAGTATAACACTGCTATGTTCTTTGCTCATTTGGCAGTTTGTAACCTTACAGCACAATTCTATGCTTGTTTACGCAGAAGTAAGCCCCACTGTATTCAATGGGACTTAGTAGTAAGCCTCACTGAACCCAGCGATTCTTACTTCTGAGTAAGAGGGCACTGTCAGTCACTTTTATTTATTCCATCTCCAAACTTTCAGTATTGCTAAAAAGAACTGTTTTGAGATTTAGTGCGGATTAAAACATTACAGCTGTTGCGTGGCTTCTGGGACAGAGATCCTCCATGCAAGTGTGGCAATTTATGAGATGAGCAGTTTTAAGTTCTACTATCACCAAATGTAAGCATTTTCAGCAGTCTGGTCATAACCTTTTCGAGTTGGCCTTCTGAGCAAAAGGAAGCAACCTCCAAGCATGTGACATCACACTAACGAAACTAAGCAGCATTCTGGACATCACAACACCCTAAAGGCAGCCAAATGTACATTTTATTGAAAAGAACTTTCTAGGATTCCATCTGGATAATTCATTCACTAGAACAAGGTTATCTGGCATAATATGGTATGTGAACGGGACAGTCAGGGGACTCAATAAAGTATTTTAGGTTTGCCTATAGATTAAGTGCTAGAAAACTACAAGTGGTCAGAAGCCTAAGAATTCACACCAAACAATGAAGAGCACAAGACTTCGTTTCACAGACAGAATATCATGTGACCACTAAACTGGTCTTTTCATGTTACCTGGATCTGGGAGAAAGATCAATATTTTTTTCTCTCTCAAATGAATAATGAGAAATTCTTTGAATTCAGCTGAAGAATCCCCAAGAAGAAAAACAGAACCTGATACTTTTGATCTCAAGGGATTTTGATCAAGTTATTACTCTGTATCATGGGCAACCCCAAACAGTCTTTTACAATGTCATACTGGGAAAATTACTGCTTGAAGTTCTATACTGATTAACTGAGACACAGAACTGTGAAGATTTCAGCATGCATGTTAGCAAATATATAACCTACACACATGAAGGGTGAAATAATTTGATATAGCTCTCAACAAATATCAAATGAATGTAATTTTAAACCCTGGCCACATGTCATATTAATATATTCCCAACACTTGTTTCAGGCATAAATTGCCAGCTTTCTTCTTTGCTTGTGCAATTGCTAAAACCTGTCATACTCTAAATGAAGTGGATTACTCTACTAAAAATGGTCAAAGTTTGCCAAAAGCTGTTTGATGTATAGCTGTCTATACATCTTTTCTTCCATCATTTCCCCATTTTAAATTAATTCTCAATGTTTACTTTCCCTTTGACCAAAGTCTTCCAATCCATCCCTATCAATAAGTGTTAAGAATATAAAACTATCAGATTTGCTTGTGATATCGCTTTCCATCTCCCTGTTTGTTGGCCACTTGAGTTGTAGATGTGTGAAGATTCCCTCTGCACCATCTAAGAGTGATGCAAGCATTTAGCAGCCAGTAGTGATCAGGAGATTCTTTTAATGATATACCAGTCCTACGCAGGTCACTGAAAGTAATATGGATGCATGACTTCAGCATATTCCCTCTCACATCATTCCCCAACTATTCACCCGAAAATATGCACAGTTTATATATGGATTCACACTGGTGGTGGGGAGATGTCTTCCCATCCATGGCTGGCAGTGGAGCAAGGCAGGCAGTACTGGACTAGTTGCCTGGGTAACAGAGATCTGCCCTCTCTTCCCATAAAAGTGGAATGGGGGAGGGTTCATTTGTGCTTAATGACATCACACAGTCAAATCTGATTGACAGCATGGTACCACAACATCATAATGCTCACTATGCAATTCGATTGGGTGGGATCATGCCCTGGACAAGATCTCTTCAGAAAAAAAGTTAACAGAAGAAGCAGGAGATTGGAGAAATAATTGCTATGAACAGGTGTGAACAAATACATGAGAGAGACAGAAGGCGGGGTGCTGGTTGTTGTTGTTGTTGTTGTTGTTGTTGTTTTGCAGATTATTCTCAGTACACATCCCTCAAAATGATATCCAAAAGTTGATCGCCACAAAATTTGACACTATGATATACTCATTTAAAATTGGGTTTGTTTCATGCTTTCATTAAGAGAAAACTTCACACCTGTAAAACAGGACACAGGATCTGTGAACACACATCATTAGTGAAGGCAGGCAGTGGATCATAGAATCATAGAATAGCAGAGTTGGAAGGGGCCTACAAGGCCATCGAGTCCAACCCCCTGCTCAATGCAGGAATCTACCCTAAAGCATCCCTGACAGATGGTTGTCCAGCTGCCTCTTGAAGGCCTCTAGTGTGGGAGAGGCCACAACCTCACCAGGCAACTGATTCCATTGTCATACTGCTCTAACCGTCAGGAGCAGTAATTGGATGTACTTCCCTAGCTGTCAATGCTTGTGCAAATGATAGCATGGGCATTGATGAGGGTACATCTTCCTGTCCACTTCTTGATGCTGACGTAAATGTGTTTTTACACCAGAATCTGTGTGTGTGTTTCCCCACATATTATTGTTATTGCATGCAAAGCCCATTTGTGCATGAGCAACTATGGCTTAGGGGCATTTTGGTACCTGTGCTACAGCTAAAACGAAAGAGGTTAAAAAAAAATCTAAATAGAAAAAAAATGAACTCATTACGTCCTTGAATACTTCTGGCGAGTACTATAAATTACCACACTTGGGCAGTGGTTTCAATTGGATCCTAACATAAATATTGTACTTTTTTTTTTACTCGACAGCTCATACAAAATAACATTTTTGGCAATTTTAATTGACAATGTAATCCTGTTTAACAAGTAAAAGTAACCTTCCCATATGCACCTCTCAGTCCATGTTGAATATGCTACTTCCATATACAGCAATATTGCTCAAAAGTATTAGCCCAGGGAACATGTGGTAGCAGAGGGACAAGGGGCAGTGCCCACATCCAAGAGGACTTCAGCTGGACAATGATGAAAAGTCCATATGTTCCAATGCAACCATAAATTATGTTGGAACGTTTGGTCAGGCCACAGAGGGACTCCAAAAATAGGCTGGAAACAGCTCTTTGACTGAAAACAAATTGCCTAAATTCCAATATGAAGAAAGCAGTGTTTTTGTCATAAATTTTCTTATGGCCACTGCTGTTTGAAGCTAGGTCTGCAGAGATGAAATACAATATGCTGTAGTTTTAAAATTGGAAATTATTATTCCATCTAGACACTAAAATGCAGAGAAATCTGCATGGGTCTGGTGCCTCTGGGCTCAAAAATTTATTATGAAATAAAGGAAAAATGAATGATGATATGTCAGCTGGCCTGGACCCCAGCTATGAAACAGCATTTGGAAGGATAGAAATCTCAAATGACTTCCCTTTTAATCATCCCACATATTACAATATGTTTGTAAACCAATTATCGGAGATCAAGCCAAATGTCTAAAAATTTAAAAGGAAAATTATTCTATTGGCCACCATATCCTTAAAGGAACATGTCTCCCATTAAGTATACTGTGCATTATTTCAAAGATTGGTTTAAAATAGATTAACCTCTAGCCAAACTGCCTATAAAATAGGTATCCATAGAGACTAAGGTGATCACAAATCATTTTAAAGCAGACTTAACGTTTGAATACCAAGATAATGCCAAGTTTTAACAAAATAACAACAAAATTGCATATAACTTGAGGAAACCTTTTCTGCAATGTGCACCATAGAGGAGATCTGCAGTTCAATAACACTGTTTTTGGAAGTTAAATATTTAATAAATACATTGCTTGTCAATAGTAACAAACTACTGCACTTTTATGGGGAGGGAGAGAGGAACCAATCTGGGATTCACTGATCAACATGTTTGTTAGTTAATCCTATGATCTCAAAAAACTGCCTAATGATGAAATTAGTATTACTTCAACTGCCATTTTAAATTATGCCAATTGTCAGTTTTCTGGCGTTTTAAAGGTATTGAAAAGAAATTCATGCGGGTCTGATAAATATATTTTAAAGCTACTTACAGAATGTAAATGAAATACAACTGGTTTTTTTTTTTTTTTTGGCAGAGAGCAGGCACAGAGCTAAAATAATAGGGCTATACACTCCTTAATCCTGCACACATTTGGGCTGCTTAAATCCTATTGATATTAATCAAATGAAAGTAGTCTAATAGCATGCCGGATTGCAAGCATTACATGAAACTTGCCAGAGGTCTAATCAATTTAAAGAGGCATTTGTAATTTCTGTTGCATTTGGGGAAATCTCCACATGACCCAAAACAGTCTGAGGAAAATGTTTTCTAGATAAAAGGTTTTAATAATTATAATAAATATACAAGGTTTAGTCTACAGCTTTAAATGTAGTATAATGCTTTTGCATAGGTTGAGTTTTTTTTTTATATATATATACTACTGTTCAAATACCTATGTGTTAGACCTGGGGTAAAAAGTAGAAGCGGGCAAAAATATTTAGTTATTTTAATTACCAGTGCTGTATCAAACAACAAAGCCATATTGTCCCACAGCATGAAGCGATCAGATATCTGCCCAAAATGATGGACAGCTCTGGCCCACTGAACAGGCAAAAAAAAAATCCCATTTACTCTCTGCCAGATGGGACCTACTGGACGCTTCAGCGCAAACAACTCATCCTTCTTCAGACCTTCTTGTCCAGCTCTTGAGCTAGCTCCAGCTGATAATGATGGATATCAAGGCTACAGTAAAGTGGGTGACAAAAGCAGCCTTGTTATAGCTGCCAGTCTTTCAGTCTTGTCATTATTACACATTGAAGATTTATTTGAGTTTATTGTTGTGCACTGGGTCTAGCCATTTGCAATTCATCACCTAGTACAGAAGGTTCAAGATAGTGGCCATAGCTATAATTGCCACCTCCACCTGCTTTTTGAAATTATGAGGTCAGCAGCCAGGGCAGCCCACTGTTCACAGAGCTTCTACACGTCAGAAGAGGCATCTGCTGGAAAATACCAGGGCTGCTCTTCCCTAAATAAAATTTGGTGCCAACCTTGTGGGCATTCTACGCATTTTTAGCTTGCCCAGTACATGATCTTTTTTTTTTTTTTTATTAAATTTTTATTCATTTTCAACACTATATAAACATAGATAAACATTACCAAAATATAACTGAAACAAAACACAATAAGAAAAAGAAAAACATCAAATATCTGCTGCATACATATTGAATGATTGTTGAGTACTAATATCAAAAACTATTACATATACCTTATCATACTACAACATCTTCGTTCTTAACATAAAAGTGCACCCCCCACCTCGGGATCATTCTTGAGTCCAAAATCTAATCGTTTCTTCTGCTGGTGGTTTCCCACTTCCCTTAGTAAACACAAACACTAGGAACTGTTTCCAAATTCCTTCGAACTCATTTATTTTAGTTACGCCTTTTCTCCACTTAATATTACATGTCAGTTTATCATTAATGGCTATGTCCCAGACTTCTTTGTACCATTCCTCAATAGTATATTCCCCTTGGACCTTCCAGTTCCTAGCTACCATCAGTCGTGCTGCAACCAACAAATTCGATATCAGCTCTATAGTTCCCCCAGTACATGATCTTGAAAGACTGGAGATTCACCAAACATTAAAAAAGTTAATGCTACTATTGTGCTTTAAGAAAGTAGTGAAAAGCTTGGACTCAACTAGAAATACTGCTACTTTCAGGAATAGCATACCCTTATGTTGATTTCCTTTCAAATAAAAAAATTAAAACTGTTAATGGTAGTCCTACTCAAAAATTTAATGCATTATTCTAAGCAGTGTTAAATATTCTAAAATGAGTGATATGAAACTTTATCCTGCCTAAAAATTATACTCTGTGTAATCCAATTCCTCTCCTTTAATCCTGATTGCATATGATGATACCTATTACCTCAGCTGTGAGGAAGGCACTCTGTGCATGCTCAAAGGTACAGTCATCTTCATTATTTCAGATATTAAATGGTGAAGCCTGAAACCAGTATTGTCAGGGTTAAATCAAGACTCCTGATATGCTTGAAAAATTATCTGCTCTCATAGTGCATTAGGGACAATATATTCATAGTAAAAATAAATTTAGCACTTTTAGGTTATCTGAAAATTCAGCACAGTGTCCAAATTATTAAAATGCCCCAACAATGTGCAAATTTGCACATATATTTCATCTTTCCCATGCAGAACATTAGTAATCAATCAGCATGCCATAAATATATAGGGTTGGATCCAGAGCATGTTAGTCATGCTTTAACCCTATTGAAATCAATGGGACAAGTCACAAAAATAAAACATCTTATAAATTTTAGCATGTTAGAAAATCTACTAGAAGAATTCCACCATGCAACTTTATCAATATTTGCTACTATTTCACACTGCAAAGACAGAAATGCTGCAAAGATGTTAACATACTGTCATGAATGGTTTTAACAGTTTGCAAACTGACATTGAAGTTATCAGAAATCTTAGAAAACCATTCAGACTTATCACAGTAAAATCTTTCTGCAAGGCACTAATAGAAATAGCATATTGTGTGAGCAAAGAATGAAAGGGACTGCATTAGATAAAACAAAATGTTAAATAATGTAATCACAACTCAAAGTGCACAGCCCAATTCTGCAAAACCCATGTGAATGATTATCAGATTTCTCTTACTTGCCTGAAAATAAAATCTCCCTTGGATTTTTACAACAGGAAAGCCAATGCTAACAAAACACATGCACACCCTAGAACCAAGAACCACTCTCCTGAAGAAGTTGAGTATTTTTAATTTAGTTTAAAAATACTCAACCACTTGGTTCAGGAAAAATATTAATTTGTATTTTAAATACCCAATAGCCAGTATGACCCCCCCTCCCAAAGCCTCAGCAATAGTGCTTCCCATACAAGTTTGGCAAGCAATACATGTTAATGAAATACCATATAGAGGGCAACAGAATTAGGTGTAACATCCTACACCAGAAGATGTAGAAGTATCCCCTTGAATAATATTAAAAAGTCATTAGAAACACTATTAATTCAAGACATGTTGCTTGCATTACTAAAGGATTGCCACTACCTTGGTATAATAACAAAAACAGCTGCTCAGCAGACAACAGAGTCTCTGTTGTCATTAAAACCTGGGAAAGGTCTTCCAGAGATGCATATCCATGACTTTGATCCATAAAAATCCTGTTTTGTTTTGACAACGTAACTGTAGCTCTTTTAAAAGAAAAGCCTAGGAAATATACAATACAAGTGCCAATAGCTGTTTCCCTCTAAACAGATCTTAGAAACCTAAGATTCCAAGAAGAGCCATGCTGGATCAGACCAAGGGTCGTCTAGTCCAGCATTCTGTTCACACAGTGGCCAACCAGCTGCCCACTGGAAACCTCTTGTGCCAAGTTGTAGAACTACTTTTTCTACTTGGGAGATTATATAGAGCAAGCTGGGAATTCTGTGAGGAACAGCTGCAGAGAGGAAGGAAGTCTCAGAAAAATTCAGTTCTCTATGCAAATGTTGTGCTTGTGCCTGTCTAATGTTCATACCTATGAATGACTCATTGTGACTGCAATCCAGAAAAGTGCATAGCAGACATGCATAGAATTCACTACAAATTTTGTCAGAAGACCTGATAAATGCTAGAATGCTAAAAACAGAAAGAAAAAAATGTATTTATATATTAACAAAATGGTTGAATTAGTATGAGATGCAAAAACGGGGGCACAACCCACAGCCCTCTGCTGCGGCCTGCAAAGTTGGTGGAACCCTGCCCATTTTCCTCCCTCAGCCCAGCTGATCAGCCAGACTATGGGGAAAAAATGCTATTCTGAAGCTGCTTTTAGCAGTACCAGGAAAGCAATCTTGGAGGGGGTGAGAGAGGTGAAAGCCTGTCCCAAGCTTCAGTGACCTTGCTTCCAAATCACTATTTTCCTGCTGCTCGTAGCAGCAGAGAAACAGCAATCTCATTGGGGTTGAGAGAGGCTTTCACCCCCATCCCCTCCAGAGATCCCTAGGTCTCAGTGGACAGGGAGTGTGTGCATGTGTGAAGTGTTTGTGTATGTAACTGCGTATACACACATGCAGCCTAGCTGACACCAAATGTAATCCCAGGGATGAAAAGGTTGTGCAGCCCTATATTAAAATATGGTTTAGCAGTGCACAACTTGCTCAAGGAGGAACGAATCGCAAACAAGCTTCGGGCTTGTGTTTTCCCCTCTCCTCTTCCCACGTGGCTGAGGAAGTTGGAAGTTTCCGTTCCTGCGTTTAGTTAACTGTGTCATCTGGACTAGGAATTGTTGCTCACGTTAGCTGTGGTGAGCTTTAGGAAGCCAGCTTCAAGAAACAAAACAAAAATGAGACTTTGGCTCATTTAAAAGTAGGCAAGTTAATGTTAACCACAGCGTTGTACCAGATGGCATGAGAAACTGTAGTCAAAAGAAAGTAAAAGCTTCCAAACTCCTCCTCCCCACCTTGCAGAAAGAAGAGAGGGGCTGAGTTTTGCTGTAGCTCATTCCTGATCATGCATGTTGTCCTAAACCATGGTGTAGCTTGATGTGCAAATGCAGCCAATATAGCCACTTGAATGCTGGCCTCTGGGCGCCTCATATAAAACATCAAAATGTCACTTAATCCAAAGATATCTATATTTTAATAAATAAAAAGCATTTACACAAGCTGCAGGACAACTGCGTTTGTTCACCTAGATCCTGTGCTTGCTACTGATGCAAAGAACCCCTCCTGGATTTAAAGAGACTACCGCCTAAGTGTGAAAATGACCCTAGCCCTGTCAAACATTCAGATTTCCATCCCTATATAGCGTAAATAAAATTATAATACATGGTAAAAACTTTTAAATGCAGTTTAGGGACCAGTCACAACTGTAAAACTGTCAGTGGGAGCTATAGTTAACATACTACTATATATGTTATGCTATGCCTATAATTAACATAGCAAACAGACTTTTTTTTTAATTCTGACTTAACCTAACAATGTGGCTCAGTGCACACAACACTTTCTCTACTCAGTGGGAAAACTCCATTCAGTGGTGGAGTTTGTAGGGGGTACTCACCACACAACATGTTCTAACTCCACCGTTGCGTGGGTATGGCCTCTTGTGGAGTGAAGTAAAAGTCAATGCAGCATTTAATTGACAGTTTCTCCACCCTCTATCCTCCACCAGTCCTCCCAATGGTATCCCATCAGCCATTGCTGCAAAAACAAAACAACAACAACAACAACAACAATCCCAGCAGGTCTCCTAGAGTGGCACTCCCTCCTTTCGCTACTCTTGCCAGGGAACTCTATGGCCACTGGGAAACTCCACTCAACAAGAAACTCCACAGAGCCCTCCACACAACACAATGGTTTTGCAGGAACTCTCCTCTGCAAAGTGTGGAGATTCAAGGTGGAGTGCTTTTCCAAAAAATTAACAATGTAAAAAAAATAATGCATATGTTTTTCAAGCATCATGCATGAAAACCTAGGAAAAAATAAATTGAACAAGTAGGCTACATGTGTCCACTGTTGTTCACTCATTGGACAGAGTCTAATTGATTTTGATGGAGCAGAATGGTAGCCCCAAACTGGTGGAAGTTACAAATACAAAATAGATACCATTATTAGTCTGTTTATATATATTCAAAAGAAAAGGCAGGACAAATGGATGACTCCTAAATATATGGATAATTAAATACTGAGGAATTTTCTGAATCTTCCAGAGTAGTGTATTGTTGACTGCAGAAACCTACAAAAAACATACTACCTCGAAAAGTTTACCACCTCTAATTTGACAAGCGATATAAAAATAATCTCTTAAGAAAGATAACATTATTTGCAAATTGAGCAAGAGGACCCCAATGATAGCCATATATAATCAGTTGTCACCTTGCAGCTCAATTAGCCCTCATGTAAAAACGAGGCATGTAAGGAGAAATGAGGTTTTGACATTATCTCTGCCAGCAAGATAATTACACAGCCTTCATTTAACAGTAGGGCAACACTACTGTAGCAACAAATTAACTCAGCTCCATTTGCAATTCATGGTGTGTTTTCTCATTTAACACCATTTGTCTTACTCCAGTGAACGTTTCCATTAGTTTTCTTCAGCACAGCAAAATACTCTATTTTGACTTCAACATTACGTCACCAAATCACTACGTCTCTGTTCCAGTAACTTTGAGCAAGCCAATATAAATCTGATTTAAGGATCTTTTCCCACACTTTTTACTAAAAAACCTTTGTGTTTTGGTTTACATCCAAATAATAGTGGAACAAGTGCTTTCAAGTTTAATGAATACAGAAATTTGTTTCACTTTGTATTCATCCCATTCCAATGGAAGCCCAAATTGTCATTTTATTAATAATGATGAAAGGCATATACTTGATTAAATTGAGACTAAAACCAACATATTCTTATGTCTAATATTACAGGGCATATGACCAAGGTCTAGTTCTGACACAACATTGACTCACTGCAAACCAGTCCCCAGATTTGCAGACACTCACAAAAGTACACTCCCCATCTCACTTTCCTCCACTCTCCAGAGCAAATATTTCTTCTTCCCTTCCTTTGTTTGCCACAATGGTTTAGTTTTACAAGTGCATAGTTAAAACCACCCAGTTCCCTCTTATGTAGAATTTCCAAATACACCTTAAATTCTGGTTTCAAGTTCTGATTAGCAAGAATGTACATGTAATGCTAATGTAGTATAAAGAGTTAATTTCTGTCCAGCTAGATGATGTCATTAGGAAGGGGAAGCTTTGCTTGGAATAATGCATTTGAACAAGTCAGACCCATCTCAGCTGTCTTAATACATGGTATTAGAAGTGGCTGAATCCTGCCACTTCAATAGAACCACATTCTGCAAATTAAAATCAAACCCAGTAGCTTTTAAACCCATCAAATGCTCAAGAAAATACCTGGAAGAGCATAGGAGCATTGGTTATATAATAAGGCCTAGTGGAGGATGAGGATAAAGTTAAGTGTAAAGGAACAATAGTGGAATGACGGAACAAATTGCAGCAGGAACGGAGTCTGCATTACAGCACACATATTCAAAAGAAAAGGCAGGACAAATGGATGACTCCTAAATATATGGATAATTAAATACTGAGGAATTTTCTGAATCTTCCAGAGTAGTGTATTGTTGACTGCAGAAACCTACAAAAAACATACTACCTCGAAAAGCTAAAGCACACTCTAGCACCAGATGGAATGGAACCATTCAAGATTACACCACCAGAGCAGTTTGATTTTTAATGTCCCAGAATATGAGCTAATTCTTCAACTGATTCGGAGAAGTCTCCAGTTTATATACAAAACCAGAATCTTACCAAGTGAGTACTTTAATCATTTCTATGGGGGATCAGGCTGATGAAATCATGTCAGTACCACTCTCTGAATAGCATGAAGTTTGGAATAGTAAAGTGGTGGAGGCCTTTACAGACCATTTCATGGGGATGAAAAACATGCTTTATAAGTGGGCTAGATTTAATCTCTGCCATCAAGGACCCTTAGAACCTGTAGACAGTTTTATTACCTCCTTGCACACACTAGCAGATTCCTGTGATTATGGTATTCTTAAAGAAGATCCCATCACAGTCTCTACTGTAATAGGTCTTCATGATTCGTTGTCACAACTGGACCCTACTTTAACCCTTCAAAAGGCCATTATATGAGCTCTTCAATCCAAGCTGGCCAAGCAGCAAGAAAGAGAAATTTAAAGTGCTCTCAATCCTAATCAGCAGATAAGAGACTGAGGTGTTCTTCATATTGCAGAGGGAAGGCAACAAAATCATCATCATCATCATCATCATCATCATCATCATCATCATCATCAAAACATGGACACACATACAGCAAGCACAATGAGTAGCTTTCACAGCATTTATCTCAACAAAATACATATCAAAAGGAGCAACACATGAGATGTGATGAAAAGCATGCCTATCCTCTTTGCCTGGAAAGGCATTGTTCTTCAGAGTGGTAATTAAATTACAGAAAAAACCCTCAGCTTAAAAAAATACACCACCAAAAGGTTGCAAGGTCTAGGTAATACTGCATTCAAAGTTTTGGGATCTTTTATGCAACAAGGACAGCATGAAGTAAAAGTACAGAACAACATTCTGATCCAGAATGTTGCTGTACCATTGTTAAGAGTTACCAGTGGTTAAAGCTCTGCAACTTGTCCAGATGAGGTGGATCAGACATCAGTGGCACATTACTGGACAGTGTACCCTTCTGTCTTGGGATCTTGGAAAAATGTCAGGTGAATATGAAATATATCTGAAAGCAGATGTGGTTTCCTATGCCATAACTCAGGGCTGGGCAGATGTTTTGAACTACAACTCCCATAATTCTTGACCATTGGCCATGTTAGCTGTAGTCCAAAGTATCTGGAAGGTGCCAGCTTGCCTATCCCTATGTCAACTTAACAGTCTTCCAGAATTTAAGAAAGCCATAAAGACTGATCTCTTCCGGCAGACCTACCCAGTTGAATTTGAAGATTCCATTTTTAATGGTGTGCTGCTTTTAATGATGCACTGGTTTAAAACATTTGAATTAGTTGTATGTATTTTATGGTGTTTTTATTTGTGTTGTACCCCACCTCGATCCAGAGGGAGAGGCGGGTAACAAATAAAATTATTATTATTATTATTATTATTATTATTATTATTATTATTATTATCGTCCAGACATGTGCCTTTACCACTGATGGACAAAGTAAAAGAAGCACTGATAATAATGGGAGTGATCATGAGGATTGAAGAGCTTATGCCTTGGTGTGCTAGGATGCTGACTGTGTCAAACACCAATGACAAGATTAGAATTTGAGTTGATTTGCAACAACTGAGCAACCACTCTTCTCAAGAGAAGCACATCCTACCTTCAACTGTAGAGGCTCTTTGACAAAATTAGCAGACGACACAGATTTTACAAAATTTAATACTAAAACAGGGCTTGGACAGATATCGTAAAGAGATATTACCCTTTGGGATCTCTTCCTCAGAAGTCTTTCAACTTCAGATATCACAAATGTTAGATGGCCTTGAAGGTGTTCTCTATCATGTTGATGACATTTTAGTGTTTGGAACTATGAAGTTACAACGTGATGAAAGACTGTTTTCAGAAATCCCAAGAAGTGGATGTTACACTTAATGGGAAGTGCAGTTCTATGAAATCTCAGTTGATATTCCTGGGAACTAGATCACTCCATAAGGAAGCCAGCCATACCATTGTTGAAATCAATGACTAACTAGAGCCCACTAATATCTAGCAACTGCACAGATTTCTTGCAATGGCTACAAATATGGGTCATTTTGTACTAAACTTAGCAATGGTCATAAAACAAACAAGAAACCTGTTAGAAGAACACATGATTTTGGGGTTTACTACAACAATTAGTTTCCAATGGAATAAAAAGATTCTCAGTTGATCCCTAGTTGTAACCCAACATGAACTTATATGGGAGACATGAGCTGCTGTGGATGCTTCATCATTAGGATTGGGAGAAGTGTTAAATCAATGCCAAATCACAGGTTATTGGAACCCAATTGCTTTGGTGTCAAAAATCACTTACTGGCACAAATAAGATATCTACAAATTGAAAAAGTGCCCCTGGCAGAGATCTAGATATGTAAACATAAGAACATATCTTGTTTGCTTGAAATTTAACTTACAAACAGATCATAAGCCTCTTCTATCCCTTTCTAGGAGACAAACCTAGAACTCCCCCCGAGAGTCCAAAGATTTAGACTCCGGATGACAAACTCACTCACAAGATTGTACATATTTCTAGGAAGAAATTAACAGCAGCAAATATTGTGTCATGAGCATCATTATCTCCAAGTGAATTATATCAAGACAAGAAGTTGCTGTCTATGTGACTTCCACTGGAGATGGAATAACCTTACCAGCCTCTCTGCAAACAAGGATTCTGGAAGCATAAGAGTGACCACTTTTTTAAAAAAATCTTCAGATGGGTGAAAAATTCAGAGACTCCAAGTAAGTTAAATATCAACATGAGAGACTCAATGTTCATGAAGTCAAGAATGTACTCATGTGTCAAAACATATTAATGATTCCACCAGCATTACCACCAAACTCAAAAGGACTTTATAAAATGTCTACCTCAAGCTTGCCAGACAATTTTGTGGCCCTCTCTAAATGAAGGTATATAGACCTGGGCAGCTAAAGCCCTGTACTACAATGGAATTACCGGACCATCCATGGCAGCTGATATACTTACTTGGAAAAACTAAATTTATCTTGTTGTGATTGGCCACGTTAGCATATAATGATAAGCTGCTCTTCACTTTGTGCGTGTAGGTAAAATTAACCAGGAAGCATTTGCCTATCATTATAGAAAGGGGGAATCAAATGGGCTGTTTGCACTAGCACACTGTTCATTCACAGTAAACACACTAAACTAGGTATCCTAGCCCATAATTATGTTTGAACATGGCTACTGATTACTATTCCGGCAACCTGGATACCAAAATTACAGAGCATGATTGTGGAAAGAGTCATTACTGTGCTAAAGAGGTTCAGCATGTTATATCTTCATAGAATCATATCATAGAATCATAGAATAGTAGAGTTGGAAGGGGCCTATAAGGCCATCAAGTCCAACTCCTTTCCAGACAAGGGGCCACAATTCTCGGGCATGATTTTGAAGTAGAATTTGATTACCAGCACATCATCTGTAGCCCACGTATCCGTTGTAGTAAGGGAGAAGCAGTACAGGCTATTTTGCCCCTGCTCCCCAATAATAATTTAAAAAATGAAGTCAATGCCTCCCCACCACAGCCCTCCTAATATATTGTTCACCCCTATGAAGCATGGGTGGAGTGCAGCACAGTAGGGTCATCCACAGTTCAACAACTGTGGATGACCCTACTAATTACAGCTGAAATAATAATAATAATAATAATAATAATAATAATAATAATAATAATAATTTTATTTCTTACACGCCTCTCCCTCTGGATGAGGGAACAACACCGAATACATTGAATTTGACTCTAAAAGTTGTGAACATACAAGAACTCTGTCAGAAGGATCAACTCTTAAAAAATCCCCAGAGGTTGCAATTTTCATACCAGACATACAAGCAAAAATGTCTCAACTTTTCCTCCGCAGCAGGAAGCTTCCAGTATCAGAGGCGGTAAGCCTATATACACCAGTTGCTGGGGAACATGAATGGGAGGGTGCTGTTGCACCTATGTCCTACTTGTGGGTTCCTGGTTGATAGCTGGTTGGCCACTGTGTGAACAGGGTGCTGGACTAGATGGACCCTTGGTCTGATCGAGCAAGGCTCTTCTTATCTTCTTGAATTCCAGATATAAGAGTTCAATAAAGTGGCCAGACAAGTGCATGAACTCCGCAAGAGCTCATATGTAGTGGGGACAATTAGGGACTCATGAAATCAGGAACACCTGTATCACATTCCTCCTGTTTATTACACTAAATCCAGGTATATTGCAATTTCACCAGGGGAAAAAAATGTTATTCCTACAAAAGCAAAATAAACAGTTCAGCAAAATTTGAATATAGTTCCCATTATATGTTTGGATCCTTTTCAGATAAAGGGGGATGTAGAAGAAAGAGTTAATTTCTGCCTAGCTAAATGATGGCAAATGGAAAGCTTGTTCCAGCAAGGAGAGGAAGAGAATCCACTGCTAGAGCAGTGTAGAAGCATTGTATGATAATCTGCTTTTTCTCAAATGTTGGCATTCATCCCCCACCCCACTTTAGGACAAATGACAAAGGTGATTTGAACATTGTAACATCCCCCTCTTCTGTCTCAAGAAAAGCTTTTAACATTAGCAGGGGATGGAAGCCATAGTGGAGAAAGTATGGCAATTATTAAGATAACAGTGTATCACAAACACAAATGCCCATACAAACAGACCAATAAAAATAAGTCTGCAACAACTCAACAAGAAGTTGTGCCACACATAGTTAGTTATTCCTGGGTGTCCGACCTACAAATATAAGGCTTTTTTAAAAAAAAAATACAAACACATTAAAAACAAACTGAGGTTTGCTTTTAAAATAAATAAGTGTAGATTCACTGCTCTCTTTTATACCACTGGCAGTTCTATCTTCGCTCACATCATGCAGACAGCTTATCCAAAAGATGCCCTCTTCTTACCCTCCAATAGTTCTTTGTGCACTAAACATTAGCCTACTAACATAAGGCATCTCTGTATTAACCAATATGAGCTATTTGGAGAGGTCTTTGTTACTACAAAATAGGTCTAGTTACATTAAAAGCAGTCACATAATTGTTGTCACCTGGAAAGTAGCAACTATAAAATACAGAGCTAGCACTTTATGACAGAAGCTCATGCAAAAGTTAATTAAAAAGTACTGAAAACATTAGAGGTAGCCTTTTGAAACTTTTCTATATTTAAAAGTTATGCTGAATGTCACCCTTTTCTACTTAGAATGAATAACCTCTGATAACCATCTGACCCTCTTTAGAAAAGGGAAAAATAAACCTAGTTATGCTTCTTGCATTATTTAACACACATGAACTCTGAGAGAATGTCAAAGGAAAGCAACAACTATTTCCAAAATTAATTACACAGAACAACGAATACAATAGACAAACAGCTGATCTGTCTAACTCAACTGCACAAGATCTATCTAGCCTATAGTCAAAGAAAGGGTGTCACTTCCTGTTATGTGATTCCAAGGTGACTGCTTACATTTTGAACTGCTAGGCTAATTCTAGCCCGAGCAAAAATCTGTCTTTTATTTCATAATTAATTCTCAGTGTCAAAACTGGTAGATGTCCTTTTGGTATCAACCCACTGTGGCTGTTAACTATAACATAACAAAGTGTTATTAAATATTATTACTGGTCTGATATTTAGAAAATATGAACATTTTCAGTCAAGACTTAGGCAAAATGACAGGCAATGTACATTAACTATTTTTAAAGCCCCGTTAAAACCAAAAGGCTTAATTTCTATATGTTTACTGTGTCAAGCATAGATTTCAACACTGTGATAGCAACAACAAATCGCGAAGCACCACCCATTGTTTAAACTATCAGGACTGTATTTCTAATTCTGGCTTGAATTCAATTGTGTTGTTCCACTAATAGAACACAAACTGCAAGGGGAATGGATTTCTCCTCCTCTTTGCAGTCCCCCAAATATGCTCTGGAGTGTTGGGGAGATCCTCCAGAGCAAATCTGGGGAGCAGCAGGGAGTGGGGAGGACACACAAACAAACCATGTGTTCTCTCCTTGGATGTTCATGGTTAACAACCCTTAGTTAAACCACAGTACAGAGTTCACACATAACAAGCAACAACCCACAATTTAACAACCCATACACAACCCATAATCTGAGTTATCATTATGTGCAAACTAGGCCTATGTTTACTTAAATTTCCAAAAGGATTTTGTCAAAGTCCATCACCAATGACTACTGAGTAAACTTAGCAGTCATGGGATAAAAGCAGAAGAGGTCCTCATATAGATAGGTAACTGGTTAAAAGAAAAGCATACACACAGTCATGATAGCTATATATCATCACCAGTATCAGAGGCAGCATGCATTTGAGTACCTGTTGCTAGGATTCATGAGCATGCTGGCACTATTGCATTCATGCCCTTGGGGGATATGGTTGGCCACTGTGGAAACAGATGCTAGACTAGATGGCATTTGGTGTAACCCAACAGGGTTTTTCTAATGTTCATATGCAGAGGGAATTGTAGCTCTAGTGGGCAGGGAGGTGGAATTTTTCATGGATCTTCCAATGTCACATCAAATTTAATTCTGAAACCATTATCTGAAAAATCTGAATTTAGCGAAGAGGGTATGCACTTATAATAAAAGTGAGCAATCTACAATATAAGCCACTAAAGTTGCAATCACTCTTACTTGCAAGCATATCTCAATGAAATAGTGATCCTGAGTAGGTGACAATGAAGTTAACAGGACAACACAGCTCAGAAGTGATTGGTGGATTAAAGCACCTAGAGCTGAAACCTCAAGTGACTAAATTTTTGCATTGATTGGCACTGGTTTGATGAGAACTCAATCAGAACTTAAGCAGGTGTCAGGGGATCCTCTGACAGATAATATGATGCCATGTGATAAGTAGTAGTCACCCTACTAGGCAAAAGTCAGAAAATTCAAAGGTAACTGCCTAACATAGACCATTTCTACAGGAACAAATATGTAAACAAATAATTTTACCATTCAGGTTGAAAGGTATCAAGAATTCAGAATGGATGTTCCCAGATTTATTTTTATTGAACGGCAGCGATCCAAATACATTCACATCATGAACTAATTCCTTTTGAATTAAATGAATTCTATTATAATAGAATGACTGAGAGACTTGAAAGAATTGCTTACAATTGCACATAGAAGGAGGGGGGGTAGCTAAGTCTAAATTAAGATGTCGGCTATGAAGTTTCCAATAGGACCTTGACATGACTGTTGACCTACTCATGACATGATCACACCAGTAAGGATTTGGAATTCTATTAGTATTACCAGAGGAAAAAAGTCAAGGAGTCATCAGGAAAACAAATCTATATCTGCTACTCCATCAGCCAATTACTGTTGTTAAAGTGGAATTAGATGGGTATTGACAATGCGAAGGGGATAAGGATTAAACAGATGACTGAGTATACAGCTAGCAATGTTGCTTTGCTTCTGCTGCATAAAGTTTGAAAGAAAATCAGCCTGGAAAAGGAAAATGATGTCTTATATACAATATAATAATATGAATATCAAAATATTTTAGAAGATTAGTATTTAGATTAGTACCTCAGCTAGAGAAAAATGTATGACTAGCTGAAAGAATAAATAACTGCACTCTACTGGAGTGCACTAACAGAATATTATTATGCTATTAACTTGGCAACACAGTTCAACCACGATTATCACAATACCATCAGGGACTCAGAATAATTTTAAATAATTACCTTTTAAAAAAAAATAATCAAGGGATTTCTTTCAATTCAGTTAACAGATGTCTGGGGGACATGGACCTGATAGTGGTGAATGGAGTTTGTATTAGAGATGATGGACTGCAATATTAAGACACACAGAGACTAATGTGGTAAATTTACTGGATTTAATAACTAAGTAAACAAACAAGGAACATTGTTCCCAATGTAAAGAGAGACCAACTGATGCAAATGCATTGGTGACTCACACATCCATGTAATTTGGTTGCTTGTATTAAGAATTGTTCTCAGGGAATTTCTGTTTAGCCGTAAAGAGCAAATGGCTCTTTAAAGTCAGATGGGAAACAAAAACAAGCCATTGCACAGGCTCTATAACTCAGCTCTGTGTTAAGCAGACCTGTTTTTCAAAGCCACATGCAGCAATTTTATTTTCTGCCTTCCAAGCAAGGCATACATAGAACTAAAGTAAGACAGTAGCTAGCTCCCATTAGAAATCTTTGTGGAAGCAGTCTGGCAATAGTGACTGCTGTCTATCTTGGCCTCTTCCTGCTATCTTATGGGCCACCACACACGATTGGGAACAAGCTTTAATTATTGGCTCTGTTGCTAAAGTATTCTTTAGCATTATGAAAATGAGCTGCATCAAGATTTACGCTTGTCCACTCGCCCTCCCCCTTTCCTTCGCTGATTTGGCCCTGAGACTGGACGTTACTGTTTCAGATTAACTGCATCTTAGCATGTTGTCCCACCCCAGACAAACTGTTTAACTACGTTTTATTATTTTATTTATTTGTTACATTTATATCCCGCCTTTCTTCCAAGGAGCCCAAGGTGGCATACATGATCCTCCTCCTTTCCATTTTATTCTCACAACAAGCTAACTTCAAGCCATAGTTTATGAAGCTGGCTTGTTTTAACAAATCATAGTTAAGATTAATTGTAGTTTCCCAGGTTAGGATGCCTTAAATAGAAATGAAAGGAAAAGCTTCCGAACCCCTCACAGCCATGACGCTGGAGGAGAGGGGAGGAGGGAGGCCGTGACCCTGAGCCTTGCTGTGGTTTGTTTTCATAATGTTAAATCATGGTAATCTAAAATTATATACCTCTTCTCAAAATATTTATATATCAAAAGCATGTACAATAAGAATCCCAATGTACAAGGTACATTGCAATTACATTTGCAATTCCCTGAAGGAGGCCTACTAAGGATAGCAGCTTCAGGGACATGGGAGGGCTAGCTTTAACAGCACTTTCCTCTAAACTCTCTCACAGCTGCCATTCCACCAAGGAAGGCATTAATAGCTTTGAACTGAATGTCTAATCTGTTTTAAACCAACTTCTTTATACTAGCAGAGGGGAGGATCTAAACCTTAAAAATGAACAAACAAATGAAAATGCAACTGAAACCAATCCCATTAAAGAAACAATCTGAATATTTCATCTCCTTATCTGGGCGTGTCCCTAAACCTCAGACTTCCAATGTAGCAACCACAGTAAGAAAGCTAATCATTGCAATGCAAATAGCCATTGATACACATATTTTGACAAGCAGTGCTATAGAGGGCAGATGTTGCTACAATGTCTGATAAGGCAAGATGATATAGCCCACTAGGAAGCCAACAGACATTCTGACAATATATTTAGAAAATAATCTGGATTAATTAACATGGAATTAACTTTCCAGCACGTAACTCCTCTGCTGAGGGAACTGCACTGGCTGCCTACTCGCTACCGGGCCAGGTTTAAGGTTCTTGTACTTGTGTACAAAGCCCTAAACAACTTGGGACCAGGATACCTGAGACAGCGCCTTCTCCCCTACCAACCTGCCCGGTCACTGAGGTCATCCAAGGGTCTGCTCCTGTTGGTTCCACATAGATCCATCCTCCGATTGGAGTCCACCGGGGGGAAGAGCCTTCAGCGTGGTGGCTCCCCTCCTGTGGAATTCCTTGCCTCCAGAGGTCAGGCAGGCGCCAACTTTGTACTCCTTTCAGCGCTTCCTGAAAACATCATTATTCCAGGAAGCCTTTCCTTAATGTCCAGCCATGAGTCACTGTATTTTGCGTCTTTTAAAATCTGTTTTAAGTGTTTTTTTTCTGTTTTTATTTTCATTTTATCTTGTACACGGCTCTGAAATTTTCAATGGAGAGCGGTATATAAATATTGTAAATAAATAATCAATATGTCGGATCTACTAGTATAAGTCACCCACATGCCAGTAGGACCCACCACTAGCGCATCTGGGAGCTAGCACTTTGTGAAGAAACAGGAAACAAATGGAAACACTCATTTCCAGAATAGGACAAGTCAGCAGAGCTCCCTACAGGGAACTTGGTTGATCTGTCCCAATCAGGAAAGGAACATTTCTGCTTTTTTCTGGGGTTCCTTTATGAAGTACTAACTCCTCAATGCCCTAGCTGCCACGATGGAATGAGTGGGCAGAACGCAGTGGCGATAGATACTGCCCATGGGTTTCTTCTTTAGCTAAGGCTTCTTTGTTATGGGCAAGTACTCTTCATTCGTCTAAATTCGAAAATCAAATCTCACTGGCTGTGACTAGAACAAGGCACATAAAGGGAAGAATCTACAAGTACACAGGATTTCAAAGAATGCAGTTGTAACTTTTCTTCCTTCCCTTTTTTAGTGTTTGAATTAATAAAATATTAAAATTGTTCCTCTTCCCTCAGTCTTCCCTATTCCTATAGTGTCTTCTTTTGCTTTGGCAGGACATGTTGTTCTTTTAAATCTTCTAAATAAATAATTAGAATGCATGCTTCAAACACTGTGTTTACAATGCCATTATGACAACATTTAAATGGGACAGCAGTTACTTCAAAGGCAGCTCTGAACTACAGAGAAAAATAGCTGAATAAATAAAACAGCTGAACATTGCTGGAGAAGATTTTAACACTTTCAAAAGGAAAAAAGTGGCAGACAACTGATGTCATTATTATTTATTATTTATTATTATTTATTTATATAGCACCATCAATGTACATGGTGCTGTACAGAGTAAAACAGTAAATAGCAAGACTCTGCCGCATAGGCTTACATGCTATCCTCCACAGTATCCAATTAACTCTCCATGGGCCTGGTTTAGACCCTCAGTTCCTGGTTTGCTTAACCAGTTTAGCAGCCAGGAGTGAACAATGGGACCAGGATTAAACCAGGATGTAAGCACTAGGGAAGGAAGAAGATGAGAAGAAGCTTTAGGAGGAAGTATGTGGACCTATCAGTCAATTGTGGCTGAACCGGGTCACTGTTGACTTCTGATTATGTCTCCACTGAAAATCAGTAGGATCAAAGAACTAAAATGTTTTCTTTTCCTTTCAAACTCTGCAGACTTGCAATACCTTTTGGACATAAGATATAGAACCATAAGATACAGCTCTATAGACATTCATCAGACTTTGCACTATACTAGCCAAACACTTATGGTATGGAATGGTATATGAGTGTGTGTATATAATCTTCATCACCACCACCACCATCAATAATAATAATAATAATCAAACTTACAAGTAGAATACATTTTTTATATAATCCTCATTAGAAGAAATAATTTATTTTATACAAGGCACTGAAGTGGAGAGATAAAATGTGCAAAAATATGGTTTGTTGGACTTATTCTGTAGTCTCTCTTTTGGCTCCTTCTTTAATAGACAACAACGTTTGGAAGAGAAGTATTGGAATCGTGGTGTGCCACTTGGCCAATAATAATCCACTGGTTGCACTGTAAGCGATGAGAGTTGTACACATTTTAGATTCCCTCCCACAATATTTACTATAATCCACTACCTGAGCTACTGGCTCTGGTGACCATTGCCAAAAAGGAATATATCCCAGAGCCAATCCCATTCAATGTTTCTTTCCTACAGAATTCAAAATGCAGAGTGAAACTTGTACAATATATTTCTGTACTCCCCACCCATATTTTTTCCCTTGCACTGATTTGATATATTGAAGCATTTCAGGCAGTAAAAGAGATCTTATGTTCTTGTAACTTATTATACTCTACTCTGATTAACACTATCTAGTGTGATATAGAACCTATTTTTTATCTTGAGAACCTAGGCAAATTTCGTATTTACTTTATGTATTAATGGACATGCACTGGCCTCACTTGGGTAACCAAGAGTGCTGCCTTGTGACTTTTAAGGGTGAGAGAACAGCAACAATGTTTTCTTCATACTACACTCTCTCTTGCTTAACCAAGAGAAACTGCACGCAACTACAGTTTAAACATTTGATACAATAGTATTTGGGGATGAATTTTCAAACCAGCAAAACATGTTTGACAGGGACCACAAATTATTTTGTACACTGAAATTGTGAGAAGTGATAATATTTTAGGTACAACATTGCAGCGTTCTTTAATGCAATGATCGCATTAACTATCACTGCCATATCCAAGTGTGCAGTGCGGCCTTACAGTTGTGTGAAAAAGAAAGGACACCCTCTTGGAATTGTATGATTTTACATATCAGGACATAATAACAATCATCTGCTCCTTAGCAGGTCTAAAAATTAGGTAAATACAACCTCAGATGAACAACAACACATGACATATTACACCGTGTCATGATTTATTTAACAGAAATAAATACCTGAGAGAGCGCCTTCTCCCTTACCAACCTGCCCGGTCACTGAGGTCATCCGAGGGCCTGCTCCTGGTGGTTCCACATAGATCCATCCTCCGATTGGAATCCACCAGGGGAAGAGCCTTCAGCGTGGTGGCGCCCCTCCTGTGGAACTCCCTGCCTCTGGAGGTCAGGCAGGCGCCAACCTTGTACTCCTTTCGGCGCCTCCTGAAAACATCTTTATTCCAAGAAGCCTTTCTCTAACATGCAGCCTTGGATTTCTGTTTTTGCTTCTTTTTAAATTCTGTTTTAACTGTTTTATTCTGTTTTTATTTTCATTTTGTCTTGTACACCGCTCCGAAATTTTTTCAATGGGGAGCGGTATATAAATATTCTAAATAAATAAATAAATAAATAAAGTAAACCACATTGCATGCACACACGTTACATGTACACAAAAGTGAATTAATTTCTTAGGGAAGCCACTCGTATCCTTTGAACACTATGGAGTAGTTCTGACCATCATTCTAGGCTTCCTTAAAAATGGTTTATGAAACTGGAAAAAAAGAATGTTGGGGTTAAGTATTTCTCCCTCACTCCTGACCCCTCCACCTGTTGTATGCCATGTTGCCTTGTTTTAATGGTTTATTAACTGACACTAAGCTGGATTTCCCTCATTTGGATGTAATGGAGATCTCTGGCTTAATACAAGCCAAGATGATGATGTCAAAGCTAGCGTGCAATAGTAAGGGGAAGAAGGGGGGGATGGAAAGCAGTTTATGAAGCCTGGAACTATCATGATTACTTCAAACCCTGCAGAAGTCAATGAAAATACTCCTATCAAATGTCTGGGAGATTATCTTTTTCTAACAACAAAGTTGTAGTGCTATTCAGAGTAGATTCCCCTCCTAATGAGCTAGGGTTCATAATTATTGACAAAAAAATAGCATACTACCAGTTAAAAAGAAAAGCCTATTGGTGTTCATAGAAGTCATACATATCCTGATTGAAGTTATCCCGACTTAACACAGAACCTCTGTCTTTGCGCATCAACTGAAAAATTCAAAATTTAAGAGCAAACCAGAATGTGCATAATCCACATGAGTAATATTTCTACTCTACACTGAGATTGTAATTCTAGCTAGGTTAGAACAATTGTTGGACCCAATAAGCTCCGCTGAATTTCTGAACTGGAGTTATGAATGTTTAAATTGCTAAGATCTACAGTCTGTTATTTGGCAAGGCAACATTTTCATGATGAATATTAAAAAGGACTTCATCTGGGTTAGGATTAGGGGACATTTCAAAACTCTAATTCTCATTCAGAATAAAGGGCAAAAAAGTGAAAATGTTTAATATAGAGATAACAGGCACAAATATAAATTTAAAGCAATCCACTCAATGTAACCAGCCTTGCCAGATCTTTTTAACTTATTGGGAAAGTCACTCGACTTAATATTGACACAAAGATGCGTAAATCAATACAATCAGAATGAGTGATATATTTTAATTTAAAAATGCTCAAACTATAGCAGTAAATCTATGCACTTAGCACATACAAATCATCAAAAATGTATGCTTCTTGGGATTTAATATAGAGATACCACAGGAATGTAAGATGTGTACCATATATTGCAAATTTAAGATTTTTTATTTCCCTGGTCTCCCTGAACAACTCTGCCTTCCTATGCAGTCACTGCAAAGAGAGGAGGCTGCACTCCTTTAGTTAGTTAGGCTGCTTCAATTCCACTGAGGTTAATGTGATCTATGCCGCCAAACTGTATTCCAGATTGCAGTCTAGGGTGAAGTGGTGTACCAAGGTTATTATCTCATATACATCTCATAATTATATAATGTTAGTATGGGTATTTTACCATTTGTGCCCCATCTCCCTGTGTTGATTATATTTAGAATACTTTTTCCAGTTAGTATTTAAAGTTATATTCAAGTGAAATTAGTTTTTTTGCACATAACATTAACCCACAGATTATTTAACCCGTGCTTTGCTGAATTCTGAGTTGTTGTTGTGTGAATCCAGCTGCACTAACAAACTTTGGTTTGTTAACCCTGAACAACCCAGAAAGAGTACCCAATGGCTTGTTGTTTTGTTTGTTATTTGTGAACAGAGACCTACAGATTGTTCATGGGTTATTTCATCAGGCTATAAAGGCAGCAGCCAGGTATGGTAAATAACAAAAAAATAACAACAACCTAGTCACTCTACATGCCCATGCTGCAGCGATGCAAAGGCATTTGGGATAAAGGGAGGGAGCAGGTGGAAGAGGGAAAGAACCTGGCGACTGAGAAAACAAACCATGGATTGTTTGATAGGCTGCCAGACAAACCCTGGAGAGGGCAACAAACCATGAGTTAACCATGGGTGAAACGAAACATGGGTTAGCACCATCTGTGAACCAGGTCATGGTCCCCATAACATATTTCAGTTTATATCCCATCATATGTGGGATTCCTGGGACAAACAAGAACAAAGTGAGTGTGTGAGAGAGTATGTGTATACAGGAAGCTGCCTAATATCAGGTCACATTATTTGCCTATCTACTCTAGTATTGTTTGCTCTGACTGAGAGTGGCTGTCCAGGAAGAGACTTTTGTATTACCTGCCAACTTGTCATTTTGACTAGTTGCTATGAACTGAACCTAGAACCTTCCACATGCAAACTATGTACTCTGCCAGTGAGCTACGGTCCCTCTCACTACACTACATTTTAAAAATTATATTGATAAAGTCCTGTAAGAGATTTTATAATCTGTCTGTCTGTCATTGCATTTATATCCCGCCTTTTTTCCTCCAAGAAACCCAAGGTGGCATACATAATCCTCCTCTTCCTCCTCTCCATTTTATTCTCACAATAACAACCCTGTGAGGTAGGTTGGGCTGAGAGTCTGTGACTGGCCCAAAGTCACCCAGTGGGTTTCCATGGCCAAGTGAGGACTAGAACCCGGTTCTCCTGACTCCCAGTCCAACATTTTAGCTATTATACCACATTGGCTCTCAGTACAAATTAAAACACAAATTCCTGCTAATGACCTACAATATACAGCCTCCCAACAGCTGTCAAAGCAGTTTCAGATTAAATGCATCGATGATGGCTGCCAGATCGAAGACCAAGTTCAATAGGAAAACTCAGACAATAGCATCATCGTGTTATTTGTTTTACTACACATTATGGGGGGAAGAGACATGGGGCTACTGCTTTCAGTAGCAACCATGCATCTCCATTAATTTTTATTTATTTATTTATTTCATTTTTATACCGCCCAATAGCTGAAGCTCTCTGGGCGGTTCACAAAAATTAAAACCACAGTAATAATAATAATAATAATAGAGGTTAGAATAATATCTTGTCCTGGCTCATTAGTTGGGAGTTGATAAAAAAAAAACACCCAGCATAGCCACTCCTTTCCCTGTGATCAAGGCAGCGTTCAGTGCAGTATCACACATACGGGTAGCTCAGTGTTTTCTGGGTTCATCTTTAACTTGGCTTATAGCAACGTATTATTTAAGGGAAGAAACTGCCAATGTCAAAGGAAACAGAGCAGAGTGACCAGAATTGCCATCAACTTACTGAAGATCAGCATGATCTCACCTAATAGCCTTTTATCCACATTGAGTGTGAAGGAGGGAAGAACATAAATTGCCAGATGGAATAGTCCAAAGATAACGGGAAATCATACACCATCATGCACCTCTGTACCAGGAACAAGTAGAACCATTCAAGAGTAGCCTGATCAAGATGTGCCAGCTGGTATGCTTTCATTTCTCACTCTGTACTACAAAGCAACCATTTAAAATGTCCTTTAAGTAGTATGACGTTTTTAAATATTTAGGTAAAACTAGAGATATTATGCCTAAACAGAGCACTGGATCCCCTCACCTTACTCAACAAGAGAAAGATCAGATAATCCAAACAAGACACACATAATTTCCTGAAAATTAGTTACTTAAAAAACCTCTGTACTGAGGGTGGGGGTGTATAAAAAGCTTTAAAGAAATCAGCTCCAAGTGAATCTGTGCCAGGCATTTTGCCAAGAGACAGGCCATTAAAGGCTTCAATGATCTCTTCCTCAGAGATGGACCTGCCAAGACAAATCCTCTCAGATATACTAGAGAGGTTAAGTGAGGTCATGAAGTCCCTCCTCTCCCAAGCTGTGGGTACTCCAGCAGTTTGAGCATTTTGTTAGAGAAATAAATGGATGCTTTAGGAGTTTATCTTTAATTAGGCTGGTGCCAACAGAGTTTCTCTGAGCTGGTACTGTGCTTGGGCTTTTGTCTGACTTGATTAACTTAGCAAAACAGTGAACTGGTTCTGTCACTCTACTGAAGTAATCTGTTTTATGAAAGTCAAGGCCATTTGACACCTCTGGGCTACATGCACATTGACAGAAGAGTTGGCCACTTCCAGTTCCTCCAGCAAGGCATAGTAAAATAAAGCACAAATATACCTCAGCCATTTTTTAAAAAAAGTTCTGCATTGATTAGAGGTACTCCTTTCCCTGTTTATTTTAAGGCATCGATATTCTTTCCAAGTGGCTTACATTTATTCTGCCAAAAAAAAAAGTGTGGAGAGATGACCCACATAATTCTACCCAATATTTTCATTGGAACAATGCCAATAGTGTTTAGTGTTGTTTTAGTGTTCAAAAAACTTCACAAAAAATACATCAGTGCTCCATGCAGCACCCCTATGAAGTAACACAGTATTATTGCCTCCCCGCCCCATTGCAGATGGGAAGCTGAAGTTGAGAGAACAGTGATTTGCCTGAAGTCAGCTAATGACTTCATAAGGATATGAAATTTGAACCGGGAACTTACTGCCTCACAAGTGACACTCGGCCACAGTACTATATCAGCTAACAGAAGAAAGTAACATAGGACAACTACAGCTTTGTAGCTGGACATATGAATGGTCCCTGATTTCATGAATCCTTTCAGAATAATATCATCAGCTCAGGGAAGTATTTACAGAAAATCTTGAAAGTGCTTAAAAGTTCTTTGCCCTTACACTTCAGGCAGTAGTTTTTAAATGTCCATGCAATATTCCCTGTCCTTTACTAGCTTTAAGCAAGTTATCCTAGCTAATAGTACTTGACATGGCTGGTAAACTAACCATACGATGCTTCCACAACAGCTCAATAAGCACACCTTGCTGAAAGCATATTCAGCTGATACACCATTATCTGTATATGCTACCTGGGCATACACAGGAGCGGACTACCTTACCCCAAAACTCTGATTTGTTTTCCAATGAAAAATCTTAGTTAAGGATTGCCAAGTGTACTCTGGTATCTGAGCTTGTGATGCAGAAGCTTATGTTGAGCCACAAGTTCATACATGAATGATACACGGTATTACATCGATCATACTTTTAATACTCTCATTTGCCTTCATTATGTGTGGTGAAGGCAACTTATCCTGAAAGAGGCTCTGTAGAGCATGTAAGTTTTGAATATCCCAAAATTCTGAAATAATTAGAAAAAGATTTTGTGGATTAATAGATATCTGTTCTAATCTAAAAATCTCTTGGGAAACTAATACATTCCTTTTTTGTTTGGATAACATAATTTTATTTCAAAATTGCTTTATTAATGAGGTCTTGGCAACTCTATAATGGCGTAAGACTTACCTACAAAAATCAACAATTTAAAGAGAGAAAACTGAACATATTGACACTATTTTTAGATGAACAGGTAAGACCTGTAATTAATGTCTGCTCTTTAGTGAAGAAAACAGATGTTTTCTTCACTATGTAATTAGTGAAATTAATGAATTCTAATGCTTCCATGCAAATTATTTCTTTACCTCTGAAATCAATCATTTCAACACCCAAGATGTTATCAGCTGAAGAGATTCAACAATATGCTACAATTTTTACTTGATCTACTGCATTTATTATATCATTTTTTTTCTTCACTGTTGCCTTGGAAGTGTTTTCTAACATTATCCTAGTCTGTCAACATTCTGGCATCTGTGGTGTAAACAAAACATGATTAGGTATTATGACATTTGTATAATGGGTAGTAATTACATACAATCACTGAATGTTCAAGCTTATCAGAAGTATCTTAGAACATGATTTGATCTACCTGAAGCAGAATATGATGGTAGAATTCTGAGGTAGTGCAATGGAATTTACTATTTCAAATTACAATGGACTTTCCTTATTTCCATTTTTTTTAAAGCTGCCCTGCGCAGAAAACAGAGAGATGATTCTGTTATAACCTCTCTCTGCTGTGCTAGTTTTCTACTTAGGAAAAGGGTTTGGTTTCCTCCCCTTTTTAACATGAGGTAGCAATTAAAAAAAAAAGATATGCCCAGCAATAGACTGAAGCGGCTTGGTCCACTCTGAAACCTAGAATATATGTAGAGATGTATCTGATTTGCCAATGTATTGAAAGAGTTAAAATACTCCAAACAAGAAACTTCAAGTCTATGCTCCATTTCGAAGAAGAAGCAGAAGCAGCAGCAAGCCAGTATGCAAAGAGAGGGCTGAACCTTACCCCTAAATGTGTTTATTCCTTACTCATAGGGCATTTCCCACCTGATGTAATACTGTCATTCTACTACTTCATTCTCCTGAATCTACAGACCAAGCTGCAGACTTGCCTGATAGCTATGTCCAAATCACTATATCCCAAACTTAGATCTATCAAGAAACAATGACACCAGGGTTATTTCTAACAGCAGTGCTTTTTACAAATTAGTGCCATATCAAAGTAATTAATAACCTATTCCCACAACCCAGCACTTATTAATTTGCAGAAGATCTCCATTATGCACAGAGATCACTGTGTGCTAGTTATTGGCTCCCCATTCATCTAAATTGGTGAAGTAGATTTGTATATGTATTGCTTTGTACGTACAGGCCAGCACTGTGTACTGAAATTGATCAAAATTCCTACATGCCCTGAACTTCTAATCATCATAGCATGAACAGTGTTCTGGTTTAGAATGAAAGGTTGTTTCGCAGAAATGTTTGTTTTTAAACAAGTTTTCTTTGTCACTTTTTTAAAACAAACAAAAAATATTTCCCCCGAATAGTAGTGTATCAGAGGAGAGATAAAAAGAAAAATGATATGAGCAATAAAACGATCAGTTACTAGAAGATTCAATCTTCTTATACAAAACAACATTTTACATTACTAACCAATGTGTTAAAACACTTTTCTGTTTAATTTGTCAAACTGAGAAGAGCTGTCACCTTGGAAAATTAAGTATGAATAAAAAAAATGCAGAAGATGATAATGGAAAATATATATCTAAGTGCACACAATGTGCATCTGTGGCACTATTATTGTGTCCCTGCTATAAAAGATGCTTGTTATCTCACTGCAAGAATACATATGCAATGAAACATTTCTTCTTGTCCATATTCAATTAACTAAAGCACCCATATCTTTTCATTTGGTTTACTTCTTTGATTTTTCTCATGCAATCAAGACCTGTACACAAAACGTCTCCTAACAATCTTACAACCAGTTGCTTCACTGTATGGGTCTTTTTCAGTAAGTTACAATGAAAAGTCTTTTAATCACTTTATGATCAAAATGTACTGGATTGAATCAAAGTTCAAGGGTATTAAAATGTGTAAAGGACACAAAAAAGGAAAATGGTTGGGTTATAGATTTTAACTTCTTAACTAGAAAATTGACTCAAAATAGATTTTCTAATTTACAATGAATCAAAAGAAAAAAAACATTAGACCATAGCAAAAGTGGCACAAATGTATCAAGCAGCAAATGAATAAACATTTGAGAAGATTTATTATTAGAAATTGCAATAAATTTTCAAAAGATGAATTGATTTTAGTTAAAAGGTATAACTGACAATTTATTGGGCGGGAAGATGCATTATTTTCCAATTGTTATCCACCTACAGTAAAACTGATTTGTGTCCTATTGTATTTTATGGAAAAGGAGAGAGCAACTTTCAGTGATTTAGATTAAATGTATTAATCATAACCAGACACTGTGAACTATATATCTACTATTAAAGAAGATTTTTGACATTTAATTCTGTAGCAATATTTTGACTCTGTACCTCTCTTCCTAAATCTAATTCCTGCTACAGTTGGCAGATTTCTTCCTCTAAATTTTATGAGACTTAAAGTAGCATTTTAACCACCCATGCGGTAAATAATGCAGGATTAGAAATATTTAGTGTTTTGTTTCCCTTTGAAGAGTACAAATCCATCAAACCCAAAAGGAGTTTCTTTAAAAAAAAAAACCTATCGTTTTAGCAATAGCCAATATCAGGTACAGTAAAATCTATAAACACAGAATGCACGGGTCGAATATACAGGTTTAAAATTAAACTATGCTGGCATCTATGAACTGGAAACCAGATACACAGAATTTAAAAATATTCATAATACAGGTTAATATTAATGTATTACACGTTTAGAAATCTGAGGCAGATACAATTAGGTAACATTAGTAAGGCACACATTCTGAACCATCTGTGAAAAGCTCCATATCCACCACTCATAGAGACACATAAAGTAATTCTTGCTGGACTAGATTCATATATAATCGCAACAACTTTATTAATGTATTAGGAGTTATTTAGCCCTTGCTCCCAGCAAGTTACTGGAGCACTCAGAGTTAACCAGTTATCTTCTTCTATTCAAGAGGTAAACATAGCAGCATGTGTACAGCAGCACATGCTCCTGCATGCCTGCATGCAGATTGTGGATCAAGCCCTTAAAATTGAACCATCTAAACTTTTACTCATCTCTTAGACAGTAACTGTCAAGATATGCTTAAGTTTATATCCAGCCTTATTCCGCCCACCTAAGCACACCAAAATGCTGCCCTGAGTCCTCTCCTTCAATTCCCTCCCCCACTTTTTTATTGGTTAAATGTGGTGTTTTGGAACTGAAGCTCAAACGTACACCAAAGGTCCTTCCCCATGTGAATAGTGCTCATCAACACTGGCCTTGACACAAATATTAGCTTCAGCGGCAGTTGTAGTTACTTCTACCACTTTCAGGAAGAGATCTTTGCGATCTGGAATTCCTGACTACATTCCTGCAGAATAGCTGATCTTCTGTTAAGCCTGGTTTCCTGCTGTGAATCTCTACTTTCCCAATGACAGAATTCTTCACTGCAAACATTGCTAGAAACAACAACATAATGTGCTGTTAGAGTGCTCACTGTATTTCATATGTATTATCCAAGAAAATCCTTACAACAGGGTTGTTGAACCTCTTTCAGTAAGAGTGCTGGATTCCATTTCAGAGAAGATCTCAGGGGCTGTATTACAGTGATGAGCGGGGCTGAATTCAAATGGGGTGGGACCAAAAATACCAGCATTTTTTAGCGCAAAAACTCTTATTGCTGGTAACTAAGACTTAGGAGAGACATTTCATTTTTTTTTAGAATGGGGGATTAATTGTCCAAAAGCTTGGAAATCATCAAATGATCAGTAATCGTAAGGAAGAGGGCATGGCCAGAGGGCCAGTTTGGGACCCTAGGAGGGCCAGATCTGAGGTTCTGCACCCCTGCCTTATGACCATTCTCCAAAACAATTCAGAACTATTATCTCCATATTGCAGATGAAGGACTGAAGGTGAGAAATAGGGGCAAGCAATAAGACCACCTAGTGAATTCATGTCAGATCTGAACCAGGGACTTTCTTGTCCACAGATTTCACAGATTCTTACCAGTTCTCAGAACATATTTTAAAATACTGCTGTTTTAGGATTTACACCGAGCACTGATACTGTTAGAAGTGTTACACTAGCAGATGAAAATAGGTGTACCGACACTGCAGTCCTCCATGGTAACTGAATGCTGCCACAATGTGCTAGACATACATTACCCATCAATTCATTAAGCAAAAGAAAATTTCTATGATTTCACAAATTTATTAGGATCTACCCTGTGGAAAGCAAAAGGAGAATTAGGGAAGCAGGCAAAGATGACTTCAGAACTTGCTCCAGAGCAGGACCATCCCTTCCTACCCCTCTATGGGTATGTTTTGATATTATCCTATTATGACTTTAATTGTATTTTGATTCTACTTGTAAACTCCCTTGGAAGAATTCGTCAATTTGAAGCCTGGATATAAATAATACACCTAGGAAAGAGAAGAACCAAAGGCATCTTGATGTCAGAACCAAAGCAGAGCTTCAGGATTTAAAGTGTCCTAGAGACAGAATTGCATGAACAGTGGATCATGTAGTCCAGCATCTTTGACAGGTGCCTGCCCAACACCTCTTATAAAAAACAACAATACCCACACATCTAAATGAAGACTGTTCTATTATTTCTCTAGATGAATCATTCCTTTACTGAACGGCTCTTTTGCTCACATAAACTGTGTGTATGTGGTGTGTGTGTGTGTGAATGTCTCCATTTCCCATGGAATCATCCCAAGGTAAAACCCCTGCCCCAACTGATATCACCTCCCGTGCTATTCCCCAACCAACAAGAAGGGCTCTTCAGGATACAGGAGTGTAGCAGAAGAAGGTGGGAAAGCTTACTGTGCAAACAGAACTCCACTTGCAGTTCTTGGGATTCCATTCATTATTTCCTGTAACATTTGAAAAAATATCAACCATACTTCATATTTGAGATTATGATGGTATCTGGGCAAGGAGAACTAGATTTAGTGGTACCATCAATCTTTATCAACAAGGAGGAGCTTGATGCCTTTGAGACTCTTCTTATGAAGCTGTGGAATACTTGATCACCGAGCCAAGTGGCACTGAATTCTTTTCCCTCTTTACTGAGGACATGTTTATTATGTACAGCAGGGGACAGCAACAAATGACCAACACACAGCTCATGGCCAGCACACAGCCCACACCAACACTTGCTACCCTCATCATCTCCCTGACCCTCCCAAATACTTAAAAAAAAATCCCAGGAAAAAAACAGAGTCCAGAGTGGCTACAGAGCAACCCAAAAGCTGGATTTTGCTTCAAAACAAGATAAATGTAACCACTGTAGTGCTATTATTTATTTATTTATTTATTTATTTATTTATTTATTTATTTAGAATATTTATATACTGCTCCCCATTGAAAAATTTCAGAGCAGTGTACAAGGTAAAATGAAAATAAAAACAGAATAAAACAGTTAAAACAAAATTTAAAAGAAGCAACAACAGTAATCCAAGGCTGCATGTTAAAGAAAGGCTTCTTGGAATAAATATGTTTTTAGGAGGCGCCAAAAGGAGTACAAGGTTGGCGCCTACCTGACCTCCAGAGGCAGGGAATTCCACAGGAGGGGCCATCAGTGAATTCAGCTTTTGTTTTCAGGCACCCCAGGGGTTGAAAATGCCCCCCCTCTGACTTCTGGATGTTACCCACCTCTGATGTAGAGGCTAGTAAGTACTTAAGATTCTTGCACTGAGCAGGGGGTTGACTTGATGGCCTTCCAACTCTACTATTCTATGATTCTATGACGATTCGGAACAACCTCTACCTTTAGGAGGCTGGTTCAGACAGTTAACATTCAAGCAGACTTTCTGCAGGATTCTGAGGCTGCAATCCTATACCCACTTATCTGGGAATAAGTCCTGTTGAACTCAATGGTATTTAATACTGAGAGTTGACCTGGGATTTAATGTTTTCTGCTACTAGTTTAATTCACTATGAATTGTTTTCTTTATGCTTTTAGGTTTTATTATCGTTTAATCATATTGATATTTTTGAAAGCTGCATTGTATACATTTGTTTTTTAAAAGTAGAAGAATAGACTAAGAAATAAGAAGTTTTATATCTAATAGCTTTGTTACAATTAGTGAACTGTCATCATCCAATCCTACCATAGCCCATACAGATTTTGAGGGGGAATGATGAGTAAAAAGTGATCCTAGAGTTTCCTGTATTTGGCTCATTGTACATAGTTAGCATATTTCTGGGAAGCACACGTTTATTAGGCAATATGGATTCCACAAGCTGTACAGAACCGCAGGATCAGATCCGTGGTGTGCAATGCATCCAGTTTATGACTTGGCACTGCACTCAGAAGATACCTCATCGGAAAACATGTCCTTTCCCCCCTTTCTTCTCTTCATAGATATTGAGCCACTGTTCCTATGTAGGCATCACAAACTCATCCGTGCTAAAAGTGAAAGAATTAGGTCATCATCCCAATTCTGTTCAATGAGTTGCATTTGCAGTATTCTCCTTAGCTTAGGAAATTAATCCTTCTAAAAGCACTTTTGCTTTCAGTGTAACAATCTAATAGCAGTAATTACTTCTTGTTCCACATTAGCAGATGTCATAGGTATTACATTTTTTTCCGTCTATTTTGTCACTGGATTCCAGCATTTTAAAGAATGCCTTTGAAATTTCCTCATTGATAACTAATAAGCATATGTGTTCTGTCTTGAGAGGCCAAATTTCCAAGGGAAATGTACTGCGTGTGACTGTGGGGGGTGGAAACACTGCCAGGATGCCTATAAAGCAAGAAATAATGCATGGTAACTAATATTGGCATACTATTGCCCAATAATACAGATACACTCATTTCATCTTCCTTATGAATTGTTATATTTGCAGCAACCCACACACCTATAATACTAAGCAAGTTTCATATAAATGGGCGGCAAGAAAGAATGGCCAGGTTGGATGACATGCTGCAGCTTGCTGTGGTTTATTTAACACATGATGAACCACAGTGACCACAGGCGCCAGGTTGCATGTTCAACTCCTGCTCTGGTGTTTTGTGTCGTGAGAATCCAGCAAGCATGGGTTATGCAAGGGTTCAACAACCCCTGTGTAACCCAAGGTCTGTCCCAGGGTTTTGTGAGGATTGTTTTAACCCTCACATAACCCACGCTTGTCAGGTTCGCACAACACATCGACCCCCCGAGTGTGGTTGCATATTCAAAATGGTGGCCACACACACACACACCACACATGCTAGTCCCACCATTGGTTAAATAATCACTCGGAACTGTCATGTCGTACAAACAGCTACAGTATGTCCTTTGATTTGTTTTCTCTACAATCAAGCATTTGATGGAAAGAAAATTACCCAAGTAAATATTTCCCTACAACATTTACATAGAAATCATAAAAGCATACTAACATAAAAATGTATATTTATAAACTGAATCGGTAATAGTAGTAATAGGAGCTTTTGCAGGGCTTTTGACACAATGGTTACTGTCTCCTGCAAGCATTTGGCTACACAAATATACTCAGCTTTCTGAGAGTTATTTAACACTCCAAAATATTTGGCACAATTTAAAACATCTCCTTTGTATTTTGTGAGTAGAAGACAGGGCTTCAACTATTGAGACGTTGTACCAGAAAACAATTCTTAGCTCTTGTTATATGTGTACACAGACCCAGTATATCTCCGTCAATTGAAACTTAATCACCTTTTTTACAATTTAGAGGGGGAAGGCAGTTTTTAGCGTGGTTAAGCCATGTATCATCAACACCATGAAGTTAACCTATCAGTTGTAATAGCTTCTATAAAATACCAGAGTGAGATTGCAATAAGCCTAGAAAATGGGCTACAAATCCCAGATATGCTCAAGCAAGCAGTGAACCAAAAATAAAAATAGGGAGATCTGAAACCAGCAACTAGATACCATTCTTCTGATTCATTACCCTTAAAGGCAAAGTTCACAGGCCAAGGTTTTAAAGTAGACTATTCAACTCAGAACTGCTATTTCTGAATATAAAATTCTAAAATAAAATAAAATAAAAATCAGTTACTCAAAATGGTTTCCACAGATGCTTCCCCACCCCATCCCCAACACCTATCATATTTATTAAGTAAGCAAGCAGAGATATGGGATTATCTTGTTTTAACTATTCCTTGCAGTTTCAAACTAAATTGATAGGTTAGATATGTGTCTTCTGATTTCACATTACACTATGCCGTCTATAAAAATCAGAAGAATTCTCAGATTCCAGTACAACAGAATTACGTTATTAATAACTCACTATAGTAGAACAGGCTAGTCTAAATCAGTCTATGAATCCAGTAGTACAGGTACAGAAGAGGAATTGCACATAGTCCTTAAAATAAATTTTACCCATCACACTAAAAAAATGGTTTTGGGGTAAAAGATACAAGTGTGATTCCATAATTAAAAGAAAAGCACCTTACTTTAGTACATAAAGCTTCTGTATAATATATTTAATGCTGTCAATTTGACCTTCAGGAAGAGCATTCATGTTATGTTCAATGAATTGATGCAGTTCTGAAAGGAGAGGCAGCAACTATTAAAAATGTAAGAAGAACCAAGTGTCACCTCTCTGATTTGCACCCTGTAAGATAATTATTTTCACTTATTCACAAACAGTAGATACTTTAAAATGCTACAATTTAATGTAGTTCATGATGAATTATAAGAATCAGCCTACCATTGTAGCTGGATTTCCTGTAGCTTTTTTGATGTTCCTTGCTGGCATTCCATGAAGGTGACTAAATCTTGTCTGGAAATCTACAAAACAGAACTACAGTTCAATTTTAACATACAAAACACTAATAGATTCATTAAGGGTCAATCTCAGGAATAAAGATTTCTTCTCCTTGTCTGAAATATTTTTATAACTCTTCGTTGGTCTTACCTTTGCTGTGCTTTATGGTGTACAAAACATTGAATAGAGTAACTGCTAGTGGGATGAAGACCTAAAAATAATGGTAGCCTATAATGAAGGCAAAATTGTCAAAATTATTTGACTGCAAGACTGACATATGTCAAATGCATAGTATGCGATGTTACTAATGTCATAGTGTTGTGCCATACCATTAATACTTTTTAGTGGTATGGCACTGCTAAGAGGCAGAAGTAGCCTTTTCTGGTTTCGGGTTTTGTTTTGTTGCTTTTTAAAGGGTTAAAAGTGCAGATACTGGATAAGCACCCATTTTTACTAAATATATAATTAAAAATAATTTTAAAAACAGTTCCAAAACTGCTCTGGAAAAAGGTCAAGACGAAACTGTCAGTATCCAACAGATGCCTGCACAGTCTCTCCAAAATGTAAAGTAATCATGCTGTTGAGTGGGTAGTTGGGAGATAATTTTGGCTTTTCTCAGTTACTGCTTAAAATGCTATTGAAACCTGAAAAACTACTTTGCCTTGGTGTCCCTCTCCTGTCCCACCAAGACCTTGGTGGGACAGGAGAGGGAGAGAGATAGAGAGAACATGAGCTATATTTATCTTTGGTGCTGGATCAGACCAAACATATATATATATATATGCAGTCCAACATGCTATTCCTAAGCAAACCAGTTGGCTATGGGAAACCCACAAACAGGACATGAGTGCAATAGAACCCTCCCACTCATACTGCCAAGCAACTGGTATTAAGAAGCATCCTGCCTCTTATACTGGAGGTAATACATAGCCATCATGACTAGTAGCCACTGATAGCCTTATCCCCTATGATGACTGCTGCATACCAACTACAACTCTCTGAAAAGGTAACATTTTTACAGCCATGAATAATTTTAAGATAGCCAAAATGCCTTTAAAATTATGCATTTGTGAGGTATCTTGTGAACCACAGAGAAACAACTCAGTAAAGATTAAAAGGCAGATATCCATTATTATTGCAAGTTCTTAAGTAGGAGACCTAAAGAATGAACATTAGTGCATGAGGAAAAGTAGTAAAGGCAAACGTAACTGAGATCTGAGATCTTATGAAAGCTCATTTAGAAATTTTGGCTGCAATGATTGGGAATGTAGCTTAGTTTACAAAATTTATTTATTTATTTCATTTCATTTCTATACTGCCCAATACCCGAAGCTCTCTGGGCAGTTTCATCTCTGAGATGCTACATAACAATGCAAAGGATTATGGTTTGGATCCAGGATCTGTCTTCCGCAGATGGAATAGCTCCTGCGGAGAATTTCCACTAGTGGAATGGGGGAGCTTGTGATCTTGGCCAATTTCCCCTCTCCCTTCCCCTTGCAGCCCCCGATCCCCCAACAAAAATCTGCTCTGAAATTTTGGGGTACCATCTGGAGCAACGTGGGAGGTGGATATGAAGGGGAAATGGGCAAAGATGACTCCCCCCCCCCCCGCCAGCTGGAGTGCTCCCACTGGCAGGAGGAAATGCTGCATACTAGGATTTCATAGTATGCGATTCTTCTTAAACTTTAGGATGGGATAAAAAAAAGGGTACACAGACATTTTGATCACAAACCTCGGCTCCCATTAACAATCCTGTAGCACCTGGCAAGGGATAATAATCTCAAAAGAAATTATTCTGACTTTAAAAAGTTGCTGACCTCTCTTGCCTGAATGGGACATAAGAGGGAAACTGCCCGTTAAGATACTTTCAAAGACCGGATCAGGCAGCTCTTTCTCCAGTTCGGCCGAGTGTTCCTTTTCCCACCAGGGAATGATCCCAGTGATCCCACAGGCACCTCCGGGTTCACTTTCATGGAACCAGTCACTCTGCTCATCGTCACCTGTGAAAACACGTTTTTTTTAAAAGAGAAACTGAGGTTTATTATCCAAAGAACAATCAGAATGACTTTCTCCTTTATTGCTGTGCTCCTGTCGTGTAGCTCCACTTGGCACAGGGTATATACTAGCACAGCAAGTATTGCCATCAGTAACAGGACATAAAATGTAATATTTTCCAACCAATTTAGAAATGTGAAAAATAATAAAGTAACTAATCCTTTTCTGATAACAGCAAGGAAATCTATTTAAGATACCTCAGTTTCAACACTAACAAACACAGGACTTAATCCCCTGCAGGGAATTAAAAGGTATAATACTGTGAAACCAGTTCTTTGCAGTTGATAATGTTATATAATTAGCTTAATTTCATGATTTGTATGGTATATAAAAGGGGAAAACAATCATGAACAGATGTGACCAAATAAATTAATTTGATTAAGTTCATTAAGAAATAAGTTTTGAAAAAGTTGTTTTTAAATGAAAGATGACAGTTCTACAGGAAACGCCAAGAGTCCAGGAACATTTTAATGGCTCTTGGAAACTAAAAATTCAGAAGTAAACAAAATTAAGCACTTCAACAAATCAACATCTGAAACTCTTACATACATCACTTTGATTTTAGTACCCAATAGCCATGTTTCACTTTCTGTGCAGGGCTGATGGCTACAGTGGCACAATTGGTAGATAGGGCAGGTGGTCTAAGATGACATCATAGAAATGCAGCCAATTGTGGATATAGCCTAGTTGATGGCAGCATGTCACCCTGGACTTAGTGAGGAAGGGAATTAACCTGGTTAACGAGATAAACGGGATATGGTCTCCTGTTATCAGGGGATTTGGAAGTCTGATGATACTTTGGACAGTGGTAAGGGAGGGATGCTCCTAAAGCACTTCTGGAGCACAGCCATTGCCTCAGGTGCAGCCTGGGCCTCTTCCCTTGATCTCAGGCCATGCACAGCATTAGGAGGCTGTAGGCAGTGCTTCCATTTGTTCCTGATTAAACCTTGTGCACCATGTAAAGGAGATGGCATAGTAGTTAGCACACTGCTGGCACTAGGTATCACAACATGCCTATGAACCAGACATCTGCTCATGGAATGTTCCTGCTGGAGAAGGAAGGGCAAGGAGGAGATTTTTTGAAAATTACTATTTCTCCCTGCACCTCCCCATGCCCCATAAAAAGATGCTCCTACAAAGAGTCAAAGAACACCATGTGAGGTGGCGGCAGAAGAGGCTGTGGTGGAAGAGGGTATCATCACCTCGCGTTCCTCCAGCGGAAACTTCCACTGGATCACAGTTCCTATTCCAACTATGTTTCTTTTTTAAAAAAATGTTCAAGCTTTGGTCTGTGGAGCTCACTGTCATATTTTTTTTAAAAGCTTCCAATTAGACTTCATTGTTAAGAGAACATAAAATCTCAGGCATAATATCTTGAATCAAAATCAACCCCCTATATCTGAAAGAGCTTGGTTCCAAGGACATAGGCATGGGACTGATAGCACCACTAGAGACAACCTTTTAAAATGAACAATATTTTTTTATTAAGGGGCATTATTTACATAGGAGAATAAAATGGCACTCTTGGAACAGTAGCTTGAGATAGCTTAAAGGTTCTTAAATGAAATATGCTTAGTTACCACACCTAATAGATAAGATAGTCTTCCCCAGTAAAATACGTTTTCAATAGCTAGTCTTTCAGACCAGGTTTCCCTACACTCCACCCCAACCAAATCCTCACAAAGAGGAACAGATGCTGTACACCAATCTGCCTCTAATTTAATTCACTGAAATTCAATGTTTCAGCTACTATTTGCTGAAACAAATAGCGACACATCCTAATTACCCACGTTTCGTTTTTAATCGGTTTTTAATGCTTTATGTATGTATGTTCTGTGTTTTAGAGTTTTAAATTTTGTATACTTGTTTTTACCTCAATTTTAGAATTTCTGTAAACCGCCCAGAGAGCCCTGGCTGTGGGAGCGGTATATAAGTTTAATAAATAAATAAATAAATAAATAAGTTCCTATTATGTTTGCTATACTGAACTTAAAAATATAGCTTATTCAGACAAAAATTACAAATTTACTGAGTTTACTTTACAATGTTTGGAATTTTAATAATAAATTTATGAGCAAACTAAGTTATAGATAATACATTTTATGTTCCTAAAGTACAAAAGTGACTTTAGATCTGTAAAGAGATCTTAAAAAAATAAGTGTTGCAATATCCATTTTTTCTGCCCCGCCACCACCAGAAAAAAAGGCCTTTTCCCATGGTTTCAACAATTCAGGAAAAATTTCATCTCTATTCCAACCCAAATGGAAGGAGCCCTCGCATTTGGAGAAGGTAAAATCCGGATCTAGCCTTATGTTACGTACTACCAAGTGCAATTGGCTGATAACATAAATTCATAATGTAAAAAAAAACTATCCTGATCACTAATAAAATCAAAATAAAATAATTACCATTGCTGAATTATAACTTTTCAATAAAAAGTATAGATTGTAATATAACTAATTTTGTTTCAATTTAATTCAAAGATGATTGTTTAGGACATGAATTGAGGGTGGTGGAATAAAGGAATGAATACTGTAGTATTCAGAGCAAGGGCAGACAACCTGCGGCCCTCCAGATGTTTTGGCCTACAACTTCCATGATCCCTCACCACTGGCAATGCTTGTTAGGGCTGATGGGAGTTTCAGGGTACAATCCCTGATTTCGAACAAGACTAATAAATGCAAGCAATGGCAACCCCAAGTTACAATTCTACTCTGACCATCATGAGAGTTAAACTTTGGGACATAGGTCAGCTTGACCCAGCCTTTCTCCTGAGAGTATTTACGGTTGCTCCAAGGGAGACACAACATTCTCCTAACTTCATTCTGAGTAACACTGCCCATGATCCTAGCCTTCGCATACAGCATTATGTAATGGTAGTGCGCATCCTATATACTGATAGCAAAGTCATTCTCTGAGAGCTAATCTTTATATAGCCAAAACAGCACCATCCATGCACAGTAGAGTGGGATCAGCAGTTGTGGGGAACTCCAAGATTTGCAAAAGTACAGAACAGAACAAAACACCACCTTTTGAAAAGATGACCCTGGGTGTTTGGGAATCCAAAACATTCCAATGAGGATTGAAAATGCCCAGTAGCCACAGCCAAAGACTGCTGAGTATCTGTTGGAAAAAAGAAAAGAAGGCAGGGCGGAGTATGAATGGAAGAGGGCATGGCTGGCTGGCTGGCACCCTGAACAGGAGCACTGCAATTTTATTGCAGTCCTCTCTTGCTGACTCTCTATGTGCTCTTGAAGTTCAAATGATGCAGTACTGATAGAAGAAATATCAGTACTGCAATCAGTACTGGTCAACCTGAGATATCACAACTGAAAGCAGGAAGGAGGTTCCCCATTAGATAAATCAGCTTCAAAGCCTGTTTAAGGAACAACCTTGTTAATAAGAATACCAAAGAAGAAAAAAGAAAGGGCAGATAACACACCATCTCTTAACCACAGTTAGAGACTGGCCAATATTACATCTGCATTGACTGTAGGTTTCTAGGAACATGCCTATATCTTCCAGCCAACAATGCTGTGGGCTAAGTTCTGGTTATTATCTATCCCAAATAACCAATCTTTCAATTTTTGGGGGCTCCCGGTATGATAAAAAATATCTGGTTGAAGGTTTTTGGAGATTAGCAACTCTTGGCATGACTTAACTGAGGCACCCTTTTTCATTTGTTCTCTCAAGCAAAGTCTGAGGAGGTGATTTTCAGGCACACCCAAGACTCAATACACCCAATACAGAAGGGCTGGCCTCTGAGCACTAGCTTCTACTGATAACAAGCCTGTCTTTATCTTGAGGAAGGGATCCCGGATCCCTGAGGGTACTGCTAATATATATTTCAGGAATTTGTTTGGACTATGGCTACTAGTCCTGATGGCTAAGTGCAACCTGCAGTATCAGAGGCAGTAAATACACTTGGAGAACATGGGTGGGAAGGTGCTGTTGCACCATGTCCTGCTTGTAGTTTGCTGGTCAACAGCTGGTTGGCCACTGTGTGAATACAGTGCTGGACTAGATGGAACCTTGGTCTGAACCAGCATGGCTCTTCTTATGCTCTTATGACAAACCTCCAGCTCCTTCAGATTGTTACACCTTAACCCCCAAATCTCAGTAGAATATTTTATATGAGTAACCACTTTTCCAAGAAATACTTTCAATGCTGGAGCCACAAACCTGCCTCCCCTGGAATAGAAAAAATTCACACCCAGTCGAGTTGTTTTCTGTGCTGTTATTTGAAGGAGAAAACCTGCTGTGTCTTATTTCTAGTCGCTTCCTCCCAGAGGGGGTCATTTACCAAAGACCTTAGATTTAGCATAGTTAATTGTGAGCTGTTCCATTTGTCAGAAGTCATAAAGTTTGTTCAAATTCCTCCTCAGCCTGATTTGGTTCAAGGACAGCAGTATCAAGTTATCTGTGCAGATTATTATTGCAACTTTATGGATGCCTATTGTTGGGGCAAAATGCTCTGGGCAGTTTAACTCATTTACAATGTTATTAATATAAATATTGAACAGAAGGAATGCTAATAAGCATCCTTGCTTGACTCCTTTGGTCATACAGATTTCCTCCAACTTTCTCCCATTTGTGCTAACCCTTACCCTCATAAGTTGTATTTGCATAGAATTCCCAAATGAGGAACAGCAGTTATTTTATCAATGTTGGTCCATGCAAGCTTATCCCACAATTGACTCCTGTTAATTCAATCAAAGGCTGAGGAAAAGTCAATGAAAGCAGCAAACAGCCTTTTGGAAGGACCAATGCTATATTTGTACATAAAAAAGTGCAAAACAAAATATGGCCCACTGTACTGTGGCCTTTCCTAAACCCAGCTTGTTCCTGGTGTAAAATGTTGTTTCCATTTTCCCAGCCAGACAACTTCTGGAGGAGGAAATGGCTATAGATTTTGGAGCTGATATCCAGTAAACTGATTGGCCAGTAAGTTTGAGGTTCAGATTTATGTCCCTTCTTATAAACTGGAAATATACTCATTTTCCACCCTTCAGGGAAGATTCCCATAGTATTAGTATGAGAAAATATTTTTGCTAACAAAGGTGCCCACCATTCAGTATTACTCTTAAAAACCTCCAGCGGGATCATATCCTCCCCAGGTGCAGTCCATGCTGTTAAGTAATAGGTAAGTTTGCCCACTTCTTGCTCTGGGGACTGTTCTGGGTATGCTGCCAAGACCTGGATGGAAGCTGAACCACCACTGCCAGAATTTATATCACTTATTAGATTGTAAGCCTATGCGGCAGGGTCTTGCTATTTACTGTGTAATCTGTACAGCACCATGTACATTGATGGTGCTATATAAATAAATAATAATAATAATAATACTTCCAAAGATGTTACTGAAATGTATGCCAAGTGCTAGCTGAAATGTCTCTAATGTGGGATTTGATCCCTTATCTATTCTAGTAATCAAGTCCCCAAACGTGCTCTCTGGAAGACCCAGCTCCTTCCATTGAGCCATTGTATACATTGTTGTTCTTTTCTTTCTAAGAAGATTCTAGTAATCTCAGCGACAAAAGCCAAAGCCTCCAAATCTACTTCAGTTTCAACTGCCTTACTCTCCTAGTTAATTTAGACATGTTCTTTTTACTTTGTTCTGTGTCATACAACCCAACTTTATGGGATACTAATCCAAGTTGATAAGACTGTTCTGGTTAGGAATGGGCTTAAGGCATTGGCTATAATCAAGCTGCTGTTTATAGGATATAAGTATCCCGCAATAATATTTTGTCATACTCCTAAAAGTTAAGGAATATTCATAAGAACATAAGAAGAGCCATGCTGGATCAGGCCAAGGATCCATGTAGTTTTATTATTTTTATTTATTTAAAGCATTTTTATAGCGCCGCCTTACCATTTCTGGCATCGAGGCGCTTTACAATAACATATAAAACAATTCCATTAAAATCCTCACCCTCAAACCATTAGAAGCCCTCAACCCCAATTTAAAACCACCCCTCCCCAAACTCTTGTGAAAATAAAACGCCTTACAAAGGCGTTTGAAGCAATTGAGAGTGGGAGCCTGTCTAATCTCCAGTGGCACATTATTCCATAACCGGGGGCCAGCCACTGAAAAAGCCCTGGCCCCCGCACATTCCAATTTGTAGCGGGGGACCATCAGGGCACCCTGCTCCTGAGAGCAATTCTGCCAATGGTGAGACACAGGAGAAAGACGAGCGCTCAGGTATCCAGGACCCAAGCAATGTAGGGTCAACAAGACCTTGTAGCGCACCCTAGCAGCCACCGGCAGCCAATGGAGCTCTTGAAGCACCAAAGTGATAGAACACCACTCTGGGATCCCCTTGACCAACCTGGCTGCTGCATTTTGTACAGCCTGTAAGCATTGGATTTGCTTCAAGGGAAGCCCTGTATACAACAGGTTGCAATAGTCCAGTCTGGAAAGAACCAGGGCCTGGACTGCGGTGGTAAGATCAGCCTCTGACAGAAAGGAGCGAACTTGGCGGAGCACATGTAGTTGATCAAAGCAACTCCGAACCACAGCTCCGAACCACTGTGATGATATAGTTAGGGACTGGTCAAGAATAACACCCAGGTCCCGTGCCTCAGTCACAATCCTTGGTCGGATGTAGTCCACCATTCTGTTCACACATTGGCCAATCAGCTGTCAATGGGAGATCAAAAGGCAAGACATGAGTGCAACAGTACCATGCTGCCCATTGTTCCCAGCAACTGGTGCACACAGGCATACTGCCTCAGATAAGGTAGCATATAGCCCTCAGGACTAGTAGTCATTGATAATCTTCTCCTCCAGGAATTTGTCTAACCCCCTTTTAAAGCCATCCAAATTAATGCCCATCACCACATCTTGTGGTAGTGAATTCCATAGTTCATATTCATATCCATATTCAAATGATCCTGGACTGGCTGACAAACAGAGGTAGGCCTTCTTAAATGTTTCCCACTTAGAATTGTTCCTTCTACTGTCTGTAGCTAAGCGATACAGATCGGGGGCTTGTATAAATATGAACCAAAGATGTATAGGTAAGAGATCATATTCTGGTTATTTTCTGGTTATCTACAGCTCACCTCATAAAACAATAAATTCGGTGAGCAAAGGATGTAGCCTATAGCAGTACCTGATCTATGATTAAGAAACGTAAAATACCCGATAGACCGCAATGAAGGCATATTGGCTGGAAACAGGATATTAGCTCAACTAGTCTCTGACATTCTTCATTAACTATTTTAACCTGTGAAAAGTGATCATATGGAAAGACATCACTACAGTCCAGACTGACGGTGTTTCTATTTTCTTTAGGTCCTCTGCCAACACAAGCACAGAACACTATATTTGCTTCAGGAAACTGTACTTCACAGAGGTTCTATATATCTCTGCCCATACAATCTTTGAGCTCAGTGAAGATTTATAAAATGGGAAATACACATTTAAACAAATCAAGGCACCTCTAGTTATTTTTTCCCCTTTTCTTTTTTCTTTTTTTTACCAATTTTGATAAAATTACTTTCAGATTGGTAGATTGCCTCAGCATCAAGCTTCACTGAGACTAGTGTAGCCAGGCCATCCCTGGCTCTTCCTTTCTGATGGTGTTTCGTTGCAGGAAGCAGAAAGAAACTAAACCCCTGCTGAGGTTTCCAATAACCAAGTTTCTTGAAAACAGAATGTCATAAGACAAAAGATATTTACTAAACTCTTGATCTACTAAATTATTCTTCCACCCAGCAATATACCATGATAAAATAAAGAAGGGGCAATATGAATTCAACCCCTCTAGTCAGGGAAATTACCGGAAGTGGTGTTGGGGTTTGGGGAGAGTAAACTGAATTTCCCTTATGTTTTTCCTGAGCTAATGCCCATCTCCCAAGTTTTAAGAATTGTTTGAACTCTTGCTTTGAACACATACATTTCTCTCCAAGTTTTAATTGGCTTGAATGCTTCAAACACAATTTCTAGGGGACGTGGTAGTATTATGAGTAGCAAGCTCAGGGCATGGATCTCTCTGACACTCAACTCTGTGCCATGAGAGTGATCTCTTTGGGGAATGGGGAATGACAGATAGCTTTTGTTGAACCATTTCTTGATATGAATAGGTGAATTTAGGTCTCTGTGCCGGTGTGAACAAACCCCACTTAAAGGACACATTAAAATCTCAACTGTGGATAGTAACTGATAGCAAAAAAAATCAGACTTATCCAGGGAATTCTTTGTCTAGGATGCTCTTATTGGGCCTGTTCAGACAACACGCTAAGCCCTGATTCTGCCCCATGATGTTATCTGGCATGTCACTTTTCATAATTAAATCCTCTTCCCACTCGTCTAAAATAATTAAATCAGGGTCACAAAAAGTAAGGTGGGAAATTTCAGTAATATTATCTTGGGGATCTTTCACTTCTACCGTATCTGGCCATGTTGTGCCCTGCCTTTCCAACAAAAAGTCAAACAAAAAGTCACTCACATAATCCCTGAGATCCAGCAAACTAAAAACACAATAGCAATGTGGAACCAAGTCAATATAATCACTCCAGTGGTATATCCAGGACCAACAGACTCTTTATCTTCCATCACTGGCCTTGATCCTCTGGCTGAGAGGCAAGCTCTAGCCAGATATTGTCTGCAGATGGGCGGGGCAAGCACACACATGAAGGCAGCCCAGGCGGAGAAGCTCCTCCTTCTTGTCCCCCCCAAAAAAACATTTTGTTTTTTTAATTCCACTTCAAACAAATCTTGGAAGTATTTGGGCTGTACATGGGATACCAAGTAACCCAGAAAGAAGAGCTTGATCTCTTAACTATTGCCAACCTACATTTATATCAGCAAAATGATGTGAACAATATACGTAACATTTGAACCTGCTTATATGGAGTCAACCCATTGGTCTACCAAGTCCAGTTCTGTCTTTTCTGATCACATTAAAAGATGGCTTCTCCCAAATTGATTACAATGCTTCAGAATTCCTTTCTTCCATAACTTTTTGTTTTAACAGACTCATGCCTTAAATCTTTAAGAATTATTTGACGAGTCAAAATGACCAACATTGCTACGTGCGGAGCTACACTAACGTCTTGTTTAGTGGTGCCACTGGTGAAAGTAGGTGGTTGTACGTCAGATACACAAGTCCAATAGCAGTGCTTCATCAGCTGAGATAGCATTGGGGACAGGTCATGCCCTCATTTTGACATTTATCCTTGGATTGCATGAATGTGGCAGTGTGGCTCATAGTATCAGTCCAGAGAAAACCGATACCTAAAGCAGTATGTAGCCATTGTTCTATCTCACCCCTCCCCCACCAAAAACCCTGTATGCCATAACATCTCAGGCTTCACCAAAAATTTGGCCAGAAGACTACTTACGTTTACAATGAACTTTTAACTTGGGCCTCAAACACAAAATAGTTCCATGGTTTAAAAAGCCTGACAAAATGACGCCCCAAATTTCCTATGCAGTAGGTTTAAAAATCTGGGATACAAATCAACTACTTGTGTAGTGCTTCCAGGACTTAACCTGATACAGTTTTGAAAGCAAAAAAATTAAATTGTTTCAATACCTTGTCTTCCCTCATCATTGGTAAATAAGCCAGCATCACTACTGCTCAGGCTGCTGGATTCGCTGTAATAACAGAGAGAAAGAAAAAGATCAAAAGTGCAATTGATGTCCCAGTCATAAAATTTTAAAGAGACAAGATTACACTCAGATGGAACTTAAGCCTTAACAAAACCTAAAAGAAAATAAGATGATTTAAAAAAAGGGGGATCAAACTGCAAATATCCCAATTCCATTAACTACAGAACATATTATTTTTGGCACATAAAACCACAGGAATCTAATGGGACCCTGACAGTAAGCCAGATGTGACTGCAATGAGGTGCTGACACAATTGATGCATTTTATTATCTGTTTCCATCAAATGCTCACTGCTCCTTTCTTATGCTGTGCAATTCAGCTTGATCCCAAATACCACTGCTCAGTAAAAAATAAAAAATAAATAAAAAAGAGTGGGGCGGAGGGGAAATCTCAATCAAAACCATTCTGAGCTTTTCTCCAGAATATGAAACAGAAGTGTCTAGCGATATAATGACTTTTCTTAATATTTGCAAATAATCTCGAAGATATACTGCATAGAAATATACTATAATTCTATTATTTAGAGGAGAAAGAATGCTTACACAATGCCAACCTATAAAATCAAAGTAAAGGTTGCCCTGAGGAAAAACAAGTATCATTGATATGATCAAAATAGCAAAATAATAATAATAATAATAATAATGTTACAATTTACTTTCCTGTAACTTCTGAGGGTTTTATCACAAATCACATTTTTACATGTATCATACAAACAATATATATATAATTAAGTAGATAAATGATGATTTGCAATTATGAGCATCATGAATGTAAATATATCAAGGAGGATCACAATAATTGTCTGTGAAGGCAGTGCCTGGACATTTTGAACATATAATGTATGAAGCAGCGGTGAGTCTTGAAACAAAAGCAAATCTGGGTGTCATTTTGGGTGGAGGGCTGTGTTTTTCACACCATATGTAATTATTCCTTCTATGTGGTAATTATGGTATTAAAATGTAGCCATACCAAATACTCTTGAAAGCCACTGCTTTTTTTGCTATTTAATTCTGAATATATACGTAAGGTGCTCTCTAAAATGTGCTGTGAATCTTCATTCCCCCATACTTGAAATTGTTTTTCCTCTCTACCTCCCACCGCCCTGAAATGGAACCCACTGACTTCACAGCTATCACAGGAAGAATGATCTCTATTTATGAAAGCCACAAAGGAGGAGATATGTTCCTTTTCTTTTAGAAATCACAGAAGCTCACAATGCTCTAGAGAACAAACATATCTGTGACATTAAACCAGCCTCCTACAGGTCACTGTGGACAGTAACTTTATATGAACAGAAGCGAGGCTTGAAATTAGACATACATATTCCCTGTGATTTAAGATTAAACAATCCCACTCTATCTTTTAATGTTTCTTCGGCTGTACTAGGTGCAAAAGCAATTTTATGACTGTCAATTTCAGTACAGATTTGGAAAATGTTTACAGTGTGGTTAAGGCACCGACAACTGTTCATTTGTTTCCAATTGTGCTCATGTACAAAATCAAGGAAGATGGACTCAAGTGGGGGGAAACCAACTTGGGAGCAGCTGAAGAGTTATTATAGATCTAGAACTACAGTCAGAGAAGCAGGTGACTTCTTATAGCTTTTTATAGCTTCTTCTGGTCTCCTGGCTCCAATCACATCTAGAAGGGAGAGACCTAGCAACCACAACCCATCCTTTCATATTGCTTCAGGATTGACCACTGCAATGGTCTCTATGTGTGGTTGTCCTTCAAAAGGATTCAGAAACATCACGGCACCATAAATGAAGGATAGTGAGACCATATGATTGATATTGCAAGTGCAGAACTGGCTCATGGCTTTCTGTGTATCATTGAAGCTGCTGGTGTATACCTAAAGCCCTAAGCCAGGGATCAGCAACTTGTGGCCCTCCCCTACAACACTCATCAGCTATAGCCAACATAGACAATGTGAAGGATCATGGGAGTTATAGGCCAACACATCTGAGCCAAGTTGCTTACCTCTGCCCTAAGCAGCCCTATGTATCTTACATAGTGCTTTGCCTATGTGAGCTCAACTACATACCTGCTAAGTTTGTCTGAGAAAACTCTATTTCAAGAATGTCCAATTTACAATGCAACACCTTTGAAGAAGTACTTTCTCCATAAAAAACATCAAATTAGAGAGCTCCCTCCTTAACAAAGCCTACCAAGCTTTTTCTATAAAGACCTTTAGGAAAGGCCTTTTTGGTTCCTTTTAACTGATATTTTTAATTCACTATTGTCATTTAATATTTACTATCGTATTCAGCAATTAGGAATATAGGAAGCTAATTTCTACTGTGTCAGACCATTGAACCATCTAGCTCAGTATTGTAGACACTGACCAGCACTGGCTCTGCCAGGATTTCAGGCTGGAGACTTTCTCAGACCTAGCTACAGATGCCAGGGACTTAACCTAAGGCTATTCACATGCAGAGCACAAGCTCTACCACTAAGCTACAGCCCACCCCAAAGTGGTGGTTAGCTGTTAACTTCCTTGGTGCATCTTGCAAAAGGGGGCCCTGTACAATGAAATGATTGCTGAAAGAACTATGCAGAACAGGCTGTTTTGAACAGCAAATTGCAGATGAAGGAAAACAGGATTATCAAGAGTGTGAATACAATATCGTGAGTAGAGTTATGCAGCTCCACTCATACTGAAACAAAAATGTAAAATATGAATTGTTAATTATAAAATTTAGGTTCTATCATGCTTCCAAGCCTTAACCCCAAAAGGAGGTCAGAGACTATAAAGTGTGAAAGACTTTTAAACCTACTTCCTTGACCATCTTCCACCATCTCATGACCTTCTATCATTTATTTAGCAACAACAATGTACTATGCTCACCTTCCCTTTTCAACGCTATATCATTAGCTTACTGAAATTCCAACAAATATAAAAGCTCCTGAAAATGTAGGCTTCTTGCCAACTCATGACCTCCTAGGAAAAGGGCAAAAAAGAGCAATAAAGTATCTTCCACTAAGGGCAGAGCTGCAGCCTGTATGGCTGGATACTATGAATATTTATTTCAACTTGGGCGAGCAAGCATAACATGGAATGCAGAAGTGCTTACCAGAGGGACAGAGAAGAAGGGGGAAACAAACAGATTAAAACAACAACAACACACAACCTAAAGCTTGCAGTGAATGTGGAACAAGTGGAACTCAGTAGGGAAAAACATTTTGACATGTCTTCCAAGATTAGTTTTGGCAGCAAAGTATTTAAATATGATTTTAAATACTTCCCTGGATTCTGCATGTTTATTTTATTTTTCAATCCATGTCCTATTTTCAATCCATGTCCTATTTGAGAGAGGAAAGGTTGCCTGGGTCTCTCTGCGTTTTATATTTAAAACAAGCAAATAAACAAACAAACAACAACAAAGTAATAATAAGAGTTTTTGCAAAGTACTCTGCAAAAAGAAAAGCTACATTCTCTATGAAGTATGCAAGTTTCCATTATTTCTCTTAATTTGGATCATTTTCCTGCATTTTTTATTATATGCTTATTCTTTACTATTGAAAGTTTAAGTGCACACTGTTTATTTTCCTTCTATCACAACTTTTTATCCTCACCATAAAACATAGGGCAGTATAATGCTGCCTGTGCACTAGCAGGACCCACCACTTGCACAACAAGAAACTAACTCATTTCCAGAAAGGGGCAAATCAGTGGAGTTTTCAGAAGGAAGCTCCATTCACCTGTCCTTTTTCAAAAATTCGGGTTTCTGCTCATCTCCAGGATTACTAGTTCCTGTTGTGCAAACAGTGGGTCCTGCTAGCACAACAGAAATGACAAGTTGTTTTAAAAAGTTATAATAAAGCTGATGTTTTAAGGCTATAATCCTATACACACTTGCTTGAGAGCAGGTACCACTGAACTGTGGCTTATTTATTTATTTATTTATTTATTACATTTCTATACCGCCCAATAGCCGGAGCTCTATGTAGATTATGAGTTAATCTACATAGGATTTCATTGCATGTGATCTTCAGAACAGCCATCTATTTTTCTGATAAATTGCAAATGTTATTTCTACATCTTTATAAAGAAAAATACTTTGCAGAGGCTAGAATTATTTTATAATTAGAATTTTGAAACTAAGAGCTCTAATATAGAACATTGGGGGGGAAGTCTCCAATGTTAAATAACACATTATTATAATACACTATAATAGTACATTATTATTATAATTTTGATATTTAAACAAAGAAAACTCTTTAGTATAGATACATACGGTAATAACTGCAAGATAAAAGTAAAATATATATATAATTAAATAAAAGATTAAAAGTAACCTGTCACTCATGTTTTCATCTGAGCCCTTTTGTTCTTCATACTCCATTTTATCCTTGTTTGCATGATTGATTTCATCATTCTCTATTACAACTCCTTCATCCAAAATTTCTGGTCCTTGCCTACTTGCTGTTAGTTTCCTTTTTTTAACTTTGCTCTTTGTTAGTTCTTGATGTTGGCAATATCTGCTGTCATTGTCCATTTCCTGATCCTTAATGTTATCCTGTTGTTGGGGTAACGTCAGTGTGCTTGTTACTTCTGAAGGTAGGTCAATTGCCATTCGTTTCACCTTTCGTCGTCTACGCAGAGTCCTATTTCCTAAATTGTCAACTGCTAGATCAGGTTCATGCCATAGAGGCCTTTTGCCTCTGAGGTTATTTAAATTTGAAGTTGGCCTGCGTTTTGCAACCAACAATTGGTCATCAGAGTCACTATGGTCTTTCTTATTATTAGCATGGGTCTCTCTATAATCCTTGTTTGGTTCCTCAAGGCTCGAATCAGAACCTTCGCTTAAGCAATGACCAGTCTCCCAGGGGTGATGAGTGTTAAATGAACGTCTTTTCCTTCCCCTTCGCTTTCGGGCTTGGCGTTTTAGAAGGCAAGAGACACTGCGAGAATGATCTCCTGTATCTGCAAATCCTCCTCTTGCTTGTTCTGAACTTTCTTCTAGTGCTGAGACCAGATCATGAACTAGCTCCTCCATTGTCTTACTGAAATGCCTGGGATTAGGAAAAACACAGTTTCAATTATAAATAATTAAATAAAAGCAAACTGACAATATCAACTGCTACGATCATTATGACACATTCTACCTCTTCTGGAACTCTAATTTTTTTTCTCATTCTAAAGCCTATTTTGGCAAAAACTGAGTAACTTGATACACAGTTTGCTACCAGCAGGGTGTCACAAATCTCCATATTAGGTCACCAATAACCCCCACCCCTTCAACAACCTGCTCTCCTGAGATATCTGTGAATTGCAGGGAAGACAGAAGTTCATCTCTGAGCTGGCTTTGCATATCAGTACTGCTTCTACAAAAGTCCCAAGCACAATGGAAGGACCACCCCGTCCCACTGAGTTTTCTATTATACACATCAAACTTGGAGTGGATAGGGCTATCTATTTCAATAGCATCCTCTGGATCCAATTTCACTTTATACAGGGCTTTGGAAGTAGTGACACAACACTCTTTTTCTGCTTCCTTTTCACCAACATCACAATAGACTGTATGTCCACAAATATTTGTGGATGCCTCTTTACCAAAATTAGACATTATAAGTTCATTCTTTTTATGCTTCATGTTTCCCAGGCAAACGTAAAGTAATTTTAGTATAGTAACTTATTTGTACCAAAGGATGATCCATTGAATTAGGAAGGTACCAAATTAGCATAATGATTAAGTGCAGAAAGCCTTTCTCCTTCGAAGAAATTTGCATCTAGCAGATTAAATACATAGATTTCATTCCAATTTCAAGCATTCGGCTGCTTAAATGTCACTTCTGAACTTCTATGGAGAAACAGAAAGGATTCAAAACAGAGAAGTACAGAAAAGATTATTCTACTGCTGTACCATCTTCCACTTCACCTGTGCCTAGAATGTTGTTAAGGCTGCATACTTGTATAATCAAGGGCTGGTTTAAACATTTATTTCCCTATGGTATTTGCAGCCTTCCCATGGAGATGATCCATGAGACGGGGAGTAATATTTAAATACCTTTGCATATGCCTTTCTAAATACATGGAACATTCACATTCCAGTATTCCTTAGGCATGGGGTCACTGACTGCAAGTGTTCCAATCATTTAGACTGGCACACATTGAAGACATATTTAAATTTTACTCTGTTATTCAGATTGCTCGATTGAAGAAACGTTTTTGTGTGTGAAGGAAAGCAACCACAAACAGCTAAACTAGCCATTAATACAATGTTTTGCAAACTTTAACAATAAATTATACCTACAGTTCAACATCTGAGTGGTTTAATCCAAACAAAACTGAGAACAGGTAGTTATAGAGACTTGGAAACATTCAAAAATGTACTAAAAGTTTAGTTTCTTGCTCTTTTCCCAATTTAAGATAAACTAAGAGTCGGAAGCGACTGAACGAATAAAGAACAACAAAGCGAAACCCAAGGACATCTCAATAGTCTTTTCTCAGTCACTGTTGATAGGTGACTACCCATCTTATTTCAAAAATGAAAACATTTATGCTTCCACAGGAGATACCTATATTTGCAGCAATCAAAACGAAAATATTTAAGGCTTACGACAGAATAAGTTGAACTTCTCTCAAGCATTTTTATATCTCATCTTCACTGTGTTTTACATCACATAGTGCAGACAATTACAACAACACCCCACAGCTAGTGATAAAATGTATTTCTTGTCTCACAGAAGACATTAAACTAAAGTAATTGTAGTGTGCCTGCAATGACCTTTACGTTTAGCTATAACAATAAAGTTTACTAAATGCTGAGCCCTCTAAACACTACTAGAATCAGTTTATACGCAGTTTGTAGCAATCACATTGTTACACTGTTTAAATTTGTAATCTTGCACCCAGTTTTGTGTGTTTAAATTTCCTCAATCAAATAGGGTTAAATGCATAGAACTGAAGACTGGCAATCCAAAGCAGATAATAGTTGATATTACTAAAATTAAATTATTCTTTAACAATATTACATATTTTTATTTTACTTATAGTCAGTGTTTCTTTAAGAAACATGTTTAAAATGAAATCTGAATTCAATAGAACATGTTAATAATTGTTTTAAAATGGCATCATTACCATTGATCAGAAAAATTGGATTAAACTGCTTTTCTATGTATAAACGTATAATGGGAAGGAATATCAGACTTCTGAGGTTAAGCATTATAAGTGACAAAGTAACTGTGTAATGTATGAATACACACCACCTAGCTGTTGAGTCCTGAAAGACTTGGTCCTTGCTTCTAAGTCCCATTCTACCTGGCTTGGGAGGGTGAAGCCCTGACTGACTCCAGCTACAAAAGCTGCTGCTGCTCTTGCTGAAGAATGTCTAGAGTCTATCTAGCCATGAGCCCTGGAAGACCTGGTCCTAATCTACCAAGCTGGATATTGCACTATGAAAGCTGTATGAAAGTGGTATAGAAGGCAGGAGCCACACTGTTTTATAGCTGTATTGAAGTGCACTGACAACTGGTGTGGTCCACTGACACATACCATATACTGCTTTCATACACCTTTCATAGTGCTATATCCTGCTTGGTCTGGCTCCTGCCTTTCATATACCGCTTTCGTAGTGCAATATCAGGCTTGGTGTAGATTAGGTCCTGGTCCCTGCTTTTCTGTCCCATTCCACCTGGCATGGAAGGGAAGAGCCCTGACTGACTGCAGCTGCAAAGTTTGCTGCCCCTGTGGTTATTTTTGCTGTTTGGGTTTTTTAATTTTTCTTTTGCTTGATCTTAGTAAAATTATTATTGTATATTTTTTTATCCTAGTGTACTACGTATTAATGTGAAATTATTTTGTGTGTATGATTATTTAAATCTTGTTTTGATGTGTAACTATTTTAAATATTGCTTCTTATTCTCCCAGTAACTAGTACCTCATCATAGGTGTCAGGATCCAGGAGATGCTTATGGAAAGTTCGATCTAATGCATGGAATATGCAGCTTGATCCTAAGGATGTTTACTCAGAAGCAAATCCCATTTTGGTCAATGGGACTTCACAGGATCTCTTTCTTAAATCCTACTCAGGCATTAAATTTCCATACGTGATTAGAATGATAGAGGTGTACAAAATTATGCATGGTATGGAGAATGTGGATAGGGAGACTTTTTTCTCCCTCTCTGAAAATACTAGAACTCATGGTCATCCCATGAAGCTCATTGGTGGGAGATCCAGGACAAATAAGAGGAAGTACTTCTTCACACAGCACATAGTTAACCTATGGAACTCACTACCACAAGATGTAGTGATGGCCACCAATTTGGATGGCTTTAAAAAGGGGTTGGATAAATTTCTGGAGGCAAAGGCTATCAATAGCTACTAGCCCTGATAGTTGCGTGCTATCTCCAGTATTCGAGGCAGTAAGCCTGTGTGTACCAGTTGCTGGGGAACATGGGTAGGAGGGTGCCGTTTCACCATATCCTGCTTGTTCATCCCTGGCCAACGACTGGTTGGCCACTGTGTGAACAGAGTGCTGGATTAGATGGAACCTTGGTCTGATCCAGCATGGCACTTCATATGGTCTTAATTGTATGAGGAAAACCGCCCAGAAAGCTTCGGCTATATAAATATATAAATGTAATAAATACATAAATGTAATAAATAATTTCTTAAAAAAAGGATGCACTGACTTGTCCTGCCACCGCTGTCATGTCCCCATGCTTGCCCTCCACATACTAGAGGACATACTGTAATGGGGAGCCTGCTGTACTCATGTAGGTCTTCAGCACAATTTAGAACCCTGATTATGCAAGAATGTAAATGCACAGAGAACCTATGCAAGTATAGCAGGCTCTCTGCTGCAGATCTTTTCCCTTCAAAGCATGGAGGGCACTGGGGTCAAGCACAGGGATATGGCCAGGGCTGCCTAGTGCCTTCCTGGTCTCCCTCAAACAATTCTTCTTGTGTGAGGAAACTAAAGCTTTCATCTTCAAGTGACCTTGATTAGTATCCTTGCATGTGTTAAAAGACAGAGAAATAGAAAGCTGTGGATTCTAAGCACGTACGATTCTATAGTGTCTGTGGACTGCATTTCCAAAGGTTTTAGATTTTGCTTCTTGGTTGTATAATAATACTATTAGGTGCAAACCAAAATATGTTGTAATATCAACCAGTAAATATCTTAGAGATTTCATTATATTTAGCAGTATATAAATATCATTAATAAAAATAAAATAAAATAATAAATATGACCGCCTGTTCAGAAAATATATAAATTTTATCCCATCTGAAATACTAGTACAGCAGAAGGTGCGAGTCAAGCCTGTAGGTTGCTATGGACCAAAGATCAGTTGTGGACCCTTCATTTAACACAGATGCATACAACCTCTGCCCACCTCCACCACCAAGAGCTGAATTGTGGCCCTCATGGGTGTCCCAACCTCCCCTTTTCCATCACCAAATTTACTCTCCCAGCAATACTGATAGGAGTGGCCTCACTGGTAGCTGCAGCAAGGATATAGTGATCTGTACGAGGATTGCTAGGGTGTACTTATAGGTATGTAAGCACATGTGCGGTTCTGGAACCCTGAGAAAACATCATATGCAGCCTCAGGGCTGAAAAGGTTGTGCACCCTTGGTTTAATGTTGGTGTCCTCTTCTCTTTGCAGCCTGCAAACATATACCTAGGATAGTGAAATATGTGGCAATGCAGTTATGCTTGTAGTTTACATGGGTAATATGCATAACATTTCATTCATATGTCTGCCTTAATGGAGTGTAGGCCTTGCTAACTATGTTTTCGGCTTAATACATTTTGTAGTCATAATTTAAAAATGGTCCTGCCACCAGAAACAAGTGTGCAATTAGCTCTTTTCTATCCTGTTCTAACTATCTACACTCCACTGACATAATCGGACATGTGTAAGTTGCATGGTACATTTGCAAGCCCTGCTCGAAATCATATTTGTTTTTTTGCCAAGCACAGCACACTATGATTCACCCACTATAAAAGCAAAAAAGAGGATTATTTGAAATTATGATGATAATAGGGGAACATGTAACACATGGTTATAATTTATTTATTTATTGCATTTCTATACCGTCCAATAGCCGAAGCTCTCTGGGTGGTTCACAAAAATAATAGGGGGTACCTACATATTGGGCCTAGTTGTCACTAGGCTTTGGCTATGAAATGACCCATTTATAATGTCCTATTTCCTCATAGTAGTGAGTGTGATTAATGGAGATATATCTTTTTCCAATAGATATAGCCGGCGTGGGGCACTTCCAGATGTTGCTGACTACAAGTCCCATCATCCATGGCCATTCAGCATTGGCTGGAGCTGATAGGAGTTGGCATCCAAGCAAAGTTGGAGGGCTACAGGTTCCCTATCCATGAGGATATAGGGAAAGGAGCAGGTATACCACCAAAATTTGTAGAAAAGAGAGACCTTCATTTCATCTTTTCCAGAAATAAAGTTTTTTGGCAAACAGAAAAGTAAACAACATGCTTCCTAATTCTGGGAATGGAAGAATGGAAGTGCCTTTACTCATTGTCCAGGTTGTTTGAACTGTATCCCTGTCTTTGATATCTGTGCCATCAACCCTTACACCCATGAGGTATGGAAGCACTTCCATTTCCTATAACAGTGTTAGGGTGGAAGTGCTTTATCCTCTTCCAGTGGGTATAGATGTCCATCTGTTTTCATAATATGATTGATCAAACTGTTTAAGGGGCCAAGGGATGAGGAGCAGTTAGTACTAGCCTCCCTGTTCCAGACTAAAGTAGTTCTTCATCTACATATCACACTGTAATTGCTGGCTCCATGTTTTGCAGCTTCTTCCTTCCCCCACTCCCATATTTTGCACATTTCCAACTCCAAAAGCCTAGGCCATATAACTCCCACTCTCTGGTTCCATTTACCATGGACTACATGAAAGCCAGCTTTCTTCTATTGGCAGGTGAAAACCTATCTTTGCTTAGAAGTATTCTCAACTATTGGCTGATGTAACAGGAATTGCTGTGCTGCTTTTATTTTGGTTGTGATTATATTGTTTCTATTGCTTCACTTCACATGGTTTGTTTTAACTTTATTTTGTGTCTTTGTAAGTGGTTTTAATACAAAGGTTACTTTGTATGCTAGCTATCATACGAACTTCCCCATACAAATCATCATACAAATATCCCCTACCCAGGGTATCTACTTCAACATGCTCACGCCTTGACAGATCCACAGTACTTACCATTCCTGGATTTCCACAACACACACTTTAATCTAAGCCAGTTTTGTATCTCTAGCCATCCTTCCATACAAGCAGCCACTCCTACCTATGTTTTGTAAGTATCTAGACAACCAGAAATTGAGGGCAAGACAGAGTTATATGGCTTCAGTTGCTCCTACTGAGCATGCCCTCACAAATCCAGCATGGTCAGTAGATAAGACAGTGATTTCTTTTAGACGAGGAACTAAGGTAACACAACAGGATTTCTGTGGAGACTTAACGTTGTGGTGAAAGGTGTGCTCCAACTTCCCAAAATCATCCCATTCACAAACTTGATCCTGATAATCAATTGTGCAAAGCAATCATGCCCACCCATCTATATACACAGAAAATATTTCACATTCCCATTAAAACCCTCCTGACAGGTAGGACGGCCATAAGCAAAAGGGGACAAGGTTCCTGCATCTTTTATAGTTGTGAAAGAGGGGGAAATTTTAGCAGGTGTTGCTTACATCTGGCCATCCTACTGCTAGCCCACCCCACTCCAAGCCCACCGCACTCCACTCAGCTCTTCTTCTTATTCTCACTCCCACCTTGTCCCACTTTATGGAAACCAAGTGTGCTATAGTCTCTTCGTGCCTTTTTTATTATCCAAATCCGACTCCACCTTGATGTAAAAGTAAGAATTCACAGGTTTGATTGCCAACTTTTTAACTAGCCCTGCCTTGGCAAACAGTTTGACGTACAGACATTAGTGGGTAGCAATTTGGGTCTCCATGCTATAGCTTCATTGACTGATCTCAGAACCTGGAGATGTTGCCCAAAGCGCAGGCCAGGCCAGCTCCGCCCTCCGCCCCCGGTCAGTTGGCAACCTTATTCACAAGGCCCTCGGCCTTTCCAGCTGTAAAACACCTTCTCGCGAAACGGCTCGACCAAGCCTCCCCCCCCCAAGTCGCCCCCTGCATCTCCTACCTAGGACCAGGCCGCCCCTCCCGCTCCCCGCCCCTCACCAGCTCTTCCTGGCGGCCGGAGGTCTGCTCGGGTTGGGCTCAGCCACCCGGAACATGTACCCGGCGCCCGCCGTCGGCCGCTCCCTGAGGAGACGGGTGCCGCTTTGCAGAGACTCGGGGAGGGTGACAGTCCACCGGGCCACTCTCAGGCTGCTGCCAGTGCAGCGCCTCTCACTCCCCCATGATGGTATCCCGGAAGCAGCCGCGGCACTGGAAGGAAACCGGGCCCAACCATTGCTTTCTTCCTCTGCAGGGCCGGCAAACAGCAGAGTGCGCGCAGAAGGGATTATCCCCACACCAGCGCTTGGCTTAATTTGTTCCCCCTCGTTTCATCCCGTTCGGCTTCATCCCTATCCCTTTTCCGTCCCGTCCCGTCCCCCTTCCAGCCCGAGGAGAATCACTATTCACTTCCCGCCCTTCTAGCTGATGTGGTACGGCCCGGTTGCCATGACGACAACTTGTACACCATCCATGGGAGCCGGCTGGGAGGGGGGAAGATGGCTACTTTGGCCAGGCTGCAAGAGAGGCTGCCCGGTTTCAAGGAAGAGTATTTCTTTAGGAACAGGTAATCGGGCTTGGCAGTCCCCGTCCTTCCGGAGGGACCCCTGACTTGTCCTCAGAGCAACCGCTTCCCCCAAGAGGCGATTCCAAATTTGGGGCTGATTCTTTCGCTTTAGCAACGTAGCCTCGGGAATGGGACATACTAAAACAAATGACATAGGAGAGTACTTGTCCATAGAGAAAACATACTTGGGATCCATGGGAAAGCACTTGCCCATAGGGATCTATAGGAAAGCTCTTACTCACAGGAAAACCATACTTGCCTGTAGGGATCCATAGTGCTGTCCTATGGATCCCTATGGGCAAGTATGGTTTCTCTATGGGCAAGTGCTGACCTATGGATCCCTATGGGCAAGTGCTTTCCGATGGATCCCTATGGCAAGTGCTGTCCTATGTATTCCTATGGGCAAGTATGGTTTCTCTATGGACAAGTAGTGTCCTATGGATCCCTATGGGCAAGTGCTGTCTTATGGATCCCTATGGGCAACTATGGTTTCCCTATGGGCAAATACAGTCATTTGCTTTAGTATGTCCCCTTGGGGATTCCCCCCTGCCAAGTATGGTAAGGTTCACACGTGCTGCAGGTGAACAAATTGCTATGGTAACATGAGCATGGGTTATGGGGAACATCTCCCCTTTATGTACTGGGCAGTGAGATTGGGGGAAGCACAGTCTGGAGCATTGGCATTGAAGGGCTTCACTATTGCCAAGGGATGACCTTGAGGAATACTTATAATAGGAAAAGGCACCACCACACTACAAACACGCAGAAAAGCATCAGGGACTTTCCCTTTTGTTGTGGAGACTCCTGACCCTAGAAAGGTGCCTTCATTTTAAGATGCTTTTAGGATGTTTTTTAACAGTGTATACTATGTTTTTAATCAGTATTTTATGTATTTTATGCTTGCTGTTGTTCCCTGCCTTGATCCAATCGGAGAGGCAGTTAAGAATTTATTATTATTATTATTATTATTATTATTATTAATAATAATAATAATAATATTATCCCCTACTCGGGCTATGCAAAAGGTATCCTCATTTTTCGCATTCCAGCCCTGTAGCCTTTCTACAAGGAACCACTAACATTCTATTATCATGAGTCATGGTGCATTTGAGGGACTGATTTGCTAAAGGATGAGAGTGACTTTTTTTCTGTTACAAAAAGTAGAAGTTGCCTCAATAAAGGGAACATTCCAGTCCTTTCCAAAAGTTACAGGCACAGCTGGTGGCTCTTCCAAATCCATTTTAGGCAGTAGAATGAGGGCAATCCCCTCCTCATCTCTGACACTAGGGAACTGGAACAGCACTGTCTAAATTGAACATGTCTAAAAGTAGATATGATAAAGAATTACACTGACTGGCAATTGAAATGGCCTGGCTCTTTCCAAATGGCAGCAGGAATGCATTGAGACTTCTGAATGGCAGTAGAAGTATGTTTTGCCTATATAACTCCGTAACGAGCTATGTTGGCCATAGGAAATCAAGGATGATGAGGTGATTATTTAGTAGTAGTAGAGAGCATCACCAAATGTCCAAACAGACTGTCCAAACAATATCAGAGACAGTAAACCTATATACACCAGTTGCTGGCAAATTTGGGCGGGAGGGTGCTGTTGCACCATTTCCTGCTTGTGGGTCCCTGGTCAACAGCTGGTTGGCTATTGTGTGAACAGAGCACTGGACTAGATGAACCTTTGGTGTGATCCATCATGGCTGTTCTTACATTCTTAGATGCCTCTGTGTGTAAGAACAACCTAAATCATAGAATCATAGAATAGCAGAGTTGGAAGGGGCCTACAAGGCCATCGAGTCCAACCCCCTGCTCAATGCAGGAATCGATCCTAAAGCATCCCCGACAGATGCTTGTCCAGCTGCCTCTTGAAGGCCTCTAGTGTGGGAGAGCCCACAACCTCTCTAGGGAACTGATTCCATTGTCGCACTGCTCTAACAGTCAGGACGTTTTTCCTGATGTCCAGCTGGAATCTGGCTTCCTTTAACTTGAGTCCATTATTCCGTGTCCTTTTAAATAGCCATACAGATACATGGGCACATTGCCTGAAGAAACCTGTCAAATAGTGAAAGGGGTTCAATTATTCCCTTCCCCTTTCCTCCCTGCCAATTGGAGAAGTATACTGCTCATGCAAATGGACACTGAAATATATTGTGAGTTTGCTTTCTGATTGCTGTAAATGGGTCTATCCGAATGGTTTTGTCTAAACTAAGTAACTATACGGGAGTCAGAGATTTGATACATAAAACACTCTTAAATGTTCTTCAATAGCTGTAATTATTTCCTGAGTGGGTAATTCACCTGATGGGGTGGGATTTGAAATAAACACATGGCATACAGGGGCTGTATTTGGACATCACTAAACTATGGCTTAGAGCAGTGGTTCTCAACCTTCCTAATGCCGCAACCCTTTAATACAGTTCCTCATGTTGTGGTGACCCCCAACCATAAAATTGTTTTCGTTCTTCTCTACACGATCCATTGTCATGGGATGGTTTGCTAATGAAAATAATACATAACAATAGCTTTAATAATACAAAAGATGATACATGACATAGTTCAGTCAATACAGTTTCTAAACCATCGGAAATATGTGTTTTCCGATGGTCTTAGGCGACCCCTGTGAAAGGGTCATTCGACCCCCAAAGGGGTCCCGACCCACAGGTTGAGAACCGCTGGCTTAGAGCTATATGTCTTAGACTTATATATAAGTCTTCCTTATATATAAGTCCCTTCCCCTCCAGCACCATTACAAGAAGGAGACTGAAATTATTTTGTTCTATCTTCAACTCACTGTAGTTATGCTTGAACTGGAACAAACTGGTTAGTTTCAATTATGATTTGCCAAATAAGCCACTTCCAAACCATGGTTTATGATCCTGGTGTGTTTGGATAAATCATAGTTTAAAGTAATCACAGTTTTTGATTTGGAGTAATAAATTCTGGTTTGCTGCAATGGAAGCAAATGCCTCCAATCTCTTTACTGGAGGAATAGAGTTAAATCATGATTTAGCATTTCATCCAAAACAGGCCACACAGTGGCCTAATCTACACCAAGCAGGATATTGCAATATGAAAGTGGTATATAAAAGGCAGAAGCCACACTACTGCTTTATAGCGGTATTGAAGTGCATTAACAACTGTCGGGGGCCATTGACACATACCATATATCTCTTTTATGCCGCTTTCATAGTGCTATATTCTGCTTGGTGTGGCTCCTGCCTTTTATATACCGCTTTCATACCACCTTCATAGTGCAATATTCTGCTTAGTGTAGGTTAGGCCAGTGAGAAACAGCAGTCTAGTAGTTGAAATAGGCAGAGAGAGAAAGAGAGGTTCAGAGAGTTGTAGGGTAGCTGAAGGTGAGGCATAGGTACATAGGGAGCTGCTAAATAATGCCCCCTTAGCCCAGTATTGTCTACTCTATGATGATGCTGGCTGGGAATTATGGGAATTATACCCCAACACTTCTGAAGGCTGCCAGGTTGGGGAAGGCTGTCTTTGGGGTGCATGGTACAAAAGAAAGAGTGCCTGCCCACCTCAACTAATGCTGCACTTGTATATTTTTAAAATAAAGTAAATGTACAAAGATGGCTTAAATATCTAGTGCTCTCTCATCTGAAGGAAATGAAATCTGGTCATGTCGATTCTGTAGCATCTCACAGATTGGGGAAGTGAGAAATTTGTAACAATATTGTTCTTCCAAATGGCCACAGAAAGGCACTAGTGTGTTTTGGGATCCTGAAAATTATATTTAGAAGGAGGAAAGTGATCGTTGAATGGCCATCGGGACATATTAAAAACCTTCCTCAAAACTTTGGGGATGCCATGTTTATAGCACCCCCCCCCAATTCCCTAAAATATGTGCAGTTCTTTGTAATCCCATAGAAATGTATTTGATCCTACACAATTGATTTTGATCCTACACATCAAGCTGGTCCTGATCCTAAACATCAAGCTTCCCACTCACCAACTGAGAATGGTCATAGGAAAACATTGGGAACTCCTCTTACCCCCACAGACCTTTCAGAGATTTGATAGTTATGGTAATTTAGGTTTCTCATACTCCCAATCCTCCTAGAAATGCATTGACGTCCTGACTGGTTATGAATGGATTGAGATGGGTTGGTATTTTGTACAACGTTCTTTATGATGTCGTGAGGCTAAAAGACCACTTGGAGCTGCTTGGGGGCAAATGTGGGAATAGAAATGATTCATTTATTGCCCAACTGTTGCAAGGTAACTTTGTTTTACTTGATTTAATAAAGGAGAATGAACTTATGTAAAATAATATATTGTTTATTTATTATTCTGATCTGAAATGTAACTGGCCCAAATGTGTATTGTAAAACTCATTACATGTGTTTTCAGGTGTGTAGATGAATATAGAAAAACAGAATATTATGCTGCTGTAAAAATTCAGAGTTGGTTTCGAGGATGCAAAGTCCGGGCATACATCAGGTAATGGTTTCCAGTCTGATCATAAACATATTTACTTGGAAGTAGGTTCTGCTAAATTCAATGAGACTTCTTTCCTGACAAAACTACTTTAGTTTACAGTCTTTATATATCTTAGGCTGCAATCCTATACACTAGCCTTCCTCAATGTCATGCCCTTCAAATGTCACACTACAAGACCTATAGCCCCAGCTAGCATGTCTTGGACTGTAACTCGAATAGCTCCAGCTGGGGATAATGGAATTGTAGTCCAAAGCATCTGGAGGGCACCAATTTGGGCAGGCTACTATATATTAGGGTTGTGCAAGCCTCAGATTTGGAACTCCCTAGGGTCAAGTTCATCCTTCCTTTCCAGACTTCGTTAGAATGCCTACCAGGTGATTTTAGGATTAAATGGCTGCTGGCAGATTCAGACATTTGTCAGCTATGGAGTAGCTCTGTTTGCACTAGTGGCAACAAAGATAAGAGGGACCTGTCTGAACAATACCAGAGAAAAAACTAAGGGAAGTTCTGTTTCAATTTAAACAAATGTTTAAAATTTTATTACTTGTGTTTTATGGCCTTACCAGCGCCCCTGCATTTTGATTAGTTGATGTTTTACAAATATGTTTTGCATGTTTATATTGTAATGGCCATTGGCTATAAACAATAAAATTTGAATGAGTGAAATTTGAAATTGCTGATCAAATCACAAAAATATGTAACATGTCCCTAAGTTCAGCCTCTGTACCAGAGGGGAAAGGCCAATGTAACACCAGTTTTTTAAAAATGGAGGGGACATGTGTCCTTGCCGCTGCACCAGCCATTGCCCGCTCCTCAGTGCAATCCCCCCTGAATTTGTTAAATACGAATTCAAGGGGGATCTGGGAAATTACAGGCTGGTTAGTTTAGCATCTGTTCCAGATTAATTGGTTGAAGATAAAATTAGTAAGCATATAGATGGACAAGCTCTGCTGCAAAAGAATCAACATTGCTTCTGCAAAGTCCTGTCTAACTAACCTTTTAGAGTTCTTTGCACGTGTCAATAAACATGTGGATGGGAGTGATCCAGTACACGTTGTTTACTTGGATTTATTTATTTACTTACTTATTGTATTTTTACCCCACTCCTCAGCCAAAAAAGCCTCTCAGAGCAGTTTACTATCAATTAGCAAACAAGACAGTCCCCTGCTCTCAGGCTTACAATCTAAAATAGACATAACACACAAGGAAAAGGAGTTCGAGAGGGAAGAGGGGAAAGAGAGGCAGAGAGAGAGAGAGAGAGACCGGCAACAGGGCTGATGGGATTGTCCTGCTCCCGAAGGAGGGGAGTTGAACTGGAGCAGGCCCTGATGTTTCCTCTGCCTGCTCGTGTCCCCTTGCTCTTTCTTCTTCCCCACAGGGTCAAGATGTCAGTTCCAAAAGGCTTTTGACAAAGTCCCCCACCAAAGACTCCTGAGCAAACTTAGCAGTCATGGGAAAAGAGAGAGGTCCTCTTATGCATCAGTAACTGGTTAAAGAACAGAAAGCAGAGAAGGAACAAATGGTTCTTCACACAGCACATAGTTTATTAACTATGAAATTCACTACCACATGCTGTAGTGGCGGCCACCAATTTGGATGGCTTTAAAAGGGGATTGAACAAATTCATGGAGGATAAGGTTATCAATGGCTACTGGTCCTGATGACTATATGCTACCTCCAGGATCAGAGGCAGTATGCATATTTACACCAGTTGCTGGGAAACACGGACAGGAGGATCCTGTTGCACTCATGTCATGCTTGTGGATTTCCTTTGGGCAGCTGGTTGGCCACTCTGTGAAGAGAATGCTTAATTAGGTGGACCTTGGTCTCATCCAGCATGGCTCTTCTTATGTTCTTATTACTTTGCAAAGTCAATGAATTAACAAAAGGCTATGCACATCCTGCACACTCTGCAGGGATATTGTATGAATCTAGTAGCAATGTCACATTGCAACCTGGAAATGTCCCCTTTTCAGGTTGCTTATGAATCTGGCAGGTGCAGCTTCTCCTGTCTAGTTTTCTCTTGATCCTGTCATCTACCCACCCCCACTGCTTCCTGCAGGGCACAGTATGAGCCCTTCTTAGTACAGCAGGTAGGGTAAGTACAATAGGACCAGGCTACAAGGGATGGGAGACACCACAATTGCCCCATCTCCCAATGAGATGATTTAAAGGTAAAGGAGACCATCCTGGTGGCAACCTGGCGATCTTGTATGTGGGGATTCATGTGAGGTAAGAGCATGTTGGTTTGCATGTCTTGCTGTTTTTTGTACCCTGTGTAGCAGGCTTGTGCATATCTGGAATTGAATATCTATGTGCAGATATTCATCTTTTGAGGTTGAAAGATACCAACTTGAGCAAGAGCACCCACAGTGAGAGAGTTCAGGCACTATGTTCCTAACAATAATTCATAATTCAACTGAGAAAGACAGTAGGGCCTATCTTCTCTACCCTCATCTGTTTCCTCATGCAGTGACTCTGGCGCATTGTCTCTGGTCTCATTAGAGGACTCTTGTATATCTGAAATGGGAAGTTGTAGTTTAATGACAGTTTACCAACAAAGATCTGAGAAGAGAACAAACAGTTCTTTCTCTTTTTGAATGTAATGGGAAACTGGTTGAAAGAGAACAGTCATGGAGGGGAGATGCAAGAAGGAGTGTGCAGACCTGAACTTGTTTCTGGCTTAATAAACTATGGTTTATAATATAACATTCGTGGCTTAATAAACTATGGCTTATTAAGCCGTGAATGTTACATCTGAACAAGCCCACTGAATCTATGAAAGTGGGACTTCGGCATTGATCTCCCCCATCCACAATTAACTATTTGCGCTGTGGTCCTCAGCTCGCAAGTGCAATTCCTCCAAGCCTCAAAGTTCAGGGAAGAATAAGGTGGTGGTGGATAGACAGAGGAAATTATAGATTTGCCAGGTCATGCTAGTTGGAAGTTGGCATTGCTGTAAACATGTTTACAGCTTCTTCCCTATTCCTTATGTTGACTCCATAAAAGATTCACATTGGAAAGGGCACATTCTTCATATGACATTTTAATACTTTGAACCCCAGACTGGTACTATGTATTACAGGGAAAAATACTGGAGCTGTCAATGTTTTAGTTCTGCCACCTTGAATTTAGGATGCAGATTCCTCTAAAAAGCATTAGAAATGTATGTTTAAATTCAGCAGCTGTTACTACAGGATAATAAAGTGATGAGCATTTTGCTATTTTTTTTTAAGAAACTTAATTCAACTACAATATTCTTATCAAGATATTTCATTTTAGATATCTGAACAAAATGATGGTTTTTATCCAGAAATGGTGGCGGGGTTATCAAGGAAGAAAAGCATTCAGAAAAATGGCCGAGGTAAAAATTAAGTTTGCAATTTATAATTATTATAAGCTTTTCATAACACTGTTACCAACACAAAGTAAGTGAAATTTCTTTTATTGGGCCAAATAGTTGTTTAAAGTATTGGAAGCTTTCAAATTCACATATACTTGGTCCGTCATAAATGTTCAGGATTATAGGAAAATCAAGTCAAATAGGTTTTGCTAACTTGTCTAGGGTTGTGGTAGCCTTGTTGGTTCTATTACTCTTTTACAACTTCATTGGCTGCCAGTCCAGGCCCAGGCCCGATTCAAAACAGGGCAGCACGCTTACTAACAGGGACTGGCCGACGAGACCACATTACGCCAGTCCTTTTCCAGCTTCATTGGTTGCCAGTCCAGGTCCGGGCCCAATTCAAAGTGCTGGTATTAACATTTAAAGCCCTAAACAGCTTGGGGCCAGGTTATCTGAAGGAATGCCTCCTCCCATATGTACCTGCCCGGACCCTAAGGTCATCCTCAGGGGTCCTTCTCCGTGAGCCCCTGCCAAAGGAAGTGAGGCAGGTGGCTACCAGGAGGAGGGCCTTCTCTGCTGTGGCATCCCGGCTGTGGAATGAGCTCCCTAAGGAGGTTCTCTTGGCACCTACATTATATGCTTTTAGACGCCAGGTGAAGACCTTTTTATTCTCCCAACATTTTAACAATCTATAAATTTTAAATAACATGGTTTTAAATTTGTAATTTTGCATTGCTGCTGTTTTTATCTGGTTGAGCTTTTATATTGTATTTTATATTATGGTTTTATACTGTTGTTTTATACTTTGAATGGTTTTAATTTTTGTGAACTGCCCAGAGAGCTCCGGCTATTGGGCGGTATAGAAATGTAATAAATAAATTAAATAAATAAATAAATAAATAAATGTGCTGGTACTAACATTCAAAGCCCTAAACGGCTTGGGGCCAGGTTATTTGAAGGAACGCCTCCTCCCATATGTACCTGCCCAGACCTTAAGTTCATCCACGGGAGCCCTTCTCCGTGAGCCCCTGCCAAAGGAAGTTAGGCAGGTGGCTACTAGGAGGAGGGATTTCTCTGCTGTGGCACCCTGGCTGTGGAATGAGCTCCTCAGAGAGGTCCGCCTGGCGCCTACACTGTATTCCTTTCGTCGCCAGCTGAAGACCTTTTTATTCTCTCAGTATTTTAACAACTAATTTTAACTTACATTTAAATTTTACTGTTTTAATTCTGTATTTTAATCTTATATCAACTTCTGCCACGTGGTTTTATCCTGGTTGTGTTTTTTTATACTGTATTTTGTATTTGTGTTTTTAGATTGTTGGTTGTTTTATTATGTTCTTCATGGTTTTAATTTTTGTGAACCACCCAGAGTGCTTTGGCTATTGGGTGGTATAAAAATGTAATAAATAATAAATAAAAATAAATAGAAAAAAGAAGAAAAAAGAACATCAGTCTAGGGAAGCATGGAGGAAGATTCTTGGTTTCATTGGAGCATTGTTTATGTTTTCCAAACAGCCACATCCTGCAAAATATCACAAACTGCTGTTTAATCCCCTACTAATTTAAAGAAGAGCTTGTAATTCATACTAATGTAGGTGAGTTGTGTGTGTTTTTGGCTAAACCAAACAGGAGCAGTTCTGGTTTGAATAATTGTAGTCTGTTGTGCTCACCTTAGATATTGACCTGGTTCATACAACTTGCCAGGGCTCACTGTGGGTTATTTAAGCCATGGTGTGGGTTGGACACAATTTGAATATGCAAGCCCCAATCGGAGTGTGTGTTGTTTTGTCATGTGATTCCAGCCAATGGGGGTTATGTAAAGGTAAACCTCACATACTCCTACAGCAACCCGAGAATAAGCTAAGGATTATGTGGTGGTTGTTTAACCCTCTCATAACCCTTGCTTGCTGGCTTCAGGTGACACTTGACCCCCTGATTGGAGGATACATATTCAAAATGGTGGCTGGCACATGCTTCAGCTCATCAACCCATGATGTCATGCAAACTTGCCCATTGTTTCACCTGAATATTTCTTGATATTTTGACCTCCTAAAATCCTTTGTGTGTTTAAGGTTCAGGGCAATCTGCTATTGATGATCTGATTTCATGACTAAAAGTGTGAATTATTTGTCTTGGGTATTTGGAGCTGGCTGTATGGCGAAGAGGAGAAAACATGCTTCTGTTCCCTATGCCACTACCTAAATAGCTTTCATGCCTGATAAATAAATGAATGGGAACCCATTTTGTTTCTTTTTCTTCCTTTCCTTTCCTTGAGCAGAGGGGTGTTAGGAGTTGCCTAAGGCCAACGGAGCGCTGCTATCTTTCCTCTCTCAGGCAATTAACTATAGCACAAAGAACTCAGAGAAGCTAGAAAGCTGAGAGGGGAAAGTGGTATGGGAGGAGCCAAATGCCTGCTCTCCACACAAACCACTGCACTGGAATTGATATTGACTCTCCTGCTCCAAGTGTAGTAAGAGATATAAACATTATACATCTAATTCAAAGACAACGCAGACGTCAATTATAAGTACCCTAGAAAGCAACAAGGGTGGTTGTTCTGGATGTTGCTAGAGCTAGTTGGCACTCCAGGTACTATAAAGTAGGCTTTTCCAAAACTATATTTTTTTGTCTTGCCGGTTTTGTACACCTATTCAGGGATTATCATGTGAACAAATACCCATCTCTGATCCACAACATTCTACTCCCTGTTTGCAATGTGACAGGTAGAAACAGGGCAAAGCAGTAACAGAAGGGGGAGAAAAACTTTCCCTGTGTCATTGGCTTCTATCAAATGCTGTAAGGAATTGGAATGAATATGATGAATTATATCACCAAGCCAATAAACCTTTCAAGCTTAAAAACGGAAGAATTCTTCATTTTTTTCATTTTTTAAACCTGTCCCTTCTCCATAATCACTTTTTGTTTTATATTATTAAAAAAGCAATATAATATTAAAGTGAGCATTTAAAAAGCTCCCAATGAAACAAAAGGCATTACGCCTTGCCTAGTGTAATGAAGAAAGTGAATTTAAAATGAAGTAGCATCATTGTGTTCATTTGTAAATAACATATTGCAGCCAACTGTTTCTTAATTGCCCAGACTGTTGATAAATAATCCAGTCCTGCTGCTCTCCACAGACAATTTGCTTTGGATCAGACTAGGCAATTCAAATAACACTAATTACAGTGAAACCCTTTTACAGTGAATTCTTTCTTGCCAGTGGGGAGGAGTGAGAGAACAGGGAACTGGATATCAGGGGAGAGTACTTTCCCCTCTGATTTGTAGTTAAATCATCCCCCCCCCCAATAAAAAAAAGTCTGCATGTTATGCTAAATAAAGGACGTCTTCTGCCTCGAAAGCACTTATTTTACTTTTTATGATACAGTTGTGAATTATGTTCGTTTTGCATTTGTAATTAGAGGGCGGAACAGATGTGAAAGCTTAGTGTAAAGTGATGTATCCATTAAAATAACCTATCCTGCCAAGTGAGTGTTTGCTATAACAGGAGATTCTTTCACTAAGAGCGGGATTCGTCTTTATTGGAAGGGAACCAGGAAATGTTTTCTATATCAGGGGATTCACTGTAACATGTTATCATTGTATTTATGATTTTATGATGTTAGAATGAATATTAAATGAAACAAAATTCCCAAGGATTACTCAGGAGGCAACTAAGTACATAACATTTAGTACAGATGGTTGGAAGGCACAATTTTGCTCCATCACCGCATCCATATCCTTGAACGATTTCGACTGAAGACAGCATTTCTTTGAATTTTTCATTAAATCAGACGTCTTGAAATATGAATTCCTTTTATGTTTCTGTGAGTTTTGGTTAAAAGAACCCCAGTGAATAAATCATACAATACTACGTGTCACCAGCACTTGTGAATATTTCTGCTTTGTTATTCTACTCTCAGTAGAGCACCATTGATTATCAAACTCAGCGGAGAGCATTTTATGATCATATATCTCCATTAGCTGCTAGTTTGACTACCATAGATTTTTCTGGTTAAGCCTGCATTATGTATTAGGAAGCCTATCTCTTCAATACAAAGTTTGATTTTATTCCCTCTAAGCCTAGAACTCTTATTATGTATTATGTATAAAGATTCTTATCTTTTATATGTAAAAATAGTACTGTCTTTGTGTAACTGAAATATATGCCTTCTTTCCCCCCTCCCCCCTTGATTCACAGACAGCATATTTTATTATGAAGATGAATTTCTACAATGAAATGGCTGTCAGGGTAAATATTTCTTCACTTGTTAAACAAATGAAAAGTCAATTGTGCTCTGAATTTGCTTTTAATAAAATGAGCAACCCAGAGTAATATAAACTTGATTGATATGCTGATGGTAAAGTGAGGAAATGGTACATAGTTACAAATTTAAAGTTATACTAAGTAATCCAAGTTGCTTTCTTGAACACTGCAGTTAGATTTAAGATATTGATGTGTAAATTTTTATCTCTTCCAAATGTTGGGGCACTTTGACAAAACTGATGAAGATATTATTTGTGTGTGTGTGTGTTTTTAATTTAGGTATGCATGCATTTTTATTTATATCCCTCCTTTCTTCATGATGAAACTTAAAATGGCATAAATAGAGTTTGGTGGTGGTCTCCCATCCAGGCACTGACCAGACCCACACCTGCTTAGTTTCAACAGGTTTGCTGTATCATGCTGTTCAAACTAGATATTTCTTTTTAAAAAATGCCCCATCCTGCTGGGATCTTGCATGTACAAAGGGAGTTTCCACACGTGACCCTAGCTTCATGAAGAACTGCTCATGGAAATGGGCAATGTGCATATGGTTTCTGACACACTACAAAGCCTGTTCCAGCAGCCTGGGTATATGTGCACTGCCCTGACAGGATCATTGCAGATCATGGTTATCATTATTCAAAGGTTGGGAAGAAAGAACAGGTGGTTGATGACAGCCAATCACTGCCTCCTGTTAGATGAACTAACAATGTTTATTTGGGTTCTGACTATGCTTTTATATGGGTTATTGTAAGGAACCACATGTACAGTAGTGCACTGCTGTGTATGTGTACAGTTTAATTGGAGCCTCTCCAAAATTGATTGTATTTTTATTCCACCCTCTTCCAAGGGTACTATAGATGATCCTTTCTCCTTTCTCCCCACAAAGTTCGATATGGTTGGTTAGGTTAAGTATTGGTTGCACTAAGGGTTGGAGTTTTTATGTATATCACCATGGAATCCATTCTTTCAGTGACCATATAGTTTAGATATTTGTTTATTTTTACAATTTAAGTAAGTGATTTCTAAATAAGTGAGTGGCCCAAAGTTACCCAGTGATTTTCTTGGCTGAATTTGAACCCAGGTCTTAGTCTGACATCATAACCTCACTGGCTGTGACTATACTGAAGAACAGATAGACACATGGACTCTCTTTCGCAGGCAATCTTTCTGTCTTTCACATTCATACCTTCCATCAGCATCAGCTTACCTGTGTAGAGCAATTCCAAAGAAAAAGCTATTAGGGATGAGAACCTGAGTACTCCTTATTGTCCATGGAAAACATTTGTCCATCTTTTAGAAACCCCATACTGATGGAATAATAATAATAATAATAATAATAATAATAATAATAATAATAATAATAATAATAATCCGCCTCTCCATTTGGATCAAGGTGTGGAACAACAATAAGTATAAATACATACAGTAGATAGATACAAAGGGAAAATTGGGTTATCTAAATCAGTAGGGTGCAGAAAGGCTTTGTAGGCAGCTCAATATCAAGTTAAGAGAGTCATGAATAGGCCTCAACTTTCTCATCATTGCAAAACGTAATCTCCTTTGGTTTAGTGCATTCAGCAAATTTACTCTGTTTTAATTTGCACAGGGTGTGATTACACTTGGTGTTCATCAGAGAAGAATCTTGATAATTGGCCCGATGCTTGGATTTTATGTCAGAGTAACCTTGATAAAAGGAATGGTTTTACACTAGCATAAAACTGAAGAATAATGCCTGAAAATTAATCTTCTTGTGTAGGGATATGCAATGAGAAGTCCACAGGCTTATATCTGGAAGAAGCAATCCCACGCTTCTTCCTTGCTGCATCTTACCCATAGGCTAGTTGTGTCAAATGAAAATTATTGTGTGTATAGAAAAGAACTTAGCAGGCCCAATATGACTCACAGGCCATCATTGCCTACCCTGCCCCTGGTCCAGTGTACAAATACAGCATACCCTCTGCTTTCAAAAGCAGTTTTTAAATTAAGTTCAGGCAGAAAGGAAAAACACCTGGTTAGTGTGATGGATTTTGGACCATCATATGTTCTTTAAAGCTGTCCCTTAATTATATCTGACTTGCTACTGTCGAACTCTCAACTTTGGAACTAGAAAAAGAAACATAAAGAAAGCAATTATTATAATGCATAATTTTCCCTGCTTCAGATTTACTTTTAGAATGGTGGATTGTGATATATTAGTCTTTTTCATTTGTAAGATTTAAGGGCTGCTGTGAATTTCCAACAACAAAAGTAAACCCCCCCCCCCCGCTTTTTATAAAAAATATAATCTTTGTGTGAGCAGATGGCTTTTGATATATCAAGGTTTTGCCATTTGTTTTAGTGTTTAAAATAAACATTATTTATAAGACCACTTACATTTTGATGTTACTTAATGAGGAATATGCATCATTGATTTGACTAGCTTAAGAGGTCATTTAGAACTTGCCCGTTAACAAGCTGTAATCTGCTGAGCACACAATGACTTTGTTTAAAATTATCTGTTTGGTACTGATCAATGACAATAATTGTTTGGTACCAATCACCATTGAAACTTGCTAATTACTTTGAAGGGCATACACACTTGTCTTTTGTAGCAGTGTGTAAATATTCACCTTGCATTTATAAGGTATGTTAACAGATGTATTATATTTTCTAACAAATTCAGAAAAGTGTGTGTTCACTTTATTGGGAAACACTGGAAAAAATGATTAGGCATACAGAAAGACTGAAAAGATTAGGACTCTTCAACTCAGATTATAGATACCTGAAACAGGAAATATAAAACCATGACTGTAATTGGAAAAGGTGATAGTGAAAAATTGTATCCTGTTTGGAATAATACTAGTGCTGGAAAACATCTGATGAAATTAGCAAATAAGGATTACAAATGAGTAGGGCATTACATAAACAGGTATTCCAAAACATGTATGCTGTTACTTCCATTTGATGCCTGCACAATTTTTGACCCAAAGGTGACATGCCAGCCTTGCACGGCAGTTTACTAGAGGCTCAGTTAACCTCCTCAGTTTGCTGCCTGCCTGGGAACACATGCTGTCATGCCATAAACACATGGCTGATGGTCTGCCTTCTGCTTGATGGGCTACTCCCTGTGCAGGCTTGTTCTGTGTTCTGTTGCAGGCTGAGGCTCAAACAGGAAGACGGGTGAGGCTCAGCAAGGAGTCTATGCAGCTCATTTTGGAACAGGATATAATCAGGCCAGATACAGGACCTTGCTAGACCTGCCGGATAAGGGAGGAGGGGCGACGGCGCACTAGAGATAGTGCACGCCGTCGCCGGCTTCTACACGCACGACGTGACGGGGCAACGGGAAGCCCCGTAGCGTCGGCCATTTTTGTTTGTTTGTTTGTTAAAGGAGCCATGTGCGCCAGAGCCCCACCGGAGAAAGTAAGTGGTTTTTTTTACAAAAATAAAGCCACCCCCACTCTCCCTGCCCCTGATTTCCCCCCTGCCTGCTCGCTCGTCCTCCCCCCATCCGCCATCCCTGATCCTGTCCCCGATCTTCTCCCCCCTTTTGCCATCCCCGATCCCATCCCTGATCTTCTCCCCCCCCTTGCCAGGCCCGATCCCTGTCTTTCCCCCCCTTGCCATCGCCAATCCCTGTTTCCCCCCCCTTGCCATCGCCGATCCCCGTCTTTTCCCCCCCTTGCCAGGCCCGATCCCCGTCTTTCCCCCCCTCTTGCCATCGCCGATCCCTGTCTTTTCCCCCCCCTTGCCAGGCCCGATCCCCGTCTTTCCCCCCCTTGCCAGGCCCGATCCCCGTCTTCCCCCCCTTGCCAGGCCCGATCCCTGTCTTCCCCCCCTTGCCAGGCCCAATCCCCATCTCCCCCCCCTTGCCATCGCCGATCCCCGACTTCCCCCCCTTGCCATCACCGATGTCCGGCCTTCTCCCTGCCCCTCTCTCCCCCCCCCGGGATCCCCCCCGGCCCGATGGGCACAGCGCTCGTATGAGCGCTGTGCCCAGTCCGTGGCTTTTCCCAGCTACTCACAAGTAAGCGAGTAGCCGCAAAAAGCCACAGATCCTGCTAGACGTTCCGCTTCCCCGGCCTCAGGCTGGGGCTGCGGAAAAGCCGGGCCATAAGCGAATTCGCTTATGCTGGCTTAAGGCAGGCTTCAGCGCGGCCTGTCCCCGGATTTCCCTGTGCGTCATCTGGATGCACAGGAGAAAAACCGGGCCTCACACCGCGCTAACGCCTGGTCTAGCAAGGCCCACAGAGGAAGCAAACTAGGATGTTGACCTAGCCAGGATGTGGAGCTAACTGAGGCCTTAAATCGCTCTGCTGACGGGTTTGGTATTCACAGCATTGCTCCATCTGAAGAATGGATAGTGTTTAAAGGTGCTGTGCCCTATTTTTCAGGCACTGGTTCCAGTGGGGTGGAGAGCTACTGCTGCTTCTCGAAGTAACGTGGAATTGGAGGGGGCATACCTCTTGTACTATATGCCTCTGTACGCCTAGTCAGGGCTCTTCTGTCAATTTCTTCAAAATCCAAGCTCACAGTTTTTCTAGCTCACTTCACCAGAATTTGAAACCAAAATTAAGAGATGGTCCTGGTCATTTTCCAGCTTCACGGTTAGCCTTAACAATGTTTAGACCATGTACATAAGGTAGTAGTAGAGATGTTATACCGGCCAGGTGCTGTAGAGAGGGAGTGGCACATCCCTCAATTTATTGAGAAGACTAATATTAATTATGTTATGACAGGGCCCCCCAACTTTTTTGGGTTGATGGCCACATTTGGAATTTTGAGTATTGTGAGATGTCTCACAGAATGGCTGCCATGGGAGTTGGCTGCCATGGTGAGTGTGGCCAGTCATTGCCCGGAAGGCAAACTAATGGGACTAATAGAAAAGTAACTTTCCAAGAATGTGTGTACAAGTCAGAGGTGGGTCTGAGCTCCAATATATAAAACCACTTTTATGAATCTAACTAAAGATGGTACTGGAGGGTAGCATTTTGCTTTGAAGCATGGTAACCTCCCAGTTAATTAAAAAAAAAAATAAAATCAGGAGGGGCAGGGAGCCTGCTGGGTGTCAAGAGGAGATCTCATCCACGTAGGAGATCCCAGCATTGTGATGTTATGAAGATTGATTTTAATGATGCAGCATTTTTTTGTTAATAATGCTGTGATTTAATGTTTGAACTCTTTAAGGAAACTAGAGAGGCTTAAAGCACTCACAGCTAATCTTTCCTGTTCTATTGCCTCCCACCTGGTAGGGAAGGTTAGCCATCTGAGAAATAATAAAGGGAAGTTAAACCCAGGCCAGTAGCTCCTTCTCCTTTGTGAATATGACTCGGCGTTCTCTTCCGCAGCTTTTGCTAAGCATGTGCTCAACCTATCCAGCCTTCCCTGCCTGTAGGGAGGGCTTTAGGGTTCTAAAGAGGCAGAGCTGGACAACTTGCTATGTGATAACATTCAGCCACTTTTTAAGATAAAAGTTGCAGTGCAATTTGAAAAGTAGTGAAGCTAGATATTGACTTGCATTATGGGGCATGTGATAATTTTTAGCATGATTAGCTTTGCTTTGACTTGATTACAATAATACTTAATTTTTGTAAACCACCCAGAGAGCTTCAGCTATTGGGTGGTATAAAAATGCAATAAATAAATAAATACTTATGATTTATTTCGATGCGGCTTTTAACAGTAGGTAGGCTACCTTGTTTAGATAGATGGTTGTAGTTCTAACGGGCCATTACAATCACGGATCATTGCAAAATGTCTTACAAAATCATTATCAGCTCATATTCACTTTAGCCTACTAGAAATATCCTTTTGATTCCTTTATCAATATAAATATGTTAATATATTACTTTTTCTCATTCCCAAATTAATGGACAGGTAAAAATATGTATGCATGCATGCTAACTGTTAGAGCTGTATCATCCCCCACAAAAGAGACCAAATATTTCATCTAAATGTTTGAAAACATTTTTCTATTGCAAGAATGGTTTTGAAGCAAATATATGTGCTTTTTCTCCCCTAGATTCAAAAAAGATGGCGAGGCTATTACATCCGAAAATATATCCATAATTATTATGCACTGAAGAAGTACCTGGAAGCGATTGCTTTGAATAATGAGATGGTCAGGTAAAGATAAAAGTACTGAGTAGTAAAACTTTAAATTTCTTTTTTTATTTCTAAATAGTTTATGGTGCTAATTAAATTATTTCTTCATGGAAAGAATTGCTTCCATTATCCAATATATAAAGTAGTCTTCTTTTTCCCATCTACCTAACCATGTGGTGGCAAATTATGATCTCGTTTATCTCAGTATGCATGCAGATATGATTCTATTGAATCTAATCGAGTAAGTCCAGAACTGAAATATATAAAACAACGTAGAATTATCTCCTTGCTTCTGCAAAGAAGAAAATACACCTGAATTTCTGTGTAAGTCTGCAGAATAAGGCATTAGTATTAGAGGCTGCTGTTGCAGCCTATTCTTGATGGTGCTATATAAATAAATAAATAATAATAATAATCTAATTCTGAGGTAAGGGAGTTGAGCCAAGCCAAGTACTGCTAGGCCAGGATCATTTTTTAGAACTGCCTCAACAATACTGGGGCTATACAAGAAAAGCAAATTGCCACCACTGTCTGACTTGTGCTCCACTGATGGCATTCGCACAGTCACAGAGGGGGAAATAAGCCGTGGGTTGTTTTCAGGTTCTGGGTGGCTTGTTAACAACAGCAGCAAGGCCCTTCTCCAGGTTCACATGACACAGCAAGCTGCATTGGTGAAGGTAATTACACAAATCCTGCTGGCTTGTAGCCTGTACATGTGGAAGGGGAAATAAACCACCATGGCTTATTTTCCCCTCCATGATGGTGTTAACAGGCCTGCCTAGAGTGGCCCAGCCCAGGGTTAGAGTAATCCCCATCACTCCATGGGATGGGTTCAAATCCACTTGTGAAATCTTATTTCTTTTACTCCTTGGACTTAAGGAATTTAAGTACCTTTATATTTAACTAGATATGGTTATTTTTGTCATAGTGCTGTGTTAATGGGAGAAGCCTCATTTGACAGATTCTTTCCTTTTAAGCAACTCTAGAAGGCAACTCATGTTCACTTTAGTCTTTGGAAATATCCATTTTGTAGACCAAATAATAATTTGTGAATAAACCAGGATGTACCGTTCATTAGGACTAGTAAATTTACACCAAAATAAGTGCATTTGTGCATTGTTTAGTTTTAATTATTAACACAAAGAGTGAAAATGAACTTAGAAATACAGGGGTACTTGGAAACATACACCATGCCTATTAGAGCAGCACATAAGATCAGCAAGCAACTCCGTGTATGGATAACCCTTTTTGTCATTGTGTTTATGTAACACATATGTAAGATTATGTTTTCATAGTGAGACTGTGTCTCTTACAAAGATAAATTGGTTTGATTAATTTAAAGGCTGAGTATGCACTTGCTAGACGTGTACACTTGTAACCTATAGCCCTTTATGCACAAAAAAAACACCGCTGCAGGTTATGAACAAGAAAATGATATCATGAAATTAAAAACTAGCCTCAGAGATACAGATTGGCAGCATTAATAAAACATGATAAAGCTGATAATAGGAAAACTTACAATACACTCCGTTTCTCTTCTACTTTTACTGTTTCAGATATACACTGGCTTTAACTGTTACTTAATGTTTTGCAGCATTAAAGGTATCATGCAATCAACTGAGAAAATGAGCTAATTCCAGGAATAGATTGAGTTCATTAGAACCTGTTATCCACAAGCCTTCTGCCATGGCTCATGGCTTTAAGCTCATTTGAAATAGGTTTCACTGGAGACCCTTTGGATTAAACTACAAGTTATGAGACAAACATGGGATTCCCAACTGTGTTTGCTTCATAACCCTAATGCAGGGACAAGGGGAATTTGCAGGGGAGAACTGAGCAGGAGAGATGCTAATCCCTTTCCTCATCTGCCAATTCTCTCCTGCAAATCTCCTCCACCTTTTCAATCCCCCCCCCCCCCCCGCCCCAGTTGATCTCTGAGACCGGAATAAGCATAACTGGGAGGAGAACTAGCTGCGGGGGTGGGGTGGGGTATGCTTACTGAACAGTGTCCTTTTCCCACCAGCTGATTCTGTAGTGCATGACTTCTGCATTCATGGTAACTCGGCAAACATGGGTTTAGGACCACATTTCTGCCATTATAATGTGTGTTTCCATCTTTAGTTCTGATCCTAAAAGAATCAGGCTAGACTGTTGGTTCTCAAATCAATATGTCATGGAGCTGTAATACTTGTGAAGTAATTGCCCTATTTTTAAGACAGAAGCCTGGGTTTAATCTTAATTTCAGAACCAAATGTGGAATTAGCCACTCAAATTATATATTGCACCAAATCTTTAATAAAGCCTTTAGCCTCCAAATAATACCTGTTTGGCTTGGGAACAAATTCGAGTACTCCAATAGGTCTGTTCATCTTGTCACAGCCTTTCCCCCAAATGCCCTTGAAAATGTATTTATTTTATTTCAATGTATTAAAACATGAAACATAATGCAGGTGTCTGTTGTGGCTGTTGATGGCACAGCTGTCATCTAGGTGTCTAGGAAAGGCTCTGTCCATTCAGGTTGACCATAAAAAGCCCGCAGTCTAGGATGTTGGCTGTATTTCAGTGGTGGCCTAAGTGGATCACATGTTTGGGGCAATTTCAGAACACTTTGGGAATGTGAGGCAATGCATACTTCATCTGGTTGTGAGGAAAGCTTTCTGTCAGGACCTGGATGTGTACCATGGGTGATTGTATCAAGAACTAGACCCTACAGTCAGGTGCTGGGATTTAAGTTGAATGTTGGGCTTGTATAGGGCTGATTAATAGGATAGAGATTCTGCTCCATGGACCAGCAGAGTTAGGAAGTCTATCTTCTTGTACAGCTGGTCAGGCCAATCTGGAGGCCTGACATTGCTCACCAGTGACAGAAGCCAGTTTGCTTTTCTCTGTTTTTTTTTAAACAAGGCTTGGGGACCCAAGGAAAAACATATTATTGGGTAGCTCACTAGACCAGGTCTAGTTCAAACCCCAGAAACCCTTTCAATTTGTTTAGGATGGATTGTTTTATTGGGGGGAAATAGTTGGAACTGAGAAATGCCAGAAGGCCCCAAGAAATGCTATAAGCCCCTGGGATAATCGATTTGGAGTAGATTCCTACTCCTATATACTCCCATTGATCTGGAGAAGATCCCCATGACTGAGAGTGAGTTGAACAGATCGTTAAGCAGGATCTTGCTTTGCCTTGATAGTTATCCAGTCCAAAATGCTTATTGGGAATAGATCTTTGCATGGCCAGAAGTGCCTTTAACCACCTCTGTCTTATAAAAAGGCATGTGATTATCTTCATCTGATGAAATTCTAACAGCTTTCATAAGACTTTCTTAACATGGAGAGTAAATTAGCATTACAGACTTTGTATGAGTATACTTGAGGATTGTTTGGAGACTTAGTTTGGGGCAGAAGATGGTGGCCTGCTTCTTAATAGGAGTGGGTAAATGAGAACTCATTACAGCCATGCTCTGGCTACACATTCCCTTCCAAGCACAATGTAAATTGATGGGGAAATCTAAATCTGCTTCTATTGTGTAGTGCCCAGAGAGCTTCGGCTATTGGGCTGTATAGAAATGCAATAAATAAATAAAAAAGTGGGCAACCGATTTTCTATTACCCAATATTTTAATTGAAAAATTCATTCTAAGGAAGGGATGAAACTCGAATCAGTTCTAGAGTAGTAAGGAAGTAATTTTGGAGCATTTTGGCTGCCGAAGTATCTTGATTAAGATTAGTTATGGCCTTCAATGCTGTCTTCTACAGATTGTTCCTGCTGTTCAAATCTGATCCTCACTGTGTCTTGCACTTTTATATACTCCCAATTGCAACAGATTTCACAGTCTTCTACTTTATCTAAAGTGGGATCTTAACTGTAAAGTAAGTAGAAAAGAAGGAAAAGGTGCAATTTCATTAAGCTCTAACATATCATTGGCTGTCAGGCTGGCCTTGTTATGCTGTCCATCCTCATTTAACTATCCCACAAGATCTCTTAATGAAGTTAAGCCCCAAGTTCACTCCAATAATTCTGTGGCAAGAGTTTGTGCAATGTAACAATTCATCACTTGTCAGGAAGGCACTTTTAGTTTATACATTTAATAAGGGCATCCTCTAGCTTGGTTAATTAGAAGTGAACAGTTTGCATATTTACTAAATGTGGAGTGTCATTGCCACCACGGCCTATTGCCTACATGAATTATTTCTCTATCTGCAATAAACAGCTGGGTAATTATTACTGCCATAATCAGATAAATTCCCTCTGTAAGGCTTTTCTTACATGGCAATTCTTTGAACTCATCCAAAGCTGAGCAAAATTTATGAACTCCAACAGCTAGGCCACTTTTTCATAGTATAGTGTCCCTATTTCAAGGACACATATAGCATCATAAATATTGTGTAAATTAGGAGGATACATATGATTACCTAAAGTTTATATATTAATAAATTTGATTTTTAAAAAATACAATTCTCAGGTTGTAATTGATTAAATGAAAGCACTTCTGGTTTGATCTAATTGTAGTTTGCTGACAGGCCATCTATAGCCCAGGATAAAGGAGCCGAACTCCAGATCCAGAAATAAAACCATCTGGAAGATAAACAGCGGGAGGAGGAGGATTTGCTCTATTCTCATTAATAGTTCTGTAATTCTTGTCATTTTAGAGGCATTACCTAAATTTTAGAAGAAATCATTTTAGTAGGTGATTAAAATGGTACATAGTTTCTTATATTGCTTTCCAATCACTGTATTAAAATAATTCATTGTGTCTCTAGAAAGAATATGCTGTGGCAGTAATTGACTAATTCTGTATGCCTACAGTCCTAAAGCCAGGTGTGTACTCTGGACCTTCTCATCCATAGGACTTCTTTTTGGTCCCAGGACATGTCGTTGTCCATTTTCAGGCTTGGCTTAGTTTTTCACTTGGCTTTGGGCTATGAGGCTTCACTTGGACCATATTCAGGGAGAAGGACAGGCATTAAGTGAAGCAAAGGGGCTAGATGGGGAAGGAGAGTGTCCCTGAGAAGCAGAAGGGAGGCGGTAAGTAAAATGAATGGGTATGATATGAGGAAAGGGCCAACAAGAGTGTAGACAGAGCAAAAGGAGTAGCCATGGGGAATAAAGCAGCAGGTGGGTCCAGGATGAGCAACTAGAAAACAGGAATCCTCATGAGTAGCACATGATGATTTCCATACACCAGATGTTTCCCTGTTTCTGTCATCTTGCATCATGCTATGCTCAGTGATCTTTGTTGGCAAGGGGATGCACATCTGAGAGAGGTAGGTGGTTGGGGCTCCAGGTCTTCCCAGATGCTTATAGCCTACAGATCTACTATGTGTCACCAATATATCTTTCAAGTGGTACCTGCAACAAAATGCTGCAGTGTACTCTCACTTCCTAACAGGTATGTTCCTAGCTCAGCATTCCCTGGCTATTGAGCATGTTCAGTCCTCATTGAGCTGTAGGTTGGTTGGGATTTTTGTTGCAGATCATAGGATTGCTCTGAGCATGCTGATGCCTCCCCCTTGTTTCTCACTTCAAAATTTCAGAGTGGTGGACAAAATAAAATAGAATAAAAACAGAATAAAAACACATTAAAAGTACATTTTTAAAAGAAACAAAAGTGCAATAAAACCGCAGCTGTTCATTAAAGGAAGGCTTCCTGGAACAACAACATTTTCAGGAGGTGCCGGGAGGAATACAAAGTTGGTGCCTGCCTGACCTCCAGAGGCAGGGAATTCCATAGGAGGGGGCTACCACGCTGAAGGCTCTTCCCCTGGTGGACTCCAGTCGGAGGATGGGTCTATGTGGAGCATGCCCTCAGATGACCTCAGTGACCAGGCAGGTTGGTAAGGGAGAAGGCGCTCTCTCAGGTATCCTGGTCCCAAGTTGTTTAGGGCTTTATACACTAATACAAGAACTTCAAACCTGGCCCGGTAGTGAATAGGCAGTCGGTGCAGTTCCCTCAGCAAAGGAGTTACATGCTGGAAAAGGACAGTTCTGGACAACAGCCGAGCTGCAGCATTCTACACTAGCTCCAGCTTCCGGAGCAGCTTTAAGGGCAGCCCCACATAGAGCGCATTGCAGTAATCCAATCTGGAGGTTACTAATGGAGGTTACTAATGCCTGTACCACCATGGCCAAGCTATCCCTGTCGAGGAGAAACCATAGCTGGTGAACCAGGCAAAGCTGGTAAAAGGCACTCTGAGCCAAGGCAGCCACTTGAGTCTCCAGTGATAGTGATGGATCTATCCCCATACTACGAACCTGATCTTTCAGAGGGAGTGCAACCCCATCCAGAACAGGCAATGAGCCTTTCTCCCAAACTTGGGAACCACTCACCCACAGGGCTTCTGTCTTGCCAGGATTCAGTTTCAGTTTATTGGCTCTCATCCAGTGCATTACTGAGTCTAGGCACCGGTCCAGGACCTGCACAGCCTCACCTGATTCAGTTGTCATAGGGAGATAGAGCTGTGTGTCATCAGCATATTGATGGCATTTAGCTCCCAGTCCCCTAACGACCACTCCCAGCAGCTTCATATAGATGTTAAATAACATTGGGGACAAGAAAGTACCCTGCAGCACCCCATAGCTCAATTGCTAAGGGGCCAAGGAATGGTCACCCAGTGTTACACTCTGAAAACAACCCTGTAGGTAGGACCGGAACCACTGTAACACAGTGCCTCCGATATCCATCCCACAGAGTCAATCCAGGAGGATACCATGGTCGATGGTATCAAAATCCGATGAGAGATTGAGAAGAATAAACAGGTTTGCACTCCCCTTGTCCCTCTCTCGATAAAGGTCATCCATCAGGGCGACCAAGGCTGATTCAGTCTCCATGGTATTTAAGGTACCGTGACTGAAATGATAATGTAAACTAGGTTAGAGTCTTATTTCTGAGTCAACTTGCATAGGATGGTGCTGCTTGCAGATACTGATTTAACATCTTTGGATGGAAACAGGTGCAATAAAATGCTACAGATATAATGGGTCAGTTTCCTTGCTTGCTTCAGCCCAGCGTGACTTATTTAAGCCACGGTGGGTTGCAGCACATGCTGGCAGCTATTGTGACATCTGAACCCAGCACAGGATGGTTGCCATGGTTATAAACCACCCACGTCCCTAAAACACCCCATGGGTTGTAGGGATTTGTTAACCCTCATTGGATTTGGACATCACGATTAATCGCAGTGATTAATCACAATTTTACACTTGAATATTCACAATGGCTGCTGGCATGTGCTGCAATCCACTGTGGCTTAAATAAGCCATGGTGGGCTGCGACGACTGTGTGAACCAAGTCATTGTGAAAAGGTTAGCTAGTAAGTAATCCTAGATCTCAAAATTCATTTGGAAGCTGAATAAATGTGGCAGAGTAAAACATTGTATAAAATAAGCGGGGCTGTTGTTGTTGTTGTTGTTGTTGTTGTTGTTATATTGAATGAGCCAGTGTGGTACCAGCATTTCCTTAACTGGCTCACTACAGCTGGGAGTTCTTCCTCTTTTTTTCTTCTTCTATTTCCCCTCTGACAGTAGCCAAAGAGAAGGAATTAAGTACCCTATTTCTTCGATTCTAAGATGCACTTTTTCCCCATATAAACATCTCTAAAACTGGGGTGCGTCTTAGAATCGTGCGTGTATCTTAGGGTTTTTTTTTCCTGTTGGTGGTACTGAAATTAGTGTGCGTCTTACAATCGATGGCGTCTTACGATCGAAGAAATACGGTATGTGAGCTCCAGGGCTGGCATAGCTGAGGGCAAGTTTTGGGGCTGTGTCAGAGGAGCAAGGAGGCTTTGTATACTGTGATTCCTTGGTGGCCCCAACACCTTTCCCCCACACAGACACTGCTGGTGGAACACAGCTAGCAAGTCATCTACACATGCAGCGCCTTCCACAGGTGTATAGAGGGGCCTTCAGTAGCATAAGTGCCATCTGCTAGCAGGCCTCCCTCCCGGCCAGAGGAGCAGCATCCTAAACCTTCTCAAATATAAATCTTCTAAAAAAAATAGTCATTTTAAATATTTGTTCTTTATACATCACATTAGTATTTCATGTAACTTTTTAGTACCAAGATACCCTGGAAATCGATGTAGTGCTACTTTGTAGAAGTACAAAGTTGGAAATTTGTAAACGTTGGAAATTTGTAAAAGTTTGTAAACGTTGGAAATGCATCGGCTTCAAGGTTAATGCGCTGATGTAACAAGCTGATGAGAATCGAGTTGGAGATTGTATATCTAGACTCCTTAAAAATTACTTTGATGTAAGTAAATGCTTAGCATACTACATGTGAGCTAAACTTTCATGGAATATTATTGGTGAAACCAAATAACCACTTGATAAGCAGAATGAAATTTTACACTTCATTTTACGACAGGGATTATTAAATGGCTCTCATGGTTGCATTTCCACTTCCATATTCCCGTTGGGACATTTTGATCTATGAGGAAGGTAAATTTTATATAGGTCAAGGGTGGATAATATTTTTGGCCTCGAAGGCTGCCTGCAGTGCTGGTTAGTTGGTCGGGGGCCAACTCTTTCCCCCAGCCATCCACAACCCACATCTCATAGAATAGTAGAGTTGGAAGGGGCCTATAAGGCCATTGAGTTCAACCCCCTGCTCAATGCAGGAATCCACCTTAAAGCATACCTGAAAGACGGCTGTCCATCTGCATCTTGAAGGCCTCTGATGTGGGAGAACCCATGACCTCCCTAGGTAATTGGTTCCATTGTTGTACTGCTCTAACAGTCAGGAAATTTTTCCTGATGTCCAGCTGAATTCTAGCTTCCTGTAACTTGAGCCCGTTATTCCGTGTCCTGCACTCTGGGAGGATCGAGAAGAGATCCTGGCCCTCCTCTGTGTGACAACCTTTCAAGTATTTGAAGAGTGCTGTCATGTCTCCCCTCAATCTTCTCTTCTCCAGACTAAACATGCCCAGTTGTTTCAGTCTCTCCTAATAGGGCTTTGTTTCCAGATCCCTGATCATCCTCATTGTCGTCTTCTGAACACGCTCCAGCTTGTCTGCATCTCTCTTGAAGTGTGGTGCCCAGAACTGGACACAATATTCAAGATGAGGCCTAACCAGTGCCGAATAGAGGGGAACCAGTACCTCGCGGGATTTGGAAGCTATACTTCTATTCATGCAGCCCCAAATAGCATTTGCTTTTTTTGCAGCCACATCACACTGTTGGCTCATATTCAGCTTGTGATCTACAACAATTCCTTCTTGCTTGTAGTACCTGAGCGGGTACAGGTATGGGAGGATTAAGCTTGCCCTCCCTGATGGCAGAGATGAGATCACTGGGGATGGGTGGGGAGGTTAAAGCCTTCCAAGTTTGCTGTTTTCCCACTGCTATTATCAGCAGTGCTGGGATTGCTTGGGGGATTAAAGCCTCTCTCACCCCACAGCAATCCCCTAGGAGCTTGCTGTTTTCCTGCAGCTATTAAACTCCTTCATGCTAAGATTGCCTATTGCCTATGTTGCAGGAATTTTATGATTTAAGCCATTTTGAATCACAATAACTTGGTGCTCTTTCCTTTCCTAGACAAATTATACTCTATATTGATTTTTCTGAAATGCCATTTGCTTTACTTAATACTACAAATTTATAGTTATTCCAGTCACAAGATCACAAAACCCTTGTTAAATGCAAACAAAACACAATGTTTTGATACAAGTCTCATAAAAGGATGTCAGTAGAAATCTGCAAAATCACAGTGTTTGGTGCATCACCATTAGAATCGGAATACTATTGAAATAATCGTTTATTAAAGTGCTAGGAAAATTATTATATATGTATTTTTTTTAACATTTATACAAACAGAAGGAACACTGTCAACCAAATTTGCATCTCCTTGCTGGAACCAACACCATTTGCACACCGAATAAATGAAAACTCAGAATAACAATAAGTTAGCATGGCACATGAATGAGTTTTATTTTTAATACCTAAACAAAAGTGAAAAATTCACTACCTCAGACATTTGCTGCATATAATCTTAGTTGAATCATGATGACAAGTGTTCCTAAATGCATTGCTTCTAAAATATGAATGCATTTAACAAGTGAAAAGATTTAAATTGTTATGGCAGATTTTATCACAAAGAAGCTTCTATTTCTGCTGCTCCAACTTTCTCAAAGCATTATCAGCCCTTCTTTTTCTTTGTCCTTTGTCCCTCACAGCATTTTGTAGGGCATTTTAGGGCACAATGTCAATGAGAGGTGCACATGGTTATTTTCATATGTAATTCCACTTACATTGCAGTCGTATAAATGACTAATTAGAAGTAAGCCCCAATGAGTTCAATCGTAGTTTCTCCAGGTAAGTGTATAGGGTTGCCATCCGAGCCAGTTTGGCAAAATTCGAGGTCCTAAGCCATTTAGGGCTTTAAGCGTCATTACCAACACCTTGAATTCCGATCGGAAGCATATAGGCAGCCAGTGCAATTCCTTTTAAGTGGTCTCTGTAAGATGTGCCTGCCAGCAGTCTAGCTGCTGCATTTTGCACTAGCTGCAACTTCTAAGTCGTCTTCAAGGGCAGCTCCACGTAGAGTGCATTGCAGTAGTCTAATTGGGAAGTTACCAGTGCATGCACCACTGTGGCTAGGTTGTCCCTGTCCAGGAAAGGCTGTAGCTGGCGGATCAGCCAAAGCTGACCCCAAGTACTCTGGGCCACGGAGTCCATCTGGGCCTCCAGTGACAAGGATGGATCTAGGAATACTCCCAAGCTACGCACCTGCTCCTTCAGATGGACATAATTGGAGTTCAAAACTAGCTTGATCAACATGGTTCTTAGGTGGGCAGGAAAAATGTATAACGTGAATTGTAATTCTACTTGCAGAACAAAAAGCAAGTTAATGAGGCTACACAGGTGGGGAAGCGGATTGAAAGAAACCCAAGTCCACTTCAGACAAGTGCTCACACATTCAGTGAATGCATGAGCAGCCACATCAGCTAGTCATGCCCCTGATGTTGGCACACCCCTTTGATCATGTTCCCCATGCCTGTGCATTCTTTTGGACAAATGAAATGTGTCCCTACATGTCTACAGCTGTGAACTCACAGACATAGGGAGTGTGACCAAAAGGATGAGCCAACACCAGGAGTGTGACTAGCTTGGCCGATCTCACAAGTTCGTTGAACACATAAGCTTCTTGACTGAAGATGGTTCCTATGGAACACTAAAATAGAATTTGGGGCAAAGAAAGTAAGGTTATTGACATCTGATAACTGAAATAAAAGGGCATAAATGGACATTAGAAATTTGTCGTTTATAGCTTGAAAGTAAGGGCAGTGAGTTATTCATTGATGTTATTCTGAATTAGGGTTTTGAACTGAAGTGTTTCCTGATCTTGAATTTTATATATTGTTTAATATTTTGCTCTTGCAATGAATGTGATTCTAAGGTGTTTTGGTAACATATGTGGGTTTGTTTTGCCTGACAACTTTGTATACCACTGAATTTGATAAACTGGTGCATTTGATGGCTTTGATTTGATGCAGCAACATCTATTTTATTTTCTGCTATAATATACCATGATTATATTTCTGTCTCTAGTTGGTCCTGTAGATGCCAACTCTAAGAAACAATATTTGCCTGCAATTTCTCTAGCGGTAGGGTTACAGTTGATAAAACAAGTATGTGAAACATATGATCTTCAAGATGAAAGCCAAGTGCGTACTGTCATGGAATATGGGGACATCATGCAATTCCTTGTGTAAGCAAGTTGTGCACAGTAGGTGGCAAAGGAATTCTTGATCAGCCTGTTTGTTTTGTTACTGGAGACATATTTATTTATTCAGTACATGTATATTCTGCCTTTCTTCCATCACAGAATTCAAGACCGCTTACAAAAGGGTTCCCTGGTATCTCCTACCCAGGCTCTGAACAGTCTTAAATCTGTTTAGCTTCAGCAGGTAACTGCATGTTGTCCCCTCAGACCATGCCCTCATGCGATTTTCTCATATTATGCCACATCCCTTGTAATATGAGTAGAAATAGGTTTTCTACTCATAGGATTCTCCTTCCTGTGATGACGTTCCAGAGTCAGCATTGCAGATGGATGGTGGACGTGCAGTTGGGGAAGAGACTGGCCTCTCTGGAGTGCCCGATGGGAACTTCTCTCTCCACTTGCCCACAATGAGTCAGACACTGAGGCAGACATGATGAGACCACCCAGCCCTTGGGAACAAACATGAATGAAGCACAGAGAGCAGGCCCAGCATCTCCGGAGAAGCACTTGGTTACAGGCCAGGAACTCAGCTCTAAGAATGCAATCCTTATGTAGCTGGCTTCATCAGAAAGCTCTCTACAACTCCCTTTTTAAGCTGGTGCAAAGGCGAGGAGCCTTTGCTAGGAACATCTGGCATGTATTCCTGGGAAACCTCCCTGTTTGGATCCATCGTCGTCTGAGACTCTGGGGGCACTCTGCACATGCTCCCTCCTAAGTGGAACTTTGGATTACTAAGAACTTGCCATGAAAAGTACTGTGAGGCTTTTCATAGACTAGAACTCTTCTTTGCTGTGGATTGTGTGTCTTTGTTTGCCATCAGCTCAGTGTACCAGCAGACTGGGTGTGATCATTGACTGTTAGACTTCCTTTTGTCTGTCTGAACTCATGTGGTGAGGAGTTGCTCATGCAAAAGCAGTGACACAGAACTCCTTGTGTTTGAGGGTTTACCTTTCCCTGTGATCTTGTTTAAGCCTTGACCATATTGCCTTGAGTTACCAGTTACAATGCTAGTCTGACGTTGGACTAGCTCTCTTGGGGTGGTTTGTTCGGCTTTTCAAGAATTTGCTCCTTTGATTGCCTGAGAAATTATGTCAAGAATCATCCCCCCAACCTTGTCCAGGTTTGGAACCCATGTATGGACCGACCTTCCCTTGTGTTCAGAACTGTAGATGGCAACGGGGAAACCACGTTTATGGGACTCTTGTCATGGTAGCAGTGATTAGCTTTTGACTGTTCTGGAATTTCTTGGAGCCTATAGCTACTGACCATCAGCTGTATGATTTCTGAAGTGTGTAACCATTAAACTTTTGCCATGGGATTTCCTGCAATAAAGTCTCACTGATTTGGGTGTCCCATGTCAGTTTGCCAGAACATGTGCTTGCCTGAGGGACCAGGAAATCTGACACAGTCAGACATTTATCACATTCTTCAAAAAGGGGAATAAAACACCGTTGGCAAATATGTATGATTGGGAAGCAGATCTACAAATGGAGATAGAGAAGAAAGATTGGTAAAGCCATGGGAAAACTATCCTGTTCTATTACACTCCTGTATGAAAGAATGGTCCTAAGCTTTTTCCCCCAGATAACTTCCCTCTATATAATTTTAAACCAGAATTAGGGCAGAATATGTGTTGGAGAGAGTGAAAACAGACATGTTTTCCAAGGCTGCAATCTTTCATAGATTATTCTGTCAAATTAATCCAATCAAAACCTTTCAATCAACTAAAAGCACCCCCCCTCCAATGTTATTTTTTGGAAATGGAGATGGCAGGTGCCATCTTGGAAGAGGCATTGCCACCTGATTGTCACACAAGAGGGAATGCCTCTTCTAAGATAGTGCTTGCTGTGACATGTACACTTACCATCTAAGAATAAAAAAGTATGTTTTGCCTATTCTATTTTGTCTGATCTATATTTTGCTCATACGCTGATTTGCATAAACAATAAATTTAGCAATTTTCCATTTAAATCATATGATTAATTAATTAAGATTTCTTTGTTTATATTTTCTATAGTGTATTATCAGTTGAGGGGAGATCTGGGAATGGTGTGCATGTGTGCACCTATATGTGTGTGGTGTGTGTGTGTGTGTGTGTGTGTGTGTGTGTGTGTGAGAGAGAGAGAGAGAGAGAGAGAGAGAGAGAACATGCGGGGGCACATGTTACCAGGGCCCTCCTATTTTGGGCAAAAGCCTCAACCATTGCTGGCATGTGGCTCCTGAGATCCTGGGCCAGGTTCAGTTTGGCTCTTAGTCTGAAAATGGCTCCCTACCTCTGCTTTATAATAACATTATATAGTGCCATATACCACATTTTAACAAATGTCCTAAATGTCTTTTTAAAAAAGGTACTGAATCATACATTTGAAGTAGTCAAGACCAGCCTTCCCCACCTGGTGCTCTCCAGGTGTCTTGAATTACAACTCCCAACATCCCCCAGCCAGCATAGGGAGTTGTAGTCCAACATATCTGGAGGGTGACAGCTTGGGGAAGGCTGGTCAAGACTACTGGATGTGAGGAAATTATTTTACAATATCATTATATATAACGAATCATTCTGTATAACGAAATTCAAGTGTAGGTATTTTTCTTACTCGTTTTTTGGACAACACAAGCTCTTACCATTGTTGAGGAGCTGGAAAAAAATGTGAAAAACCTGTAAACATACATTCATAGGCATTTTATTAGCTACTTTCAGTGTTACTGAGGCTGACCAGACAAATCGGCAATGAAAAAGAGTAATTACTAAATAAGAGACATGTGCACCAATGTTGACAGGTGTAATTGCTTTAAAAAAACTGAGAATGTATGTTTGTTTATGTTTAATAGTGTCGTTGCAAAAAAATGCTTATTTGCTCACCTTTCAAGGCTCTGAAATCTGCTCCTTAAGGACAAAGAAAGGTCACCAGTCCCTCCAACTCCTACTTCTTTGTCAAAGGTGGACACAGTTAATGAGGTTGGTTTGGTACGGCACAAATTCTCAGACACAGATAGAGATCCTTTCAATGGAAACAAATTTGTTTGGCTTTACCAGGTTCCTTAGCGATAAATAATAGCCTTGAGATGCAGGTCAGAAAGGTCGGTGTACCCGCTTGCCAACACAATCTAAAATGCACAGCAAGTCCAGGTCTGCAGGCTCAGAGGCCTCCAAATACTATGCATAAAGTAAAACAGGCTATTTTCCAACTTCTTTTTTCATATTAATAAGCAATTTTCAAGAGAAGTGTGGCAAAATGGGGGCCATGCCACTCTAAGTAATTCATTTATTTTGCAATTTAATCTTATGTTGGGGGAAAAATTACACTGCTGCAAAAGCATAGCATGGTGATTTTTAAACGTCAGTATGTTTCATAAGTAACCTTGTATGAAATATTGTATTAGAAATCTTTAACAGTAAACGGCAACAAATTTTTTTTCCAGGGATTGAAACGGAACAATACATCTTCTTCTATCTTTAATTTATTTCTGTTTTGTTCTACTTTTTCCTTGCACATTTGAAAGAAAAACATATGTGGTTTGCTTAACATGTAACTGACTTTATTATGCACTGTGAATTAATATTTGGTAAATATATCATGCAAATTTTTGGAGCAGAGTTTTGTATATCTATAATACAATTATTACCACATTACTAAATCCCATTATAACACTGAAAATATCTAGAATTGCAGTAGACTGCAAATGCTCCAGTCTTTGGGTAGACAGAGTTGACAAATTGTCACATGGTTCTCTGAACAACTCGAACATGCAATAGAATCCACAGTCCCTACACTTCTCACAAGCTTTATTCTTTTAACCTTTTTCAAAGCAAAGGGACTTTAGAATACCCCATAAGCCAGTCTTTTCAACTTATTCAGCCTTTTCACCTTATTCTATGTGTCTCTCACCATACTGCAGGTGGAGGATCAATGAGGGATATAAAATAACTCCAACCCATACAAAATTAGTTTGTCAGGAAAAAGACTAGTTTATAACATGCTAGTTTTGTGTGTGTGGAGATGATTTTATGTGGGGAGCATTAAAACATTAAATGGAATGACCCAGTTATAGATACAGCACATGGATTTCTGCTCATCTCTTTTTGCTCATTATCATACATCAGAATCTTTTCACTTATGAGTTTGTGCCTTAGTTGCATCCTACTGTAACTAGGATTACTGTAATGCACTGTACATGGGACTGCCGTTGAAAAGTCTTTGGAAACTTCAGCTGATCCAGAATGCTGTAGCCAGGCTATTGATCAGGGCTGGTTACAGGGCACACATAAGCTGACTCAATTATTACAACCATTTCACTGGCTACCAGGTTGTCCCATGTACAATTCAAAGTGCTGGTTATGACCAACAAAGCTGCATATGACCAGGTTATTTGGAAGACTGCCTTCCCCCATACAAGCCTGCCCGGGTTCTAAGAACTTTGGAGGTGGCCCTTCTCTTGGTCCAACTACCATCAAAAACATGTTTGGTGGGACGTGAGAAAGGGCCTTCTTGGTGGCCACTCCCTGGCTCCAGAACTCTGTACCAAGAAAAGATAGGCTGGCTTCCTCTTGTCCTTTTGCAGCTGCTCCTTCTTCATCTGAAATGTCTCTCCAGAGAATCACGAGAGCTTCTGAGCTGTGTGCAATATGGTGCAGGATTGTTGTCCCCCTTCAGCATGTGTGCACCTGTATGTAAATTGGGGTCTTTGCTAGATACAAACTGATGCCATTAACATCAACGGGAGTTTTAGTATTAACTTCAATGGGTTATGGATTGCACCTGCTGATGTTTAATTGATCTGGAATATGTTCAGGTATTTTAAATATTTACCCTACAGGAACTGAATTATTTTTAATGCTGTATTTTATGTAAGATGCCCAGAAAAAGGTCAGAACGTACCTAATTAACATTTATTAAATTTACATACATCACTGAGCAAAATTTATGTCGTTCACACACAAGGTTAATTTGAATTAGCTGTTCCTTAATACCAATAACAACAAATGTTAATCAAGCTAACTTCTACTGTGGGTATAGGTGGGTATGTGTGTGCGTGGGTGGATGGGTGGATAGGGATACTGTAATATGTTATATTATCAATAATAGTAAGCAATCACATTTAATCTCTGAAATGCTTTTAATTAAGATTTAAATAATTTGCATTAAGATGTAATAGTTTAATAGAAAATAGAAACCAATTCACTCTTTTTCTGCCTATACTAAATCAGAGTTCATCTAACAGTCCTGCTAGGACTGAGTTCTGACCTTCTTCTAATAAACATGCAATAATGTGTAATTCCTATAGGAGAAGCCAAGAAACAATAAATCTTTTTTCTGCCCCCTTGGAAAGAGGGACAACAATAGATAATGGATATTTCCTTGCTTGCAACTTATCTTGCTTGCTGGCTCCTGTCAGTAAGCTGAAAGCTGAACTTAGAAGGACCATTGGTCTACCTCAACATGGCAATTATTGCAAACTTATGGATGGCCCTACCCACGTAAGAACATAAGAAGTGCTATGCTGGATCAGACCAAGGGTCCATCTAGTCCAGCACTCTGTTCACACAGTGGCCAACCAGCTGTCAGCCAGTGACCAACAAAGCAGGACACAGTACAACAGTATCCTCCCACCCATGTTCCCCATCAACTGGTGCACATAGGCTTACTGCCTCGGGTACTGGAGGTAGCACATAGTCATCTCCTCTGGGAATGTATCTAACCCCTTATTTTATTCGAAGGTGGCTGCAAATCTTTTATCGTGTTATGCACATGTTCACATGCTCACCAAGACTGCATGTTTCCTGCATGCTCCAGAGCCATAAGGAGCAGTTTATTCCCTTATCTATGTTCTGCCCAAAAATCAAAATACCGCTTCATATTTTATCCATAGCTATCAAATTTGAAAGCTAAATGGTTTTTTAAAATCTAGACACAAATATGGCAAAGACTGAATTGCTTGTTTTTCCTCCTAAACCTTCTCCTCATCTCTCATTCTCTCTTACTGTCAATAATGTTACACTTACTCCAGTCAAGGAAGCTCGTAGTCTTGGCTTTATATTTGATTCCTCGCTCTCCTTTATTCCTCCTATTGAGGCAGTAGCTAAATCCTGTCGTTTTTTCCTGTATAATATTGCCAGGATTCGATCATTTTTGTCTGTCTCTTCTGCCAAGACTCTTGTTCATGCATTGGTTATTTCTCGGTTGGACTACTGCAACCTTCTTCTCACTGGCCTTCCTTCTTCTCACATCAGTCCGTTGGTTTCTGTTCACCATTCTGCTGCTAAGATCATCTTCTTGGCTCGCCGCTCTGACCATGTTACTCCACTGCTGAAATCGCCTCATTGGCTTCCAATTCACTTCAGAATCCAATATAAACTTCTCCTGTTGACCTACAAAGCTTTTCACTGTCTAGCTCCTTCCTATCTCTCCTCTCTCATCTCACACTATTGCCCCGCTCGTGCTCTTCGCTCCTCTGATGTCATGTTTCTCACCTGCCCAAGGGTCTCCACTTCCCTTGCTTGGCTTCGTTCATTTTCTTCTGCTGCCCCTTATGCCTGGAACGCTCTTCCAGAGCATTTGAGAACTACAAGTTCAATCGCAGCTTTTAAAGCTCAGCTAAAAACTTTTCTTTTTCCTAAAGCTTTTAAAACTTGATTTTGTTCTGACTTTTTACTGCCTGTTTGGTGCATTTTCTTCCCTCCTTATTGCTTTATTATGATTTTATTAGAATGTAAGCCTATGCGGCAGGGTCTTGCTATTTATTGTTTTACTCTGTACAGCACCATGTACATTAATGGTGCTATATAAATAAATAAATAAATAATAATAATAATAATAATAATAATAATAATAATAATAATATCCAACCATTTCATTTACTTATGAAGCTTCAAACGTGCATGTGTTAAAACAACAAATCGAACATGTAGCTGAATTGCACAAAAAGGTAAATCATTCTACCACACTGGTAGAATGTGGCTTTAATGATTTTGTTCTAATAGCAAGAGCCCTGAATTGCTAAATGTGCTAAGCAGTTACTGGTGTTGCTGATTTTAGTAAATATTGGACAATGCCAGCATAGATCATCTGGGAAGCTGTGACCAAGAAAGGGATTTTAAAGCATTTAGAATTTTGTTCACCTTGGCCCTGTAATCAGCTAAATTGTTTTGATGCAGGAGAGAACTAGAAGAGTTTGCAGAGATGAAGGAGAAAGAAGAGGTGAAAAAAGCCCTCGAAAGGGAAGAAAAGAAAAAGGATTACCTAGCCCGAAAGATGCATTACCTCCTTAGCACTAAGCAGGTTGGTGTACCTGTCCCTGACAGCTCATGCAAACCACTGGGGCCCCTACCTTGACAGAGATAAACTAGCAGGCTGAATGGGACATGACTTGTTGAAAAGATATCACAAAGACACTACTTCGAGTTCAATTTAGTGCATTTCTATAGGCGAGAGCAGGTACCATGACTGCTGTGTGACAGCAGCTTCATAGAGGCGGCATCAGCACGGCTGGCAGAAAGAGTCCAAGTCAGCAGTTTGATCTGCCACTGTGATAATACAACACGAAGGGCATAACCTCACTTTAAAAACTCATTTTGACTGGCTTATTGTTGTGTTGTCTCACTTGTCAAGAAATAACAAGTTATTAAGCCAAGGAGGGGTTTCATTTTTTCCATTTTAATTGAGCTAATGTTTGGATCAGAATTACATTCCTCTGTTATGTTTTGAAACAGGTTGTAAGTGTGAATTATCTGTTAAAACTTTCTAGAGAGATCTTCCTGGCTCAGCAAAGTTACCTTGATTCCATTCTTATAACCATCACTCTTGAATATATTCTGACTGATGTATTTACTCTTCTCAGAATATTTGTTTGAAGTCTGAAAAGCTGTTTGGTATGACGGGTGTTCCCCCTTTTAATCCCTACTTATGATCATCAGTGCAAATAAGTCTTTGTTTGCCTGTAGTAAGTGTCTACTTATACGAGCATCCATATAGGAAATGCAAGCAAAATTATTTCAGTCTTAAACGTATTTGTTATTGATGATTAGGCTTATAAATTCTGCTCAGGAAGTGTCATTCTTCCAATCAGAGATCAAAGACAATGCCATGTGATTTCACGACAGGAAATTTAGCACCTTTTCAGAAAATTCTTTTCTGTCACATCAATCATGAATAAGCAATGTTGGAGTTTGTTTACCTAAGCTGCATGGCAATTAATTATGGAAAAGTGAACTGATTAGTGCAAATTAGTTATTTTAATTGTAAATTTAGTGAAATCAAGGTTTGTTTGTGAAGAAACAGAAGAAAAGACTAATTAGTACATGAATATTATTAAGAATGAATTATTCATACGCCGACAGAAAGAGTATATTGATAATAATCTCTCTGTAATTAAGATATATATTTACCTCCAAATATTCTAAAGATTTCATAAAACTGGCTTTAGTCAGGGCAACCATGGAGGCATTTAAGGTTAATTTGGAAATAAAAAATCTCTTGTCCACCTGATTGCAGAGAAAAGCTCCAAACTATATTAAACATACTTGGTGCAACATGCACTTATGTTAGCTTTTTACTTCAGCAGTACAAAATCATGTTCGTATCTGAAATGTAATGCATTAATTGAGATATTAAGTGCTGGCACTTGAAGCCCCCACCCAAAAGAATTGCAATGTAGCCCACATTCACTATGATCTAGTGTGTAGCAAGTTAATGCAAATGTTATGCAATTGACGTTAACTTTTTTATTTCTGCAAACATTAAAATATACAGACTAGCTGCATCCCTATATGTTACCCTCTCAAAGTGTCCAATGCTAGTATAAACGTAGCATGGAAATAAGTTAAAAATAGAATTGGGATTGTATTTTTTATTAAAACTTGGGTTGCTAGAAGATGATGCCTGGAGAAATAAATGACAAGCTCTAAAACTTTATCCTTATGAAATATTGAGCTTTTAATCAAAGTTCTTCGTTTATCAGTGGTTTCAATAACTAGTCAAGTAACACCTAACACATCTAAGCCTTCCTTTGTTTGAAGAAAATTCTTTCTTCATGATCCCTATAATTATGAAGAAACCTGCTGAAGAATCTACGCCAATGTTTCAGTCATAAATTATGTTATCTGCTCCACCTACTGGTTGCCTCGTGCAAGAGATCTCACTGTGAAATGCATCTAGAAAAGCATACACCTAGTGCATGTTCTATGATGTCCATGTCTTTTCTGTTGAGAATGAGATTTGAAAAGGGGCATTTTGAATTTCTTAATATTTAACTTAATCTTTTCAGAGAAAGAAAAGGAATCCTTATTTTAGAAACAAAATATTATGTCGGCTTCCCCCACCCCGCACTATTCCTGTCTTATTTTTGTAATGCCCTCATAAAGATTTTACAAAGACCAAATGATATCATTATAGTTTTTTAAGATTTTCTGCCCTTTATATTTCAAAGACAATTTAAGATCAGAAAAATAGGCAAATTTTGTTACCTTGTAATAAATGTAGGAAGCATACATAATTGCCAACAATTAAAAGGAACTCTTTTATTTAGTCTCGGTTGTTTCAAATATGAACATAAGCAATACATCTCTTTCTATCAGCATGGGGTTTAATGTATCTTTTTGTTCATTGAACCTTAGCAAGAAAACAGGGAAGTAAGCTGAAAGGACAAATGCTGACCAAATTGTAATCAACATTGTTCTGGTATTTTGTCAGATTTTGAGTACACAAGCAACAGAAGATGTAATTTTATCTATTCTCTGTCTCCCATTTTATTGCACCAATATAGTTACTAACAAGCTCATATTCATACAAGTGACTTGCTTAGATTTCTCCATAAAGTCTGTGTCATAATCTTGAATTTTCTCCTCCATCCTTAACTATTAAAATACGGTTTCCTATGCCTGTGCTGATCGAAGATTAATCAGCAAACTGGCTAAAACTACAAATAGTAACATCAAAAGAAGTAGAAGGGACTGGAAAATTAAAACATTAGCTATGATGTCACAGTAAATGACTTCCCTTGCAGTTTGGGATGCTTTCATGAGTGCTGCCTCTGGTGTTTCCGTTTATAAAGTGATGATATTTGCAGTATTATTAATTTACATGTGTTTATTTCTATTTTGGTTCAGCATGTAATGCCTCGGGCTTGTATTATTGATTCAAAAAGAGCTAAGTAGTTCATTGTAACTGTGTTGGCTGCTGTGGGTTTTCAGAATCTGCAGACAAAAATGATGCTCTCACATAGCTTTCTGCTTTTTACACAACTCAATAAAAATAACAATGGCATTGCCCTTGAAATGCGACTTGGTGGGACAGTTTTATGGTACGAAGCAAAAGCTAAAATCGAGCCAGTTTCTAAGATAGCTGTAAACGTTAAGATATAATAGATTTCCTCAGAATAATTTTTTAAAAAAATATTATGTCTTGAGGATTTGAAAGAAAATGGCTATTAGTAAGTACTGAACTAGCTTTTGTTGTGGATGTTGTGTTCAACTGGTTAATGCTAAACAATAGCCAAATAAAGTAACCCAATTTAGCTTTCTTATGTAGGAAGAATGTTTTGCTAACAGATAGTCCAAATATGAGATGTATAAAATAAGTCTACTGGGGGAACAAGCCTTTAAAAACATAATACTTATAGTAAATTACCAAAAATTCTGGAGTGTATATTAAAAGGAGTAAGATTTTCCTTTGTCAAGAAGAACATTTGGGTGACACAGACTGATTTCGCCATGGAAAAATAAATCCATGAAGGATTAAGTAGTCCACGCTAAATAGTCCACCATGAATTATTGTGTCGCCTGTAGGGCAAAAACCACCCCACGGTTGCTTATTTTCTAGAAATAAGCAGCTCCATTAATCAATGCTGTGCAGAGTTGGTTATCTGCACAATCATTAATTATTGTGTCATCTGTCGGGCTCCATGGATTATTTCTCCTGCCTACAGAGTTGTGAGGCAAGAGCGGCAGAACCCCCTGACACTCTTGCCTGTTGGGGCTCTATAGGTAGGGGAAATAATATAATAATAATAATAATAATAATAATAATAATAATAATAATAATAATAATAATTTATTTCTTATCCACTTCTCAGATTGGATCCCGTCCAGGAAGCTCTTGGGGAGCCACCAATTGTGCCACCTTTTCCCGGGGCAGGCACATGCCATCCCTGGGTGGGGCACTGCCAATCGTGGCTCCCCACGTGTTCCCAGGGATGTGCCTGTCCCTTTCCCTCCCCCCTTCCATAGAGGGAAACGACTGGCGATTGGGGACGAGGAATGCTAGGGACTCCTGTTGCTGCTCCAGAGTGGCAGGAGATCCTTGCATCCCCTGTCATCAGCCACCAGCCCTTTGCGGCGAACGGAGGATGGGGCGCAGGAGGAGTGAGTGCATCCCCCTTCCTCCTGTTTTAACCATTACAGAAAAGTTATAAAAAGTTATGTTAAATATTTCACGTAAGCTGAATAAGATGAAATCAGCGGTGAAAAGCACAGAGTAGAGTGGTGATAATGTTGGGCCTCAGTTACAGTCTTTTATGATTGTCTTGGATAATCGAGACATCCTTGCTGTACACCCATACAAATTATAGTTAGGGTTTCTTGTCTCTTATTAAAAAAAACTGTTTATGAACTGTGAAATCAAATAAATACCCACATGCATTTCAATACTTTCAGCCAAACTATTTAAATTTTAGACTGTTGGCACATCACAATTCTAAGCAAACTTGCTTGGGACTTACTTCCAAATGCATGAATTTAGGAATCTGGTGCCACAGCAGAAAAGGCCCTCCTCCTGGTAGCCACCCACTTCACTTCCCTGTGCAGGGGTTCATGGAGAAGGACCCCTGAAGATGATCTTAGGGTCCAGGCAAGTACATACTATGCCATTGTTTCTGGCATAAAATTAAACAACTGAGTAGGTTACTCTTCTTAGCCTACCTAATAAAACCACATTAAACAATTCAATCCTTTTCTGTTCATTTCATTTAACAGTATACCATAACCCTTTGAGGAAAATTTTAACTGTTTCTTTCTGTTGGTTGATTTTTTAAAAAGGCATGTTATGACACTATTTCTGGATTTTCTTTTCTTTTGTGTAATGTTTATATTTCTAAGTACTACTTTTCTCTCTCAAGTTGTGAGTGGTGGTGGTGGTGGTGGAGACACGTGGAATATTCAGAATCCTTCCTTCCATCTGGAGATTAGCACAAATGTTCACTGGAATTATTATGGCAGCATAACTGCAGTAGCTGAAAAAATATCATGTTTCTTTTCAGTTCTCAGCAAGAGTAATTGAATGTTGAATATCTTACTAAACGCTGGACTGTGACAGTGTGTTAACACTCTTGACTATCTCCTAACAGCAGGGCAATTATTTGCTGAGTGGGATTTTTATAAATCCCCTGGCAGTAGTATGTCCTGATAATTATGATGAAGTGCACTGGTCAGTGTTGATTCAGCAATTCCATTTCTAGCAAATATTTCATACATACCTCTCCTTCATCCTTTTGTTTTTATGGTGTGTGTGTTTTTTTTTAAAAAAAAGTTCTGTTCTTTTTTCTCATCGTGTGTGTGTTTACAAATTAAAGCAGATTAAACGTACACACAGAGTTTCAAGGTAAGATCCAACCTTTTGTGAGAGAAAAGATTCAGTGCTATTTGTGCAATAACTTTTTGTTACACAATGACTTGGTTCGCATGACATGATAAGCCATGGTGGGTTGTCACAGTGACATTTCAGTGTAGCTTCTCAGGAGCATTTTTTTTCATTGTGGGTTGTGTTCCATGAACAACCCACCCTGAAACCATGGCTTGTTATTGGGTTGTTCAGAGTGGTTTGTTTTTAGGATGGCCTATTGTGACATCTGAACCCAGCAGGGCAACTTCATCATGGGTTGCCAGGAATGGCTAGAGAGCCACCTGAAAAAAGTGGCAAACCCCCCTGCCACTCCTTGTAATCTTTCTGGTGCCACCGCAATCCTCCCTCATCCTTTGTAAGTGCCCTCCACCCCATGCTCCTAAAAATCGAGAAGAGGGGCTCCTGGGGAGTGTCCTGAATACATTCACAAGCTATTTATTTATTTATTTGTCTTGGGGCCTTGCTAGACCAGGCCTTAGCGCGCCTTCCAACCCGGTTTCCCTGCTGTGCGTCCAGATGACGCACAAGGGAATCCAGCGGCAGGCCGCAGTGAGGCCTGGTCTAGCGCGCCATAAGCAAAGTCGCTTATGGCGCGCTTTTTCCCCAGCTCCGGCCTCAGGCCGGGGCTGGGGGAAGTGTGGAGACTTCCGCGGCTTTTCGCGGCTCCTCGCTTACCCGCGAGGAGCCGCGAAAAGCCGCGGACCGGCCTGGCACAGCGCTCGTATGAGCACTGTGCCCATCGGCCCGGGAGCGGGGGGGAAAGAGAGGGGAGGGGGGAGGATGGCAGGGTGGGTGGCAAGGGGGGCGGCAGGTGACAGAGGGAGCGCTGTGCGCCGCCACTGCCGCTCGCCTGCTTGCGAGCGGCGGTGGCGCGGCGCTCCCTCTGTCACCCGCCGCCCCCCTTGCCACTCACCCTGCCATCCTTCCCCCCCCAGTTTTTTTTAAAAAAACCTTTACCTTCCAGGAGTCTTCGGGCCACCCGCGGCCCCTTTAAACAAAAAAAATAAATGGCGGATGCCGCAGGGCTTGCGTCCTCCCTGCGGCTCTGCCGTCTGGAAGCGTGGGGGAGGCGCACTAACGTTAGCGTGCCTCGGCCCCGCCTCCCTGCCGGCGTAAGCCGGCAGGTCTAGGAAGGCCCTTGGTCTTGTGCAGATGTGCACATTTGAAAGTTCAGTGCTATGAAATTTGTGTGATTTCCCCCTGCTGTTTTATTGCTCCGCCCTGAAATTTGCATATCTCTACAGATCCCTGCCACTGCTCTGTAACCCGTATGTATATCTGACAACTCACAATGAAGAGCACTGGAGGGAAGCAACAAGCGCAAAAGCTGGGGTGGAGTGGAGCTGAAAGCAGCTGGCTGTTGCTAGAGAAGTAGCTTTTTGGGTGGGTGTAATTATTTCGGTAGTACATTAAGCAGCTTTTTTTTAAAAAAAAAACATGTGTTCACTAGCAAGGCAAGCACAGAAGTGAAAGATGAAATTAACAAGACATTGGCAAGAAGGAGATATAGGTATGCTTGGTTAAATAGTGGATGGGCAGTCTTGCGAGCCTGTACACTTGCGGAAGAATCAATTTTTTTAAACAAGTTTGCTAATGCATTACCACATTCATAAGGGCTCAGAAAATCTTTTTTTGTTTGTTTTTTGTAATATGATGGGGTGGGTGGAGTGAGCCAACTATTCCAGCCGATGGATTGAAGAAAGGGTGCTGACATAGGGAACAAGGAGTTCTGCTGCAAAGGTGCCTGGGATACTTGCTGGGATTGGATGGGAGGACTGAGGGGGAAACAAGCCATGGCAAGCCACAATGTGCCCAATTGTCTGCTGGGAATAATGTGAGTTATCCAGTCAAAAACCAACCCACTGGGTCTTATCTTCAGGGTAGCCTAGTATGATCTGCAAACCTGCCTAGTGAGGTATGTGGTTTACCAGTTCTGAATGGAGTCACATTCTCTTAGCATTAGGTTCATAATTCAGGGCAGCTCCACACAGTATTGCTCATGAATACCCAGATTACAACTGTGTCTAGGGCCTAATCTACACCAAGCAGGATATTGAAGTATGAAAGCAGTATATAAAAGGCAGGAGCCACACTACTGCTTTATAGCAGTATTAGTGCACTGACAACTGTTGGGGCCCATTGACACATACCATACACCGCTTTCAGAGTGCTATATCCTGCTTGGTGTGGCTCCTGCCTTTTATATACCGCTTTCATATTGCAATATCTTGCTTGGTGTAGATTAACCCAAGGGGTGCTTTCTGCCAACTGTAATTGCTATACTAGCTGTACCCTCTTATGGATAAGAGAGCTAACCACCATCGTACTTGCCTTTGTATCTTTTGGGGTTGATTAGTGTAATATTTCTGCAGTTATACCCACAAAAAAACCAACAGCCTGTCCCAAAAGGTCAGTCTTACAACCCCTCTGGAATATTGGCAAAGAGGTAGCTCTCCTAACCTCTTCTGGGAGGAAGTTCTAAATGTTTCGGATTGTATTTGATTGATCTGATTTGTACCCCACCTTCCTACCAAGAAAAATGGCACTCAAGGCAGCAAAACCTCTTTTCTTTTCTTTTTGCTCCCTGCATGCCATTCTCAATTACTAAGATTAAAAATTATATGAAGAAAGCAAAATGAAACATTGTTAGAAATGAAAATGATTCAAAGTATTAATGTAATGTTAAGGATGGCTAGGTAACAAATGATACGTTTGTTCTTATGCTCAGGATCTGGCGAAATTAATACTTCTGGGTCATGCATGGGTTTCCCCTTGTGGAAGGCCTGATGAAGAGGGAATTCTAGGGAAAAGAGTTTATGTAGCTCAGTTTTTCTTCTTGCAGTGAGTCAAAATCATAGCCTTAGAAGAAACATACACAGAGCTTTCACACCTCATTTGCCATGTTCACCACTGGGCCACTCTTCAGCAGAAGGGCGGGCTGCAAGGAGGTCAGTAAGAAGCTATTAGCAGAGTATCCCCCAGAGGTTTCTTTGGTCTTATTGAGTTGGAAGTTAGCATGACAGTACTGCAAATAACTCGGTTGTAGGTTTTTTTAACGGTTAGCACAGATTTCCCTATAGTGTTTGTCACTTCAGAAAATTGTTTCTAAAAATGAAGTCCCAGAAAGCCAGCTTTGACAGAGGCCCTTGTGAGAGAGCTTGTGAAGAACATGGATACAGAAAAAATGTGTCATGCTCTCCATAGACCAGATGTGATGATGGGGCAGGTGGGTGGAAATGGGGGGGGGGGGGGGAACCTACTGTGCTATGTAGAAAGAAAGCCGAAAAGCGTCTTTTGCTTTTTCAAAAAGCTACCCAAGTATTGACTAAATGTATAACCAAATAACAGGGTTAACAATTCAAATGTGTATTTTCTGCCCTATAAAAGTAAGATTTTGTAATTGAGTGTATTGAGGGATGAAAATGAAAGAACAAGATATTAAACTGAATCTAGGGTTGGGGATAGTCTAACTAAACCCCAGTCAGTTTATTCCCACATCTTTCTATGGATGACTGGGGAGGGGTGAGATGAATGGATGGAGAGGAAACTGATTATGCATTGCCACAAGAGGCAAGCACCAAAGGGAAATTTTATAAATAGCAGTGCTCAGGGATCTGTTCATATTATATGACATCTATACGTGTTCAGTTAAAGCTATATAGTTCTTGAAAATAATTGCTACTGCAACATAAACCAAGGGTAAGATCCAGCAATAGTCCCATTAGTTTTAGAGGGAGAGATTTAAGCACATGCACAACTCTCCCATTGAAATAAATGCATATCAATAGTGTTATGCCCCAAGACATTATATTAGTGTTGCTAGGGCACCATGTCATAACTGCAGGCAAATGTAGATATGTAGGAGGTCAAAGTTAATGGATCAATTTAGAGGACACTAATACACCTATTATCTCATGGTACTGTTATCTCCTCCCAAATTCTTCTTGCTTTTTTAAAAAGAATGTTATTTATTTTTAATCCAAACCCTGCTTTTGGGGGGACATAATAGTAACAATATAATAAGAGCAGTGAAAAATCCTTTTATCAATTTGTACAGGTAGAGAATAGGAATTGATAAGCATCCTGTTTATTCCTTATGGATGATAGTGTGTTTCAGGATAGCCAAGTGATGTCAAAGTAGAACATGGAAGTTGACATATATAAATAAAGTAAAGATATATAAAATAGAATTATTAGATGTAGAAGAACAAGCCTTGATACAGAAGTATTGACATGGTCTTTTCAAAGGGAAATCCTGTCTCACAAAGCTTTTGCAGTTCATTGAGAGTGAAAGTAGGCACGTAGATATGGGAATGGTCCAATAGACATTTATACCCAGACTTCTAAAAGCCTTCACCAAAGTGTTCCTGTGTAAACCTAGGAGTCATGGGATTAGACTGTGATTTGATGGATTGGTAACTGGCTAAGGATCAGCAGCAGAAGAGTAAATGGACAGTTTTCACAATGGAGGAAAGCAAGAAGTATTTGTATTGGGACCAGCACTATTTAAATGATTCATAAATTGTCTGAGTCAGGATAGAACACTGAGGTACCCAAGACTGCGGATGATACAAATGATTCAGGATGGTGGAAACCCAAACAGACAGAGAGCTCCAAAGAGACTTCTCCAATCTTGATGAATGGGCAACAAAATGGCAAATAAGGTTCAATCTAAGTAAAGTGATGAACTTTGGGCTAACCATCTCCCCCTACCCCCAATATAAAATATACATTGATGGGGGCTGAACTGGCAAAGACTTTTACCAAAGAAAGAGACCTTGGTGTCATTGTGGAAAGCTCAATGAAAATATCAATTCAGTTTGTGGAATTGGTGAAAAGGCAATTTTCTTGCTTCGGATTTTTAAGAAATGGACTGAAAATAAAGTAACCGGCATTGTAATGACTATATATATATACATTATGTTATTTATTTCTTTATTTATTACATGTGTATATAGTTGAATAGCTGAAGCTCTCTGGGAAGTTCACAAATAAGCTCTCTGGGCCATTCACAATGCTTTAGTAACCTTTTGAATACAGTACAGAGTTCTGGTTAGTCTATCTCAAAAAATATATCTTTGAGCTGAAAACCTGCAAGGAAAAGCAAACAAAATGATCAGGGGGTTGAAGCACCGTTTGAAGGAAGGCTTAAGAGTTCATGTGGCCTTACTTTACAGTAAGTAGCCAGTTTCCAAGCCTGATTTTTTTCCTTGTGTATAGGAGTGGGTTCAATACATTTTAACAGCAATAGATAGATAGATAAAAGCTTACTTAACTTTTTGACACTAAGAGTTGGAATCTTCCTGTGGGACACACTAATGAAAAGTGCATTACAGCTAATTGGGGAGTAGTCCACTGTCTTACTCCCAAGAGGTTAATACATTATAAGGAGCTGGAATCTAATTCTTCTCTAACTTTCCCCTAAGAGCCAAAAATCAAAAGCAGATACAACAATATAAAAACATTTACTCTTTCTCTGCTTCTGCTTCAACTCAGTTTGAAAGCTTTCTTCATTTCTCTTATTCAAGAATGTTTCGCAATTAAGAAAATATCGTAGGTCAAATCTAAATAATGTTACCTCCGCAAATGTTACTTCAATAGGCTACAATAATTGCTTTAAAATGGCTGTTGTGCTTTTAAAACAGCATGTCAATCATGTATCTTCTTTGTTGTTCTGAATGCTGATTTGATGGTTTACACAATCCACAATTACCCCAAACCAGTAAGGCAATGTGTGTACAGAAGTGGGCTACTATGTGCCATATCAATAACCACATGGAAGCAGCATCTCCCACTGTACTGAAAACTTCATGCGCAAAAGAGGCGTTGTGCATACAGTTCCTGGGAGTGCAGGTAGCATTGAAGCCTTAAATCAGGTGTATTGAAACTCTTTCAGTCTGAGGGCTGAATTCGATTTTGGGAGAAGCTCTGGGGCTCTACATTGCAATAGTGGGCTGGGCCAAAGGCCAAAAATAGCAGGATAGTTCAGCATAAAGTTCTTACTGCCAGTAACTAAGTCTTAGGAGAGGCATGTCAGTCTTTCTGAACAGGGGAAAACACTGCACAGAAGACAGGAAACCACCAAACAATCAGTGGTCAGGGGAAAGGGGCGTGGCTGTCTGGGGAAAATGGGAGGGCCAGATTTATCCTCTGGGCCTAAGGTTCCTGATAACAAATTAGAAATAAGGCATGCAGGACTGTTTTGATGAATTTGTACTACGTAGGGTGACCATATGAAAAGGAGGACAGGGCTCCTGTATCTTTAACAGGTGCATAGAAAAGGGAATTTCAGCAGGTGTCATTTGTATATATGGGGAACCTGGTGAAATTTCCTCTTCATCGCAACAGTTAAAGCTGCAAGTGCCCTGCCATCTTTTAAATCTGGTCACTCTAGTATAGCTCCTGCAGCTTTAACTGTTGTGATGAAGAGGGAATTCCACCAGGTTCCCCATATATACAAATGACGCCTGCTGAAATTAACTTTTCTATGCACCTGTTAAAGATACAGGAGCCCTGTCCTCCTTTTCATATGGTCAGCCTAAGTACTATGAGCTTTGACCAAGCTGATCATCTGTTGAAGGTGGCACAATACAAATTGAATTTACTTTTTTATTTGTGTGTGTGTAACAAATGGAGCTGTAAGCTCCTGAAACGTTAAGAACACTTGAACTGTAAGGAAGCTCTTTGGTTTTGCCAGTTTATGAGGAGCAGGCAAAAAACAATTTAAAACAACAACAGAGGAAACCACCAACATTAGTAACAAAGAAAATTGTTTATGTCTCCACTAGTCCTCCACAGTGTGAAGCAGACATAAAGCACCCATTCCCATAAAAAGAACCGAGAAAAAGGGTGGGAGGACCAAAGTTCAATGAATATGCATGAAATTTAATCAGACTCGTTTTCTGAGCTATAGCTATCACTATCAGTTTCAGTCTCTGCTTCAATGGCAGCGCCCCCTAAAGGCAGAAATGCATCTTGCTCTTGCATTTGAGAGTTGTAGTCTCAGTTTGACAACCTAGGACTTGCTTGTCCTTGATGCACAGAAATTGTAATAATCTGATACTGTTCATAGCTTTTAGAAATCATTTGGAGAAGTAAATATCTGAACACCTTGTCTTAAACATTTTATTCATCATGATAAAATAAAATATCCCAAGATCTATCTTTTCTTCATCCCCCCCCTCAATCTTTTAAAAACACACACCAAAAAACACAAAAAATGGGGGAAACGGACCCTCCCCCCCCTGATTTTTTCTGGGCTTTTTTTCAGGCCTTTACATCTCTAATTGGGCTAGATGGACTAATAATCTGACCTGGTACATGGCAGCTTTCTGTCTTTCTATATATACTCTGGTTGTGTTCCAGGGTGCACTTTCAGATTATATAAGCCTAGAAAGCACCCTGCGCGCCTTGCAATTTGTTTAAGAACCCTATATGGTACACAAGGACTCCGTAGCAATCTGGAAAGGGTTTCCTGCAGAAAGAAATATGTTCAAAAAAGAAACCCTGATGGATGTGAAACTGAAGTGATATGTGTGATGTGTTATACTTTTGTCTTTTGCAGTTGGTTCAATTAACTCCTGGATCTCCAATCTAAAAGTACAGAGAGTTTGAAACAATACAAATGTTATGTTTTTAGACTGCAGGTATATACAACTCGCCTTACAGAAAGTCACCTGATCCAATGGAATTGCAATTAAGGAAAGCTAAGCCTTTGGGGCAGAAAAAGAAACAAGTCCAAGATGCTACAGACCTCGAATGGCAAACTCACACAGATTCCTTTGGTTTCCAAACAGTGCCACCCCTTCCTCCTATTGGAAGACAGAAACCTCAGGTAATGTGTATTGGTGAGTGTATTGGTGATCGTTCCAACAATGATCACAGCATCAGATTGTCATGTAAGCTTCAGATTTTTAATAATTTATTCTGGAACAAACATCATGAAATGATTGAAAGATTTTTTTTGCTTCCATCTTTATGAGAAGCAATGAATAAGTTCTAAAAGGCAATAAAATATAAAATGTGAAGCAGGCCTAGCATACAATAGCTTTCCACATGTAATTGCTATGTTATTCAGGAACACCCCAAAACATAGATCTGGTTATTTGACCTTAATTAAAGTAACAACTATGTTTAGCAGTCAATAAAGATATAGCAACTAGCCCTTCGTAGGAGTGTGATGGGCAAGGACCACAGCTGGAACATGGAACTGTGGAGGACAGTTCCTGTCAATGAGACTCGCGTGCACACATTTCATCTGTGTTTACATGAAACTCCACATTCATTTCAGTAGTGGAGAAAGTTCCAGATGCTTAAGGCCAGAGAACTTTCTGAGACATTGCAGAGAAGGAGGTTATCCCTCTTCACGTAGAGCTCTATGAGCACATCTTCCAAACCAGGCACTCCATAGAGTAAACAGGAATGGGGACAGCCCCTGCATGCCCTGAGCTCTGTGTGTGCTTATGCTGAAATCCTATACTCCGCTTACCTGGAAGTAAGCTCCCCTGAACGCAATGGGACTTAGGCTTCAGCTAGATGAGGGGGGTCGGAGGGAGGTGATCTCGCAATTTTATGATCGTTGCCCTCATCTACACACAGTGTGTGACATTGAGGCTGCCATTTTGTTGTTTTTGTTAAGGGGTACAGAGCGCACGAGTACTCGTGCACAAATAGTAAGTATTATTTTAAAATAACGAAATTTCTCCGCTCACCCCACCCCACCCCCAATGGGGTGGGGGGAGCTCTGTGCCCCATGCCCAGCTCATGGTTCCTCGTGGTTACTCACGAGGAGCCTGGACAAACTGCGATGCTGGGCCACATGTTCTGTGATCTTGGGATCATCTCGAGACCATGGAAAAAGCAGGCTAGAACTGTAGGGCGATATCCCGGGGCAAGGGAGGGATCATCCCTGCCTGCTCCTGGGATGCCCTGTGCGTCATGTGGATGCACAGGGACGATCCCGGGGCGATCACCGGGATATCGCCCTGACTAGGTACGGCCTTGGTTCCCTTCCAATAAGACATGAATAGTATTGCACTGCTAGAGGCCCAAAAGCTTTGAGTTATGTCCAGTAATTAGAAAAAAGAAGTCGTCCTGTAAATGTTTTAAATTGTTTTTCTTCAGAGTAATTTTCAGTGTCCGAGACAAAATAATAAGGTGAACTTATTTACCAGGGTTTCACTTGCACAATGCTCACTAAGGATTTCATGCCATTCATTTGAAATGCATGCCATTCATTTGAAATAGTACCAATAATTTCCAAGTACTAAAAGATCGTTTTAGCAGATATGGAAGAATCAATGGGCATCATATATCCCTGAAGAGTATATCTTTGCCAGGCCTACATTGTGTAGGGATCCTATGAATATTTTAAAATAAAAAAGGAAATGCCAGTATTCATACTACTACTTCAGCTGCAAATGTATACTCATTAAAATATGGTTCTAATGCTTTAGTGGTCAGTTAAAATCAATTAAGATTTTCCTTGGAGGAGATGGAGTATCCTGAATCCTGTCTCCTGTTTGCAAAAGCACCATTCATTATACACTATGTTGATCTGATAAGTTTCTCTGGACAGTTTTGTAGGGTTTTTTGTATGTTTTTTAGTTTAGACCGACAAAGAAACTTGCACAAGAAAGCCTTTTAGAACAAAGCAGAAGACTTCTGTTTATTTCCTTGTGCCTTGAAGAGGGAATTTGCTGTATAATACTTTAATCCTTTCAGTGCCCTGGGATGTACACTGTGGAGTAAATTTTCAGAGTACGGTGCGTGGATTTAACTGCGCGACTCTTATTGATGTTAATGGGAGTCACACGGCTAAATCCCTGGACAACACAATTTAGAGGTATATGTCTGGGAAAGGACACTGGTCTGAGCCGGTGAAACAGCTGGAAATGAAAATCCAACCAAATGCACGGTTCTGAAAGTGGTCTGGTGTTGTGACAATGAGGGATTTATAATTACTAGCCATCCTTGTGGCTTAGTACTTGGTGACAGTAGTATTTGACATTAAACTGTACTTTACACATTAGGCCTCATGTGAGATCCCAAAACTCTGCTCAAGGAGAGAGTTAAATAAGAGTTGGGTTCGTGTCCAGTTTTGAGAGAATAAACATTTAGCTATGTATTGGTTCTTGCTTAAGGAAATTGATATTTAGCATTATATAAGAAAGGATTGCCTTTTTAAGACAGTATATTTAAAAGAAAAGTGTCCATGCTACTGATATATATATATATATATATATATATATATATATATACGTTCTGTCAGATCCATGAGTTTTATTGCTGAGTTAACGAGAATTGCAGACTGATGGAAGCAAAGATGATAGTGAAATTAGTCATCTCTTCATTGAAGGTATTTAATAAGAGCAAGTAAATTGCCTTATTATTTCCTCCCTCCCTTACAGTCAGCTATGTAAGACAAAATGTGGATAGGATCAAAGCTAAGGCTCTTGCATCTACACAACATTTTGAGTGGTGGCATTGCCCTGGTGCAGAAAACATCTGGGATATTGCACTGGTGCGGTCTGCAAGTTTTCGTATGAGTTGGATTCTGAGTTATTGTGAATAAAGCAGTATGCCAGTGCAAGCATAGCCAATAATAACCTGTGGGTTATTTGTCTTAGGGGAGAGCCAAACCACAGTTCCTGATTGAATGTAATGCTAACTAAGCAATGGACTGAAGGTCCATGGTTTGTTTGGAACTTCCGCTGGCAGCAGGAGCAATCGAGCAGCATGCTTTCTGTATTATCATGACATGTAAACTGGGCCATAGTGAGAGCCAGTGTGGTGTAGTGGCTAAAGTGTTGGACTGGGAGTCAGGAGATCCAGGTTCTAGTCCCCACTCGGCCATGGAAACCTACTGGGTGACTTTGGGCCAGTCAGACTCTCAGCCCAACCTATCTCACAAGGTTGTTGTTGTGAGAATAAAATGGAGAGGAGGAGGATTATGTACACCACCTTGGGTTCCTTAAGAGAGAAAAAGGGTGGGATATAAATGCAATAATAATAATAATAATAATAATAATAATAATAATAATAATAATAATAATAATAATAGAAAAATTAATTTGCAGTCAAGAGCTTATACGGGACAATGCAAAGCAGAGGTATTCACTTTATTTTTAAAGTAACAGCAGGAGCTAAAAAAATCTACAATTTTATGATGTTTGCCAAGGCCACAAAATTGCAAAAACATGGAGGTCTTAAGTTTTATACTTTGATTTAAACACTTCAGTGATATAAGTGCTTGGGAGAAAAATTATTATTGAAATGTTTTAAATTAAACACTTAGACCAGTGTTTCTCAAACTGTGGGTTAGAACCCACTATTTATTTTATTTTATTTATTTATTACATTTTTATACCGCCCAATAGCCGAAGCTCTCTGGGTGGTTCAACCTCAGTCAACCTTTTGGTGGGTTTTAGTGCTACGGACTACCCAGTGCCTCTGCTTGACCACCCTGTGCCGTGGCTGCACCGTACACACTGAATAGGTGGGTGTTGCAGCAAGAGTTGGTTAGGTAGGAAGATGATTATTATTACCAATAACAACAACAATAATGATTTTTTTAAAAAAAAATGGGAATGAAGAGGAAGGGGATAACAGAGGGAAGTTGTTATAGGAGGGACTAAATGTAAAAGCAGAAGGAGGGAGGGATGAAAGAATTTGGGAGTTAAGGATAAGGCACAAGTTGAATATGAAAGAAGAAGAAGAGAGGGATAGGGAGATGGAAGGAGAGGCATGTGGAGGGAGGAGGAAAACAATATAAAAGAATCATTTCCCTCATTTTATGTTCTTAATTGCAAATTTCCTAAATAACCTAAGTAAATAAAGTGTATTATTTTGAGTCAATTACTTAGTTCCACTCATTATTCCTGTGAATTCTAATAAACTTTTTAAAATTTCTTTTTCACTCCTTTAAAAGGTCTGTAGCGCTCCCAGTAAAATAAATTTATTCTTGGCATAATCGTTCGAGAAGTGAATTAAGGGGGGGGGGGTTGGAATCTTGCACAATGAGTAACTATTACGATTATTTACATCCTTCTTTTCTAGAGGCCTGGAAATGGGAGTGCTATGCCTTTAAAAAGTAAAGTTCCAATAAAAATCCATTAACAACTTTCAAATATAGCAATCCTCCTGTCCAGCTGTGAAAAGTACTAGATGATACTTATTTGCCATTTGTGTTATTTACGGTCCATGACTTTTATGGTAACTGGTTCCTATTATTGGTTTCTATTAATGTAAAACATAAGTGAACATAAATGAGGCGTGAATCATTTCTTTTTATTAGCCCTGCAGTCTTCACTCTGTTCTTGCAGTAACTCCAGCTGTGACTTGTTAGTGATAACCTATTTAAAGAAAGAAATCCTTCAGAATAAGAGGCATGATTAAGATTTTTGCCCCCACCTCTATTTTTCCCCTTCTTTTTTCTTTTTGGTGGTGGTAGATTGTTTTCCTACTTCAGTACTAGAACAACAGTAGTAAAAAGGAAAATAAACTGTAATTAGCGACTCAGCAAAAGTCAGAGCTGCCTGTAAATTGTATTGAGTTATGGTGATAATGATACTCCCAGTGAATTCCCACTGATGACTACCTAAAGGCAAGAGGGGATATAGGTCATCTTTACAATGCTGGATTACTGGATGGTGTTGTCTTTTGCCAGATATCTTTGAGTTACATTTCACAAACACCACCTTAGGTGATAAGTCTGAGTCTAGAATGGCTTTTATAATGAAATCCTACCCACCCGACTCCCATGAAAATGAAATAATTTAGGTTGCAATCCTATACTCACCTGGGAATAAGTCCCTAAATGCAATGGGACTTATTTCTAAGTAGACATTCATAGGATTGTGCTGTTAGACAAGGAAGCTAGCATGTTAGCGTGAAAGCTAGTGTAGAATGCTTCTTCTTGACATGTAGGGTTTTTTATTATTATTATTTAAAGGAGCATTCGTTCATGTGAGTCCTACTATACAGTCTGAAATAGTATAGTCCAGATAATTGTTTACCACTTCATCTGCTATTTGCGAGAAGTAGGCCCAAGTTATCAGAGGGAAATGAATATATTGACTATTAATTGTATAAATACCGATACGATAACAGCTCACTTAATATGTAGGAAAGTATCAAAGAGTTATTTACAAACCAAATAAATGTGAAATTTGGGTTTTCATCAAAAGATTAAAACATGAAAGAGAAATAAGCTTACTTTTTGTAATGGTATTGATAAAACAAAAACTGTTTCATAACTTTAAAACATTTATAATGTTATTTTCATAAGTTTTCTCAAGGTTCAAATATAAAGGAGATTTTGAGTATTTTTAAAATTATTGTTGATAACTATTTCAAGATTTTAATATTTAAATCAATCTTTCTTCAAATAAAAATGATGTAGAATTATTTTGGAATCTGGAAGATTGGTGTTTTGATTAGGTGTAGACAAAGAAGAATAGAGTTGAGGACTATATCACAAATATTAATAAAAATCTCCACTCAGTGCAATTCTGTACATATCTCCTCAAAGGTAGGTCCTATTGAGTTTACTGGAGCTGATAAGTGGCTATAGGATTGCAGCCCAAGGCCTAGTTCTGAGCTGATGTGTATAGGATTGTGTTGTAAATTACTTTTAAGGGAATTGGTTTTAGTAAGATAAATCTTTTATTTCTTTTGGCACTTTAAAGGCATGTTATCTGTCCCTTTATGTAATCAGTATCTATCAGAATAGTCTGGTTGTACTTTAAGACTAGGGGAAAAAAATTCATTTAAGCTTTATGGTGCCACAAGATTCTATGTTGTTTTTCTGCAATAGACTAACATGGTTATCCCTCTGAGAGTTATCTATAGTTTTTTAGTAATTCATTAGTTTTAATTTCCATGCTGTACTGAACATATGGAGACGTTAGTAATTTTAAAAATTACTACTTCTCTGCCTGAAAGATGGGCTTCAAACCACAAACAAAACAAAGATGAACAACCACAGTGTAAGGGCTTCTCTAAACAAGCTATTTATAACACACTTGTGACTGGCCAGTCATGGAAGTTTGCAGGTTGATTTCATGATATTGTCAAAAACAGGACATCTCCTATGGTTTCCCCTCTTATTCCGTTTTTAAAAAGATCAGAGATAAGCTGGAATAAACCCTTTATGGTGCAAAATAGGCAGTATGTAAAGCTGGCATTGTGCTATGAACTTGCTAAGGAAGGACTTCCCTGCTATCAAACAGAGAAGAGGGTAAAATGCTTCCCTCTAACAAAGGGAGGCAGATCTGGTTTACTCCTAAGAACGTGTGCTATGGGGACATAGAGGCTTCTATAAGACCTCAAGAACAAGACCCTTCATTATTATTATTAATAATTAATATAGCACCATCAATGTACATGGTGCTGTACAGAATAAAACAGTAAATAGCAAGACCCTGCCGCATAGGCTTACATTCTAGATTACAGTTTAAATGTGATTGTTTTAAATTATTTTTCTTCTTTCTGTTGGCTTGTGCTAATAGTTCCCTATGTGTCTACTCAAAAGTAAGTCCCATTGTGTTCATTTGGGCTTACTCCCAAGTAAGTGTGGCAAGGGTTGCTGGCTTACAACACATGAAAACAAGACTCCCTCCTGGGAGGGAGATGCTCCCTCAATTCAAATGTGTCTGCCATTTAAAGGACCCCCAGGAAATAGCAGGATCTTCCGTCTTGTCCCCCCCCCTCCACCCATGTAATGTAGCCCATGCACCCCATAGCAATCATGCCAAAGAACCAGGAAGCACAACAGTCCCAGGTAAACAATGTGATTTCCCTTAATTGTAAAACACACTCTCTAAAACACACACCTTCTGCTCCTGTCAGGGCCCCTTTCGTGATACTGGTGAAGTACTACAGCAGCGCTTCAAGCCTTTACAACCATCTTTGCAGGGGGCAGCATCCGACGTTTCACTACAGCTTGCCAGAGAAAAAGTAAAACTAGAAGAATGGAGAAATCGTGTCCATGACGATGTGTAAGTTCATTGTTTTCCTTTTGGTTTTCATTTTACTATGTTTCTTTTTATTTCTTTTGCTATCACTGATAGAAACAAAGAAGCTGTGGATTCTGAAAAGTTTTTTTTTTTTAAGTGCAGGTATGTCTAAATGTAGTATTTCTTTGACCAAGACTCTCAGTGTCTTAAGTCCTGATCCGTCACCAAGGAAAGCTGAATACTTGGATGTAAACCTGTTTAGCTCAGTTGAGGTCAATGGGGAGTAAATTGGTTTTAATTTCAATCAATTTCATTTTGACTGATTTGTGGATTGAGCTGTTTATTCTACAATAATCCCATTTAAGCAGTTAGGTTAGCTGCTTCAGAAGACAAGAACAGCACTGATCTTGGTCAAGCAAATCAGACACTCCTGGCCAATATTGAAGACCATTGTCACCAACCCCTCCAACAAATGCAGTCCAAGCACCTAGAAGCTTTCAACAGCAGGCTATACCTTCACCACCCCCATCTTGCACTGGCTTCCAATAAGCTATTGGGCCAAGTTCAAGGCATTGTTGTTAACATATAAACAGGTTGGGACCAGGTTACTTAGGGATTGCCTCGCTGCTTATGTCCCTGCCTAATCTCTGCGATCATCAGAGGGAGCATTTCTGAGGGTGCCCCTTGCAGCAGAGCATTGAGTGTTGCAGCACTCACACTCTGGAATACTTTACACATTGACATTAAACACACTCGCCCCAGTTCTGACATTCAGACATCTTCTTACAACTCATCTCTTTGCTCAGGCGTACCCTGAAGTGTGACCCAGCCAGCTATGGTTTGTAGCACAGTAGACTGTGCAATTTTATTGCTAATTAATTTATATTGTGGTTGCTTTTATTGTTATATTTATTGTTGTTTTTATGTCATTGTATTTTATGTTCTCCGCTTTGCTACTTTTGTGGAAAGGGGTGTATAATGTGGAATGAATAATAATAATAATAATAATAATAATAATATATTTATTTATTTATTTGTTACCCTCCTCTCCCTCTGGATTGAGGCGGGGTACAACACAAATGCAGACAGCATAAAATATATATAATTGATTAAAACATTTAAAACAAATACATTATTAAAAGCGGCACATTATTAAAAGACATCTTAAAATTCAACTGGGTAGGCCTGCCAGAAGAGATCAGTCTTTACGGCTTTCTTAAATTCCGGAAGACTGTTAAGTTGACGAATCTCTCCCGACAGGCCATTCCACAATCTGGGAGTGGCAGAAGAATAGGTCCTCTGGGTAATAGCTGTCAGCCTTGTTTTTGTTGACTGGAGTAAATTCTTCTTAGAGGACCTGAGTGTGCGGGGGCTCATTGTACGGGAGAAGGAAATCCTGCAGGTAGCCTGGACCCAAATCATGTAGGGCTTTAAAGATAATAACCAACACTTTATACTCTTCTGGAAACTAATTGGCAGTCAGTGAAGAGATTTTAAAACTGGTGTAACGTGGTGACCCCAAGGTGTACCAGTGACCAGCCTGGTTGCCATATTTTGAACTAGTTGAAGTTTCCGGACTAGGCACAAAGGTAGCCCTATGTAGAGCACATTGCAGAAGTCGAGCCTCGAAGTTACCTAAGTCACTAAAATACATTAGTGATCTTAGCTTGAGTTAGGTTGACAAAGTACCGGACTCAGAATTTAGCTCTGTATCATCCCCACTGTTATGGCTAGATAGTAAAAGAAGAAATCAGCTTTATTCTCCATACAATTTTGCAGTGGCAAAAGATCCTGAGATAGATTCATATATGTATCTGAGCATGCTTGAGGCGGAACACCAAATAGTGCTCCCCGCCCCCCTTCAACATCAAAGTGCATAGTACCCAAGGAAAGGAAAGTTATTTCGGTAGCTGAGGCAGAAAACTCCACAAACACGTATCTCCTCATTTGATAGTAAAAATGCAATAATAATAAAATGAGTAACAAATTACTGGCCTTCCATGACATCCAGCATCAGCTGCCCTACTCTGCCTAGTGGTAGGGCTGGCCTGCCAGCAGCTCAAAGGATTATTGACATTGTGAACTTTGACAGTACTGATCTCCTGTTTGAAGGGGGTAGGGAAACCAAATCCACCAATGGAGCTTACTTGGGAAAGGGAAGGAGAGGATGAAGTTGGCATTCTCTTCCCCTCCTTATTGTTTTACTATGATTTTATTAGATTGTAAGCCTATGCGGCAGGGTCTTGCTATTTACTGTTTTACTCTGTACAGCACCATGTACATTGATGGTGCTATATAAATAAATAATAATAATAATAATAATAATAATAATATGAGAGCTTGAATTTCATCCACTAACCTTCCAAAACAGATGATCAGTGGTGTCAAAGCACTACATATGTAGCTCCTGCCTATATTCAGTCCTGGAAAACATCTGTCACAAACTCCTTTACCCACATTGGGCCAGTTTGCATGATCATCATCAGCTAAATGATTTGCATAATCATCCACCTGGCTGTGGCTTGTTGTGTTGTCTGAATTCAGGCATCAAATAACCCATGGGCTGTTGTTGGGTTATTCAAGGGTTGTTTCCTCCTCCAATAAGCCATGTCACTCAGGTTTGCAAGACTCAACAAGCCGCAGCCAAGCGGATGATTATGCAAATCATGCCTGATACGCACCAGTACACACTACAGCTTAAACAAATCACTAGGGGTAGGCAGAGCAGTTCTGGAGCTCTGTTGAGTAGGTTCCCTTCTCTGATTTTTGGAGGTGGTCCATCTCTCCGCACCGCCAGATTACTCGTCAGAAAACCACTCCATTTCTGAAGAACTGTGCTATTATTGGCAATGGGAATCAACAAAAATGCATGAATCTCCATCATATTTAAAGATAAAGAGATGAAACATGGCGTTCTGGTAGCTCTTAAAGTAGAGCTTTAGCCATGCCAGGTTTAAAGTAGATCCCTTTTTCCCTTGATTTTTAGGATTTTAAAATTCCCCCCCTCAAACCATTCAGGAGGGGCAACCGCTGCCCCATGCATCCCGTTCCTCCCCCACATTGCACCCTCATGATGGAATAATAAACCTTTATTAATCGAGAAAAATGTGTGCTGCTTGTGCACAAGTTTTGAAAAAAAAGTGTGCTGCAACACACACTCAAACTAGACAGACTGTAGAAAGCACAACACAGAACTCACAATGGATTATTTAATTTATTTATTTATTGCATTTCTATACCACTCAATAGCCGGAGCTACAGCAGACAATTATATATGTACTATATATATATTTCTTCGATTCTAAGACACACTTTTTTCTCCATATAAACATCTCTAAAAATGGGGTGCATCTTAGAATTGCGGGTGTGTCTTAGGTTTTTTTTCCTGTTGGTGGTACTGAAATTAGTGTGCATCTTACAATCAATGGCGTCTTACAATTGAAGAAATACGGTATACGAGGGATAGACTACACACACAATATAACGGGATGAAATACAAGATAAAGGATTGAAATGGAAAGATAAAGTGATTTTTATGTATATAAGCAGTAGACTAAACACACACACACACACACACACACACACATGGAATGTAAGATAAAGTACTGGAATAGAAAGTTAAAGAGATATTTTTGTATTTTTTAATATATTTGGGCGGGGAGTAGACTGGGTAACAGTAAAGCACACACACAGCGGTGGGGAGCTTTGAAGCAACTTGGATTCAAACACACTGACTGAGACAGACAGACTGGGATTTAAAGAAAGGTTGGAAACATAAAGGATTTTTTCTTAATTTCTTTTTAAATTTCTCAGTGGGGGTAATAGGATAGAACAAGAACACACACACACACACACACACAATAATGTGTGAGTGTGGGGTGGTACAAATAAGAAGCAAAGAAAAGCAGACGGACACACGAGAAAAGCAACCAAGCAAAAAAGAAAAAAGAAAAAAAAAGCAGGATCTCTCTCTTTCAGCAGCTAGAAATGAAGCAGACAGAGCAAGCAAGCAGAGCTCAACAAACTGAGAGCTCTTTCTCTCTTTCTCTCTGAGTCTCTCTTCCTCCTCCCTTCCTAATGCTCTACGAGAAATGAGTTTCAGGACAAGAGCAAATAGGCTTTATCATTTGCAGTTCTCTCCCCCTAAGTGATGTGATTGGAGGGGGTACAGGGAGGAGACTGTGGCTATTGGTTAGCCACAGAAGTCAGTCTCAAAACTTCTGCCCTTCACCCTTCGACATCTTCTTAATATGGAAGTGTTCAGTTAGCCATCCATCAACATGAAACGAGCCCTCACATCACCTAAAAAAACTTCCAGATACCTATGGATTGATTAGGGGCTGCTAACGATCTTCTAACCACACCACGGGTTTCCGCTGGTTTTAAAACTGCCCCCTAACCGCACCGTAATTTTGGAGGTCCGTCGGACCCCTGGATTTTCAGTGTAGAGTGTACACTCCTAAAAACCACCATGGCTTATTTAGTATATGATGACCATCTGAACGACGTCCAAGTTCCCAATGCAGCAGGGGATGCTTCCAGATTTATCCACTCAAATTGGGCTGCTTGAGGTTTGGATTGTGTATTTATGAGCAGTGGGCAGTTGTTGTGAAAATGGGCAGTGAATGTTATGTCTTACAAATCTAACACATCTGAAACTTTTTTCAAGTTGTGTCTAGTTTTTCAGATGTTTTGCAACTTTAGCAATTTGCATATTTTCTGGACTATTATTGTATTATGATAAACAGGGATTATCATATATTTTCAGATAATGTTTTCTTAACAATTCAACTTCTATTTGTAACTCTTCCATTTATTTTAATTACTAGCACAGTGTGCAACATTTATTAATCAGCAGAGCCTTTTTAAGTTAAAATACTAAATTAGCTAACCCCATTAACACAGAATACTCCAAACAAGCAGTAATAGGAGAGGTAGTTACTGTGCAAATCGTATTATACATGCGGGTGCTCTAGGGCACAGTTAAGCATGATTACCCTCTTTTGATCCAGTATTCCTCTGCCTCTTCTAGCTAATTTCCAGTGGAAATTTACAAAGTGGTGCCTTCATTTTTCCAGCTTAATTTTTCTAATGAAGTTCTGGTACTTTATAACACTGGGGATGTAGATAATAAGTCTGTATATAATTAAGAAGTTCTAGAATTTGTCTGCAAAGAAGAGGTCTCTGTTACTTTTGCTTTATACAAGAACTAGGCTAGCATTTTGTCTGAAACGGTTACATTGACTTGCAACTGGGATTAAAACCCAAAACAGCCCAATGATCCTTAGTTTTATATCAGAAAATATAATGTCTACAGTATTAAAAAAACTGATAACTGGGAAATAGCCAGTGTAAGACTGTGTAAAGTCTTAAAAAGATAATTCTCCAAGGTGTAACTTGTTGAGAGACAGTATATTAAGTATGACCTAACTAGATTTTTCTTTTTCTTTTTTAGCATGCAGTTGTTATGTAACAAATTAGGTCTAGCACAGGGAGCTGAATAAAATCATCTATTAACTTAGCTTGCTGTCTTGGGATGAAAGAATAATAGTCTCATAAGTGAAAAAGACCTTAAAGATCATCTAGAGCAGCCCTCTGCAGATGCAGGATGTCCACTACTACAGTGTCCCACTTGGAATTGCAAAAACAGAGAGTCTGTTTTTGTGTCCGACAGGTCACAACACATGGCTGATGGGCTGCATTCAACCTGGGGGTGCACAAGTTGTGCAAGCCTGATCTGGTACGGGGCATAAACTGGTTAGTGTGTTGGTTTTCGTATGCTTTTTTATTAGTAGTATTACATTTTTATACTGCCCAATAGCCGAGCTCTTTGGGTGGTTTACAAGTAAAACCATAAAATACAACATGACAAGACACAATATAAAAGTTTAAAAGTACCATGGAAAACCAAAGTAAAACCCAGCACCAGTTATAGCTCAGGGAAAGCCTGTGTGAAAAGGTGTGTTTTCAGGAGGCATTAAAAGCCTGTGTGAAGTGGTGTGTTTTCAGGAGGCATTTTCTGCCTCCTGAGCTGCATGAGGGAGGGTTTTCCAGATGGTGGGTGCCACTACAGAGAAGGCCTGTAAACGTTTTGTTGTACAAGGGTGTTGCTGAGAGTGTTTCACAATATTACCATCTCTGGACTCCGTTAGGGATCTCCGGGCAAATATAATCTGTAAACAACTGCCATATGTGAAAATAAAGGGATGATCGATTGTTCACAGTCTTAGCTAATGTTCAGTACTATCAGGCCTTGGCCAGAGTCATTCTCGAGGCAGTTTAGTTCTGGGGCCCAGAATATGCTGTCAGTCCAATTGGGCCAGAATGTGGTCCAAAGCAAGCAGTGCTAAGGCTCCAAAACAGCAATCAAAGCTCAGAGGGGCCAGAAACATCAACACTAGGCAGGAGCTGAGTCTAGGAGGGGATCTACACTAGTATATGAAATTTTGTTTTTACAGTCATTGAACGTTTTGTTTTTGAACGATTTAAAACGTAGCAGTTTTTAAAATATTTACTTACTTTTCTCTTTCCATGGGATTGCATTCCTTTTGGCCACACTAAGAAAATAAATCCATTTGTTCTATTCTGCCAATTTCCCCTCGCACTTCCTCTTCTCTCCGAGACAATCCCCCACCTACAAACAATCCAGCTAGTAGCCTCCCAAAAGTGAAACTGGAAGTGTCTGCAAAAAAGAGGGTTGAAAGAAAAAAATGGCTCCAACTTTGGGTGCAGAAATTACATAAACATGCCCCCAGGAATGCGATTGGCTAATTAAGAATGACAGGAAACCCATTTAATACGATGAAATCGGCCACATCATACCAAATAGAACGACTTATTTCAGAGAAGTTCAAAATAAAAACCGGAGAACAGACAACAATAAAACGTCACAAAATATATGTCATGTGGCGCAATACTATCAAACGCACATTTAAAAACGGTAAGACACGTTCTAACTTGACTAGAGTAGATCCCCTCTTGGTCTGTAGTCAAGGCTAGGAAGTTGATGTTGAGGCAGAGCCTTTACATAAGAGACGATTTGTTGGACTAAGGAGCAAGCTAGGGTTTCATAGTGCTTAGTATTGCAGTAGTACTCTAGTATGGTAGCATAGGCATTATCAAGGCCCAGTTTGACATGCATGCCCACACACACATACACGCCACTATTGTCCTACAAGTTCTGAACTGCTGGTTCAGGGCCATTAAGAAATCCCTATCATTTTTCCATATTATTTTGTTTTCTTAGAGTTGATCTTATTGGAACCAAAAAAAACCCACACTGTTAACTCACCTTAACTTTTGTTTGTTTGTTCCATTCTGAAAATTACACAATTTAGGCTGAAAATTACACTGTACACCACTGTTTCTCTGCTGTGGGACGTTCAAACAGTTTTGTTTCTGGAATGAGAGAAGCTCACTGTGAACTCTGGTTTAATCCCAAGTCTTAGGCAGGGGAGTCTGTATAACAATCTAAAGCCCAGGTTAGGCACTTGCCTTTATCTAAAGTTTTAAATATTTATTTATTTATTTATTTATTTATTACATTTTTATACCGCCCAATAGCCGAAGCTCTCTGGGCGGTTCACAAAAATTAAAACCACAGTAAAACACCCAACAGTTTAAAACACAATTACGGGGGGCGGAGCTTGGCAGCCTGAGCGATGGCGGGTTTCTTCTGAGGCTCTGAACGGCGCTTGCCGGAAAAGGCAATTATCTCTCTTTTAATGGGCATGAATCTTTGAGCAACTGACAGAAAATGATTATAAAACCAACAGGAGCCGGGAAAGTGGAGAGATTTGGAGAAGGGAGGTGAGATGAACTATGATTAATGCAATGTCTGTCTAAACGGCAACTCTATGAAAAGTGAAAGTAAACGCTGACTGACGCAGTTTAAAAAGAAGGAATTTATGTTTGCTGGACATTGATCTGTGATATAACCTCTCATCTTTATCTCACATGGGAACAATTGGAATGCTGGCTTTCTAAGGTTAAAGTGGTTGACTGGATTTATTGGCGTGGCGAGAAGGGGGGTGAAGGGGTGAAAAAAGCTGCATTTGGCATTCGGTGAGGGAGATGTGGGACGTGAGAGACTTTGAGTGATTAAATCTGATCCCCTCTAGTGAATGCTGTTGTGAACTGGATTTTTCCCCCCTCCTCGTGAAGAAGGAGCTGTGAGTGCTATATAATAGAGAAGCCAGCATAAGTTGCTAAGGAAGAGAGTTGGACTCTAAGATTTATGCCCTACCCAGAAGGGACCCATGCCCAACGTTAAAAAAAAGATCAAAAGTTGGGAAAAGCTTAATAAACAAAAAAAGAAACCTTCAAATCATAATTTGGCTTACCTCTCCTTCCTGGGAAGTACAGCCCCTGGAGTTGAACAGGAAGAGGAAGATATAGACCCAGTCTCTTTGGATACAATACCAAATAAAGAAGGAAACATGGCAGAAGGGGGGAAAGAAAGTGGTAGTAACCCTCCCTCTTTAATGGAAATTAAGGCTATTATAGCAGAAAATAACATGATTATTTTTAAAAAAATGGATCAGCAAATGAGTGAATTCAGAAAACAAATGCGTACTATTATGGATAAAACGATGGAAAATTCGGATAAGATCAAAAAGATAGAGGCTAAAGTGGATCTGGACCAGAAGAAACAAGAGGCTTTCGAAAAATCAACTAATATACAATTTAAAGAATGGGAATTGCGTTTGATCGCCTTGGAAGATCAATCTCGTAGATCTTCGCTTCGAATAAAGCAGCTGAAGGAGACGCAAGGAGAAGATCTTAGAGAAATTATCGTGAACTGGTTCAAGGAGCTGACGCCTGACATTCCAATAGATGGATCGGATCTGGACCGAGTCCACCGTGTGGGGGGGAAAAACTACAAAGGGACTAGAGACATATTGGTGAAATTTGGCAACTATTACAAAAAAGAGCAAATTATGAAAGAATTGAGATCTAAGGTTCAGATACAGTGTAAAGGCAAACCAGTGCAAATTTACAATGATCTTTCTCAACGCACATTAAATTGGAGACGTAGTCTTAAACCAATAACGGAAACATTAATGAAGAATAAAATTCCTTATGCATGGGGTTACCCGGTTTTCTTAAGATTTACATATGGGAGGAGGGAATACAGAGTAACCTCATTGGATCAAGGTAAAGATTTGCTGAAGAGGCTGGGTCTGGATGGGGAAGCAGATGGGGCTGGAGTGGGTGGGGGAGGGAATGAGGCTGGGACATCTGGAGAGTAAGAGAATTGTTAATTATGTTGGAGATAATTGCAAATAAAAATGCTAATATAGAGACCTGCCGGCCAGGCACAGCACTGCCTCCCCCCTCCCCCTTTAAAGTAGATGGCTGGAGTATTAGACTCACGGGGATATGGGGGGGGGATTAGAGTGGGGGGGTGGGGAGGGGGGGAAGGTAGGGGAGGAGGGATCGGGGTAGGAGGGTGTGGGTTTTATGTATGGAGTTTGTGTTTTTATGTAAGCAAGTTTGAATTGCTGAGCACAAGGGATCGGAAGAGATTTCAAAAGGGTGATTATGGATAAAAAGATAAAGGTATCAACACTCAATGTTAAAGGTTTAGGGGCAGTCGTGAAAAGGAAGAGAATAGAACAAATGCTAAATAAAGAGGGATCAGATATTATAATGATCCAAGAGACACACCAAGGCTCCGAGAATTCGAATATGATAAAATTAAAGTGGTTAGCCTATTATGAAAAATCATTAGGGACATCAAAAAAAAATGGAGTGGCCACTTTGATTTCAAAAAAAAGTGGGTTTATATTAGAAGAGGTAAAAAAGGATGATAAGGGTAGATATCTTATGTTAAAAGGTAAAATTGAGGGAAAGGTTTATACTTTGATTAATGTTTATGCCCCAAATGAGAGGCATAGAGAATTTTTTATAAAGCTGTTCAAAGAAATAGAAGAATTTAAGGAGGGGTATGCATTATTAGCTGGGGATTTTAATATGGTTATGGATAATAAAAGGGACAGGTCAAATCCCACTAATGCTGAAAAGAGGAACAATATGACTATATTGAATAAATTAGTAAAAGAAAATGATTATTTAGATTCGTGGCGCTTACTTTACGGGAATAGGCCTGGATTTTCATACTTTTCCCCAGTTCATCATACATACTCCAGGATAGATTATATATTTGTTTCAAAAGACTTTGCAACGAGGATTTGTAAAATGGAAATGGGGGTAATAAAAGTAACCGATCATGCCTTGTTAAGTTTAGAATTTACAGTTAAGAAAGATTATAAAGAGGCATATAGATGGAAGTTGAACACAAAGATATTGAAATACAATAAAATAGTAGATAAAATTCGGAAGGAACTGTCGGAGGCATGGGAAATTAATGAAAAAGGAGGAACAGCTGGGTCAGTCATTTGGGACACCATGAAGGCTGTAGCAAGAGGAATCTGTATTAGAGAAACATGTAGTTTAAAAAGACAACAACGTGCAGAACAGGAAAAGTTAGAGATAGAAATTAAAAACTTGGAGGAAAGATATTGGCGAAGTAAAGATAAATATAAATTAGTGGAAATACAAGCTAAGAAGAAACAATTAGAAAACTTAAATATAGAAGAGATTCAAAAGAATTTAATGTATATGAAAAGGGAATATTTTGAAAACAGTGATAAGAACTCGAGGTTGCTTGCCAAGCTCACACAAAAAGAAAAAGGGAGGAATGGGATAGAAACGTTGAAAGATAGTCGAGGGAATTATTGTCATGCAATGAAAGCTAAAATAAAAATTTTTCAGGAATTTTATCAGGAATTGTACAAGGGTAAAGAAATTCAACAAGAAAAGGTGGAGGAGTATATTGGAAGGTTTATAAAGAAGGAAATAAAATCAGAATATAAGGAGTTAATGGAGTCAGTAATAACTCAAAGAGAAGTTGAAGAAGTTATTGATAAGTTAAAAGTGGGTAAATCACCAGGAGCAGATGGTTTGGGTCCAGAATATTATAAGGTCTTCAAAGATTGTTTAGTTCCAAAATTAATGGAACTTTATAATAGGATATTATCAGGAGAGAAGATACCTGAATCATGGGAACATTCAGTGATAATTCTGATCCCAAAACCAGATAAAGATTTGACTAATCCTGATTCTTATAGACCTATTTCTTTAATAAATCAGGATGCTAAAATTTTTACATCTATTATGGCCAAACGATTAAATAAATTTTTGGCAGAATATATAGGAGCAGATCAATGTGGGTTTGTGGTAGGAAGACATATGCATAATTTAGTGGGTAGAGTTTTAAATGTAATAAATGTAATAAAAAAAGCAAATATTAAGGCAGGTATTATGGCATTAGATATTTTTAAAGCTTTTGATTGTGTGAGCTGGCAGGCACTAAAGAGTATTATAGATAAATTGGGATTTGGAAATAAATTTAAAAATGTAATAGAACAGTTATATTCCCAAAATACGGCGGTAGTGGTGGTAAATGACGGACTTACTGAAAAGATACGACTAGCCAGAGGAACAAGACAAGGATGTCCGCTCTCGCCGGTCCTTTTTGTAATGGTTATGGAAGTTTTGGCGAAGGCACTAAGGGAGGATAAAGAATTAGAAGGAATTGGAGAGGTAAGGGAGATAAAGCTAAACATGTTTGCGGATGATACTTTATTGACCATTAAGAATCCATTAAGAAAATTAGAAAGAATTAAATATCAGTTGAGGGAATTTGAGGAAATTACAGGGTTAAAAATAAATTGGTCTAAATCAGAGATGATGTTGTTTAACTATACTAAGAAGGAAGAAAAGGATTGGGAATTTAAGGGGATGGAATTGAAAGTTAAGAATGAGATTAAATACTTGGGAATTAAAATTACAAAAAATCTAGAGAATTTAGAAAGGGAAAATTTAACGAGGTTAAAGAAGGAGGTATTAGAGAAATTGGAGAAATATAAAAGATTAAATTTATCTTGGTTTGGGAGAATAGCTTTGATAAAAATGAAGATACTAGCTAAAATTAATTTCGTATTTAGGATGCTACCTATAAAAATATCAGAAACCGAGATAAAAAGTTGGCAAAATATTATTAATAAATATGGTAATGGAGAAAAGAGAGCAAGAGTGAATAAAAATAATTGGTACCTAAGCCAAAAAAAGGGGGGAATGGGTCTCCCAAACATAAAATTATACTACGTAGCAAATAGATTAAGACATGTTGTAGAAGCAATTATGGGAGTAGGAGATTTATACTGGATGGAAGAAAAAATCATAAGTAAGGTAGAGATGAATCTGGAGAATGTTTTTTTTAAAGATGGAGGAAGAAAATGGGTTGGAAGTATAGATAATCCACTCCTGAGGACTCAATGGGAAATTTGGAGCAAATTTAAAGGGAAGCTGCTTCCGAGCAACTCTCCCTTAGCACCGATAATAATGTTAAAGAATTTCCCAGAGGATCTAAAGGGTAGATTATGTAAAATATTAAAAGAGAAAAATAAAATAAAATTAAAGGATTGGGTAAGAGATATTAAAACAAGAGAAGATATGGAAAATTTGTTAAAGGAGAAGAAGCTATCTTGGCTAGAATATGGTCAATTAGAACAATGGAATAAAAAGTGGATTAAAGATAATAGAATGTGCAGAAAGATGACGAGGTTTGAAGAATTAGTAGTAAGTAAGGAGAAAGGAAAAGGAGGTAGTATAGTTTCAAAAGGATTAATGAGTGAAATATATAAAATATTGTTAGAGAAGGAGTTTAGAGAGAATACAGAGAAAGTGATTTGGGAATCAGATTTGAAGATACAAATAGGGCGACAGAGCTGGGAGGGACTATGGAAACAAAGAGTGTTGAGAAGTTTATCAGTAAGAATAAAGGAGAATTATTTTAAAATTTTATGGAGGTGGTACCTAACCCCGGTTAGATTGAACAAGATAAGTGATCAACATTCAGCAAATTGTTGGAGAGGATGTGGGGAAAAAGGAACGTATTTACATATGTGGTGGCAATGCAAATATGTACAAAGATTATGGAAGATGGTGTTCTCAGAAATTGAAGAAATAGTGGGAATGAAAATAGAACAAACACCAAAAATAGCATTGCTGTCACTATTTGAAGATATAAAGTGTGGAAAAGGAACTATAGAGCTGATATCGAGTTTGTTGGTTGCAGCACGATTGATGATAGCTAGGAACTGGAAGATCCAAGGGGAATATTCTATTGAGGAGTGGTATAAAGTAGTATGGGATATAGCCATTAATGATAAACTGACATGTAATATTAAGTGGAGAAAAGGCGTAACTAAAATAAATGAGTTCGAAGGAATTTGGAAACAGTTCCTAGTGTTCGTGTTTACTAAGGGAAATGGGAAACCACCATCAGAAGAAACGATTAGATTTTGGACTCAAGAATGATCCCGAGGTGGGGGGTGCACTTTTATGTTAAGAATGAAAATGTTGTAGTGTGATAAGGTATATGTAATAGTTTTGGATATTTGTACTCAACAATTATTCAATATGTATGAAGCAGATATTTGATGTATTTCTTTTTCTTATTGTGTTTGTTTCAATTATATTTTGGAAATGTTCATTTATGTTTATATAGTGTTGAAAATGAATAAAAATTATTAAAAAAAAAAAAAAACACAATTACGAAATACAGTATAAAAAGCGCAACCAGGATAAAACCACACAGCAAAGTTGATATAGGATTAAAATACAAAGTTAAAACAGTAAAATTTAAATTTAAGTTAAAATTAAGTGTTAAAATACTGAGTGAATAAAAAGGTCTTCAGCTGGCGACGAAAGCAGTACAGTGTAGGCGCCAAGCGGACCTCTCTGGGGAGCTCGTTCCACAACCGGGGTGCCACAGCGGAGAAAGCCCTCCTCCTAGTAGCCACCTGCCTCACTTCCCCTGTAGATGATCTTAAGGTCCGGGTAGGTACATATGGGAGGAGGCGTTCCTTCAGATAACCTGGCCCCAAACCGTTTAGGGCTTTAAATGTTAATACCAGCACTTTGAATTGGGCCCGGACCTGGACTGGCAGCCAGTGAAGTTGTAAAAGGACTGGCGTAATGTGATCTCGCCGGCCAGTCCCTGTTAATAACCTTGCTGCCCTGTTTTGCACCAGTTGAAGTTTCCGGACCGTTTTCAAAGGCAGCCCCACATATAACGCATTGCAGTAATCCAAACGAGAGGTTATCAGAGCATGGATAACTGTAGCTAAGCTATCTCTGTCCAGATAAGGGCGCAGCTGGTATATCAGCCTGAGCTGATAAAAGGTGCTCTTTGCCACTGAGTTCACCTGTGCCTCAAGTGACAGTTCTGGATCCAAGAGCACCCCCAAACTACGGACCCGATCCTTTAGGGGGAGTGCAACCCCGTCCAGGACAGGGCAAACATCACCTCGCCGGACAGAAGAACCACCCGCTAACAGTACCTCCGTCTTGTCTGGATTGAGTCTCAGTTTATTAGCCCTCATCCAGTCCATTACCGTGCCCAGACACTGGTTCAGAACAGCCACTGCCTCACCTGGGTTTGATGAAAAGGAAAGGTAGAGCTGGGTATCATCCGCATATTGATGACACCTCAGTCCACATCTCCGGATAACCTCCCCCAGCGGCTTCATGTATATGTTAAACAGCATAGGGGATAAGATAGAGCCCTGTGGAACCCCATGGCTTAGGTGCCACGGCACAGAGCAATAATCCCCCAGCACCACCTTCTGGAATCGGCCATCCAAGTAGGAGCGGAACCACTGCAACGCAGTACCTCCAACTCCCAGCTCAGACAACCTATCCAGAAGGATACCATGGTCGATGGTATCGAAGGCCGCTGAGAGGTCCAGGAGAACCAACAGGGTCGCACTCCCCCTGTCTCTCTCCCGACAGAGGTCATCCCACAGGGCGACCAAGGCAGTTTCCGTTCCAAAACCAGGCCTGAAGCCCGATTGAAATGGGTCTAGATAATCCGTTTCATTCAAGAGTGCCTGGAGTTGTCCTGCAACCACCCGCTCAAGCACCTTGCCCAGGAAAGGGATATTAGCCACCGGCCTATAGTTGTTAACATCCTCCGGGTCCAGATTAGGCTTCTTCAGGAGTGGTCTAATTACCGCCTCTTTTAAAGAGGCCGGCACCACTCCCTCTCTCAAGGAGGCATTTACAACCTCCTGGACCCAGCCGGCGATCCCCTCCTTATTTGATGTAATGAGCCATGAGGGGCAAGGGTCAAGCACACAGGTGGTCGACCGGACTTGGCCAAGCACCTTGTCCACATCCTCGGGTGCCTGTGCCATTTTGTTCTGATAATCTAATATTCCGACCCTAATGCATCAGCCAACATGGAAGCCATTTCGTTATACATGTAAATGTGAATCACAAAATATAATTGAATTACGAAATCCTTAATTTCTGTAAACATTCGCAATATATATTTCCAATCTGGGCAATTTTCCATGGGTTTTTATTAGCAAAATGCAAGGCTGTCTTGGCATATAAATTTAAGCTTAATTTCTAGAAATAATATTAAAGTAATCTTATAAATAAAGGAATTTTATATGTATCTGAATTAAACCAGGAGCATTGTCTTTGATGCCTTACAACACTTCTGCAATGTATTTCTTATTATAGAAAGCTGTTTTTTTAAAAAAACACCTTATTCTGAGGATATTAAGGCTACCCTAAATTCCATGCTTTCATGGGCAAATTCCTAAGCTACTAGTCTTGTCATTTCAGTCATCGTCCAATCCCCGGAGAGAGCCAATTTTCTTTCATGTCTGAACAAAAGAAAAATGTACTATTAAAATGCAATTCAGAAGTGATAAAAACTGTAAGTGGAGCAGCCGGCTTTCAGCACCTCCTATGTATACTCAGGGACATTGGGGCCACATTAATTTTTTTTGTGTGTGATGTCCATCCCATGTGCAAATTAGGCCTGGAAGTGCTATAATCTGTCTTATATGAGAGCCACCTGTCCCATGAGTATATACATGCTTCTGTAGCTTTGTATAATTTAAAGCTCTGCTACTTCTGTGCTTTTGTTTTGTTAATTTTCAAGAGCCCTTGGTTAAGAATTCTTTATGGGCAATTTGACTGGCCAGATGCTAATAAAGCCCAATTTGTTTCTCCACAAGGAAGCTTTATTGATATAATTTACTGTTGATAAAATATTAATTTCTTTCAATAAAGGATTTTAAAATAGAATTAGGCAAGTTAGTTAAAATAAGAAGACTGGGTTATTTTTTAGGTGCCATCACAAAAGTTGTGCACAGTGATAAAAACTTAACATTGTTAGTCCTTTAAAAACAACAACACTTCCCTCTTTTCTTTTCTTTTTAAAAATGGTCTTTTAGGTTTGTTTGTTTTTACACTTTTCTGTTAGAAATAATATTTTAATCTTTCCCTGTGTTATGTGAGGACAATAGTACTTTTGCCTGCTGGTATAGACATATATCATTGTAGTAATTTAATATTTAAGGTGTGATCCAGACAGTTCCTCCCCCCGCCCCCATAATGCATTTAATCTCATGGAGGACATGGGTATATGGAATTGCCGTGCTACATTCACTACTGTTATGGCATCTTTTTTGATACATCATCTAGTGAGCAAGCACCTGCCTTTCTCCCCTTAGCAAGGACTTCTCTTGATTATATAGGTCTCGGTAGGTTGTAATATGTCACTCTGTCATCAGTTCAGATGGGAGCAAGCGCCTCATTGCTCTCTCCATCCACAAGTCTGGTTTCTAAAAAGCACAATGAAAGCTATTTACATTGTTTACCACCATTTTTTAATTGAAGTTTGACACAGTATGAATTCAGTCCCTGTCACCAGAGCCCAGAGATGAGGTTTGCGAGAGATCTCCACCAGAACAGCCTAAATGTTTCTCCCTACCCCCACTGCCATTTTCTCTTCTCCACAACCCTATGAGGTAGGTTAGGCTGAGAGACAGTGATTGACAGTAGTGTCCGTTGCATCCATACCACAGACCTGCCTCCCTCACTGCAAAAGCACACCTGGGCAGGATCTACACTACTGCTTTAAAGCGCTTTAAAACACTTTATAACGGTTTTGACAGCTGTTGGGGCCCAGGACACACTCCATATACAGTTGTCAAAACTGTTATAAAGCACTTTAAAGCACTTTAAAGCAGTAGTGTAGATCCGGCCTTATAATTGGATCCCTTCCCTATCTTCCCTGCTTAGGCGACTAGCGGGGAGGGTAGTTGATGGATCATGCACATGAGTAAGCAGTGCTCTTTCACTGGGGGAGGGGCTTTCCTGGGAGAAAAGCTATTTCAAGTCTCTTGCCTGAGGGACAATATTTATTTATTTAAACTAATTTATATCCTGCCAATTCTTACACAGCTGTTAGGCAGCTAACAATATAAAATCATAGAACAATTTCAGAAGCAGGAAGCAGCCATTCCATCAGGCTGCAGCAGAGGGAGATGGGAAGCAGGGCTATTCCATCACCTTTGCTGAAAGAACAGCTCTATTGGGCTCTTTCCTCAACTGTCACCTGGCAGCAGCCATTCCACCAAGCTGCAGCTGGGGGAGATGGGACTGTTAGCTGGAAGGTACTGTCTTTTCATTGATATTATGCAAGTCACTCTGGGAACCTTTTTGGCTGAAGTGGAGTAAAATGCTTTAAATAAACTTTAAATTTATAAATAAAAACATTTAAAATACAATGAAATCAATTTTAAAAAGCAACAAAGCTCTGATAAACTGATTAAAAACAACAACTAACTAGATAGATTAAATACTAGCTGAAATAACTGAATCCTCAAAATATGAAAAAATAAAGAAATAAACAGCAGAGAAGATACCAGGTAGATCTCCCAGGGTAAAGAGTTCCATGACCTGCATGCAGTCATATAATAGGCTCTCTTGTATAGGCCCACCAACTATGCCTCAGATACAAGAGAAAGTTCTCCTCAGGATCTTAGAGGGCAGGCAGGTTCATATGGAGGGTCCCAAACTGTTTGAAATTTAAAAGTAATGCAGCGTTTTAAAAAATGAATTGGTAGGAGTGCAGTTGAAGCAATAAAGGAGTCACACACGCCAAAGGTCCAGCCTCAATCAGAACTTTGAAAGCAGTTTGGACTGGCTACAGTTTCCTAGAACTTTTCAAAGGCAGCCCCATAAAGAGCATATTACAGTAGTCCAAGCAAGAGGTAACTAAAGCTTGAAGCTTAGAAAATGAAATAACTGAAGCTGGTTGTGAGTCATCATGGAATGATACTTTTACCTTAGTCTTCAGTTGCCAAATAATTATTTGACATTAGAATGACTAGTACCTCTAACATATCCATTGAGATGATGGTGTTTTTGTTAGAAAATATATTTTGTGTCATTTACTTTCAATGCCTTTATTAGCCATATAGCAACTATGATAGACTATGGCTGCATAAAATGGTTACAGAGGAACAAACACTTTCCACTTTATAGTGTTTCCTTGTGATTGACATGATGTGTATTAGTAGGATGGCCATTCCTACTAGGTGGTGGTAAATGCCTCACTTTGTCAGGGGGTGGTGCCTGCTGCCTTGAAAGAGGCTGCAGTGCACCCTCTCCTGAAGAGGACCTCCCTGGACCCAGAGATATGTGAGAACTACCGCCCTATCGCTATATCCCCTTTTGGGGCAATGTGCTTGAGCATGTGGTGGCTGGGCAGCTTCAGATGTTCTTGGAGGAAACTGATTAACTGGACCCAGTGCACTCTGGTTTCAGGCCAGGTCACAGCACTGAAACAACTTTGGCTGCTCTTACTGACGACCTATTCTGGGTGAAAGACAGGGGGAGTGCTACTCTGTTGATCTTCCTGGATCTCTCTGGCTTTTGATACCATTGATCATGGTATTTTACTGGATCGGCTCTGTGAGATGGGAGTAGGAGGCACTGTGTTACAGTGGTTCTGCTCCTACTTGCAGGGCTGATTCCAGAGAGTGGTATTGGTGGATTCCTATTCTACCCCATGGCTATTAAGCTGTGGGGTGCCACAGGGCTCTATTCTATCCCCCATGCTGTTCAACATCTTTATGAATCCGCTGCGTGAGGTCATTAGGGGTTTAGTGGTTGGGTGTCATCAGTATGCTGATGATACTCAGCTCTACTTCTCCTTGTCATCGGAGTCAGCTGGGGCGGTGAAGGTGCTGGACCAGTACCTTGAGGTTGCAATGGGCGGGATGAGTGCTAATGAACTGAAGCTGAATCCCAATAAGACGGAAACTCTGTGGACTGGTGGTTCTCAAGTCTGGGAATTGGGTAAGCAACCTGTTCTGGATGGGATTGTACTCCCTCTGAAGGAGCAGGTGCGTAGCTTGGGAGTATTCCTAGATCCATCCTTGTCACTGGAGGCCCAGGTGGATTCCGTGGGCCAGAGTACTTGGGGTTAGCTTTGGTTGATCTGCCAGGTACAGCCTTTCCAGGACAGGTATAACCTAGACACAGTAGTGCATGCACTGGCAACTTCAAGATTAGACAACTGCAGTGCACCCTACGTGGGGCTGCTAGTGCAAAATGCAGCAGCTAGATTGCTGGCAGGCACATCTTACAGAGACCACATAATACTGGTCTTAAAGGAATTGCACTGGCTTAAAGCCCTAAACTGCTTGGGACCTCAATACTTGAGGGAGTGCCTCTCCCTATATATGCCTGCCCGAGACTTGAGATTTGTTGGAGGAGCCCTCCTATGCATCCCACCAACACAAGACATATGCTATGGTGGGACATGAGAGAGCTTTCTCTGTTGTGGCACCCCGGCTGTGGAATGCCCTCCCCTTGGAGGCCCAACTGGCACCGGCACTGGTTTCATTTCAGTGCCAAGTTAAGACACGGCTTTTTAACAAAGCCTTTGATGGCTAAATTCACCAAGCCTGTACATGTTTTTAATGGTTTTTATTGGTTTTACTGGTTTAAAATTCTTTACTGGTTTTAGCTTATTAATGCTTTAATTTGTTTTTAGCTGGGTATATTTATTGTTTTATATTGTTTATATGATTTTATCTGTACACCACCCTGAAATCCTTGTGAGGTCTAAATAAATGTATAAATAAATAAATAAATAATGTTCATCTTTCAGGTTTTTGCCATTTTCAGGCCATGAATCTGATACGTATGTTCCATCCATCCAGAGAGCAAGTAAATATGGACAATCAAGTTATGGACTCAAACACTTCAGGGAAGAACATCCAGAGAAATGGATAACAAAAAGGGTGAGCTATACAGGAAGACCAATGCCATGTTACTGCTTTGTAGACTTTTTATATATATCAAAATCAACCAGATCCACTTTACTGAATCAATTTCTACTGAAACGACATAAAAGCTCACAGAATTATTGGGAAACTATAGAACGTTTTTCAGTAAGCATTCTTTGAGGGTAAAATACAGGAAGCCAGATTCCGGCTGGACATCAGGAAAAACTTCCTGACTGTTAGAGCAGTACGACAATGGAACCAATTGCCTAGAGAGGTTGTAGGCTCTCCCACACTAGAGGCATTCAAGAGGCAGCTGGACAGCCACCTGTCAGGGATGCTTTAGGGTGGATTCCTGCAGTGAGCAGGGGGTTGGATTTGATGGCCTTCCAACTCTACTATTCTATGATTCTATGATTTTATGTACTAAAATCCATTTAGTATATCTTATAGAATAAACAAGATTGGAAATTGTTAAAAAGCAATGCAAAAGAAGTTTTTAAAAAGCAGAACTGGTAAAAATTGAATATATAAATATTTTATTTATTTATTTATTTATTTATTACATTTTTATACCGCCCAATAGCCGAAGCTCTCTAGGCAGTTCACAAAAGTTAAAATCATAATAAAACAACCAACATGTTAAAAGCACAATTACAAAATACAGTATAAAAAGCACAACCAGGTTAAAACCACGCAACAAAATTGATATAAGATTAAAATACAGAGTTAGAACAGTAAATTTTAAATTTAAGTTAAAATTAAGTGTTAAAATACTGAGAGAATAAAAAGGTCTTCAGCTGGCGACGAAAGCAGTACAGTGTAGGCGCCAGGTGGACCTCTCTGGGGAGCTCATTCCACAACCGGGGTGCCACAGCGGAGAAAGCCCTCCTCCTAGTAGCCACCTGCCTCACTTCCTTTGGCAGGGGCTCACGGAGAAGGGCCCCTGTAGATGATCTTAAGGTCCGGGTAGGTACATATGGGAGGAGGCGTTCCTTCAAATAACTTGGCCCCAAACTATCTAGGGCTTTAAATGTCAATACCAGCACTTTGAATCGGGCCCGGACCTGGACTGGCAGCCAATGAAGTTGTAAAAGGACTGGCGTAATGTGATCTCGCCGGCCAGTCCCTGTTAGTAAACGGGCTGCCCTGTTTTGTACCAGCTGAAGCTTCCGGACCGTTTTCAAAGGCAGCCCCACGTATAACGCATTGCAGTAATCCAAACGAGAGGTTTTCAGAGCATGGATAACTGTAGCTAGGCTATCTCTGTCCAGATAGTTGGTATATCAACCTAAGCTGATAAAAGGTGCTCTAAGCTGATAAAATATTGCCAATATTATTATTGAAATTTAATGTTAGAAATACAAAAAGATGTGAGTAATACTGCAAGGAAATTCCGCAGAAAAGATGAAACTTGGCAAAATCAACTGGAAAGTTTTGATAATATATTCTTGAAATATTCAGTATAGATTTTTGTGGGTACGCACACACACACACACACACTTTTGGTTTTGCAAAATATTTCCGTGTATGTGTGTGCTCAGGTTTGTATCTTAAAGTTACAAAGCCTTGCATTTATATCTTAGGTGTTGTGTTCGTGCCTGTGCTCTCATGCATTCACACATGCTGGCAAGCTGACACGAAACACTCACATCAGTGAGACTTCTTTTATTGTGGAAATCACGCAGTAGACAACCTTAATTGTTACGGAGTCTCCGAAACACACAAAGCTGAACGGTGGTTAGAAAGCTTTAGGCTCTTTTTTCTGAAACGACCCTTAAGGCAAAACCTCAGAGAGGGGCGTGAATAGGGTACGGCAGTAACCGCTTTGAGCTTCTCTAAATGCCACATACACTGGTACCTCAAAGGGACATGGCAATTTTCCTAAAACAAAGTCCCAGGAAAGGTTGCTCTGAACCGCCAGAGCCAGGCAAAGAGATCTGTCACACACTTGTCAGTCTCAGCCTACCACTACTGAGCTGACCCTGTTACCACGACTTCAGGAAAGGTTAAACCTCAGGCCCAGGAGTCCCATCCTTCTGCTAAGGACTGAGAACTCCCTGCCACCTGATACACCACAAATACAGCATTCACAGCATATGCAAGTCCAAGTCTGTGAAAAGCCTCACTATGTTTCATGGCACAGTTGTTAGATATTCAAAGTAAAAATAGCAAAGCGTCCATGTGCAGAGTGCTTTCAAAGTCCCAAATGTTGATGGAATCCAAAGCAGGAGGAAGGTCAGGCGTTGCGTCGAGAGAGGAAACCTAGCAAAGCTTTTTCAGCTTTTCACCAGCATTTAAGGCCTATTCAAAGCCACTTGACCGACAGGTCCTCTGACCTGTAAACCATGCCCATGTGCCAAGAGGGCAGGATGTTACAACCCACTTCGAAGAACAGCCCCCCCCACACCTTTTCCAAAACACTCTGAAGTTCTCAGAGAACCAGCAGCTTCAAAACCGAGACAAAGGAGTGAACAAGATACTCCCATGGGAACTTCTTACAGAGATAAGCTTGCAGAGACATCTGGCGTTGTCAAACAATTTCCCACTAAATCTACCCACTAGGTACAAGGCCGGCCTTGTACCTATATCTGACATTAGGGCTCCCAGGTGGCACTCCAGAGCTAAACCATACCTTTAAATTCCCCACTGAACAGAGAGAGGAAACAGCCATGGCTTCTCCCTTTCTTCTCTTCAGTCAGGCCCAGTGTTAGAATAGCATTCTTTGGCAGTTGCTGAGGGCCTATAGGTGCTGGCACTTGAGGGTTGGGCTCACTTAGGCCTAACCTACACCAAGCTGGATATTTCGCTATGAAAGCGGTATATAAAAGTCAGGAGCCACACCAAGCAGGATATGAAAGCTGTATATGGTGTGTGTCAGTGAGCCCCAACAGTTCTCAGTGCACTTCAATACCGCTATAAAGCAGGAGTGTGGCTCCTGCCTTTTATATACGGCTTTCAAAGTGCAGTATCCTGCTTGGTGTAGATGAGGCCTTGGTCTCCTTGGTTCAATTTTACCTTGGGGCTGGTATCTGCAAGCTGCCCTTTATTTAAAAATTCCTGCAGTGCCCCATAGCGATGCTCTGTCAGAGCATTATGAGAAATGTAAAATGGTGGGTGGCTAGCAGCCACTTGCTGCAGGTCACAGTATCACCTCTGCTGTCTGGTGCCATTGCCAGTAAGCGCATGCTAATGGGAAGGGTCACCAGAAGTAGAGATGTAAAATTTCCAGAAATTTTGAAGCCATGGGGAAAAAAGTTCCCCCTTCCCCAGGGGTTTTCAGGGAGAAAATGGCAGTTTTTGGAAAAATTGAAATAATGCAATATTAGCAGTTTTTACAGACTGAAAGTCACTTTATTACTTTAGGAACATAAAATGTAATTATGTCCAAGTTGGTTTGGCATAAAATTATTACATTTGGTATATAAAAGTACAGTGTATTCAAACAATTATTACAAATTGACATTTAATATTTATTTATTTTACTTCTTTTGGTAACAAATGGAGCTCCTGGGGGGATTCCACAGTCGTACTTTCGTAAGACTGTACCAAAAGGCTTAATACTTCCCTGTCCACTAAAATGAATAGGGAAAACTTGCAAGAGAGGGCATTCCATGTGTGCACTGGAATCATACCCTCCTTCACAACTCTTGTTACCTGAATTACATGCAACAATGTTGTCTTGTGGGTGTGTGGGTGTGATGTCTTTCATTATGTGTAGGGCTGTACTGAAATGGCCCTCAGACAATTGCAGCCTTCTTCAGGAACATCTAGGGGGCTTTTCTTTGATCGCTAGTGGGGAGAGAACTGAAATTCACCCATTACCTTTAGCAGTGGTGGTAGGACAGCTTCTTCTATTTTTACTTTTTATTTTATTAAATATAATAAAGTAGAGCCTCTAGTGGGGGCCACCATGTTTTCCTCCCCAGAACAACATTGTATCCAGGCAATTTTTGCTTCAATAAAATGATGTCAGGAATGCCTGGAACAGACCTGCATTGCAGCCACTGCTGTTGCTACCTCTGGCAATGGTGAAGTAATGTTAAAAATGAAAGTTAAGGATGCCCTTTCTGCTAAAGGTAAGCCCCCCCCCCAAAAAAAGCCAAATTCACACTATCTGTTCAGGAGCCTGAATTCACTCCCTACCGTCACCCTTCGCCAAGTGCCCAAGGATAACCTGAACAATAAATGAGGGGAAACCCTGTATTTATATTGCAAAAAAAAGCGCATTAGAAGGAGTAGAGCTGGTTGGAATATTTCAGTATCAGCAACAGAATACAATTGTTTCACTGTTGCTTTCCCTTTTTTGTGACTAAATTCAAATGTAAGTGAAAATGTATTATTGCATTCAGACATTTCACATTGTCTGATTGCCAAAACTCCTTTCAGAATTTCTTACTACAGGCTTGGATGTTTCTCAAAACTTCTAACATTGTATAAATAGCTCTTCAGTGGAGGAATTCAATACTGGATAGGATGTCAAAAGTTTAAAAACTCATATAGGTAATCAGTCACAAAGCATGAAATGGAAAGAAAACAATTGAACAATTGCTTCTCAACTGCTTTTGTGAGTTCTTGTCAGCTTGGGGAAGCAAAAGATTCTGATTTTACGTAACCTCCCTATGGACCTGAGTTAAAACCGACTACGGAGATTTTTTTTTTTTTTTTTTTTTTTACACACTTGGGTTTTGCTACATTGACACATGATTTTGTTAGTAGCATCTTGAGCTGGGGATTACAGCATGCTGAATACGCTAACAGTGTCAAATTCAAATCATGCACAGGGTACTGACCTCTTTTGACACATCCAACTCATAGCTGCATTAGTCTGTAAAAAGGGCTCATTTGTGCTGCAATTTTGCTTGCGATTCTTCTGCTTAAATCCCACCAAAATCAATGTGACTTAAGCAGCCTAAATGTGCACTGGATTGCAGCTTTTGTCACCTGATTTATATGGATCTTTAAATTGTGGCTAGATTCAGATAGAGCTAAGAGAATAAGCCCTTTGCTTTCTGATTAGATCAAACCATAGTTTGCTGGTACACCTAAACTGGCAAACTGTGGTTTGACCTTTCCCTCCAAATCACAAACAGACACATTTAAAACACACAACCATACATTTCTCATAGCAGCCCATTAAACTTTAAAATGTGGTTAGTGAGACCAAGCTAGCATCTGAAGCCAGTTTGCACCTGACTTGTTCTCACTAACCATTGGTTCCCAGGGGTGGGCAACTTGCGGCCCTCCAGCTGTTTTGGCTTACAACTCACATGATCGGCAATGCTGGCTTGGGTTGATAAGAGCTGTAGGCCAAAATATCTGGAGGGCCAAAAGTTGCCCACACCCCTGGTTTAAACAAACCACTGCTCCCCAAGCTTGGACATCATGGGAACTGTAGCTAGTTTAGAAGTTAAAGCTGAATTTATATTTGTTTCATTGTATTTTTTAATTACTTTGACCTGGTTTGCATGGTATCATAAGCCACAGTGTGTTGTCACTGAGGGTTGATTCAGGGTGGCTTGACGTAAAGTCCAAACCTGAAGCAGATTTCCCATCATTGCGTGTTCTCCATGAATAAGCCATGGCTTGTTGTTGGCTTGTTCAGGGTGGCTTGTTGTGACATCCGAACTCGGCAGGGCATCTTCATCGTTGGTTCTCAGGAATGGCTAGAGAGCCAGCTGGGAAGAGTGGTAAAAACCCCTGCAACTCCTCGTGATCTCCCTAGTGCCTCCACTTCCTCCCTTATCCTTTGTCAGTGTCCTCCACAAAATTTAAATGGAATGTAGCCTTGAGTTACAGATCTGATTTGGGATTTGAAAGTAGATATCAAATCCACGTTCACCACTTTATGTGTTGAACCAAAATGAGACATTGGCTTTAAAATTGGAAGCAATAGAAAGAGGCTATTGGTAGTTCTGCTGCCTATTGAGCAGATGGCACACATGGAGAAAGCAACTGCGCTACCTTGGTAGTAGTTGCTGCTTAGGTGATGGCAATTCAAGTTCAATTTCTGTTGCCCAGGGAATACCACCTGTTGTGGCGTAGTTCTGATGGAGGCATTGTAGCACTGCCTAGGCTATGCAGTGAAACTAAGAGCAGGTATTTGGCAAAGAATATTCATTCATTCATTCATTCATTCTATATTGCCTAACAGTTAAAGCTCTCTGTGCGTTTTCAAAAAATTCAAACCCTAAAATACAAAAAATAATCCCTAAAACACAACATCATATACATTCAAACTTTAATATACAAAATATAAAACAGCTTGAAATTTATTTATTTATTTATTTATTTATTACATTTCTATACCGCCCAATAGCCGGAGCTCTCTGGGCGGTTCACAAAAATTAAAACCATTCAAAATATAAAACAACAGTATAAAACCATAATATAAAATACAATATAAAAGCTCAACCAGATAAAAACAAAACAGCAGCAATGCAAAATTACAAATTTAGAACCATGTTATTTAAAATTTATAGATTGTTAAAATATTGGGAGAATATTGAAACCATTAAAAGCATTTAACAAACTACCAGGACTAATAAAAGCTAATGTTAAAGAGCCCTATCATATGCCATCAAATGACTGAGAGTACAAGAAACCTGGAACTGAAAAGATAACAAGGTTATTGCCAAACATACCTCACTGGGGAGAATTATACAATTAGAGGGGCCACCACTGAGAAGGCCCTCTCCCTTGTTGCCATCCTCCAATCTCCTTTAGAGGAGGCACTTGGGGGAGGGCCTCAGATGTTGATTGCAGTGTATGGGTAGGTTCATACCAGCGAGGTGCTCCATCAGGTATTGTAGTCCTGAATTGTGTAAACCTTTATAGGTCACAGTGTGATGTAGTGGCTAAAGTGTTGGACTGGGAGTCAGGAGATCTGGGTTCTAGTCCCCACTCAACTATGGAAATCCACTGGGTGACTTTGGGCCAATCACAGACTCTCACAGGGTTGTTGTTGTGAGGATAAAATGGAGAAGAGGATTATGTACATTGCCATGGGTTCCTTGGAGGAAAAAAAGTGGGCTATAAATGCAATAAATAATAAAGAATATAATATTTGAAAAGATCACTTTTAGCATTTCCAAAGTCCTACGAGAATTATAGTACTACAGAATTAATTCGCTAAAAACAAATCTTTTCTTTGATGTATCTGAAATATCTGAAAGATTTTGAAGTAAAGTCATGTGCATTGTTTAGATGTCACATAAGATGAAAATATTTTCCTTAGTCCTAAACCGCCAAATGACTAACATTGCACTTACACTAAGTATGACGTTTCAGAATTAAGAACATACTAGACACCATGAATTTAATCGACAACGATAGGTCCCATGAAACAGGACAGTCAAGGGATCAGATATACTAACTAATCTTTCAGTTGTCAAAACACTTACACACTTCCATATTCACTGAAGCAGAAATGATAGCCTACAGCCTTTAATCAGAAGTGGAATTAGTTTGGATATGCATATTAGATAACTGACTTTTAATGGCAGCAATTTTTGATGTTTTCTTGTTTCCAAAAATGAAGAAGTGGCATTTTAAGACCTTCTTGTGGGTAGAGCTTTGTGTGATACGCCTTCGTATAGCTGACTGACAACACGGCTGCACTCTTATTTCCTTATTTGCACCTGCATATTTGGTCCTAAATAGAATGTTATTACCTGCAAAGCATAAAAATACCCAGTACTTCAAAGAATTAATTTAGAGAACCTAAGCATATTGCACAGAACATAAAGTTGACCTTTACCGTCTGCAGCTTTTGAAATGGAGTGGGATGTGGAACACATCATAGGCTTAATGTGGCACGACGCTGTCTGCAGAAACTTGGGTGGGACTGTGACTGCCTGCCCATTGCACCCGGTGATTGAATCTGCTGTCACCAGCATCCTGATAATAATGAACATTCAGCTTAACGACCGTGATTATGATTATCATAATTGATGTGCAAGTGCAGTGTGTGGGGATCATTACAGCTAAACTGTACGGCAGAGAAACATGGCTTAGTTATGGATAATTTTACTTTTACACACTGATTGGGATAAAATATGCTTTTCAAGCTCAACAGTCCATCCTACTGCAATTTTAGGAAGAAGTCTGCATGTGTGGATTGATGATCCAAGCGAATTGCAAAACAGCCAGTCTAGCTGTTTGTTTTAACTGGTTTCATTTCATTAATATTGGTAATTAATTAAATAATTAGGCATCAACAAAGGGGAAACCTCTTCTGGATGCAGATTGCATTAATCAGATGGCAAGTTAAAACTCTTCCTTGCATATGCTGAAAAGAAAATTTGTTATTTGCTACCGGTGCAATTCCATTAATAGTAGCAAAGGAATTTTCCTTAGTACAGTCTGTACAAAATTAGAATAGCAAACATTTATCTGTTTTGCTACAGCCTTGCTCTCTACCATTAGTGAAGAACTGTAAGCCCACATTTTGCCATGTAGACATGGCTATAATAATTTTGGCTCTGATCTTCTAGTTCCTCCCCCTTCCCTTAATAAGGCTCCACTGTAAGTGATGTTATAAGGAGACACAAGAATACTTGCTTGATAACTGAGGAATGGGGGTCTCAAATACCTTTGAGGTGGCCCTTGGATATCTGTCCAAGTAGGTTGTAGATTGGGCTACAATTGTAAGTAAACCTCTCGCTTGGATCCTAACTTCTGTCAATGCAGCCCCACTCACAGAGTAGGGCTTTCTCTTCTCCCTTCCACTGTTGTCCCCTCAGCCCATGAGTTTACTCCAAGATGGGGAAACTCTCCAGGATGGTATAGGGCACGGCTGGAGGGATGAGCCAAAAACAAACACCTATTCGGGACAGAGCAGCTTTCTGTTCGATCAATGCCACGTTTGGATTCATGTCCCTATGAACAGGTAGGAGGGTAAAACAAAACAAAACTGCTATAACAACATTCTTTTGAAGGTTACTGGTGACTCAAAGAAAATAATAATTTGGAAGGAAGAATATCAAGTAGTGACTACAAAGATTTGAGCCATTCAGTTAAGTTATTTGCATGAGAAAAGATGCTGTCAGCACTTTCTAACGTATTTGAAAAGGGTTTGTCAGCAACCAGTTGAATATTTTATAAAACCTGATTTTTCAGTTCTATAATTTCTCAGCAGGAAAATGTTATGCTTTGATAACGTTCTGAGTCTTTGAAGAATAAATAGATTCTAAAGAGAAAATTACATGGTACTTATTATACTGTCTAACTAGCAATCCAGTGTCATTTGTCTGTTGCATGATAAATGCTTTGTGTTACCTACCTTCTATGTTTAATCAGGCAGCTAGCTTGTTTCAGCATGGGAAGAAAATCTGCTTTTTAATAACTGCTGAGTTGAAATACAAAGAACTTGCAGACTTCCAAACCATTTTTCTTATTGAAATTATTAAATAGCAGAGCTTTTGCACAGTTAACAAGGCTGCTAATTTCTTAGCAAGCAAGAAATGCATCTGGAGACCTCGTAGGAGGGTAGGGCTAAAGTGATCTATGGCAAACTTCCTCATCCCTCCACAAAATTATACAGATTTGTTCTGTTTTGATTGCAACAAAATATGCTGAAGCAGTTCCCAGGTAAGGCCAGTTTACCAAAGAGGACTGGGGAAAAGCCACAGTGGCATGAAACAATCATATTAGCCAGATAAAGCTTGACTCAGCCCTCTAGTTGGGGCACCCAGCTACTCGGTTCTCTGGGGTAGCGGCCCATAAATCGCTGTGCCATTGTTCTAACTGTAATTAGAAATGCATCTCTCTGTATTCCTTTGAATGCTTGAAAAATACATTAGGCTAATACTGTTTTCATCTAACAGCCCCCAACCTGCAATTGTCAATAAGTGAAGGACTTGTAATTTATTTATTATATTGAGAGCTTCGGTTGTGGGGCGGTATATAAATGTAATAAAATAAATAAATAAATAAATATTGTTCAAGGTGACTTAAAAAATAATGATACAATAAACAGCAATGTACAAAAGAAAAAACAATAAAAGCATTTTTTTTTAAAAAAAACAGCCACAGTAAGAGATATCGTAATACATAATTTTAAAAAGGCAGCATTTTTTTAAATAAGAAAAAAGTAGGAGTATGGCAAATAATTATTTGCAGGCAACTAATAATTTCTAGCCTCTGGCCAAGCAATCCTACTGGCCTCCAGGGAGTGCTCTGATGTTGGAGCACTCCGAAAAATCTGTGCCCTGCCGTCAAACACCTGGCAGAACAAGAGGAATGATGGAGGTGATCTTTGCCTTTCCTTGTGGAGTCACAGAGCTAGAAGGCTTTAGGATCCTGCAGATCCTCAGGGCCTCCCCTCCCCACCCCCTTCCTCCTCATTTGCATCTTCACCCGAGATCGGAGTTCCGATGTCAGGTAAGGAAGCTGCAGCGAAGTTTTCCGCAGCAGGTGCAAGGGGTAGGAGGGGTGGGGTGGGGAATCCCTTTTGCATTTCCCCTCCTGAGATTGTAACAGTGTCTTATGACCTTCGAAAGAAAACTCCACAATATCCTAGGGTCCCTGGGATGCTCTCCAGGGACCATAGGATTGCTTTATAAATGACAAAGGCATTCTTAAATCTGAATACTGCAACTGAAGGCCAATAATAATACAATAATAATAATAATAATAATAATAATAATAATAATAATAATAATAATAATAATTATTCTGTACTGCCCCATAGCTGAAGCTCTCTGGGCATTTTACAAAAGATGACAACATTAAAAACAATATACAAAATGTAAAACCATAAAAACATACAACAGACAGTATACACAAAGACAACATACATCTAAAAGCAACTTTAAGCCATCAGCCAAACCTACAAAAACAGATCCAGGATCGATTAAAACTCATCACAATGAAGGGACAAGATGTACCTCCCTAGGTCAGGCTCCCTACATCAAAAAAGATAATGACTAAGGAGGGGCATATGTTGCAGTCTGGATTGTGGGTTGGGCTGTAGTTACCTTTACTAGTAGGTATACTTGTTATGTGTTCCAAAGACTTTCTAATCAATTAGAAAATTGCATTTACATACTCTTTAGCGTTGCTGGGTAAAGCAAGTCTCACCAAGTGATATACTTGTCTGATGCTTCCAGACTGTATACAAAGAGGTTCACACCACCAGGAATGAGTCAGTAACAGCTCCTGATCTCAGCTCAGGTAGCAGCTTTTGGCTCACACACCATAAAAAGCCAGCCGAGTGATCAAATCCCAACCAGCAGCGTAATATCCCCCTCCTCCCCCAATTTCTGTCAAGTCTGAGTGACTTTACAGGAGTGGAAAGTCAGGTCAGTCAATGGGAGTTTGTATCTGTGAAGATGATTTTATGCTAACTGAGAAGGGATTATCCCAGTATAAATTGCTTACCCCATATATATATATATATATATATATATATATATATATATATATATGGGGTAAGCAATTTATATATCTCATAACATTTTCCAGGGCAGGAGATTATATTCTTCTCATTTTTGCCCAGAGCAGGTCAAGTACAATGAGGTTTTGAATGATGTTAATAATGAGGCCAGGTATATGTGTGCGCGCGCACTGCAATGGAATAATGATGTCTTCAGTATTACGCCTGCCCTGCATGCCACTGCATAACCTGCTGTTCTGTTGGTACAATCTAGTTGGTGACAGAGCTTGGGACCCAGAGAAGTAGAGAACAAGTCAATCAAACAATACAAGACCATGCATATTAAAACAGACTTGGTGCCCTGATGTGAAGCTGCTTGATTGAGCAGTGCAGTGTCAACCATGTCTTTCTTCTAATGCTAAAAGTAATGTACATAGACAGAGTGACAATCAGAGTACAGCCTCCCATCAGCTGTAATTAATCTTTTAGTTAACAGAAAGACTAGAAAGCCTCTCATCAGCCACTTCTGAAGTCAGAAAGACCCTGCTTTTTGATGTTTGTATTCTGAGTAAAATTGTCCCCACCAGTTCTAACAAATTGAAACACCAGGCTAATTATGGCAGCTAATGAAGTGTGTGGAATGGTCACAGCTTGTCGTGAAACTGTTCCTTCAGCTCAGATTAGAGTTTCATCAATCACTTTTTTAAACTGATCCAGAATTGCTTCTGCCCGGTGCTTGGCATTTTTAATGCTGTTTCTGTAATTGGTTTTTTCCCCAAAGCTTAGGCTGTTTTTTGAAATATTACATTCTTAGGATAGGACACGCAAACTCCAGTTTATATATATAAAAAAATTCATTATTGCTTCTATCAGCTGATCAAGTGGTAGGAAGCTAATAAAAGGAGCACAAATGTAAAATTTGATATACTGCTTTTAATCCAGTTAAAGGTAGCAATAAAGCATATACACATATATGCATATGAATAGTTATTACTGGGATTTGATGTATACTGCCATAATCACATGAGACACACTGTGTGGGATAGATGGCTTAAATCCCACTAGAGGTTCTAAATTAAATGAATGATTTGAATTGCATTTCTCTGTATATCATTCAGCAAAATTGGGAGTGATTTGTTGTTTCTGCAAATGCCCGAGCTGCTAGCAGCAGAAGTTCAAAACATCTTAGTAGTTCAAAAATATAAACATTTCAGGTGGAAGCTGACACCTTGGAATCATATAAGGCTATTCAGGCAACACACTAAGTCATGGTTAGGCTGCTAACCATTTTGCAGCAAATGATTAGTGAGCATGTTTAAACCATGGTTATATAGCCACCATGGTTAGGAATGGTTCACATGACAGACCTAAGTCATAGTTCACACAACACGCTAAGCAATAATGTTTAGCTCAAAATGCTTAACCACTGTGGCTTAGTGTGTCATTTGAACAGGATCATTGGAAACTTTGCTGTGCCTCTATTTTCTCAAAGGCGAAAGAAACAGTTACACAATTGTTAAAATCCTAAGTTCTTCCTCATTTACAAATCCCAGACACATTCCTAAATGATAGTTATATGTAATCCTATGGAAGTATTGATAAATATATTGTCTAATTTCTTCCTTTTGTATCCATGTATTTGAAAAGAAAATTTAATCAGAATGTTACTTAAATAACATAGGGTTTACCCTAAATATACTTTATATCTGTGTTAGTTTCCTTAAAAGTGCCATGCTATACATGTCTCCTCAGAAGTAAGTACCATTGAGTTCAGTGAGGCTTAGTTCCAGATAACTGTGCATAGAACGGCAGCCTAAATGTTCTTGTCTCATGTTTTGATGAATATAAGCATTTGCATCATTTTTGATGCTGTTCTTCTCAATTCAGTTTTTCTTCGTTGTTTGCAGTTGCACTGTATTTAGCATTGGCCAGTATCCAAGTCAATACTATTTATTGATTTACTTGATATAATTATATCTTGCCTTTCCTCCAAGGAGTCCAAGTCCTCCTCCTCTCCTTTTTATCCTCAAACAACCCTGTGAGGTAGGTTGGGCTGAGAGTCAGTGACTGGACCAAAGTCACCCAGTGAGCTTCATCAGCATAGGGACTAGAACGTGGATCGCCCCAGTCCTAGTCCAGCACTCTAACTGCCACACTAAACTGGCTTTCCCAGAAAACCTGTTGCATAAGCTAACACCACTGCTTTTGTGCGAAAAGTCGCTTACTTCTTGCACAACGTCATTAATGTCATGACATTGTGTTTGAAGTGATGACAATGAAATCTCTTCATTGGCTTCCAATTCACTACAGAATCCAATATAAACTTCTCCTGTTAACCTTCAAAGCTTTTCACGGTCTAGCTCCTTCCTATCTCTCCTCTCTCATCTCACACTATTGCCCCGCTCGTGCTCTTCGCTCCTCTGATGCCATGTTTCTCGCCTGCCCAAGGGCCTCTACTTCCCTTGCTCGGCTTCGTCCATTCTCTTCTGCTGCCCCTTACGCCTGGAACGCTCTTCCAGAACATTTGAGAACTACAAGTTCAACCGCAGCTTTTAAAGCTCAACTAAAAACTTTTCTTTTTCCTAAAGCTTTTAAAACTTGATGTTGTGCAGACTTCTACTGTTACTTTCTACTGTTAGTTTTACCCTACCCTGTGCCTGCTTACCCTACCTTGTACCTGTTTGCGTTCTCTTCCCCTCCTTATTGTTTTACTATGATTTTATTAGATTGTAAGCCTATGCGGCAGGGTCTTGCTATTTACTGTTTTACTCTGTACAGCACCATGTACACTGATGGTGCTATATAAATAAATAATAATAATAATAATAATAATAATAACATCACAGACACTGTGAAATCACATGGAGTGAGGAACAGTGAGAGCTAAGAAGAAGAAAAATAATGCTGGGAACAAAATAGTGCAGAATAGCAGCAAAATCATGACAAGCTACAGCAACAGAATTTTTCAGTATGTACGCTGTGTCCAAAATGCAATATTGAAGAGATTCTTGAAATTAAAGGATGCTCTAATTCTAATATGAAGTACAATGTATAGGTAGGCATGATGAAATGAAGTGTCATTAAAGGTCATGTCAGGGCCAGCTTTACCATGAAGCAACATAAAGCAGTTGCTTGAAGTGGCGAATGCTGGAGCAGCATCATTTTCCTGCCCCCAACCTCTCACTTTCCATGTCATTTAAAAACACAAGCAGAGAAGTGTTGTCATTTTGATTTTTGCTTAGGGTGTGAAAATGTCTAAGCTTAACACTGGGAAATGCCTATAATGTAAACACGTCTTTAAGTACAGGAATATTTCATAATATTAGGTTAAAGAATCCCAAAATTAAATGTATACTATGCCAAATGAGGAATTGCTTGCATTTCATACACACACACACACACACACACACACACACATAATACATAGATACCAATCAAGGAAGATGGGGAGATGAAAATGGAACCAAAATGTGATATTTCTAAATATTGTCTTTGAATTTCTAACAAGAACAAGAACATCTGAAATGGGACATTGGAATCTTTTGAATACCGATTTATTGAAATGAAGCAAAATGATGGAATCATCAGTAACTTCTGTACTATAATTAGAATAAATACGGAACAAGAGAATTTAAACATATCTATTATGGTATTTACTATAAAATACTAATAAGATTTGTATCCCACTTTTTTGCAGCCTTAAGCCAGCTAACAACTAAAATTAAATAAACAAAAACCAGATGCGCATATATACAAAGATAAACATAAATTCGCAGCACTAAAAGTGAAATGACAGTATACTACACTTATCAGTGTGAATATATACCACCTTTCCCCAATAACACTGTATTTCTCCAAAAGGATTGTGTATTCTGAAATCTTTGAGGTTTAAATCTACAAAATAAATGCATTTAGGAATTAGTGTTCTCTGCCCCCGCTTGGAAATAAAGATGATAGATATCATTCAAATTTCCCTCAGGTAGAACCTGAGGAATGAAATTAATGTAGACTTGCTGCTAAGGAATCTGGGGCACAATCTAACATCTGGCCTCACAATGTGGAGGACAGGGTGCAAATAGACTCCCATGGCCTAGTGGCTCAGTGTCCCCAAAAGCTGAATTTATGCTAAGCATGTTGCTGGCATGACACGGTAATGCAGCCCTCCCACACAGGTGGATGTCCAGTATTGCTTAATGCTACTGTTTAGATTAAGTCAGGGGTTGAGCTGGTAGGCATATTTGGCATTTTGAGAGTGTTGTGGGCACTCTCACAAAATGGCTGCCATGGTGAGCATGGGTGGTCAGAAAGCATTCATTTTCCCAAAAGTTAAACTGGTGAAACTAAAAGAAAACTAAATTGCCCAAAAATCTAAGTAGAAGGCACAGGTGGGGTCTGAGTTCCAAAACATAAAAGTACTCTTTTGGCCTTAAATAGTGACAGTGCTAGAGTGCAGAACTTTGCTTTATGGCTTGACAACCTCCCAAAATATTTTTTAAAAATCTTAAGAAATAAAATTGAAAGCAGAATTGCCAGGGAGTTGTGTGGATGCCAAGACAGATGTCTCTGGACACATCGGTGCACATGGGGGGCACCTATCTTCCATTGCCAAAGACGGGGGACAGCTGAAAAGTATGACAAAGGAAAGAAGCCCTTGCTGGGACAGTGTAGGCAAGCATTCCATACAGGGATGGCCGTCATGGGGAAATCCACCCCTTTGGGGGCTCGTCAGATTTCTCTGGAACTCCCAGCTTGGCTTGTATTTGTGAGCCAAGCCATGAGCTTTCCCCCAGAATCCGGGAACTTAATCGGTGTGTGTGTGTGTGTGTGTGTGTAAAATTGCCATTTCCCCAGATCTCCAATGTGGCACCCACAGGTGCTATTTGCCCAAATTATGGTCATAATTTGTGCAAAATTGAGATGTGAATTGTGTAAACAGGCATAATTTGTACAAGTTCTGCAGATTTGTGCAATTTGTGACCATAATTTACACAATAAACAAAAATGACATGAATTTGCCAGTGGGCCTGACTGGCACACTGACTCGGGCTAGCTGGTGGAAGATAACACCAAGGCCAAGACAACAGAAGTGGGCTCCATCCCCAACCAGATTCCTCCAAAGTCCCGAAGTCCATACCAGGGGCTGCAGCCTTTCATGGAGGAAGTTGCCCATGGGATGTGCAACATGCAAACCACCCTGCAGCCCCTAACCCCGACTTCAGAAGGGGGGTGGGTACTTGAACCATTGTGTGTGTGGGGGACCCTCCCACGACACAAGCTGCTGTGGAACGCATTTTTGAGCGATCTATGGTGGCTTAGCATCACACCTGAAGAGGCCCTATGTGTTGTGCCCTAAACTCTATGGAAGAAGAGATGGATAAACATGTAGTACATCAGTCTTCCCCAAACTGAAACCTTCCAGATGTATTGGACTACAACTCCCACCATCCTCAGCCACCATAGCCACAACAAATCTCATTTATTTTCATTGGAAATATAAAAAAAACATATTGCCTTGTTATACATTCTATACTGAGCTTTGTTATGTGGCTGATGTTGAAGTATAATAAGAAAACTAAAAGATAAGAAACTTTCAGATTTATATTTCTTTTCTTAGCTTTCATCAAAATCGTTTAAATGCAATATATTTACATGTACACGGTAATATAATGTTAGGCATAATCCTACATCATGTAGACTTATTATCTTCATAAAACTATTTATTACACTGTGGCAAATCCTCACATTTGGCAAATGTCATTTATTAACCATGAATAAATGAAGATGAAGCTATTGACCATCTACACCCTTTCTAAGAAATACTTTTGGAAATTGTCCTGCACTAAACTAAGGCTTGAATTACAATAGCCAATAAGTTCCAAATACCAATCCAACAATTTCATCTGCACGTTTGTTTTTTAGCTCTGATTCAGTAAAGTTCAAGGGTATCCAAGTATGAAATAGCTTGTGAGGAAATTCATATCACTGTCTTAATTTAATTTATCCTATAATAAAGATTGCATTAGTTCCAAAAATAGAATATTATCTTTGGCAATTTTGGTTCAAATATAGATATTGGACATGTTCAAAAACTGCCAGAACAATATAGTGGGCAGTACTGCTTCCTGTGGTGTGAGATATATGAGAAACAGGGAAAGGCATTCTTTTGCAACTTATGTGCACATTTTTCTTGAAATGTCTACCCTCATCCCATTTTACAGGCTCAGGGAGAATAACAATAAGTATAAAAGAGCACATGGAAACATGTCATAATATTCTATCAAGGCCAAAACAAAATTCAGTCAGATTAAAATACTCTTATCCTGTCTAACCAACACCCATAAGGAGACTTCTGCCCTTTCCAAAAAAGCTTAGGCTAGGACTTTGTAAAGTCACCTAAGATGAGGAGTTCTATAGCTGTGACTAAGAATGCCTCTTTGTACATCCTTGTTGCCTGAATCAAATGTAACAATGACCTTGTTAAGAAAGCGCATTCAATACATCTTTGGGATCACAATAAGAGAATTCCATCCTTAAAGGCGACCTAGAAATATGGAGGCTATTGCTAAGTTATGTTGACCTAAGCCAGCTATAGAAATCAGATTCACAGAAATGTAGATCTATTAGAGCAAACCTTTCCAACCTGGTGCACTCCAGATGTTTTGGAATACAACTCCTGTCACCCTGAGCGCTGGTTATGCTGACTGGGGTTGAAGAAGTAGAATAGTTGCAGTCCAAATCTTCTTCAGGGCACCAGGTTGGGGAAGCCAGTATTAGAGCATGGGTCTGTTCAGACTTTATGCTAAGCCACCCTAGATTGCTCAGAAACATGATCCAAGGTGGTTTAGCATGTCATTTGTGGAGGGGTGTTCCTGCCCCCATGATAGTTCAAGTACTTTCTACCCATGCTCTGCATGGGGATGGGTAGCATGTCATCTGATGGGTGCCCCGTAGTTGGCACTGGCCACATGGCAAGAGCAGCTGCCTCTTCTGGCAATGCTCTTTCCAGCACAGACTTTCCCTGTGATGAAGATCGCCATGCATCACATGGAGCGGTCACCAGGAGCCCGTTTCTGTCATGTTGCTCACCAGGATGCATAGGTAACATGTGCAGAGGAGTGACAGGTAACCACAGAGGGGTGTGTGTATGGGAACCATGCGGCACCACATGGTTAACAGTCATCTGATGGGGGCCCTGTAGTGGTTCGCGTCCTGCTCTCTACAGCATCATTCCTGTACCCACCCAACCTCTGTGTCCATGTGAACAGGCTCCATTTAGTTCGTAAGAACAAGAAATATCCCACTCCTTTCCAAACAAGTTTCTTCGATTCTTCGTTCTCTTTCCTACTCCAAGGTCCTGGCTGTAGTGAAACAGCTGGGTAGGGGATTTTCTTTCTGAATTCCAAGGTAAATCAAAATTAAAAGTTAGACAGTATGAGTTTTGCTGACAGGCTACTTTGTAGCCCCTGATTGGCAGGGGTTGGTTTATATTAGTGAGTCCTCTGGCTCAGTTGAAGCCACTGCTGGAATGCAACGGACTCAGGTAAGTCCCTGCCCCCCTGCTCCCTTACCTGGCTTCGCTGCCGTCGCCGCATGGACTGTGGCGGCACCAGGTAAGGCCCCCTCCCTCCTCCCCCCTTACCTGAGTCCGTCGCAGCAGCTTCACCTGAGGCCAAGGCTCAAAGCAGAAGGGCAGGTCGCGGTTGTGGCCTGGTCTTCCAGTTTGAGTCTCAGCCTCAGTTGAAGCCACTGCCGGACCGTGACAGAGGCAGGTAAGCCCCCCTCCCCTCTGCCCCCTTACCTGGCTCTGCCGCCGTCGCCACACGGACTGCGGCAGCACCAGGTAAGCCCCCACTTACCTTTTTTTCAGAGCTCCGGATCGAGGTGAAGGATCTGCTTGGTCTTGATCCTTTTTGCTTCGATCCGCAGCCCCCCCCCCCCCGCTTCGTCTCCGCCTTTGTCGGAGGCGAATCAGGCCGACTCACTATTGTGTCTACGCTCCGAAGCGAAGCAGAGCACAGCCCTAGTACAAACCCAGAGGCAGGATGGGAGTCTGGCAGTAGGAGGGAAGGGGACAGGGCAAAGCTAACAGTGTGTAAGAAGCTGCATGAAGCCTAACCAAGCCCTAACTCTCTCTTCCTGGGAAGAAAACTTATTTAAAACTTTTATTGATGAGGGAGAATTGTTCCCAGAACAAAAGAGATTGAAGAGAATCTTGATACTAAGCTCCCTAACCACTGATGATGAATGGAGAGTGCGAAACAGAGGGGTTTCTAAATTGCAAAGGATGTCGTGTGTAAACATTGGGTGGAGATTCCTGTCCTTAATGGCTGTTAATGACTGCTAATGTGTTTTTTGGGTTGGGGGGCAGGGCTGAAGCATGACTGAAGCATTTTCCATGCTGGAGCTCTTGATCAGCCAATGCAGAATCTACCTTGGGTTGCTTGATTAGGTAAGCAACTCAGCCATCAAAGTTCCCATGCCTTCATGCTTTGCATACCAGGGGACTGATGGAATTAGGGGCTCAGCTACACCAAGCAGATATTCCACTATGAAAGTGGTATGAAAGCGGTATATAAAAGGCAGGAGCCACACTACTGCTTTATAGTGGTATTGAAGTGCACTGACAACTGTTTGGGCTCATTGACACATTCCATATACTGCTTTCATACCACTTTCATTGTGTTATATCCTGCTTGGTGTAGTTGTGTCATGGGCTCCACCAGTTGTCAGTGCACTTCAGTACCACTATAAAGCAGTAGTGTAGATCCTGCAGTACACTTCAACACTGCTATAAAGCAGTTGTGTGGCTCCTGCCTTTTATATACCGCTTTCATACCACTTTCATACTGGAATATCCTGCTTGGTGTAGATGAGCCCAAGGTTAGAGGTCAGCAACTCTCTTGTCCTGACTGATCTTAAACCATTGTGTAGCTAATATTCCAGGATAAAATGGAGATTCAAGCATCAAAGTGTGTGAGACATAACCCCAAAATGAAAGAACAACTGAACGCTTGGTAACAGGGCCGAAACTGATAGCTTTGAGAAGGGGGGAGGATTAACCCTCTCATGGCTGATATTCTGATAGCTTCACCCTCGCTACGATTGTAGTGGTAGTCTCTCATTTAGATTAGGCTGGACAAGTAATTTTTATGGTGAACATTTGTCCTTCACACTCCTTCATGCCTCCTATGGACCTCAGAAGAGATACCATGAGAACTAGTACTGTAAAAGCAGTAAAGGCAATGTTATGGAGAGTGTTGTGACAACTTCCCTCCTGTAGAATCTACAGATCATCCTTTCAGCAGTGCAGTGTGTGAATTTGATGTGCATCTGAAGTAGAATCAACCCGCTCCTCAAAAATGCTTGCAGAGGTAAACTCTAAGAACTACTGCTTTTCTTTTGGACATCTCCAGAAGAGAATGGTCTAAAAGTTTTAATTTGGACTAAGGGGATAATCAGATAAAGGGATAATCAGATAAGAAATTATTCAAACTCAGAAGCAGTAATTATAAATCTTTAATAATTTTTCACAAGACTGTTTGATTCAATTTCCTTGATTTACAACACTGAAAGAAGTATGTATATACTAGTTCTTAAGAGGCTTGGTCAAAATTTAAGTACAATTATAGTGAAATGTTTGTTGCATAAATTAAGCAGCAATTAACATGTTTTCTGCCTCTGTTTGAAAGATAAGATATTAAAATAATGTTGTTAGCAGGCTTCCTACTGTGAGAATAATTTCCTGATATTTGTACAGCATATTATCATATACTTTCTGTCAATAGCCAAATAAACTATCAAGCAGAAAAATAGTCTGATTAAAGCATCATGCAGAAGGATATAAAATTGTTTTATGATGGCTAGCCAGTATCATTTTGTATTTTAAGAATTAATGACAAGTTGATTCAAAGAGTACTTATAAAATCATTAAAGTAAGTTGAAAATTGCCCTCCATTTTAGTCAGTTAGCCTTTTTAAATCAGAGTTTTTTGTTGTCAGCTTTGCTTGTATTTGCAGGAGGTTATTAGCTGATGAGTTAGACAGAGGCATCCCTCAAGCTCATTGAGAAATACCATTAAATTCTTCAGTGGAAAATATTTTGTCTAAGATTGTGGTTAAGGAAGATACTCGGCTTCAAATGAACCAAGTGAGAGTTGATTATAACTGGATAGTGTAATTGTATAACGGAGAAGGTGCAAGACTTTCTTCCCAGCTTGAGATAGCATACATGAGCTAAATATGACCAGTCTTTTCGTTCATGAATCAATGCTTGGCAGCCCACAAAAAGTGTTTGGAATACATTTACTTTCTTTGGTCATTGGATAAGGACTTCTTTGCATGAAAAGTAAAGTATGAGCGAACTTGCTTGTGGCTACAGTAATATCGACAACAAGAGAGCATTTGCCAACAATAAATATTTGGGTTACTCTAGAGATTTTCAAACTGTAATCCATAAACCACTGGGGATCCACAAACACTATTTAGGTGGTCCATGGACAGATTAGGAAACAGTTGAGTATATCTGTACTTGGCCTGGTAGTTGATTTATATTTTCTGATGACAGAAATTGAGGCCATAAGGGTGTATTAAAGTGGTCCACCAAACCCCCAGCAATTTTCAAGTGTTCCATGGAAAAAAGGAAAAAAGTGAGAGAGACTGCTAGATTACACTAATCTCCATCTACAAAGCAGTTAATTTGCAGTACTTGAACTGAAGCCACTTTATTCTCATTTTTAGAGGGAGTAAAATGACTCTCATTGAAGTGTTGCTGTTCAACTTGGTTGTGCATTGGACTAAAATCACTGTCCAACATATGGAAATCTTATCCCATCATTCCAAATTTGCAGAGAACAGATCAAAAGAGCAAGAAAATAGAAGAATATTAAGAAATCTAACAATATTTGATTATTATGAGGTTAGAAATTCATGTGAATAAGCAGAATTTGTGAATACATGATCAGCTGTAGCTACACGTCTCATGTGTTACTAGATATCTTGCTCAAATCCAGTAATTTATGGCTTAAATATAATGTTGCACAAATGGATGTCCCCATCTTCTCCTGCCCCTCTGGAGCAGATTTGGGGGGTGCACAGTGGGCTGCAGGGGGTGGGGAAATCCCTTCTGCCAGCAGTTTTTGTCCTGCTAGTGGAAGGCCACCATTGGATTCAGACCCGTGAGTGCTCAGATATGCACACAGAACTCTTACGTATGTTAGTTTCCCATATAAATGGGAACCAATTCCTTTACACGTGCATATGAAGTGCCTTCATTGAAATTAATTGTGGAGTGCTTGGAGGGAAAGAAATTTCCTGTTCACCTCAGAGCTTGTGTGTCTGTAAGTGATTGCTAGATTGGAACACCTAATTATAGTTTTCATAGGAACAAGGTTAATTTTCAGTGAATAAAATGTCACCATGGAAATTTCAGCCAGTGAAACAAAGTGATTCTGGGTTTATGTCTACAACTTTATACTGTGATGATGCAGGTGGTTTATCTGTGATTTGTGGGTGTTTATTGACATGCAATCAACAACTGATAGAGTTTGCAAGCTCCATACAAAGATAGCGTCCAACATTCTGGATGATTATTCTGATAGGCTTATACATAAGAATTAGATTCCTTTGGCCATGGGAAGTAATTGTTAGTCATGATTAATATCTCATCTCATCTCTCTCAATAGTTCTTGTGAGCAGTGCTACTTAAGGTGTCTAAATGTACTAGTGGGAATTGAAAATTATAGTGTAGGCCCCTTTCACTAGCTGAAATATTTTAAACCTGTTTCACTGAGGCCAGTATTGGTGTCAATGTACTTTGTGTGAAAAGTGCAATAGAAGCATTAGTATTTGACAGCCCTTGTTGAAATAAGTGAAATTAATGGAGCTCTTTTCATATACGACAAGGCCATGGCACCCCTTTCATGCTGCTTACAGACAGAGAAAAGTCAATACTTTTTTATTACTTGATGCTGACCTACATTCTGCACTACAAGTGCCAGGCCCACTAATTGGTTTCAGTTGTGAGGAAAGTTTGCCCCAAAGAAACATTGGAGCAGATAAATCAATCTTTTTTTAGGGTAGCTTAGTGGTTTTGAGCACTTGAAATGACATTTGTGTTGTATTGACAGAAGGGGCTGTTATACCCATTTTATCATGTCAGAAGCCCTTGTACTAGTTGGAAGTGTTAACCAGTACTAATACATTTACGCGGGAAGCCCCTCTTTGCTAGATCAACATTTTACTTTAATAACAGATTGCCATGTTTGTTTTCCTCTCCCTCTCCCCCTCTGTATAATAGCACTGCGTGGCCATTAAAAGGTCATGCAGTGTCACGCAGCGTCTCAGTTCAAAACTCTAATTTTGCCATTACAGGCATTAGGATTGCGGAAAAGGCTTGGACAAGGACCCCTAGAGTTAAATGGAGGGAGCCATATTTCCGCCATTGATTTTTAAGCAGAAATTCCCACTGAGTCCTGCTCAAATAGCTGTGCTTTGAAGTGCCCCCAGGTGGTGTATTCAAAATAAAATGTAGTTAGTATTGCACTGAATAGTCTCTTAAATGAACACATATCTTTCCATTAGCATTTAAATGTAGAATAAGAAATTTACATATTGTGTAGTTTTGAATATGACTGTCTGAATGATAAATATAGACATTATCTATAATTATTCTATGGATAAATTTAGGTTTGTGCATCCTGTCTTCAAAGTAAAGTGACAAGCATCATTCCCCCACCCACCCCCATCAAAAGCACAAGCTTTTTGGACTGTGGTCACTCCATCAACTTGGCATTGAAAATCTGCACTTGGAGCAATGTGTAGTCTGATCCTATCTTGCTGGGTTAGCAAGAAATCTTTCCTCTCTTCCTCACAAACAGGAACATGACATGATGCTGACATCATGACAATATTGATCGCTGGGAAACTAGTAGGTACAATTTTGACAAGTTAGCTTTACAGTGCAATCTTCCATATATATCTACTCAGAAGTAAGTCCCAATGGGTAAGGCGCAATGAGACTTAGGGCTCATCTACACCAAGCAGGATATTCCACTATGAAAGTGGTATATAAAAGGCAGGAGCCACACCAAGCAGGATGTTGTGGTATGAAAGCGGTATACGCTATGTGTCAATGGGCCCCAACAGTGGACAATGCACTTCAATACCGCTATAAAGCAGCAGTGTGGCTCCTGCCTTTTATATACCGCTTTCATAATGGAATATCCTGCTTGGTGTAGATGAGCCCTTACTCTGAAGTAAGTGAGTGTAGGACTGCAACCCCTTAATCACTTTATAAAACCAAAGAGAAAGGTACTTAAATAACTCCAAACTATATTGTTGTAAATAGACCTTTAGCTAGAAGATACTGCTTACTGTCTGCTTTTTCTTTTCTTTTTTCTTTTTTAAAGGAAGTAGAAAGCACTCACGTTACTATGGGATAGTCACTCACATTATTATGTGATTTGCACTCACTTTAGTATGTGATTTCTCAAGATAAAATAGATGATGACGTCTTTTCCCCACCTAAATGTGGTATCACTTGGTTTCAAGTTGCCTTGTTTTAAACAAACCATAGTTAACCTTAAACACAGTTTGTTGGTTTGGATGAAACAATCACAGAGAAAGCTTCCAAATTCTCTGTTCTGGCCTCACCGGAGTTGGAGATGGGAGGGGTAGCATGCAAACCCAAGACTTCCCTAGTTTAGTTCATGGCATGCTACACTGTGGTTTAGCATGCTGTCTGCATGCAGCCCATCCATCTCCCATGCAGCAGGCTTTTCAGCATTCAGAACAACTGATTAAATGTGGAAGCTTTTTCCCACACATTGGACCTAATTCACTAGTGTATGCATGCAGTAGCTGTGGCTGTTCACATGTAGCCCTATAACGTAAGCTGCAGACACACTGATCATCTGTTTGATAGGGAGAGTGGAGCAGTGGGGATGATGCCACCTGCCCCTTCCAAAGAGTGGATAAGGATGGCTGCAGGTTATTTTATAGGGCTGCATGCACACATCTCTGCTACTGGCTCAGGATGAGGAATTGTGCATTCAGCATTTGTTTGTATTCACGATTCCCACCCAGTTTAGGGATATGTTGGCAAAGGCCTGCTTCTATGTATGCATGTCTCCTAAATGAATTGGAGCATTGCATTGTATTTGCTGAATTGGGGCAATACTCTTCTATAGATTGGTGTTAGCTGTCATTATTTGTCTTGCTGCATCCTTTTGAATTATATGAATGGCCTAATTAGCCTGCATAAGATTTCTTTGGGCTTGCTTATTCTGATGAATTTCTTTGCTGTTTTATAGTAACATTTTAAAGAGCATAAGATAACGATCTGGTTTCCACGTAATGACAAACCATTATTTAATTACCCATGATTTGTTGAATCGTGGGTTGTCCCAGGTCGTTATTATGTGCAAACTCAGAACTATGGGTTATTTATGGATTCATAAGCATGAACAAATCACAAACAGAAGCCATGTTTGTTGTTGGGTTGTGAACTATGGTTTGTTCAAAATAACAATCATGAATTGCGCATGGATTGTTTTGCCAAACTACAGAGGAGGTGAATAAGAGGAGTCAAAACAATCCAGCCTCTTTATATGCTAGTAATGCAGTGCTGCAAAGGTAGGGTGACCAACTGTCAGGATTTCCCCGGATTTGTCCTGGTCTTTGTTCTTTCCATGGTGTCAGGGGGGATTTTCTATAATTTTCAATAATGTCCTGGAATGACACACCTTCCCCTTTAAGGCTGCTATTAGCATGGCAGGAGGGAATGACATGCTTTCTTGAGGCACATCATTCCCCCACCCCGAGCTCCAATTGAGGTCTTAAAGGGGAAAGTGGGTCATTCGTGGGCATTATAGAAAAGGCCCCAATTGGAGTGGATGGTGGTGGTGCAGAATGAAATCCTTTCCCCTCCTCCACTCCAATCGGGTTCTTTAAGGTGGCGGGGGAATAACATACTTTCTGCAGGACTCAGAAAGCTGCTTCCACACACACACACACACACACACACTAGGTGTCCTCTTTTTTGGTTTCCCAAATATGGTCACCCTATGCAAAGGCAGTTGGGATACATTGAAGGAGGGGGTAAAGGAGGAGGGAAACAAATAACCCAGGGACTGAGAAAACAAACCATGGTTTGTTTACTTGTCTGCCAGTCAAATCCTAGGTTAGGCAACAAAATGTGGTTTAAATAAACCATGGCTTGGTGGTGTTTTGTGCGAACCAGGCCAATGCATTCCTGGTTAGCGTACAAAAAGGACACACTATAAATATGTGGGGGGAACCTTCCTCCCTTCATCTCCTTTCTTAAGGGTTATTTCAAGGAACATTGGTGTATTAGACTAGTCACTAGAAGACTGGGTTTTTTTTCCTGGGATAAATCAAGAAATGTACAAATGTATTGTCAGATTACATTATATGCAGCAAGGTTTTTATTGCAGCCATTCCATTTCCCCTGGTTTTCCTTGCTCCATTATCTATCAGTCAGCATTCCATACCAACTAAGCATGTTCAGTCCTTATTGGGAGTCCTCCCCACAGCTATTCTGTGTGGATAGTGCTGTTTTAGTTACATAATTATGCTCACAGCCAGAACATAAGAAATAGAGAATGATAATGAATCAGCATCCTGCAAAGTTTATGAGTGGGTGGACGACAGTCATGGTGTTAACGGAACAAAGAAGGTCTAGATACACATTATCCAAAGCTCTTCCAGCCCTCCACCATGCCCATTTAGACCAGCTGGGAACACGTCTAAATGTTTCCCTCCCATTACGAGCAATGAGATGGGAACAGATATTTAAAAAAAACAGGAAGAAAGAAGCATCAATGGCTTCTTTGGCCTGCTGACCTGAGAGCCTTGCCTGTTGTATATCTCTAGAGGATAATTCACTCATGAGGACTGGCAACCTCCTACACAATTCTCTCTCTCTCTGTCTGTCTCTCTCTCTCTCTCACACACACACACACCCCTCCTCCTGTGTATTGGACTGCATAGAGAAGCTCAGTGGAGACCAGACTGTACCTGTACCCTGGAATCATTTATCTGTTTTGGGATGGGGCAGGGGCGGGGAAGGCAACTAGTTTGGCAAGTATGAACAGCACATATCATATATTTCTTTGCCTTAGGAGATGGCAAGGTCTTGCCTAGCTGTAGTCAGATGCAGCCACTGTCCCCATGATCAGATCCAGTAGTTTAAATACTCAGCTGTGAGCAGAGCGAAATAGCTTTTAAACAACAAGATAAACAGTACAGCTGCCAACATAAAGTAATCTTATGCTGAGGGACTGAATGGCACAGTAGACTCCCTCTTTGTCATTTTGACTTGGATTTGAAGCTGGACGTGGGCTTAGTTCCAGCTCAAAAAGCCATTCACTTCAAAGGCACCTAAATTGTCCCAAGGAGCTAATTCTGGCAGTCAGTTGTTATTGTCTGGCAAGTCATCCTAATAGCAAAAGCCGTCTGCTCTCTCCAATCAGTGCTTATTTCAGGGGTCAGAAATGACCGTTCCTCGTCTTATCCTGATGAGAGATAGGACCAGAGGTAGATGGGGAAGGACTACTGACAGCTGTTTTTCAGATCATTGTTAGATTTTGACTCTCTGATAAGTTAATTATGATAGGATTTCCCCCTCCCTCTGTTATCCCCAATGGAACTCATAATTCCTACACTATCAGTACAGCAGAGCAGCTCACAGTTGTAGTTTCTTTGAATATACCCTATAGAGAGTTGTGTGCACTCTCTGAATCTATTTTGTTCTTGGAATTTGACATGCAACTTGTTTTCATGAGAACCTATTTATTTATTTATTTATTTTAAAAGAGGATGTTTCTCACTCTCGTAAATAGAAATGCATGACCCATATTCTGAAGAATGAGAAGCAAACAGGACTTTGGTCGAGGCTTCCAAAGCCTCCAGTACATCACATCGGCTGATATCATGTACTTCTGCCTCTCCTATCGTTGCCTGCATAGCTCATGTGTCTTCCTCCATCCGGAGCATTCCAACTTTAAAATATTTTATTTATTTTATTTATTTATTACGTTTCTATACCGTCCAGTAGCCGGAGCTCTCTGGGCGGTTCACAAAAATTAAAAACATTCAAAGTATAAAACAACAGTATAAAACCATAATATAAAATACAATATAAAAGCTCAACCAGATAAAAACAGCAGCAATGCAAAATTACAAATTTAAAACACCAAGTTAAAATGTATTTATAGACTGTTAAAATGCTGGGAGATTAAAAAGGTCTTCACCTGGCGTCTAAAAGCATATAACGTAGGTGCCAAGCAAACCTCCTTAGGGAGCTCATTCCACAGCCGGGGTGCCACAGCAGAGAAGGCCCTCCTCCTGGTAGCCACAGAGCAATCTGTGCTCTGTAGGAGCAATCCTACCTGTAGTAAGGGAGAGTTCTGACATTGGAGGCTTTGAAGAATTCAAAGCTCTACTGGGCTGACACCACCAGCAGGCAGAAGTAAAGTGTTTTTGTTTTTTAAAAATAAACTCCCTCCCATTGGATTCAATGGGATGGAATTAAGCTATGCAAGGTCCAGGAGTGGTATAGACTTGCAGCTGGTTTGGGGTCATTCTGGGAATCAGGCACTTCCAGCATGCTTCCTAGCCTAGACGTTTCCACAGCAGCAGAGAGGTTGTTCTGAAGTGAGTGGACCTCTCACCTTCAGAGGGGGAGATCTGGCACATCCTGGGATTCCCTCCCAGGGACCATAGGATTGCAGTGTTAATTAATGTGCATTTCTATAATAATATGTTTAACACAACATTACAAGCATATCTGGTCATTGCATATGAAATATCACTATCACTCTAACCTAGTTGGATTTCTGAAAGTGTCTTCCCACTGAGGTTACCATAAGTGGAACTCAACCTGCTTAAACGTAGGGCATGATCTACACAAGATCTGCAGTTGAATCTCCCCCCAATTTTTCTGTACTTCAAAACAGCTGTGGGGGGAGGGGGAAGATTGGCTAAATTGATTGGGCAAGCTGAGCTATCTGACGTATTAACCCTTTCCCTCTGTACCATTTTCCCAATCCAATTTGTGCCCCCGCCTCCCCTCCAAAGCTGATATTAGCCCTCCTGGGGGGAAAAGACAAGCACAGGCTTCAGTTGGCTCTGCTCTGCTGTTCTCTCAGTTTGCAGTACATTAGTTTGTACCATAGAATCATAGAATAGTAGAGTTGGAAGGGGCCTATAAGGCCATCGAGTAATACTCTCTGTCAGCCTGCTTTATCTGAGCTTTAGGTTCTCAGTTTGGGCTTTAGGTTCTCAGCTTTAGGTTCTGAGCTTTAGGTTCTCAGTTTGTCATTCTTGGACACTCTGTGTCAAGGCAGCTTTTCATCACTGGATTCATATTTTAAAAATCCTGTTTCCTGTTTGGGTTTTCTTTTGTCAGTTTTTGGGTGGCGGTACTGCTCTCTCAGTATGGGGTATATTATAGTTACACAGTCCTTGGACATTTCCAGTGGCACTTTGTCCAGGCTGGTTTCTTTGGGCTCTACTCTTTCAGTTCTGGCTCTATGTAGGAAGGGCTTTTTAAAATGTGAAATGACCAGCCACAAAATGTGCCGTTTTAAAGTAAAAGTAATGCAAAATTGGTATTAGGTCAGCTGATGTAAAACATGACTGATGACAATTTGAAAAGTCAAGTGAGTAGTCTGGGCTTCTCTAGAACTCCGAACTCTGCACATGTTTATCAATTTCTCTTATTCCTGCCAAAGACATTCCGTACAGGCTCCACTGAGACTCTCTATAGAGCGTTCACCAATGTTTCCAAGATCAAGAAAATCATGCTAGTACCTGGCGATCCCTTTTCTGACCATAATGCGAAGTAGTCAGTGCTATGATAAGGGCATGATCATAGAATCATAGAATAGTAGAGTTGGAAGGGGCCTAGAAGGCCATCAAGTCCAACCCCCTGCTCAATGCAGGAATCCACCCTAAAGCATCCCTGACAAGTGGTTGTCCAGCTGCCTCTTGAATGCCTCTAGTGTGGGAGAGCCCACAACCTCCCTAGGTAACTGGTTCCATTGTCATACTGCTCTAACAGGAAGTTTTTCTGTACTTCCTGTGACTTGAGCCCCTTATTCCATGTCCTGCACTCTGGGATGATCGAGAAGACTCCTCTGTGTGACCTTTTAAGTATTTGAAGAGTATGATGAAGTATTTAAGTATGATGCCAGGCAATACCTAATACGACATTCTTAATGGGGACATTAAGAATGCACATCTTTTATTTTTCTCTTGTACTTAGTAGGGATGTGCTCCGCTTCTAAACGGACCGGAGAATTAGAAGCGGAGCGGGGTGCTTCGCCTCCCCTTAAGGCGGAGGCAAAGAGGATTGGGGGGCCGGCGGAGCATGGCGAAGAGGAGTGAGGTGAAGGCGGATCCTTTGCCTCGATCCGGAGCTCCACCGGAAAGGTAAGTGGGGTTTACCGGGCCCTGCCGCTGCCGCTGTCGCCCATGCGGCGACAGCGGCAGGGCCCGGTAAACACTCCTCCTCTCTCTTACCTGCCTCCGTCCACGGTCCGTCGGCTTCTTCAATTGAGCCCGCGGTTCAACCAGGAAGTCTAGGCCGCACTTGCGGCCCAGACTTCCTGGTTGAACCGCGGGCTCAATTGGAGAAGCCGACGGACCACGGACGGAGTCAGGTAAGGCCCCCCTCCCCCTTGGTCCCTTATCGGGCTCTCCCGGCCTTACCTGGCACCACTCCCCTCCACTGCGGAGCTCCGATTCTGAGCCGGAGCTCCGCGGCGAAGAGGAGCGGAGTATGGGTGGAGCGGCGCGGAGCGGGCCGATCCGAAATTTTCGGATCGGCCCGCGGGGCGGAGCGGGGGGTCCGTGCACACCCCTAGTACTTAGTAATATAATCCCTTCAAATAAAGTTTTGTAGAAATTCATAATGGCTCTTGTGTGAAGCTTGAAAATGACACTCTTCTGCATTAGTATTGTGAAATTCCCAGTTCTGAGGATTTTCTGCCACTCAGTCTAAGGTTCTAAATGTCATGGAATGTGACTCTAAACAATAAAGCATGTGTATACTCACACAAGGAAAATGCACAGCTGTGTTGTAGTATCACATGCCATAATTGCTCATGACAATCACATCCCAGTACCAACCTGCCTTGGCAGAATTTATTGGGCTCCTGAAGTTGGAATTTACACTGAGTTAAAACATCTGAGTGTAGATGCTGTAGTTGTTTGAGTGGGCTTACTTCATACGATACTGCCTTGAATAAGGCAAATTTTTCCATCACAATTTTACTTATGGCACCAAAAAAATGTATATGGGGAGTGATCTTATGGTAATCAGAGGTTTTATTATTTTAGTTATCATGTGATTGTGGCTGCCTTTGAGACCTCCCTGTCATGTCTTCTTTTGCCCATTACACCTGGTTCAAAAGGCAATGTCCATGTACGATTCAACCTATTTTTTCATCTGGTTCACATGATTGTCATCCATACTATTGCATGCATTTGCTCAAGGGGTTTACATTGTTTGAATATAGTGGGACGGCAAAATGGCACATTAAACTAGACAATCTGGGAGGGTGTGATGCAAAAGCTGAACACGGATAGCCCTTAAAGAATCGGAGTTAAAAGTCCAATATTATGGCAGAGGGCCAGAGTCAAAGTCTGAAGCACTCCCAAGTGTATGGCAGTGCATCAGATTGGCATTTTAATTATATTTGGCATTTTAATTATATTTGAGGAGAAAGAGTTAGAAAAGAACTTTGCAGTACTTGTTGGCATGTCTCTCTCTGTCGGCTTGGTGGAGTCAATCAGATTTAATTTTCTCATTCCCCCCCCCCTCTTTGTTTCCTCTAGGATTTCCTAACTGTGCTACCATCAATTCCTCTTTTTGGAAAGTTTGGCCAAGCCTATTCCAGAGCTGGGCAAGTAGTATAAATACTTCTCTACTAGAAGTATTTGTAAAGGTGTGCGGTTTGTTTGTTCTTTGAAACTATAAAGCAAAAGTGTTACTTATGATTACCATGTTCTACTTCAAGATCTCTACCTACTGGCAACTTCATTATAAACTACATTTTGGAATCCTGAATTAATGACTCCGGAGTAATCAGCAAGTTAGATTACAGATTGAACAGATGTGGCAGTTTTTGTGAAGGGCATCTGAAAACATCCTTAGAGACAGATCTTCATCTTTCCTTTCAATATTCAGAAGCTCTTAAGGGTGTAATATTTCTAGTCCAGTTTCTTCATTGACAAGATTGGAAATCAAAGGCATTATGCAATGAGCTCAACAACTTGAAGATATTGATCCAGTTAATAACAGTAATTGTTTTTACAATTAGTTCTGGGATGTAGTCTTTTTCTTCAAATGAACGAAAATTACAATAAAAATAAAATTTAAATGCTTGCTCTATGAATGATGTATCATCTCTATGTGATTAAATCAGTCATACCCGTGCATGGAAATGGAAATATATTGTACCCTATCTTAAATATAACTGCTTATAAGTTAGTTCCTTTGATTGCAATGAATACAGCAGCCCTATCATGGGAAGTATTCATATAATTCATCCATCTCACATGGTCCCCAGTTCCTGATGTTACTCCGGCAGTCTCTCTCTTTCTCTCCCTAGTATTCTTCCTGACTTTGCTGATCCTAGACTTTTTAGCACTGGTTTAGGGGCCACTCGGGGATTGTGTCACCATTTGGGTGGTCATTGCTGAATTTTCCTGCTCCACTGGCCTGCTTCTTACATATTCCTACTTTATAGAACTATATTCCTGTTTCATAGAGCCTTCACATAAGCCCTACGTTCATAGGCAATGGCTAAATGCTACACTCAGGCATATTATTTTACATACTGCTTCATAACATCTGATATTATAAGACACAAAGAAAGGAGAACCAAGCCCTCAGGGGCAGGTGCGACACATTCATCATTTCCTAAATGACAGCAATACAAATCAAAGATGTCAGATTTTTTAAAAAGTATATTTGGATGTCTTTTTGTACTTTTGAGTAGAGCAGTTGATCAGATCCAAACTTTTGAAAGTTTAGTATTTATGTTCTGCAACAGGAAATGAATGTCCTTTAATTCTGGTAAGTGAGGAATGGCAACCCAAGGCAAGTCCCTCCTGTTACGATTTAATTTCACCAACTAAATCGGAGTGCTTTTGTTCAGGGGGCTGAACAGAAGACACTCACGCAAAGGTGCTGATGAATAAGGGATACCATAGCAATTTTTAGATGTGGAGGGCTATCTCTTTGATTGCTCCAGCTTCAAGGTAGTTCATCTCTTCATGAAAATTCACCCTGTGTTGTTACTTACCTTTCTACCACATTTTCCCATCAGTCCGATTAGAACTGGCAATTCCTTTATCAGATTAATCTTTCTTTCTTGGTTTCTTTTAAATATCTCTGACCCCAGGATAAACATAACCTATGCCAAGCAAGCCATCACTGAAGCTGCTGGAGTTTCCAGTTGCCGATGGTACTCTGCATATATTAAGGTTAAAAAGAGTCCTTCCAATTCACTCTAATCCACTCACTCATCTATTGTGTAGTCCTTATTCAATCTCTCTCATTTTCTTCTTCCCAAACAGGCCAATTTTAATAATCCTTTCCATGGGCAAAAATATGCCGGTGATTTTTATGAGGCAGACTTAAGAGATAACTACACCATGCCCATTTTGCACTAATGTAATTTTGTAGAAAACCATGTACTTAAAAGAAATTGATATGGGTGTTATTTATTTCAGAAATTCATGCTCATGTCTATTTCCAGCCATATATTTCATACTACTACTACAGTTTTACAAGTAAAAGGGTGGAATTCTTCTTCTAACTATTCACGTAGGAGGAGTTAAATTTCAGCTGAGACAATTAAGTAGCTAGCAAGGGTACTAGTTGAGGGAGGCCCTGAGTGTCACTTCCACTACCTTCTGATTAGAGAGTAGTGCTACTGCTTAACTTGATTATTCTGTCATTTTTGCCTTCCCCCCTCTTTATCCTATGTATGCTTTGCCCTGCTTTAGTGTTTTTCTTGCATATCTAACTTGTAAAATATACTAAATGGGGAAAGACCATAATAATATTTTCTGCTTCCAAAGCAGACTAGTTGGATACTGCTACTTGGATCAGAATATAGTTTCAAGGTATAGTAAAATATGCACAGAAGTGGGCCAAACTGGCATGGGACAACTCACAGGAGGAGCAACACAATAAGGCCCATGTGCTTCATAAGGCAATACAGAACCAGGACAATCTGTGCTGGTCCCAGACACTCCATCCTACCCATCTGGATTTGAGTCTGAAAGACTCAGGAAAAGTGTGAGTGCATGGTGGGTAAGTTGTAAGCATGTCCAATTTGTAATAATGCACAACTTCATTACTTATCCTGGGGCATGTCTGTTAAGGCATCAGCCTTAATTTCCAATTTCATGGCTTTGTGGAGTTTGAGCCTTAACTCTGGTCTTAAATCAACAGGTTTTGTTATGGTTGAATCAATAACCCAATCCTGCCCATGCTTACTCATAAGTAAGTATCACTGTGTTTAATGGGATGTGTTTCCATGTGAGTGGGCCAAGGATTGTCTTAGCTTAGTTACTTAGCAAGAGGGTAAAGGAATTCTGGGATTTTCCTCCTATTGGTTTTGGGGGGAAATCTTTGCTCTAGTGCTGGACCAGAATTCAGAACAGGAGAATTTCAAATGCAGTTATGAGAAGGCCAGACTTATCTGAATTTGGGCTGGCTTGTAATGTCAGTCCCACCTCTTCACCAAACATCCTTGCAAAGGAGAATGGAGAATTAGCAAGAAAAGACACTACTGAGATGTTGAAACTCAGCCAGCCAGTTAAGGATGAGACCTACAAAGCACTTTCAGGTGAACTCTCCATTCCACTACCTCCCATGGGTACCAGACAACAAAGGAGGGAAGGCTTGTTTAAGAGACCTTACTGTTCCTGTTGCTTACCTGCCAGATAAATGGGAAGGGGAAAGGACAATGGACCAGGGTTAAGGGCTTGTGGATGAGTCGAGGCAGGGACTTATAAAGACAGGCATTTGGATCTCATCATACTTGTGATAATGTCATTAGGGAAACAACAGTGTCTGAATTTCAGAATTTGCCTCAGAATTTTTTAAAAAAACCCTCTTCTTTTCTTTTGAAAATAGCTCAGTTTGCTCAATTCCAAATCAACCCAAGTAGGTCCACCCATCACTATTTACAGCTGTGAACTGGATAGATTTATGGTGGACATCATGTGACACTGACATCTGAACCAAGATCTTAGGGTGTCTTGGAGTTCTTGACACCTCTAGAATCTTTTCACACCAACTAAAGCCCTCTTGGTGAATCACAGTCTTGGATAGAGCTAATTGTCTTATAAATACAATCACCATCTTTTGTTAAAATAATGGTTTATGGTAAGAAACTTGCCAAATTACTGAGAAATAAGTGCAGTGGTGAAGTGCATCATCTGTGGCTCTGCCATTCATAGCTGAGCCAATGTTCTTCCTGGCTGCCCAGTACAGAGGGGGCACCACTCTGCTGTTGGTGCAGGACAGTAGCATGTAACATGGGATCACGAGCTCCATCAGACACCTGAATCTGACAGACTGCACCAGGTTGAACGGTTGGTCTTCCAACACCAACATCTCACCAATGTGGGTGGTATTGGCACTGCAAGCCACCATCTCATAGGTGGGGAAATATGAGGAAATCATTTCTGTTCATTTTTTACCGGAATTTACCCAGTTTACACTTCCCAGATCTGAATGCAATGTGTGGTTGAAGTCTGTACATTTCCAAGCTTGCGGTTCACACAACAACAAGCATTTGAAAAAATGTGCATGAAAAATGCAAACCAATGGCAACATGTAAAGTAAAATGCTGAATTGTGAACCTCCAACCCCAAGTAAATTAATTAAAAATGACTAATTTATTTAAACGACAAAATAGTGTGGCTTTTAAGTTTCAGGGCTTTACTACCTCAGAATTCCAGGCCTCCTGATTATTCTAAAGCATGTTGAATGCCAGTCTTGTCTTTTCAAATACTAGGTAAAGCAAACTTTGTTCAAATTGATAGACTGAGACAACAACACATTTTTGGTTTTGTTTAAGGTTGTTGGATTTTATCAATACAATAAAGAAGGAACCCTAGAGAAATCCATTTTTATTTCATCTACTGTATTGGTTAAATCCCTCTTCAGGCTTACCCCCGTGTAATACCAGACAGGAATCTCAGAAACAGATGGAAGATGTTTTACCCAGGAACTTATCCTAGTGTGGTAGAGAGGGCCAGATGGCCCAGCTCTCCAAATAAAATCTTTCAGAGTCTTTAAAGTAAGTAAAGATTTTATTAATATTGATGGTTGGACATAGCGTAATACACAAGGAAGATTAATTACAAACCCTAATTAAATGTAACAGAGTGGAAGAAGCAGAGCACTGTTTGGCACAGAGCAACTTTTCTGCTCTTGCATAAGCCAGGCGGCTGTATTGTGATAAAACTCACAGAGCACACACCAGAAGGCAGAGGTGGGTCCTATAAGGTCACTAGTAGAATTCCAAATGCATTCATGAGCTAATTTATATTGCTTTAGAGCAAGGGTGGGCAACTCGTGACCCTCCAGGTGTTTTGGCCTAAATTCCCATTAGTTCTAGCCAGCATAGCCAAAGGGGAGTAATCATGGGAACTGTAGTCCAAAACATCTGGAAGTTGCCCACTCCTGCTTTAGAATGTAACAGTCCTACCTACAGACTGTTAAGCCTTGTATTATTATTATTTTTTAAAAAAATAAAACCACACATTTCTGTGCGCAGCTTTATATAACTTTGACAACAATTTGAGTTGATGATACCACACTTCATTCAGCAAAATAAGCTAGATTTTCTGTGGTTGAGTGGGGGCATGCTCATTGATTGTTTGGGGGCTTCAGAGTTTATGGCCCCAATCCTGGGGTGACCATATGGAAAGGAGGACAGGGCTCCTGTAACTTTAACAGTTGCAAAGAAAAGAGAATTTCAGCAGGTGTCATTTGTATGCATACAGCACCTGGTGAAATCTGCTCTTCGTCACAACACTTGAAGCTGCAGGAGCCCTGCTCTCTTTTGTATCTTGTCCCTCTAGTATAACTCCTGCAGCTTTAACTGCTGTGATGAAGAGGGAATTTCACCAGATGCTGCATGCGTACAAATGACACCTGCTGAAATCCCCTTTTCTTTATAACTGTTAAAGATACAGGAACCGTGTCTCCTTTTCATATGGTCACCCTATCCAATCCATGACGTGCAAAGTACCTTGGATAGCTCATTTAGACTTCTGACTGAAACCCGGAGCAGATTCACCACCCCACTGACATTGGAGCCACCAGCCTCCACTGAGTCAAGGTTCACCAAGGACAGAGATGTGAACCCTCCACACTAAAAACATCTAGGAATCAAAACTTGCACCATTCTACAGATTGGATACCCTACCACCACCATCATTTCAGCATCCTCTTGTTATAAAATGTACAAGGACAGCAGTGGATGTGCCACCTGTAAACAGAGTCCTAGTTAACCCCTTGGCATTCCTCCCTCAAACGCAACTTTGCCTGATTTTAAAAGGTGAAGTTTGAAATGTCTTTCCCTTTAGCTGAAAACCCAGCAGCCTCCACAACAGAAAAAAAAGAGGCTCCTATGGAAGCAGATGTCATGGTTATGCATGAATGCCCAATTGCATGTTTCCTGTCGGAGATTTTGAAAAAGTAGGAGGTTGCAGGGTGGGAAGCTTGAAAGAACGGTGGAAACAAAAGTTAACCACACAGCTCTGGTAAACAGCCCACTCACCCCAGAATAAGCCAACAGGCTTTGACACAAGGTAACATTGAAACAAAAGCAAATATCTACGTACATATAATTAATGCAAGCCAATGGTGAACCAAAGAGACAGGTCCATTAAGCTCAAAAAGTAAACCACCTCTGGCAGCAACTTTTGGCTGCCATGAAAGTGCAATGAATTGTTAGTTATTTAAGCTGCCATCCTATACACAATTACCTGGGAGTAAGTTGTTAAGCTCCATGAGATTTACTTCCCAGCAGACGTGCATACAATTCCACTGTTAAAGTGTTTAATTTTATGCACAATACTCTATCTGGGTTTGTCTTGCTGGCAGGATTATTCAGTTTATTTTATGCCATGACTTGGTTTACAGTATAAAACTATAGCTTGAGTGGGGAAAACCTTTCCCACACTGCTCTCCTGATGTGTCAGTTTTGCAGCCATTGGCCTTTCCAGCACTCTCAATGTGCAACGGCAGCTCTACAGTTGTTAAATGACCATCATCATGTGTTCCAATTGAAAGACGTCTAATATGATCTGCCCAACCTATTTTACTTTTGACTATAATCAAATCTGATTTCAACCCATCTGAAATGCATGCATTCCTGTAGTAACTTCATTTAGGGTCTTCTTAGTGATGGTGCCACAGTTCCAAAAAAAACCTCCCAGTTGAGATTTGATTGGCTCCTTCATTAAAAACATTTTTTTTCAACAGAATTTTAGTGTGGTTTTAAAACTAATTGTTATTGACTGCTATCTTAGACTGTATTGTTTTTAAGTAGGATTGTTTTATTTGATTGTTATAAGCTGCTTTGAGTGTTCTATGAGCAGAACACAGGATTTAAATATATTAAACCATAATAATTTACTCACATATGCTTTCTTGATCAATGGTTAAGTAATTCTAACTGTTTTTGTGCAAGTAAGCTACATAACCCAAAATACACAGGTCATAATTTTTCTCCGTAATTTTCATGGTAGCTTATCCTTTCCACATTTTATTATTAATTTTATGATGGCCATTAAAGATCCCCGATGCTTTCTGGATTGCTCGAGAAATAGTGAATGTAATGTATATAGTTTTTAATTAAATGTAGATGCAACAGTTCTACTATATTATTACATACATTACTACAATTTATATATTGGAAATGCCAAGTGGAAGGGGTGCCTTAAAATAGTATATATTGAGGCAGGTATATTACATTTTAATGCCTTAAAGCATTTTGCATAAATAGATGTGCTGGGTATTTGAAATCACCATTTCTATAAATGATGCTAACCTAAAGTCTGGTGGATGTTTTGTTATAATTGTCATTTTTTAAATTATTGCATCATGATAAGTGATGCTATATCCATTCTACAGTCAGAGCTTGGCCACAGAACAAAAGCTAGGCCTCTGTACCAAAGAATACCACATTGGCCCAGATAGGTAGGATGGCCTAAGAAATAGTGTCCACCCAAGGTTACCCAGCAGAGGGGGGGATTTGATCCTGGTTTTCCCTAATCATAGTTGACATTCTAAACCAGGCTTTCTTAACCTGGTGCTCTCCTGATGTGTTGGACTGCAACTCCCATAATCCCTGTCCAGCATGCTGGAGTTGCAGTTAAACACAACTGGAGGGCTCCAAGTTGGGGAAGGATGCTCTAACTATTACATCACACTGGTTTGCTTCTGTGGCTTTTAAAACAAATGGCTAAGAAATCCCAAGGTAATTTGTACTCCTTTGTACATAGAATTTTAAAAAGGGGGGAAATATGTACCACTGAAATAACTCTAGTTATTTCAGAGCTAAGGTAGTGTGCTGTGATTAATGGTTTAATTTAATAGGGCACAATGTAGCACTTTCTTCCAAAACACAGTTGAGTTATTGTAGGGCTTTACATCAGAGAGCGGAAAAACAAAACTATGACTCAAGCCATGTTCTGAAGAGATTAAAGAGTTTGCCAGAGTATTGCTCACATTGCAAAAGAATAGTGAATGACTTCCTATAATCTATGACTTACTGGCTGTTTCTAAGTGTTTCTGGCTGTGTCAATAAATTGTTCACAGCTCTAATTGTGTTAATGAATTGAACATAATTAAACATACAGCATGTCATGAGCTTCCTCTGGCAAACACAGTTGGTTTCTTAAGTAAGACTTCCAATGGGGGGAGGAAAATCCAGCCCTCGTCACCGCTGGCATTTAAATTGCCATAAACTTTCGATGGGAAAGCCTATAGAAATGGGTAGGGTGACTATATGAAAAGAAGGACAGGGCTCCTGTATCTTTAACTAGGGTGACCATATGGAAAGGAGGACAGGGCTCCTGTATCTTTAACAGTTGCTTAGAAAAGGGAATTTCAGCAGGTGTCATTCGTATGCATATAGCACCTGGTGAAATTCTCTCTTCATCACAACAGTTAAAGCTGCAGGAGCCCTGTCCTTTTTGTATCTCGTCAAGAGGGCAGGGTTCCTGCAGTTTTAACAGTTGGGATGAAGAGGGCATAACACCAGGTGCTGCATGCATACAAATGACACCTGCTGAAATTCCCCTTTCTATGCAACTGTTAAAGAAACAGGAGCCCTGTCCTCCTTTCCATAAGATCACTGTAGAAATGGGTGGTGGTGGTGAGAATGCTAAATCACTAGACAGGTTGCAGCACAAAATAAAATGGGATGCATTGAAATAAACATGCAAATTCTGTTCAGACCAAACCAACCAAGAGAAGGGAAATGTGGTGCCTTAAGCTCCATGGAAAAGATGGTTTAGCAGTGAGAGAGCAATAAAGAGGGCTGGTGTGGTGCAGTGGTTAGAGCAGAGTGCCGGGGTTAGAACCCTTTAAGCCTGAGGGCTGAATTCCATTCTGGAGAAGCCCTCAGGGGCTGCATCCCAGTGGTGGGCAGAGTGAATGTAAAAGGAGGTGGGGCCACGGTTTCCAATTGACTAGCATATGTTTGCTTTAAACTCTTACTGCCAGTAACTAAGGGGGAATCTACACACAGTCTTCGGGGTGCCTGGAGTGCGCCTGCAGTGCGCCCCGAAATTGATGCTGTAGATAGTACCTTAAGCGTTCCAAGAAGAGGTGGAGGAGGAGGAGGCGGCAGCGGCCCAGCATCGCCCCTCGCGGGGACGGGGTGAAGAGTTGCCGGGCCTGGCGGCTTTGCTGGGGAATCGGCTGCGTCCTTGGCGCCGCCCACCTGCCCGCCGGCCTCCTGTTGCCGGTGAAAGAGCCACCCGGGCCCACCCGGGTCGGAGAGCTTGGCAGAAGAAGCCGTCGCCAGCTTCTTCCACCAAGCTCTATGACCCGGGTGGCTCTTTCGCCGGCAACAGGAGGCCGGCTGGCAGGTGGGCGGCGCCAAGGACGCAGCCGATTCCCTGGCGAAGCCGCTGGGCCCAGCAACTCTTCACCCCGTCCCCGCGAGGGGCGATGCGGGGCCTCCTCCTCCTCCTCCTCCTCCTCCTCTGCCTCTTCTTGGAACGCTTAAGGTACTGTCTATAGCATCGATTTCGGGGCACATTGCAGGAGCATTCCAGGCACCCCGAAGACTGTGTGTAGATTCCCCCTAAGTCTTGGGAGAATCATTTCAGTCTTTTGGAATGGAAGAAAAACTGCACAAAAGTCAGGAAGCCACGGGATGATCAATGGCACTCTCCATGCACCCACACTTTTCCTGGGTCTTTTAGGACCAAATCTAGATGGGAAGGATGGAGTGCCTGAGACCAGCAAAGATGACCCATGTTGTCCTGGTGCTGTATTGCCTTATGGAGCATCTGAGCCTTACTGCATCACTAGAGGAATTCTGTAGCTTCAGGATGTGTCAGCTTCTGAACAAACAAAAGAAAACTCAAGTAGGGGAGATTTGCACTCAGAAACACAGAGAGATTAAGGAAGGGATAGTGTGAGCTTGATTACACACCTTCTCAAATTGCTCTTTGCTTTGAGTGGCTGCTTTGTTTCCTTGAAAAATCATATTTTTAGCAGTGGATTACAGTGGAAAGCACTGCACATATCTATCTGAAATTTAGCATACATGAGCAGCACCAGAGCATCTGTAAGGTCTCCAACTTACATGTTTGTCTCACGAAAAATGAGAAAGTTACAGCACTTTGCTTTGAGTGCTTTGCCTGAAAAATCATTTTTAATGTTTCTATCTTGAAAAATAAAAAAGTTATGTGTTTATTTTTTCCAATGCAAGTCTATGGGAAAATGAAAAATCCTAATAATTTGGACATCCAAATCTCAATCCGGATTTGGATCCAAGGTGAGGCGGACTGGGTCCAAATCGATCTGAAGCGAATTGGACTTGATTCAGAAGGTCTGAATTGGGATCCAAATAGAATCGGGTGGTCTATACACAGCCCTATTTTTTATCAGATTGCTTTGCAATTTTGCACAACAGTAGACCTCATCTGGGACATTATGGCCACCACGTTTCACATTATTTTATTTATTTTATTATCACATTTTTATACTGCCCAATAGCTGAGGCTCTCTGGGCAGTTCACAATTAACACCATAATATACAGCAGGTCAAAACATAACATAAAGCTTTGAATCTTTAAAAAATACCATGTAAAACCAAAATAAACCCAGCAGTAGTCAAAGCCCAGGGAAAACCTGTATGAAAAGATGTGTTTTCAGGAGGAGTTTAAAGGATGTTAAATTTTCTGCCTCCCAAACTGCACAAGGGAAGGTTTTCCAGATGGTGGGTGCTGCTACAGAGAATGTTCAAGAGGAGTCATTTTTATAAGCAGTAGAATTTTGAGACTATTTCTCAGTGACTCGTCTTATCTAAAGGGGGATTCTCTTTAATCTTGAAAGCCTTGTTATCACCTCATTCATTTACCAAAGCAAGGATGATCTATCAATTTCCGGCCTTGTGAAATAGCTCTGGCATATTTAACTAATGATGTGCACCTAAGAAGTAGCCATCTTAGATCAAGCACTACAGACAGAGCTTAAATGTCACCTTATATCACATTTCAATGAAGGCATTTCACATGTTCAGCTCTACGTTTTAAGGTATACAACTGCAGTGTGCATTAAGATTACTTTTTCCCCCTAAATGCATTCCTCATACTCCAACTTGAACGGTTGTCACACAGAGGAGAGCAAGGTTCCCTTATCCATCATCCCTGAGTGCAGGACATGGAATAATGGGCTCAAGGTACAGGAAGCCAGATTCTGGCTGAACATCAGGAAAAACTTCCTGACTATTAGAGCAGTATGACAATGGAACCAATTATCTAGGGAGGTTGCGGGCTCTACCATACTAGAGGCCTTCAAGAGGCAGCTGGATAGTCATCTGTCAGGTATACTTTAAGGTGGATTCCTGCATTGAGCAGGGGTTGGACTCCATGGCCTTATAGACTCCTTCCAACTCTACTATTCTTTGATTTTGGAAGCAAAACTTTGAAAGTCTTGAAAACCAAATTCTTAAGGTTTGTTAATGCTCACATTTGTATGAAACTTCCGATTCCACCAAACCAAATATATCCTAACAGTTACAGCAGTGGAAGCAGGCCTCAGTCCTGCAACGTATTTAGTTGCATTAGGTGTGGGCTGGTCATATACCAAAGCTTCAATGTAGACACCAACTCCACGTATGTATTGTTGATCAAAGTGTGATAGATAGCAGTAGCCATGTGGCAAATTACATTTATCATGCAATTTTGGATCCTTTCTCTGCCCTCTGCTCACTAATTTATCACCACTGGGAGTACTTCTAAGATTTAAAACATCTGAGCACCATCAAAGAAACACCATTACCTTTGAATCCAACTGCCAGGGCACATGAAGCAGATTTGGTTAGTGGTAGCAAATCCTAGAAACACCACCACCCTTTTTTAAAAGACACACACACACATTCCATGTGATTTTTAATTGTACACATTGCCAAAATATTACAGCAATATCAAGATACAGTTATGAAGAGCATGATCAGCTGAGGTCTCTCCATTTGGTATAGGCTGAGTAGGAATGCTGGAGAATTTTGTTTGGTCCTCATTTTTTAATCAAACCGACCTAATTCACATTTCCTGCACTAATATGTAGATCCAATCACCATTATCCTTTGGATTGCTCACTTCTCCAAATTTTGCAATGCAGTTCTCAACTCAAAAAGTGCACACAAAAATGTGTACTATGGACTTATTACTGAATGCATGCAAAACTGCCAAGGACCAGATATAGACTGATCATCTGTGCATCCCTAATGCTGAGAAATGGATATAAAAAATAGAAATTCCATCTATTACCATTCAACTTGAAAGGATTAGCCTGAGCCTATGCATATTACTCTGAAGTAAGTCAATTGTTATTATTCAATGTGATTTATTCCCAAGTATAGGAATGTATAGGATTCGTAATGTAATATAGTTCCAGTATTAACATACTGGCTAACATGCATGTTGCTCATAATAATAATAAATTTATTTCTATCCCACATCTCCATCCAGATCGAGGCAGGGAACAACAACAAGTATAAAATACATAAAATATTAATCAAAACACAGTATACTTCCAAAAACATACTAAAAACATACTAAAAGCATCCTAAAATTCCACTGGATAGGCCTGCCAGAAGAGATCAGTCTTTATAGCTTTCTTAAATGCTAAAAGACTGTTAAGTTGGCGAATCTCGTCCGGCAGGCCATTCCACAGTCTGGGACCAGCAGAGGAAAAGGTCCTCTGGGTAATACCTGTCAGCCTAGTTTTGGCTGACTGAAGTAAATTCTTCCCAGAGGACCTGAGTGTGCGGGGCAGATTGTATGGGAGAAGACGATCCTGCAGGTAGCCTGGACCCAAACCATGTAGGGCTTTAAAGGTGATAACCAACACTTTATATTTCGCCCAGAAACTAATCGGCAGCCAGTGAAGAGATTTTAAAACTGGTGTATACCTCCTGTAAGGAATCTTACAACTCATTGTCACTACACACCACTTGAAAGTAGACAACCTAGTATTAGAGCAAGGGTGGGCAACATGTGTTGGCCTCCAGATGTTTTGGCCTACAACTCCAATCAGCCTTAGCCAGCGTAGCCAATGGTAAGGGATGGTGGAGTTGTAGGCCAAACATCTGGAGGGCCACAAGTTGTCAACCCCTGTATTAGAGTAATTAGGGAGTCAGAGACAAAGACTTTAAAAAGAATAATATGGTGTTTGCTAAGAATTAAAACAGAAGAAAATATTATTTGGTTTCTTTTAAAAGAATCTAAATAAGGACCTGGTTTATTGGGTTAACAGCTGAAAACTACCATAGACATTTCTGTTCCTAGCAAGTATACAACTTGTGCTGTGTGATTTTCCAGTGGAAGTGTGAGGGTCCAAATGTGGGAAGGACAAGAGAGAGAAAGAAAGGAAAATAGACAAGAGCCCTCTTCAAGCATTTGCAAAGAGTCTACATGTGAGGATGGGGAATGGGGTGATCATGCTAGCTTTGCCCCCTTCTGTTGCCATTTTAATCACTCTGCACCTGGTAAAAAGAAAAGCTAGGCAGGATCGCAGGGAAAAAGCAAAGAAATAAAGTTCCAACAGACTGACAGACCAGCTGTTAGTAAAAGAGTTTCATTTTGTCCGCATAGTTGGGATACAAAGAATAAGGCTTTAAGCATGGTTAAGTATGGATCCAGCCCTGCAAATTTCAAAAAGAGCCTACATTTGAATCAGTGCACACAAAAAATGAAATGCAAACCAAAACACTTTATTGGGGGTGGGGGTCAATTGCTTGAAAAAATGTGAAATTTGAAAACGAACATACAAAATGCATACCTAAAAATGTTTACAAAACTGTGTACATGTTGAAAAAGGCACGACGGAATGCCTCTCCCGACATGAGCCTACCCGTACACTGTGCTCAACATCTAAGTTCCTCCACCGAGTGCCTACTCCAAGGGAAGCTTGGAGGATGGCAACAAGGGAGAGGGTCTTTTCAGTGGTGGCCCCCAAATTTTGGAATGATCTCCCTGACGAGGCTCGCCTGGTGCCAACATCGTTATCTTTTCAGCACCAGGTCAAGACTTTTGTCTTCTCTCAGGCATTTAACAGCATTTAACAACATATGCTGAGTTTGTTTGTTTTTAACGGACTCCAGAACTGTTGTTTTTAAATGGATATTGTTTTTATGCTTTTGATGGTTTAAAATTTGGTATATTTCTTTTGACTGTTCGCTGTTTTTAACTTTTGTAAACTGTCCAGAGAGCTTCGGATATGGGGCGGTATATGAATGTAATAAATAAAATGTACGAATGATCATGCAGACCTGAAAGAATTACAATTTGCACTCTGACATGGAAACAGGATGGAGCAAACTTAACAGTGGGAAAATGAGAAACTGAGTGAAATTGAGCTTGACAGATTTGCCCATCCCTAATTGGTAAAGACAGAAGAACCCAGTAGGAAAGGAGGTGGGTTCTCCCCCCACCCCTGTTCAATTGGCAGTTCTGTGTGTTTGTGCCTGTGCTTCCTCTCCTCAGAGTGCCAACATCTAAAGAAAGTTACAGTGCTGTAAAGTCGGCCAAAAGACTTCTGAGCATTGAGTGAGGCTGGGAGGATTAAAACACAAATGTCTGACTGAAAGGAGATTGGATAGCAAAACAGTCCGGTTTGTCTGGGAGGCCAAGGGAAATAATACAAATTAGACAAGTAATCAATACCAGTCAGACTTCTAAGTGAACGCCACAGAACAGAAACCTCAAGCCCGTTTAAATTGTGTCTCTGGAAAGTTTCCCTCTGTTGCCAACTGTAATAACACTTGTTACAGTTTTGTTAAGTGATATTCCCATTTTGATGGAGATTGTTTACCTAAACAAGGGAGAGAAAGCAGCTGTGTTAATTCTTCTTCCAAGCAGACCTTTTATGCATGAAGTAGCTTATTATGAAAGAACTGAGAAATTTCAAGATTCAATATTTCATTGTGAGCCTGATTAATTACACGTCATTAAACTAAAGATTAAAAGGAGTAAAGGCATATATCTGTAGCTAAACAGCCAATGAAGGATGGATAGGATCATTATTAATTGTTTAGTGAAATTGTTTGGGGTCATCCAGCGGAGTATAACAAGGCCTAATGTAATGAAAAGAAACAAAGGGGGAATTTAGGCCAAATGTATGAGGCACAATTTCCTAAAGGACACGGCCTACTCTTCTGAGGGACACTCTCAGTGGGAGGGATGTCTCTTGAGCCTTTTAGTATTAGTTTAGGCCAGGGTAGGGCAACTTGTTCAATACTGGGGCTCCCGTCGTCATTGTATCATAGCCCAGAGGGCCTCAGCTGAAGTGGCTTTGGACACGCTGCATACCCAAGGCCCATTTCTTTTGTATGCATATGATGCTCAGCAACACATACAAAAACTGCTTTCAGCAACACTCTGCAGAAAGATAATGGGATGAGTAAAATCAGTCTTCTTTTTTTTTTAAAAAAAAAAGACGAACAAATGTGAATTCTTAAGGTCAAGCTGGATATAATGCTAAAGACATCATTCGCGACTATGTTTATGTGTGTTTTTTAAATAATTATAGGAAGCATGAATGACCCAGATTTTTCATGCGGAGGGGAGAGGTTAGCCCTTTCCTCCCCCACTGGAAAGTACCTCAGGGATCATCATTTTCCCCTCCACCTACCACCACCACCACCACAGCACACCCCATTCAGCTGGGTCCCCAACTGAGTTCCCCAACTGTTTATGTAGCATTTTGGGGTGGGTGGGGGCTGCCTTGGAGAACAGGGGGCAGGAAAGTTTTTTTCCATCAGCCTTATTGCACACACCTAAATCTGGATCCAACCCATTATGTTTACCCTGTAATAGTCTTATTCCAATTACTATTTAAAAAGGTCAAACTTGAGTAGCCTTTAAAACTCTTAATGGATATGTCCCGAAGAACCTTAATAAATAGTGCTTGGGGGGTTCACGAATTCCCAAAATTGTGATTACATAAAAAAAATGTGCATATATATATATATATATATATATATATTAAAATGTGCATTTTGAAATGTGCTTTTTAAAAAAACACCTTTTAAAGCTTTAGTCAATGGGGGGAGTTCTTCTTCTTCTTATTCTTATTATTATTAATTACATTTTTATACTGCCCTATAGCCGAAGCTCTCTGGGTGGTTTACATTTTTGATAAATATGCACAGAAGTGTGTGTTTTTCCTGTTCGAATGAGCCAAAAAACCAGGTTGAAAATTAAATCTGGAGTGAGTCAAAATTACCTTTGAAGTGATTTTTGGAGAATTCTGTTACCGAACTTAAAAATCACTGGTTCTCCAATCCCTATCTTAAGATACAAATTTCAGGCATCAGGGCAAGTTCTGGAGATCAGAATTCAGCAGAGTGTGGGTTTGTGGGGGACGGGGTTCAGGACACAACCCAGCAGTTTTGGGTGTATTTGGGCAGCCTTCTCCAACCTGATGTTCTCCAGATGTTTTGGATTACCCATCACCTCTGGTCATTGGCCATGCTGGCTACAGCTGATGGGAGTTATAGTCCAAAACATCTGGAGGGCACTGCATTGAGGAAGGCAGTTCTATTGTTTTGGCTGAATGTGGGGGCTGGGGCCCAGTAAAAATGTACCTGTTTACCTCAGTTGCAATTAAACCTGCTACCTAAGATAGCTTCACCTGCATAAGCATGGGGCTGAACATGGTAGTTTCTTCATGTGCCTTCCCATTGGCCTATGCTCTCTATCCCTCGTAGCTTCATACATTTTCCAGCAACCATGGTTTATAAGATACTTCAGGATATTCAAAAGATTGCTGTCCATTGGTAAGAATTTTGTTGGTCCCTGTCAGAATGGAATGCTATGCATATGGGAAATGAACATGCTAGCATCACTTGATCAGCAATACGCTTGCCATGACAGGAAAGAATAAAGCCTACAACTTGAAAAACAATAATAAATTGATAGGATCTTGCCCCCTCAACATTTACTTTGATTTCTGTGCAAATTTTGTGAGTATGAAAAAATGTCGTCTCTATGGGTTAAAAAAAAGAAAAGCTCATGGAGATTTTTTGGAATTAAAATATTTCTTCTGATGAAAGGGATTAGTCGAAGTTTGCTCACTTGGTGTAATTAGTGCATATGGTCCAGCTGTGAAGAAGTAGCTGAGGACTTCTAACTTATTATTAATTAGGCTCATTAAAATGCAAGTAAGAGAACGATGCCTAGGTAAACAATACCTTATGTCATAAAGTCATTACTTGATAAAAGCTAGTTTTGCTAGCAGAAGTCATTCCTGATATTTTGCGGGATTTTTTTTTTATTATTGTTTCAAAAGGCTCTGTGGGTGCTATTTAACTACTCCTGACTGACATCAAGGACAGGCACAAAAAGCTAGAAGGAGCCAGCACTATGGTGCTGATATTTCTTTTCAAATCATTTCATAATATGTCTGGGTGAGGTCAAAGGTTGACAGGAAAATGACAGGCCTTCCTCAATTGCCGCGGAGTCACAGCGGGTGTGTGTCAATGAATTTTTTTCTGGGGCCCTCTGTGATGTGTGTGTGTGCTCGCACGTGTGTGTGCGGGTGGGTGTGTTTTTACATGTTCCCATTTCTTTTCCTTGTCTTGTCTAAAAATGGGCCAGGATTGGCAGATTTGTAATTAAAACCTCAACAGGGGAAGTTTAGAGACCAAAGCTAGGTTAGAAAATAGCAGGCAGTGCAGTTCATAATTATAAGGACCTGACGGACAGAACAGATAATGGAATGCTTTATGAATAGGCACTGATTTCAAAAGAGGGCTCTGAGATTGCAAGGACTTTTCATTGTTAATGAGTGAGGCTAAGTTTCCTATAAGTCAAATAGACCCTAAATTACAGCATCACAAATGACACATTCAAATCAAGTGCTAAAATCCCAACAAACAAGACAGTCCACTGTAGGATCCCCCTCCCCAAGCCAGTTTTATAAGTGTTCCCCTTTCTTTAAAGTCTATGCACGCTCACTTATAAATCACTCTAGCGATGCAGCCTCCAGTATAAATGGATCAAAAGATGCTATTGACAGATGCTGAAATGAGTGTCTACCTTTAACACAGGGTCAATTGATAAGTGTCTGACCTAGACTTTTGACTGACATGAAGTGCTGCCAGGCAGGGCTCTTTGTTACAACTGATATAGCTAAACAGTGTTGGTGTTATTGTTGTTGTTTTAAAAACCCTGTTCAGGGGCAGGTTTCAGGCAATAATTTGTGATGGAGAGACAGAGTTTAAAGCCAACACAAGACATTCTGAGACCAAGAAATTTTAATGGTTCTGGGTTTGCGAAGATGGAAGTTTGATTCAATAAAGCTTTTCCAGTGTCACTTTATCACTATCATTCCTTTTAATCATCAGTCTGAAAGTGGATATAGGAAATTCTTTATCACCGATGTTTGAAACCTCCCATGGGAAATGATCTGTGGCCAGAGCCACGAACAGTTGCACTGCTCAAAAAACAAACTTCTTTGGAAGCACTTGTAGCCTGGAACTGAGACTGAGGCAATGTGGCAAGTAGGGTGACCAGGTGTCCTACTTTACAGAGGGCAGTCCTCTATTTGAAGGCATCCATTCTTGGAAGAGCTGCCCACAACACGTCTGGTTTAAAGATTAAAAGGGCCCTTGATGTTGCCTATCGGCCTTTGGCACATGGGTCACCTAGCTAGTCTTCCTCTCTTTGGTTGTATTGTATTGTATTTCTGTTCAGAACAGTCATTATTTCTAAAATTGCATCTGTACATATACATTAGCAAATGCACATTTTATGGAATTTGCTATCTTCTTTTGTCCTATATTTTGGGGGGCGCATTTCCTCTTTTTTTGCTGATGTGTAAGTGAACATAGTAGCAACCGAGCAACTGCTACGAAGGACAGTTCCCAAATTTGTGACAGCAATGGGCAGGAAGATAGCCAAAGCAAGCAACAATCCAGGCAAGTGTTGTCCTAACACTCAGGGTAATGTTCAGAGGAGGGCAAAGTGAATTCATTGAGTGGCACATGGGAAAGGGATAACAGAAGCTTTGAGAATGCTGGCAGGAATCTTTGTAAGGAAGGCCCCGGATGAGCTGGGCCCCTTCCCAGCTATTTGTTGTCATGCAAAATGTGTGCGATATAGGCACCTCCATTTATGAGGCTGCCTCACTGTTCAAGACCCTGGGCTCAGCAAGGATTTTGGTGGAGCTGCACAAGGCTATCCAGAAATTTCATGTCTGAAGTGTGGGATATAAATCCAGACACAGGATCAGTTACCACTCAGAACAAATAAAAGCCCTTCAAACAAATGGCAAGTTGTAGTCACTTCAGCCCTTCACTGAATTAAAGTGGGGATGTTTCAGATGAAATCTACCAAGACGTTTTCTTGTGCAAGGCTTCTGCTGAAATGAATAGGAAAGGAAGCAAGGCATCTGTGAATTACATAACTCTTGCCCAGAAGAACTTTTAGGTGGATTGTGCCCTGAATATCGTAGCTGGGGAGTTTTTTGTAGACTTCAGCTACAAGAGCAAATGGAGAGAGAGGAAAATATAGCTTGTCTTTCAGGTTATAGCAGTTTGCTATGCTGGAAAATGTGGTTCTGCGAGACCTAAGCTGAAAGAATTTATTAGTAGCTCAATAGAAAGAGAAAGTGAAGCGTGCGTTTATTTCTCCACACTGAGGAAATACAATATGCAGCAGAGCTATCAAGGATTTGTGTTGCTGCATAACAAATATGTTAATGTTTTCTCCCTTGACTAGGAGTAAAAATGGTGAACATTACATACCGCAGGAGGGAAATACTGGAATCTGGCTAGGAAACCTCATTAGAGACTAATGTAGCAGTTGGTCACCTACAAATGATGGTAAATTACAGGCAGAATTATGAGGCTGGCACGATCAGCTGGTACTCGAGTATTACCTACTGGTACTCCAAACGCTTGTGTATGTTTATCTTTCAAATCGGCAGGGTTGTCAGGCTTCCCAAACCTGATTCTCAGTACCCACTTCTTTACAAGCCTTTAAAAGTTGCTAATTTTTGCTGGTGTGTTTACACCAGTATGCTCAAGTTCTCATGCTTTAAAAGTTATTTGAATCCCGTTTCTTACAGATTAGAAAAGATACGCTGCGGCTGGTTTTCCTACTGTGAGCATGCTCCAAACGCCTCAGTGACCTCCCCCCTCCCTTCCCATCACACGCTGACACATCTAGCCTAAATTTGTGTCTTGCATCACCTCAGGATACTCGTGGCTAATTTCATTATTTTGGAGAGAAAATGCAAATGAGGCCAGACAGCTGGTGCTTTCCTTGTGGCTAGGAGTGATGGAGAGGCCTGAGGCCTGCCGCATCCGAGGCTCCCATCTCCTTCTCCTTAGACAGGCCCTGGTGAGAAGAGAGGAGGGAGGCTGCTGGAGCAGCATGAACAGATGGCAAGGAAGGGAAAACGATGGAGCAGCAAGGCTAGCTTCAGCGATTCAGAGGAAGTTGTAGTGTCAGTTATCTGGGCAGGCCGATATGCCACATCGCAGGGTGATTACAAGCGTGCCTTTCAGATTCCTCACTTTTTTAGGTTCATAACCTGATGGGGAGTTTAAACTCGCCCACTTGTTTAAGAACATAGAGAGTTCCGAAAGACAGTTTATTTGACAGTGATGGTCAATACTAATTAGAATCAGCAAAAACAAATACAAAAACCACTGTTAGCTGTCTATTAGTTCCAGTGTCTTGTAAGGTTTTCTCAGTACTCTGTCTTTTTTAAAAATGCTGCTCTTCATGAAGTGTAAAATACCTTTTTTAAAAAAGAAAAAATACAAATGTATACATTTGCCACCTTCCTGCATGATGACAAGTCCTTCATTCACATACTTTTTTCCTGAAGTTTGCAGACCCGTGCGGCACGGGTCACACATCTCCACATTCCTAGAGAAAATGGACGTGTCAGCAGTCAGAACCAGGGATTTTGCCATTCATTTTAGGGCACGGGTCTAACAGCAGGTGAGACCTTGGCACATCAGGGCTTGGATCCAGATTTGCGCTGGATCAACTGCACCGATGGAAGTGGACTCTCCTGCCCCTTCCTCCCCACAGCAGATGCTCCAGCCCCCTGAAAATGCTACGCAGGGAGTCATGTGACACAGCTGAATGGGGTGAGCTTTGGTATGGGGAAGGAGGGGGATCTCCCCAAATCAGGCAGCAGGAGTTGGAACCTTCCACAAGGGGAGCGATTCTTCTTGCAGAAGGTAGATCCTGGATCCAACCCTAGGTATTGTCTGGACGCTGCACAACAAATGTCCATGTCTGCGAAGTCTGAAAAGAAGACCATGTAAGGATCAGACCTGTAAAGCATCCTGTTCAAGGAAACATAAAAGAAGCCTTACAAGAAATTAAGTGTGAGGGCAGTATCCAATGCTGGCAGTCCACCACTGCAAAACACATTGTGCTAGCGGGAAGGAACACTCATGCAATGGAGAACTAGTGCTTGCTAAAACAACCCCAAGCTAGTGCTTGCTTGCCAAATTAGCACCTCTAAAATGGGACAAGTCAGCAGAACTCCCTTTTGCAACCTCTGCTGATTGATTCCATTCTGGAAGCACTAATTTGGGTTAATTTCTCATTGTTCAAGGCAGTGCTAGTTCCTCATAACGATGGTGTTCACTTCTGCTAGTGCTATGGCAGCATTGGATACTGCCCTATGAATATAACCTGCTATAAACCATCACTATAACAAAAGTCTAACAAAACAAGGGCAGGGCTCCTGGAGCTTTAACTGTTGTGATGAAGAGGGAATTTCACCAGGTGCTGCATGCATACAAATGACACCTGCTGAAATTCCCCTTTCTATACAACTGTTAAGATACAGGAGCCCTGTCTTCCTTTCCATATGGTCACCCTAACCATACCCAACCAGCATGGGTGGCCCATCCTGACTGGGGATGACTGCAGTTGTAGTGCAACAGATCGGAAGGGAACCAGGTTGCGGTTGGCTGTTCTAATATGACCTCCAGACGTTTTGGACTATAACTCCCAGCATTCCTGAGCATTTGGCCATGCTGGCTTGGGCTGATGGGCATTGCAGTCTAAAACATCTGGAGAGCACCAGTTTGGGGAAAGCTGCATCAGCAGGATAAGGGAACTGTCCATGCATGACCAAACGAGGTGGTTTTGGGATCTGGTGAAACCCCCTGGTATTTTTTTCAATGGTATTTATTTACATATTTGTACCCCATCTTTCTACCAAGAAAATGGCATGCAAAATGGCAGCTTACAATCATACATAAATAAAACTTGATTAAAACAATAAGAATAAAAAATTAAAAACAAAATAATAATGGAATAAAAATAGCATCCAACCCAATAGACCCGCTTTCACGTCCCCATTTCAATAATAATAATAATAATAATAATAATAATAATAATAATAATAATAATAATAACTTTGCTGCCGGCAGAAGGACAGCAGAGAGGGAGCCAACCTAGCCTTCCTTGGTATAAAGTTCTATGGTGTGGGAGCAGCCCTCTCTTGCTGGGCCACCAAATGCGCCTCTGAAAGTGGCCTCTTTTCAAGAATTTTATACCTGGGCAGGCTTGTATGGGAGAAGATGGGTCTTTCAGGTAGCTTGGTCCCAAGCCATATAGGTTCCAAACCTTTAGTAAGGACTGGTCTGCCCAAAGCTATAAGAGGACACACAGCTCCAATAGTTTGAGCATATCTACCAAATTGAAACCAGTCCAAAAACCATGGAAAGGACCATCACTTCTCCTCCAGAGCCTTCCCCTCCAGATATGCTGGATTACAATTTCCAGCACCCTGGCTGGGTTTACTGGAATAGTAGTGCAACACATCTGGACGGCCCCAGGTTAAGGAAAGCTGGCAGATATTTTGAGCTATCCCACAAGGAATCCCTGATATCTTTTGTGTGTTTTTGTTTTGTTTCTTTTAAACAGAGCAAAAGGTCTCCTGATCCCTTAAGCTCCCTCATCTGCTCACCCTGTTTCCCCCCCTTTTTGCTAGAAATTCCCTCCCTGAAATTGGTGCATCCCTTCTCTTCCTTCCAATCCTTCCATAAAAGCTTCCTAATCTCTCTGTTCTTATCCCCAACTGAAATGAAGCATAGATATGTGTAACTGCATCTACTCCCATTACCATCTCCCTTCCTGCTCATCCCACCTCTATTCTTACCTCTCCTCTCTTCTTTCTCTTCTCTTTTCCATGATCAACATTTAGATGTAGGCTCCTTGGGACAAGGGGCTGTCTTCTTTGTGTAGTGCAATAGCACCAGGTCAATCAATCAACCTGTATAAATACTGGGCCATATCCAATGCTGAAGTCTACTCACATCCTGAGCCAGTGTGGTGCAGTGGCTAAAGTGTTGGACTGGGAGTCAGGAGATCTGGGTTCTAGTCCCCACTCAGCCATGGAAACCCACTGGGTGACTGGGTGACTTTGGGCCAGTCCAACCTACTTCACAGGGTTGTTGTTGTGAGGATAAAATGGAGAGGAGGAGAATTATGTACGCCACCTTGGGTTCCTTGGAGGAAAAAAGGCGGGATAAAAATGCAATAATAATAAGAATAAGAATAATATAAATCCACACATGCTAGAGTGGATAAATCCACTCAGGCTTTCCCTCTCTTTCCTTCCTCTCCACTGTGGCCTGTGATGCCCCAAAAGCCTCCCAGAAGGGTCCATCCCAGAAGGGACCTTTGCAAAAGAGCTGGGATATAGTGAGGTGAGGTTCAGTGGTCAGGAGGGAATTGCCTAAAATCAGGTGGAAGAAACGTGTACAAGAGGAGAGTTGCTCCACACAATTGTGTACAATTCCTCACATACAGGGACACACCACTTCTCAGCCTTTTGTGAAGGTCCCCAAACCCTCAGGAAAGGCTTTTCAGGGGCCTGGGCTTCAGAATAAGCTCTGCCTGGATTTTTGGAGAACCACTGGACCTCAGAATAGGCAACGCTGGGATAGGCAGACAACTCGATGTAAGGTAGAGCCCTCTATCATTGAACACAGTAAGAACCTGCTTTCCTGTCAAAACAGACATGAAATACTTTGTTCTTTGTCTAGCGTGCAACCAAAGGTAGCTGGACAAAGTTCTGCTATGCTGCCTTTGAGGTGCCACGGGCTCCAATGCCACGGAGGTCAGGTCGTAAGTGCCGTCCACTTGATCTAACTGGCTACAAGGCCCATCCGTTTTCAGAAATATGAATAACAAATGTCTCCCAAACTGGAGAACACAGCATGCTCTTCGCCAGTGTCCTTTGAACGGAGGCGTTTGCTACATATTTAGAAGCAGAGAGGAGCTGACAGCGGCTCCTGGGGAGGTCATTAGTCTACCAAGCCTGACCTTTGCTCTCCACAGTATTTGCTACAGGCCTGATCCTGACCCCCAGTGAAACCAGTCAGATTTTTCTCTTCCTTTCATTTAAGCGAATGAGATATGCGATGCGAAGATTGTAACACAATGAACAAGGGGAGTACGAATAAGAGGAGTACAAGAGATGGGAAATCAACACGAGATGCACAAAATATTCAGTGATCATTTGAAGGTCAGAATTGCACAGCAAGGCTGTAAATAAAGATGTAAGAGACTTATTTTGACTTGAACCTTTCGGTTTTTAACCTGAGTTTTCTTAGCGAGGAAATGACAGGTATGTTTATATCTATATCTGTCCTGTCTTTCCTTATATCATACCCAAGGAGCCATTGCACAATCCACTTAGGGAAAATGTTAACACAATCCACTTATGGAAAACTTGATAACTAAATTAATTTTCAATGTGTATGTTGCCCTCAAGACACAACTAGGTGCGTCATAGGACATCCGTGATTAGGATGCACAAGCAGGACTCGGGAGGATGCTGTGGCACTGCTGTCCTGCCAGTGGGTTTCCCATAGGCAGCTGTTTGGCCACTGTGTGAACAGAAAGCTGGACTAGATGGACCCTTGGTCTGATCCAGCAGGGCTCTTGTTCTGTTCTTATCTTCTTAGAATCTCTTGCAATTAAAAAAGAATAGTTACAGGCAAGGGTAGAGGGGAGGGGAAAAGAAGGGTCTTCTGAATGTGATCAAGACTGCAGTGCTGGAAGACTTTTTCAACCATTCCACTCTGTACTATTTCCCTTATTAAAATCCTCATGACAGACCTGGCTGTAGAAACGATGGTGTGCACAGTCAATCCTGATTTTCATTGGTCTGCCCTTCATCTTTTTCTTTGCTCCAAACCTTGCCCCAGTTCTTAAATTGTGAGGGAAGGTAAACAGCGCTTTGCTATTTGCTGTCTCGTTTGTTCTTTGCTCTTCAGCGTTTGTGACCTTGCCCCACTCCCTGTTATACACTAATCTGTTGATACAAGAATACCTGAAGATGCCAGTATATGAAGTCATAGTGCAGGTAAACAATATATTCAAGCAAAATGTCATCTTGACACCTTCCGCTCTGTAACGAAGCTTTTTTTCATTCTTTTTTTGAATGATAAAGATGGTGGTTGGAGCCAGGAAGATGGTTAAAATATGTTGCTGTACATTGGTTCATGAAAAGAATTGATGAGGTCATTATTCTATCAAGCCCAATCTTTGCTTTCTGCTATATTGGATGCAGAACTCATCCTGAGCCAAATATGCTTTGACTGGTAAGGCAGAAGGTAGATGTCCAACTGTTTTGGACTTCAACCCCCAGAAGGCCCTGCCAGCATGACCAATGGTCAGAAACGTTGGCAGTTGAAGTCTGAAACAGCTCGAGATCTACATTCTGCCCTCCCCCAAACTCTTGGCTAACAGAGCTCATTGCCAAAAGAGGTTGATAATCAAATTTTTAAAAGCCATTAATTGAAGAAATGTCCATCAGTGATTATTAGCCAAGATGGTCACAGGGTATAGTCACAGGCTATAGATATGGTACTACAGATATGGAATATAAAAATGGTCATGTTCACACAAATTCTGGTTTATTAAACCCCAATGTGAACGAGCAGCTTGTTGCTACACTCAGTTAATTCACTGCAAATTCACCCCTCCCTTCTCACCAGCAGGTAAACAAATCAGACAGGAACCGTTTAGTGTGACATCCAATCCCAGGATTATAGTTTATTATGCCTAAACAAGCCAGGATCATAAGGCATCTTTAGACCAAGGTTTGTTGTTGGCTTACAGATCCTGGCTTGTTTGGGGAAAATGAACCACCATCCCAGGTTTGGACATCACACTAAGCTATCCCTGTCTGGTTTGCTTACCCAAATATATGAGAGTAGCAAACAATATACTAATGAATAGATGCTGGGAGGAAGTACTGAGAGATGGATCTTTTCATTCCTATTGGTCTGTGCTAACCATGAGGAACACAGGATTGAGCCTTTGTTTGACTATTGGTTGTGATAATTTCTGGCAGTCCTTGTGCTTCCAGAATTTCCAAATTAAAAACAACACAGGCTGAATCTGGATTTCACAATGTAAGTGTAGTTTCTTAGACAGAGTGATGATATGAAATGATCTTAAACATAGTTGGGCATTTATTGGATACTGCTTAAAGTACCTGAGACCTAAAAAAAATTTTTGGTGGGGGGAATTGGCTAAGTAGCTACTACATCTGGAGCTTGCCAGTCCTGGACTTTGCAGAGGTACAATTTATTTGAAAATTATAATCTATAAAGAAAATTAAATCTTTCTTTCTTTCTGGACAAGAATTATAAATTATAGAGTGAGCACAAGGGAAAATGTCTTATTAAGCAGGTGTTATGGCTGCAGACATGTGATAAATTGCACTGTTACAGTTTAGGTGGTATGTTTATTTATCATGTAGCTCATAAACTATCATGTGGATATTTCTTGTACATATATTCTGTTCAAATGTAGTGTTAATATATCTACACAGTAAATAAAGAAAAGTCTTCCCTGTGTGTTTACCCATAAAGACACTGCAAGGCCTTTTAACAGAAGCATTGTGTTGGAAAGGACATGTCCAGCAATCCACTGGAAAGTAATGCTGTGTATGGCCCATGCTTTTCAGAAGCACTTCGGCAGGAGAACTTCCTAATGGACTCTACTTAAGGGCCATGCAGTACAACTCCCTGTGAAATATAGGACTATTCAGACACTAGCAGACAAAAATCAATCTATGTAAATAAATAGGTCACCTTGCAAGGACCTCTATGAAGTTCAAACCCAGCATATTAACCCACATGAGCCTGGCCAGGCATTAAGATCTTTTTCAGAGGCCCACTGTTAAGATCTGTTCAATTGTCGGGCACACAAGACAGGGCCCTTTTAGTGATGGGTCCCAGACTGTGGAACTCAATCCCCACTAGTATGTATACCTTCATCTGTGCCAGTTTTTATATGGCGTTTTCAGAAATTAATGAGCTGCTTAAAGTCTTGGGCATTCCTTTTGGTTTAAGAATGCTATAGTTATTTTTCACTGCTCTGTATTTTATACTTGTTCGTTTGTTTTCTTCTGTCTTAGGGTGACCATATTTTGGAAACCAAAAAGGAGGACAATATGGCTGCCCTCAGGAGGCATGGCCACCCCAACATGTCCGGCCCCAAGGGGGCGTGGCCTCGGTCAGCATCCATTATCAGCATCCATTGTCAGCATCACCATCATTAGCAGCAGCAGCATTATCAATATCACCATCATACATTATCATTAACAGCATCCATTAATTTCATCACCACCACCACCACCACCACCACGGGCCCGATTCAAAGTGCTTGTACTAATATTCAAAACCCTAAACATCTTGGGGCCAGGTTATTTGAAGGAACACCTCCTCCCATATGTGCCTGCCTGGACCTTAAGATCACTCACAAGGGCCCTTCTCCGTGAGCCCCTGCCAAAGGAAGTGAGGCAGGTGGCTACTAGGAGGAGGGCTTTCTCCGCTGTGGCACCCTGGCTGTGGAATGAGCTCCCCAGAGAGGTTCGCCTGGCACCTACACTGTACTCTTTCCGTCACCAGCTGAAGACCTTTTGATTTTCTCAGTATTTTAACACCTAATTTAACTTAAATTTAAACCTTGTTTTAATTCCGTATTTTAACCTATATCAATTTTTGCTGTGTGGTTTTATCTTGGTTGTGCTTTTTATATTGTATTTTGTATTTGTGTTTTTAGATTGTTGGTTGTTTTTATTCTCTTCATGGTTTTAATTTTTGTGAAACACCCAGAGAGCTTCGGCTATTGGGCAGTATAAAAATGTAATAAATAAGTAACGAGCTCCCCAGAGAGGTCCGCTTGGCGCCTACACTGTACTGCTTTCGTCGCCAGCTGAAGACCTTTTTATTCACTCAGTATTTTAACACTTAATTTTAACTTAAATTTAAATTTTACTGTTTTAACTCTGTATTTTAATCCTATATCAACTTTGCTGTGTGGTTTTATCCTGGTTGCGCTTTTTATACTGTATTTCGTAATTGTGTTTTAAACTGTTGGGTGTTTTACTGTGGTTTTAATTTTTGCGAACCGCCCAGAGAGCTTCGGCTATTGGGCGGTATAAAAATGTAATAAATAAATAAATAAATAAATAAATCATTAGCAGCAGCAGCATTATCAATATAATCATCAGCATCCATTATCATTACCAGCATCCATTATCATCATCACCATCATTAGCAGCAGCAGCATTATCAATATCAGCATTAGCATCTATTATAATTATCAGCACCATTACCATCAGCACCATCATTAGTTGTCCTCGCTGCCGCTGTCCTCCAGCTACTGCCACTGCTGTCCTCTTTTGCCGCATGGCCGGGTGGTCAGGTCCACCGCCACTGTCCTGGTACGTCCACCACCAGTGTCTGCCACCTGGGTGGTCTGGTCCGCCGCTGCTGGGGTGGGGAGCGAACTGACCCCCACCCCTTGGCTCTCATCGCATGCAACAAGACCCAAGGAGCAGGGCTTCGTGTTCGCTCCCCGTTCCAGGCGGCTGGGCCCGGCCCAGCTGGCCGGGGTAGGGACCGAACTGTTGCACTGACATGATCAACCCTGGGGGGAGGTGGGGGCTAGAAGATGCTGTCCTGGAAGTCCCAGGACGCATCCTCCAGCTCCTCCCCCCAGGGCCGATTTCAGCCTTCTGCTGCGTTGATGCAATCGGGTTAGCGCAGCAGAAGGGCTAGATCGGCCCTTTGGGAGGCGGGGGCTGGGAGACGTGATCCTGGAAGTCCAGGAATGTGTCTTCCAGTCCCTGCCCCCAATGCTGATCTAGCCTTCTGCTGTGCTAGATCAGCGCTGGGGGAGGGCTGGAGCACCCGTTCTTCCAGCCCTTTTCCCCGGTGAATTGGGGGCCAGTCCCGGTTGGCCCGGAGACCTCTGTTTTTCTGGAGGTCACCGGGGTTTCCCGGTGCATTTGGTCACCCTAGCACCTGCCTGGTTTTTTAAAAAAAATTGTTTTACTATATTTTAGTTTTTTTTATTTATTGTTGTGAACTGTCTTGTAAGGATTATGTTCTAAAAAGGATATATATATATATATATATATATATATATATATATATATATTCCTGTCTCTTTCTAATTTTTTGTGTGAAATGCTTGGTGCGGTCCAAGACTACTAGTGTGTTTTTTAGGTGCTACTGCTGTACGAATAGCTACAACAATTTATAAATCAGCTGCTGCACCTGTTTTACATGTGGCATTGTCTTCCGAGGCATAGCTAGTGGCACCTGTGCCTCTGAAAAGGGCTTTCTTGGCTTGTGGAACTCCCTGCCCCTAGAGGTAGTGCTAGCTCCAGATTTTTGAGGGCCCTTGAAAGCAAGGCACGTTCAGTGTGCCCCTTCCCTCAGTGAGTCTCCCTTCTCACAGCCATTGTCACCACCTGCTTTAGCTCTTCATCCTCTTTCTTGTGATTGCTACCACTTGCTTGCTTGACAGGTACAGAGCCAGGGAACACACAGGCAGTGGAATCTAATGCTGCTCCTTCTCACCACCATTGTTGTCTGGGCCAGAGTGAGAGGCAGGGGAGCAAAGAGGTTACAGGAGTGAAACATGTTAGCAGAACTCAGACTACAGGTCACTCAGCTTGGAGCTAAAGAGTTAATGTGTACCTGAACAAGGTGGGAGGGGATTGCTGGGATGTTTGTTTTTCCCTTTCCTGTCTCCTCTCTTCTACTTCCTCCTTCTCGTTGTTCCCTGCCTCATGGGTTGCTGACCACTTGGTTGAACTGAGCCATCCTACCCTAGGATGGAAAGTTGCTTATTCCTGAAGTAAAGTTTCTTTCAAACCACAATTAAATTGTTTCTTTTGTCCACACGCATGGCTACTCACAGGGAGCTGATTCGGACAACAATAAAACAGAGGAGCAACTCCAGGGGGCCTTGGCATGTGCCCAACCAAGGCATGTGCCCACTTGACGCTGGCCCTCCCAAAAGATTAGATTGATTATATTCCTCTTCATCTGTGTCCCCTTAGCAAGTGAAGGGGACACTTCATTTTCAACAAGTATTCATCTCTGTTCTTAATTTTAATTATTGACTGTTATGTTTTGTTCTTTGCATTTATATTTTCGCTCCTGCTTTTAGCTTTTGGGAAATATATTTTAATGACTGGTTATTGCTTTCATGCCTTTTAGATTTTGTAAGCCATTTTGAGTGACTCCTTTTTAAAAATAAATAAATGATAGAGGGCTTCAGTGAGAATTTTATATGGCTGCCCTGGAGGGTGGATTCATGCCTTCTCATAAGGAGATTGCTGTGGCACAGCATTTTAATAGTAGAGGGCTTTTCACAATCCCTATCTTATTGATATAATTAAAAGTATGAAACATATTCTCATAATTTCCATTTTACAGCTAAGAAATCGCAGCTAAGAAATAGCAAATTGCTCATGTTAATACAGTTGCCCAAGCTGAGTTGAAAGGTATTCGTATTAACAAGGCTATAGTTTTATGTATTAACATGTATACCAATTAGGCCCTAAGGTATCTCTTTGTCTCTCTCTCTCTGTATATCCTGTAGCCCAACCCCAAAGCATACAAAATAGTATATTACTGAGATCGTATGGGTTACAACGTTTACCAAATTTACCTGCAAAAACTCAGAGAAACCCTCATAAATGTGGTGCTTACTGAAATGTGATTGTCAGCATTCACTTGAGTATGTCAGCTGAATATACTACAGGGCGGAGCGATCCTATATGTATGTGTGTGAGAGAGAGGATGAATGTCTGAAGTGGCAGATCACTCACTGCTCTGAAAGCCCTGCCAGCTTGCACTGGCCAGGGCAGGGAAACAGTGATGGTGGGCAGTCTTATCTCCCCCCTACTCCTGTCATTCTTCCCCTGCCCCACTCTTGTTGGTTTCAGTGGCAGAGAGAATATCTACATCAGTGAAGAAACATGAAGGGCCCTATCCTGAAGCCTCTTGGGAGAATGAAGGGGCCTTGTTCCCTGCAGATCCAAAGCCACCTCTGCCCTGTTCCCAGAATTGTTTTGGGGTCTACTACTGGTAGAAACACTGCTGGTGGTAGATCTCCACCCACCGAATGTTCTGTTGAGCTCCTCTCCACTGGCAGAGGCACATGTCTGGCACCACCTAACCCCTTCCAACCAGCACCACTGGGATTTAGAATTGTTCTGCTATACTTCTATACTGTATTCATGATATTATATATCAACTGGTTCAAATACTCCTGGTTAGGCACATTTTTTTTTACCTGGAGGGGATCTACACTAGTATATGAAACGTTGTTTTTACAGTCATTGAATGTTTTGTTTTTGAACGATTTAAAACGTAGCAGTTTTTAAAATGTTTACTTACTTTTCTCTTTCTGTGGGAATGCATTTCTTTTGGCCACACTAAGAAAATAAATCCGTTTGTTCTATTCTGCCATTTCCCCCTCCCACTTCCTCTTCTCTCTGAGACAATCTTCCACCTACAAACAATCCAGCAAGCAGCTTCCCAAAAGTGAAACTGGAAGTGGCTGCAAATAAGAGGCTTGAAAGAAAAAAACGGCTCCAACTTTGGGCACGGAAATTACATAAACATGCCCCCAGGAATGCAATTGGCTAATTAAGAACTACAGGAAACCCATTTAATACGATGAAATCAGCCACATCATAATAAATAGAATGACTTATTTCAGAGAAGTTCAAAATAAAAACCGGAAAACAGACAACAATAAAACGTCACAAACTATAAGTCATGTGGCGAAATACTACACTTAAAAATGTGGGTTAAAAACCCACACTTAAAAATGGTAAGACACATTCTAACTTGACTAGTGTAGATCCCCTCCTGGTTTAGGAAACCATTGGTATGTCAAATACGAAACCAAACCACACAGAGTGTGTGTGTGTGTGTGTGTGTGTGCATGTGTGTGTGTATGTATATGTTCCAGTACCATTCCCTGGTAACTTGGGGGCTGTCAATACTGCACATTATTATCCCCCCCCCAATTTTGTGGCAACTCTGTTCACAATGCATTGCTTGATACCTCATTCTGATTGCAGCTGGAGATGAACCCTGTTTAGCACATTGCGTTTGCCTTCCCCCCTTTTTAAAGAGGCCTCTCATTTGACCATGAACTTTAGACAGCCTAGTTAGCGTTACTGTCAAGCATCCCGCGGTCTTTTTGAAAAGCAGGACTTGTCCGTGCTGCCCTCTGGCCAACTTCAGTGGGACTAAAGCACTATCGAGAGCCGTCAAACTGCCTGACAGCTTGTCACCAGTGAGCTTCCATTAATTTACACACATTTTCCACTGTTTGGCATTTACTATGATAACTCTTTTTCTTTTTCCAAGCAGCTCCCGTTTGCATTTAACACTTGGGTTAATTTTCATCTGAGTTTAAATTTAGCCATCAGTTATTTCAGGGGAGCTGTCAGCTAACATATGGAGGAGGGGGAAGAAATCCTTCTGAATTCATAATAAAGTCGAATCTGTTGAATGTGAAACAAAAAAAGCCACTGCAATATACCGCAAGGCCCCGATGGGGGGACCAGGGTCAAGAAAGAATAGCAGAGTGGATTAGTTGTTCTATTCACCAGAGTGGCATCTAAGCACCTCAGGAGCTTCTTGATATATCAAAAAATGATGGAAAGACACAGTTCAATTTGTCCCCCTTTTATAAAGGATAATTAACCTGTCAGTCTTGCTACTTTAACAACTTCATTAAATTGGAGGCGATATGGGTGCAGGGAACCCATGCTGGCTTTTGAAAAGAACATCGAGCCCTTGCTGAAATAATTCAGGAATGTGTTGCGGGTGGCAAATCCAAGATCATTATTATTTTGAGCTTGCTAAATATATATATATATATATATATATATATTCTCACATGGTCTTTTAAATTATGTAACCCCCCCTGACTTTTAAATGACCCTTGAGCAGTAATTTACTTAACTATGAAAGGTGAAAATAGAGTAGCAGGCCATTGAGGAAATAAGGCTGCATAGTTGAAAGATTGAGGTGATAAGGTTGCAAATGCTGTTGAACTGTTAAACACCAGCATGATGCCTCCTAAAGGTGAACTACCTTTTACAAGTAGCAAGCCATAAAGGAAAAGAGGGCTACTTTAAAACGAATTGATGCATTACCCCCTCACTGGCCTTTCTTTATACACAGATAACCATAGAGTAGCATTTGGCCAGATGGAAGTGCTGGGAGAACAGGAAGCTCAGGTACTTCCTGTTCTACAGAAGGGAGTTCAGCGCAGTAGTACAACACATACTTTACACACCACTGGCTGAGCAAATTTCCCCCTCCCTGCTGCAGCACCCTCACACAACCCAGATCTGCTCCAGATGGTTGAGGGACCCCCCAGAACGGATTTGGGATGGGGAAGGATGTGGAATCCTTGTTGTGCAAGTGGAAATCCCAGTGTGCGAGCAGATGTCCGCTCATGCAGCTGTTGGATCCAACTGAGAAGGCCCCAGTGTCAATCCTTGGGATCAGGTAGCAAAGGCAATGTGAAGGTCCTTTGTCTGAATCCTTAGAAAGCTGCTGCCAGTCAGAATAGACAATCGTGGGCTAAATGAACAAATAATCTGGCCAGGGTAGAAGGCGCCTTTTTGACCTAGGGAGAAAGTACTGGCAGTGTAGACAGACCCTGGTCAGCAACAAATGTATAAATCCTAGCTGAAAGTTCCAGAGTTCAAGAAGTAATTTATATGGATTTTGTTCCCTAGAACACCCCTGGTGCAAATAACACGAAAATGGTACCACAAAAATATAGTTTTATTGCTCAAACAGTATTAGAGCCAAAAAATTTGCAATGATAAAACAAGCAAAACACATCACTCCATATAATGCAATTAGGATGATTAGAAGCATAATAGAAATCGTGGCTAGAATATTTCTTGGTAAAATTAAAGTTCTGCTCCTCTCAACCAACAAAGCAGCCATCATTAAGATCTTATAGCTACCTATCTGGAAGGCGTGGTTGGCAGAACGTAGGCTTCTCATTCTCCCAGCATCTCGCTGTTCAACCACATCAACATTTTACCACTTATGACATTTTACCTAGCAATACATCTAGTTCCTTTCTCTTAATACACATCTGTGCACCGTGACATTTTGGACTCAGTCTTAGCTCCTACTCATGACCTTAATGGAGCCAGGCTAACAGATCTCTTCAGAACAGGCCCAGCCCACGGCAGGTCGCCTCTTGAAGTGCGTGCCCCATGGTCTCCTCCCCTCTGCCCTCTCCCACGATCCCCTCCCCCTGCAGCCTCCTCTGCCCCCTCCCACACACATCCAAGCAGCCGCGGCTGCTCAATTGTCCATGTGCCTCAACGTGCCTTGCTTCCTGATGCTGCCTGCCGCCAGGCAACTTACTTTTCCAGGTGTGGACACACAAACCTGTGTCGTCAGTGCGCTGGCTTTGTGCCTTACCTGACTCCCTGACTGGGTTCAGACATCACGATAACCCATGATGGTTAATTGAGGCACAATGGCTTAATTAACCCACCATGGGTTATCACGTCATCTGGTGCAAGTTTTTTAACCCACAATGGCTAATTTGGCCAAAAAAATCCACCCTGATGAACCACGGTCTGCAGAGTGGATTATTTAACTCATCATGAGTTATTGCATTGTGTGGTGGTCACCATGAGTTATTTTGGCTGGCTACAGGGCTGTGTGGCAAGAGCAGTCAAAACAGCTGCTGCTCTGTTCTTTGCTGGCTTACTGATTAGGAACACATTAAAGTGATCAAGCCAACAATGTAGAGGAGTCAGGCTATGAGCTTTGGTCCCCATCCTGCAAACCCCCAAGGTATTATAGGCATCTCCTTTATGGTATACCTGGAATTTTCAGTGCTTTCAGAGTTAGGCCATTGGGTTTTCAAAGTGCATTGTCTGCCTCCTTAGTAGAGAAAGCTGGCTATGAGGCTTGGTCCTGATCCTGTAAATCTCCAAGGTTTCTAGGCATCTCCTCCTTTTTGGTCCACTCAAGATTCCTGCTTCTTTAGAGTAAATGCACAGGGGTTTGATGGTGGATTGGGTGCCACTTGACTAGGAGAGGCTGTGTGTGTGGCGTTTGGCCTCAATCCTGCAAATGCCCAAGGTTTTCTAGGCCCTCCTTTGTGGGGGCTCTCAGGATTTTCCCTCCTTGGTGAGTTAACCTGCAGGAGTTTGATGGTGAAACAGGTGCCCCCTGATTCAGGAGGCTGTGTATGAAGTTTTGTCCCGATCCTGCAAATGTTCTGCATTTCAGAGGTAAAACAGTGTCACTGCTTGGGCGGGAAGAATGCAGCGGGTGTTTGTGTGTGTGTGTGAGAGAGAGAGTCAAATTACACACTGCAGCTTAATAAGCTACTCACAGTAGCTTATTAGCCCACTTGTGTCAGGGGATCATGGGCTACTTAAAAAATAAGCTACTATGAGTAGCTCATTAACCCATCATGGGCTATCATAACATGCGAACGCAGCCCCTGTGTAGAATAGATGCAAATTGGCCAGGACTAGGTTGTAAAGCAGGACCCATCTATTTGGCACGGGACAGGTGAAATCATATCCTTTTATTGACACATTAACTCTTGAGCACAATGCAAATAAAACCTTTGGCGGAATGATTTTACATGACAATATTTTACTGTAGGTGCTGTTTGTAGCCATGATTTATCGTATGTGGTAAAATGGAAAGGGGAAAAAATGCAACTATATACTTATGCGGAGAGGGTGGGAGCGTATTCCCTAAACAGCTGTAGAACTTCATCTAGTAGCACGTTTAGTAGCTGCCACACACATTGAAGAATGAGCTTATAAAATGGATGGTGACGGGCAGATAAAATATTTTCAAAAATCAGGGGTCTTTTCTTTCTTTCTTTCTTCTTTGTTTCATGTATTGAAAGGATGGTTATCCAGACAGTACCAAAAACAGAGCAACCAGTCAACAACACCATGTGCCCAAGGGCGACCAGAGGCAAAATTATTATTATTATTATTATTATTATTATTATTATTTATTTATATAGCACCATCAGTGTACATGGTGCTGTACAGAGTAAAACAGTAAATAGCAAGACCCTGCCGCATAGGCTTACATTCTAATTAAATCACGGTAAAACAATAAGGAGGGGAAGAGAATGCAAACAGGCACAAGGTAGGGTAAACAGGCACAGGGTAGGGTAAAAGGCACAGGGAAACCAAAGGCACAGTTACAAGATGGGGGATACTTGGCTCAGCAATACTACAAACGAGTAGGATCTTGGAATTGTTGTAGATCGCAAGCTGAATATGAGCCAACAGTGCGATATGGCTGCAAGAAAGGCCAATGCTATTTTGGGCTGCATTAATAGTAAGTATAGCTTCCAAATCGCGTGAGGTACTGGTTCCTCTCTATTCGGCCCTGGTTAGGCCTCATCTAGAGTATTGCGTCAAGTTCTGGGCTCCACAATTCAGGAAGGACACAGACAAGCTGGAGGGGGTTCAGAGGAGGACAACCAGGATGATCAGGGGTCTGGAAACAAAGCCCCATCCCTCTTACTTCAATATTTTATCACTATTCTCTTTATTTCCGATGTGCTGGCAGTGAGTGCCATTGTCTGTGTAGCTAAGGCGGACCCCTCCCACAGAAGAGGAAGGCATTAGTAGGCTTTGAAGAACCCCAAGGTTCTCAGAAGAAGAAAACCTTTAGGGGGGGGAATCTTATTGGAATGAACCTCCAAAGCACCCCAATGTGAACTGACCATGCTCAATAGCCATGGAATACTACTGAGTGGCTTTGGGGGAAAGAAATGGGGAACCAAGCAGGGAAAGGAGGAATGTAATGTAATGGCTGAAACCCTGGAATGGCTGGAATTCCGCATTGCAATATTTTGCTGCAGCTCCTGCTTGTTGATTTCTTTGACAAGTTGCACCTGCCAAAATCCCATTTGTAAAGATGCAAAAGTCTTGTCCTCCTTTATTATTTATTTATTTGTGTGTTTATTTAAAGCTCTCTCTTTTTTTTCTTCAGCTGGAAGGGCTCCCAGAGTAGCTTATAAAGATCAGAAATAAGATAGTCCCCGTCCACTTACCATCCAAAAGACATGGCACGAAAAGAAAATGGGTTGCAACGGAGGAGGAAAAAAGAAGAAGCAAACTGTGCATTGGGTCACCCTAAGTGTGCGCTTGGCAAGGGCTGAAAAGCACTTTGAAAATAAATAGTTGAATCAAAGCCGCAAGTTCGTTAAAAGAAGCACTGCAGGTCCAAATCAGTGAAAACTATTCTGCATCCTTCTGTTCTTATACCTTATGAGGTGGTTCACACATGCATGTACATCCCTTGGTTTTTCATTACTTGATTACACTCAAAGACTGTCCACTCAGTGTGTGAACTGGCTCCATTAGAATGGCTTCTTAAGGAGGTGGTGATTGCTCATTCAAATCTTCATGCTGCTACAAACTGTGAGCGATGGACATGCATGTTGGAAACCATCCCAAAGATGTTCCCAAACTCTGGGCCAAGTGTTCACCACTTGTGACCCACAAAAGTGAGTGCAGCCACCTGGACTTGTACAGTGACTTGTCTGAAGCTGAGTAAGGCTCTGGAGTTGGAGCCAACCTTAGTCATATTTCAAAACTGCTGAAATCAATGGGACTTATGGTGTTCATGGCTAATGAATCCCATTGATTTCAATGGGCTTACTCTAACTGGATTCATTCCCTTGTCTGTGCTGCCTTCATGGAATTCCCAGAATAGGGGAAGGGCATTGTCAAGCAACTGCCAAATTACAATGCCCTGCTCTTGAGCTACATTCAAGATGTTGGGTCACAAGGGGTTAAACCCTACATTATACGAGCAGATGTCTGCTCATGCAATGGAACTACTGCTTGCTCTCTTCCCTTGCAGCTCCCCATGCCACCCTCCCCATCTGCTCCGGAGGGTCCTCTGTCTTCCATCAGTTTAGGCACTCCTCTACATGACACATTTATTGTGTGATCATGATTGATTCCTTACTCTCTGTTGTTTATGGGTTCTTTAGACAACTTCATGATCTTCCAGTACTGCTTCTGTTTTTTAAGAGCAAACTCCCGAGATTTTTTAGAGCTGGGAACATGGGGCGTTATTTCTGAAAGTGAAAGAAAAGGAATTTTGCTACTTGTGTAATTGCAATATTCTGTTATAACACACTGCTGCCTAGAGGTTATTTTGCAGAAAAGCAGAAAGACAAAAGCTCTTTCTGTAGGGCTCGGATCTCAATTCCGTATAATGAAACCAAAGATAGATACAGGCCATTTCTACATCTGCCTTTTTTCCAGGGATCATCCCTGAGCTTGCAAATGACACACAGGGGATCCCGGGAGCAGGCAGGGATGATCCCTCCATTTTCCTGGGATAATCCTTAGCTGTAGAAAGGGCCACAGCCATTAAGGGCCTTGTGTAGAAAAGCTAGATCTCTGCCAAGAGCCACTGTCGCTGACAGTCTGATGCATGGGAAGGTTGGAGAGAGAAAGAAAAAAAGGCAGTGGCAGAAAGAGAAAAGGAATGACCCTTTTCTTTGGGCCTTCACTTTGGGCCTTGCTTCTGCCTCTGCTGGCTTTGGCCACACTCACCACCTACATGTGGCCTCTGACAGAAAAAAAAAGTTGCCTGCCCAAAGGTAGGGGATCTCATGTTTAATGCTCCCCCAAGAAAAAACAATCATCACCACAGGTTCTATGCCACCACCTCCCTGCTGTGCTGTTTTTCTGCATGCAGGGAGTTTTTAATGCAAGGAAGGTGTCCCTCATTAACTTTCTCATGCCTGTATTTGCGACCCTCCTACATACAAAAGCAGAAGCTGTAGACTTTGAGAAAGCCGTGGGCACAAGCCCTGGAAGCAGTGCACCAGTCTCCCCACGGGAGAGCGCTATGGCTTCCCCCTTTGGAAGTGACGCTGAAGCACGACAAGCAGAGGCACGAGGTCCTCATTCACCTGCTATTCTTGTTTCAGCATAATGTCCGGAACCACCCTGTGTGTATCACTCCTGTAGAGGAAGACAAAGAACTCTAATAAAAGACGTGACTGCTGTGTCCTTTCTTGAGTGCATAATCAGCATTTCTGCCAGGGTGGAGGAATAGTCACCTTCTTCAGAGTTTCCTCTGCTTTGCTGTGAGGTGGAGGGATGGATGCTGCTGTGGAGATATTAGCAGGCTGACAAATGGCCAGTATAGTGACTGATGTTTCCCATCAATCAATTGCAAAACATGTGTTTATATTGTTCCATGTTTCGCTCGCCTCCGAGTTCATCATTGGTGCGGCAGCTCAACGTCTTAATCGCCTTCATTCGGCACTTCAGAAGTCTGCAGCGTTCCTGCTTTCATAGGTATCTTAGGTTGCATAATTGTTAATTGCAGTGGAGGCTTGTGGCGCCAACATCAGTGGGGTGGTGAATCCGCTCTGGGTTTCAGTCAGAACCATTCAGAACTCGAAAGGAGCTGTCCAGGGTGCGTCATGACACCCACTGACATTGGAGCCACGGGCCTCCCCTGGTTAATTGCTGGTTTCAGAGGACTCAAGTGTTTATACAGCGGCTACTTACAATCTCAGTGTGGGCCTCATGGTAAGCTATCATGTGCAATAACCTGCCATAGGATGATGCCACCATGAGTGCAATGGCATGGAAATAGGTTGCCAGCCGCTTTGTTACATTTTCTTCTCTACAAGTCCTCATGCGGATGCCATGCTATGTGGTGAGATACAGTCAATACACAGCATTTGGTTGTCTGAAACCACCCAATATTGATAAGAAAATCATGTTTACTGTAGGGAGGGTTCCTTAAAATGACAACGTGGCCTACTGTGTTTTGTTTTTTAAAACTTGAACTATAGCCCTAATTTATAATTAAATATAAATTCTAATTAATTTATAATTTAATGAATTAATAATAATAATAATTTGATTTCTTACCCGCCACTCCATTTGGATCGTGGCGGGGAGCAACAATAAGTATAAAATACATAAAACTGAATTAAAAACATAGTATACATTAAAACATCCTAAAAACATCCTAAAATTCCACTGGATAGGCCTGCCGGAATAATTCACCAATGTATATTTCTTTTACAAATAAGGAAACACAATTATTACATGTGTTAATAAGGGAAAATATACTGTGTTTCTGCATTTGCTGAATCTCCCCTCCTCCCACTCCACATGTACACAGGAGAGCATTTGAACGAGCATCACACGCACCCACAGCAGTCTGAAATGGCAGAATCCAATCCGATCCCCTCTGTAACATGTAGCATTGCTCACCCTGCGCTTGATGTCAACATGGCATGCTCTGACTTCATTTCATTGGTTGCTAGTAGTGGTGCTTTTCTGGTGTTTGTGATGTCACAAAAGCGGTAAGTGATCCTAGAGGGAGGAGACGTAAATATGGGGTGCTGTTTCTTTTACCAGCAGCCCTGCTTCTCCCTCACATATCTTCACCCCATTTTTGTAGCAGAACTAGGGCTCACAGGGTCGAAGTGCCAGGATGCTTAGATTAGCAGGGACGCTGATGTCATCTGCCACCCCTCTCAGGCTCCCCTATTCCCTCTGAATTTAGCTGCAATTGTCACAGTAGCTGGGAGGAAAATGGATTTTCCGAGCAACAATGTACAGATGCATATTTTGGGGTGGCTTTGTCTTGAATGGGCAATGAAGACACATTAGCTTTAGGAATAAACTGTTCCTGGTGGAGAAGAAGAACCTTATCCTGCTGATTCCATTGCGCCAGTGGGCCACACCACTGGCACAATGGAGATTTAACTCTTTCTATAAGAAGCCCTGAAATGATTAGAAACAGTCATTTCTGGATTGGGGCATATCGATGGAGCTCTTTTACGTGAGCTCTGATGACCTGTCAGTTATGAACATGTCGGCTTGTTTCTACTTGCTCCTGGAAGTGCTAAATCAACGCTGGGCAATTGGTGGATCTCGCTTGTGGAACAGAATTGATGGGGGTGCAGTGCCTTGTTGCATACCGCTCCAAAACTCGATGACTCTGTCAATTTCCATCTCACCAAGATGGTTGGTTTTTTCAGGTTAACCTCATTCCATCCTGTTTTCACATGAGCTTTGGGGGGGGGGGAGGGGGTTGTGTGTGGTTTTTTTTAAAAAAATCCATACAGAAATATGTATGCATTTTTTGAGATGTATGCATTTTTGTGTCCATTTTTAAACATATGCATTTTGGGATGCATGCACCTGTGGATTAAAGTGTGTTTCTGCACATTTTGGACAAGTTGCATTTTTCTCTGTGTAGAGGTGCACATGTTGGCGGGCACATTTTTGTTTTGTTTTCTGGTACACACTGCAATCTTGGAACAGCACAGATTTCTGACTGCAAATCATGTTCAGATCTGTGAGGTGGGAATTGTGTAAATGCATACACAAAAATCTCACCGGAACAAGTTTCTCACACATCCCTACATCAGTGGAGGGTAGGGGTTGTTGCTTTTGTGTGTGAGTTTTAAAGAGGTAATCAGAATTCCGTGTGTGTCTGTCTGTCTGTGTGAGCTAAGCCAACACTTGCTAAATGCCCTGGATCTGTCCACCTTTTTCTGAATAAAAGCCTGCTACCCACTCTCTGCATATGGCGGGCTCCAAAAGAAGGCACCTGTGGTGAAGAATGAATATTCTGACGCTTCCAAACCTTTTGGTGAAGGTGAAGGGGGCTTGTTGAGAACATTGCTATGAGCAGATGGACCCCTGAAACCATCTGCTATCGAAGCAACTAAATGTTCAATGATGCATTACGGAATTATTTAGCTCTCAAAGAGCCTGAAAGTAGTTAGTAATGATGGCATCTGTACTGAGAGCAAACAACCTATTTATATATGATCTATCACTTCATAAACTGCTTGGAGACCATCTTTTTTTTTTTTTTAAAGAAGCAGTAGTCTTACTGACTCCTGATGTATATATGTGCAGAAAACGACAGATGTCAAGCACTGAAATCTTTGTTGATCCCGATCTTTTCCCCTTAAACTAAAGTTGTTGTTGTGTGTGTGTGTTTTTTAAATCAAACAATTCAGCACATTGAGCATTTGCTCTCTGCAACGACCCTATCAGTTTGATCACCCTGGATTCTCTTGGCTCTTTTATGGCTATAATCATATTAGGCCACCTTCTAGAGTTCCTCTTTTTCATGACATTGACCCATAGCGCTGTTTGTCAGCCATATGTCAACATACAGTGGCTCCTAAATTCAAGCCATAACTCTTCCTTTTTAATTTCCTTTTGCCTTTGCCTTTACTGTATTCCTTTTTTCCTTCCCCTCCCCCATCTCTCTTCTTACTTCCAATGTACCTCAAACAGAGGCTTTAGCGGCATGAAGGGAGCAAAAACACAAAGCGGAAAAAGCCCCCATGGAAAACGCTACCTGTATAAGATTGAAACAATACATGCGGCAGGATTGAAACAAAAGGCTCCCATGTCTAGCTGACATGCATAGTCCATTGCTTTCCTTTCTCGAATACCTGTCAATCAATCACCAGTCAATCTCGGAAAGGCCCAATCAGCCACTTAATGACAGCCAGATGGCATCTACTCCCTATGAACTGTACTCCTGAAGTCACACTTGCTGCCGATAACTAGCTACGTTTCCTATCCTGTGAAGTAATGAGGTGTTTTTTGTATTCAGTCTAAGTTGTAGTGCCTTACACCTCTGACAGGACACCCCTGTGAACAGAATACACGGCTGCTATCGGGCTGGCATTGCTTGGCCTTTCATAACAGAATCAATGACAGCTTTATAAACATTGCTGGCCTTCCCATCATCCCCTCTACATAGTCATCGTTCAACTTCACTGGAGAGTAAATATGACTTGTAAATAACATTGCAATTTTAATAGGGGTTTGTAATGAAACTACCCAGGCCAGATACAACCAAGGCATCTACACAGAGTCTGATGTGATCTCTTTCATGCTGGTTTACTACCGATTTCAACCTTGACCTGAAGGGAACACTTTTTCTTCAACGGTTGGTAATTTAGTCTCTTTGCTTAGTTCCTGGGCTCTTGTCTAGTGAATTATGTATGGTGCTTTCCGTGATGCGGACCTCTGCCCATGGAGAACCCAGCTGAAGCGGCTAAATAGCTCTTCAAGGCCTTAGTGAAATAGAATTATAAAGATTCCTTTTAGTGCTTGTTTGTAATTTTTCAAGTCAGCAGGTTTAAAAATCAAAAAAAGGAACCCCCTGTACTTGAAAGCCATTACTTGCCCCATTGAACCCATCTCAGGGTGGGTTCTAAGAGTCCAGATTAGCATCTGTAGGTTTAGAATACATAAAACAGACTTCCTGAGTCAGAAGCTCAGTATCCTGCTTTCGGTAGTCCCAAATAGTGTAACCTTTCCGAACGGGATTCGCTCCAGCCCCTTGTTCATTTGGGTTGCCTTTTCTGTCTGCACCTTTTCCAGCTTGGTACAGGACCAGCAGGCTGTATTTTGCTCAGTGGGTCACAATTTTGTGCAGGCCTCGTATAGAGGAAGTGCTTGGGAACAACGAGAGCACTCCTTGTTGTTCATCTTGGGTTCTTGGCCATCAAATAGGACATTGTTTAGTCAAAACGTGTAGTTGACCTCCATATTTATTTGGATCCTTGTTAGTTTATCAGAGGCAAACCACACATGGTAATAGTCACTCTAACTTGTGGCAGAGAGCCTGCGTGTGCTGTGGAAACTGCCTTGTTTTGCTCCAGGGCTTGATTTCAGTCAGAGGTTCTACTGTTCTACAGCTCGACTGTAAAATAAGTTCCAATCTTGTTTGGAAGGGCTGTCGCTCAGTGGAAGAGCATCTGCTGTGGGAGTTTCAGGACAGCTAAAAGGAAGGAGTTCTTCACACAGTGCATAGTTAAACTACGGAATTCGCTACCTTTAAAAGGGGGTGGATAAATTCTTAGAGGAGAAGGCTATCAATGGCTACTAGTCCTGATGACTTATGTGCTACCTTCAGTATCAGAGGCAGAGAGCCCACATACACCAGTTTCTGGGGGGTGGGAGGGTGCTGTTGGACCTTGTCCTGCTTGTGGGTCCCTGGTTGACAGCTGATTGGCCACTGTGTGATCAGAGTGCTGGATTAGATGGACCCTTGGTCAGATCCAGCATGGCTCTTCTTACGTTCTTATGGCCCAGGTTCAATCCCCGGCATCGTCAGGCAGGGCTGGGAAAAATCCTGCCTCAAACCCTGAAGAGCTGCTGCTAGTCAGTGTCAACAATACTGGGCTGGATGGACAAATGGACCAATCTCTTCATATTTTTGTCTCCGTAGAGTTGCATTTTTTAATTATTCAATGGACCAGTTTATCTGCTGCTGCTGCTGAGAGCTGAGACTGCATTTTAAGGTAGTCATAACTGGTTGAGGAGTTCCTGTTGTTAGTCACCTGAGTGGATGCCAGCCCATTCCCATTGGTGCCGGCATTTGTTTGTTTCCTGCAGTACCTCAGGAACACCAAGTTCGGTTTTGCCTTGCAGTGCGCAAAGCGAGATGCTCTACCCCACCTGAGTCTGTCTTTTGGAAGGGGGGGGGGCTCCTTGTCACTCAAGGGCAGGCAAGTTTGCATCCATTAAGGATGAAATGTAAATGGAGGCAGTCCCCTGTGAGCAACGCTAAACCCCTCCCTACGCTCTCAGCCCGGCTGCTGGAATGCAGACCGGAGAATCTCATTAGGAACCTAATACAAAAAGGGCACCGAGATCCTGGGGTTGCAGGGTGGAAAATCAGATTAGCTTCATTACTTTATTCTGCACCTCACAGCGCTTCTGCCAGTGGACAATTACATTAGATGAGAGAGGAGATCAAAAGACAAAATCTCCCCAGAAATGCTGCTTTTTCATTGGTGGGGAAGAAGCATTAATGTTGATGAAGGACACATTTCACCATAGCTAACAAACGTGTTTGGGAAGAGCCTTCACTTACTTTAGAAGTGGGAACTGCAACAAAACGTTACAGCGTGGAGTGCTCCTGTTCAGAACACTGCATTCCAGTCCCTCCCCTCTCCCCAAAAACCAGTAGCATTTTGTGGCCACTGAGCATGCTCAGGCCTCATTGGGCTGTTTCGGGCTCCTCACCCACCCCATAGGATCCCACCCCAAGGATTCTTTGGACGTCTAGAAACCGTGCCCATTTCCCTTGAACCTGCTGATAACCCTCATTTGAGCATGGATGCTGCTGCTTGGGCTGCGTCAGCGACGGCTTCAATTTGTTCACTGTCATCCAGGTTATGGAGGGAACAAAACTAACTAGTGAATAATGTAACATGTTCCTTAGAGTGCAATTCTATGCACTGGAGCTGTAGGTCTTTTCTATGTCTACACATGCATCAGTTTGCACCTTTATACCAGCTAAAATCCAAACCAGTATCAGAAAATCAGAAAAAAAGGAGGGAGGGAAAACTGACTGTGGAGGAAGAATAATGACAAAAAAAAAAAAAAGACAAGATAGTGAAAGGCAGCTCATACCACAACAAATTCAATAAGAATTAAAGAAACGAAGTATATATAAACATATATTTCCGCTCCCCTGACATACACACAAAGATCTATATTGTGAAATCTTGCTGGCAAGAACATCTATTTTACAGTCTATCATGTCATTTCAAAAAGACTTCAAGGGGAGATCGCTGTAGGGATGTCAAGGGACATCAATATCTGCATATTTTATCCTGCACCTCACAAGCCCACCTGAGCTTAGCGAGATCTGAGCACTGGGTTCCTCTAGAAAAGCTTTCCCCAATTTTGGGTAGAATCCAACTAAAGTCCTACTTAGAATAGAGTCATTGAAATGAATGGGACTTAATTTCATAGAATCGTAGAATAGTAGAGTTGGAAGGGGCCTACAAGGCCATCGAGTCCAACCTCCTGCTCAATGCAGGAATCCACCCTAAAGCATCCCTGACAGATGGTTGTCCAGCTGCCTCTTGAAGGCCTCTAATGTGGGAGAGCCCACAACCTCCCTAGGTAACTGATTCCATTGTCGTACTGCTCTAACTGTCAGGAAGTTTTTCCTGATGTCCAGCTGGAATCTGGCTTCCTGTAACTTGAGCCCATTATTCCATGTCTGACACTCTGGGATGGTCGAGAAGAGATCCTGGCTCTGATAAAGTTATCTTTTAATACATGGAAATTATTGGTACTATTCAGATGAATGGCATGCAGATGAAATCCTTAGTGAGCACTGTGCAGGTGAAGCCCTGGTAAATAAAGTTTATCATGATTAACTTGCTCTGGTTATTTTGATGGGTCTACTCTAAGTAAGACTTTAATTTGAGTCCATCCATGGTGGCCCTAACCCATATATTTTGGACTACAGCTTCCATCACTCTCAGTCAGCATGCCCATTGGCCATGTTGGGTGGGGACAATGGGAGTTGTATGCGTCAGGCTGTGGAAGGCCACTCTAGAATCTCCCCTTGCATGCCCTTCCTTCAAAAAGGAGACCATTCCAGATCCCTTCTGCTTTCCTGTCAGTTAACTCCTGAGACGACAGTATATAGAACAGGGTGTAAAGGCTAGATGTTCTGACAAGGAGAATTCCTTGTTTAAGAGCTCTAGTCATGAGGCAACCTTAATTAAAAATTGTATTGATCTCTCTCTCTCTCTTTCCCCCCTCCTCCCTTTCCTACTCTTAATGACAGGCCCTGGTCTACAACTCCCATTGTTAGTTGCCTTGACAGTTTAAGTAGTGAAACAAAGGGCATTTAATGCAGCACTTAGTGCAAAATTATTACTGATTAAAAAGTGATTTATCATGGTAATGGTATCTGCTTAGGCTTTGGTGTACATAGTACAAACACAGGGAGATTCACATAAATGAAGAGAAAAACAACTAAACAGTGCCCCCATTCAGTTGGATTTTGGATCCTTCTCAGGATGCAAAAGACGATTTCTAACTGGATTTCCAAAAAGCTCTGAGACCCAAGATGATAGAGCTTCTCTACATGAGCGATATATTGCATGCTTATGATTGTCCACTCACGGTAGTTTGCAGGTCCTTTACAGGATGCCATCAATGTTTAGGACATCTCCCATGCTTTCCCCTGGTAATCTCGCTTTAAAAAATAGAGATAATGCAGTCTTTAAAACAATTGCAGGATTAATTCCACCACTATATTTCATTGAACTTTATGAAGCATTGCTCAGAGGGGAAGTTTTCAATTATTAATCATGTGGTTACTGTTGGTTGCCATCTAAAGGATCCCACAGTGAATGTGGAAAGACTCAAGGGGAGAAAAAGCTATCTTTTCCCTTAATGTAGAGATACTTATAGTTGCCCTGGGACTACAGCACTGAAGGGAAGCACAGGCTGGTCTCTGCCATTGTACCAGGGGACCAAAGACCGCTTGAGACTGCTCCCCCTGCCTCCCAGGAAGAACATCAGGCCAAGAGGAAGACCAGTCTGTCCCCACCCATTGTCCACAGAAGGAGCAGCTACAGGGAGCTTGCTTCCCTCCTTCTTGCCAGAAAGAACACTTATAAAAGCTTCCTTATACTGAGTCAGTCCATTGGACTATGTAGCACAGTATTGCCGACACTGACTATCAGCAATGGCTGTCCTGGGGTTCTGGCAGGATTCCCCCACCCTACCTGGAGATGCCAGAGATCGAACCTGGGACCTTCTGCATGCAAAGCATGTGCTCTACCACTGAGCCACAGCCCCTCCCCTGGTAAGAACATTGTAATGAAGAATTAGTGGCTGAGTTTGCCTTTTTCCTCCTCCCTCCCAATCCCTTTTCTTTTATGTCATGTCTTTTAGCTTGTAAGCTTCAAGATGTCATATTGATTGTCCTGAGAGCCTTTTTTTTCCAGCTGAAGAGTGATGCAAAAATGCTAGTCTTAACAGTAATAGTATTGTAGTGCTAATAATAGTAATAATAATCCTTATCTACAAACTAAATGTTCTACATCAGACGCGACCAACCGTGTCTTGATTTTTTAAAAAAAAAAAATTAAAAGTTTATTTTTTAAAAAAAGTCAAGACACAATTAGTCATGTCTGCTTTGGGAGGCAGCAAAGTGGATCAGAAGATCAGGTTCTTAATCCTGGTTTTGCAATAAATTGTTTTATTTATTTTACTCCTCAAGGTGCTTTTCCACCAGTGGGGAAAAGATAACCCCCATGGGTAGAAAAGCAGTTGGAGCAGGGTATTTTCATCAGAAAATACAACCTGCAGGAAAACACCCTTTTCTGTCCTATGGAAGCACATATGTGTAGCGGTCCAATATTGCCTTTAATACCAAATGTTGTGTTGCCACACTTTCTCTATATGAAGCAACTCTGCTGAAGTCACACCATACTTTCCAACAAAGGGGGCTTCAATGTCATTGTGCTATGAGATCAGGAGAGGGGGTGACTTTTCCTCCTGTTGGACTTCTTCTCTACCCAGGAAAAGCATTTCTGATAGTCTGACACTAGTCAGGATGAAACGCTCACCCACCCCAGTCTGTCCAGCTGCTTGGGGGATTTCCCAGCCCTACTGCAAAGGTCCTCTCCCTTTAGCCCAGATCTAGGGAAAAAGAAAGAAAGAAAGGTGCTTTGGAATTTCCTTCCTAAAGCCCAGAAATGGAGAGCTCCTCCAAAGCCTTTTAAAAACCTTAAAACACAAACAGTAGTTTTGTAACCATGCAGTCTTTCATGTGGGGAAAAAGAGAACAGTGAGAAACCACTTTTTAAAACAGCCAAATATCAAAATAGTAAAAGGAGTTTATATAAGAAAAAAAGAGGAAAAAATGGGAGGGGGCAGAGAAGGCAACAATCACACACACATTGCCTACTTGTGTATAGGCTTGGGTCCTAGAGCAAATGCTTTGTTTATTGCAGGGAGGATGGGCTGAGAGAGACAGAGAGAGATTCCAGTTAGATGGCATAAAGGACAGCTCTAGAAGATTTAGGGAATCTTTCTTTTTTAAATGGGGGAACTCAGTTCCGTAAAAGCCAGCCCCTTTGCAGTGACTGATGGTTAGTCTGTCCAATATCGTGATAGCCTCCATTTTTGATGTCAGTGATATAGCCAGAAAATCACTTAGTGACTAGACCCACCTTCTTAATGACTATGGCCTGGTTCAGACAACACGCTAAACCATGCTGCTTAACCACAAAATGGTTAATGAAATGCATTAAGGTCAAAGCATTCCGTTAACCATTTTGTGGTTAAGCAGTATGGTTTAGTTTGTTGTCTGAACCAGGCCTATAACTCACATCTTCAAAAGCCCAAGGTGGTTGGAACCAGCCAGCCCATTCAAGAAAAGGAATTAAGGTTTGTTTACATTTTGGAGGACAAAGAAGTGAGATAAGACTAGGTAAAACAACATTCGGTTGCCCAGCAGTTGCCAGCTGACCAGATACTCCAAGGAGCACTATGGATCTATTTTAGAAATAAGAGTTTGCAGGGCATTCTCCAATAGTCGTTCTCATTCCAAGCTTGTGCTGAAGTCTTGCTTGTCCTATGAGCTAGAAGCCCTTTCTCCCAGATTCCAGATGTGTGAGTCCTAGCAGTTGGGTGTTCCACTGAAAAAGGAAATGCAGTCTGCACTTGCTCAGATACATCTGATCTTTATTACTAGTTCATATTTTCCATTCCTACCATAATATCCCAATGAGCCCGGCCACCACACCTATTTCCTAGTTCTTACATCTAACGACCAACAAATCAAAGAGAGAACAAATCAGACAATTCAACCAGCATATCCTTCTCTTTTTGCTTTATTTATTTTTTCTATCATGTATACAAATAATTGTCTCCCCTGGTTTAACGAAACAACAACAGACACATATGTGCACATGGACCTTGCGCTCATGCAGCATATTGGGCATGGCATTTCTCTCTCTGGAGCAGATCCACTATAAGCAAACAGTAATTATGTATATTTTGTATGGGGTGAAGGAAGTGGCTGTATAAATGACAGCTAATTATATACAACTCTCCCGGGCATTGGTATCATTCCTCCTGACCACATCACTGTCTTTAAGGCTTTTAATTCTGTATACCTAGGCAGCTCTTGCTGCAATTTATTTCTTAGGAGAATTACACAGTTACACCGTCAAAATTAATTTACGGAAAAGCATAGAAATCCTAAGTGTATTGTAAATATTAACCATTATTACACTAATAAATTGGGGCACAATCCAGTCAGATTTAAGCAGTTTCAAGTCCCATGGATATGAATGAGAAGAGATGAGTGATTACCCTATACTTATACTTCTTTTGCAAAGCTAACTCAGTTCTCTTCATTATCATGAAGACTTTCAACTGCTTTACAAATATGCATCCTGAAACACTGATTCACATCCCCCAGCAAACATGAGTATGGGAACATATCTATTCATTTATTTAATAGATTTCTATACCCTGTGTTTCCTCAAAAAGCCCAAGTAAAAAATAATAATTTCAGCATTTTAAAAACAGTTTAACTACAACAGCACATGATTGCCAACGTGGCGAATATGTGGCTTCACCTGTTAATATTAGAGGTTAGCAGGATATAAAACACCAGTGGAGACCATAGGCTGCATTGAGACCTAACGATAAACTGGGAGCATAAGAAGTCTTAAGTCTTCTCCCTCACGCTGAGGGGGAGATTGGTAGCTTCTATGCCTGGTTTGTGGCTTCTGCAATTGGTGATTGGGAATTTTTGACTTGCTATTTGAATAGCAAGCAGGATTGGCTCAAGGTTTTGGGAGCCCTTGGGCCCTTTCCTCCATCACTTACTCGCTGGCAGGCAAGCTTCCTGTTGCTTACCGTGGTGGTGGTGGTGGCAGGGTGTCCAGGTGTCCTACTTTGCAGAAGACAGCCCTCTGTCTCGAGGGCTGTCATAGGACAGTGCTCTATTTCATAGATTTATAGAAGAGTAGAGTTGGAAGGGTCCTCTAAGGCCATCAAGTCCAACCCCTTGCTCAATGCAGGAATCCACCTCAAAGCATCCCCTAACAGACAGCTGTCCAGCTGCCTTGGCAGCTAAACAGGACATTGTGTGTACATCGCTGTGTTGAGCTTTAATGGGACACAGGTTATTTAGACCTACTTATAAGAATCACAGAATGTAACTTTAGCAGGAAAGAAAAGAGAATTGGACAGAAAAGGGAATTTCAGCAGGACACCTCCTTTGTATGCATGCAGCACCTGGTGAAATTCCTTCCATCACCACGCTTAAAGCTGCAGGAGCCCTGCCCTCTTGACCAGATGCATGCATACAAATGACACCTGCTGAAATTCCCTTTTCTATGTGACTGTTAAAGATACAGGAGCCCTGCCCTCATTTTCATATGGTCACCCTAGGCTAGGCCCATGAGTTAAGTTGCACCACATGGTCCCGGCCGTCCCTTCATTCCTGCCACCCCTCTGCTGAGCCGCATCAGCTGCAATGGTGCTGGCAGTGGTGGAAGGCCCTGCGTTTGCCTGTGTACGCTGCGAGCTGCGTGCTGGTGCTGGGCTTGATGGCAAAAGTCGTAGCCACCTGATTGCCTTTGCCTGCCTGCGTATTTATTCATTTATTTAGATATTTACAGCATTTATATCCTGCCCTTTTGCCAAAAAGTCTCCCAGAACAGCTTACAAAGAGTATGCCAGGCCCAGTCCTCATGCTTACAATCTACATTTAAGGCATGACACATAAGAAAGAAGGAACAGGGTGGGAGGAGATATAATTAAATATTGTCTTGAGGTTTTTTTTTAGCACCTATTTGAAAAGATGGCGATAGTTTTCTCTCCTTCCTCTCCTGAGCAGGGGGCAGTTGTTCAGAATGGCCTCTGGGAGGGGAGGAGGGCCCCAATCCCTTGGTGACAAAGCAGCAAGTGGAGTTGGTGGTGAAGATAATTTGTCTCAGCGGCTTCTTCCTCACCTACTCACAGAGCAGTAGGTTGTTACTGTATTATGAAGTCATAGGCACCATTTTTCTATCCTCACTGGTGGAATTTAATTGAGCATTTTTACACAAGGCTTTTATTGCATGCTCACTTGCAGAAGGTTGTGGGTCCTTTACATGTCGTTGTCAACCTCTAGAGTCTCTCCCATGACTTTTGAGCTTTATTCCATTTTTTTAAAAGATGGGAGATAAAATGATTGGAAAGTTCATACAAGATAGCGGCAGTGTGAAATGACGGTGTTGTTCTATAATTCAGCCACTAGATGGCACTCTAAAATGAAATTGATAGAGCAGTGCTGAGAAAGGAAACAATTCAATTCAAATCACGTATCTGACGTGTGAAGGTGCCATATCATAATCCCGGAAAGAAACCGGAAGCAGAAAGCCCAGGTAAGGATGTTTTCTAGTTGCCTGTGGTTGCTGAGCTTTAAGGATTCTGCTTCCTTGAAGATACAGGTGGAAATGAGTAAAGTGTTGGGGTAGGTTCATACGGAAGCAGGTAGATTCTTCCATATGACTTTACTAATCTCATACTTGCCTTTGAATACTCTTCCATCTGAGGAATAGTAGGTAGGGTCTTTTATAGCAGATTTTTTTAAAAGGGTGCATGCTTTGCATGCAAAAGGTCCCAAGTTCAATTACCAGCATCTCTAGACAGGGCTAAAAAAAGGCCTTCGCTCTAAACTCCTGAAAAGTTGTTTACAGGCAGGGTTGACCAGCCTTCCCCAACCTGGTGTCCTCCAGATACTTTGGACTATACCACCCATAATCCCCAGACGGCATGGCCAATGGTAAGGAATTATGGCAGTTGTAGTCCAAAATATCTGGAGGGCACCAGGTTGTTTCCCTCCTGGGTTAAGTATTGTAATGGCGCTATGAGTGTGGAACAGTTGTGATGAATCATGAAATACAGTTGACTAGTTCTGATAGGCTTCTAATCTCACTTACATTGTTTGGTGCTTCAACAGACTTTTAGTGACTCTGTTCAATTTACATTTTCTCCCTCATCAGGTGATATTTCTCTCTCTCCCCCTCTCTTTCTGAAATACTGCTTTTAATCAAGAGTTATATTTCTCTTGAGGACTGCTATATACAAAAATGTTTCGTTCCCAAGAATTCTGACAAATAATTCAAGGATGACAGATTGAAAAAAATACCTTATACTTCTGATATGTAGTGAGGCAAAGGTGGCTACCAGGAGGAGGGCCTTCTCTGCTGTGGCACCCCGGCTGTGGAATGAGCTCCCTAAGGAGGTTCGCTTGACACCTACATTATATGCTTTTAGACGCCAGGTGGAGAACTTTTTATTCTCCCAGCATTTTAACAGTCTATAAATAAATTTTAATTTTTAAAAAATTTGTAATTTTGCATTGCTGCTGTTTTTATCTGGTTGAGCTTCTATAATGTATTTTACATTATGGGTTTATACTGTTGTTTTATACTTTGAATGGTTTTAATTTTTGTGAACTGCCCAGAGAGCTCCGGCTATTGGGCGGTATAGAAATGTAATTAATAAGTAATAAATGAATAAATAAATAAATAAATAAATGTCCTTAGGACAACATGGGTGGCGAATGTAGCAATGAATCTGGATCTTGGATCTAGCTGCAGTTGGTGATTTTTAGGTCAGGTTTGAAGGTCAAGTATTGAGGTCAAGCTTGACGAGTACTCCTGTGCCATTAAGTTCTAGTATCATGTCAACTGTGGTTGGTTTGGTATGTATACCCCTCTATGATTATTGCCAGATGTCCACAAGAGATGTATTTAACTGGAGCTTTGGGATTTAGGTGCCACAACTATGCTGCCCAATACTTCTAGTCTCGATATATCCACTTTCACCTTTGTTCCTAGTATGAAATGTTTTCTGGACGAATGTCTAGTTTTCCCTTATGATTTAGCAATGTACAACACCTAACCAGTAGCATGGAAATCTCTGTAGCTATGTTGATGCAGTTGGAATCCATTTTATATTGCTTAAGGATATGACAAAGTACTTTAATTTGGCATCGGGATACTAAAAGCACCTAAGCAAAATAAAATAGCCAATGAGCTCATGGTGGCAATAAAACCTGCACATTAATCCTGAGTTTCAGGGGTGAAACCAAGCATGCCGCAAGAGGAAACCCTCACCCCCACCCTAACGAAAATGAACACAAATAAGCAACAATTAAATATAACAGGTTTTTAAAACTAAAATAGCAAGCACTGCAATGCTTTTCAACAGCAAGTATGAGGGCGCAGGTGAGATCTTTGCTGGAGTCATAGCTCTGCTGCCTGTGTTGTGATCTTTCAGACTAATTTTCTTAGCAGTCTGCAACTTCCCCCCACCTCTCTGCGTTGACAGACTGTGGCTGTGCCAGCGATGTGGCATTCGTTGTATAAGCAGGTGTCCTGGTGGAGATGCAGGTGTTCTCTCCCCTTTCTGGCATCATATAGTCCTATGGGGATAAATAAAAACTGCTTCTCTGTAGAAAATATTTCCTATGTGCCCTTGAAGACAATGCTTGAAATTCTGAAGTGTCTGATTATGCACTGGCATCTGAACAGACCTTGGCCACCTAAATGCTGATTTCAAGCAAAGGGTACTGTGAATTCATAAAATATTAGCAAAAGGCTAACGCTGCAGCCCAGTGCAATAATGCATGATTCCCAGTTCAACCCTATGCATGTAGACTTGGTTGTACATCCTACGGTGTTTATTCATGGGTAGGTGTGCATAGGTTCCCAGCCTAAAAGTATAATCCTATGCACACCCATTTGAGTGGGATTTTGCTTGCAAGTAAGTAAACATGCATAGGGTCAGGATGGATATCCCATCATTTCAGTATGTGTGAGCTAAAGTTCCAGATCTGAGCTTTTTCATTGCACATGAATTAATGATAGTAATGATAATGTTAACATTTCTCACTCCTGGGCTGTTGGATAAGTTGTATTTAAAAACACAAAGCACACAAACACACACGTTCAGCACAGATACACATGCACATAAGGTGTACAAAATTATCCATGGTACTGAGAATGTGGATAGGGTGACATTTTTCTCCCTCTCTCATAATACTAGAACCCGGGGTCTTCCCATGAAACTGATTGGTGAGAGAGTCAGGACAGATAAAAGCACATAGCTAAACTGCGGAATTCACTTCCACAAGATGTCGTGATGGCCACAAATTTGGATGACTTTAAAAGGGGATTGGACAAATTCCGGGACGAAAAGGCTATCAATGGCTACTGTTCCCCATGGCTATATGCTACTTCCAGGATCAGAGACAGTATGCCAGTTTACACCAGTTGCTGGGGAACATGGGTGGGAGGGTGATGTTGCACTCATGTCCTGCTTGTGGGTTTCCCATCAACAGCTGGTTGGCCATTGAGTGAACAGAGTGCTGGACTAGATGGACCCTTGGTCTAATCCAGCATGGCTCTTTTCATGTTCTTCTGCTCTTATGGTTAACACGTTTTCATATTTAGTTTGCTGAAACACTATGGGCTAAAATACGCATGAAGTTCATCTTGCTTTTTATAAAGTTCACAACTTTTGTTATGAAAAAAAGAAGCTACAGAGTCTTGATCCGACTCTGTGCTCCTGATACGGATTGGACCGCATGCTGATTTCCCCAAAAGCATCATCCTTTGGCTGCTATTTGTCTGTGATGGTGCTGTTTACTGGCCAAATAGCAGTGGTGTGCGTGTGACAAGAAACCAATGTGGCATACTGATCTAGACTGAGAGCTAATCATTAGACTGGGGCCCCATGGCTTCTTCTTTTTTTCCTTCAAAAGAAAACTACCATGGAGTTATTAACACAACTGGACTTTGCTTACTGTATATATAGGAGTAGATAGAGAAAATTTTATTTTTATTTTTTTGTATCTGACAAAATTTGATAGATAAATTGCAATGATAATTAGTATTTGGGAGCTGACAGCTTATCTGGTTTTGTATTTGGAACTTACCAAAATCAAAACAACCAATAAATGTTTACACGTGCAACGCTTTTAAATTGGAATTGGAAAATTTGACCAATTTTTGGATATTTGTGAATATACATTGCAGCTCTGAGTACTAAGACGTAATGTACGTGAAGTGTTTTGCACACACACTAAAGTGCTGTATACTACTATTGTGGCAAATGTGACTGTCTGTTTGGTGTACATTTGTTTTATCTAACGGTGAGGATGACATTCTTTTCCACAGTGGTGCAGTTAGGTAATTTTAGACTCTGAACTTAATGGTCTTACTATGTGTGTGTGCGTGTGCTGGGGTGGAGTGGAGTGGGGAGCTCTTTAGATTGTAAGGTGTATCACTTCACATACGTCAGAATGTGGTAAGTCATCCATGATGCATTTGTGGGCCTTCCTCCTCATTCTGCTGTGGGCCCCCTTCCCCAGGACATCTGCCTCAGTGTCCATCCCTGATGGCGCCAAGGCTTTTCAGGCTGACAGAAGTTATCATCCAATCTTCTGTTTTTGCTCTGCAGTTTATTATGGGAGAGATATTAGGATTTATCCACAGCGACAGTAGGAAGCAGAGAGGCTTTTGTCTTATGTGCTTTTCCCTCTCATGAGTGCCCATGTGACAAGCTGGAGGTAATGAGAGGTAGCAGAGAAGCGGGTTGATGGGATTACCCCAGAATTAAACCCATTCTTTTTTGCCCTTCTTTTCATACTCAGACTTTTCCTAATCTGCTTTTGAGTGAGGAGACAGAAGGAAAGAGTAGAGAGCTTTGTGGAGTATCGGAGCAAAAGTAAAAATTGCCCAGACTGGGGGCAGGAGGGAGAAGCCTTCTTTCTGAGGGTTGCTAATGGCCTGCGGAGGAACCGCACAGCAGTCATTTCACAGATAGTATGGCAGGTCATCGCGACAGATGTTCCCAGCATATGTGGAGAATTAATTACCCACTAGTAAACAAAATCTGTGATGCGGAGAGTCATTTTATCCAAATTTCTTTCGATTTTGCTGTTATTAGGAGCTTAATTTTTCTTGATCAGCCAGACTCTCTTGAATTAAAAGCGCTCCTTAATGGGCTGAGCCAAACGTTTTCTGAAGTACAGAGTTGAGCGAAAGTGGCGAGGACAGGGCCGGGGGTGAGATAGGAGTTGAACTGGAGATGAGTTGATTGTGATGCTGCGGTGAGTGATTAGGAAATTATTTGATTAAAAGGCCGGGTCCTGTTCATATAGGATTTTTTAAAAAACATATTCTTACAGTTAACCTGCATTCAATAGCATTTTCACTTAATTTGCTGCATATTATGAAACAGCTGGAGCCTGGGGGAGGGTGGTACATTATCATGTTTCGAGAGGCTTTGGAAGGAAAAATGCTTCTGTTTTCCTTTGCTGTCAATATTCTGAATGTGTTAATGTCAAGGGACCATATTGTGCCATTGGATTTTAAGCAGAACTCTGTATTTAAATCAATGATGAAATCGGCTTTAAAAAAAAATCAATGGTGTGTTATGGTCTGCAACATTAGAATATAATTCATATGTTCATGACCCAGATAGGAGAGCAAGATGGCCAAAACCCATGTGCCATTTCTCATAGTCCCCTCATTAAACCACTATTCTAAAGAAAAGCATGGATAGAAACGGGCCTTGAGATTTCAAGGGACAATGGAAATCTGAATGTTTTAAGGTAGCAACTGTTTTACATGTTTGGGTGTCCAAAGTCACTATTGAACTCATCTTTAAACAATTTCCTCACTGTCTTCCCATTCATTCTTCTTCTGATTTGCTGGTTTGTCCAAGTTTACTCTTGGTTGAAAGGCTTATTGAATTCCAACAGCATGATGGATGCAAAATAAAGTGATGAGTCTCCAAAAAGTGGCTTCTAAAGAGAAGGCCTTAATCTCAGAGGCTGACCCTGACATTAGACCTTGAAGGGAAGTTGAAATCATCATTTCCTTGGCCATCTCACAATGTCTCTAGAATGTACATTGTTACTGAATGTACCAAACATGTTTTCAAATACAAGTTTACATTCAAGCATTCATTAGAGTAACCTTCCACAACTTGGCACCTTCCAGGTGTGTCAGACTACAACTCCCACTATGCCATGCAGGCAGGGGATGATGGGAGTTCTATACAACACATCTAGAGGGTGCCAGGCTGTGTCATGGACCAGGACTCCTTACCCTCACAGGATCCTGACCCCTTGTTCTCTGAGGAACAGTTCAGGGAGAGGATTCAGTCATGGAAACACGTCATGAGGCTTCCACCTCCCCAGGATCCAGTTCACCAGAAAGTTCCCAGGGATCAGCTGCCCTGCATTCAGAGAAGGTTCCCTTGCCATCTTCAGACTCTGGCTATAAGGACAGGCACATGCCACAGCCTCTCCCATATCATAACAGCTTGAGGCTGCTAAAACAGGCCAGGCCCACTGAAGTAGCCAAACTTTTATTTGAGACCCAGTCTTGATCTGCTCTTTGTTGGAGCAACATAAAGAACAACCCTGTTTGAACTCCAGCCCCAGCATCACTCAGAGCTTTCCATGGTGCTGATTTCTTCCTATTTTGCGTCCCTGAAAAATCTGACCTAATCTGACCTCCACTAAAGATCTGATCCTGGCAACCCAGGTTACAGCACCGAGCATCAATAGAACCCACAGCCTGAAATGGTGCCAGTTGGGAGAAGGCTGCATTAGAATGTATACAGACAGAGAGCCCTACAACTATGTGGGGACTTCCTTCACATGTTCTAATAAACATGCATAAGTCAGGGGAAGTGCTTGCTGACACAATGCCACTCTAGTCCTATCACATTCACACAAGCCCTGAGCATCTAAAAGAGGCTAAAGATTCTTCCAAGAAAGGATCTTGTGAATCAAACCCTGCGCCCTAAGACCAATGACATTGTTTTTAAATTATATTCTAGGGAACCCCGGTTTTCTTGAGAAGTGTCCCAGGGTTTCCCACTGGTGAATCAACTCATACTTTAGTTGATTAAATCTTATTAAAAAGCATGCAGCCTTAGTACCAACAGAATGCAGTGAAAGTAAAATTCCATCCAGTCTATATACTCTTTTGGGTGAAAGATCACCCAGAAGAAATGAAGACATTCAGCAACAGGAAAGTAGGTAAAACCATGACACTTACAGTAGTTGCAGCAGTGATGAAGAGGGGAAACAGCATGCCTGAAACCATAGCTGCTTTTTTTATTTTATTTCTTGCTCGACTTATTGATTTCCTGTCTTTGTTTTTACCGGCTTGACCCATCACAGGAAACACAACATTCTTTGACTAAAAACGGTATTTGATATATAACACCAGCTGGGGTTACATTTCTGCTGCTAGTTTCCAGACATTTATACAGATAAAAGCTCATTGCATTGTGAATTTTCTACTTCCTCTGCCATGCTCATTTTAAAGGATTGCAAATAATCCATCATCTATCAGATCAGAAGCATCAAAGGCAGTTTCGGTGTTCATAGGGGAGTTCTTGGCTTACTGGTGAAAGGAGCCACTGAGAACATGGTTGTTGGCTGCAGTGGATGAGGGTTTTCATTCCTACGATCAATACATAAATCCCTAAGCTACTGCCTCTGACAGTGGTTTGCATGGGCCTGGATTGTTCCATAAAGATGCTATTGAAACTTGTAATCATGGGGCTTGGATACAAACTTCAGGGGTTTATCATTCTTACCTCAAAGAAGTGGTGAGTATTAGGAACCCCCAATTCTTCTCTGGCTCTTTTCTAGCTCAGGGTAAAATTCAAGCCCAAGAAGAATTCCCATCTGAGCCCCCTAAAGCCCTCTCCCCCCGGATGGTGCAACTGGTGGTGGTGGTGATTCCAAGCCCTCCCACCGAGATGTGAGACAATAAAGAGGTCTGCCACGTAATTCACAAAGCTTTATTCAGTAAAATAGACGTCTCTTCATACCCAAAGGGAGTGTAAATGCTAGGAACTACACTTTAAGCTTTATTAGCCTAGAAATTAAGCTTAAAGGATAGTTCCCTGCAGTGCCCAACAGGCTTTTCCCCCCGGAATCCTTTATTCAGGAAAGGTCCTTAAGGTGAAGCCTCGGCCAAGTGACCAACCTAGCAAATGACCTCACACTTCCTCTCAACTCCACCCACTTGACCCTGCAGCAAACTCTGGGATCTGTCAACTCTGATGTTCCCTCCCTCTCTGACAGAGATTGAGTTCCCAGAAGGGAGGGGAGAGTGATTTCTGAGCCTGGGCATCCAGTCCTGAGAAGATTCCTCCTTGACTCCCGAAGAGTCTCGGAGAATTTCTTCCTCCATTTCCTGTCTAGACTGTTGTACGTCTACTTCTTCCCCTTCAGCCTTTGAGTCTGATTCAGGTTCTGAAACCCAGTCCCCCATAATAGAGAGAATGGGGCTGATCTTGACAGGTGACAAGCAGCCATAGGGAAAGAGAAGGAGGACCTTTATAAAATGCCAAAAGAATGAAATCATTGTTTGCTTTTGCTTTTTTTCAGACGCAATATAATTAATTAGACCTAAGTCAGAAATTAGATGTAAGTCATAAAATATGTTATGCCAACAACTTAAAAGGCAAAATACAGTAAACCAAATAACCCATCCCACCAACACTTACGGATAATTACCTTCCCACATGCAGGTAGGCTGTCCCCTGAATTCTCCTAAGTGCTTATCCTCAGTTCATGAAGTGCTTAGTTCAAGAAGCAGCCTGTATGGACCTCATCTGCTCTAATTTATTATTCCTAGCAATAGATGATTAGACCAATTCTCTAATTAATCAAAACCTCACTTTGTAACCAGCTGTGTGAGACCAGAATTTTAAACAAAATCCCAAAGACTAGAGCTGCATTCAGAACAACCCTGAAAAATTAATTTTTACAAGAAATATTTAGCAAATAAATTCTAATTTTCCACTCAATGTTAAGCTCACAGCCAGGCATCATTTATTCCATAATTGTCCACTTCAGGACTTTTCCCTCTTCTCTCTTCTCCTGAAACACTTCATTTTGGCACCTGCTGGAGAGACACAGCCATGCATATAATATTTGTTTTATTTAGTATGGGGCCGCATTTCTTTTGGCCTAAACACGCATTTGCAAAATTTCATTTCCCTTCCCTTCCCTTTTCTACCCCCCCCCATGTTTCTCTTTGCCTCCCCAAGTTAACCCTTTCCAATTAGCTATTATTATTAAATAGAAATAATCATTTATTTATTTATTTAGGACACAATCCTATAAGATAGTTAGCAGCCTCCAAACTTGGTGGTTAGAGAGCAGAAGCAATCTTAGCCTCCTTGTTCCAGCTTCCCTGAATTTCTGCTAGATTTGTAATTTTGCCCATCTAGCAGCAGCACTTTGGAGCAGGAGGGATGGAGACTGGGGCAGCCATAGGAAACACCATATGGCTGATGCCCCAGACTCCTCCTCCCCCTGCCCCCCCAGGAATGCCCCCTCTCTGGTATGGGAGTGTGATTTCCTGGCCAGGGCTCCAACCTCATAGCCAGGAAATGAACAATCCTATGCCCCTCCCCCCAAAAAAAACATTGTCTAGGAGTTGTAGGATTGCACTCTCTCCTTTTAATAATGTGGTTCTTAACAAAGCACAGAAAGTGGTTAAAACCTTTGTGGCTGACCAATAAATGAACTGAATGGATCCTCTTTTCAGGGGAACAAACAAAACAAAGAAAGCTGTCTTGCATCAGGTCAGATTATCCGTTTTCCAGGGTATTAGTTATCCAACCTAATTTTGTGCCATCTGCAAATTTGATAAGCATTCCAAGTCATTAATAAAAATGTTGAAGAGCACTGGGCCCAGGACTGAGCCCTGCGGTACCCCACTTGTTACCTCCCTCCAGTTTGAGAAGGTACCATTGATAAGCAGTCCTTTGAGTCCAATTCTGTAGCCAACTGTGGATCCTATCTAGTCCACTTTTAGCTAGTTTGCTGAGCAGAATATCATGTGGTACTTTGTCAAAAGCTTCGCTGAAGTCAAGATATATTATGTCCACAGCATTCCCTCAATCCACAAGACAAGACAGGTTACCCGATCCAAACATGAGATCAGATTAGTCTGGCAGCATGGCTCTTCTTATGTTCTTATGTCTGAACTTGGGGCCTTCTGCACACAAAACAGGAGCTCTACCCCTGGGTTACGATAACTCCAACAAGCCAGCCCAGTTCAAACTTTGCATGAAATGTTGGCTTTGTTCACCTGACCTGCCGGAATTTGGTTACTCTTGTGGATCATTGTTTTCAATCTGGTGGTGCCGTTGGCTGTTCCTCTGCGTCTTCCTTTGGACCCACCAGAATAGCATTGCTTCCTGTAATAGTATTACATGAATCATCAAAGGGAGACTTTATCAGAGAAACTGGAGAAGCTTCTTTAATTGCTCTCATTATCTTCTTAAACAAGCAACACAATTGTACTTTATATCATTCATTCACACTTTTTAAATTTTGCTGTCATTTCATTACCTATCTATACATACATACATACTCAATTTATCACAGAGGTAGTGTTTATTCCGAACCTGCATTAAGAACTCAATCAGTAGGAATAAAAGGTGGTAGGTGGGTTACTTAAAGGATGAAATAATTTCCATTAACAAGTTACCTAATGGCACTACACATTTCTAATTAGTCTCAGGTTCAAATGATACTGTTATTGGTTTATGCTTCAGGGCATGAACAACCTTGAATTAACAGAATAAACTTATTATAAACTGGTAATTAAAGGTAATTATAAAGTAGGCATAAGAAATCAAGTGATGCAATTGGCTAATAAGAGAATACAGAGGCTGAAATTAATATTGTCCAACATAATTTTGGGTCTTGAAACTAAATTAATGTATATAATGTTTAAATGCATTTTGTAAGAAAATTTTGTAATTGCAGGAAGACATTATCAGGTCATTCATGGCTAGTTGCATTGATAGTAATAGTAATTCATGTTCAGTATGTCACTTGATTATTCTCAATATATAGCTAGACATGAATTAATTTGCCCTGGTTCATATTCTGTCATATATGGGGCTTGGTTATTCTTAACTTTGCATCTCATTCTGCGATTTGGTTAGAAGGCTACCCAGATATCATATTCTGTACATATGTTTGTCAATAAAGGAGGCTAGCATAATTCTTGTCTATTCTTTTACCGAGAGCAAAGTAGGAATTAAGATGCTTCTGTGTCTTTAAATTATAACTGAAGTTTAGAGCCCTCAAATTTTAAATAGAAATCAAAGTTGGGATGCTCTTAACTGTATGCACATTAGAACAATTGGCAGAAACTGTGCAAGTACACTATGGATTCTGTTTACAGATATGGTCTACATGACTTTTCACTCAGTGGCCTGTGGATAGAAACGCAAAATTTTCAGCCTAGACAAACAAAGGTCCCATCCCACAGGGGGCCACAACTTGCTTTGACACATCACCCTCTTTATTTATTAATTGCACTTTCAAACTGTGCAATAACTCAGTTAAATCAAGATGAAATCGGCAGCAAGAAGTCAAAACAGTATCATAGATAAAACCAAGGAAAAAGCAGCAGAAAAATAAAAGAGTGCTAAGATCTAAAAACACTAATAAATAAATAAATCTTAAAATGCCTGGGAGAATAAAAGGTGCTCACCTGGAGCTGAAAAGAGCATAATGTAGGCGTCAGGCGAGCTTCTCTGGGGAGAGCATTACATAGATGGGATGCCACTGGTGAAAAGGTCCTCTCCCTTGTAGTCACTTGCCTTGCCTTATTTGATGGGGTAATGAAGAGGAGAACCTCAGATGATGACCTTAGGGTCCAGTGAGGTAAATATGGGAGGAGACAGCTCTTCAGGTAATCTGGTCCCAAACAGTTCAAGGCTAAAGGAAAACCAGAAATTTGAATTGGGCCTGGATGTATATTTTATTTGCAAGCAACACTGATTTCCTTGATCAGTATGGATTCACATAGTGTTACTGTCTCCACATAGTTATACTGTCTGCAGCATGCTATAAGAGTAGCAGTAATAATTGTGGTAGCAATAATAATTTGAGCAAACTTTCAGAATCAGAAGCAAGACTTAGTAGTAATGAATATTTGCACAGAAACTGACAACACACAGCTATTCTGTGTATTTTCCCTGCAATGTGGACCAACTAGGAAAGTTTCAGCTAGAACTTGATTTCCTAGGAATGCTGCCAGTGGCAGCTTCAGAAGATATATAATAATGCAGCATTTCTGGGGGTGGAGGAGGAAAGAAACTTTTGTTCCACATGTTAGAATACTGAAAGAGAGTTAATGATATATTTCACATTAATGATCCCATCCTAAGCATATTTTCCCTGAAGTAAGTCGTACTGCTTTTGATCTTTCCAGTTTATGATTCATTTATAATTTGTATGTGAAGAGTGCCTTTCCTTCAAGTAAACATGGGAGTCCAGAAATGAGAGTGGGTGTGGGAATGTACGCATGCTACTTTTCTGGTGGACACTTGTTACCCTTGGCCACCCTCCTTGGCATTGCTCAGTGATAGATCACATTCTTTGCAAGGGTCCAGGTTCAATTTCCAGCCTCTCCAGGTAAAGTTAGGAAAGACTCCCACCTGAAACCCTGGAAAGACATGGCCAATCAGTGTAGAGCACAGAGTGCTGATCAATGGATTGAATCAGTATAAGGCAGCTCCCCATGAATGCAGGTAGAGTTTCAACTGCACCCCTTTGACCCAGTAACTGTGCCAAAGTTGTGTACAGTTGTGTAATTACAAGAGAAACATGGGCTACAGAAGTCCAGCCACCAGAAGGAAAAACATTGAGTAATTCTCTAGGCAAAAGAAAACCAAGAATCATTCACACATGACATTGGGGTGGCCCTCCAACAGTTCTGGCCTACAACTCCCATCATCCCTCACCATTGACTATGCTGGCTAGGGCTGATGGGAGTTGTAGGTCAAAATGTCTGGAGGGACACAAGTTGTCCACCCCTGCAACTGTGCAATAACAAATCTGTATTTGCTACCATAGAATCATGGAATTGCAGAATAGTTGAGTTGGAAGGGACCTATAAGGCCATCCAGTCCAACCCACTGCTCAGTGCAGAAATCCACATTAAAGTATACCTGACAGATGGCTGCCCAGCTGCATCTTGAATGCTTGTAGTGTGGGAGAGTACTGCTCTAACAGTCAGGAGGTTTTTCCTGATGTTCATCTTGAATCTGGCTTCCTGTAACTTGAGCCCATTATTCCGTGCCCTGCACGCTGGGATGATCGAGAAGAGATCCTGGCCCTCCTCTGTGTGACAACCTTTCAAGTATTTGAAGAGTGCTATCATGACTCCCCTCAGTCTTCACAAGGCTAAATATGCCCAGTTCTTTCAGTCTCTCCTCATAGGGCTTTCTTTCCAAGTTTCATCTGTATCCAGTCACAGCATCCTCAGGATTTTCCCATTTGATTATACATCTTTGCTCAAATTCTTCCTTTTAAAGTGTACACTTAAAACACCTTAGGAGTAAAAGCAGTAACATGCAACTTGGTCATAGAGATACTGTACATCTTCACCAACTCCCCCCCTCCAGGTGTGTCCAGACCTGATGGAATATTTTCAGGGCCTATTTGAGAACATGAATTATTGTTATTATTATTTAATTATATAGCACCATCAGTGTACATGGTGCTGTACAGAGTAAAACAATAAAATAGCAAAACCCTGCCGCATAGGCTTACATTCTAATAGATTATTAGAATGTATTATTTTGCAAATTTTTGGTTGTATTCAGATGAAGTTCGTCGAACTTATGTCCCATTTGAGACATGTTCTTCATGACTTCGCTTGTCCTACAGATTTATAAGGGGAATGAAGTTCAACTAACTTATACTACAATCCATTACAGAAATTACTTGAAAGTAAGTCCCATTGAACCCAGTGGGGTTTACTTCTGAGTGAATATGTATAGGATTGCCCTATTTGCAATCTTATACATAGGATTGCTAATAGGTCTGGATCCAACTCTCTCATGTTCACTATTTTCAAAGCTAAAAAGAAAAAGAGATAAATAACCAAGAAACTATTTATTATTGCCTTGTAGGAAACTAACTCTGGCAATCACAAATGGCAGTGATTGTACTCTACAATAACGCTAATGCAGTTATTGTACTCTAAGGCTGCAATCTTAGTATACATAGTTACTTGAGAGTAAGCCTCCTTGAACTTGTTTCTGAGTAGACATGTCTAAGATTTCACTGACAAGAAACCCATGTCTTGCAGATGCAGCTATGGAAGTCTTCGGGAGGAAAGAGACTTCAGAACTGGATTGGGTGGGTGCGGGGGGCAGGCGGGGGGAGGGGGAACAGTGCTTGAGAATGTAGGTCAGAGCATTAATATAAACTTGATCACTTCCTTTTTATTCTTCAACATTCCCTATCATAAATCAGCTCACCTCCTCACCCCTACCTCCCTCACACATTTCACCCCTCCTGTCCTGATTTCGGATCACCGAATGTAAATCTGTGACAAGGGTATCTATATATAATATTAATGGGGCTGAGGAGGGTTGGTGCGAAATGTGAGTGCTTGCCAAATAAGGAGCGTTCAGAGCCTAGCTGTTCATTCTCTGTAGCATGCTCTACATCATCTGCAGGACAAATGTAACATCATTAGGCAAAAAACCCAGCCATTCTGCACGGAAATGGCTAAGCTGGAGGTACCCATCAATCTAGCCAGGCCAGGTCCCCTCTGATACTGTCAGAGGCAACAGACAAAATAGATTGCCGTCTTGATCACAGAGCTTTTCAAAGCAAAGCAAAAACAACCCCACTCTTATCTAGGAGATGCGCATGTAACCAGTTGTTGCATTCTCCGAATACATTTAGCCCGACAGACCGAACTGGTATGCTTTATTTGAAACAAACAAATGTTCATGTTATACCCAGCCTCTCAGTACAAGTACTGGAGTGGACAACAGATGTCTACATCCAGGAACACAGTCCTAATTGTGCAGCCCTATCCTGACTTTGAAGCAAGTTCCATTGACTTAAATTTGATTATAGATCTTACAAATAACTCACTACAGACAGCTTCCCAGGGCTGACATCAGGGGTCAGCTTTGTTGGGCATCTGTTGAAGCCCATGCCCCCCTAGGGGGGATATCTAACCCCTGGAGACTTCTAGCTCTGTTAACGCTCCTCCTTGCTGTTACTTCTTACTGTCCTGCACTCTCCAGCAAAGCAGGCAGTGAAACAAGTAAGGAGAAGTAGTATCTTTCACTTGTCTTGTTCTTTCCCTCTGATTGGCTAGGTGGATTAGGCCTGTAAAAAAGGACAAGCCAGTGGACAGCAGCAGCATGTGAAAGGAGGAGAATCCATGTAGGGAATGGGGGGAGGACAACTCAGGTACCTTGCCCAGTGGTCCCTGAAACCTGGCATTTGGAGAATGTCACCACAACCACCCCAAATCTAGCCAGCTCTGACGAAAGCAAAATCCAAAGCTATTTCCCTTGTTTTCTTCAAAGTTGTCTTAGCAACTCTCTTACACCAGGGTGATTGGTTTAATCCTTTGACTAGTTAAGTACAACTCCGAGATAGGTCAAGTCAGAGATGTTTGCATTGAGTTTAGTAGTTCTATATTGCTTCCACGTCTAGAAATATGAACAGGCTAGACCCAGAGGGCACCTCAGGCAGAACCATGAATGGAGAATATTACGTCATGAACAGATCTATCCAGAGAAATGTCATAAATCTGAAAGAGTCCAAAACAATGTGCTTTAAGATGTTTAAACAGCACCTGACTCTTCCAGACTCTGGTTATTTAAAACATTACAGAGTAGTCATTCCCCAAAAGGTATTTTTTCCATTGGATAGAGTGGGTTGGTTTCAGAGAACCATATTTTCAAAGTAAAATACAATGAAAAAAATAAAGTTGGAGAAAAGACTCTCAACAAATACCACTGACTCAGGATTTTCCATTGACTCTCTAGGCACTGATGGTACACTGGGATGTTATTTTCAGAAACTTAATCCTTGATTCAGAGCCTAAATGGCAGTTGAATTCCTGGAGAAAGGAATTATCTCAGAGTATTCATATACTCAAAATCATTAACTAGTATGTTAATAGGGACAAAGTAGGTTGCCTGTGGAGATAATTGTTAGTGGAACCATAAGTTGAGGAAAGATCCAAAAATGGTACAATTTACAGAAAGGTGAGGAAGTTTAAGTTCCAGTAAAACTAACAGAGCTACCTGAATAGCTAAGGGTTTACAAAAGTGTCTAATATTGTAAAGGTTTACAAAAGTGTCTAATAATTGTGTGTTTAATACACACGATTATGCCCAATATATTAAAAAGGAATATGCAAGACCTTAAATCAGTAATGAAGAATCAACTAATCATAATGGTCCATCCCCACTCCAAATCCCTGCCTTTTGATCTTGCAGAGGCATTTTACAAAGTGGCATTTCCAATGTTTACTTAATAATTTGCTCATACTTTTCCAGGATCTATTTTTAGCACCCAGAAGGGGTTAAACATACTGTAGGTTATTTCTGTATTTCTCTGTCAAGGTCACAGGGAGCAGGGAGCCCAGTTCATCGTTTGCAGGACTAATAAATCTCTCCAAAGGTCAGCATCTGCAGTCATTATCAGCCAATCAGTTTTAATTCCACTTTTAATATATAAACCACTTGGAAATACACAGAAAACATTTTGTGGGTGTCCGAGTCTGATTTTCTTCCCTTCTCTTTTGAAAAAAAGACTGTTTGAGCCAGTTTATTAATAGTTTAAATAAAGGAAATCAATAGATGCATTAAAGGTATTTATCTTTAAAAGCTTTCTTGTTTCTAAGAAATATTAACTATAACAACAATTAACAGACAAATATGTCTCCAGCCAAGCTTTTCATGATATCTGATGCTTCTTTTTGCAGAACTTTGGGTCATGAAAACTCCTTTCCCACCACCTACCACATGTACCTATTTCTTCCTGAAATTTATCTAATTCACAGATTAGTAATTGGCTAAGGGTTTCAGATTTTACTCACTATTTCAAATTGATTTTCTAAAATGACAACCAGTGCAGCCTAGTGAACAGGGAGTTAGGCCTAAAAAATATTTGTAAATGGTTACTGTGATACTAGCTCACTTCAGCCAATCTGGAGCTAATGTGCTCTTGCTCTGCTATCCTCCTTGAGGGAGGAGAGTGAAAGCATTGACTTTAAGAACAAATCCCAGTTCCCAGTTACATCCAAACTTGGGAAACTGTGGTTTGTTCTGACCAAAGTGTGTTAACAAACCAGGATCTCCAACCTTTCTGAATGAGAACGGGGAAGTAGAAGTACAAAAAAGAAATTAAAAAAATGATGGTTGGACATTACAACTGGGAATTTTAAGTTGTTCAGGAATGTCTGTAGCGTCTCTCCTTGCCATAAGAGACAGCGGATCCTGAGACAGGAGGAAATTCATGAGCCATTCTAGCCAAGTTGTTTTTGCCTTTGCAGCCTTCGTGAAGAGGCCTTAAAGTTCTGTGCATATTATAAGATTTTAAAAAGTGATCACACATTGAAAAACCTTTATGTTGAATCATAACATGGGGAAGAGAAGAGTTCCCTAATAGGTCTGTGAGCAGCACTTTACATTCCTGTTGGGTACTGTTAATTGGATGACAAAACTTCATATAACATTTGAAAACTTCATATAACACTTCTAATTTGAAGCAGTCATACCATATCTTTAAAAATCTGTCTATTTTCAGCATCAATCCAAAGGTGAAACTATGTGAAATGTTTCATTCAGTTTCTCTTTTACCTCAAGGGAGAGTGTTTATAAGAGGCTCAATGGTAAAGCACATGAGTTGAAGGAGAAAGGCTATCAATGGCTACTAGTCCTGATGGCTATATACTACCTCCAGTATGCCTATGTACACCAGTTGCTGGGGAATATGGGTGTTGTACTCATGTCCTCTTTGTGGGTTTCTGTGGACAGCTGGTTGGCCTCTGTGGAAACAGAATGCTGGACTAGATGGACCTTTGGTCTGATTCAGCATAGCTCTTTTAACGTTCTTATGTATGCTGAAGATCTGAGGTTCAATGTCTGTTACCCGTATTTCTTCATTCTAAGACGCCATCGATTCTAAGACGCACCCCATTTTTAGAGTTGTTTATTTGGGAAAAAAGGGCATCTTAGAATCAAAGAAATACTTCCCTCACCGCCCAGCCAACCTCCTCCCCCCCTCCGCACTTTCTTCTAATGGTTGTGTCCTTTTCTTTTTTCCCCTCTGTGAGAGAAGAAACTGCCGTTTGCGCGGGAAGAAGGGGGGGGCGTTGAAACAAAGAGTAAACTTAACTCTCCAGTCCCGCTCTTTACTTGTCTGTGCACCAGGGGACGACAACACGCGAGTAAGTCCCATGGAAATCGATGGGACTTACGAATAAATTTGCCTAACAAAAAACCAGGCGCTTACCCAACCAGCTCCTCCTCGCTCGCATGGCTCGAGGCTGCTGCAGGAGCTTCCTCTTTTCCTCTTACCGTATTGCTTCAATTCTAAGACGCCATCGATTCTAAGACGCAGTCCATTTTTAGAGCCGTTTATTTAGGGAAAAAAGTGCGTCTTAGAATAGAAGAAATACGGTATTTCTAGGTAGAGCTGGTAAAAACGTCCTGTCTGAAACCCTGGAGAACTGCTTCCAGACAGTATAGACAATACTAAACTAAATGGACTAATGGTCTAGACAGCTTCCTGAATTACAAGGAACTCTCACCTCTTGGTGACCTTTTCCTGTAACTCACCTTAGATTCTCTTTACAGCATAATAGTGTTTTGCTGTCTTTTAAATAGAAACTTCCAAGCGTTTGCATGTGACCCTCCAAGTTGCACCTGGACAACTGCAGCTATGTAATCATAGAAGCCCTTGAAAATAAACCCTACATTATGTATAGAGTTTGCCTTATCACCTACAGTATGCTTTGAGAGGAGATAATACATCTAATTGATTCTCCCATGTGTTATCTTAACACCAGAGAGTCCAACGCAAAGCCGTACGGCAATATCGAAATGACCACAACCCAAAGTCAACATGATGCCAAGGAAAAGAATAGAACAATATTCTTAATTCTGAAAAACTGTATTGATAATCAATTGAAATGCAGCCACCATTGAAGAGCTGTCCAATTTTCAATTGCAGTATAAGTTGGGAAACAATTTGAAAATAATGGCTCATACAAAGAGGGGGTAAGGTAGCTGGGTGGTGGTTTTATTATTATTTTTAGATAGTCAATATGGACTTCATCTGAAGGACAAATAAGATTTTGGCAGCCTTTGTGCTTTAGACATTATCTGCAGTACATGCCAAAGTGGCCCAGCTCCTATCACTATGTGAAATCCTTGTGCATGACTTTATTGAAAATGTATTTAATCAGATACTTGTTGCTCGGCAGCCATTTGCAAAGAATGTTCATTAACCGCCGCTGCTATGAATATACACTATAAGTGTGTGTGCGTGTTTTGTCACCTCACTCTACATGAGCTTACTGAGCTGAGTCACATTTGAAATGTTTATTTACCTTGTAATGCTTCCTCTTATAATGCTGGGTTATCAAGCAGTCTAAGCTTGTAACTCACTTCTGTAGAAATATAATTTTCTTGCCCACTGGACAATGCCAATTTTAGTGAAATTCATTCTTTAGGTTCCCCTGTTTAATAGAAATAAGGCTTTCTAACCAGGTTTGGCCGCCTATCGAGTTTAGGTGGCAAGCCAGTGTGGTGTAGTGGCTAAGGTGTTGGACTGGGAGTCGGGAGAACTGGGTTCTAGTCCCCACTCGGCCATGAAAACCCACTGGGTGACTTTGGGCCAGTCACAGACTCTCAGCCCAGCCTACCTCACAGTGTTGTTGTTGTGAGGAAAAAGTGGAGAGAAGGAGGAGGATTATGTACGCCGCCTTGGGTTCTTTGGAGGAAAAAGGTGGGATATAAACACAATAAATAAATAAGCCAAAAGCAGATACTGGTTTTTTTAAAAACACACACACACACACACAACAACAACAAACAGTATTCACTTATGAGTGTAATTAAGTGCCTGTGTGCATGGATATGAGTAGCAACCACCAGTGCCAGCTTCAGTTTTTTGAGGGCACTTGGGCAAGACACTGTCAATGGGTCCCCTCCCTCAGCCCCATTGTCACCAGCAGCTAATGTTCTTCAGCTTCTTCCTCATCATTGTTATCACTTGTTCACTTGACAGGCAGAGAACCGGTGGGCCGTGGCATCTTATGTTCTACCTTCTCACCACCAACATTGTCTGGCTGAGAAGCAGGTGACCAGGCAGGTTGCAATGATGAAAAAGAGCAGCAACTCCTACTTGGATGGAAGGTGCCCAACCATGCCTACCCTTGACCTGGGCTTTGGTGCTGAAATTTAACTAAATGAGTTAACTAAACTCATTTCAATGAGTTTCTGCAGAGTCCCCAAGTTATTGTATCCACGGCATTTTTGTATGTTTAGCTACAGTGCCAATCGGACTGGCCCACCCTTTAAGAACGTATTCTCCCTTATGAGCCTGCCCGTGCTTTGAGATCTTCTGGAGAAGCCCTTCTTTCAGTCCCACCTTCTTCACAGGCATGCTTGGTGGGAACATGGGAGAGGGCCTTCTCGGTGGCTGCTCCGGTGCTCTGGTACTCTCTTCCTGGGAAAGCTAGGCTGGCTCCCTCCTTGATGGGCTTTCGGAAGCAGGCTAAAACTTTTTTGTTCAAGCAGGCCTTTGGAGAATAATCCAGCCCTCCATCTATGTTAATGTCTTATAATTTTGTTATGTATTTTTTAATTGTTTATGGTTTTGTTTCCCTCCTCCCCCCCCCATGTATATTTTAAACTTTGTAAGGCCGCCTTGAGGCCCAGCATTGGGCAAAAGGCAGGATACAAATAAATAATAATAATAATAATGATGATGATGCAGGTGCGGATATTCACTTGTGGCTCTTGTCACAGCATTACTTTTTCTCCTCAGTTAGCTCCATTCCTTTTTGTTGTTGTTATTTGTAATTAATCTTTTTATTTTTATTTATTTTTATCCCACCCACCCACTTATATGCAGTAGTCCAGGCATATCAATAATTATAATCAATCAAGGTAAAATAAATAAATACAGAAGACATTGTCACATGAACCAGAGAGGCCAATATGCTACAAGCAGAGTATTATAAATTTGAATATTACCAACATACCTAATAAATTGATACCAATCCACAGAAAATATGCCTCATACTTTGTTAGACGATTGGTCCATCTACCTCGGCATTGTCTACAACAGTGACTGGACTTCCCCCTGTCCATCTCTATCTGGAGATATGGGGGATTGAACCCGGGACCTACTGCATGCAAAGCATGTGGCTTACCACTGAGCTACATCCAGACATTTTGGTTCCTGACGCAAAAACCCAAATATACAAAAACCCATATACAAAAGTTGACTGGACTGGCAGATGAATCTGTCTTCAACATTGATGATGGCTCAGCATCCTCCACCACACCTGAAGACAGCAGGCTAGCTTCCAGGGTGCAGGGCAGGCCATGTGGCACACAACTCTCTCCTCCCCTTGTTGCCAACTGCCAGCATCTGTTGCCTGAGGCAACTACTTCACGTTGCTTTATGGTGGGGCCAGCCTTGACCGCAGCCTATCCTTGTTTACATGTGGTGTGTATGTGTGTGTGTGTGTGTGTGTGTGTATGGTTTGCCCTTGTAGCCCCAGTTCCAGCAATGATGTTGACGTTCCTGTTAGGTGCTGTTGTGTAGAGTTCTGAGATGGAGTGAAGACCTTCTTTCAAGGTTCCTGAAAAGACAAACATTCTCCTTCTGCCCTTCCTATACTTTTTGTTCTCTTTGGCCATTTGTGGTTGGTTCAAAATGTCCCTTTGTGCAAAGTAACTTTATACCAAAAAATTCCTGTCTTTTCCAGACAGAGCTAACTATACATGGTTAGAAGGTTGCTTGTGACATAATTAGTTGCCAATCGGGCATCGGGCAAGATCTGCAAACAGGGCAGTAAAATGTAGAAAGGTTAACCAAATGAGGTTTGTACCTCTGAAACCTTTACAATGAAGAGAAGAAAGCCTTAAAAAAAAGGAACCCCACAGTAATCTTAACCTCATTAATTAAATCAATTTAGTTCGTTACACTATCTAAAGAAAGATGATTAACAATTTAATTGCAGCCTGATTTAAAAGAATGTGATGCCCATCCTTCCCCCCACCCCCACCTCTCCATTTCTTTCAAAAGCCTTGCAGAGACTTCTGTTCAGGGAAGACCTATAGACTCACAGCCCAGTGACGTTTTCACAAACTGGGGGAAGAGATGGTTACTTAAAATTCTTTGCACAGATAATTGCATCACGTCTAAAAGAGTAAAGTGTTGCAACCTTCCTCTGATATTTTTAGCTCGACTTATTTCATCTTTGCGCGAACCGAAAAAATTTGATAATGGTAGCAAAATCAATATTAGAAGGGAGAAGTGGGGGCAGAAGCTCTCGGACAGCAGCCAGATTCCGAAGCTGGGTTGCTAAGCAGAGAGGAACAACTTTATCACCACCCCTTTGAGGTAGCCTGAAATGACCATCTTTCGTGCCTTGTTTATGACACTTGGAGAAGGAAGGGGGGGGGGCAAGAACTGCAGCAGACGTCCGAAACTGTTCGGTTGCTGCCATCTCATGTTCCATTTTGCAGCCTGCTCTTCCTTTTCCCTCCTTTTCAGGCAGCGGGGAGACAGTTTGAAGAACATGTTAGTCCGCAGCTGCCTATCTGTCGAGGACAGTGGGCTTGATTAAAGGGGAGCTCCCTCCTGGATTTCACACATCACATCAATCATATTGATCAGCCCCCAGAAAGGCAACATATTGTCTGGGAATAAGCCAAGGAGGGATATCAATTTCACAATAGCACTTATGTCTTTCAGCCAAGAACCGGTTTATTTTTGGCCGCTGAAAGCTGAGACTCGCTGTGGAGTTACTCATACTTTTGGAGCGATGCGCTTCCCACCCCGGATCCTTCCAGGTCTATATTTTGCCTTTAATTTGACAATGCTGTGCGTGAGGGTGATTTTGCTTTCACATCACCTATGATTGCATAAAACATGGGGATGTATTGGCTCTTTATATTTATTTTACACGTAGACCACCCAAGGGTGCTGTGTGCACTCTTTCTTCTTTAGGCACTTTATCCCCAGGTAGCACAGATTCAGCCTTCTTGTCAGCACGTTTAAAAACAACGACGCATCAGTGCAGAACATTTTTCACCTGAAAGCAGATGGGAAACCAGCACAGACCGTATTTTGTGGGAGATACAGTAAAACAATATAAAGCCATAAAGGTATAAATCGACGAAGACATTATCCCTAACTGTAAACACTAGGGCTGTGAACGGGGGGGGGGGGGGGGGGGGGAGAGAATCACTTTGGATCCTGTCCTGTTGGCTTGGGTCAGTGCTAGCTTTGGGTTTGAGTGCCCTTGGGCAAAACACCACCAATGGGTTCCCTCCCTCAGTGAGTCTCACTGCCCTTGTCACCAGCTGCTATTGCTCCTTATCATCTTTGCTACCTCCTGCTTGCTTGATAGGCAGAAAGCCAATGAGCAAGGAGGCAGTGACATCTACCGCTCCTCCTTCTCAACATCGCCATTGCCTAGGCTAGAGCAAGAGGCAGGTAAACAAGCAGGTTGCAATGTTGGAGAGGAGGAGCCAATCCAAGGGGCTCTTGTCAGTAGGCCTCTGCTGGGGGGTGGGTCTTCGGCATGTGCCCAACCATGCCTACACTTGATTGGATATGGGGCTGCCTCTGTTTGGACTCTCAGAATGACATCACACTTCAGCTCATGTCTGAGGCAGAAACTTACTATTTCCCCCAAAGCCCAGGGTGTCTTCCCCACTGACAGTAATAGGGAAAAACAACAGGTGCCTGTAAACATTGTGTGTGTGTGTGAGAGAGGGGGGGGAGGGGGAACTGGATGAAATTTTTCAGTCATAGTGCCCCCTTCTCAGGAAAGTCTGCTGACTTTCAGACAAATAGGTACTGGGGTTTTGTTGTTTGCTAGGTGCCTTTAAAGTTTGAAGGTTTTTTTTTTAAAGGATGCCTTGTCTTCTTTCTGCTTTTGTACCCTACATTATAGAGGTGCTCATAGGTGTTTCCCTGATATTTTGCAGAAGGATATGTGTAAGGGTTATGGAGTATTTGGTTATGGAGTATGTGCAAGGGTTATGGAGTAAATAAAAATGGTATTTGAGACTTTTTTTTTTACATATTTTCTTCTCAGTGGGCACAAACAGTGCAAGGATGATTAAAGAGGAGGAAGTGGGCATGAGGCAAAACATGTGTTTTCTTGGAATGCTAATTGGTGCACAAGATTCTGTTTATGCTCCTTTTTATGTATGTTGTGTGACTAACAGCGCAATCCTATCCATAATTGCTCAGATGTAAAAGTCCTATTGAGATTGATAGGGTTCACTCCCAGGTAAGCGTGTATAGGATTACAGCCTGTGTTAGGTACACGTACACACACACACGTGCACACACACACGGAGTCACCAATTTTAAAACCCTCTCTGCATATAAACCCTCACAGCCTGATTCCCCCCACCTTGCAGTCAGAGGGGAGCTTTGGGTCATTCTCACTCTTTGTTTCAGAGACAAGAAGTCCAGCTCATCACTGTGGTTTTGGGTGGTGGAAGGACTTCAGGAAGCCCTCAGAGCTCTTCCATCAAAAGGAAGCAGCAGCGTTGTGAGGAACAGGCACAACCATATGCCTTCTGGGATGCTCTTGCTATACTGGATAGCCAGGCAGAAAGTTCAGGAACTTGGGTGGGAGGGTGGGGAGGGGGTCAGAGCTTGATTCAGAATGCAGGGGACTGGAAAACCACACTCCTGAATGCTCAAGACAAGAAGCTGGTGGTGGGTTTGTGGGAGTTTGGGGTCAGTCACCCACAGTGACCGATACCAAACAGGCAGCAGTGGGGCAGGTCTGAAGGAACACCCCTCCCTCTCTCAGCCTGCCCATGACTTCAGATAATCAGGGGGAGGCCCTTCTCTGAGTGCCTCAGGTCCATTGTTTGTCAACAAGGGAGAAAGCCTTCCCAGTTGTGGCACTCCAATTATGGAACACCTTTGCCATGGAGGTATGACCAGCATCAGCATTGCAATTGCTTTGGCGCTAGCACAAAACCTCTGAATTTACTCAGGCAATGAAAATCAGATACCCTGCCTTGTGCAAGTGGAAGCCTCCATTATATATAACCCATAGTTTTAAGATGTCATAATACTGATTTTAAAACAACAACAACAACAACAGCAACTGTTCTACCATTTATGTATTTTCAAACCATAAAAGGAAATCCAATTTCCTGAAAATTAAATAATATCCTCCTGCAACGCCTTATTATCTTATAATGTTACAATGCAGTGTGATTATTATTACCATTATTACCATTACTAACGTTAACAAACAGATCTGGTGTACAAACAGAACATGCTGCAAAAGGTAATTGAATATTTTATTTTATTTCCTACATAAGCTTGAATAGTTAGATTTATTTATCCAATAAAGCAAAACATGGGAGGCATACTGTGTTAAAACGTATTTAACTAAAATGAATTTTAGTTTGTTTGGCAACTGCTTTCAGAAAACCGCATTTAAGAACGATTAACAATACTTTATGGAAGGCGGATAAAACTAACCATTGCTGAGGTGAGCTTGTGAGTGCGTCTTATGCAGAGTTAAACTAATTAATATAACTTTAAATATGCAGCAGCAGAAATACGATTTGCACTAGCAAAACATACATGTGTCCGGAGATAGGCAGCATGTATGCATTTAAACGCACGGCCTTAAGAAAGGGAGAGAAATAAAATGTGCCGAAATCCATTTGGCCGGCTTCAATCATTTATCATCGTTCCCACCGAGTTTCTTTACTGTTTTCATCTTGATCTTTCCAGTTATCTCTCCACCATTTCCATACGGAGCCCGTATTATCATACGCTGAACTAAGTCAGCAATTCTGACATCTTCATTTCCGTGTCCTTTTCTGTACCCTCAGCAATGTTAATGTTACAAATTATAGGAGGGTATATTAATAGCCATACCCAAGAAGCAGAAAGAAAAGAGTATTTTTTTTTTTAAAGGGAAAAAAAAAAACCCACCCTAAGTACTAACTTGGGATTTCCTGGGCCCATTGTCAAGTCAGCCGAACCCAGGGCTCTTCCATTGTGATGATAATAGATTCTGTGTTGTTGGCTCAAAGGTCATGAGGTCACCGTAAGCTCCTTAATGGACTGTGAAATAACTTTAACTGCATTAACCTCTCCGGATCACATGGGTGGCACCAGCATCCACTCCTGAAATTCTCATTCGCTTATAGAGACAATACCATTAAGATTATTATATTTTTCCCCTCCTTTTTGGAATAGCAATAGCTGCTCAATGTAATTATACACCTAAGCATTTCCATTAAGCGAATAGGACTTTAAAGAAGATTAACTGGAGCTTCTCCTGCATCTGATATAAAGGCAAACTTAAAGCGGCAGCTTTCAAACCTCTTTTAAAAACTCTGCAGGTGATTCCACAGCTGCTTTTAAAGCAGGAAGTCATTAACAGAAATGTAAGGTGACATTTCTTCCTTTCTTTCTGTGTGGTAATCTAAAGAAGAATGCAGCTGGGTAGCTGCCAAAACTGTGTACGTGATTTACTAAAGGCGTTACAGAAAGATTGTACACTAAATACAACTGGGTGATTATTGGCAATAGACTGCGTGGGGTGGGGTGAATCCTGTGTTTGGAAAACATCAGAGAAAATGTTTTCCCCGTACAATTCTCTGATGTTTGAAACCCAGCTGGAGCTATAAAGTACCCCCAAATATATTCTTTTGGAGCTCATTTCAAGATTCAGGTTTGATGCTGTTGTTACCAAATATATCACAAAGTGCACGTCTATGCATGGCTGCTACTCTGAAGCATGCCCCACTGAGCTCAATGAAACTGACTCCCATGTAGGTGTACATTGGATAGAATCCTTAGAGTTCAGTCTTATGCACACTTACTTAGGAGTAAGCCACATCAAGCACGCTGGGACTGACTTCTGGGTACCCAACCATAGAATTGGGCTGTAAGGTTGTGGCTGAGATGGGAGTAAATTCTGTGGGGTAGCTTCACCTCATGTGCACGCTGATTGACAATTAGCTGGGTGATTTCAATTGTGTCACAAGTTGGTTGCACTTTGACTGCATGCCAGTGTTTAAGAGTCTCCAATTGTACTTATCTATAAGCAGTGGAGGTTGGTGGCTCTATTTCAATGGGGCTGTAAATCTGCTTTGTGTTTCAGTCAGGAGCTATCCAAGGTGCAAAACCCATTTCAGGTATAGGGTTCAGCACTTTGGATAGCTCCTTTAGAGTTCTGACAGAAAACAGAGTGGTTTCACAGACCCACTTGAAATAGGAGTGACCAGCCTCCGCTGCCTATAAGGTTCTGTCCCCCATTATTAGCTACTAGTAAATATCTAACACATAAATATTTTCTTTTCTTTTCTTGAGAATTTAATACCTGAACTAGGGAAATGCCTGTCATTTTGGCAAGTGTAGCCAAGAGGGATCATATATTACAGGAAACTTAGGGGCATGTGTGTGGTGGGTAGGCTCTGCATACAAAGACACGCTGCATGCCTTTTTGGGGGCTCTGTCAGTGAAGGATAAGATTCCCAGCCTTGGGTAAGGGTCAGATTTTTTTCTCCATCGCTTTCCCCCATAGAAGTAAATATCAGTCATACACATTATAGGAGAAATTAAGTGGGATCTGAGGAGGCAGTTCAACCCATCCTTCCCTCTGGTGAATCCACAGTTGGGAAGGAGAGATTTTGCCTCTTAGTCATGTTTTCAGGTTGCAATCTGTTTATTGAGAGGCAGTATGCTATAGTAGTTAGAGCGGCAGACAGGACTGGGGAAATCCAGGTGCAGGTCCTCAATCAAGCATAAGCTCACTAGATGACCTCGGGACAGTAAGGATCTCTCAAACTCACCTACCTTACAGGGTTGTTGTCTGGGTAGAAATGGGTGTGGGCAGAGGGCTATGTATGTCACCTTGAGTTCCTTGGATGAAAGGCATGGTATAAATCTAATACATTAAGAAAGATTTTCTACTAGAAACTCAAAGGGTGGCATTGCTAATTTATCCCCAACCTATGTGTCCCTTCATTCAGATAGCACCGTTCCGGGTTCTAGTTCTTGGTCACACTAGACAATGACAATGAGACAGAACCCATAAAGTGATATCCGTCTGTTTGTCTCTCCCTGATATCATAGACAACACTTTCATAGCACTTGGCTTTTGCTAGAGTTAATAGCATGGGCAGCCGATGTCTGTACTAGCATCTTTTATTTCTGAAATGTTGATCCATTAGGTCTAGTTTACCAGCAGTTATAACTGTCCATTAGGAACTATGCTGTGATGGTCACAATCACTCAGAAGGCCCTTCACTTCCTAAAAGCCCCAATTTAGCAAGCACACATTGGAAGTCAATGGAAATTTAAGGCATGCTTAAAGTTAAACACGTGCATTAGTGCTTTGCTGGAGAGTAATGGATTTCAACATATGCTTAATGTTTAAGTGGCACGCTTAAGTATTTTGCCAACGCTGGCTCACTCTGCAGCTCATCTTTCCAAATTGGTATGTAGATGCAATATGGCTTATATAAATACAACGATATGCAATCAATATATATGGAAAAGCCCTTGCAGTTTAAAAAATATTATTTAATATATACAGAACTAAGTATGTATTTGTTTCCAGGCCGTTCATCAAATATCGCAAATCGCTCAATTATTCTTTTATGTCCTTCAGGGTAACTCACAGAGCTGTAGAATAAAAGATCTGGAGAATTACTAGAATTTGTAGTTAAATATTCAGTATAATGCTGGTTCTGCTTTAGACACATTGGAGCTGTAGGCAAAATATTAAGCAAGAACTCTCACCTCCCATCTGCCCTACACTGGCTCTTGGAGCTCCTTGGCCTGCTGGTAATTCCTCATCCATCAATCTCTCCCCACTGAACTAGCATCCCCACTGCTGAGGAACATGACTTTCTCTCTCTTCTCCCTGTGCCTTAGTCACTTGGCCCATAGACCTGATGGGCTGCTGTGATTGCGGAACTCACCAAAGCCATTAACAGTCCACCACTCTCTGGCATCCCTTGTTCATTGCTGTGCCATGGCTTGCTTCTCCATAGTAACTATAGGGAGACTCTGGTCCCCTATATTCTTTCTGGTTCCACATCAGCAAAATCCTATGTACTAACGCACCATTGGGAAGAGCACGTCTTTTCCATTTCCTGATCCTTGTGTAGCTGACTAGAATTGTGTTGTCAAAAGGTCATTTGCACTTGCTGATAAAACTATTGCCACATTTCTTCAGTTCCCCTAATTCTACATCTTGATAGTATTTAGCTGATGTGTCCTTTGAACACTGGTATTTTAAATTGACACTGCAGTTTTCACCATACAAGCTTGCAATTTACTGTGATTATTCTTATTACCACTTCTCCTACAAGTATTAGGATTGGCTCTGTTATGAGTCAAGGTGAGCTCTTTGTCTCAGGTGGCATATTTGGGACAGGCGGCACAGTGAGTGTGCACCCACCTGGCGTTGCCACCCTCCATTAGCCTTCCTCTGCTACCGGACCAGCCACCCGCCTTTCTCCTCTGCCATCCATTGCTTTAGAGGGCCGCTGCTCTCAGTTTGCTGCAGCGGTTTCCCACAGCAGCAATGCAGGTTGTCGTGTTCCTAAGCTGGGCTGAGGTCTTCTCAGTTTTCAGTCCATAATGCCTTGCTCTTTGAGGAAGGACATGTCCTCAAGGAGCAAAGGATCATGGGCTGATATCTGAGACAGTATCAGACTCAGGTGCAGGAGTCCCACCGCTATCACTATGCTGTGTGTGGGGGAATGATTCCAAGGAGATTTTGCACTGGAGTAAGGTGGTAACGGCCGACAGAAAGCTCTGGCGTGGGCTGGTCCATGAAGTCACGAAGAGTCGGAAGCGACTGAACGAATAAACAACAACAGCAACAAGGTGGTAGCAGCTGAGCCTGGCGCTTTCTTAGATCTTGCTCTGATCAGAGGAACAGCATCAGCAACATTGGTAAGTGGCAGGTCAGTCCCTGCAGTTGAGAGGGGTGCAGATGGGGGAGGCAAAAAGTTTTCAGTTGGTCCTCATTATTACATTATAAATGTCTTCTTGGAGTAAGCCCCACTAATTTCAATGGGACCAAGTAAGTGCATATAGTGAATAAGTGAACAACCCCCCCCCCCAAAAAAAAACCCTCCCATATCCTGGTTGCAATGAGCTTAAATTTAAATGTAGAGTTTAAATGTGCTGGGAATATTGCAACGTCAACTGCAGTGTTACAGTTAGTTAATTCATGGGGATATTTGGGCATAGCAAGCCTTAGGCTCTCTATAGCCTACAGTGTGTTTTCCTGTGATTTGCTCCTCCCCTTTCTCCCTACTCTTTGACCGCCACCATTGCTGGGGCCCTGCCCCCTGCCAGGGGTGGGTCAGGGCAAGTTGGCAGGGTTCTCTGGGGCTTTGTGGGCTACAAAGAGTGGCAGAGAGTTTTGCAACTGCAATTTAAATGATCTGGGAGAGAGTTTCAGGCATTAAGTCAGAGACAGAACCATTCCTTTTTGTTAGTTTCAGCAAAGAGAGATAGATATACACATTCCACAGCTGAAATGAAAGCACAGAGAGACAATAGCTAAAACAGCAGGACAGAACTATGATGGGGAAGATGTCAAAGGGTGGAGGGTGAAGGAGTCCCAAGAGAGTTGCATTTCATCTTGCTCACCTTTATGTCAGGCCTTGAGACCATGTAGCTAGATAGATAGATGGACTGATGCCTCCTTGACCTTTGTTTACTTCATCATTTTATCTCCCTTATGTCCACACCCTCAAATTTCTCTGTCTCTTTCAACTGTGTCAAGTGGCATCATTACTTTTAGTCCCATGGAGTTCATTTACATGCCCTCAATCATTTTTTTTTCCAGGTGGTGTGTAGACTGCCACTACAATGGAACCAAGAAATGTTTGTATTACAGCACAAATGGTCTGTGGCCCATCTGATCTCATTTTTTTTCCTTTTCGGAGCTTGCTACAGCCTCAGAAATCTACACCTAGGTGGCTACGGTCAGAATCACTGGCAAGCGATTACTACTATATTTATAGTATTGGTTGTATTAATTTCCAAAAGATCAAGAAGCCTTCATTCCCAGACACAATCCTCCCCCCTCTCTCTTTCTCTGTGCATCTCCCTTGAGGGTTAATTTTACTATGCTGGATAGTTGCTGAAAGTGAATGATTTGTAGTAAGTACAGGTTTACTGAGAAAACGTGGTAGAAGTTCTTCAGAACTTTAGTTGTGGTGAGAGAAAATGCTTTCTATTCAACATCAGGGTGGTCAGTAGAAAACGTGCAAGGGGGAAGTAGAGATTAATAATAACTGTTGCAGCAAAGTTGTTAAATACACAAAATTGCCTTGTACCCGGCCTGATACTGTCAGCCCATTTCAGACTAGGGATGTAAGAACCAGAAAACTCGGTCTGAAGAGGTGCTCCAAATTCCATCTTGAAGCTCATTCTGACTTGTATCCATATCGAACTGTGATCTTTGTTTCTTTTCGCACAAAAAATTGTGTGTATTTTCATGAATATTTTTCCAAATGCAAGCACCAATCCTGCAATGTTTCAAAATGTGCACATTGTTTTGCCATCGATTAAAGTGTGTTTGTACATGTTTTCAAATGTATCCATTTTTCTAATGCATTTTCTGTTCTGTAAATTGCATTGCAAGCTCAGCAATATATGTGCAGATTGCGTTTCGGTCCGTGTTTGGATCCAGGTGGTGCAAACTTGGTAAATTCTGGACAAAAGTGTCCTGAAACAAATTTCTCATACATTCCTAGTTCAGACATAATGGCCCAGTTTGAATGACAGTTCCACCAGGGAATGAGTATCTAGCCTCCCACACCACTTTGTCGCTTCATTTCTAGCTTGTATTATTAAGCCAGAGTTCCCAACTACATCTGAACTAGGGAACTTTGGTTTATTATCATTTAACAAGCCTTGATCATATCCTAGTTTATTATCCCATCTTGTTAACACATTAAGCTTGAATTTCCTGATTTGGATGTAATGGGGAAAACTGGCTTAATATAAGCCAGAAACAAGGCACCATAATAGTACAGAATGGAAGGCTGTGCAGGAGGAGTGTGTGACTCCAGTGCTTCTCGACGTTTTCATAAATTGTGGATTATGAAGCCTGGAACAGTTGTCCAAAATGGGCCAATATCTGGTCTGACAAATTGAGGTTTGTTGAAGCAAGAATGTGTGATCAGCTTGAAAAAATCCTTTTTCAGTAAGCAGATGAAATTGCTACAGAAATGAGTCTTTCAGCTCAGGCCCAGGGCAGAAAAGCCCGGCTCATCAAGGGAATGATGTTGCGTATGAGCATAGCTACTAGTCCTGGAAAGCTGCTACTTGACCAACGACCCATAACATTTCTGGTTAAACAAACTATTCAAGGTAATCAAGATAGCCAAACACACAACCAATGGAAATAAATGTTGGCATGGAAAATAGTGGCCATCTAAGTATAGATTCTCTTTGTTTCTGTTTTCATTTATGATCCAAACTAAAGAATCCTGGAAATTAAATACTACTAGGGCCATAGCTAGATGGGATGATATCCCAGGGCGATCCCCAGGATCATCCCTGTGCATCCACATGACGCACAGGGGATCCTGGGAGCAGGGAGGGATGATCCCTCCCTTGCCCTGGGATCTCGCTCTTCCCTTTGGGCCTGCAGTCTCAGGCTGATCCCGAGACCATGGAACGTGTGTGCTGGCATCATGGTTTGTTCCGGCTCCTTGCAGTTACTTCCAAGCTCAGGAGCTCTGCACCCATCGGGGTTGAGGTGGGGGGGGGAGAGGAAAAATTATTTAAGATAAAAAAACCCTTACCTTTTGCACATGAGCGTTCGTGCATTCTTCTTCTTTAAGAAAAAACAAAACAAAATGTTGGGTGCAATGTCCTCTACCTCGGAGTAAACAGAGGGGGAGATCTCACGATAAAAATATCACCCCTCAGTCACACTAGATCCGGTAGGTCTATCTGAGGCCTGGGAGTTACTTGCAATAAATAAACATGTTTGTACTTTTTGACATACACTGTGTCCATATTTGAGCTCCTGCCCCACCAGCTCATTCAGTTCCAGAACAGTGGTTAGATTAGTTTCAGCCCCGGATGGTCTCTCGTGAGCAGCTTTTGACAGCACACTTGTCAGTTTCTAGGTTTATAGTTGAAAGTCTTTCTCTCTCCCTTTTTCTCCTGCTCCTTACATACCTGATTTGGGTTTTCTCTCATGGCTAAAAATCAACCTGTTTTCATTTAATCTATCTGACATTTCAGCCAATATTGAGGCCTTTCTTTTCTATTTGTCACAGCTTGGGAAGCGAGGAAGGCGCTCACTAAGCAAGCAATGGCACTCGCTTGCTACATCTTTCTTTTATTTCTTTGGCAGCTGAGGAATGTCAACCAGGTTCTTGGCTTACAGCCTGACACTGAGAGATACTAATCACCTGTAAGTCTCACTGAACACTGGAAGAACATCTGAGGCCCAGGGAGTGAGCTGGCGAAATGTATTTCTGATTACTTTCCCCTCTAAAGCAACTGCAAAGGGACAGCATGTTTAAAGCTCTGCTGGATGAATTAAACATGGCTTGATTCACAAAATCGGCCTGTTTTTAAACATCCAACTTGAAAATATAAAAAACTAGGGATAACCCCCCCCCCCCCCCGCTCAGCCTCTGGTGTCTGGGCCCCATTGGCTGAGCTAACACACTTAACTTTTGTAAACTGCCTAGAGAACTTCAGCTATGGGGCAGTATATACATGTAAATCATCATCATCATCATCATCATCATCATCATCATCATTATCAACACCTGTCCCTGTTTGCTGAGTCACTGTCCCTACCAAAACCCAACAGTATAAGTAGATAATAAGAAATCCTGTGAGACAAAGTTTAGTGTGTCTAATAGGTGATGAGCAAACACATCAAACTATCTATGACTCCAGTGGGCAGGGACTTATAAAAGAAAAATGAAACATTTTTGAGAGAAGACATCCAGATTATGAGAAACACAGAGCTGCCCCTAAAAATAGCATCCCCACGTTTGTTTATTTATATATGTTTATATTACACTCTTCAACCTTAAGAGGCTTTCCAGAACAGCTAACAATTAAAACTGTCAGTTAAAATAACAAGCATTTTTTTTTATTTAGAGAATTTATAGACCACTCTATGGGATGGTTTATTTACATAATTACCCTCGCAGGGCACTGCTTGTCATGATGCGCAAACCTGGTGGGAATGGTTAACAAACCACCCCAGAACCATACAACAGCCTGTGGGTTCTGGGTGGCTTGTTAACAACCTTCCTTAGGTTCGGGCATCACAATGAGCCATTCCCAGCGAGGGTAAATATGTAAATTGAGCCGCATGCAACTGGCATGCCTAAGATGGTTAACAAGCCACCATGGCTTATTAACCACACTGTAGTTGTGTGAACAAGGTCATCATCTAATAAGATTCCCAAGCAGTGAATAATTTTAAAATAAGGGGGTGTGGGGGAGTCAAAATACAGGATTAAAATATTTAAAATCAAAGTATGAATAGAACCATGGCTGGTCTGAGTAAAGGCTTGTTTAATTAAAAAATATTTTTAGCAGGGGCTGAAATCGAAATGCATGTTGAACACATTTGAGTAGTATGAAGGCACATCAGTAGCAGCAGTTATTCAAACCAATGCCAGCAGCATAAAAACATATAACACTTTGAAAATGTTTTGAAAATGTGTCCTGGGCCTGAACAGTTGTCTAAACCGTTATAAACTGTTCTAAAGCAGTAGCGTACATGCTGTCCAGGTGTGGGCAAATAAAATGGCTCTCACCAAGCAAGCCTCTCTGTAGAACAGGGGAGTTGTACCTCAGACTTGTGGGCCAATTCTGGTTCTCCTAGGTTCCCAATCTGGACCTATGGGGGTCTTCAAATGGCTCTGCCCCTTCTTCTACCCCTTTCTCCCAATCACTGGTCATTTGGTGGTTTCTTTGCTTTTGTGCAGTTTTCCCCTCCCCATCCTAAAAGGTTAAAGTGTTTCTCCTAAGGCTTAGTTACTGGCAGTAAGAGTTTTAAAGTACAATGAGGTGGTATCTTTGGCCTAACTCCTTTTGCTTTCAGCCCTGCCCACCACTGGAATGAAGCCTAAGAGCTTCTCTGAAATTCACTTCAGCCCTCATGCTGAAGGAGGTTCCCTAGTGTTAAGTATATGAAAGAAATACTTGCTTAGTCATTAAAATTGTGTGTGTATGGCTATCTCAGGATTAAACAGAGAAAGTCTATCTGTGGGCAATTACCTTGAGATAGAGGCTGTTCTGGGAACCTTGCCAAGATTCTAAGTTAGCCTCATCACAGCTGTATGTAATGTAGATAAGAATTGTGTAAGATGTGTATATAGTTTCTCACTTGTGTAAAATGGAACTGATCACTGCTTACTGATCACTGCTCTATGATCACTGCTCTCTGTGTATGCCTCAGTGTGCTGATCTGAACTGATCTGAATTGAACTGCACAGAAGCCTGAAGGAAATAAACCAGCTCTGCTGTGTAAGACCTGCGTGATGTGTGTTTGTTTCTGAGCACAAACAGAGTTCCAGAGAGAGAAAAGTTCTGGCACAATAACCCAACAAAAGGTTATGGGCCCAGTCTAGCCTAGACCAGCCTACGCCAGCCTAACCCAGGCAGAAGAACCAGAACTTGGTGGGAACGGTGCAGTATCAGAACCAGAACCAGGAGTCTGCTAAAACAGAAAACTGTTGATGAAGGAAGACATCAAGCTAAAGCCAGTGCTGCAAAGTGAGGAAAAATCTCAGTCGGCTGACTCTGAGGAGGACTCTGAGCAGAAGGACGGTGAGATACCAATTCCTAAAGCAGAGGAAATGGCAGGAGCTAATATGTCTGGTTTGCATCAATTGTTGGAAAAGCTGAATGACTCTAACTATGCATTATGGTCTTACAAAATGCAAATGTATCTGATTCAGGCTGAACTGTGGTATGTAGTCACAGAGGATCCACCAGATAGAGCAGATCCACAGAATGCTAAATGGTTTAAGGACGATGCAAAAGCAATGGCAGTTATTGCATTAGCTGTGGAAGACTCTCAAATTTCCTTCATTCAGTTTTTGAATACATCAAAAGAGTGCTGGAATGCACTACAAGATGTATATCAAAGAGAAACAGCGGGCAGTAAAGTAATTCTAACCCGGAAACTGTATGGAATGAAGCTGAAACCAGGGGAGTCTATGTCAAACCATTTGAAAAGCATGAGAGAAATCTTCAATCAACTCAGGGCACGAGGGATGGAGTTTACAACTATACACCAAGTCTATGTGATTTTGTCAAGTCTTGATTCATCGTACGACGCGGTTGTCACCATGATGGAAAGTCAAGAGGAGAAAAATTTAACCCTCGAGTATGTAGCTGGAAAACTACTGGAAACCTATGAAAGAAGACAAGCTTCAAAACAACAGAGCCTTAAACTTCCTGTGGCTGAATTTCAACAAAGCCATAAATCTTCTGACGTGGTGGCTGCATTAAAGGCAAGGAAATGCTTTAACTGTGGTTCCACAGGACACTTAAGGCGGGATTGCAACAAGAAGAAGAAGAAGCTGTTGACAGCAAAGTGGAGAGAAGAAAACAACATGAATGAAGCTGAATCAACAAAGAAGTGTCTTCTAGCAAGAGTCAAAGAAACAATGAATCCTTGGTTTTTGGACTCTGGGGCTTCAATAAGTATGGCAAAAGACAAACTTTCATTTGTAACCTTGGAAACTTCTACTTCAGAGCAAAAGTGTGTTACCCTTGCAAATGGAATAAAAATCCAGATTTGTGGTGTGGGTAATGTATATTTTGATTGTCTGGGAGTTGAACTACAAAGTGTTTTATATGTACCAGAATTAGAAACAAACCTTCTAAGTGTGTTTCAGTTAACAGAAATGGGATATGAGGTTTGTTTTACTGAAGAAAATTGTACTATAAAACAGGGAAACAAGGTGTGTGTGCAGGGAATAATGAAAGATTCTTTGTATGTGATTAATACTTGTACAAAAAATGAAGTTGTAGCCAGCAAAGTCACAACAAAAACAATAGCCAATTGCAAACCACACCAAGAGTGTATCCATTTAACTCATAAAAGGTTTGGTCATGCTAACTATAAAACAATTTCTAAGATTCCAGAATTGTGTGAAGGGGTGAAAATCAAACCATGTTCTAACTATGTAGAATGTAATGTATGCAGTGAAACCAAGTGTCATAAGTCAAACATTCCAAAACATAGTGAGAGAACAACAAAAAGAATTTTTGAATTAATTCATGCAGATCTTGCAGGTCCTTTTGAGACAAGTCAAGGAGGAAACAGATTTTTCTTGTCTATTGTTGATGATTACAGTAGATTTGGATTTGTGTTTGTGTTAAAACAGAAGAGTGAAACTTTTGGAAAGTTTAAAGCCTTTGTTAAGTGGAGTAAAAATAGATTTAAAGAACCTATAGCTAATCTAAGAACGGACCGGGGAGGTGAATTTCTTAGCAACCAATTTAAAAAATTCCTCAGTGATGAGGGTATACAACATAACCTTACTGCTCCATATTCACCATTTCAAAATGGAGTTGCAGAAAGGAAAAACAGAACCTTGCAGAACATGTTAAGAGCTCTATTGAAAGAGTCAGGATTGTCTAATCTGTTCTGGGCAGAAGCTTTGTCCACCTCAAATTATTTGTTAAACAGGCTTTACCACTCTGTACATGAAAAAACCCCATATGAAATGTTTTACAACAGAAAACCTAGAGTGTCACACGTACGGGTTTTTGGAAGTAAATGTTTTGCTCATGTTCAGAAAGAAAACAGACCAGGAAAGCTAGCTCAAAGAGGTTTGGAATGTAAACTGTTGGGATATGATACACAAACAAAAGGCTATCGTTTGTGGTCTCCATATCACAAAAGTGTAATTGTGAGCAGAGATGTAGTTTTTCATGAACAAATGCAGGAAACAAAACAGTATGTAAGTTTGCCTGTAGAACAGAAAGCTGTAGAAACAGAAGAAATTCCTGAACAATCTCAGCAAGAGAGGGAGGGGGAAGAAACTGTAGAGGAGGAAACTATGCCTGTAACTATGCCAAGACGATCAGAAAGGGAATGCAAAGCTCCAATTCGTTACTCAGATGAATACCAAAGCAAACAGGTTTCTCATAGAGCTTTACTAATAGCCTATGAACCTACTTCATTTGAGGAAATTCAGCAAATGGAACCTACAGAAGCTCAGGGCTGGCATGAAGCAATGTCAGAGGAAATCAGAGCAATGGAAAAAAATGAAACGTGGGAGCTAGTACCTTTACCTGAAGGTCGTAAAGCCATTAACAGTAAATGGGTATTCAAAGTAAAACAAAATGAGGAAGGACAGGTGGAACGTTCAATGGTAAAACACAAAGAGATGCTTTTAAAGCTGGGTCTCAGATTGTAACACAATTTAAACAACATGCGCAAGAGGAGGACTGTTAAGTATATGAAAGAAATACTTGCTTAGTCATTAAAATTGTGTGTGTATGGCTATCTCAGGGTTAAACAGAGAAAGTCTATCTGTGGGCAATTACCTTGAGATAGAGGCTGTTCTGGGAACCTTGCCAAGATTCTAAGTTAGCCTCATCACAGCTGTATGTAATGTAGATAAGAATTGTGTAAGATGTGTATATAGTTTCTCACTTGTGTAAAATGGAACTGATCACTGCTTACTGATCACTGCTCTATGATCACTGCTCTCTGTGTATGCCTCAGTGTGCTGATCTGAACTGATCTGAATTGAACTGCACAGAAGCCTGAAGGAAATAAACCAGCTCTGCTGTGTAAGACCTGCGTGATGTGTGTTTGTTTCTGAGCACAAACAGAGTTCCAGAGAGAGAAAAGTTCTGGCACAATAACCCAACACCTAGCCCTGCTGTCGAGGGCAATTCATAGGGGAGAGGCATCATCAAAAGGTCCTAGTTGCTTTGGCCCAGAGGTGCAGGGGACCCTCAGAAGAGCTTCTGAAAATGATTTTCCCTCCCCCAACTGTAATGGGTAGCACCCATATGTGAATGTCATGACGTTACATGTTTCCCTGCCCCGGTCCATATCACTGGCTGCTGCTGCTGCTGGCAGAGGCAGAAAAGATGGTAGAAACATGGTGAATCAGGGCACAGGGTAAGTTACACTGGTACACCTAGGGGTGACCATATTACACCAACTGTAAAATCACTTAATTGGCTGCCAATTAGTTTCCGGGCGAAGTATAAAGTGTTGGTTATTACCTTTAAAGCCCTACATGATTTGGGTCCAGGTTACCTGTGGGATCGCCTTCTCCCATACAATCCGCCCCGCACACTCAGGTCCTCTAGGAAGAATTTACTCCAGTCAACAAAAACAAGGCTGACAACCATTACCCAGAGGACTTTTCCTTCTGCCGCTCCCAGATTATGCAATGGCCTGCCAGGAGAGATTTGTCAACAGTTTTCCGGAATTTAAGAAAGCCACAAAGACTGATCTCTTCCGGCAGGCCTACCCAGTTGAATTTTAAGATGCCTTTTAATAATGTGCTGCTTTTAATAATGTATTAGTTTTATACGTTTTAATCAATTTTATGTATTTTATGGAGTTTGCATTTGTGTTGTGCCCTGCCTTGATCCAGAGGGAGAGGTGGGTAACAAATAAATAAATATATTATTATTATTATTATTATTATTATTATTATTATTATTATTATTATTATTTTAGCCTTCCCCAACTTGGTTTCCTCCAAATGTATGAGACTATGACACTGATGGGAACGGTAGTCCAACACAGCTGGAGGGAGCCGGGTTGGGGGAAGGCTGTATCGTAACTTACAGAGAGTTGAGGCCGAGAACTTGACATGGGGCTGCTGTTTTTCAGTTGGAACCCCGTTGCTCATTATGTGCAGCTCTGCCCATTCAGCTTAAATGACGATATGCTCCAAAACATCTGCAAAAGGGGAACAGTTTACAGGGCATGCCTTCCTAGATGAATGAAAACCCTGCTTGCGTTGTTTACTAAAATAGATAGAATCATAGAATCATTAAAGCACACCTGACAGGTAGTTGTCCAGCTGCCCCTTGAAGGCCTCTAGTATGAGAGAGCCCACAACCTCCTTCAAGCTTTCTAGTTCTCCTGCAATGAGGGGACAGTGAATATGCATTTGCTGGCCTCATCCCCTCTGTCATTGCCCTACTGTCCGGCCACACCACCCTTCACACATTGCACAGTGGAGGTCATTGATGGTGTTGGATTTTTCTCCCCAATTTCCCGAATCTATACAAATTCTCAGTTGCAAAAATCCACACTTGCCAAAATGCACAAATTCTCCCAAAATGCACAAATTTCTGAAAACGTGCAATTTCATGCCCTAGCCTATGGGTAAAATGTACACTTATGGCCAGTGTTTTTGTTTTAATTTACATATTTTTCTTCAAGTAATTTTTGTTTATAATTCTGGGAAGCTTTTTTTTTTTTTTAATGGCCTGCAATTCCACAGAATCTGTGCAACCTGGGAAAATCTGGTTTGCTGTGGAATCCACAGGTCAGATTAATAGAAATCTGAACTCATTTGAATCTGTTGCGAATTTCTCTGATGTGGTAAGGCTGGGTACTGGGCCAGCTAATAGCTCTCCCTTCATGCAGTTCTAATTTCATGAGGACTTGGATGCTTGGGAAGGCCTATAGTTCTATGTACTCTACTGATAGGATGGTCATGTGTCCTCTCTTACTGAACTCTATTTGAAAAGCTGCCAGAGGACAGTCCTCTACTGAAGAATCCTCTTTTTGAATTCTTAGTTAAAAGTCCAGTTTAAAGATAAAGGCGGGATCTACACTACTGCTTTATAACGGTTTATAACAGTTTTGACAACTGTTTGGGCCCAAGACACACTCCATATACAGTTTTCAAACCATTTTCAAAGTATCATATCCTGCTTGATGAAGATTTGGAAAAAGATCTATCAGAAGGAAAAGCTGGGCCTCGAAGTTGCTCATCAATTATCTCTAAATTTCCATCTACATGTATTAGTTAGCACATGCACATTTTATGCAAACAGGTGTCCTCTTTGGTCCTCTTTTTTTGGTGATGCATATCCTTTTTTCGTTGATTTACAAGTGGCCACCCTACCTTCAGGCATTAGCAACAGAATTCCACTAGTGGCGTTTGTTCGATGCAATAGAGCAGGCTGGCCAGGAGTAAAAGAAGAACATGCTAAGCGAACAGCAGATTTCATAACCCTTATATGGTTGCACTTCAGAGACTGCACATATGCAGAGACAAAGAAATTGATTTATCACCCTGGGAAAAAAAATCAGTGAACTCTGTCCCCATGTAACTGTTCCATATAAAGTTTATACATTTTAGTTCTTAAAATATAATATCATTTTCACATGTGGTGCATTTATTTTCATAAGTCATTTGCAACCTTGGATCAACCCCCATCCAAGAACACTAGTGATGGAAGCTTTACCACCATGGGTCTTGCTCCCATTAGGTTCCCAATAGATGATGGATTTTTAATATGCAAAGGCATTTTTCATATATTGGAAGACAATTAAGAAAGGAGAGCTTTGCAAGCCCACAGTTCCCCTATGTTCACCTCGTGATAGTCAAGGACAATTCCAGGACTCTTGGGAGATATTAAGCCTCCATTTTCCTGATGCAGCTGAAGAGTACAGCCTAGACGAAATACGAAGCACTCTCTCTCTGGATGGTACATATTTTTCCCGTTGCAGTTATTAAGCAAAATGCATTATATATCTTCGTTAATGCCCAATTAGGGGTAAAAATATTACTGAAATTAAACTCTACATGGTCATGAAATGTGGTAGCCACTGCGGTAAATTTGTCAGTGCCCGTCTTGCAGTTCTAGCCAAATTCAGGCCCTGTCTCATTCAAAGTTTGTTTTATCTGAATCTTTCCCCACTGGCTTCATAGAATATGAGTGTTCTTTGGAGGGGAGACAGCTTTCTTCCCCATATATTTTTTTCTTCAGGCGGAGGGGTGGGGGAGTTGTTACCCAGCCTCCCCATGTTCTACTAGGATTCTAATTCTCTCTCTCTCTCTCTCTCTCTCTCTCTCTCTCTCTCTCTCTCTCTCTCTCTCTCTCTCTCTCTCTGTCTCTCTGTCTCTGTCTCTCTCTCTCTCTCTCTCTCTCTCTCTCTCTCTCTCTCTCTCTCTTGCCCTTAGTTGTAGGATTCATTTTTGTCTAAACACACTTCGGAGTGCACCCTAAATGTTGGAAAGTAATCCATTCCATACTCAAGTTTCCAACGAGGTACATTCTGGCCCGATTCAGAAAACACCTTAAACCATGGCTTTAACCACAGTGGTTAAGCTAGAAAGCCAGGCTGTGTTCAGAAGACACCTTTAACCATAGCTTTAACCATGGTGAATAAGGCTTTCTGGCTTAACTACCATGGTTAATGCTGTGGTTTAAGGTGTCTTCTGAATGGGGCCACTGTCATGTTAGCTCTATGGAGGAAAACCACCTTGCTTTTTCTTTTCTTTTCTTTTTTAAATCATCAAACAGCTTTGGTGGCTGCCTGCTATATGTATCTATCAGACTAGGGGGCTTTGCCCATTTTGCTGCATGAAGAGAAAAAAGAAACTGAATAAAAATGACAACTAAATAACCACATAATACTGTAATAGATGGTCCCAGGTGAATCTGAGAAAAGAAGCAGGTCTGAGTCAAATCTCGGGAAAGAAGAGTCCTTAATGGGTCGTATTAGGCATCCAAAGAACATAAACGTCCAACGTGATTGAACACGTCAGCATATTTAGGCTGACTACTTTACACAGTTGATGCTCCCCTTTGGGGAAAACAAATGATCGATAATCAAATTAAAACTCTTCGCTTTTTGTTCAAAATCCCAAAACCACAATGGGTTTTTAATCTGGCCCATTTAAACTGGAGGGAGGCAAATTTTATGTATTTCTGAAAACAGTCATTTGAAGATTGCATTACCTGTTTATATTCTTTTCTGTGCATGGGCTCTGGGGTCTTTGTCTCCCATTTTCCAGTACTAAATTGTTCACAGCGAGTTGGATCCAAAAGTACCCTTTCCATATGCAGAGGGCATCATCTGATCATGGTAAGCTGTCTTACCTCTTATTTCTTAATTATATTTTGTTTCCTTGAAAGGAATTACACCTTTTCCTGCACTATCCATATTTGGACTTCCATGGATTATTTTCATATTTTCTAATTTTGTCATAGTTTGGATGTTTTTGGCCTAACACCAATGTCCAAAGGGAACTTTTGTTTCTACTAAGGGCACTTAGGTGGTGCCTATTGCCACAAGCTTTTGAGCACCTCACAAACTTTTATGCATTTATGTCCGCAATGCCTCTCATTGATTACGCTTTTTGGCTCCTGGCAAGAAAGACATTTCTTCTTCTTCTTTCCAACACATCTTGTTGGGGAGGGATAATTGTGCCCAGCAGATCTTGTTTTTAACGCTTCTTATATATCGCAAAATACTGTAAGTTAACAGCTTGCTCAGGGAACAAGAATTTGTTCCAGTTCCTGATTTAAATGTTTATGCTAATTGCTATTTATTGGCTCAGATGCAAATGATAGGTTGGCCAAAGTGAAATTTTATGACGAGCAAACTCCCCCCTTTTGTGCAAATTGAAAAAGTGAAACAAGAAGAGGATGAAATGAGCCGAAGATGGTCTTAATGGCTGCTTTTTAATGGGGAAGATAAAATTAAGACTGATTTACGTGGCCAACTCCCCTGTTTTCTCTTATCAGCTCATTTGGCAGGAAAAATGGAAAAGTAATTGTTCCTCTTTCAGTGTGGACCTCAAACCATTATTTATTGGCTGAAATTAATCGCTGTTTATCCTTCATTCACGTGGAAACCGCTCTATCAGCATTATGAACCCCAGCAAAACTCAACTAGTCCCTTGCAATTTAGCCGATAGCAAGCACAGATCCTGATGAGCCGTGCCTTAATTTTCTGGGCTGTGGGAGTTAATGAAGACTCCTTTTCTTAGGTGGACATATTTGTATTTCTACAACATTAATAACAAAAGCCCACACTTTCTCTTCTGCTGCATGTAAACTTCCCTTTTATGGTGGGGGGTGGGGGTGGTGGAGAATCCTCTAAAGAGAGAGAGAGAGAGAGAGAGAGAGAGAGAGAGAGAGAGAGAGAGAGAGAGAGAGAGGAGCATGAACTAGCACTGTTCTTTATTTAAAAAAGATGGACCAGTCATTGATTGGTCATTGAAGTCTTGACTGCTATAAAACATCTATTACCTGAAAAGATTTAGAGCTAAGTGGTTGTTTGTATTTATCTTGATGATGATGATGATGATGATGATGATGTTTTAACCTCATTATATCCACCTTCCAACTTGGTGGGTTCACTGAACTGGCTGCCTGTGCAGCTTTATGCAGCTACAACTGCATCTTATCTAACTCTGCCCGGGGGGACCAATTGGTGATGGCATCCTGAACCTGTATCCTAGACTGGGCTCTTTCCATTCTTTCGTCTTTCTTTCATAACAGCAACCATCAGCACGGCTCAACTTTTTACGCAGCTAAAAGGATACTTCGATGCCTGTGTTTCCTCAATCTCAGAGTGTCCTTGACAATTATAGAGGTGTTTCTTTTTTCTTTTTGCTCATAATGGGATTTACTAGATTAGAAATATAAGAAATCAATCAATAGTTTTCACACAATAATGTGAGGAAAGAATTGGTGGAAAATAAATATGTCTATTCTAAAATACTGTCCAACAGTAAACTGTGCTTCACATGAACGCTTAAGTCTGTGCTTTACTCCTTTGCTTTGGTGGCATTTAATGACACATGTTAATCACACATTAATCACACAGGCATAGGGATAAATACATTGTTTTTATAAGGTGCACCACTAAATTGACACCCAAGGCTGTGATTTGTTGCTTGGCCCTAAAGTAGTTTATGTGCAGACAGGAGACGATGCAACCTCACCCTGAGTAACTGCTGGAGAAGTAGATTGTAGTGGTGGTGTGATTAGATTTTTATCCTGGCTTTTTTTCTTTTCTTTTTTTAAACCAAAGGCCATAAGATTGGTCATGGAGCTCCATCTACCATGAATACTCTTGTGCACAAATGAAAGTACAACACTTCTTCTCCAAAAAACCAGGCAAATATCTAATTGGATGCTTCCACTGAAATCAAGAGGACAACTGTGTACAAGGAGAATGCATGCACCTAAGCATGCACACAGATCTCTCATTGTGGCATTATAGAATCATAGAATCATAGAATAGCAGAGTTGGAAGGGGCCTACAAGGCCATCGAGGCCTACAAGGCCAACCCCTGCTCAATGCAGGAATCTACCCTAAAGCATCCCTGACAGATGGTTGTCCAGCTGCCTCTTGAAGGCCTCTAGTATGGGAGAGCCCACAACCTCCCTAGGTAACTGATTCCATTGTCGTACTGCTCTAACAGTCAGGAAGTTTTTCCTGATGTCCAGCTGGAATCTGGCTTCCTTTAACTTGAGCCCGTTATTCCGTGTCCTGCACTCTGGGAGGATCGAGAAGAGATCCTGGCCCTCCTCTGTGTGACAACCTTTTAAGTATTTGAAGAGTGCTATCATGTCTCCCCTCAATCTTCTCTTCTCCAGGCTAAACATGCCCAGTTCTTTCAGTCTCTCTTCATAGAGGTCCACCAGAGAGGTCCGCCTGGCGCCTACACTGTACTCCTTTCGTCGCCAGCTGAAGACCTTTTTATTCACTCAGTATTTTAACACTTAATTTTAACTTAAATTTAAATTATACTGTTTTAACTCTGTATTTTAACCTTATATCAATTTTGCTGCGTGGTTTTATCCTGGTTGTGCTTTTTATATTGTATTTTGTATTTGTATTTTTAACTTGTTGGTTGTTTTATGATGATTTTAATTTTTGTGAACCGCCCAGAGAGCTTCGGCTATTGGGCGGTATAAAAATGTAATAAATAAATAAATAAATAAATAAATAAATAAATAAATAAATAATAGGGCTTTGTTTTCAGACCCCTGATCATCCTGGTCGCCCTCCTCTGAACATGCTCCAGCTTGTCTGCGTACTTCTTGAATTGTGGAGCCCAGAACTGGACGCAATACTCTAGATGAGGCCTAACCAGGGTCGAATAGAGAGAAACCAGTACCTCACGTGATTTGGAAGCTATACTTCTATTAATGCAGCCCAAAATAGCATTTGCCTTTCTTGCACCCATATCGCACTGTTGGCTTATATTCAGCTTGCAGTCTACAACAATTCCAAGATCCTTCTCATTTGTAGTATTTCTGAGCCAAGTATCCCCCATATTGTAACTGTGCATTTGGTTTCTATTTCCTAAATGTAGAACTTGGCATTTATCCCTATTAAATTTCATCCTGTTGGTTTCAGCCTAGCACTCCAGCCTATCAAGATCACTTTGAAGTTTGTTTCTGTCTTCCAGGGTATTAGCTATCCCACCCAATTTTGTGTCATCTGCAAATTTGATAAGCGTTCCATGCACCTCCTCGTCCAAATCATTAATAAAAATGTTGAAGAGCACTGGGCCCTGCGGTACCACTCGTTGCCTCTCCCCAGTTTGAGAAGGTTCCATTGATAAGTACTCTTTGAGTCCGATTCTGTAGTCAACTGTGAATCCACCTAATAGTTGTTCCATCTAGCCCACTTTTAGCTAGTTTGTTAATCAGAATATCATGGGGCACTTTGTCAAAAGCTTTGCTGAAGTCAAGATATATGACGTCTACAGCATTCCCACGGTCCACAAAATGAAATCAAATTTGTCTGACAGGACTTGTTCTTGACAAATCCATGTTGGCTTCTAGTGATCACTGCATTGATTTCAAGGTGTTTACAGATTGACTTCTTTATAATCTGCTCCAGAATTTTCCCAGGGATGGATGTCAGACTGACTGGTCTGTAGTTCCCAGGTTCCTCCTTTTTGCCCTTTTTGAAGATAGGGACAACGTTAGCCCTCCTCCAGTCGTCCGGCACCTCACCCGTCTTCCATGATTTTGCAAAGATAATAGACAAAGGTTCTGAGAGTTCTTCTGCTAGCTCCTTCATTACTCTAGGATGCAGTTCATCGGGCCCTGGAGATTTAAACTCATTCAAGGAAATTAGGTTTTCTTTGACCATTTGTTTATGAATCTCAAACTGCAATCCTGCCCCCTCAACTTCTGCTTCACTTTCTCCAGGGGGGTCATAGACCCGCTTTTGGGAGAAGACTGAGGCAAAGTAGGAATTGAACACTTCAGCCTTTTCTTTGTCATCTGTAATCAATTTGCCATCCTCATTAAGCAGTTGAACCACGATTTCTTTCCTCTGTCTTTTACTACTCACATATCTGAAGAAAGCCTTTGATTTGTGAGCCACCAAATTATGCTCCAGCTTTTGATTTGTGAGCCACCAAATTAGGAAATCGGGTTGTATTGCTACCTATTTTATGCATTTTCTATCAGATGTTGACATCTAATCAAGGAGTAGGTATTATTATTATTATCATCATCATCATCATCATCATCTATATACTGCTCCATAGCTGAAGCTCTCTGGACGGTTTACAAAGATTTAAACAGTGAACATTAAAAACCAATATACAAAATTTAAAACCATAAAAATGGTTTAGATACAATATCCATTTAAAACAGCTATTCTGGGTCAGTTAAAAACTCAACATATGCTGTTCAATGCCTGAGAAAAGGCACCGAAAAGATAACAATGTTGGTGCCAGGTGAGCCTCATTGGGGAGATCATTCCACAATTGGGGGGCCACCACTGAAAAGGCCTTCCCCTTGGTTGCCATCCTCTGAGCTTCCCTTGGAGTAGGCACCCAGAGGAGGACCTTAGATGTTGAGTGTAGTGTATGGGTAGGTTCATGTCGGGAGAGGCATTCCTTATGGTCCCAAGCCATGTAAGGCTTTATAGGTTAAAACTAGCACCTTGAATCGGGCCTGGAAACATACAGGCAGCCAACACAAGTGGGCCAGAGTCAAGTACCGTCCAGATGTCTTGGACTACAGCACCCATAAGCTCCAGCCAGCATTGCTAATGGAATTATGGGAGCTGTACTCCAACCTTATCTATTGAAAAGAGGGGTAGATGGGATATCCCAAAATCCAAACAATCAAAATTTTCATTATTCAACTTTCCTTCAACTTTGTCTCCCCCAACATTATGTAATTAAATCCAACAAAGATGAATTTAGCTTAGAATCTAGAATAATTCCTTTCAGAACTAAAAAGCCTTTTGAATATTATTTTTATGATAAAAATGTTAAAATGATATAGGATTGCTCTAAGCCATTTAAGATTATTTTCATTCGTTTTCATAATTATTAGAGTCCACTTAGGTAATTTATTGGAGGTCCTTTAATGAGGCTATGCCAATAATTGAATCCTTTTTGGCCGTGCTGACCATAGTACTTTCTACCTAAATTCTCTAATTGATAGGGGAATGCACTCCAGTGTCACAGGTTTTGAAAAACTGCATGAGTTTTATAAACTATATAGGTGTGTGTATAATATGTCTGTGTGGTGCTAGTTAACTATGGATTATGGCAAGTTTTATTTGCATGGAAGGATTTATACCAAAAATTATCTGTAGATGGATAAGGGCAGCACAAGACTTTTGTTAGAACGAGGTCATGGAAACTGCAATTATTCATGAGGTTTCTTCTTCCTGACTTGTGTACTATCTTTTTCTGGAGCCATTCACTCTCCCATGGATTTTTCCATTGATAGTGCAAAGGCTGTCGTAACCCCAATAGGTAGTAACTTTATGCTAGAACATTTATTTATTTATTTATTTTTATTACATTTTTATACTGCCCAATAGCTGAAGCTCTCTGGGTGGTATAAATGTTTAAAACCACAGTATAAAATAAAAATAAATAAAACCTAGGAGCAGTGCAATAATTTAAAATACTGTCACAGAATTAAAACAACAGAAACAGAAAGACTAAAATTCCAGGGGAAATAAGAAAGTTTTCACCTGGCTCTGAAAAAAGCCCAATGTAGACGCCAAGCCTCTCTGGAAAGCTCATTCCACAACTGAGGTGCCACAACAGAAAAGGCCCTCTTCTTAATAGCAATCCACCTCACTTCTTTTGGTGGGAACTCCTGGAAAAGGCCCACTGAAGACAATTTTGTCTGGGCAGGTATAGGGTACAGATATAGATGGCAGGAGATAATCCTTCAGGTAACTTGGGCCCAAACTGTTTAGAGTATTGAATGTTAATACCATCACTTTGAATCAGGCCAGGAAATGGACTGGCAGCTGATGCAGATGGAAAAGTACTGACAAAATATGATCACCTTTGCCAGTCCCCATTAATAATCTCGCTGCCCTATTTGGACCACCTGAAGTTGCCGGACTGTTTTCAAAGGCAGCCCCATGTATAATGTGTTGTAGTAATCCAGATGAGAGCTTACCAGAGCATGGATAACTGCATTTAGGCTAATTTTTGTCCAGATAAGGACATATTTGGTATATCAGGCTAGGTTGATAAAAGGTGATCTGTGCCAATGAGTCCACATTCTAGTGACAATGTTGGATGAAGAGACACCACCAAACAATGAAACTGATCCTTTAGGGGGAGTTTAACCTCCTCCAGAACAGTTTGAATATTGCTTAGCCAGGCAGACAAACCACTCACTAACGGTACCTCTATTTTACCTGGATTAAATTTGTCCAGTCCATTACAGCACCCAAGTATTGATTCAGAATGGCCACTGCCTCACCTGGGTTTGGAGAAATAAGGCTGGGTTTCATCCGCAGAATGATGACACCTCAGCCCACACCTCCGCATAACCTTCCCCAGCAGTTTAATGTAGATATTGAACAACCCCATAGCATAGCTGCCAAGGCCCAGAGAAATAGTCTCCCAGCACCACCTTGTGAAATCAGCCATCCAATTAGGAGTGGGGCATTGCAGTGCCTCCAACTCCCAAACCGGACAACCTACCCAGAAAGATATCATGCTATCCTTTTGGTCAATGCTATTAAAAGCTGCCAAGAATCAACAGGGTCGTGCTCCCCTCACCTGACCATCTTTCGGCAAAGATCAAGCCACAGGGCTACCAAGGCAGTTTCTGTTCCAAAATCAGATTTGAGTCATAGAAAGTTAGAGTTGGAGGGGTTTTGGTAGACCATCTAGTCCATTAGTGGGCCTCATATAGCACCCCGGCCTCACGTGTGTTCCCACCACCACCACTGCTTAATTTGCTGTTGCAAAACCAACAGCAGTTTGCCATCAAATTTAGCTTGAAAGCCTTGGTTTAAAGCTAAATTTGTTCTATTTTAGGCCTCCACTGTGGTTTGCTGCCAAAATTCAGTTGGATGCAGCAGCAGTGGGGGTACAGCTCCCACGTGATTTGAGGGGGTTGAAATTGCCAACTGGAACCCCCAAATTTGCCCATCCACAATCTAATCCTGAGGTCTCCAGCATGATGACAGTCCACTGCTTGAAGACTTCCAACAAGGGAGAACCTACCAACCTTCTAGAGTGGTGGCTCTATGGCTTAATTGTTGACCTGCTCTTTCCATCAAGAAGTTTCTCCTAATGGTCAACTGAAACTTACCCTCTTTCAACTTAAGCCTACTAGACCTAGCTCTGGATTCTAGGGCAACAAAAACAAGTCTTCCTTTGCCCTCTTCTACGTGACAACCCTTCAGCTATTTGAAGAGTGTCAGATGTCTCTTCTCCAGGCTAAGTACACACAAGTCCTTCAACCTTTTCTCAAAGGACTTTTTTTCTATACCAATTACCATCTCAGGTACTTCTGAAATTGTTCCAATTTGTCTACATCCTTCTTAAAGCATGGCACCCAGAACTGGACACTGTACTCCAGGTGATGTCTGATTAGTACAGATCAAAATGAAACTATTATTTCCCATAACTATGGTTTTATTAATACAGCCCAAAACTACATTTGCCCTTTTTTTGCAGCCACATCAAACTGCTGTCTCATGTTCAGCTTGTGATCTTGAGATTCTTTCTGTAAGTACTATCACCTACCAAGCAGGTTTCTAAACATGCTCTGCTTTAAGCAAAAATGGCCAATAGGTTTTTATATTCTTCTCTGCAACCACATGACTTTATTAAAGTTGGCAGAACTGTTATTATTATGCGCAATATTCCATGCATTTTATATGCTTGTCTCATACAGTCCTTGTCCAGTCACACTGTGCTTGCAAGAACATAGGAACATAGGAAACTGCCATATATGGAGTCTGATCTAGCCCAATATTGCTGACAATGGTTTCAGGTAGATGTTTTCCAGGCGTAGCTGGAGATGCCGGGGATTGAAGCTGGGACCTTCTGCATACAAATCAGGTGCTCTACTACTGAGCTATGGGCCTTCCCCAACATAAGAGAAACCTTGTTGGATCAGGCCAAAAGGTCCATCCTTGTCCCATATCCTGTTTCTGGCAGGGGGGCAGCCGGATGCTAGGAAAGTTCATAAACCGAGTATGAAAGCAACAGCCCTCCTGTGTTGTCTTTCACTCAGCATCTCATCTTCAGAAGTCTACTGTCTCTTTGCTATCGTGGCTAATAGTTATAACCATTGAGAGGCCCACTTTCTATTAATTTGCTTAGTCCTCTTTTAAATTCATGCAGGCTAGTGGTCAACACAATCTCTTGTGACAGTGAATTCCCTAAATTAATTTGGGATTGTTTGAAGCAGTATGGGGACATGGTTCTCTGTTGTCCCAAGTCTCCTGTTGAAACCAGAATGGGCGAGTTCTGCTCGCTTTCTTCTGGCCATCAAAGACAGTGCTTCCATGCCACCTAAGCAACAGATACCACTTCTTGGGCTATTACCTGTCTGCCACAGAACCAAAGCATGCTGAAAGCAACCTCTTTCCAACCAAGTGATCTCAACCCATCCCATAATGTTCTGGCTGTGTGGCTCTCCACTACCACATACCATCTCTATGTATTTATTTATTTGATTTATATCCTGTACTTCATTGCAAAGAGTCCTGAGTAGCAAACAACCTACAAAGAACATAATTTTAACACATAAACAATATTAAAATAATAAAAAGGCAACTTTAAAAAAATACATTTTCTGATTTGAATTTAAATATTTAATCTAGGCTTTAAATCTAGACTTTAAATTCTAGCATCAATCCAATACTCTAACAATGTACTAAACTGTTATTTATTTGTATCCTACATTTCAGGGAGAATCCTCAGAAGATGGCTAACAACAAATACATTGAAGCAATTTAAAACATCAACATATGGGAAACAAATACATCGAAACAATTAAAAACATCAAAATATGTAAAAACAGGAGGACCTAAAATATCAAGCCAGCAAACCTTTCACTATAAATCAGAGTGAGAAAAAATTATTTTCAGGTTTGCTTGAGGAAAACCAGTGAGGAGCCATGTGCATCTTCCACACAGAAAGGGAATCCTACAGTAGAGGGACCACAGCCAAAAAAGCCCTGCCACTGGTGGACTGGAGCACAGTTTCCATGAATGAACTCTGCAGGCGGATTCATATCGGTGAAGCAATCCTTCAAATAAGCAGACACCAAACCATTTAAAGCAGTCTTCTCCAACCTGGAGAATGTGTTGTAGTCCAACACATTTCCAGATGTGTTGGACTACAGCTCCCATAATTCCCAGCAAACATCTGGCAGGCACCAGGCTGGGGAAGGTTGATTTAGGGCTTGAAAAGGTAAAAACCAGCACTTTAAATTGACCTCAGAAATGAATAGATGAAACATGATCTTAAGCTCTATCCCCTACAAGCATCCTGTGTTCTACACCACTTAGAGTTTCCAGCCCGTCTTTAGAGGCAGCCCCACCTAGAGATCATTGCAGTAGTCTAGTCTGGATGTCTAGTCATAGAAGGTTAAGAACCAGCATTAATATTTAGATTTTACAGGGCACCTTGCTTAGTGTAACAGTGGCCTCCAATGCTCCAAGGAGAACATTAATGGCTGGTTCACACATGCACATACATTCCTTGATTTCTCGATGTGAATATTTCACCCTTGAGCTGTTTTCAGACACTTTAAGACAAAATGAACATGCATGAGGGGAGCAATATCACGGTGACAGCCCCCTCCCCAAACCATAGATGCCTTCATTACATTGTGTGAAAAGCTAGCCCCAATTTTTTTGAGACTGTGAGCACACTTGGAAACCTGAGAAAGTGTTGTGGGCACCACTGCAAAATGGCTGCCATCAGGGCCCACATCTTCACAAGTGGCTGCCGTGGAAGCCTGTCCTTTCGTAAAGGACAAGTCATGTCCCCAAGTAATGTCACAGAAGGAGAACTGATGATGCTCAAAGAACTCCTCTCTCCCCTGTTCCCGAAAGAACGCAGGCAAAACCAGTCTCCCCACCCCATCCATCCACAAGAAAGAACAGAACATTCAGGCAAAACTCCCTACGCACACATGCAAGGCAAAAGAAAAAGAAGAGAACACAGAGACAAAACAAGGCCCTCCAAATAGAGACAGGCACACACAATAATCCCTGGTAACACACCTCTGGTAGACGGATGACTTGCCCCTGCCAGCTGTTTCCCTCCCCTAACTCCTTCAGCTTACCAAGTAGCAATAGGCTGGCTGGCTGGACAAGTTTGAAAGGAGAGCACAAACCTGCAGCTGACCTGCATCCTTTCCTTTCCTTTCCTTTCCTTTCCTTTCCAAGATTGCTCTGGGCCCATTGGTAGGCTGGGGAAGAAAAAAAGAGGGCCGGACAGCTGGAGGCTAAAGGCCAATGCTTTAATTTCTAGCATGGCCAAAGGTAAAATCAAAATACTTGGTTTTTTCTAAAGTTAAACGTCTCAGTGGATGGGAGGGAGGGAGGCGCAGTAGGCCTGCTTACAATCTCACTTTCCCGAGGAAAGGTGGGAGGGTGGGAGGGTGAGCGTGGCAGGGACCCACGGTCTCTCCGTGGATACCGTTTCAGAACACTTGAAGAGGGCTTCACTCTTCACGTATTCCAAGGAACGCATCAAGGTTGCCGTCACAATGCTGCTTCCTGCTGTATGTGTTCATTTAGCCTAGAAAGGACATCTGTAAGGGCCATGATGATCATATGAACACTGTGTAAAAGTGCCACTGAAAATCATTGTGTGCAAGGTTATACAAAAGTTCTGTCAGCAGTGTTATATCTGTGGAGGCACATTCTAATGTCTCAGTGAATGTGTTTATGTGAAACAGGCCTGTTTCCTTAGATAAATGTACATTATGTAAGAGAGGTATCTTTTTCCTCTTCATTTTTCAACTTCTATATCACAACGCATGGTACATAAATAAACTGAATATAAGTAATAAGCTGTATACATATATTAAATTGCCATAATTATATATCTTTTAATATATCCAATATAATTTAATACATACATACACTTTATATTTATTGCATTCATAATATTAAACTTATTGATAACATTTCAGCCTAATTGTGAATCCTACGCAACCAATCTCCCTTTGCTCTTTAGCTATTTAGCTTAGCTACTACAACAGTTTTTCCTTCTCACACTATCTCCATTGGCTTAAATCAATAAATGCATATTGATCTACATTTAAGGGATTTATCTGCCGCTCCTCCTCTAGACTCTGTCTTTTTCTTTAAAAGTTATACAATGTTGCATCCTCCACGAAGCTAATCAGACAGCCCATAAGATAATAATCATTGAACGTACAAGTCTTGGACAGAAGAGTGCCTCTTAATTGACACATAAATCTGAGTTTAGCCCTGTTGTTCTCCTGCGCTGGGAGAGTGTTTGTAACAGTTAAAATGAGAATGAAAAATATGGGCCTGGAATAAGCATTGCTTTATCCCTGCCAGGCTGAGAGTTCACTGTGGTAGCCAGACATATGTCTGGCTTTCACCCACAGATGCTGCTATGCTTTTGCAGAAGAGAAGACAGACTGTACGACAATGGAGGGGTGAAAAAAATGATAACAGTTTTGCTTGTGCCAGGTTTTCAAAAACGATGGCTCCAAAGAAATCATTAAAAAAAAAAAAGATTATTAAAAATGACAGTTTGGGGAATCTACATATTTGTCCTTTCTGAACCTTCATGATACACTTAATTAATATTTCAAGCTTTTCATCACCATGTAATTTCCCATACTGTAGAATCATAAAATGGGTCGAGTGAATTATGCTCAGCAACCTATGTAGTTCATTAAGAAAAATACCATTGTAGAAACATTATATCTACAATCATATATATGAATCGCGAATTCAAGTCTCCGAATGCCTGTCAAAATGGCACCAACAAGAGGGAGGAATCAGCAGGTTGAGGGCTTGCAGAAGTACAACAATTCTTTAGATATATATAAAAAAAAACTCTAAGGGGGGGGGATCCCAAAACAGCTGAATGAAGACTGAGGAAGTGGGGATGGAATGCTGACTTCAATATTGTGGGGGGGAAACCAGAGAGAGAGGATGGAACAGAGTACTCTGGAAGAGCACAGGGCTGTTTGGAACTCTGAACAGGAGCATTCTGTGCTGCAACATTTTGTTGCAGGTTCCACGTTACTAGTACTGTGGCTAATAAAAAACCCCAAAATCTGACATTTACCCTTCTTCCCCAAAATTATGACGAATATGTATTTATAATTTGTAGATGTATATATTTATTCTACACATATCATCAACTGATAAAGGTTTCAGTGAACCCAAGCCAAAGTTTTCTAATCAAGCTTCAATATTCTCTAAGGGTGCATTCTTGTTGGAATGGGGGAGGAATTCATTTTGTTTGCTTTTTGATGTAAGCCTACCTAACTTTGCATTGTCAAACCAACACGTAAACTGAAGCTTGGTTAATCTTCAAAATTCACCCTTCTCCAAAGGAATTCTATTATTATTATTATTATTATTATTATTATTATTATTATTATCATCATCATCATCATCATCATCATCTGCAAAACTGTCTATATTAGTCAAAATAGCATTCAAAAATGAATCATACTAGAAAAAATGTTTGCAAAGCATCTTTATATTAGGCAAAATTCTGTACAATAATTCATATTAGTAGTGGACCGAATCCTGTCCTCTATTTTCAGGAACTTTCTCTCTCCTTGTGAGAAAGGCATTGTTTTTTCTGCCTCTTTCACAGGGGAAAACTCAGATAATTTTCTCCTTGGGAAAATTGTACTCCATACAGTACCATGCACACTGATGGTGCTATATAAATTATTATTATTATTATTATTATTATTATTATTATTAATAATAATAATAGGTTTCCACATACCTGTTTTAGGTGTAGCCAGTTGCTGATGGGTCTTCTTCCTATTTTTTAGTTTTTCACACAAAAAACCCCCAAAACTCCCCTTCCCTCAGCATTTGGAGCAGCCCAGCAGTTCTTAGTGAATACTTATTGGAGACCATTTGACCCATCCCTCTCCAATAAGCATTCAGGAAGACCTCCTGGGCTCCTGAAAATGCCTGGGGTGTTTAAAAAATATAAAAAGACGCTCCTTCAACAACTGGCTATACTTAGAAAGGTATGTTTAAACCCTGTTCCCCTCCTCAAGGAGAAAATTCTCACCTCTCCCAGCCTCTTTCACCTGAGTTTTTGTCCTCCCCCCCCCCATAAAATGTGAAAAATTGAATGGTTGAAATTTTCGGCACAGCCGAAATATAATTCTTATATTAGAAGAAATGCAGACAAAAATGCATACTCATTTTAATTTTCTTTTTTAAAGGCACAAAGTTCAGGACAAACCAAACTTAAGGTTGGAAAAATGAGTATCTTAGAGAGGGCTCCTCTAAACAAGCGGTTTATTGCATGCTCATGATTGGCCATTTGCTGTCAGTGTGTGTCTATGACTATCCTTGGTACATGTCCAGTCCGTCCCCTTGGCTGCTTGTCAAGAGTCTTTCTCTCCCTGGGTGGGTCTTTAACCATGTCCCAGGAGACCTGTGTGTGCTCTTTGTAGGCAGCCTGCCCAGGAAACTCTATGGCTGCTGTGTTGTGTGGCTTGCCCTTTCTTCCTTTTGTGTGTTGTGTTCATAAAACAGTGGTTGTGAAGATCACGAGGGGAACTCTGGCCCCGTTCAGACAACACACTAAACCATGCTGCTTGTGGTTAAGTAGCATGGTTTAGAGTGTTGTCTGAATGGGGCCGGAATCTGGGGAGTCACTGTTGAAGAGCTGTTATCAGCTAAGCCACTGAGGCTGACATAGTGTGGTTGCTGTGGGGTTGTCTTGTATATGTGGTGATGCTGTAGTGTGTGCTGGGACAATGTCCCCATCAGCATGAGTTCATTGGCTCACTCTGCATTTGGGTAGCCCATTGACAACATTGACATCTCAGTCCCTGATTGATTGCCCCTGCCAATGATTCCAGTGATGTGGTGGACATGCCTGTCATCTGTATGGTTCTTTTCTCTTTTTCTTGGGTGGATGGGGTGGGGGGCATTTTCTGGCTACCTGTTTTTCTTCTCCCATCACATTGGATACATCAGCCATTCCACCAGCATGCTGGTATAACGTGAGTATAGGATTCTGACATAATGTGAGTATAGGATTACTCTGTGAGAATGTAACAATTATGAACTTGGTTAGAGCTCAGATGATGTACGGTTTACAAAGTGTTGGCTGAGATGTAAATCATACATAGCATTTGTGTAGTGTCTATCAAGAGTTCAAAATGTAAAGCAGTATATTTAAATGGTCAATTTGTGGATATCTCAGTAAGGTAGACAGTATTATCATCCTCATCCTAGGATAGATGAGCAG